>NC_059109.1:120447510-121856881 GCF_020740685.1 Jaculus jaculus | reverse complement strand
GCCCTCTTATACAACTTTTGCTTCAAACATAAATCAAATTGTACTAAGCCATATACTCCATGACTTCAAAGACCTGGTTCATCATTTCAAGTATTGTACAGTGAGCATTTTTCCACAAAGCCCTGGTGAGACACACTAGACGCACTTTCCACTTCATATTACTCACTCCAGTTGGAGCTAAAACGAACCTGCATCCTTTTATGTGTTCTCATGCATTCTGCTTTAGTCTGTTGATTATCTTTTATTTATTTCTAACCCACCGTGATGTCTCCTCTTATATTTTACTTTTTATCTAAAGATTATTTTTTTGGTTTTTTTTGTTTTTTTAATGTTTATTTATTTATTTTGAAAGTGACAGACAGAGAAAGAGGCAGAGAGAGAGAGACAATGGGTGCACCAGGGCCTCCAGCCACTGCAAACAAACTGCAGATGCGTGCACCCCCCTTGTGCATCTGGCTAACGTGGGTCCTGGGGAATCGAGCCTCGAACCGGGGTCCTTAGGCTTCACAGGCAAGCACTTAACCACTAAGCCATCTCACCAGCCCTCTAAAGGTTATTTGCACTTTCCATTTTCTAAAGGAGATGGCTTAGTGGTCAAGGTTCTTGCCTACAAGGCTAAAGGACCCAGGTTTAATCCCCAGCACTCACATAAGCCAGCTGCACAAGGTGGCACATGTGTCTGGAGTTCGTTTGCAACGGCTGGAGGCCCTAGTGTGCCCATTCTCATTCATTCCTTCTCTCTCTCTCTCTCTCTTGAATAAATAAAAATAAAAAATACTTTTAAAATCCTAGTATTAAAAGCAGTGGAGGAGCTGGCACAAGTCTTTAACCTCAGCATCTGGGAGGCAGAGGTAGGAGGATCGCTATGAGTTCGAGGCCACCCTAAGACTACATAGTGAACTCCAAGTCAGCCTGGGCTAGAGTGAGACCCTACCTCAAAAAAAAAAAAAAAAAAAAGGCGGGTGTGGTGGCACACACCTTTAATCCCAGCATTTGGGAGGCAGAGGTAGGAGAATCACCGTCAGTTTGAGGTTTCCCTGAGGCTGCATAGTGAATTCCAGGTCAGCCTGGGCTAGAGTGAGGCTCTACCTCAGAAAACCAAAAAATAAAAATAAAATAAAAAAATAAGGTGGAAGATGAAAACAGACAGCCAGAATTGTTCCCTGACCACCATACGCGTGCCGTGGGATGCATACGCCTGCACTCACACAAGTGAACACGAACTAAAAAAATTAATAATAATAATTTTATTCTCATAATAGATTTTGTTACCTCCCGAAAGGTAAACATTTTAGAACTTTTTCCTCATTATGAAAGTGACGCGCTCTTTGGAGGGGGGGGGCTGGGGAGATGGCCCAGCAGTTGAAGGCTTGTGAGCTGGCCAGCCTGAGTTCAATTCCCCAACACTCACCTAAAGCCAGACTCAAGGTAGCACACCTGTTGGGATCCCAGTGCGCCCACACCAATGGGACAGACTGGTGCTCACACAGTGGGGGGCGGGGGAGACCTAGAGAACAAGGGCGATCTTATCTCAAGCAAGGAGGAAGGAGAGGACAAACACCCCGAGGTTAGTCAATCTGAGACTAGAACTGAACTCAACAGTCTTCAAAATTCTCCGAGAGTTTGTATTCCAAAATAACTATTAAAGATAAAATAAAACAACGTACTCTTAGACTGACAAAGTCTACCTGGAGATGGCTGCGGCATACAAGGCAGAGCACGATGGGAGATAGCTATGGGAACCAGGTCACAGGGCCATGTTTGTCACACAAGCTTGTTGACTCCAATGGGGACAAGCAGAACTGGCTTGTGCCTATTTTCAAGCAGAGAAGAAGTACGATTTTGCTAATTTAAGCTGCTTTAAATCTTCGCCGGAACAAAGATGGGCCACAAGCTAATTAGACAGAGTAAAGGATGTTACCTTAATCTGTTGACGCTATTACAGCAGAATACCGAAGGCTGGGTAATTTATCAGGAAGAGAAAGTTCTCTCTCGCAGTTCGCAGTTCCGGAGGTTGGAAAGTCCAACAGCAAAGTGTCAGTACCCAGCATCTTGTGAAGGTCTTCTTGCTCATCCTCACATGTCAGTAGATCAAAGATGAAAAAAAAAAAAAAAAAAAACCACAATGCCCTCCCTCTTTGTATTACAAAAGAGGACAAGAAGCCCACGCCCACATTCCTGAGAGCAGAACCAAATGACTTAAACAGCTTCCAACTTGATGCCATTGCGTTGGGATTGAATCAAGAGACATACCCAGACAGTCACAGAAGCGCAAACACTATAAAAGTCCCACGAGTATGATCTCTCCCCATTGGTCACGACCACTGACACATCCACAAACGCCTTTGAGTTCAGAGGCAGTAAGTTCACGGTGCCGTGTCGGGAAGGGCAGAGGCGCAATTGGGAAGGCTCTATGGAGCCAAGTGTTTCCAAATGTGACCTTAAGGCCTAGAAGAAGACCCAAGGTTATCCAGCATCCCTAGGGGTTGTGAACTCAGGAATCTGGCCATTTGCTGTGAGCAAGATGTATGGTGGAATTTGTCTCGTTTAATTCTCAGAGCAAACTTGCAAGTACATTGTGATTTAAGAGGGGAAGAAATTTTACAGATGAGAAGATTCAAGGTTTTCAGAGGTTACCTAACCTCATCGTCATGGCACTCACAGGGACCCACGAGGACAGGACTTCTCGGGGCTTTCTTACTGATGTACAACGCTGGCTATGCCAGAGGACAATGCTGCAGCTCATGAAACATGGGCATGACGACCCACCTGGCCACAGCTCACACAGAGGCCAAGGGCCGCCTGGTACAGCTGCGTAAGGCTAACAGGTGAGAACTCTGGAACAGGAAAGCTCGTGGCCTCCATGGAGTTGCTCTAACTTTTTTCCTCAGCACAGGCCACCCAGGTGCCACCCTTCCCCTGGGAGGATCTTAATGGTCACTCACTTGCTCTCAAAGTGCTGCTGATCCCTGCTGTCCCTCCCACGGTCTCACTTGGCTGCCACAGCACCATGCCATCTTGTAGCCATGGCAGAACCTCTCTCCACTGAGGCTGCCACCCTTTCCTTGGGCTCAAAATCCAAAGGAGGACTGGAGAGATGGCTTAGCGGTTAAGGCTCTTGCCTGTGAAGCCTAAGGACTCATGTTCAACTCTCCAGGGCCCATGTAAGTCAGACACACAGTGACACAAGTGCGCAAGATCACACATGCGCATGGGGGGGCGCACAAGTGTACAAAGGGGGGATCACATGTCTGGAGTTTGATTGCAGTGGCTGGAGGCCCTGGTGCAAAGTCTCTCTCTCTCTCTCTCTCTCTCTCTCTCTCTCTCTCTCTGACTCTTGCATTTGAAAAAGGTCAATCTGTTGGGCTTGCTGCAAAAAAAAAAAAAATATATATATATATATATATATATTACATATATATATATATATATATATATTTTAAAAAACACAAGGGTATTGAATTTAGTCTCTCTTGCAGATGAGTTAGGTGGAAAAACTTTGCCATCATCTGCTATCACTCCAGCCTACTTCAATGGGGGAAAATATGGATCCAGTAAAACATGTACAAGATTCCCTAGTGAAGAAGTCACCTAGCTCTCACTTTTGACAGCTCACCACAATCCACCCCAACCCCAAACATGGGGCTTCTGGGTACCCCAGGAGTGGTCCTGGGGAGAAGTTCTGGCAGGAACCCCACAGCTCTCACCTGGCATTCTGACTTTCAGAGGTTGAGCATAACATGGCTGTGGGCCATGACCTCTTATACTGACCTGTCCCAACCTGGATTTTGCACCTGCCTAGCGCTGTGGTAGAGCTCACCCCAAGTCCACCTCCCCACTGACCATGACTTTTGTACACACTCCTCTCAAGAAACTGGCCGTCCTGAGGAACCACCAGCCACGAGGATGGGGCACGAGCAGCAAGACCTACACAAGACAGGGGTGACAGAAGTCGGGGACTGGCAAGAGAGCTCGGTGGATAAAGCACTTGCCGCACAAGAATGAACAGCCAAGTTTGGATCCCCAGATCCCATGTGAAAACTGGATGCGCAGCTGGAGAGATGGCTTAGCAGTTAAGGCCATTTGCCTGCAAAGCCAAAGGACCTCAGTTCGATTCCCCAGGACCCACATAAGCCAGATGCACAAGGTAGCACCCATGTCTGGAGTTCACTTGCAGTGGCTAGAGGCCTTGGCACACACATTCTCTCTCTCTCTCTCTCTCTCTCTCTCTCTCTCTCTCTCTCTCACACACACACACACACACACACACACACACACACACAATCAGAGGCAAGTATAAACCCCTAGAATGCTCCTGATGTCAGGAACATGGAAATACAGAGGTAATAAAAGAAAAAGGGCCAGGCCAGGGCAGAAGTAGAGGGTGAGGTCTGGGCACGGGCCATGAGTCTCACTGATGCTTAACACCACACTTCACAGACCAGCAAGCAGCAGGCTTGTTGGGACAGCCCCACCAGACTAAAGCGCACAGTGAAGATTTGGCGCCAGGTATGAGGGGACTCTGGCCAGAGAATTCCCCAGGCTTTTGTCATGGCTGCTGCTGCTGGCCTCTAACCTTAGTCTCCGTGTCTGTCGTGGAACAGGTCCCAGGGCAGGAATTGACACAAGCATTGGAAGGGCAGGAGTGGAATTCTAAACTCCCCATCACTGCTCAACAAGGCAATTGCTCAGAGCTCATCTGACATACAGAAACCACAGGCCAGGGAAATCAGGAGGCTAGCCCTTGGGCAGGATCACTTGCTCAGCTTCCCATGGCTCTGTCACTGTGGTCCACTCCGTGGGCACCCTGAGACCCAAAGGACAGGGTTTTACAGATAGCCCTAGGGTTGGCTCCAACAGAAGTGGGAGGCCCCTGACACAGACTTCAACACCTATTCCTTTTTTTTTTAAGTTTGTTTATTTTTATTTATTTATTTATTTGACAGCAACAGACAGAGAGAGAAAGAGTCCTTTAGAGAGAGAGAATGGGTGTGCCAGGTCCTCCAGCCACTGCAAACGAATTCCAGACATGAGCTCCCCCTTGTGTATCTGGCTTATATGTGTCCTAGGAAATCAAGCCTTGAACCGGGGTCCTTAGGCTTCACAGGCGAGCGCTTAACTGATAAGCCATCTCTCCAGCCCTGTTCTTTTTTTTTTTTCAACCCCTATTCTTAACTAATATGCTTATAAAGATTTGCTGAGGGCTGAAGACATGGCTCAGGAGGCACCTGCCTGCAAAGCCTAATAACCTGTGTTTAATTCCCCAGTGCCACCCGCATAAAGCCAGATGCACAAAGTGGCACATGTGTCTAGAGTTCATTTGCAGTGACTGGAAACTCTGGAGTACCCATTCTCTCCCTCCCTCCCTCTCTCTCTCCCTCTCTCAAATAAATAAATAAAAACAAAATAATTTTTTCAAAATCAATTTGCTGAGTGAGCAAATAAGATCAAAGACCTGGAGTCTGTAAGGGGGGAAATGCAGTCGTCATAGGAGAGGCGGGGATATCTTTAAGTTGCTGCATTATATTTACACAGCAGCTGGGGATGGGGGAGGGGGTAAGATCTTCCGAAAACCCAAACTGACAGGGTCATTCTCCTGTTTGAAATCCCTCACTGGCGGACTGCCTATACCATCAGAGTAAATTCTCTCATGTCCTAAGGGAGTTGGGAAGCCCACAGAACCCCACCTTTCCAGCCCTGCCCCTACGACCTAGTCCCTCCCACACTCTGGACCTCAGCCTGCAGCTGCGCTCCGCCCTTCACACAACTCCACCACTAGTCTCCACAAATCCATGAGAGGGGGGCTGGGAGCCACTCAGCGAGACCTCAGAAATAGAAATGGGGATGGAATGGAGAGATGGCTTAGTGGTTAAGCGCTTGCCTGTGAAGCCTAAGGACCCCAGTTCGAGGCTCGATTCCCCAGGACCCACGTTAGCCAGATGCACAAGGGGGCGCACGCGTCTGGAGTTCATTTGCAGAGGCTGGAGGCCCTGGCGCACCCATTCTCTCTCTCTCTCTCTCTCTCTCCCTCCCTCCCTCCCTTCCTCTTTCTCTCTCTCTCTGTCACTCTCAAATAAATAAGTAAAAATAAAAATAAAAAAAAGAAATGGGGAGAAAGGAGTTCCCACCATGGGCAAGGGTTGGCCACGTTGTGGCTGAAGAAAGGCAGGGAAGGGGCTAGAGGAGACATTCACGTGCAGATGTCTGGCTATCTGACTTGGCATTGCATTTCTAGTTTGTAGTGGTGGTGGTTTGAATGTAAAATGTCCCCCAGAGGCTCGTGTGTTTGAGCACTCGGTCCCCTGTTGGTGGCGCTGTTTGAGAAGGTTGGGGAGCCTTTAGGAGATGGAGCTTAGCTGGAGGAAGTGGTCACTGGGGTTACCAGCCAGCCTTGCTTATTCTCTCTCTCTCCACCTCCCTCCCTCCCTCCCTTCCTCTCCTTTTCCTTTTCCTTTTCCTTCTCGCTCTCTCTCCTTCTGCTTCCCCCTCTCCTTCCTCTCTTTCTCTCTTTCTTTTTCTCTCTTTCCTGAATCTACTGAGATGGGATTAGGTTTCCCACTCTTGCCTGCCTGCCCATGATGAAAGTTCTCCTCAAAACTGCAAGCCAGTAAGTGGATATATTATGCCCACCACACTGCCCCTGATGCTTATGCCTAAATATTAATGCTACTCTCACTTTTGGTTAGAAAGGCTTCTCTTTTCAGCAGGTGGTGATCTCCGGGTTGCGCAAACCTCCCTTAAGTGCTGAGAATTGATGGTGGAGTGTTCAGTACCAAAAAGGACATCCCTAGCACACCCCACACGGCTCAGGGACCATTGCAGAAAAGATGGCGGAAAGAATGTAAGAGCCAAAGGAATGGAAGGAGCGCTTATAATACTGTCTTCCAGACACAAAGTGCCCCTGATATTTGTGGAGGGAAAGAAAATGATAACATCAAATTAGAAAAGAGTCTAGTTGGAAAGAACAAGAGATTCAATTGAGTTAAGGTTGGGCAAGGGGAAAGGAAGGGTGGTGGGAGGGGATTATGATCATAGTATATATATTATCTAAATTTATGGAAGTTTTCAATTAAAAAAAAAAAAGGTTTTGCCAGGCATGGTGGCACACGCCTTTAATCCCAGCACTCAGGAGGCAGAGGTAGGAGGATTGCCGTGAGTTCGAGGCCACCCTGAGACTCCATAGTGAAGTCCAGGTCAGCCTGGGCTAGAGTAAGACCCTACCTTAAAAAAAAAAAAAAAAAAAAAAAAAAACAGGTTTTAAAAATTGTAAACTGAGCCAGGCATGGCAGCGCGCACCTTTAATCCCAGCACTCAGGAGGAGGAAGTTGGATCACCATGAGTTCAAGGCCACCCTGAGAATATATAGTGAATTCCAGGTCAGCCTGAGCTAGAGCGATACTCTACCTCAAAAACCCACCAAAAAAATAAAACAAAAAACTGTAAGCTGAACAAACCTTTCTTTCCATGGCTGCTGTGGTTGGGTTTTTGTCCCCGCAATTAGAAATCAACTGATACAACGTGGAACACAGCACATTCTCAGTGCGTACAGGATGGGTGGCTGGATACACACATGCCTGGGCCATCAAGTTTACACAGCAGCCCTCACAAGACTAGAGCACAGCCTCGGAGCAAGTGGAATCCAGCTCAATGGTACAACTGCTAAGAAGCAAGCTGGCTCCCGGGGAGAAGATCCAAGGGGGCAGGCTGGAAGCCCACTCAAGCCAGGCTTGTGGTGAGAAAACAACCAGTGAAGCTTGCTACAAAAGGACTTGGGGGCGCCGGAGAGATTGCTGGACAGTTAAGGTGCTTGCCTGAGAAGCCTGAGGACCCAGGTTCCATTCCCTAGAACCCAGGTAAGCCAGAGGGACACGGTGGCGCATGTGTCTGGAATTTGTTTGCAGTGGCTAGAGGCCCTAGTACACCCATATTTATTCTCTCTCTCTCTCTCATAAATAAATAAGAATAAAGGGACTTGGTGCTGATGGTTTCTGCGGAGAGGTTGCCTTTTAAACATCCGGTCATCATTCCTTCTTTTACAGTGACCCAGCAAACTCTCCCAACAGGGCAAGGCATCCGCCTAGGCTCACCCTGAAGACGTTTCTATCACTAGTTAAAATTCACGACTAGTCAAGAAGTGATCACTTGTCACTTTTAAAAAGTTCTTTGCTTTATTCTGGCAGCTACAAGCCAGTCTCAATGGTCGGGACTGGGAGGCAGCAGCGCCATCTTGTGGCTCTTTTGAGAACACCACAGAGCTGGGTCGCCCATTCAGCTATCCAGGTATGTATAGTATATAGCCCCCAGTTTCTGGGAATTCACAACTTTGGATATCTTAATAAGGATATCTGCTGGGCTATTTAGCAATCCTATCCACAGCTCAACCTTTATAAAGATCAAAAAAACTTAAGATCAATCCCCAAATTCAACATAGATTCAACAACATGTAACTTTTATTTTTCAAGAAAACAGAATTTCAGCCAGACCTGATGGTACGTGCCTGCAATCCTAGCACTAGCAAGACGGAGGAAGACTGTCATGCGTTCAAAGTGTACCTGAGCTACATAGTGAGTTCAAGTCCAGTTTGGGCTACAAAGCCAGACCTTGTCTCAAAAATAATAATGGGGGGGGGGTGGCTGCAGAGATGGCTTAGGGGTTAAGCACTTGCCTGTGAAGCCTAAGGACCCCAGGTCAAGGCTCGATTCCCTAGGACCCACGTTAGCCAGATGCACAAGGGGATGCATGCATCTGGAGTTCATTTGCAGTGGCTGGAGGCCCTGGCGCACCCATTCTCTCTCTGTCTCTCTCTCTCTGTGTCACTCTCAAATAAATAAATAAAAATAATAATAATAATAGGGCTGTAGAGATGGCTTGGCAATTAAGTGCACTTCCTGCATAAACATGAGGGCCTAGGGGGCCCTGAGGCTACCAGAGTTTCAATCTGGAAGCCCCACATAAACAGCTGGACTTGGCCACGCACAATTATGATCCCATTCCCAAAGAGGAGCTGAAAGCTGAGAATTCTGAGAGAGCTTCAGCTTTAGAATCTGTAAGAAAGAGACTTAAGGCAAAACAAAGACTGGCAGGAGAATGATGGAGAAGAACACCCGACTTTCCACTGGTGAGGCCCCCCCAACTCCTCGCATGGGGCGTCATACCACACACACCCACACAAGCAAAAATCATAATAATCTAAGGAGAAAACAGTTGCCCAGAGAAAAATGCTCGCTGACTGAGACGAGCAGAGTGCGGTTTCACAGGTACAGATTAGAGAAAGGCCCACTTGACAGGTCGCCCGCGGACGCACAGTGGTCTCTGCGTATTCCACAATACTGATGATTGAACCTAGGACTTTGCATGCTGGGCCAGTGCTCTACCACTGAACTGCATCCTCAGCCCAGTTCCACCTTGTTTTTTGAGACAGTCTCATTGAGTTGCTCAACCTGACCTTGAATTTATGATATGGTCCAGGCTGGCCTTGAATTTGTAATCCTTCTGCCTCAGCTAGGGTTACTGGTCTACATTGCTTTGTTCAGCTCTGGGGGTACAATTTTCTTGACCATGAAATGAAACACAGATTTTCACAAACACCAGATGTTTCCACCACTTTTTGCATTTGGGTGGCTGGGGAATTGAACTCAGGCAAGCAGGCTTTGCAAGCAAGTGCCTTTAACCACTGAATCTTCTTCCTAGCCCAAAATACTGATTTTTTTTTTAACTAGATGGTTTGTTTGTTCATTTATTTAACAAATATTTATGGAGGACCCATTAGTTCTAGGCCCTGAACAAGGTGCTGTACATATGACAGCAGAAGAAATGTGGCAGCTGTCTGCCACGGTGCTTCTAGTTGAGTGGAGGAGGTGACATAAGATTAAAAAGAAGCCTTACTAAAATACTGGTACCACAGAGAAAGTGCAGAAGTGACGGGTCGAGGGAGTATGATACAGTTTTAGGAGTCCAGTAAGGCTCCCTTTATGAAGTGTTAGGCTGAAAACTAGGTCTGAATTGTCTTCTAGGAAACTCAGGGGATATGAACCTCCAAGGCATTCTACTAACAAGCCTGAGGAGCTGCCGGCTGGGAACACTGGGGTTTGTACTGACCCGCCACACTGGGGCTTTACCCGGTTTCTTTTCATGCCCTGCACCCATGCAGCACACATGTGCTCATTTACATTTGCACATACACATGCACAATTGATTTTTCGTCTCTTTGTGTGGAAAAGGAATTAATTTACGTGCAGGCGAGAACTGCAGTGGAATGGAGCCCTGCTCAGGTAGGGAATCGCTGAAAGACTCTTTAAAGGAAACCTTATCTCCCAGGCTCAGACAAGCTGGGTCTATAGCAAAGCCACTGAGGCTTCACCAGGGCTATGAGCCTCCAGCCTGAGTTTCCCCCCCCACACACACACACCCCAGAAGAAAAGGTGAAGTCATAGCAGGGCGCAGCTGGAAGCCTTGGTAGGTACAGAAATTCAGACTTGAAAGGGGCCCTAAAGTTCAGCTCCTCCTGATATTTGAAGGAGGCTGATGGATGTGGATCCTAAACCCCAGCCTCAGCACAATTTGCTAAATTTGCTTCTCTGAGCCATTTTCTCACATGTGAAATGAAATTAAGAATCTCAGTGTTGGGCTGGAGAGATTGCTTAGTGGTTAAGGCACTTGCCTATGAAGCCTAAGAACAAGTTTGAATCTCCAGGTCCCACATAAGCCAGGTGCACAGTGACACAAGCGTGCAATGCCGCACGTGCTCACAAGGGGGCACACATGTCTGGAGTTTATTTGCAGAGGCTGAAGGCCCTGAAGCGCGCGCGCTCTCCCTCTCTCTCTCCCTCTCTCACTCCCCCTCTCTCTCTCTCTCTCTTAAATAAAAGAAAAAAAAAACTGAAGAAAAAAAAAAAAAGAATCTCAATGTTGTGAGGCACCTCAAGGTCTACCCAAAACCAGGATCCCACTCTTGAGAGTCCTGTCCCACTTCCCTTGCATGATGAGAGGGATGCCAGATATGGTTGGTTCAGTCTGAAAAACGATGACTTAAGATCAGGATTTTTAACTTATATCAATGTTGGCAAGGTGATTTTTAACATGCTTATTTTTCATACAGATATAAATCTTTAAGTAAATTGGCAGAAAGGGATAGCTCATCCCTACAGAAAAAAAAAATGCCAATTAATTAATACACAAGAAATGATGGAAACAGAAAATAACCCTTGGGCAAACAACACTATGCAATTGTCTACAAGCAACATATTTAGTGACTATGAAGAGGAAAACAGTAACTGAAGAAACCTGGCAGACGCCACACTCACCCGCTGACACCGCTCGTAATAAGGGCAATATACACCAGTAATGGAATGCTTTGAGGGGGCATGACATCACTCCCCTGTGAGTGCTGGAAATGCAAAATCTCAGTCTAATCATGAGAAAACACCTGACCAGCCCAAATTGAGGGTCACTGGCCTGCTATCTTCAAAAGTATTAAGTTCATGAAAGGTCAAAATAAAATCGGAGAACCTCTCAGATGGGAGAAGACTAGAACGATACAAAACTAAATGAAATATGGAAACTATGACTGGATCCCAGGTCAGAAAACAGTTGCAGCCAGGCATGGTGGCACACACCTTTAATCCCAGCACTCAGGAGGCAGAGGGAGAAGGATCACCATGAGTTCGAGGCCACTCTGAGACTATATAGTGATTTATGGGTCAGCCTAGGATATAGTGAAACCCTACCTCAAAACACCAAAAAAAAAGTGGGGGCTGTAGAGATGGCTCAGCAGTTAAGGCACTTGCCTGCAAAGCCTAACAACCTGTGTTCAATTCCCCAGTACCCACATAAAGTCAGATGCACTAAGTGGCACATGCATCTGGAATTCTTTTGAAGCAGCTAGAGGCCCTGGCATGCCCATTCTCTCCCTCTTTCTCTCTCTCCCTTTGCAAATAAATAAAATATTTTAAAAAGTAAATAAATAGGGCTGGAGAGATGGCTTAGTGCTTAAGGCATTTGCCTGAAAAGTCAAAGGATCCCGGTTTGATTCTCTGGGACCAACATAAGACAGATACACAAGGGGGCGTGTGCATCTGGAGTTTGTTTGCAGTGGCTGGAGGCCCTGGCGTGCCCATTCTCCCTCTCTCTCTCTCTCTCATAAATAAAAAAATAGAAACTTTAAATATATTATAAAAAGTAAATAAAGTGGACATAAATACAGGAAAGCACCCTACATGTGTGTGTCTTCCACACATGTGTGTAGTCATGCATATACATGCATGCACATATGCACACATGTCTCTCTCACACACACAAGTAACAGCAGGGGGTAATAAATGAGTGCTATTTGAAGCCACTACATTTTGGCATGACCAGTTACGCAGCAGTAGACACCCAAACACTCTCTAAACCACGCTTTCTTCATCTGTACATTAGGATGAGAAGAAGGTTCCCAGTTTCATGGAGGAAAAGCAGAGGTAGCCCATGCCACCTGCATGGCCCACGAGAATGTGAGTGCCTCTCCCCTCTCTCCCGGGGGTGGGGGGTGAGGGCCTGTGACAGCTGGCAGGCCAGACTAAACGGAAGAATATTCTGGGCTATGGTGCCTGCGACCTTTTCATTGAAAATAATGTCAAATCAACGTCTAATTCATTTACAGACGCATTGTTCTGAGAATGGAGCAGGGAGTGAACTTCGTTGCAATGTGTTTCCTACCCTTTCATATGATGAAATTACAAAAGCAAACAATGCTGTTGCCCTGATCTTCAGAGAGCTGCCAAATCCCTCTCGGGGTGCTCTGGGGTGGCAGGTAGCCGGGTACCACAGCCAGGGACAAGGTAGGGTTAAGGACCAAAGTGAGGATGCTTGGGTGTCTATGCCAGGACAGAAAGCCATGTCTTTGTTTCCAGGCAACGTGGACACGTATCCAACACATAAATTATTCATACATCCTTTCTCAGCTAATGTGTGTTCCTGGGGGATGAACTGAGCCCAGTGGTGGTGAGGGTGAGCTGAGAGACAGGAGGAGTCTTAGACTCCTCAAGCAGGCTGGACCCCAGCATCCAGCCCAGTGAGTCCTCAGGCCAGTCCCTGAGCTGGAGACATAAGACCATAATTGCTCCTCTTCCCTTCAATAGCCCACACTGGGCCAGTCCAGCCAGCTAGAACATCGCATTAGAACATCCGCGGAAACCAAGACAGGCTCCCACGCGTGAGGGCTCCACTAACAGGAGCTGGCGCCTCTCCACACTGTCGTCTCATGGCCACAATGTGCAATTGTAGCTTTATCACAAGACAGGGATGGGGACTCTCTGTCCACCATTTAGCTACTGGTTAGTTCGCTGTGCCCAAGGGCTAGATGAAATTATCCAGGCGAGGTGGTACATGCCTTTAATCCCAGCATTCGAGAGGCTAAGGTAGAAAGATTGCTGTGAGTTTGTAGTCAGCCTGGGCTACAGTGTGAGTTCCAGCTCAGCCTGGGCTAGAGTGAAACCCTACTTCAAAAAAAGAAGAAAGACAAGAAGAAGAACAAGAACAAGAACAAGAAGGGAAAGAGAGATGGTTCAGTGATTAAAGGTGCTTACTTATAAAGCCTGATGGCCAGGTATGATTCCCCAGTACCCACAAAGTGGTGCATGGGTCTGGAGTTTGCTTGCAGTGGCAGGAGGATCTGGCACCATACTTATTCTCTCTCTCTCTCTCATAAATAAAAGTATATTTTTTAAAACTATAGTAAAGGAAAGTAGTATTTAAAAAATTCACTAATGCCTGAATTTGATGAAACTACCAGGAAAGGAGTTTGTGTGAGCTGATATAACAGCACCGTACCGTGGGTGGTGATAAATAAAACATCTCTTACAGTTCTGTAAGATGGAAATCCAGGCTCAGCACCAGTGTGATTGAGCTCCTCTTCCAGGTTGCAGGCTGCTGTCTTTTCGTGGTACCCTCAGGTGGCACAAAAGGACAAAGATAAGGTGGATACCTTATCTTTTTTGTTGTTATTGTTCCAGGTAGGGTCTCTCTCTAGTCCGGGCTGATCTGGAATTCACTTTGTAGTCTCAGGCTGGCCTTGAACTCACATAGATCCTCCTACCTCTGTCTCCTGAGTGCTGAGATTAAAGGTGTGTGCCACCATGCCTGGCTAGTTTGTCAGCTTTCCATCATTATGACAAAATGCTTGAGAAAATCAAGTTAAAAGAAGGAACAGGGCTGGAGAGATGGCTTAGTGGTTAAGGCATTTGCCTGCAAAGCCAAAGGATCTCAGTTTGATTCTGCAGGACCCACGTAAACCAGATGCACCAGGGAGTGCATGCATCTAGAGTTCATTTGCAGTGGCTGGAGGCCCTGGTGCACCCATTCTCCCTCCCTCCCTCCCTCCCTCCCTCCCTCCCTCCCTCTCTCTCTTTCTCTCTCCCTCTCTCTCTCCCTCTCTCCCTCTTTCTCTCCCTCTCTCTCTCCCTCTCTCTCTCTCTCTCTCTCTCTCTCTCTCTCTCTCTCTCTCTCTCTCAAATACATTTTTAAAAATTTTTAATTCTTTGAAAAAAAAAGGAACAATTTATTTTGCCCATAGTTTCAGTCCACAGCTTCTTGGGCCCATGGCTGTGGGCCTGTGACAAGACAGGCCATCATGGTCAGGAGAACATGGTGCAGCAAAGATGCTCACCTGAGCACTGGCAAGAAGCAACAAGAGAGGAAGGAAATGGGATGCCAATATTCCCTCCAGTGATACACACATATATATATGTGACATCAGTCCCTTCTACCAGGCCCAGCTCCTCCCAATAGCTCCACAGGCTGACAACCAAGGCAGCAATGCACGGCTTTTAGGGGCATTGAAGATCCAAAAATCATAATAGACATTAATCCCATAATAAGGGCTCTGCACTCATGATCAAATTACCTCATAGCTTGTCTGTGGAGGTAGAAGACATTGCAATAATGCCCAGAGGTAGGGGTGGCAATAACAGGTGGCATTCATAAAATGCCTGCTTTGTTCCGGAACATAGGGTTGAACACAGTCCTTTAAGGTGGATGCTATTATTATTCTCACCACTTTTCATATGAGAAAGCCAAATTATGCACAGATAAGAAATAGCAGAGATGGAGAGATGGCTTAGTGGTTAAGGCACTTGCCTGCAAAGCCAAAGGACCCAGGTTCAATTCCCCAGGAGCCACATACGCCAGACGCACAAGGTGGCACACACGTCTGGAGTTTGTTTGCAATGGCTGGAGGTCCTGGTGCACCCATTCTCCTTCTCTTTCTCTCTCTCTCTCAAATAAATAATAAAAATATTATTTTTAAAAAAACAAGAGCAGAGCTGGGATTTGAACCTAGGCAGGGAGACATGACGAGCCATGCACTTGGCCACTGTACAGGTGCGCCTGTCCTGGTGGGCTGCTCACCTTTCACAGAACGCACAATGGCCTCCTAGTCTCCATTCGTACTGCTCGCTCTGCCTGAAATTTCTCTCCTATCATCTCTCAAAACTTCTTAGTCTAGGGACCTAGGGAGATTATTCAGCAGGTAGAGTGCTTGCTCTGCAAACTTGAGTACATAAATTCAATCCCCAGCACCTGTGTAAAAAGCCTAGCATAGGGGATGGAGCAATGGCTTAGTGGTTAAGGTGCTTGCCTGCAAAGCTAAGGACCCCAGTTCAATTCCCCCAGTACCCACATAAGCCAGATGCGCCAGATGACGCATGTGTCTGGAGCTTGTTTGCAGAGGCTGGAGGCCCGGGTGCACCCACCCCTGACCCTCTCTCTCTTACTTTATTTTTAGATTTTCTTAAATTTATTTTTACTTGAGACAGAGGGGAAGCAAGAGAGAAGAATTGATGCACCCGGGCCTCTAGCCACTGCAAACAAACTCCAGACAAGTGTGCCACCTTGTGCATCTGTCTTTAAGTAGGACCTGGAAAATCGAATCTGGGTCCTTAGGCTTCACAGGCAAGATCCTTAACCGCTAAACCATCTCTCCAGCCCTCGCTCTCACTCTTAAATAAATAAAAATAAGTAACACACACACACACACATGTCTAGCATAGCCTGTGTGCCTGTCACCCTAGCTCAGATGGGTGTGGAGGCAGGAGGATGTTCAGGATTTGTTGGTCAGCCAATCTAACCAAACGCTAAGGGGCCGCAGGCTCAGAGAGAGACTCTGTGTCAAGGAATAAGGCATAAGAGCAGTACAGGAGAAGAGCTAACATGCACATGAGGTGCATGCATCAGCACATGCACACACGTCTGCATCACACACATGCACACACATACACATACAGGTGTATAGTACACACACACACCAAAAAAGAGTTTTTGATCTTTTTTTTTTTTTTTTTTTTTTTTTTTTTTGCATTTGTGGTGGTTTGATTCAGATGTCCCTAATAAACTTAGGTGTTCTGAATGCTAGGTTCCCAGCTGATGGAATTTTGGGAATTAACGCCTCCTGAAGGCAGTGTATTGTTGGGGGCGGGCTTATAGGTGTTATAGCCAGTTTCTCCTTGCAAGTGTTTGGCACACCCTCCTGTTGCTGTGGTCCACCTTATATTGGCCAGGGGGTGATGTCCACCCTCTGCTCATGCCATAGTTTTCTCCTGCCATTGTGGAGCTTCCCCTCAAGCCTGTAAGCCAAAATATACCTCTTTTTCCCAGAAGCTGCTCTTGGTTGGGTGATTTCTACCAGCAATGTGAACCAGACTGCAACAGTAAAGTGGTACCGAGGAGTGGGATTGCTGCTAGACACCTGACTATGTGGCTTTGGCCTTTTGCAACTTATTTTCAAGAGGAATGTGGAAGGAGTTGAACCCTTAGCTTAAGAGATGCCTTGTAGTGTAGCTTGATGGACTATTCTGGTCAGAGCTGAAAGACCTGAATGCAGTAAGAACTATGGACTATGAAGTTTGGTTTATGAGGGTGAGAAAGAGCTTTGCCTGGACTGGGCTAGTAGTTTGTGTGAGAAGCTTGCTCTTATGCCCATGTCCTGAGAAGTTGTGCAGGGTTGCTTTGCATAGAAATGAACTGGTGTGAGCAGAGGGATATGGCACAGAAAGAAAAATCTTTGGGTGAACTGTTGCCTGTTCAGCTGCAAATGAGACTTTGAGACTGGGCTAGCTGACCTGCGCTGGGGCAACAAGAATGTAGACTCTTTTGAAGGGGCCTGAGTGCTCAAGGAGTGTCCTGTTCTTCAAAGTCTGCTTTATTCCCCTGGATTAACAAATTGGCACCCTACCTGGTATTGTGGAGTATAAGAAATGCTGGAAAGAGGATCATTGAGTTTGCAACACAGTCTTGTGTTTTGGAAATGGCCATGGGCAGTGTGAAGTGGGTTTGCTGGTTGCCTGCATGGAGACCCCATGGGGCCATGAGGATGAATCATGGCTTGCAGTGGAGACCCAGTGGAGATGCTGGGACCATGAGATGCCTGCCAAGGAGAGCTGCCAGCCCCGATGAGGTTTCCCAGGACTGTGAGTAGCCTAGCTGGAGGGGCGGAATTGGAATGCTAGAGGCTTGTTGCTGGTTAGAATTATCAGACTTGAAGATTTGTTACTGGCTAGAGTTGTTGGACTTGAAGCTACAGAGTTTGATGTTTTCCCTGGTTGTTTTAAATCTTGTATTGGTTGAATGTTTCTTTGCTATGCCCAATGCCATCTTTTGCAGTGTGAATATTTATTCCGTGCCATTATGGGTTTTTTTTTTTTTGAGGTTATTTTTTGGTATTATGGCTCAGTTAAAAGATCTTGAACTATGGGGATGTATGAACATCATTGGAATTGATAAAAACTATGGGACTTTTAAAGTTACATGAATGCATTACATTTTACATCATGTATGGTTATCAGTTTATGGGGGCCAGGGTCGGAATGTGGTGGTTTGATTCAGGTGTTCCCCCATAAACTTAGGTGTTCAGAATGCTAGCTCCCCAGCTGATGGAGATTTGGGCATTAATACCTCCTGGAGGCAGTGTATTGTTGGGGGCAGGCTTATGGGTATTATAGCCAGTTTCCCCTTGCCAGTGTTTGGCACACTCTCATGCTGCTGTTGTCTGCCTGATGCTGACCAGGAAGTGATGTCCACCCTCTGCTCACGCCATCGTTTACTCCTGCCATCATGGAGCTTCCCCTCGAGCCTGTAAGCCAAAATAAACCTTTTTCCCAGAATCTGCTCTTGGTTGGGTGATTTCTACCAGCAATGCGAGCCGGACTGCAACAGCATTGAACTTCAGGCTTTATTCTTGTACAGTAGGGAGGGCCCCACCTTTCCCCCCCACCCAACTTTTAAACAGATACTACTCTGAGGTTCCAGACAGCCCCCTTTGTGTTCCCATGTGGGCTTTCGAAGACAATACAACCAAGAAAATTCCACGTTTCCTCCCTTAAACACAGAAATCATTATTTACAGAATCTACTTTCACACCAGTGGTTAAAAAAAAAAAAAAAACAGTAGAATTCATCAGTTTTTAAGGCTCAACTCAAATATTTTCTTCCAAATGCTCTGTAGCACTTGTCATACACCATCCTTGGGGCACAGAGGACACCAAATCATAATTACTAGGTTGTGTCTCTGACCACTGAGCATACCTGAAGACAGGGAACATTTCTACTGAGCCTTGAGGCCCAGTCCAGAAAATGTCTATTGCATGAACATGTGAGTTTATTCTGACTTGTATTACCTGCACTAGCCTGACAATCTAGCAGCTGCTGGAATTGACTTGGGCTTTCTAGCATGTTCCACAGCTCGCTTGCTCTCCCTCTCTCTCTCTCCTTCTATATATATATATATATATTTTTTTTTTTTCTTTTCCAGGTAGGGTCTCACTCTAGCTCAGGCTGACCTGGAATTTATTATGTAGTCTCAGAGTGGCCTCGAACTCATAACAATCCTCCTACCTCTGCCTCCCAAGTGCTGGGATTAAAGGCATGCGCCACCATGCCCAGCTTTATATATTTTTTATTGACAACTTCTATACTTACAGACAACAAACCATGGTATTTCCCTCCCCACCCCCACTTTTCCCTTCATAAGTCTGCCCTCCGTCATATACCCCCCCCCCTCTCCAATAGGAGAAAAAGATAATGACATCAAATTAAAAGAGAGACCACGCTGCTGGAATAGAGTCCATTGCAAATTGGCTTTGCTCTCACTTGGTTTTTATTTATTTATTTCTGCACATGTGTGTGCATGCATGTGACAGGGTCTTTTGCTACAAGCAAACACCAGATGCATAGGCCATTTTGCATCCAGCTTTGTGTGGGTGCTAGGGAATTAAATCTGGACCTGCAGGATTTGCAAGCAAGAGCCTTTAATAGCTGAATTGTCTCCCCAGCCCTGACTCACGCTTTATTTTTTTAATTGTTTGGCTTTTTTTTTTAATTTATTTGACAGAGAAAAAGAGGCAGAGAGACAGGGCGTTGCAATAGGGCCTCCAGCCCCAGATGCATGCACCACCTTGTGTATCTGGCTTATGTAGATCCTGGGGAATCTAACCTGGGTCCTTTGGCTTCACAGGCAAGTGCCTTAAGCACTAAGCCATCTCTCCAGCCCTTTTTTTTTTTTTTGTTATTTTTATTTATTTAATTGTATTTGAGAGAAAAAGAGGCAGACAGAGGAAAAAAGAATGGGTACACCAGGGCCTTCAGCCACTGCAAATGAACTCCAGACACATGTGTCACCTTGTGCATCTGGTTTATGTGGGTCCTGGAGAATTGAAGCTGGGTCTTTTGGCTTTTTGAGCAAGTGCCTTAACCAGTAAGCCATTTTTCCAGTCCCATTTTATTTTTAATTTGGAGTCTCTAACAATCTGATCAGACTGTCTAGATACAAGTGTACAGACGGGTTTGTCAGTCATGAGAATCACTTTGGGATGATGTATTGAGAATCAATCCTCATGCTAAAAGGCCCCCCAGTCAGGGCCATATGATGCCCTTTTGGATCTTCTACAACTCTTCCTCTGTAAGATATTATAATTCATATTTTATGACTGGTAAAAACTAATCCAGACCAGCTTCATTATTACATATTTAATATTATTATACTTGTTTTTCTGATTTTAAAATAAAGTCAAAAACACTGAGGTCCTCTAAGGTAATATGGATTAGACACTGGATCAAAGAGTATCAACCATCCCCAGATGTTAAAATTTGAGACATATCCCTGAGACCATTCAATCTCAAAAAAGTGAATAAATAAATACAAGAATGCCCCACTTTGTTGCTTGGCCTTTCTGCATTTGGGGGGAGCAAAGTGACTTTCATATATACAAAGCTTTCTTTAATTCTTGTGTCCAGTGGCACAGCTCACCCTCCTTCCTGATACAGCTGGCATCTTTCAGACGTGGGCACTTGAGCGTTAGCTTATCCCAGCGCCCTCTGCCATGCCCTCTCCGTCTTCCAGGACTATTATGGAATCTCTCACTGTGAATGAGCTCACTCCCTGTGTGGTCAGCTTGTCATTTCGCACAACCCAATGCCTGCAGCAGCTGGCTTTACAAGAGAAGAGTTTTATTCAACTCGTAGTTCTGGAGGTTCCAATCCAAATAGCACACTGCAGGCTCTGGTAAGGCTCCCGTCTGGGCAGAATCACCTCCAAGTGTGGCCAGCATTCAGGAGCTTGTGGGTATGTGCATGTGGTTACCTCTCACACCAGTGACAGAGTGACGAGGGGCCAGGCTCACTCCATTTATTTAAAAAAAAAAAAAAAACAGCTCTCAAGTAGAGATGTAATAGAGAGATGCATAGCCAGCAAGCTGAGAATAAGTGACTATTGTCTACTCTGCTCCAAACAAGACATCTGTAGCGCCTTCCTCAAGGGTCAGGGAACACTGCGGAAGAGGGACCAGAGAGAATGTAAGAGCCAGAGGATGGGGAGGAGTGCTGTGGAAAGCTGCTGTACTGGTTAAGTCTATGATCAGCCTGGTCAGATTAGTGAGAGATCTGAAGAGGCAGATCTGTGAGAGCATCTCCGGGAAGGATTAATGGGGCGAGGAAGTCCTTCCTTCAGAACATGCAGCCTTGCCAGTGGAAGACTGTGTAAAAGGAAGAGCCAAGAGGAAGAGGGGCTTCCCTGCACCCGGCTGCCTGTGCGCCATGCTGGTGCCTGCACATGTGTGTCTGTAGTCTGACTATCCACTGAGGACACTGGAGCCCAGCCTGCAGCCTCACAGACTCACTCTGGAGCCTGTGCACAGCTATTGTTGGACTGCCAAGCCCATATCTTGTAAGCTAGTCCAATAAACCCCCTTTTCTTTAAGTTTTATATATTTATTTATTTATTTGAGAGAGTCAGAGAGATAGAGACAGACAGAGAGAATGGGGGCACCAGGGCTTCCAGCCACTGCAAACGCACTCCAGACACAAGTGCCCCCTTGTGCATCTGGCTTACGTGGGTCCTAGGGAAATGAACCTGGGTCCTTTGGCTTTGCAGGCAAGTGCCTTAACCACTAAGCAATCCCTCCAGCCCCATAAATCCCCTTTTAATAGTCATTCTACCTGTTCTGTTCCACCAGAGAACCGACTGATCAAGCAGTCTTCTGGACACAACATGGCCCTTACACTCGTGAACTCACAGCAGCTGTGGTGTCCTGAGCAAGTTTGAGCCTATCGACATTCCTCCGTGAATGAAGAAGGGACTCATGAGATTCCCACCCTTCCCAGGGCAGCTACTGGAAGTTAATAGTGGCTGGGGAAGGGAAGCCATGTTCTTCAATGGGGTAGCCCACTGGTAAGCCACCCATATACTCAAGTTAATAGTGCCCCACCCATGCTATCTCTCTCTGTGTCTTTCCTTCCTTCTCAAATAAATACATATTTGCAATAAATGAAGAGCAACTGAGGAAGATACTCAACATCAATTTCTGGTCTCCACACACATGCAAATATAAAAGAAATGAATTTTTGTTTGTTTGTTTGTTTGTTTTTTCAAGGTAGGGCCTCACTTCAGCCCAGGCTGACCTGGAATTCACTATGTAGTCTCAGACTGACCTCAAACTCATGGTGATCCTCCTACCTCTGCCTCCTGAGTGCTGGGATTCAAGACATGTGCCACCACACCCGGCTAAAAAATGAGAATTTAGGGGACAGAGGGACCACACAGAGCACACCAGCTCTCAGCATACCCTGCTGGTCCCTCAGCTCATGAGACCCTGGTCATTCTGGAAGGTAAAGAAAACTTCACTGTCTTCAAAGTTTTCCCCCTTCCTTTCTTCCTCCCTTCATTTCCTGGGCAAATACCTTTTAAGTCAGTTAGACATTGTGGCAGTCAGGTTCACACTGCTAGTAAAAATCACCCAACCAAGAGCAGCTTGTGGGACAAAAAGGAAAAAACAGGTTTATTTTGGCTTACGGGCTCCAGGGGGGAAGCTCCATGATGGCAGGGAAAATGATGGCATGAGCAGAGGGTGGACATCACCCCCTGGCAAACATAAGGTGGACAACAGGAATAGGAGTGTGCCAGACACTGGCAAGGGGAAACTGGCTATAAGACCCATAAGCCCGCCCTCAACAATAAACTGCCTCCAGGAGGTGTTAATTCCCAAATCTCCATCAGCTGGGAACCTAGCAGTCCGAACACCTAAGTTTATGGGGGACACCTGAATCAAACCACCACATTCTGCCCCTGACCTCCATAAACTGATAACCATACATGATGTAAAAGACAATGCATTCATCCAACTTTAAAAGTCTCCATAGTTTTTGTCAATCCCAATGATGTTCAAACATTACCATAGTCCAAGATCTTTTTTGTTTTGTTTTTGGTTTGTTTGTTTGTTTTGTTTTTCAAGGTAGGGTTTCACTCTAGCCCAGGCTGACCTGAAATTCACTATGTGTTGGGGACCACCCTTAAGAAATGCTTCATCTTTCCCTTACCCCCTCCTCCACCCCCGCTGCATTCTGGCTAAAGAACAAACATTCTGCTCTGCGCCTGCAGTATCAAGGCCCCTGAGTTTTGACTTCCCAGAACAATCACAGTGTCTCTAGCCTGAAGCCAAGAAGAGTTTGTAACCTTCCACCACCTAGGTCACCCTGACCCCCTTCCATATGATCCATGCCTTGTGCAAGAAGATTCTGTACTGTCTCACCCTCTACTCCCCTTACCCCTCCCCTACCTAAAACTGACTTTAAAAGATGAGCCTTCTGGCTAAATAAACGACTCTCGACAAGCATTGGTTTGCCTGAGTCCATTCCCCTCTCTCGCCCATTTTCTTCACAGGCTAAGGTCCTCCTGGTGCCCTCACGAATAACTAGGTCCCGCGGGTCGGGGCAACTATGGAGTCTCAGGGTGGCTTAAAACTCATGGTGATCCTCCTACCTCTGCCTCCGGAGTATTGGGATTAAAGGAATGTGCCACCATGCCCACAGTCCAAGATCTTTTAACTGAGCCATAATACCAAAAATTAAAAAGAAAACATAATGGCACAGAAGAAACATTCACACTGCAAACGATGGCATTGAGCATAGCAAAGAAATATTCAACCAACACAAGATTTAAAACAACCAGGGCAAACATCAAACTCTGTAGCTTCAAGTCCAACAACTCTAGCCAGTGACAAGTCTCCAAGTCTGATAATTCTAACCAGCAACAAGTCTCTAGTATTCCAATTTCACCCCTCCAGCTAGGCTACTCATAGTCCTTGAAAACTTCACCCGGGGCCAGCAGCTCTCCTTGGCAGGCATCTCGTGGTCCCAGCATTTCCACTGGCTCTCCACTGAAATCCACAGTTCATCCAAATAGCTCCTTGCAGGCGTCCAGCAAACCTGCTTCACACTGCCCATGGTCATTTCCAAAACACAAGACCATGTTGCAAACTCAATGATCTTCTCTTTCCTGTACTTCTTATACTCCACAATACCAGGTAGGGTGCCAATTTGTTAATCCACAGTGGAATAAAACAGACTTTGAAGAACAGGACACTCCTTGAGCACTCAGGACCCTACAAAAGAGTCTACATTCTTCTTGTTACCCCAGTGCAGGTCAGCTGGCCCAATCTCAAAGGTTATAATCTCTCAATTGCAGCTGAATGGGCAGCAGTTCACCCAAAGATTTTTCTTTCAATGCCATATCCCTCTGCTCATACCAGTTCATTCCTACACACAGAAACCCTGCACAACTTCTCAGGACACGGGCATAAGAGCAAGCTTCTCACACAAACTGCCTCTAGCCCAGTCCAATCAAAGCTCTATCTCACCCTCATAAGCCAAACTTCATACTCCATAGTTCTTACTGCATTGAGGTCTTTCAACTCTGACCAGAATAGTCCATCAAGCTTTACTTACAGCACTGCAAGGCGTCCCTTAGGCCAAGGTTTCAAATCCTTCCACATTCATCTTGAAAATCAGTTCTAAAGGGCCAAAGGCACACAGTCAGGTGTCTAGCAGCAATCCCACTCCTCAGTACCACTTTACTATTGCAGTCAGGTTCATGTTGCTGGTAGAAATCACCCAACCAAGAGCAGCTCTTGGGGGACAAAAAAAAAAAGAGGTTTATTTTGGCTTACACACTCAAGGGGGAAGCTCCATGATGGCAGGGAAAGTGATGGCATGAGCAGAGGGTGGACATCAACCCCTGGCCAACATAAGGTGGACCATAGCAACAGGAGAGTGTGCCAAATACTCCCTCCCTCCCCCCGCCCTTTTCCTCTATTTCAAATTTTTAAAAAATGTTTAAAAAAAAAGAAAAGAAATGAGGGCTGGAGAGATGGCTCAGTGGTCAAGGCACCTTCCTGCAAAACCTAACAACCCAATCTAACCCAGGTTAGATTCCCCAGTGCCCATGTGAATCCAGATACACAAAGAGGCACACTTGTCTAGATTTCGTTTGCAGTAGCTAGCAGCCTGGCATGCCCATTTTCCTATGGTCATCCTCACTAAACTAAAATAAATATGTGACTATAATTTTCCTTTTAAAGAAGGAACAGATTAGAAAATTTTTTACCAAAAGAGAGAGAGAGAGAGAAGGAACAATGGGCTAGAGAGATGTCTTAGTGGTTAGGGCACTTTCCTACAAAACCTAAGGACCCAGGTTCTATTTCTCAGTACCCACATAAGCCATATACATAAGGTGGCGTATGTGTTTGGAGCTTGCTAGAGGCCCTAGTGTATCTATTTTCTCTCTCTTTCTCCCTTTCTCTCTCTCTCTCTCTCACTCACTCTAATGAATAAATAAGTAAATTTTTAAAAACAGAATAAGAAAAAACCAGTTGTGGTGACGCATGCCTTTAATCCCAGCACTTGGGAGGCAGAGGTAGGACTGCCAAGAATTCAAAGCCACCCTGAGACTACATAGCAAATTCCAAGCCTTACAGTGCTGTCTTCCAGACTCAAAGTGGCCTTGATATTCATGACCTCGCAATGGCTGACAGACCTATAATATAGGAGGAGGGAAGAAAGTATGACATCAAACCAGAAGAGAAATTCACTGGAAAGAAGAAGGGATTCAGCGGAGGGGGATTTGGGAGGGATGGGAGGAGTTTATGATCACAGTATACTGTCTATATGTAAGTTTTCAATAAAAAGGTCAGGGGGTGCAGGAGAAATGGCTTAGTGGTTAAGGAATTTGCCTGCAAAGCCAAAGGACCCAGGTTTGATTCTCCAGGACCCACGTAAGCCAGATGCACAAGGTGGTGCATGCATCTGGAGTTTGTTTGTAGTGGCTAGAGGCCCTGGCATAACCATTCTCTCTCTGTCTGCCTCTTCTCTCTCCCCTCCCTGTCTCTCTCTCTCCTTGCAACTAAATAATGTTTTAAAGTATTTTTTTTAAGCTTAGGAAGCTTGCATAGCTTGTGGAAGGCCCTGGGCTTGATTCTCTGCACAAAAGGGACAGGGCCTGGAGTGGAACACTCTGGTTAATTAGATGCCAAACCCTTCTCCTGGGCTGAGTTTTGTTAATGTCTTCTGAGAGCTGTCACCCAATAGCAGCACCACTCAGTGCCAAGGACACTTGGACAAACAGCTCTCCTGTGTTCCAGGGAGGTTTGTGAAGGCTCATCCTGTCCATGTGGCAGGGCCGCTCCTGAAGTGCTGGGGCTCTGTACAACCCCGGAGACAGGCGACAGGTGACAGGCGACAGGAAGGGGAGCCTCAGCTTTTCTGCCTGCTGAGGAGCAATGAAACAGCCTGAGGAGCAGGATGCTGATGGGGGGAGGGCGCTTTTTTTTGGAACCAGAAGGGAATTAGCTGAGACAAGGCTTAAGTGTGTGGTGTCCTAGGACTCGGATTGTAGACGATGGAGATGAGGCAAGATGTGGCCATCGTGCCAAGCAGGAAGGAACTGGGTCCGTCTGTTGGCTGCGCATCTCCAGTGGCAGGACTGTGGTCTCAACAGATGCTTATTACCTCGAGTGAATGAGTAGGTACGTGAGAGGGGAGGATGTCGCCTCAGGAGGTCCAGAGAGCTGAGAAGCTGGGCCAGTGTCCTCCATGCCCAGGACTTGTACTGGGCTCTGAGAACAGAGCGCTCTGCTCCATGTCCAGCCACACATCATGGAGGCAGGACGCCTGGCTCCCACGTGTGCCTTTGCTACTCTCTAGCTGGGAGACCTTAGACGAGATGCTTTCCTTGTAGCCAGAAATTTGATCAAATGCCATGAATGACCTTTCTCCTGGGAGCTGGAGTGAATACACGAAAGGTCTCACCAAAGGCTTTATGAGGTCTTTTTTGTCCATAGAAGGGGGAGGGGAGGGGA
This sequence comes from Jaculus jaculus, assembly GCF_020740685.1. Lineage (NCBI taxonomy): Eukaryota > Metazoa > Chordata > Mammalia > Rodentia > Dipodidae > Jaculus > Jaculus jaculus. The sequence continues at coordinate 121,830,228 of NC_059109.1, read as the reverse complement.
GGGGAAGGGAGGGGAGGGGAGGGGAGGGGAGGGGAGGGGAGGGGAGGGGAGGGGAGGGGAGGGGAGGGGAGGGAAGGGAAGGGAAGGGAAGGGAAGGGAAGGGAAGGGAAAGGAAGGGAAGGGAAGGGAAGGGAAGGGAAGGGAAGGGAAGGGAAGGGAAGGGAAGGGAAGGGAAGGGAAGGGAAGGGAAGGGAAGGGAAGGGAAGGGAAGGGAAGGGAAGGGAAGGGAAAGATATTGATACTACAGCACAGAAGAATCTAAAAATATCAAAGTTGAAGGGCATAGGTTTGGACAGGAGACTGGAGAGCTCTGTGTGGCTGTGGCTCTGCCAATCACTGGATGGCACTGGATACATCTGTCCTCCATTGTAGAGTGTTCCAGAATTGGGTCCTCTCCTAAGTCACAACTGGAGATGAGACTAAAACAACTTAATAGTCTGTGTATACGGGGGGGGGGGGGGGGAACATGTGTTCATATGTGTGTGTTGGTGCATATGCATGTGTGTTGAGGCCAAATGATGATTTCGGTACGCTCAGTCACTTCCCTCGTTATTTGAGTCTCATGGAACCTGGAGCTCACCTATTTGCCCACCCTCAAATCATTTGGTAAGGTTCTTAAACCACCCCCACCACCGCGTCTAGGTTGGACCACTGATTAAATAAGAGTGCATGAAAAGTTAGCCAATGAAGTTTTGCAAGCCCCTTGGGTGATTCCAAGGTGAAGCAACCACTTCATTCCCTTCTCCAGGAGGCCTACCTTGGAAAGACAGGCTTCTCGGAGCACCTAGCTGAGCCCAGCCAGGCATAATCACATGCTCACCTGTACTGACTGGGAAACCTAATTGCCTTTAAGTTCTCTGCAGAGCCAGCTGAGACTTAGTCATTCCACTCACATCAAAATATTTACTCCAAATAGTCATTACCACCTGAAAGGGGCTTGCAGGTAGCAAGGAGAGCCCATTGAGGAAGCAGCAGGGCTCGGCCCACCCTGGGCAAAGGAAGCATGGCTCTCTGCAGAAGCTGCCGTCCATCAACACATGCTCAACTCTTTCCCAAGAGATTTTTTTTTTTTATGAGTTAAGCATTTATACTTTAATCCTCCAAGGCCTGAGTCATCTGATTCTGGTGCAGGTGCTGGGACTTGGGAACTTACAGTAGATGATTAGCATAAAGTGATTGAAATTTGCATGGAGTGGGAAAATTTGCATGCAGTAAATAGCAGAGGGGAAGATAGAATGATGGCCCAGAAATGGCCTAAAATAATGCATTCATTTGAAGCCTCTGTGTTATCTGAATGCTTCTCTGAAGAGTGAATGTCTGCCTTCCCAGAGAGGAGCGGCCCAGCCTCAGTGCTCAGGTCCTGAAAGGCTAGAAGGATCGAAAAACAATAAAATAGAGCCAGGCGTGGTGGCACACACCTTTAATTGCAGAACTGGGAAGGCAGAAGTAGGAGGATTGATGAGAGTTTGAGGCCACCCTGGGCTAGAGGGAGACTCTACCTTGAAAAACGAAAAGAAAAGAAACGAAAAGGGGAAATGATAGAACAGAAGCCAGGCAAGATGGCCACATACCTGTGGTCTCAGAGGCACACGCCTTTAATCCCAGCACTCAGGAGGCAGAGGAAGGATGATCACCATGAGTTGAGGCCACCCTGAGATGACATAGTGAATTCCAGGTCAGCCTGGTCTAGAGTGAGACCCTACCTCAAAAAAAAAAAAAAAAATTACTGATTCAAGGTCAAGAGGGAGCTCAAGTGAAAGCAGGGTTGAGCTCCCGGTCATAAAGTGGGCTTGAATTCCTCCCATCTTTCTCTCCCCTTCCTCTTCCTCTGCTCCATCAGTGGTGCCCACTGGGCTAGGTACTTCCCAACGTGACTGGATAACCTGCTGGCCTACAGTGTCGTCTTACCTAATGCATCCTAGTACAAAATAATGATGGCTTACTAGCCGTGAAGATAGCCAGACCTGGATTGGAGGGCTAGCTTGGACAGAATGTCCCTAAAACACAAAAGGCTGCCTTATAAATTCCTTCCATTTGCATTGTTCACAAGTTTCACATCATGGCCCTACTTTCTTGAGCCACGCTCTCTCTCTCCCATGATGTCATTTGTCACAAAAGGTCCCTAAGCACTCTCATGTAGCATCTGATACAGTTTTCTTACACAATGATCTTACTAAGTTCTTTTTAATTGCTGCATGCCAGGCACTAAGGTATTTCTCATCACACTACCTTTTGTAATTGCCACAAGAACTCAGTGAGGTAGAATCCGGAGTGTAGTTCTCCACATGGTCTTGGACCAACTCACTTCTCCCCCCACCCCCCATCCCCACTGCTCATTTGCAATTCTCAAGAATAACCATAGGGCTGGGAATGTTGTTTGGTGCTGGAGTGATTTACCCAGCATACATGAGGCTCTGGGTTCAATCCAACACAGAAAAGGGGAAAAAAGAAAAACCAGAATGACTGTAGCATATGCTAAAAATGAAGCACTTGGGGACAGCAGGCGAGTTGGTCAAGACAATCTGGGCTGTACCCTAACCCTTCTGAGCAAACAGATTGTATTTCAATGCTTAAGCCTGACGAGTGGTGTTGCCCTACAGTATCAGCGCAAAGTGAGCTGCTTTCAGCGTCCCTCAGCTGCAATGTGAGAGGAATGCGTGCAGTCAGCGGTCCATCCACCGTGGGCCACTTTGCTGAGCAGGGGGCCTCACGGCAGTGACATGCTATTGTCCCTGCTGCCTATCTATAGCTAATACACCCACTCCTTATACCTTGTGAACTGGGGTGTTCTACCTGCCTGAACTCAAACAAGTTGATAAACCAGTGCACAGTGAACATACCCTACAGGTTCCATTATAAATGGGGAAAGCAAGGGACACAGAAATCCCCAGTTAAAGACCACAGAGCTGCCGGGCATGGTGGTGCACACCTTTAATCCCAGAACTCGGGAGGCAGAGGTAGGAGGATCACTGTGAGTTTGAGGCCACCTTGAGAATACATAGTGAATTCCAGGTCAACCTGGGCTAGAGTGAGACCCTACCTTGGAAAACCAAAAAAAAAAAAAAAAAAAGACCATGGAGCTAATGAGAAGTGGTGCTAGGGTTCTCACTAGTACAAACCCCCTGAGTTGGCCCTATTAGTCACTCTTCTTTATTTTTAACTTTTTATTTCATTTTATTTGTTTGAGAGAGAGAGAAGAGGCAGATAGAGAATGGGCACACCAGGGGCTTCAGCCACTGCAAACAAACTCCAGATGTATGCACTTACCTGGGTCCTGGGGAATCGAACTTGGGTCCTTTGGCTTTGTGGGCAAGCGCCTTAACCAATAAGCCATCTCTCCAGCCATAGTCGCTGCTCTTGTTGCCATGACAAAACCAACTTTGGGCAGGAAGGGTTTGATTTGGCTCATGGTTCGAGGGGATGAAGTTCATTATGGCAGTGAGAGCATGAAGTGGCTAAATCCAATTATGCCCACGGTCAGGAAGCAGAGAGACATGGATGCTGATGCTCCTCTGGCTTTTTTGCTCTTTGTTCCTATTTTATTTAGTCCAAGGCACCCAGCCCACACTTAGAGTGGGTCTTCCATCCTCAATAAACCTCTCTGAAAATAGCCCATATACACACAGAAGCACATGCATGTCTCCCAGGTGTTTCTAAAATTCAATCAAATTAACAATGAAGATTAACCATCATGCATTGTGTGGCGGTTTGATTCAGCTGTTCTCCATAAATTTAGTGTTCTGAACGCTAGTGCCAGCTGGTGGCAATTTGGGAATTGGAGCCTCCTGGAGACAGTGTGTTGTTTGGGGGCGGGCTTATGAGTGTTACAGCCAGCTTCCCCTTGCCAGTGTTTGGCACACTCTCCCGCTGCTGTTGTCTACCTGATGTGGGTCAGGAGGTGATGTCCAGCCTTTGCTCATGCCATACTTTCCCTGCCCTCATGGAGCTTCCCCTCAAGTCTGTAAGCCAAAATAAACCCTTTCCTCCCACAAGCTGCTCTTGGTTCAGTGTTTTCTGCCATCAATGAGAAGCTCATTGCAACACCTTGTGTCAAAGAGAGGAATTCACGGGCTGGAGAGACAGCTTAGTGGTTAAGCATTTGCCTGTGAAGCCTAAGGACCCTGGTTCAAGGCTCCATTCCCCAGGACCCACGTTAGCCAGGTGCAAAAGGGGTTGTACATGTCTGGAGTTCATTTGCAGTGGCTGGAGGCCCTGGCACGCCTATTCTTTCTTTCTCTCTATCTGCCTCTTTCTAAATAAGTAAAAATAAACAACAAAAAAAACTAAAAATAGAAAGAAAGAAAGAGGAATTCTCTGAGTCAAAGGACACTGTTGATAAAACCAAAGGCTTCATGGCTGCAGGTCCAAAGCAGGACTCGAGGTACGTCAGGCACAGGAGCCGCAGAGCCATCATCCATCAGCAGAAGGCAATAGTGTTGAAAACAGAGCTAAGGATACAGGGAGCCAAGTTCTGGGCTTCAACAGCCATATCCAATTTGGTTCAGGATCATTATAGAATCTTTGCTCCTTTGCCTCTCAGGCCACTGATTCTGAGCATGGCCACCAGCCTTTGCAGTGACTTAATAGAAATTTGAAGAATTTTTTTAAATTTTTTATTTATTTATTTGAGAGAGAGAGAGAGGCAGATAGAGAATGGGCACTCGGGCCCTCCAGCCACTGTAAATGAACTCCAGACACATGCACCCGTTGTGCATCTGGCTTACGTGGGTCCTGGGGAGTTGAACTTGGGTCCTTTGGCTTTGCAGGCAAACACCTTAATGGCTAAGCCATCTCTCCAGCCCAAATTTTGGAGATTTTTTTTTTTTACATGAAATTAGATTTAAGTGAAAGAACAGGTGAAGAACATGCCTTCTTGCTGTGGCCTGGAAGGTATTTCCTTGTGTGAGGTTAGCAATGAAGTCTGTAATATCTCAAAGGCCAAATGTGAATCTGAGCAGCCCTGGTTGGTCTGGTTTCTGCACTAAAAAGTGTCAGAGCTGTCTGGGTCACTTTTATCATGGCGGGAAGGAGTTGTTTGGGGTCAGACACTTGAGTCCATAGTTGCTTAGCCGCATGTACTTGGACAGGATATCATGGAGGAAGGAGGGTGTGATGGAAGAAATGGAGGAAATTCTACCCCTCATGAGGGACAGGAAAGAAGCAGAGAACACCACAGTAAGGGGCCACAAATAGCATCCCCCCCCCCCCCCAAAGGACTACAGTGATTCACTTCTTCCAGGTAGGTCTCATCTTACAAAGTTTCCAGAATCCACCCCCACCCTCCAAAAAATAAGGCTGCCAGCTTGGGAGCAACCTTTCAACTGGAGCCTTTTACAGGAAACACATCATACCCAAACAGCATTTGAAGGCACTTGTTTGCAAAGCCTGAATCACTTGGATTCAGTTCCGCAGTACCCACATAAGGCCAGATGCACAAAGTGGTGTGTGCATCTGGAGTTTGTTGGCAGTGGATAGAGGACCTGGTACACCCACTAGCTCATTCTCTCTCCAAATAAATAATGCTTTAAAAAAAAAAAAAAGATAATGTTAATAATCCCAACACTTGGGAAGCAGAGGTAGGAGGACCGCCATGAGTTCGAGGCCACCCTGAGATGATGTAGTGAATTCCAGGTCAGCCTGAGCTAGAGGGAGACCCTACCTCAAGGGAAAAAAAAAAAAAAGACAATGTTGAGAAAGGAGTCCATTCCTTGGAATGTGAAGATTTGAGTCCATGTCTGCAGTGTATCTACGGTCCCTGGATCTCAGGCTCCATAACTTGAACACAGTAGTGAGCTCTCTACCTATACACTTTGATTGGCTTGATGTGTCCATGGTCCAGGAAAACTAAAGGTAATTCCAAGGTCAAGACTATCCATTCTTTCTTTCTGTTACCCAAAAGCCCTTTCACAAGCCAAACATAACCTAATTATTGGAGGACAGCCAGCACTCTCCCTCACTCATAAAAAAAAAAAACAGCAGTATATCTATTGAAAATTCAATTTTAATAGTTTAATTTCTATGCATTTTAACATTAGAGAATAATTTCAAGTTTGGGAGATTCAATTTTTTTAATGCAAATTGGCTCTGACTTGGATAGAACTGAGCCGGGGTTCTGGGGAGTGGCCTCCAATCTTAATGACCACATTTGCATATCAATGGCCTCTCACTTCATTTGCTGCCTTGGCCACCCTCAGAGTTTAGATGGTTCAAGACATAATGAAAAGATGGAAGAAATGCTGCTTCTTCCCTTTTTAAAAAGTTTAAATATAGGAAGTGCTTTGAAATAAAAAATTTCCCTGTGGACTTTTGAAGTCAGACTGAGTAGATAAAATAGATAATATTTTCTTTATCAAGCTTACCACATCTCTAAGAGAATATGAAGTAAATTCTTTTTTATTTTCAATTTTTGAATGAATTCTTTTAACAGTTGCATAGATATGCATAGCCTTTAGAATTCTCATTAAGCCTCCTAGAGAGTATTCATGCAGCCCCAAATATTTATTGAAGGCTTATCCATTGAAGGCATGGTGCTGAGGCTACCAAGGGGGAGGACACAGATAAAGTCATTGTCCTTCAGGGCTTGTACATAGGGAAGGAGTATCCTAATAAACATTGAACAGTTGCAGAAATATAATCTGTAATAAGAACTAAGAGAATCCAGTGCTCTAAGGATATGTAAGAAGCAGGGTTCCCTTAGGCAAGGAACTAATGAAAAAAGGCATGAAGGAAGAACACATTCAGAGAGGAGGTAGGTGTGTACTGCACATACACACACACACACACACACACACACACCCCTCGGGTAATAGAAGATTTAGAACACTGAAAGGGAGACCGACTGGAAGGCAGTGTTGCAGAGAGCCCCAGGATTAAGGCACACAAGGGTGCTACAGACGGAGGTCAGGAGCCTTGGTAAAGATAAGAACTTACTAGGGTAAGTAAAGTGATGGTTAGGTCAGATTTACATTTTTTAAAATCATCCTTTGGAGAAGGGAGCCTACGTGATCAACAGGCTAGAGAGGAGGCCATGGATACAGTAGTAGCTTGGGCTAAGCTGATGACAGAAAAAGGAGAAAACAGGTGGATCAAAACAACAGGACTTGATATTGGACTGGCTTGAGGAGGAGGAAGAGGAGAGAGAGACAAGCGTGAAGGATAGCCCCTGGATTTCTGAATCACAGAACTGAATGGCTGGTGGTGCTATTCATGGACTCGGGGGACCTAAAGGAACAATCTGCCTTTGTTCCCCTTCTCCATGGTGGTGACAGGCATTCTCCAGTGTGCTCAGGTCTGTGACTTTATAATACTGGAAAAGTTTCTTCCTCCCAGTCACAACCCTTAACCTGGGTGGAGGTGTGACATTCTGAGCCTTACTTCCCCAAAGGAATTTAGCAGGTATCTCAGATAAGCAGATGTCCAGCTCCCACCTGCCCCATTCAAGACCCCTCCCTAGCAGTGTGAGAGCTCCCCTCCTCTCCCCAAAAAGCCTTCTAGCCACCATCCTCTCCTTATTGGGCATTCCAAAATATCTTTCCTTTCCCATTAGATCCCACCACTCTCTCACCTGGTATTAAATAAATCTTGGGAGCCCAATAAACACTCTGTCTCCAAGTCCTCTATTCTAGAATCTGAACCTTAAGACTGTGCTTGGAATAGTGCCTGGTATGGACAGTCAAAAGATCAGTGTTGAGAGTGAGATCCTACCTCAAAACACACACACACACACACACACACACACACACACACACACACACACATATATATATATCAGTGTTGGAGCCCATTGAAGCCGGGTGTGATGGTGCACTCCCAGCACTCAGGAGGCAGAGCTAGGAGGATCACCGTGAGTTCGAGGCCAGGCTGAGACTCCATAGTGAATTCCTCCAGGTCAGCCTGAGCTAGAGTGAGACCCTACCTTAAAAAAAAAAAAAAAGTCAGTGTTGAGCATGTTGAACATAAGGACCCTTAGAGACATCTTTGAGGTCAAAAGAAACAACTGCATATCAGAACTGAGTTTAGGAAGGTAAGCCGGGAAGGGATGGAACTGGGAGAGGATGGGAGAGGACGAGATGGTGTTAGAGGAGTAAGACGGCCACGGGCAGCCTGATGTGACACAGAGCATCCGACCAAGAGCAGCTCGTGGGATGAGAGGCTTATTTTGGCTTACAGACTCAAGGGGAAGCTCTGTGATGGCAGGGGAAAGGATGGCATGAGCAGATGCTGGACATGACCCCCGCCACAGCAGGTGAAACGCCGCTAGGAACCAAACTCACACTGACAAACTGAGGGTTAATGAACGTCAAGGTCCAGCCCCAGTGACACAGCCCCTATAGTAAAGCGCCCCCTCCCAAAGGGAATCAAGCATTCAAAACACTTGAGTTTATGAAAGACGCCTCGTTCAAACCCCCACACCCAAGCAACCCCAGCATTTCTGCTCTGCAAAATCACCCCGTCACAAACTTTTGGCCCACGTAGTTCTCCCATGCGTGAGCTGTCTGAAGAATGGTTGGATATCCTTGCTGATCTTTTTATCCCTTTTCCAAGGCAAGTCACCCATGGAGTTTGTATTCTTCCCAAATATACATAATCTGATCATAATTAAGAGAAATAATTCAACACACCAAAATCAAGTGGCAATATACAAGACAAATAGCCTGGCCCTTTCAAAAATCTCAGTGTTGAGCCAGGCGTGGTGGCGCACACCTTTAACGCCAACACTCAGGGGACAGAGGTAGGAGGATCTCCATGAGTTCAAGGCTACCCTGAGACTACATAATGAATTCCAGGTCATCCTGGCCTAGAGCAAGACCCTACTTCTAAAACATACCCACAAGCCAATATCATGAAAGAAATAAAAATAAAATAACATAAGGACAGTTCTCAAGTCTAAATGCTTTTTTCTTTTAACTATGTGGGTGTATGGATGGATGTGTGTGGTATATGTGTGTATGGGCATGAATCTGCCATAGTGAACACGTGGAGGTCAGAGGACAGCCTTGAGATGTTTGTCCTCTCCCACACCGTGCTTGAGATGGCCATCTCCCTTGTTTTGTTCTTGCTGCTCTGCTCTGGATGCACACACTTCTATCAGACCCATGGCTTTCAAGATCCTCCTGGCTCCACCTCACATTGCTTGAGCACATCAGGGCAACAGATGCACGTGCTGAGAAATCAAACTCAAGTTGACCGGCTTGTAAGCAAGCACCTTTATCTGCTGAGCTATGCTTCCAGCCCTCGCATCTAGTTCTTTTTTAAAGGGAACATGACACAATTAATCAAGGGCAGTAACTGAACCTTTTTTCTTTTTGATTCTAAGATGAAAGAAAAATATCATAATATATTTTGTTGATAAGGAAAAATGAAATATGAAATCAGGGGCTCCCACTACCCCACTGGAATGACTCACAGAACTCAAGATATTGCTAAATTTATAATTACAATTACACATTTACAATTACAGTTTTATTATAGCAAGAGCATGAGAATTAGGAATAACTAGAAGAAATAATGCAAAGGGTAAGATTTAAGTGGGTCTCAAACATAAAACGTCCATTGTTCTCTCCTCCATGTTGATGTGTGACAATATGGAGTACTGCCAAACGGAGCCCACAGTGCCCAAAGACTGTCTTGGATTTCACTATGTGACATCTCTGAAGCCTGTGACACTTCTCCCTCCTCAGCTGTCAGGGCTGCTGTCACATGGTATGACTCTCTAATCGCCATGGCCAACTCCCATCCTGAATCCTACCACTAGCATAAATTCTCAGTGGCCACAATATTTTATAGCAAGGCTTCTCCTATTGTGCAAGAATTCCAAAGATTTAGGCAGGCTTGGTGGCACACTCCTTTAATCCTACCACTCAGGAGGCAGAGGTAGGATGATCACTCTGAGTTCAAGGCCTCCCTGAGAATACATAGTGAATTCCATGTCAGCCAGGGTTAAAGTGAGACCCTAGCTTGAAAAAAAACAAAAAAAAAAACAAAAAATAAAAAACATAAAAAAGTAAAGAATCCCAAGGATTTAAAGTTTACCTCCCAAGGGAAAAGGCCTGACAACGTCTTCATCACAGACACGTAGGATTACAAGATATTAGGAGCTGGGGTTTAGCTTGGTGACACAGCACCTGACTAGCAAATGACATTTCAATTCCCAGAATTGCTAAAATAAAGCCAGAAACCATAGTAGGTAAGCCTAGAAGATCTGGCTCAAAACTACCCAACTCCAAGGACATTGCCTCAGCTCCAAGCCCCCTCCAACAGGGCAATCTGTTTGCATTGTGATTTTAAAGAATCCACTGAGCCAGGCATGGTGGTGCATGCCTTTAATCGCTGTGAAGTCAAGGCCACCTGAGACTAGACTACATAGTGAATACCAGGTCAGCCTGAGCTAGAGTGAAACCCTACCTCAGGGGGAGAGGGGGGAGAATTCACTGGATATCTCAACAATTTTATTCTAACTTTTTTCAGAGAGAGACGAGAGAGTGAGAGAAAGAGGCAGACAGAGGGAGAGCACAGGCAAATGGGTGTGCCAGGACCTTCAGCCTGCTACAAATGAACTCCAGAAACATGTGTCCCCCTTGTGCACATGTACAACATTGCACAATTGTGTCACTGTGCATCTGGCTATGTAGGACCTGGAAATTTGAACATGAGTACTTAGGCTTCACAGGCAATGACTTAACCACTAAGCAATTTCTCCAGCCCTCTTTATTTTTAACTTTTTATTGACAATTTCCATAAATAAGAACAATATACCATGATTATAATATCCTGCTATAACCCTCCCTTTGTCCCTTCCTGAATCCCATCTCCACTGAATCCCATCTTCTTTTCAATTAGTCTCTCTTCTATTTTGATGTCATCATTTTTTTCCTCCTAGTATGCAGTTCGTGTGTAGGTAGCATGAGCCACTGTGAGGTCATGAATATCATGGCCACTTTGTGTCTGGAAGACAGTATTGTAAGCACTGCTTCCTTTTTTTAGGCTTTTACATTCTTTTTTTTTTTTTTTCCAAAGTTGGGTTTCACTCTAGCTCAGGTTGACCTGGAATTCACCATGTAGTCTCAGGGTGGCCTCAAACTCATGGCAATCCTCCTACCTCTGCCTCCCGAGTGCTGGGATTAAAGGCATGCACCACCACACCCGGCGGTTTTACATTCTTTCTGCCACCTCTTCCACAAGGAAGAGCCTTGGAAGATGTGATAAGAGATTTCTCACTAAGTGCTGGACATGTCACTGTCACTTCTTCTCAGTACTTTGGTGGGTTTGGAGTCTCTAACCAACAATTCCTACTTTCACAGACATTAGGAAAAGTCTTTTCTTTTTCCTGCCCAAGGTCAGCTGCAAATAGTAAACACATAGTTGTGTAGAGTGAGCAATGGAGGGAAATAATTTACATTTGTTGCCCAATATGTAGTCCTTCCCAATTCAATTTAATATGCCAAATTCTTACAGTAATCACACCCTATGCTACTCCAATCTAATCAGAGCCTTCTAACTCTCCAACCCAAACAGTGAGGAAGTCAGGATTCCATGAGCAGTGTGAAAAATCACTGTATAATTGCAAATTAGAACCATAATCAGCCCGCTGGCCCCTGCGCTTTCTTCATCACTGGGCTGTGAACTGAAATGACTCCCTGGGAATATATCTGCTGGAGAAGAAATTCAGAGCACAGGACAGAGCTGCCTCATGCACAGACCCACTCGGGAGAAGAAAGGAAAGAAATGTTCAAAAAACTAAAGAAGAGATCTAAAAGCATGATCTCAGGCGGAGATGTAACTGGAGAGCCAGATATTGTGGTGCATACTTGTAATCCCAGCTCTTGGGAGATACAGGCAGGAGACTTAGGAGTTTGAGGTCATTCTTGTTACATATCAAGTTTGAGACTAGCCTAGGATCCATGAAAAAGAAAAGAAAAAAAAAAAAACTGGAGGAAGCAAAAAGAGGAAAGGAGTCTAGCTTCCTGTAAGAGCCTACCCAGATTCGTGATTCTCTGGGTTCCATCTATGCCCATAATGTTTGCAAGATGTGTGCATTGGGTATGATAATAACAATAGCCACCATTTATTGACAGCATATTTATGCAAAGCTGAGAGCTTTACATAAATTATCTCATTTAATCCTCACAACAATTCTGCCTTATTATTTTCTTCAATTTGAAAATGATGACGCCTGAGACACAGTCTGCTTTATTAGCTTGTTACAGGTCATCCAGTAAGTATAATGATGGCATCAAGAATCAGACCCAGGTTCACGCCATCCAACACTCATGCTCCTGACTGTTAAGCCCGATCCCCTCAGAGTGATCTCTGTGAACCATGGTCATGCAGGGAGATTTTTTGAAATGTAAATCCCCAGGTCCCAAGAAGACTTTTGTTTTAAATGAAAATAGGAATCTAGAATCTGTAAACTCCCCATATGATTCAATGATATTCCATAAATAATTCCTATTCCTGTAGACGTCTTGTTAAGGAAGAATTCACCTCCTTGCTATTTGAGGGACCTGTTCTTTGGTCTTCATCCATGTTAGTGTTCACATACTTGCCCTAAGGACAAAAAAAGCCTGGGCTGCTTGTTTGAGAGGAAGGACTTTCTTGGGCCTTATTCTAGACCTCCTGTGGTGGTTTGAATAAAAATATCCCCCATAGGCTAATATGGTTTGGGTGACGATTTGGGAACGTGGTGGGGTCCTGGAGCAGTAGAGCCTTGCTGAAGACAGTGTACTGCATGCGGCTTGTAGTCACCAGAAAGAACCTTTCTATTTGTCTGTCTCCCATTCATCATTAGTGCCATCCCTGGGCACAAAATGGATATGGAAGCTGATGCAGTTGTCCATCGTTCTGAGCAAGAAGAGTAGGATGCACCTCGCAGCCAAGTCAAATCCCTTTGAAGTTTCTGGCAGGTTCTCAAAAAAACCTTCTGCATTGACTAGTGTTTAGTCGAAAGGCAATGCCTAGATGCAAGGATGGCAAGGAACTCAAAGTCTTTTAACCACCTCAAATAAACCAAGCTTCTGTTGTTTACATAGAAAAAAGAATAAATACTGATGTGTCACTCTCAAATAAATAAATAAAAATGAACAAAAAAATTTCAAAAAAAGAACCTGCAACTTCCTTAGACTACAGGGTGATCTGGAATGCTAATCTCTCTCCTTCTCTTTCCCTCTCCCCAGCTTTCTCTCTCTCCCTGGTCTTTAGCACAAGTTTAATAATGCACAGAAGTCTGTAATTCAGCAAGGAGTGTGTAGTAGATGCTCAATAAATAACCATGGGACAATAATGGTTGCTCCACATGGGGAGGAAATGAAGAACCAGCCATGGAGAAAGGAGCGCTTATTTAAAAGATTACAGGGACTGAGTCAGATTGCTCCTTTCGATTCTCCTTCACCTCCTTTACTTCTGTAAAATCTAGTTAAAGCCAACCCCAACCTCAGTTAGAAAGGATTTCACAGATGCTAGGAAGCTGTCGTTGAAGGCCAACTGAGTCATCGTTACATAATGCCAGTCATTTCAACTGCACTATCATTACCTAGCACCAGCCATTTCAAGTGATTCTTCAACATTTAAAATAAAAAGAGGGGGTGTCTGGAGAGATCACTGAGTGATTAAAAATACTTGCTTGCAAAACCCAATGGTCTGGGTTCAATTCCCCACTACCCATGTAAGACCAGATGCAGAAAGTGGCACATGTATCTGTAGTTCATTCATAGTGACAGGAAGCCCTGGCACACCTATTCTCTCTCTCTCTCTCTGTCTTCATCTCTCCCTCCCTGTCTCTCCCTCCCTCGCTTTCTCAGTCCCTCTCTCTCAAATAAATAAATAAAATAAAAATAATAGGCAAAATGAGAAAGAAAAGGGCAGACCCTAAGTCTAAACTGGACAGGAGAGCCCTGACATCCTAAGCAACTCTTGTTTATATGTTGGAAACACAGTGACAAGAAATCACTTGTGGGCTGGGGGCCTGGCTCCATGGATAATGCGCTTACTGTACAACCCAGATCACATGAGTTTGAATTCCCAGACCCCACATTAATGCTGGAACTTGTGGTGAGCTTCTGTGATCCCAGTGTACCTACTGCAAGAAGGGAAGCGTTAGCTGGGCGTGGGGGCACACGCCTTTAATTCCAGCACTCGGGAGGCAGAGGTGGGAGGATCACCTGAGTTCAAGGCCACCCTGAGACTATGTAGTGAGTTCCAGGTCAGCCTGGACTAGAGTGAGACCCTATCTTGAAGAAAAAAAAAAAGAAAGAGAGAGAGAGAGGGAAGGAGGGATGGAGGGAAGAAGGAAGAAAGGAAGGAGATTTTATTTTCATTTTATTTATTTATTAGAGAGAGAGGGACTGAGAGAGAGAGGGAAAGAAAAGAGAGAGGGAGGGAGAGATGAAGACAGAGAGAGAGAGATAGGTGTACCAGGGCCTCCTGTCACTGTGAATGAACTCCAGTTACACATGCCACTTTGCACATCTGTCTTGCAAGGGTAGTGAAATTGAACCCAGACCACTGGGCTTTGCAAGCAAGTACCTTTAATGATTCAGTGATCTCTGGAAGCTCCTGAACAGAACACTGAACAACGAGGGATCCTGCCTCAAATGAAGTGCCAGGAGAGGACCTTCACACATGCACATCAAATCAATAAAGTATTTGTTTAAAAGGAAACGCTTGTCCTAAGAAGTGGCATCAGCTTTGATGTTCGTCAACAGAAGAATGAGTAGTGAAGATGTGGGTAACCACATGCACAATGGTGTTTTATGCAGCCATGAAGAAAAATGAAATTATGAAACCTGTAGAGAAATAGATGGAACTGGAAATTATTAGATAAAGTGAGGTAACCTGGGCCCAGAACTGCATGTTCTGTCTCATATGAAGATCCTAGCTTCTAATTGTTAAGTGTATTTAGATGGGACTAAGTGTGGGGAGAGGTCAGGAAACTAGAAAGGAACTGGTGAGGCTAAGAAACAGAGGTTTTCAGAGTGTGGGAAGGGTAGTTGGCCACATGGGATATGAAAGAGGAAGGGGAGACAGAGCAGAAGTGGGGCAAGAAAGTGAGGGAAGAAGTGGAGGAAGTGATCGACCAAAACTAAGTGGGGATGAAAATCCCATAAAGAATCCTACTTTTTATAATATAATTTTAAAAATAAAAATTTAAATAGATTTCTGACATAATTCTTTCATTTATTTAAAAGAGACAGACAGAAAAAAAGAGGCAGATAGAGAGAAAGTGAATTTGGGCACACCAGGGCCTCCTGCCACTGCAGATGTATTCCAGATGTATGTGCCACTTTGTGCATCTGGCTTTATGTGGTCACTGGGGAATCAAACCTGGGAAATCAGGCTTTGCAAGCAAGCACCTTAAACCACTGAGCCATCTCTTCAGCCCCCCCCCCCACTAAATTTTTTTTTAGACAGAGAGAGAGAGAGAATTGGCATGCCAGGGCCTCAGCTGCTGCAATCCAAGTCCAGGTGCTGTGCCTCCTACAGCACTTGTATAACCTCTGTGCATTTGACTTACATGGGATCTGGAAAGAGATTGAACATGGGCCCTTGGGCTTCACAGGCAAGGGCCTTAGCCGCTAAGCATCTCTCCAGTCCACTAAAACAATGTTTAATTAAAATGAATTTGAAGGCTGGAGAGATGGCTTAGTGATTAAGGCACTTATCTGTGAAGCCTACGGACCCAAGTTCGATTCCCCAGTACCCACGTCAGCCAGATGCACAAAGGTGGCACATGCGTCTGGAGTTCATTTGCAGTGGCTAGAGGCCCTGGGGTGCCCATTCTCTTCCTCTCCACCTCTTTCTCTCTCAAATAAGTAAGTAAATAAAATATTTAAAAATAAAAATAAACTGAATTTGAAAAACATGAAGGCATTTGTTGAACATTAGGCCTGTGAAAAGTTTTCAGTGTGGAAGCTAAGGTATGTGCACACAAAAGTAATACGGGACTCAGGATAAAACGGTGAGGGAGGTACAGTGATGGCAGGAGGGGAAGCGATCCTAAATGTGGCACAAACGTTCCGTGAGACTTAGCCGACAGTATGTACCCACTATGGGGTAGGAGATTACATGATGGATACCCAGAGAAGTGAAGGGCTCACTCAAGATTACATACTACACCATGCCTTGGTTCATTAAAGGATATATAGGAAGCCTGTATATTACATGCCAGGCTCTGTACTCAGCACTGCAGGCGCTATAGTGAGCAAGACAGCTGACATCCTTGCCGCACTGTGTTAGCCAGCTCTCCATCGCAACGACAAAATACCTGATGGCGGGGGCAGGGGGGATCATAGGGGGAAATGTTTGAAGTGGGTTCATGGTGTCAGAGGTTGTGAGCACGGTTGGTAGCCCCTGCCACAAGGCTCCATTGTTTCTGGGCTCTGTTGAGGCAAACATGAGGGCAGAGAGTACGTGATAGAGCAAAAGCTTCTCACCCCTTGGCAGCTGGGAAACAGAGGCAGAGGAACAAGATATACCCCCTGAAGGTATTTCTCCAAAAACTCAGTTGTTTTTGTTCTTTTTTTTTTTTTTCACTAACTCCCACCCCTATGTTTCCCTCACATCTCTTATTCATTCTACCGTGAATTCATGAATGGAATGATCCTGCGAAGAGGTTACAGCCCTCCTACTATGGTCATGTCTGAACAGGGCTGCGCTGGGGACCAGGACAAAGGGCATTCCCGGTCAAAACTATAGCACCCACCAGCGTTCTGTGGTGTTCTTCGCAGACCCCTCACTTTTGCCTATGTTCTCAGCCTTGATAGGAGCCCATGTCTGTCAGACTGCTGTTTCAAAACACTTTTCTAGTCTGATCCTAAGATGACTCATCCATGTAAAATTGCCCCTGATGTAATCTTAGATTCCTATTGGCTTCTATATTTATTATCTAGTGCTACATAACAAATTACCCATGCTAGTCAGTTTTCTGTCACTATGACAAAAGAGATAATTAACATGTGAGGAGGAAAGGCTTATTTTTGGCTTGGAGCTTCAGAGGTTTTAGACCAGGGCTGGTGTCCCTGTTGCTTTGGGCAATATACTTATGCTCGACAGGATCCAGAAACACCTAGGATACAAATCTCTATGTGGGTGACACCATGCCATGGCTTGGGGTAGTGGACTGAATAAAAAGTAGAGAAAGGGATGGAGAGACATCTTAGCAGTTAAGGCACTTGCCTACAAAGCCAAAGGACCCAGGTTCCGTTCCCCGGGACCCACTTAAGACAGATGCACAGGGTGGTGCATGTATCTGGAGTTTGTTTGCAGCAGCTGAAGGCCCATGAGTGCCCATTCTCTCCTGTCCTCTATATACATATATATCTCCCTCCCTCTCTCTCATAAATAAAATTATTTGAAAGAAAGTAGTGAGAGAACCGAGTACCAGCATTCATCTTCCTCCGTTCTCTGACTGCAGATGCAACATGATCAGCTGCTCTCAGCTACCATGGCTTCTCCTCAAGCTGAGCCAAAACCTGCCTTTCCTCCTTAAGTTTTTCTGTCAGGCATTTTGTCACTGCAATGGGAAAGGAAACTAATACAACAACAGATCATGATGGCAGCATGTGACACAAGACCTGCTCACCTCACGGTGGCCAGAGCAACAGTGAGAGACAAGGTGCCAGAGTCCCAATATCCTCTTCAAGGTCATGCTCCCAATGACATAGCTTCCTTCCACTGGGCCACGCCTCTGAAAGATTCCACCATCTCTCCAGGTAGCTGCAGAAACGGGTTACCAACCTTTAACAGTCAGATTAAAATAACAGACATTTATCAGCTCACAGAGACAGGGAGTGTCTTCACAGGCAGTCTGGCTTGTGATCTCATGAGCTCAGAGTATTAATTTGGGACTCAGCCTCTGAAGACTTGTCCTGGGCTGGAGGAATCTTCTGCCGTACAGCACGGTCACACGACTATTAAGCGGCTTGTCCCTTACTGCATGGGCCTTTCCTCAGAGCTCCTCATGACATGACAATCTGTTTTCCCCAGAGCATTTGACCCAATACTCAAAAGAAAGATAAAAACAGGGCTGGAGAGAGGGCTCAGGCACTTGCCCGCAAAGCCCGTGAACCCAGGTTCAATTCCCCAGTACCCACAAAAGGCCAGATGCACTAGGTGGCATGTGTCTGGAGTTCATTTGCAGTAGCTAGAGGCCCTGGCACACACATTCTCTCTCCCTATCTGCCTCTGTCTCCCTCTCTCTCTCTTATTCTTAATCTCTTCCCCTGACCTCACTTAGGACTTTTCACCCTCAATAATCTGTTCTTCTACTTACATATATACAATACCATACTCTTAAGTTCCTCCTCCCTCCCCTTTCTATTCCCTTTGTATCCCCTTTTCTACCTTACTGCCTCTGAACTGAGTTTTATTCCAACTCACATAGAAGTCCAATCATTTGTAGCTAGGATCCATGTATCACAGAGAACACGTGACACTTGGCTTTCTGGGCCTGGGTTACCTCACTAAGTATAATCCTTTCCAGATCCATCCATCTTCCTGCAAATTTCATAATTTCTGCAATGTTTTTTATAACCTGATTTGGGAAGTAACAGACAATTATTCTCTTGTATTCTTTCTGTCGGCCACATGGACCACAATATGGGAGGAAACTGGAAAGGGTATGAAAAACAAGAGGAGGGGACCACCTTAGAAACTGGTGACCATGATCTCCAAAGACAGTTCATCTCTCCTCATACTGCATCCAAACCCGTGGAGAGGAGAGGACAAAATCTCACTCTTGGAAAATACAGAGGCAGGCTGGAGAGATGGCTCAGTAGTTAAGTGTGTTCCTTGTACAAACATGAGGGCCTCCGGAGGCCTGAGACCACAAGAGTTTGAATCTTCAGAATCCATGTCAAATAGCTTGGAGTGGTCACACGTGTCTATATGCCCAGTCCTGTAGGGGAGCAGAAACCCAGGAATCAAAGGAGCTCAAGAAAAAAAAAAAAAAAAAATGGCAACTTCTGGGACCAGTAAGTGACTCTGGCTTAAACAAGAATTGGCCAAACAGTGATGGATGAGGACACCCTATATCCCACTGTGGCCACCTCAGGGGAGCATAGTCCTGCAGCAGGTGAGCACACGGGGTGCCACAGGGACGCATACAAGTGCACATAACACACACACACACACAGCATACCCACACCATATTACGTGCCCCCCACACACACACAAGCAAAAAAAAAAAATTTTTTTTGTAAGAAAATACAGAGGCACAGAGCAATGAATTTACACTGTCCTTGAAACCTCTTTTAAGCCTATAAAACTGCTTTTTTCTAGTTCTCTCTCGTTGATGGAAACTAAAATGCTGATCTCAAGAAAGCAAAGAGTGGAACAGTGGTCACTAGGGATGAGATAAAGAGAGGCAGGTGGGGAGGAGGGACTCCAAAAAACAGAGAGGGGCTGGAGAGCTGGCTTAGCGGTTAAGGCACTTGCCTGCAAAGCCAAAGGATGCAGGTTCGACTCCCCAGGACCCACGTAAGCCAGATGCACAAGGGAGTGCATGCATCTGGAGTTAATTTGCAGTGGCTGGCGGCCCTGGCATGCCCATTCTCTCTCTCTCTCCCTCCCTCTCTCTCTCTCTCTCTCTCTCTAATAAATAACTAAAATATTTTTTTTAAAACACAGAGAGAGAAAGAACTTCTTCTCTTTTCCTATAGCAGAGTATAGTATTTATTGGCTAAAGCAATCTATGATGCATTTCAAAATAACCAGAAAAGAAGCCGGGCATGGTGGCACACGCCTTTAATCCCAGCACTTGGGAGGCAGAGGTAGGAGGACTGCTGTGAGTTCGAGGCCACCCTGAGCATACAGAGTTAATTCCAGGTCAGCCTGAACTACAGTGAGAACCTACCTTGAAAAACCAAAAAAAATAAAAATAACCAGAAAAATCATGTTTCCCACACATCGAAATAATATTTGCGGAGCTTGTTACTCTGACTTGATCATTCCACATTGTATCCCCGTACTAAATTTTACTGGTGTACTCCATGGAGATTAAAAGTACTACAACTCAATAAAGATCAACCTCAATTGCACCTTAGCATCATGCCATAGGTCTGCATGGAATGACATTATAAGAAATAGTTTCAACAAAGTCACTATTGCCTTCATTCACAGTCAGTGTATCCACAAGGAAAAAAAATTATGTGTGAGTGTGTGTGTGTGTGTGTGTGTGTGTGTGTATATATATATATATATATATATATATATATATATATATATATGGGTCAGGAAAAGTTGGACCTCTCCCCGTTCATTATTTCATCACTGTGGATTTTTGCTGCCGCTCATATTTCCCTCTTTGGAGGCTCAGAAGCTGAGAGCCAAGCCTGTGAGCCTCGGTTGGCATCCATCTCCTTGAGCTAATGCCATTGCAGAGTTACTTCTTTTAAAATTGTTCTCTATTTTTTTTGCCAATTCACTCAACTGTTCATCTTATTCTTTTATATATTTTGTGCATTTATAATTTCTATCAAAATCTTTATGGATTGAGGTGGTGTTCATACAATTCTTTCCCAAAAGGCTGATGACCTGTGGCGTATGTGCCATCTAGTGGTGAGACAGACAACTGCCAGAATGGGAACGGAGTTTTCAGCTATGCTTGCTAGGGAGCAGGGAGTGGTGGATGAGGGACACGGAAGTGTTAGCAACCAGCTGGCCTTGATGCTCCTGCCCTGCTCAGACAGAAATCATGGGCAATGTCAGAACTAGATGGTAAGACCCTGTTGCAGAATACACCCCATGCTTGGGCTGCAGGACCCTGAGAAATGAAGCTGGAGCTGAGCTGGAAGCTTCCTCTTTGTTGACTAGCTGTCATAGTAGTGCTAAGAAGGTCTATGCAGCCTGTTGGGGGAGAAAAGTCATCAAAAGTCTTAACCAGCAGTGTGTCCTGCAAGCGTCACAGCTGGACAGACCAGGTCAAATGTACCAACTGGGACAACAGTGACATGTCTGTTTATGGGGAAACCAACAGCTCTCTAAATGGATTATGAGGCCCACTCCATGGAAGAGGATTCTTTGCCCAGTACTGAAAAATTAATCAAAAGCCTATGGTTTGGCTGGAGAGATGGCTTAGCAGTTTAAGGTACTTGCCTGTGAAACCTAAGAAGCCAGGTTTGATTCCCCACTACCCACGTAAGACAGATGCACAAGATAATGCATGCATCTGGAATTGGTTTGCTGTGGCTACAGGTCCTGTTGCACCCATTCTCTCACTATCCCTCTCTCTCTCTCTCTCTCTCTCTCTCTCTCTTTCTCTCTCTCATAAGAAACACAGTCTGTTGGGCTTGCCTCAAGCATATATATATATATATATATATATATATATATATATATATATATATATATACACACACACACACACACACACACACATCACATCACACATATGGAGAGAGAGAGAGAGAGCCAGGAATGGTGGCACATGCCTTTAATCCCAGCACTTTGGAGGTAGATGTTGGAGGATTGCCAAGAATTTGAGGCCATCCTGAGACTACATAGTGAATTCCAGGTCAGCCTAGGCTAGAGCAAGACCTTACTTCAAAAAACAATAATAATAATTTTTTAATTACACACACACACACACACACACACACACACACACATATATGGTGATTTTTTTAAAGGAGAAAGAAAAAATGAGCAGAGAAGAAGCTCTTCTAGTGATAGCAGTCTTGAGCCCTTGAGAGCCCAAAGCCTAAGGGCTGGACTGATAGCTCCAGAGGCTAAAGCAACAAGCCTAGAGAACTGGGGGCCTATTGCTGCAAGCTTTAGATGGCTCTAGTGGTCACACTGGAGGCTTATTGCTGTAGGCTTTGACCACTGGCAGCCCCAGCAGTTGGCAGCTATGGGAATCTTTGGCTTCCTTCAGCAGTGATCAGGAAACACATGTATCTGCTAGTGTTACAGCTCCTTACAGCTCCTAGGTGGCCTTGGTAGGACTCTCAGCTTCTATATGGGTTAGTGTTATGGATTTTAAGCCTAGGATATCAAGTCCTGCAGCCCTTAAGGGTTGGCAGCTTCCAGAGATCAAAACCCTCACCTTCTCTCTGTCCGTACTTCTACCATGCCCAGCCATCTCTGCAGCCTCTGCCTCCCCTTGTCCCACCTCCCCTCCCCCGCCCCCCACACTCCAGATCTCTCCAGTTGCTCTCTTGATGCCTTGGCCACCATTACCACACTTCTGTTACTTTCCCCACTGTTTCTGCAACTGCTTCCAGGCTCTTCCTACCACTTCCACCACCTCCTCTAACCAGCTTGGCCCACCCTACTGATGATAAACATCAAAAGTAGGCAAGGCAAGAGGGCTAGAGGGATGGCTTAACAGTTAAGGCACTTGCTGGCAAAGCCAAAGGATCCAGGTTCGCTTCCCCAGTACCCACCTAAGCCAGATGCACAAGGTGGCACATGTGCCTAAAGTTTCTCTGCAGTGGCTAGGGGCCCTGGTGCACCCATTCTCTCTCTCAAATAAATAAATAAAATGTTTCAAAAGTAGGCAAGAAGGGTTGGGAGATACTCAGGGGATAAATCACTTGTCACACAAGCATGAGTACCTGAGTGCAGAACCCACCATCACCACGGCAGGTGTTTGCAATCCCAGCCACACCTACAGGTGAGAAGGGAGACACACAGGGGACAGCTGGCCTGACCAAAAAGAAAAAAAGAAAGGTGAGCAAGGTGAGACCCTGCCTCAAAGGAAGGAAAGGCAAGGACTAACACCTGAAAGTTTGTGTATCTACACACATGCACACACACACATACACAAGAAGAGAACACTCAACAGAAGCCATTTAATAGGCTTAATGTTCCAATCTCAGAGACGAAGCAGGAGGGTGTCTCTCAAATGACTCAAGTAACTGGCACAGCCTGCTAGGGGTGTGTGGAAATAGTGGTTTTGCCCATCACAAAGCGGACCTAGAGGGGCTGCACACATAACCTTCATTTGCGTGAAGGATGCCATAATTGGTGCCAACACCTTGCCACTCCCCCCTTTTAACTATACAAGCATGCTGGTTGGCACATTTTTCAAATCATCATGAGTCCTTCCTGTGATGCTACACATTTGGCCCATCAAAAGGCTTCTCTCAGGCTGGAGGGATGGTTTAGTGGTTAGGGCACCTGCCTGCAAAGCCAGAAAAAAACAGGTTCAATTCCCCAGGACCCATGTAAGCCAGATGCACAAGGTGGAACACGTGTCTGGAGTTCGTTTGCAGTAACCAACGGCCCTGGCATGCCCATATTCTCTCCCCCCCCCCCCCGCCCTCTCTCTCAAATAAAAATAAGGTAAACTTGTTAAAAAGCCTTCTCTCCAGTGGTCTTTTGACCTTATTAGCACAGCAGGCTGAGCCAGTGACCTGAGGAGGAGACAGCTGAAGCTGAGGTGACAGAAGACAGCTGAGGCGGTGGAGAGCGGAAGCCCTAGCAATGGCCAAGGCAGGGGCAGCGGTGGTGGGAGCAGGAGCAGGAGCCGTGAAAATGTGGCTGAAAAGTCCAGAGAGCTACTGGAGACGGAAACACTGAGACTGACGAGTTCCGGACAGCTGTCCAGGGCAGAAACAGTAGGGAGTAGAGTTGGCAGAGACAGTGAGGGACGGCAGAAGTAGAGAGAAGGCAAGAGAGGGAAACCATGAGCCCCAACCACTGGAAGAGTTCTAGGGAGCTGCCAGCCCCTCAGAGCCACGGGTCCTGACACCCAGTGCTGGAGAGCTCTAACACAGGCCACTGAGAGCTGAGAGTCCCCCCACCAACACCTGAGGCCCTGGGACTGTGACAGTAGCTTGCTGCTGCTATCAGAAATCGAAGATGACACAGTCCAGCGTCAGGACGAGTCGTAGTTAAAACCCAGAGCCCTCGGGCTCTGCTTCTAAATCGAAAGCCCGAAGCAATAATCGCCTAGCTCTCAGGACTCGGAGTAATGAGATTCTGGCTCTGCTAGATCAGACCTGGACCTTGACACTAGAACCTATTCACGGTTTTTACCCAGATAAAGCAAAAGGAACCCAGCCAGCTGCTGACTGGTCAGAGAAGACCAGGAACACTTTCTGTGCTTTGCCAGTGAACTAAGCCCAGAGTTTATTTTTTAGTTCATTTATTTATTTTTGAGAGAGAGAAGATGGGTGTGCTGGGGCCTCTTGCCAATGCTAATGAACTCCCAGGTGCACGCACTGCTTTGTGAATCTGGCTTTACGTGCATGCTGGGGAACTGAAACTTGGCCGGCAGGCTTTGCAACCCAGAGCCTTTAACCACTTAACCATCTCTCCAGCCTTGGGACCACTGAGTTTCGGTTAAAGGGAATGTAGGTAGGTAGGTCAAAGAACAGCCAATTGCATGACTAAAATCCAAGCTAGTTTATTGGTACATGAAGAAGGAGACAATGATGGAGACCTGGCAGGTAAGAACAGCAGTGTTGGTGCAAAGGAGTTAAGGGGAAAGTGTTAGAAAGTGCAACCGGTGCAAATAGGCCAGATCACCTAGAAGTTATTTAATGTGGTTTGTTTGTAGATGTGACCAGATACTTTTAAAATATTCACATTAACTGTATGAGGAAAAACAGGAGTCAATAAGCACTACTCAAGGTCACACATAATTCTAGGTCATACAGCCTATTAGTTACAGGTCCAGGATGACTCTCAGGCCAGTATCCTCTTTCTGTACTACCACACTGTCCCAAATCACGAACAGCAGGCACTCATTAAGGCTTTTATTTTGCACGCAGTTTTCAAAATTGCTGGATCCAGTATGTTTTCAGCGATTTAATACTCACTGGTGTTGCGGCTGCCCTTGACACACAATCCCAAAAAGTCAAAATGGAAGAGACGATCATAAAGTAGTGGCTTCATTAATCTTCACTGCCTGGCAAAATCCATCTGTTCACACTAGTATAGAACAATTTGGGATATGGAATCGTTCATTCAACAAGAGATGAGAGAGCCTCAGCCTAGGAAATAGAAGGCAAATTCATACATACATCTGCCATGTTGTAACAGTTACCATTTGGTTGCTGGGACAAAACACCAAACCAGAAGCAGCTTATGGAGGGAAAGCATTTATTTCAGCTTACAGTTTGGAGGGGAACCTTCATCATGATGGGAAAAGGATGGTAGAGCAGACAGCTGGGGCTCTGCGTCTTGTCATATCCAATGGAAGGAAGCAGCCAGAATGAGCTAGACAACACTGGCAAGGGAGCTGGACTACAAAGTTCCAAGTCTTAACCCCAGTGACACCCCTTCCCCAGCAAGGCTCCACCTCCCAAAGGCTCCACCTGGTGGGGATTAAATATGAGGCTTAGTCATAAACAACACATGAGGTTATAAGGGACAGTCTACATTCAAACCACCAACCACCACACATGTTAACCCGGCACCTTCTTTGAGGCAAGTTCCAGACAGCATATTGGCCATTTCCTGAGCCATGCGCATTGAATCTGTGGATGCATGTCCTTGAGCACAGCTTGACTGATAGGGGAACCTGGAGATCTTGCCTATTGATCTGAAGTCTCAGGTTGACTATCTTACAAATATAGAGTCAGGGATCACTAAGAGGGCTGGAGGTACTACCTTAATTAGGAATTTTGAACTTATGCTGCACAGCACAGGGCCAGAACATGTTCATTATCTCAGAAGGATCTACCAAATAGCACTAGCCAAGACTGCCCTTTTCAAGATGCTCTGCTTCTCGGAGTCCTCAGATCATCCAGGCCCATCAAAGACTGACATAAGCAGTAATTAATGGGAGTCACTGATTTCTGGCAAAGACAGGGTTTCTATGTAATAGGTGGGCCAGACCTAATTCCTCAGGGGTACAAATGGCAAGACCCACAAGAGATAGAAGGCAGCTGAATTTGAGTTCTTTTTTTACTATTACTATTATTAGTTTACCTTTTTATATTTTTGCTTTTCACGGTAGAATCTCACTCTAGCCCAGGCTGACCTGCAATTCACTATGTAGTCTCAGTTTGGCCTCGAACTCACAGCGATCCTCCTACCTCTGAGTGCTGAGATAAAAGGCATGCACCACCACGGCCTGCTTGAAGGTGAGTTCTTAAACATTCAGGTTTCTGTGCTGACCAAAGATGCCTAAACAGAAGGATGGGAAACAGAGGAAATATTTTCAGGCTTAACCTTTGAGGGTCAGAAAGACTTAAGTGCCTCTTTCAGGTTCTCCATCATTATCTGGGAAATCACTGGGCAACCTATTGGGCACCAGTTTTCTTACCAACAAAACGATGCTGCCGGCGTGGTGGCACACACCTTTAATCCCAGCACTCGGGTGGCAGAGGTAGGAGGATCACTGTGAGTTCGAGGCCACCCTGAGACTACATAGTGAATTCCAGGTCAGCCTGGGCTACAGCGAAACCTTAGCTCAAAAAAGAAAAAGAAGCACCAGCAGCAGCTAAGACCTACAGTTGTTAATGGAATGAAATGAGGCAGACAATGAGACAGTGTCTGGTTCATGGGAAGAATGAATCTCACACTTCTTTCCCTTTTTCTTCTTGTCATTATGCTTTATTTTGTGGGGGGGGGGAGTGCTAGGGCCTCACACATGCTAGGTAAGCACTCTATCCCTCAGTTACATCCCAACCTCAATTTCTTTTTATTTTCTTTTTTTAAATTTATTTATTTGAGAGAAAGAGGCAGATAGAGAGGAAGAAGAGGTGCACCAGGGCCTCCAGCCACTGCCAACCCCAGACACATGCGTCACCTTGGAATCTGGCTCACATGAGTCCTGGAGAATCAAACCTGGGCCCTTTACCTTGGCAAGCAAGTGCCTTAAGTGCTAAGCCATCCCTATAGCCCTCAATTTCTTGATATGAGTCACAGGTATCCTTCTGCCAGGTGGAAGTTAGCTATGGCTAGCTGTTCCACTCATTCCCTCAATGGATATATATGACAAAAATCCCATTTACTTGGCCTCATGTTCTACATAGTACAGGAAGAGAAAATGGGCTTCTGGGAAGAAGAGCCCATTGCCTCAAGGGAGAGATTGGTATGTAAACCAGTAATGATAGGATAAAGTGACAAAAATACACAGGGAGATGAATGCAGAGGAGGTGAACTGTTTCTATGGAGATCAAAAGGGTGAATGGAAATAAGCCTGCCCAGCAACCAGAGGGGAGAGGGCATGTCCTACAGAGATATTTTTAAAATGTGGAGGAAGAACTAGAAAGCAAGGTAAATCCTGTTATGAAGGCTCTTGAGCACTGAAATGAGGAGTTTCAATGAAAATGTATACAGGACACAAAGTCTCCCAAAGGGAGTAAGTCATTACATTTTTTTCATCACCATAACAAATTACTTGAGCAAATCAATTTAAAAATAGGAAATACAGGCTGCAGAGATAGCTTAGTGGTTAAGATGTTTGCCTGCAAAGCCAAAGGACCCATGTTCAATTCCCCGGGATCCATGTAAGCCAGATGCACAAGAGGCACATGCATCTGGAGTTCATCTGTAGTGGCTAGAGGCTCTAATGTGCCCATTTTCTCCCTCCCTCCCTCCCTCTCCCTTTTCCTCTCCCTCTCTCTCTCTCTCTCCCTGCAAATAAATAAAAAATTGTAAAAATTTACTATTTAAAAAAATAGGACAGACTTATTTTTTCTCACATTTCAGAGGTTTCAGCCCATGGTTTCCTGGCTCAAAGCTTCTGCCTCCACAGTGAGGCAGAATACTCAGTGGAAATGCATGGTGAAGAGTTGGTCACCTCATCATGGTTGGGGAGCACAGGCAGAGGAAGGAGCTAGAGACAAGACACAGCCCCAAGAATGTGTCCCAGTGACTTTCTTTCTCAAATCAGACCCTACCTTCCAAAGTATCCATCACTTCTCAATAGTTTAGCCTATTATTAGTCCATCAAAGGATTAATTTGTTATATAGTCAGAACCTTCAGAATCTAATCACTTCCTGAATGCCCATTAACTGACACCCAAGCCTTTAACAAATAAGTTCAAAAGGACAAGTTAGATTCAAGCCATTAATAATCACTATGTTGGTATCCAAAATGTTTCTCTATTATATAGGATAGTTTAAGAGAGATGAGGACGAGTCAGGCATGGTGGCACACATTTTTAATGCCAGCACTCAGGAGGCAGAGGTAAGAGGATCGCTGTGAGTTCAAGGCCACCCTGAGACTACAGACTACAGTGAATTCCAGGTCAACCTGGACTAGAGTGAGACCCTACCTTGAAAAACCAAACCAAAAAAAAAAAAAAAAACACACACATGAAAGACAGGGATGAGAGACCAACCTCAGCTCCTGTATAGCAAGGACATATATTTTTTTTATTATTTTTTATTTTAGTTCCTTGAATACCAAACTATTAAGCTCTTTCTGTTCTCCGCTCATACATTTCTCCTTTCTGAACTACTCTTTCAGAGCTGCTGTTTTCTCAGCCCTCAAGTCTCAGGTCAAGTATTTCTTTTCCCTTAGTTTCTCAATCTAATGGGTGTCTTCTGTTATTCTTTCCTAAAGCATCTGTTTGTTGTTGTTACTGTTGATGATGGCATCACAACCTGAAGTTTTATTATGTATGCAGTCAGCACCTGTCTTCTTTTACTAGTCTTGAGGATGGACTCACGTCTGCCCTGTCCCACACTATGTCCCAGATGCCGACCACAATGCCTGACACACAGTGCTCACACTTTCAATAAATACTAGACGAATGGGGCAAATTGGCTGGGATGATTAAGGCTTGAAATTTTAAAAGTAGTAGCCACCATGACGAGGAAAGACTAACAGCTTGAGAAAATGGGCAGAGTAGGTTTAAGAAAAGAATTGAAATTAGAAATCTAAATGGGGCTAGGGGAAGGGAGTGGAAAAGAAAAGAGGGTGGGAGGAGAAAGAAGAAGAAAAAAATACAAAGCTGGGGAGCTGGCTTAGCGGTGAAGGAGCTTGCCTGCAAAACCTAAGGACCCTGGTTCCATTCTCCAAGTGCCCACGTAAAGCCAGATGCACAAAGTGGTGCATGCATCTGGAGTTGGTTTACAGTGGCTGGATGCCCTGGACAGCCCATTCCCTCTCTCTCTCTCCCTAAATAAATTATATATATATATAATATATATCTATCTATATCTATCTATATCTATCTATATCTATCTATCTATATATATCTATATATCTATATCTATATCTATATCTATCTCTATCTATCTATCTATCTATATATCTATATATATCTCCATATATCGGTTCCAGTGGTGCTGAGTTCTAACTACTCCCAGCTGTACAGTCGGCAACTCTGTCCAGACACCCCTGCAAAGCAATACCCCGTTAAACAAACACCCTCCATGACAGATACACCACCAGGCGCTGGGCCAGCCACGTGCAGGCCCAAGGCCGCCAGGGAGACGAAGTAACTCTTCTTGACGGCGGAAGTTAACGCCACCGCAAGTTCGGACAGGAAATGGATCCGGGCCCCCTCCACGTGCCCAGCGCCACGCCTCGGTGTAACGTCAAAAAGTGTCCGATGAGCATCCGGAGCCAGGGCGTGCTTTCAGGGCCTTTGCTCTTTGCTGCTTTCACGTCGTTTGACCAGTTCTCAGCAGATCACCCTAAACTGCTGGATGGAAACCTAGGCTTAGAGGACTGCCAAGACCATAGATGGAAGGAAAATCCCGCCTGAGGTCACGGGCAGGGTGTTGTGACCGGCGGCACCTGGCGGAGGGAGGAGACAGCGCGGACTGGACGCACCCGACTCCTCCTTGCGGCTGACTCCTGAACACCTGCGGCGGGAGACCCGCGCGCTACGCAACACCGGGAGACTACATTCCCCAGAAGACCTAGAGGTCAACCTCGACCCTGAGCAAAGCGTTGTGGCTTCCCTCAGCCTCGGGAGTATGCGACGTTTCATCGAGAAGCTCTCGCTTTTCCTTACCAGCCTGGAAAACCCCAAAAACCTACAAACAAATCCCGCACTACGCGCATTTAGAGGAACTAGGCACCGAACAGCCTCCTGGGAAATGTAGTTTTTGTAAAACTTTTCCGGGAAGCGGAGTCGGAGGCAATGGGCTTTTGCGCTCACTTGGAAATGAGCTCGGGTGCGTCACGTGATCCGCCCGGTCAGCTGTTACCTGCGTTTGCTAGAATTGCTTTAATAGGCGGAAAGGGGGAGCCTGGACTCTGAGGCAAGGTCTCGTTCCACGACCTGAGCTTGACTTCTGCCAGTCCCCACGCCATTCCTGTTGCTTCTGGTGGCTGGTTGCATATTTGCACATACTCTATAACTTGCAGGCTCTGCAGGACCTCCTCAAGTTCTTCTAGCCATGACTTCTGCAGCAGCCAAATGGAACCGTTGCGTAACTTCAGTGAGTAAGCCATTAATAACAAGCTATCTGATCGCCTCATCTTTGGGGACATGTTCTCACGCACCCACATGGTCTTCAGCCGTTGCTGTAGCACGCCAAAGACTTAAGTGCTGGATCTTTCCACGTGACCTTTATCAGCTCCCTCGTAGTTGGCATTTCTTACACTTACCAGCTTGGAACCCAGAAATCCACTCCTGCCTCGTTTCCTTCTGTAACGCGTGGTTAACGCTGGCTCTTTGTCTGCTAGATGCTCCTGGAAGGAGAAAAAAAAAAAAATGTTTGCATTACCTAATCTAACAGGTGGATACTATGCCAATCAAGGTCCCAAACCTTGGGAAACAGTAATAATAATGGAGTCTGCTGCTGAGAACGGTGCTGGTAGCATACCACCTCACTTTACAGTGCACATTTGTCCTCTCGGGACAGGAGAGTGAAATGGAGAACCTAGGAAAATATTGCAAAATGGGAAGCTGGTGATAAAATAAAATATACCATTAAAAACCCAAACAAATGTAACATAAAGCGAGAAACAAGAAAATATAGCAGGCAATGAAATGGTATGTTAACAACTAGATGTGCTGGGCGGGGAGTGCCCGCCTTTAATCCCAGCACTTGGGAAGCAGAGGTAGGATCGTCGTAAATTCAAGGCTACCTTTGAACTACATAGTAAATTCCAGGCCAGTCTGGGCTACGGTGAGACACGACCTCGAAAAACAAACAGAGAGAGAGAGAGAGAGAGAAACAATTAATAGTCTATTCCAGAGGAAGAGGTTGGTTGTTTCCGACTGAAAAAGCCTGGCATAGGCAATGTTTTCTCAGCTTTCCAGAAATATTAAAAGATTATGCCCAGAAAATTCCCTTGAGAAGTGGCAGATATAAGATTACTTACTGGAAACCAACAAGCAAGTAATCCAGCTTCCAAAATAATGTTAATTTTTAAAGAGGAGGATTTTTTTTTTTTTTTGGAGGTGAAAAAGAAGATCCAAAGCAGATATATTTTGGCACATCAAATGTCCCTACAATGTCGACGCCCCTACTGTGATGCATCTGTACAGGCAGAATCCCACACAGACAGCTCCTGCTGCCACAGATGCCATTAAGTAAGCTTTGAGCCCCTAGAGAAGACCGCACAGCCTGAAACTTCTCAGGAAGTGCACTGCCCAAACACTGGAGAAGAGATTTAGTTTGGTTTTGTTTTCTCACGATGACAATGTTTTATTAGGGAATATGTCTCATTCTCTAATAACAAGAGGCCCACTTGTCATGCAAAAAAAAAAAAAAATGACTGAAATGCCTTAAACCATGTCCATAGTGTTCTCTTAGGGCCATGCAATTACTTTATAAATTAAGACAAACAGCAAATGGGTGAGTTAAGAGTTAACTAGGAAAGGTCTTGCTTTGAAAGCAACTCAGTCTATTAACACTTCTACCTATCAACTCTACCACCTGATTCTAAATATAAAGACTTGCTGACAGGAAATTATAACTACATTTACATGTGTCTCTGGGGAAAATGCATGCAAAGAATAGCCACATCATTATGTATACAAGGTGAATATCCGGAACAAGCCAAAACTGTTCTGGCATTTCACACAAAATTAATATTTTAGTAGTCAAGCACAACAGTCCCAAAGAATACAAACATCTATGCATTCTAGAAAAAGAAGTTAGCGCAGTTTTGAGTAGGAGAGAGCAACACATCTCAAATCGTTTGTGCAAGACCAGTTGGTATTCTTTTAGTTTATGTTAATTCATTGCATACCAATATTTTTGCAAACTAAACTTTTGTTTCTACAAAAAAATACAATATACAGTTCCATTTTCAAGTTATCAGACTCAATAAAAATCACTCTAAAATTAAGCATATATTGGGCTGGAGAGATGGCTTAGCAGTTATGGTATTTGCCTGCAAAGCCAAAGAATCCTGGTTCAATTTTCCAGGACCCATATAAGCCTGATGCACACAAGGGGGCATATGCATCTGGAGTTCTTTTGCAGTGGCTGGAGGCCCTGGCACACCCATTCTCTCCCTCTCTTTTTCTTTCTCTGCCTTTTTCTCTCTCTCTCTCAAATACATAAATAAAATATATAAATATGTATATTAAAATTAAGCATATTACATATTACTCCCTGGCTCAAACTTTCATTAGTTTTATACTGTTGACTTTACTGGAGTTGTAATGATATAGATGTATGGTGTATAAGGTCAACTAGAAGTGCAAAGTTTTAAAAATCCAAGAGAGTTGGGCTGGAAAGATGGTTCAGCAGTTAAGAGCACATCCTAGGTAAGCATGAGGACCTGAGAGATCACTGGATTAGATCCCCAGGACCCACATAAACAGCTGAGCATGGCCATACACATCTGCAACCCCAGTCCTGCAGGCAGCAGAGGCCAGAGACTTGCCTGGGATCAAGAAATAAACAGCAAACTCAAGCTTCAGAAAGAGACTCCTGCTCGAGTATGAACAGGCAGAAGAGTGATGGAAGGGGACAGCTGCTGCTCCCTTCTGGGCACATACATGTGCACACACCACAACACATTACGTATATACACACGCACAAAAATCCAAGAAGCCAGGCCTGGTGGCACATGCCTTTAATCATAGCACTCTGGATGCAGAGATAGGAGGATGGCTGTAAATTCAAGGCCACCCTGAGACTGCATAGTGAATTCCAGGTCCACCTGGAC
Source organism: Jaculus jaculus (assembly GCF_020740685.1). Lineage (NCBI taxonomy): Eukaryota > Metazoa > Chordata > Mammalia > Rodentia > Dipodidae > Jaculus > Jaculus jaculus. The sequence goes on along the minus strand of NC_059109.1, from coordinate 121,797,248 downwards.
TCCAGCAAGACAATACCTTGAAAAAAATAAATTTAAAAAATCCAGGGCTAGAGGGATTGCTTAGTGGTTAAGGCACTTGCCTGCAAAGCCAAAGGACCCAGGTTCAGTTCCCCAGGACCCACATTAGTTAGTTGCACAAGGGCGTGCTTACATCTGGAGATCGTTTACAGTGGCTGGAAGCCCTGGTGCACCCATTCTCTCTCTCCCTTCTGTCTCTCTCTCAAATAAATAAATAAAAATATTTTTTAGAAATCCAAGAGTTTCCTACACTTTACTTCCCAACTCTCAATTCCCCTTTCCTTTTCTTCTATAGTTCTGAATAGTAAGAACATGCTGCTAAGAAAGTAACAAAGATGCAAATAGTAATAAATACTCATCACCCTCCTCATGAAAAAAAGCATTGACAAGAGAAGGGAATAAGGAAGGGGTAGGATCAAAGTACATCTTAGGGTTGGAGAGATGGCTTAGCAGTTAAGGCACTTGCCGTGAAGCCTAAGGACTCGGGTTATATTCTCCAGTACCCATGTAAGACAGATGCACTTGCTGGTACATGTGCCTGGATTTCATTAGCAGTGGCTAGAGGCCCTGGCACACACTTTCTCCCCCCCCACCTCCCTCCCCCCCCCCTCTCTCTCTCTCTCTCTATATATATATATGTATATCTATCTATCTATGTATATATATATATATATATATATATATATATATATATATATATATATTATGTATGTATGTATGTATGTATGTATGCCTCTTTCTCAAATAAAAGAATAAAAATTTAGCCAGTTGTGGCTCATGCCAGTAGGGTATTATTGAAGAGGCAGAGGCAGGAGGATCAGTTAAATGCCAACCTGGGCTATACATTTAAAAAATTAAAAATATTTTAAAATACATTTATACATGCATTAAAATGTCATAATGAGGGCTGGAGAGATGGCTTAGTGGTTAAGCGCTTGCCTGTGAAGCCTAAGGACCCCGGTTCAAGGCTCGGTTACCCAGGTCCCACGTTAGCCAGATGCACAAGGGGGCGCACGCATCTGGAGTTCGTTTGCAGTGGCTGGAAGCCCTGGCACACCCATTCTCTCTCTCTCCCTCTATCTGTCTTTCTCCCTGTGTCTGTCACTCTCAAATAAATAAATAAATAAAATGAGAATGCAGTTTCTTTAAAAAAAAGTCACAATGATACATATTATTTTGTATAATTATTATAAGCCAATTAAAAATCCCTCAAAAACAGAAGCAAAGCATTACATCTATACTTAAGCTCTGTGCACCCTCTCTGATTTTACTCCCTCTTGATAAAAAGAAAGCACATGGGCCAGAATGATGGCTTAGTGGTTAAGGTGTTTGCCTGCAAAGCCAAAGGATCCCAGTTCGATTCTCCAGGCCCCATGTACTCCAGATTCACAAGGGGGCGCATGCACCTGGAGTTCATTTGCAGTGGCTAGAGGCCCTGACATGCCCATTCTCTCCCTCTCCCTCTCTCTCTCCCTCTTTCTGTCTCTCAAATAAATAAATAAAATATATTTTTAAAAAAAAGAAACCACACCCTGAATTGCATGTCTTTTCTTCCCATACATACCTTTTTTTTCTTTTTGTTTTTGAGGTAGGGTCTCTCTCTAGCCCAGGCTGACCTGGAATTCACTATGTAGTCTCAAGGTGGCCTCAGACTCATAGGGATCCTCCTATCTCTGCCTCCCAAGTGTTGGGATTAAAGGCGTGCACCACCACGCCCAGCAGAAAGAAAGAGTGGGTTCACCAGGGCCTCTAGCTGCTATAAATAAATTTCAGATGCATGCGCCACTTTGAACATCTGGCTCTACGTGGGTACTGAGGAATTGAACTCAGGTTGTTAGGCTATGCAGGCAAGTACCTTAACCACTGATCAATCTCTCCAGCCCCCCATACATATCTTTTTATACTTTTGTCTCTGTTTCCAAATATATAATACATGCTGTGGGTCTACTTGAAATAGTAGAATGCTCCTGAAACCTTTTAAACATTATGGGACTGGAGAGATGGCTTAGTGGTTAAGGTACACACCTGAGAAGCCTAAGGACCCAGGTTCAATTCTCCAGGTCCCGTGTAAGCCAGATGCACAAGGTGGCACATGCATCTGGAGTTCATTTGCAGTGGCTAGAGGCCCTGGTGTGCCCATTCTCACTCTCTCTCACTCCCTCTCTAAAAACTAAATAAAAATTAAACATTATACTGTGTTTTGTTTTTGTTTGTGGCCTTCAGATAGGGTCTTGCTATTTAGCCCAAGCTGATTTCAAAATCATATGTAAGCCCAGGCTGGCCATGGTAATCCTTCAACTTCAGCCTCCCAAGTGCTAGGATGACAGGTATAAGCCACCACACCTGGCTAAGCATTCTATTTTTTATTTATCTTTTGGTTTTTGAGGTAGGGTCTCACTCTAGCCCAGACTGACCTGGAATTCACTATGTAGTATCAGGGTGGCCTTGAACTCCCAGCGATCCTCCTACCTCTGCCTCCTGAGGGCTGGGATTAAAGGTGTGCGCCACCACGGCCGGCTGAACATGCTGTTTTTGAGAATTAGTCACAGTGACTTGCATAGCAGTGGTTCATTAATATCATCTGTTGTGCAGTGTTTCACTATATGACTATTTCACAAATTTATTTACTCACTCTGTTGATGGCCATGTGGGTCATGTCTCATCTCTGTTATGGCAATGAACATTCTTGCACAAGATCTCCTCTTGCACATATTAAAGAAACTAGACTATATAACTATTTGGGATATATGCAATTTCACCTTTGGATATTGACTACTAGGTGGTGAAATATCAATTTACTGTACTTCTGTTTTACATGCGTCACACATACATCTCTGGGCTCTGTATTTTTGTCCCAGTTGCCGAGTTATATATCCTTATTTTGATGCCATATTTTATGTCATATCTCTGCTCCTCCACATGTATCCTACCTGACTGTGTACATTTGTATTTACATTTTTAAGAAACATCTTGTTGAGCTTCCACAGAAGTATGTTAGAATTTTCATTGGAATTAAAATGAAATCTATATATTCAGGTGAAGAACTGGCATTCTTGTGATATTATATTTTTCTGCCTATGTTCATATGTGTTTCTCTTCAAAACATCTTTTTTATTTTGTTTTGTCTTTTGAGGTAGGGTCTCACTCTAGTCCAGGCTGACCTGGAATTCACGATGTAGTTTCAGGGTGGCCTCGAACTGACGGTGACCCTCCTATCTCTGCCTCCCGAGTGCTGGGATGAAAGGCATGCACCACCACACCCAGCTCTTCAAGATATCTTTAAGATTGTGCTATTATCTTTTTTAATTGTTCATGAAGATTTTGAGCATCTTTTCTTAGAATTATTGCAAGATACTTTATTATGCATAATAGCATATTTAATTTTTTTTCTTTTTGTGCCTGAACCAAAAGAAAACAATTGAATTACCTTCCTAAACTCTAATATGAACTCCAAAAACGCTGCTTGTAAAGTATCTTGGTTTTTATTCTATAAACAAACATGACCTGTGAGTGATTGCATGGAAGTGACCCAATGCAGGCTGAGTAACACACTTTATCAAATATCCTCAATATTATCCTATGTGACAAATAGGACTTGGTAGATGTGACCAACCCAAGGATCTTGAGATGGATTTTTTTTTTTTTCTGGTAGGCCTAGTATAATCATGAGGGTCCTTTTAAAAGCGATGCAGGAGGCTCAGCACATAAAGCTATGTGATGACGTAGCAAGGAAAAGAAGGTCATAACAGAAGTAGAAGCTGAAATGATATGCTCTGATGATGCAGGAGCAAAGCAGAAGCCAAGACAAGTAGACAGCTTCTCGAAGCTGAAAACGACATGGAAAGAGATTCTCTGGAGTCTCTAGAGAGCAGACAGCCCTGAAAATACCTTGAGCTTAGCCCTGTGTCATTAATTCTTAGACCTACAGTATTTCATAGCAATGCATTCGTATTTTTAAAGTATGTTGTTTAACATGGAAGCCTGTAAGAAACTGTTGGAGCAAGAATAAGAAATGGAAACAAGGCTAGTGAGATGGCTTAGCAGTTAAGGCACACTTGCCTGCAAAGCCAAAGGACCCACATTCAGTTCCCCAGTACCCACGAAAAGCCAGATGCTCCAGGTGGCACATGCATCTGGAGGTTTTTTGTTTTGTTTTGTTTTTCTGCAGTGGCTAGAGGCCACTGCACTGGCATGCTCATTTTTTCTCTTTCTCTCATAAGCTATTTTTAAAAAATATGAAAACAAAAAAAATTTTAAAAAAAGAAAGAAATGAAGCCAGGCATGGTGGTACATGCCTTTAATCCCAGCACTCAGGAGACAGAAGTAGGAGGATCACTGTGAGTTCGAGGCCATCCTGAGAGTACATAATGAATTCCAGGTCAGCCTGGCCTACAGTGAGACCCTACCTCGAAAAAAAAAAAAAAAAATTAAACTCCTTTTCAGCCTCCAGTTCTTATATTCTTTCCACCTCCTCTTCTGCAGTATTCCCTGGACCTTGGGGAGCATGGTAGAGAGGTCTCCTTCAATGCTGAGAACTCAACAGTCACTTCCTCTCAGCACTTTGAGGAGTTTTGAGCATCCTCAGCGGTCATTGCCAACAGCAAAAAAGAAGTTCATCTGACCAAAGGGGAGGGAAGCACTAATCTGTGGGCATAAGCACCAATATTTAGAGTGTGATTTCATGAGTACAATGTCCAATTAGCCAAACATACACGCGAGGGCTATGACCTTCCCAGCCATAGGCTTTCAGGTAGGTTTTCCATACTAGGCAGGAACTCCCTCCCAGGAAGCATGCCTCAGATCCAATCAGAGAGCACTTGGTTAGCCATCCCATACCAGTCATGCCACCGTTGCACCAGTGGGCACATCTCGTGCTACTAGCCCGTTGTATAGCTCACAGGAGCTATACATCTAAGGCAGTTACCACCGACTTTCCAGCTTCCACAATGTTCCCAGCATGTCATGTGTTTACAGCTGCCAATTCTCTTTGTCCTTGTAGAGTTAATATTTTTTTTAATTTTTAGTTATGTCTGTGTTTGCTTTTTTTTTTTAGAGAGAGAGAGAAGAGATAGAGGATTGGCATACTAGAGCCTCAGCCACTGTAACCAAACTCCAGACACTTGTACCACCTAGTGGGCATGTGTGACCTTGCACTTGCTTCACCTTTGTGCATCTGGCTAATGTGGGATCTGGACAGTAGAACACAGATCCTAGGGCAGCTGCCTTAACTGCTAAGCCATCTCTCCAGCCTTATCTATCTTTTTTTTTTTTTTTTTTTGAGAGAGAGATGGAGAGAGAATGGGTGCACCAGGGTCTTCAGCTACTGCAAACGAACTCCAGAAGCATGCGCCACCTTGTGCATCTGGCTTACGTGGGTCCTGGGGAATCGATCCTGAGTCCTTTGGCTTTGCAGGCTAGTGCCTTAACCACTAAGCCATCCCCCTAGCCCCAGTTAATATTTTCATTGTAACCTCTCTGCTGTCATTTGGAGTCTTTGGGGGCAAGGGGAAACATATTTACCCATTTTCAATGTCACTCCTCCAAAATGCAGAGATATCAGATATGGACCTTGGAGGAGAAGCATCAGAAACTGCAGGATGCCTCCTTGGATGTCTGCCGCGGCCTCTGTGCTGCTGGCTGGTTGCCTGACACAGTCAGTGTTCAGTTACGTGGGGAGTCAGGAGAGGTTCTTTCGTGTGTGCTCAGACCAGCAGTAAGTACTTTTACGTGGAGCAGCTGAGGAAGGTGCTGTGGAACTGAGGGGGAAAGAATCAGGCTCACTGTAAGCAACCAAAAGTCTGCCAGGGGCTCAGTGATTAAAGGTGCTGGCTTGCAAAAGTCTATCGGGGACCTGGGGAAATGGCTCAGTAGGTGAGTGCTTGCTGTGCTAGCAAGAGGACCTTAGCTCAGACCCTGGGCATGGTAATAAGTGCCTGTAATCCCAGTGCTCAGGAGGCAGAGACAGGCAGGTCCCTAGGACTTGCTGGCTAGCTTGTCTAGCTGGGTCAGTGAGCTCCAGGCTCTGTGAGAGGCTCTGTGGAGAGGGATTGAGGAAGGCACCCAGTGTCAACATCTGACCTCCACACACATGCACACGCACACACACACACACACACACACACACGTGACCAAACACATATGAACACACAAACATTGTATGCAAAATAAACAAGTCAGTACATAAATTAAGTCTACTACTAGCAAAGTGTTGATGGACCAAATCTGGATTCATTTCTCACAACTCTTGCCCCCCACCCCACACACACACACACACACACACACACACACACACTTCAGTGGAGTTCATTCTGGAAAAAGGAAAGGAAAAAAGACAATTGTTGAGTGCCCTGGAGGAATAGGCCAGCCACCAAGAAGTTCCTATCAGTGACCCCTGCCCAGATCTAGGGAACTAAGAGAGCAGTACCTAAAAGTCAAGTTCTCGAAGAGAAGAACAGCAGATTTCCAATCTCAAGAAAAATAGACCAGGACTTGATTAACAAGGACAGCCCCTACCTCGCCGCCAGTGCGCGGCATATCACCGCAAACGAGGGAGCTGTGTCCCAAACACAGGGCACTCCTGAAAGAAGCAGTGTCCATCCGCCTGTGCAGCCAGGGCTCTGGGACTTGGTGGGACTTAGCCAGAGCATATGGATGGTGCGCGTAGTGGGTGTTAGCCCCGGCTCGAGGAGGAGCCAAGCCATGGCAGATCCCAGAGCGCAGTGACCCTGCGAAGACACAGCACACCTGGAAGGCCAGTGACAGAAGGGCCCGGGAGAGCAGCTCCTGTCCTGGAGAGCTGTGGGGCCTCGGGGGAGTAGCTGCTTCCGCTCTCGTGGAGCGCACATCTCTCGGGGTTCACCATCAACTGTCCTCCGTCTTTGCTTTTCCTGGACCGTCACACCCACTCACCCCTCCCACCCAGCCTGCTCTTAGCCAGTGGCTGGCAAACGTTCCTTGCGATCTCCAGTGGGGGAAGTTTTACCCTCTCTCCATGAGCTGGAGAGATGGGTTAGCAGTTAAGGTGCTTGCCTGTGAAGCCTAAGGAGCCGTGTTTGACTCTCCAGAACCCACATAAGCCAGACACACGAGGTGCTGCAAGCGCAAGGCCGCACATGCGCACAACGTTGCGCATGCGTCTGGAGTTCAATTGCACTGGCTGGAGGCCCTAGCACACCAATTCTCTCTCTCATAAAAAATAGAAATAAAATAAAATTTTATATTAAAAAAAAAGGATATCTCCAGAGGTCCCATGGGAGACTGAGCCAAAGCCACCCTTTTGGAGACTTGATGTCACACCTCCATTTTATCATCTTACCCTCCCCTGTCCTATTTACCCATCCATCCTCCAACAGGTATTTTCCCGGGAATACTTCTTAAATAATATTTACATGACGGGCTGAAGAGATGACTTAGCAGTTAAGTGCTTGCCTGTGAAGCCTAAGGACCCTGGTTTGAGGCTTAATTTCCCAGTACCTACGTAAGCCAGATGCACATGTATTTAGGAGTTCATTTGCAGTGGCTGGAGGCCCTGGTGTGCCCATTTTCTACCTCTCTCTCTTATCTCAATCTCTCTCTCTCTCCCTCTGTGTGTGTGTGTGTGTCTGTCACTCTCAAATAAATAAATAAATAAATAAATAAACAAAAATAAAATAAAATAATAATTTTAAAAGGTGAGTCTGTTGGACTTGCCTCAAAAAATTAAATAATAATAATATTTACATGAGGGCTGGAGATGTAGCTCACAAGTAGGTCATGTGCTTGTCTAGCATACTGTCAAGGAAAATTTAATGTAATTCATACTATTTTACATGAATCCTCTTATTAGAACCTGCTTCTGGAAAACCAGCCTAAGAAAGAGCAGACATCCCTTACTTTATCAGGCACATCAACCTGAATGCTGATACCTAACAAGACAGTCTCTGAAGTGGGGACAGGTACAGACTCACGTTGTTTCTCCAAATTAAAGGCAGAGGACTGGGCTTCTGCAGGGAGCCTAGCGTGTGAACAGAGAGGAAAAGAAAGCCGGGGGTCTGAGGGGGGGGGAGAGGAGTGGCTGCAGGAAAGCTGGCTACCACAGTGAGCCTTCTGTACACCGCTGCTCACACAGACCCTGTGCGGATGCGAGGTTGGGGGGGGGGCTGCCTGGGAGGCTGTAGGGTGGAACAGAAGAGTATCATATGGGAAACCAAAACCGAGTGCTCTGAACGCTAAAGACGACTTCATTCACCATGAGTGCACATACACGCACACACACCATGCACCATACATACACCAGACATGGCACACATATGCCACACGTGCACCATACACCAATAAATATGCCACACATATACTACATGCACACCACACATACCATACAGACTCCACACACCACACATCCCATACCACACATGCCATACAAGAGACACAAACTTACACAGATACCACATACACCCCACATGCCACAAACACACCATACACACCATATACTACGTACCACACATCATGTATCACATTCCCTAATCCACTGAGAAGAGACTGAAATGGGTTAGACACCTCCTCTGAGCTCTGGGTTATGCATGCAATGATAAATTTGAGATAATTATTGAAGGAGAAGGCCTAAATGCATCTCAAGAAAATATCCAAAAGTATCTCAATAGCCCCAGGACGATTTTCTGCAAATGGACTCCTGAGCAAACACAGTTATTAGACGGAGAGAGATACACCTGAATAAGATAAGCTAAGGCGGGGGGGGGGGGGCGAGATAAGCTAAGGGGAAGCCGGGAGTGGTGGCACACACCTTTAATCCCAGCACTCAGGAGGCAGAGGTAGGAGGATCGCCATGAGTTCGAGGCCACCCTGAGGCTACATAGTGAATTCCAGGTCAACCTGGGCTAGCGTGAGACCCTACCTTGAAAAAAAAAGAAGAAAGATAAGCTAAGGTGATATGTTACAAAGCCACAATGGAGCCAAGGCTTACAACGGGCATCCTGTCCTCACCCACGATACAGGAGCTACAGGAGCATCTTTCCTGTTTATTTGCCCGTGGTAGAGCCAGGGCAGCCCTGGAACGCCTATCTCTCTCTCTTCTACGCAGACTCAGCAGCATGTGCTGATGGATGACTTGCCCTCCTCTCTCCCAGCCCTGCTGTCAGCCTCCTCCCCTGTGTGGCCAGAGTCCCAGCAGTGAGTGCTCCATGGCCTCCTGGATCTAATGCAGGCAGGGAGCTGAAGGTTTGCCTCTGAATTCATCCATGGCTCTGAATGATTCCCATGCAGACACCAATTTAGCACACCCTGTTCAACAGCAGCTGATGCTTGCGCCTGTCTGCCTCTGTGTTGCTGTTTCTTTGGCCCTCCATGATTCAATCTCTGCCTCTCCCCTCCCTTGCTCTCTTAGCTTTCAAAGCTTCCTTCCTTCCCTCTCTCTCTCTCTCTCTCTCTCTTTCTCTCTCTCTCTCTCCCTCTCTCTCCCTCCCTCCCTCCCTCCCTTCCCCCTTCCTGTCCCTCTCCCTCCCTCCCTTCTTCCAGGGATAGCCTCTTTGAATCAAACTGGCCTATGTTCTCAAAAGAAAGATGATACAGCAAATCTGACAGTTTTCACAGTACCTGACACGTCATAATGCAGTTTTTTTGCCAGCAAGTTCTCGCTCTCTTGCTTTGCTATTAGAAATAACCATGTAGTGAACATTATTTTAGATCTTTATTTACATCTCTGAGTAATTCTTTTAGGCTGCTGTACTCTTTAGGTACAGTATTTTTAAGACAAAGGGAAAAGACAAGCCGGGCATGGTGGCACACCCCTTGAGTCCCACCACTTGGGAGGAGGAAGTAGGAGGATCTCTGTGAGTTCGAGGTCAGTCTGGGGTTATAGAATAAATTCCCAGTCTGCCTGGGCTATACAGAGACACTGCCTTGAAAATAAACAAACAAAAGAAAGGTAAATACATTTTTAAGATTTGTGAACATATTTATAAAAATCACTTTTAGAGCAAAATACACATAACAAGACTCTAAGTTCACACTAATTTCAGATACAATAAAGGATCACATATATTTTTTCCAGGAAACATTCATATTCTGAAATATTTCTTCAGTTTTTTTTTTTTTTTTTTTTTTGAGATAGGGTGTCTCTAGCCCAGGCTGACCTGGAATTCACTCTGTAGTCCCAGACTGGCCTTGAACTCACAATGATCTTCCTACTTTTCTGCCTCCCAAATGCTAGGATTAAAGGCATGGACCACCACACCCAGCCCATAGTTTTTGAATTTATTATTATTATTGTTAAGATGTTTTGTATGGATACATCATGTGTTGGTATCCTCTTTTCCCTCTTCCCTGCCCCCATTCCGTTGGGGACACTCCTCACTAGGGTTGCAGGTATTCCCTGTGAGGTTGTGGGTTACGTGTTGTGAGAGTAGCAGTCAGTTATTTTGAGGGGGGAATGCCTCTGGGCATGATGTCTCAACCTCCATATTTTTTTACCTGTAGAGGACATATTAATTCACTTCCTTCACACATAAATATTAATGCAGGTCTGGGGAAATGGCTCAGTCAGTCAAATGCTTGCCATGCAAGCATGAGGACTTGAGTTCCGATCAGCAGCACCCACATAAAAAGATGGGCATTAGCCGGGCGTGGTGGCGCACGCCTTTAATCCCAGCACTTGGGAGGCAGAGGTAGGAGGATCGCCGAGAGTTCGAAGCCACCCTGAGACTACAGAGTGAATTCCAGGTCAGCCTGAGCCAGAGTGAGACCCTACCTCGAAAAAAAAAAAAAGATGGGGATGGCGGGCTGGAAAGATGGCTTAGCGGTTCAGGCATCTGCCTGCAAAGCCAAAGGATTCCATCTCAACTCTCCAGGACCCATGTAAGCCAGAGGCACATGGGGTCACATGCATCTGGAGTTTGTTTGCAGTGGCTGGAGGCCCTGGCATGTGGCCTGCCCATTCTCTCTCTCTCTCTCTTTCTTTCTCTCTCTCAAATGAATAAATAATATATATATATATATATATATATATATATATATATATATTTTTTTTTTTTTTTTTTTTTTTTTTTTTTTTAGTTGGGCATGGTGACATGCCCCTGTAATTCCAGCACTGTGGAGGTAGAGACAGGTGGACTCCCAGGACTTGCTGGCTACCTTGTCTAACTGCATCAATGGACTCTAGGTTCAGTGGCAGGCCCTATCTCAAAGACCAATGAGGAGAGTGACAGAAGAAGACACCTCTGGCCTCCTCGTGCACATGTGCACACATGTATCTACACACATGGAAACGCACATACATATAGACACCACACACTCACAAAAAAAAAATTCATTCATATGTTGATTTGATCATCAACACATCTATATCAAGCATGTGCCAAGGGCTAGTAATGATGCTAGACTAGACTTTGTAGACACAGGGTCAGTTTGTATATTTTAAAAATTCAAATAAACCGGGTGTGGTGGCGCACACCTTTAATCCCAGCACTCAGGAGGCAGAGGTAGGAGGATCGCTGTGAGTTTGAGGCCACCCTGAGGCTACATAGTGAATTCCAAGTCAGCCTGGGGCAGAATGAGACCCTAACTCAACAAAAACAAAAAAAAAAATCAAATAAGACAATGGGGAGATGGCTCACTTGGTAAAGTGCTTGCCTCATAAGCATAAGATTTCGAGTTCTATCCCCAGTGTCCCCGTAAAATGCCTGGTATTCTGGTGGGCACTTGTCATCCCAGTGCTGGAAAGGCAGAGACAGGAGGACCCCCGAGGCCCACTGGCCAGTTAGTCTAACCTAACTAGTGAGCTCGAGGCTGATAAGAGACACTGTCTCAAAGGAGGTGGACGGCACTGCTGAGAATGTCACCCCGGGTCGTCCTTTGGTCTCCACATAACTGTGCATACACATACATGCACATGCACCCATGCAAAAAATATCCAAGCAAGTTGCAAGTGTTCAAATACTAAGAGAGTGAATGTGCGTAAAGATTATTCTAACACCAATTTACTCTCTACCCAAACAATACTAAGAAACATTCAACTCTTGTCCATGCCACCTCCAGTCTCTATTGGTTGAAACTGCTCCTGTTTTAAATAGCTAACTAGCTAGCCTCAGGTGCCCTAAAATGGTTGGTCATTACTTCAAAGAAGATAGGTAAAATTTCCTTCATTTACTTCCTTAGGGCAGAACTCATAGGCCATGGTTCCCACATATACATATACATATACATTTACATATACATATATATATATATATATATATATATATATATATACATATATATATATATATATATATATATATATTTTTTTTTTTGAGGTAGGGTTTCTATCCCACACTGACCTGGAATTCACTATGTAGTCTCAGGCTGGCCTCGAACTCACAGAGATCCTCCTACCTCTGCCTCCCCAGTGCTGGGATCAAAGGCGTGCGCCACCATGCCTGGCACCCATATTCTTTATCTCCTTTGTAATCAATCCAGTGGGCCCATCCCCTCTCTACTATCCAACTGCAACATAAAACACCAGGCACTGTTTTCCACTCCTTGCAAAATAGGGTCACAGATCTTAATGCAATTTGTTGAATAAGCACAGGTTTTAGCCGTAAGGTGTGAGGGTGTATTTTTAGGTCCATAAAAGGAATCTCAGGGCTGGAGAGATGGCTTAGCAGCGAAGGGATGATGGGATTGAAGGGAGGAGCCAGAAAACAAATTCATTATACCACAAACAAGGACAAGAGACTTTATTGACTGTGTACCTGGCAGCCACTGCAGCCGAACAAACAGTAGAGTCGATTACAGTTACAGACGAGTCACGCTTACAGATTTCTTACTCAAGTGATGGGAGGTTTGCTAGGCATTGACCCTGCTGTTGTTTAGGCTTGACTCCATGGCAGACACTTGGTTCAAGTCTGTTCCATATGCACTTTGAACATCCTTAAACCTGTGACTACATAGTTATCATGGGAGGGGAAAACAGCCACACAAGGGAACAAAACTCGCATTTTAAGCCTCTGCCTACATCTTGTGCACTGACCTACTATTGGCCAACGTATGTCTGTATTGCAAAGCACAAAGTCAAGATGCAAGGGAATGCACTGGTCCTATGGCAATATGGCAAAGCAGGGGATATTCGCTGCATAATAGCTTAATCTGCCATAAACTAGATTACGAAGAACCAATGAGTGTTGATGTAGAGAGAAGTAGGAAGAGCCAGTGGTCCATGGAGAAGAGCCAATCAGGAAAGGTAAGATGCAGAGACAGAAAGCAGATTGAGGAAGTTGTGGGCAGTTCAAGGAGAGAAGCTCAAAAAAAGCAGAAGCTTTGTGGGAGAGATGAGTACACAAGGAAGACAGAAAAGAGGGCAGGAAATGGAGACGGGAGCTAATATCTCAGGGCAGGAGGAAACCCAAAACAGCCAACATAAAAAAAAAAAAAGGTTGGGGGGCTGGAGGGATAGCTTAGCAGTTAAGGCATTTGCCTGCAAAGCCAAAAGATCCAGGTTCGATTCCCCAGGACCCATGTGAGCCAGATGCACAAGGGGGCTCACAGGTCTGGAGTTGGTTTGCAGTGGCTGGAGGCCCTGGTGTGATCATTCTCTGTCTCTCTCTCTCTCTTTCTCTCTCTCTCTCCCCTCCCTCCCTTCCTCTTTCTCTGTCAAATAAATAAAAATTTAAAAAAAAAAAAACACAGGTTGGGGGTGGGCTGGAGAGATGGTTCAGCGGTTAAGGCACTTGCCTGCAAAACCTAACAACCCGGGTTTGATTCCCCAGTACCCACATAAAGCCTGATGCACAAAGTGGTACATGCATGTGGAGTTCATTTGCAGCAGCTGGAGGCTCTGCCATGCCCATTCTCTCTGTTTTTCTCTATTCTCTACCTGTTTGCAAATAAATAATTTAAAAAAGATATTGAAAAAAAGAGAAAAGGTTGGGCATGGTGGTGTGTCACACTTTAATCCCACCCGTGGAGAGTTAAGAGATAGGAGGATTTCTGGGGTTCACTGGCCAACCAGTCAGGCCTACTGGGCAAGTTCTAAGGCCATGGAAGACACTGTCTCAACAGAGGTGGACAGTGCCTGAGGAACAACATAAAGCTGACCTCTGACTCACACAATCCACACATGTGCACTGTGCGTGCACACACACACACAAACCTTTCAAAATCATTTCTCTAACTTTTTGAAATTTATAGTAGACTACTGTGTTCTATAACTACATGGTTATTTTTGCATTTTTAATTATTTATTATTTGAGAGAGAGAGAGAGCAAGAAAATGTGCACACCGGGGGTGTCTTAATGCTGCAAATGAACTCAAGATGCATCTCAAAGGTGCTGGAGAATCAAACCCAGGCTTGCAGACTTTGCAAGCCAGCATCTTTAACTGCTGAGTGATATCCCCTTGGCCAGCCACAGGGTTTAATTGTACACAAGACCTCCCTGCTGCTGTCTAACTGTAACCCAGCACGTGTTAACCAACACTTCCCTGTTTCCCCGCCCGCTCCTTACACCTCTCTCTGGTAACCAATATCCACTCCCAACTTCTCTGTCCCCACTCTTTCTCCCTGCTCCCCCTCTCTCGTGCCCCAGCCCTCTCCTCTCAATGTCTGTGAGATCAACTTTCTAGATTCCACACATGTGACATCATGCCATGTTTGTTTTTCAGAGCCTGACATTTTTTTCTTACTGTAATCTCCATTTCCCTTCATAGCACAAGTGACAGGATTTCATTCTTTTTATAGACGAATACTATTCCACGGCAAAGAGTTCCTATGTTTTCTTTCTTCGTCCATCCATTTATGGATACGTGGGTTATTTCCATCTCTTGGCTATTGTGAACAGTACTGCAATGACCATTGGAATGTAGATGTGTATTTAACATGTTCGTAAATGTCCTGTGTACATATACTCAGGGGTGAGATTTCTGGGTCTTACAGTAGTTCTAGCTTTAATTTTGTGAGGAGCCTCTAACAATGCTGTCCACGATGGCTGTACTAATTTACATTCCCACCAACAGTGCACAAGGGTTTTTTTTTCTTTTCTTTTCTTTTCTTGACATCCTCATCAGTACATGTTACCTTTCTTCTTTTTGAAAGTAACCATTCTTCCTGGGATAGGGTGACGTCACACTGAGTGCTGGGATTAAAGGCATGCACTACCATGCCCAGCCTTTTTTCTTTTTTTAAACTTATTTTTTACAGACAACTTCCATAATTATAGACAATAAAGCAGGATAATTCCCTTCTCTTCCCCACTTTCCCCTTCACAAACCCACACTCCATCATATCCCCTACCCTCCCAGTTAGTTTCTCTTTTATTTTGATGTCATGATCTTTTCCTCCTATTATGATGGTCTTGTATAGGTAGTGTCAGGCACGTGAGGTCATTGATGTCCAGGCCATTTTGTGTCTGGAAGATTGCATGGTGGGAAGTCCTACCCTTCCTAGCTTACTGGCCTCTGCTACTGATTTTTACTCTAAATCACATACAAGTGTAAACATTTATAGCTGGGATCCACATAAAAGACAGAGCATGTAGCATTTGGCTTTCTGGGCCTGGGTTACCTCACTTAGTATGATCTTTTCCAGATCCATCCACTTCCCTGAATATTTCATAATTTCATTTTTCTTTACTGCTGAGTAGAACTCCATTGTGTAATGGCAGCACATCTTTATTATCCACTAATCAGTTGAGGGACATCTAGGCTGGTTCCATTTCCCAGCTATTGTGAACACAGCAGCAATAAACATGGTTGAGCAAGTATCTCTAAGGTAGTGAGACGAGTCCTTGGGATATGACTAGAAGTGGTGTATCTGGGTCATATGGTAAATCTGTTTTTCGCTGTCTCAGGAACCTCCACACTGATTTCCACAGTGGCTATACCAGTTTACATTCCCACCAACAGTGTAAAAGGGTTCCTCTTTTTCCACATCCTTGCTAGTATTTATTGTCATTTGCTTTCATAATGATAGCCATTCTGACAGGAGTGCAATGGAATCTCAAAGTAGTTATAATTTGCATTTCTCTGATGGCTAGACTCAATCATTTGTTGTTGTTGTTTTTCTTTAGTCATTTTTAAAGTTTTTTAAATTTATTTATCCATTTTAAGAGAGACAGAGAGCCGGGCGTGGTGGTGCACGCCTTTAATCCCAGCACTCGGGAGGCAGAGGTAGGAGGATTGCCATGAGTTCAAGGCCACCCTGAGATGACAGAGTTAATTCCAGGTCAGCCTGGACCAGAGTGAGACCCTACCTCAAAAAAAAAAAAAAAAAAGAGAGAGAGAGAGAGAGAGAGAGAGAGAATGGGCATGCCAGAGCATCCAGCCACTGCAAACGAACTCCAGACACATGCGCCCCCTTGTACATCTGGCTAATGAGTGTCCTGGGGAATCAAACCTGAGTCAATAGCTTCACAGGCAAACACCTTAACTGCTAATCCATCCCTCCAGCCCTTTTTAGTCATTTTTGATCAAACTTTCTACTTGAGCCCCAAACACGGAGATCCCTTCTACAAGAGGGTATGTCACTAGACACAGGATCCTGGGGTCCAGCCCTGAGGTGTGTTGGGGGCACGGATCCCCAGTCCAGCCCTACAGGTGTGTGGAGAGAAGCTTGAGTTCTGCATGTTCGCACTTGCTTGTGGTGCTGGCTGTTGGAAGCCTCTGTCTCCTTGGACCTATGGAAGTGAGTCAGCGTCTTCCACATCTGATAATGTCCCCCTGAGCTCTGTAAGCCTGAAATAAACCCCTTCCTCCCACAAACTGTGTCTGGCTGGATGTTCATCCCAACAACGTAGACCTGACTGAAACAACAAGCGAGTATGGAAGTTTCTTATATTTTCTGTATATCAACCTATTGTCAGATGAACACAAGAAAATATTTTCTCCTGCAGCTTGTCCCCATGTTCCAGTTGTTTCCATTGCTGTGCACAGGCTTTTTAACTTAATACAATCCCATTTTCTTTCTTTCTTTCTTTCTTTCTTTTTTTTTTTTTTTTTGCTTTTGTTTATTTTCGTTCATTTTTTTATTTATTTGAGAGCGACAGACACAGGGAGAAAGACAGATAGAGGGAGAGAGAGAGAATGGGCGCGCCAGGGCTTCCAGCCTCTGCAAACGAACTCCAGACGCGTGTGCCCCCTTGTACATCTGGCTAACGTGGGACCTGGGGAACCGAGCCTCAAACCGGGGTCCTTAGGCTTCACAGGCAAGCGCTTAACCGCTAAGCCATCTCTCCAGCCCACTTTTGTTTATTTTCTATGCTTTCAGTGTCATGTCAAAAATAAAAAAATAAAAAACCCACCCTGCCCATAACAACGTTCTGACACAGCTCCTCTGTGTTTTCTCCCAGTAGTTCTTTAGTTTCAGGTCTGACATATAAATCTTTGAAACATTTGGAGTGGATGCTTGTAGTTTGCAGCCAAATGAAGTATTTTATTTCCTTTATTTTTTTCAAAGTAGGTTCTAGCTCTAGCCTGGCTGAACTGGAATTCATTATGTAGTCTCAGGGTAGCCTTGAACTCATGGCAACCCTCCTACCTCTACCTCCCAAGTGCTGGGATTAAAGGTGTGCACCACGACGCCCAGCCAGAATTTTCTTTTTCTTTGAAATTGTAATATTGACTCTAAACTTGTCTGTAAAAATGCATGTGTGAAATGAGTCAAGAAATGTTGGGGACAGGAGGCTGGGAGATGGTTTGGTGGATAAAGTGCTCACCAGGCAAGAATCAGGGAATGAGTTGGGATCCCCCAGCACCCACCTAGAAGACAGGCAGGTGGCCCTCCTGCAATCCCAGTGTTCGGGAAGCAGAGACAGGGGCACCCTGGGTAAGCTGGCTAACTAGGCTAGTCAAAGCAGCAAGCCCCTGGTTCAAGCAAGAGACCCTATTGCAGCATTTTGAGGAAGATATTCAGTATCGACCTCTGGCCTCCACATACACACACACATGCAATCGCACACATGCAAACACACTGTTACACACTCCACACACATGGACATGCAATAAAATAATAAAAAGAAATTTTGGGGTAGATTTAAAGGCAAAGGTGCATGCACTGCCTCATATCTGCCTCTTCAGTTTTATGTGGGTGCTAGGGAACAGAGCTCTAGCCAGCCGACTTGCAAGCAAGTGCCTTTAATCACAGAGACATCTCCCCAGCCTTTGTTGGTGTGTTTTTGTTTTGTTGTTTTGGTTTGTTTTTTATTTTTTTAAGGTAGGGTCTCATTCTAGTCAAGACTGACCTAGAATTTACTTTGTAGTCAGTCTCAGGTTGGCCCCGAACTCACAGAGATCCTCCTACCTCTGCGTTACAAGTGCTGGGATTTAAAGTCATACGCCACCTCATCCAACTCATTTATGTTTTTCGATGGCTCCCAGAAAATGTTGAAATTTACCCTCTGTTCTTCCATTAGCCTTGTTTCTATTTTTCCCTAGCAACAAGCCATAAATCTGTTCCCTTGTAGAGCAGTGGTCTTGCATCTAAGAAATAGAATCCCAGCAGTAGGCTAGCTGGGTGAAGGGCTTGTGTGGACTTTACATTTTCATTGATGTTAATAGATGACTTTCCAGAAAGCCTGCAACACTTCAGCTCCATCAGCCAGGTGTGAGATAAAGATTCCTCCGCAAACCCGCCAGCAATAGTGCTTGTTCATGTTTTAGAAGTCTTGTGAATGTCAAGTGTTGTTACTTCAATTTGCTTCTGTAAGACTATTAATTGCTATCTTGGTAATATAAGACTCCTATCTCTTCACAGTTTTTCAGGCATTTATTGTTTCATATAATATGATTTATTTTACCTAACTCACACAGAAACCTATGGGATTCTAAATGGCATCATAATGAATTGATATAAAGATTTTGAGAAAATTAAAATTTTATATTAAGCCTTCCCATCCAAGAACATGGTAAATATTTTTATTATATTAGTTCTTTTATGTCCTTCAGTATGCTTTATTGTTTTAAATGTAATTTTTCTTCTGCTTTTTTTTTTTTCTTGGTTTTCCGAGGTAGGGTCTCACTCCGGCCCAGATTGACCTGGAATTAACTATGTAGTCTCAGGGTGGCCTCAAACTCATGGTGATCCTCCTACCTCTGCCTCCCAAGTGCTGGGACTAAAGGTGTGTGCCACCACACCCAACTTTTCTCTGCTTTTCTTGATAAATTTATTCTTAAGGCACTTGCCTGCAAAGCCAAAGGACCCAGGTTCAATTCCTCAGGACTCACGTTAGCCAGATGTACAAGGCGGTACACACATCTTGAGTTTGTTTGTAGTGGCTGGAAGTCCTTGCATGCCCATTCTCACTCTCTCTCTCTCTCCCTTTCTCTCTGACTCTAATAAATAAATAAAAATTCAAAAAATTTTTTTGAAAATTTATTTTTGAATATTCTGTACTTTTTTTAAAAAAAAAGCTTGTTTTTGATTTCTAGATACTTATTGGTAGTATGATAAAAGCTACGGAGAAGGGCTGGAGGGATGGCTTAGTGGTTAAGGCATTTGCCTGCAAAGCCAAAGGACCCAGTTTCAATTCCCCAGGTCCCACATTAGCCAGATGCACAAGGGGGCGCACGTGTCTGGAGTTTGTTTGCAGTGGCTGGAGGTCCTGTCATGCCCATTCTCTCTCTCTCTTTCTGTCATTCTCTCTCTCTCTCTCTCTCTCTCTCTCTCCCTCCCTCTTTCTCTGTCAAATAAATAAATAAATAAAAATAATTCTTTTTCATTTTTCAAGATAGAGTCTTGCTCTAGCCCAGGCTGACCTGGAATTCACTACGTAGTCTCAGGGTGGCCTTAAACTCACAGCAATCCTCCTACCTCTGCTTCCCGAGTACTGGGATTAAAAGCATGTGCCACTACACCTGGCCTAAAATAAAATATTTTTTAAAAGCTATGGAGAAAAAAAAGTTCGTGTGTGTGTGTGTGTGTGTGTGTGTGTGTGTGTGTATACATATATATACTGGAGATTGAACCCAGAGCCTCCTGCATGCTGAGTAAGTACTCTAACACTGATTCATGCTCCAGTCAGTCCTCCTTTTATTATTTTTAAAGGCACACTGACTTTGAACCCACCATATAAGCCAGGCTGGCCTCAAATTTTCAATCCTTTTGTCTCACCCTCTTAGGCCAGCTGGGATTACAGTCCTTCACCCCATCATGGATTAAATATATTTTTCCTATATAAGATACTTATCAAGCTATTTTATTCATATACTTTTTATTTACTGAGACTTTGTGGGTTCCTGGATTCTTGCTCTGGGGGGCGGCCGCAGTTCCTCCCGAAGACATGCAGGCAACCAAGGGTGGGTGAGCACAGGACGAGAGGAAAACCCTCCCGTGAGAAAGTTGAACAGCTCTCTTTGTTTATTGTCAGTGAAATGGGTTTATAAGCATCTGAGGGTGGGGGGAAGGGTCCTAAGGAGACTGGACGTACCAAGTTCATTTTTGATGCCTAATTAGCATAGGGGGACATTCATTCCAGCAGGTAGGCAATGGGGGGGGGGGGTCAGGTGACCTAGGGTCCCAGGAGTATGGGCTGTGTGAAGGCTGATAAGGAGTTTCCTAGGCAACTGGCCAAAGGTCACAGGGCTATGGGCAGAGCCTAAATTCAGGTGTGCCAGGATTAGAGATGGAGTGGCCTCCTGTAACCCTGGGGTCTTTAGCTGTGCTGAGAAGCTTAGGCCCCTTTCCTGAAGGCTCCAGCCCATCCCTGGCAGTGCCCAACAGTACTTCTTATATTTTCTGGTTTAAGAATATCAAAAAAAAAGAGATAGGTTTAGCTCTATTCTCTTCAATGTTTATATTAATAAATAAATATTTTAAATTTTGTATTTTTTTCATTGATTTGCATGCATGTCCATGTAGGAATGCACACAAACAGCAAATGCTTGAGCCACTTTTTAAAAATTTTTATTAACAACTTCCATAAGCATAAACAATATCCGATGGTAATGCCCTCCCTCCCCCATTTTCCCCTTAGAAACTCTACTCTCCATCATATCCCCTCCCCCTCTCAATCAGTCTCTCTTTTATTTTGATGTCATCATCTTTTCCTCCTCTTATGATGGTCTTGTGTAGGTAGTGTCAGGTGTTGTGAGGTCATGGATATCCAGGACATTTTGTGTCTGGGGGAGCATGTTGTAAGGAGTCCTACCCTTCCTTTGACTCTTACATTCTTTCTGCCACCTCTTCCACAATGGACCCTGGGCCTTGGAAGGTGTGGTAGAGATATTGCAGTGCTGAGCACTCCTGTCACTTCTTCCCAGCACCATGATGCCTTCTGAGTCATCCCAGGGTCACAACCATCTGAAAAGAGAAGGTTCTCTACCAAAAGTGAGAGTAGCATTAATATATATATATAATATATTATATATAATTATATATATTATATAATTATATATATATATTATATATAATATAATATATATAATAAATTAATATATGGATATGAATATTAAGAGAAGTGCTTACTGGACAGTTTGGTTAGTATAGTGTATACATTTAGCCAGACAGCAGCAGACGTTACACCTTTAGGGCTCATGACTACCCCTGTTTTAGGTTTTCAGTATCAGGGATGTATACCCTCCCATGGAGCCAGCCTCCAGTCCAATTAGAGGGCAGTTGGTTTCCACCATGACAGGCATGCCACTATTGCACCAGTTGGCTCATTTGGCCTGGCTGTTGAGCCACTTTTTGTGTCCAGCTTACATGGGTGGCTTGGGAATTGAACCCAGATCATCAGGTTTGAGCAAGCAAGTGCCTTTAACCACTACTCCATCTCCCCAGCCCTCTGGAGGGCTATGTCTTGAACTCACCAATTCTGTCCATCACTTGTATTGCTTTTCCCTGATTCATCCTGTCTACATTCACCCCAAATGCAGACTGCTTCAACAACTCCTTGTCTCCTCCCTCAATTCTTATCTCTTTCTTGATCCACTTTTACAGTAGAAATCTCTTTGCTTCATTTTGATTTCAGTTTTGTTTCATTTTGTGTTTGTGTTTGTGTTTCAAAGCAATTCTCTCTTTTCTTCTGTATCTATATGTATCTACCTGTTCTCTCTCTCTCTCTCTCTCTCTCCAACCCAGGATCAAACACAAAACCCAGTACATGCTCAGCAAGAACTCTATCACTGCTGAGCATGGTGACACACACCCTTAATCCCAGCACTCAGGAGGCAGAAGTAGGAGGATCACCACGAGTTTGAGGCCAGCCTGAGACTACATAGCGAGTTCCAGGTCAGCCTAGGCTAGAGAGAGAGACCCTGCCTTGAAAAGAGAGAGAGAGGGGACTGGAGAGATGGCTTAGCAGTTAAGGCATTTGCCTGCAAAGCCAAAGGACCCAGGTTCAATTCCCCAGGACCCACATAAGCCAGATGCACAAGGGGGTGCACACATCTGGAGTTCGTTTGCAGTGGCTAGAGGCCATGGCCTGCTCTCTCTCATGCACGCGTGCGCGCTCTCTCTCTCCCTATTTCCCTATATCTTTCTCTCAAATAAAATTTTTTAAAAATTTTAAAAAGAGAGAAAGAAAGAGAGAGATTAAAAAAAAAAAAAAAAGTCTACCACTGAGCTACATCCCCAACCTGGAGTAATCATTTCTGGGTTATATATCTAAATGGTATAAATATACCATTCTTCTGATACAGTTACATAATTAAGAATCAGCAGAAAATTACCTTTTCTTCTACAGGATCCAGCCTTCCCAGGTGAGCTCCCAGAGGCATCAACGTTCATTATACAATTGGTAAAATCTGCATCCAGGCATAATCTATTCTTGGGGATCCTAAAGAAAAACTCAGTTTCTGCCTTAAGGAGGCAGAGTTCAGAGAAGATTCAATGACCATCTTTTGAGGATGGTGCATACAATTTTCCTCAAAACTTCTATTTTTTTTTCTCCTTCCATGAAGCCAGCTCAAGTGGTAATGGTTTGATCCCACTCCTCTGGCAAATGTTCCCTACAGGAGGTTCAAATGCCCTATGTTGGCTTGATGAAAGGATGATTTCTCAGATAAAAATATAAAATATTAAAATAAAAAATTTTAAAAAGAAAAGAAACAAAAAAGAATGGGAATCAGTGGGGCTGAAGGGATGGCTTAGCAGTTAAAGTGCTTGCCTGGAAAGCCTAAGGACCCAGGTTCAAGGTGGTGCATGCATCTAGAGGTCATTTACAGCAACTACAGGCTGTGGTGTACCCATTCTCTCCCTCCATCCCTCCCTCCCTCTCTCTCTCTCTCTCTCTCATAAAAAAATGAATGGGAGCCAGGCATGGTGATGCACGCCTTTAATCCTAGCACTTGGGAGGCAGAGGTAGGTGGATCGCCATGAGTTTGAGGCCACCCTGAGAATACATAATAAGTTTCAGGTCAGCCTGGGCTAGAGTGAGAACCTACCTCGAAAGAAAGAATGGGAATCAGTAATGACAGTCACGATGTCAATGCAGCAGGATGGGAGTCCATATATTCTCCCTTCTCTTCAAAGACTGGCACCTCATGAGGCTGAGGTTATAGAATCATCTCTGCAATCATATACCTCAGGGTTGGGAAACAGATGGCATATGCCCGCTTATTTAGCAAATCTGTGCCAAAGACTGTTCTAGGTACTAGAGACACTGCAGTGAATATAACAATAAAAACAATAACAGTAAAAAAAAAAAAAGTCCCTACATTCCCACATTAAAGACAGACAATAAACAAGTAAAATACACACTGCATAAGATAGTGATCATTCTGTAGAAACAAAGAGGAAATAGGTGAGTGTTGCAAGAGGAAGAGATCTATAATAGGATGATCGTGAAAGTCCTCTCAGGCAAGCTGTAATTTGATTAAAGACCAGAAGAAGGGAAAGAAATGAGGAATTGTTCTCTGGGGTAAGAACACATTGGGTTGAGAGAGGAGCAAGTGCCCAGACGCTGGGTTTAGAGCATGCTGGAATATTCATGTATTCAAGGAGGCCAGTATGCCTGGAGTGGGTGGATGAGAGGTGGAATAGCAGGGGACGGTGAGGCCAGGGGAGAGGATCACTTAGGCTCTTGTCAGCCACTGTGGGACTTTTTACTCATTTCACCGATAGAAAAGGTGGTAAGACTTGGTCAGATTCAGAATACATTTTGAAGATAGAGCTCATAGAATTTTTGAGCAATTGAATGCACAGTGAAAGAGATAAGTCAAAGATGATTCAAAAAATTTAAAAAAAAAAAGATTCCTCTCCTTCCACCACCACCACCAAAAGAAAAGATGATTCCAAGGTCTTTAGTCTAAGTAACCGTAATCATGAAGTTACTCACAGGCATGAGAGAAACTACAGCCTGAGCAGTTAGGAAGAATGCAGTACTTTTATTTTGGAATGATGCGTCTATTAGATGTCTAAAGGAAGATATCAAGCAGGTCATTAGCTACATGAGCCAAGATTTCTTGGAAGAAGCCTGAGTTGGAGGTATAAATTTGAGATGAAATCAGCAGGAAGCAAGTAGAGATAGAGAGTACCCGTATTCATTACTTTTCTTGTCTCAGTGACACAAATACTGAGCAGAAACAATGTAAAAGAGGAAGACATCGTTTTGGCTCACAGTTTTTGGTGTTTGTTTTTTTTTTTAATTTTACTTACTAGAGACAGAGAGAGAGAATGGGCACGCCAGGGCCTCAAGCCACTGCAAACGAACTCCAGATGCATACACCACAATGTGCTTCTGGCTAATATGGGTCCTGGAGAATCAAACCTGGATCCTTAGGCTTCTCAAGCATGTGCCTCAACCGCTAGGCCATCTCTCCAGCCCTTGGCTCACAGTTTTAATCCATGGTTTCGGTCCAAGTCCATGATTACTTGGCCCCTTGGGCACAGCATCCCAGTGGCAGGAGGGTATGGCAGAGGAGAGCTATTCACTTCATGGACAGCCTAGGAGCAGGAAGGAAATACAGGAAGAGGTAAGGGCAACATATAGCTTCCAGGGACAGGCCCCCAGTGATCTACTTCCTCTGACTAGGTCCCACCCCTTACCTTTCACCACCTCCCAACAACACCAGGGAGGGATGCAATCCATTAATTACATCAGAGCCCTTAAGCTCTAGTTGTCTCTAGCCATTCCGTCGGAGTTATACCCAGAGGTGAGCTTCACTAATCTCATAAATGCTTTTAATCCAATCAAACTGACAGTCCAAATTAACCATCACAGGGACCAAAGAAATATAACATTTCGAGGGAGAGCTGAGGAACAATTGACCAAAAAGATGAAGCCAGGCTAATCATGGTGTGGAAGGAAATCCAGAATAGAATAGTGTGGAAGTTAAGCACCAGGAGCAGAAAACCACCAAGTGCCCAGAATGCTGCAGAAAGGTTGCAATAGTCAAGTAGAACTCGGTGCTGTAATAACGACAGCCGCACAGCTCGGTGCTTGTCACTCACGTAAGGTATAAACAGCAGCAGATGGGAGGGGACGAAAGGATCGGAACTGTGGCTCCCTGCGCCGTGATGACAATTAGGCACTTGTGTTGGCAAAGGCTGAGTATCTTCGGTTTGAGGCTGTCAAGGTCATTCTTACTGTCACTATCCAGCCAGTAAACAGGAGTGAGAGGCGAGGGTGGGTCTTGGGAAGCACATCGAGCAGTCTTGCACGGAAGAGGGGACACACTTGTTTTGGATAATTTGAGAAAAGTTGAATAAAGAAACTGCTTACAGGAGTATATTCAGCAGCCAGGCGTGGAGGCTCATGACTGTCATTTGGTCACTTGTCAGGCTGCGTTAGCAAGATTGCTATGAGTTCAAGGCCTGCCTGGGCTACTGAGTTCCAGGTCAGCAGCTAGAATGAGACCCTACCTGAAAAAAAAAAAAACAACAAAAAACTGCATGGATAGGTATGAAACCATCAACAAATGTTGCCATAACTTTGAAATGGCTGACAGTAGGAGATGTTACCACCTTTGGGTTTGAAAAAGCAAAAGGAATTAATGGTTTGTGGAACCAGGAGAGGGATGGAGATTTACTGGAGAAATTTCTGTAAGGAAAATGGCCCACCGAAAGCAGCCCACAGGGAACTAGAGAAACAAATGCCTGAGGCCCACTCTTGTACCCCTCAGTGGATCAACTCAGCAAGAAGCCAGAGGCTCGTTGATAGCATCCTTCGTAGTTAGGCTTCAAGGCAGGGAAAGAATGGAGAATGGTGACAGTGTGTATGGGGGGAAGAGAGCTCTGAGTCCATCTTGGAAACTGTGTTCATCCCTTCCACCTACATTCACTGGCAAGAACCTGGTCATCTCATCTTACCTGCCTACAAATCCATCTGAGAAATATGGCCCACCTGGTTCCCAGGAGGAAGAGATTTAGGGAATGACTAACTTCCCTCTACCATAAGGTCAAACATGATGATCCGGGTGTGGTGGTGCACGCCTTTGATCCCAGCACTCAGGAGGCAGAGGTAGGAGGATCGCCATGAGTTCGAGGCCACCCTGAGACTACATAGTGAATTCCAGGTCAGCCTGGGCTAGAGTGAAACCCTACCTCAAAAAACAAAAACAAAAACAAAATTAAAAATTGACTACTGGATGTAACTATATAGCTATTTTTAATTTTTTTGTTCATTTTTATTTATTTATTTGAGAGCAACAAACAGAGATAGAAAGAGGCAGAGAGAGAGAATGGGCGCGCCAGGGCCTCCAGCCACTGCAAACGAACTCCAGACGCGTGCGCCCCCTTGTGCATCTGGCTAACGTGGGTCCTGGGGAATCGAGCCTCGAACTGGGGTCCTTAGGCTTCACAGGCAAGCGCTTAATCGCTAAACCACCTCTCCAGCCCCTATTTTTAAATTTTTATTAGCAGTTTTGTACATGTATATAATGTATTTTGATCAGAATCACCGATTACTTTCTCTTGTACCACGTCCTTCTTCGTCCCATCCCACTGAACTTCTTCCCAGCTCGTCCCTCTTCTACTTGGAGGGACTACCAGTGCGGGTGTGTGGGAGAGAGACAGAGAGAGCGGGGGAGAGAAGGAAGGAGACAGAGACCACTGAGTTTAATTAGGGTTGCTTGCATGAGCAGGGCAGGAGCTTATGTGCCAGAGCACATGCAGCTTACCAGTGGCTCCACCACTCAAGAAAATGTTTGCCCTTCCCCCAGCGACCCTTACTTACCAATCACTCCTCAGGGAAGGATGGTGAGCCCATGGCCTCCTCCACCACCCATGATGCAATGTTGATGGGCCAATGGCAATTGAATCTTAATAGTTCTGCCTTGGTAGAGTGGTGGTAGAGTGATGGCAAGCCTACTTGCAATTATGGAAAGGAAAGAAAAGAGAAAGAAAGAGAGATAGAAAGGGGAAGGGTGAAGGAAGAAAGAAGAAAGAAAGAAGATGAAAGAAAGAAAAACTCCTTTCAGTAGATTTTATTGTAAAGGAAAGCAAAAACAATGAGTTAGTAGCTGGAAGGGTTATAAAATAAACGTTTCACTTTGTTTTTAATAATGAAGAAATAGCAGCAGGGTTTTGTGCTGATAGGGATGTTTGCGTAGTGTGAGGAAAAGTGATGATGCAGGAAAGAAAGGGAAAATTGCTGGAGCGGTGTCCCTGAGTAAGCAAGAAGGATCTTGTGACTAGGGAAAGGTTGGCCTTGGGAAAGAACACGGGCTGTTCTTCAGGGAAACTGCAAGAAAGCAGAGTATCTGGTCAGAGCGCTGCTGGGGAATATATGCGGTGGGCAGAGGCTGTTGAAGTTCTTACCTAGGCGCTCATGCTTTCTCACTGTAACAAGACAGATACAACGTAATCAACTGAGAGTGAAACCAGGGGAAGGATTGTCAAGCTGTGGGGAAGGCAGTATGATACAGTTACCTGGAGAAATGTGCGAAAGGCTCCTCTAGTTAATCTCCCAGTGAAAATGACCCACCGCTGCTGAGAGCGTCCAATCTGAGTCCGCTCCCAGGGAAGGGGGTCCAGCTGCCTTTCTCTGCCCTGCACTAATCCAGCCTCAGAACTGAATAACTGGAATAAGTAACTTTTTAGTACGTCAGAGATCCAACAAGCACTGCTCGTAAGCATTCACATGTATACAGTCACGATCACTCTATGAAGCAAGAACTACTCTTATCAATCATATGGTTTAATATTTTATTTATTGATTTATTTATTTGAGGGAGAAGGAATTAGCAGATAGAGAGAATGTGCATACCAGGGCCTCCAGCTGCTCCAGACTCCAGACACATGCACCACCTTGTGCATTTGGCTTACATAGGTCCTGGGGAATCGAACCTGGGTCTTTAGGCATTGCAGGTAAGTGCTTTAACTGCTGAGCCATCTCTCCAGTCCTTAATCATGTTTTTTTTTGGGGGGGGGGCTGGAGAGATGGCTTAGTGGTTAAGCACTTGCCTGTGAAGCCTAAGGACCCTGGTTCGAGGCTCGGTTCCCCAGGTCCCACATTAGCCAGATGCACAAGGGGGCGCACGCATCTGGAGTTCGTTTGCAGAGGCTGGAAGCCCTGATGCGCCCATTCTCTCTCTCTCCCTCTATCTGTCTTTCTCTCTGTGTCTGTCGCTCTCAAATAAATAAATAAAATTTTTTTAAAAAATCATGTTTTTATAATGAGAAAACTGAAGCATAAGATAATCAGTAGGCATCTGATAAGCTGAATTTGAATTCAAAGCAGTCTGGCTCCCCGGCTCTTGACCTCTACTACACAGTTGGTCTTCCATGCCCAAGAGTTCCACATCTGTGAATTTAATCAACTGCAAATCAAAAACATATCCCCCACCCCACCCTGTATTAGTTACTTTCTCCTTGCTGTGACAAAAGAACCTGAGAAGAGAAGGATGGCTTCTCTTTATCTCTTTCTGACTAGAGGCTGTTTTTCTTCACACTCAACCTGAGTCCCTCCCTAGACAGGAGTTCTCCTTTCCTAGAATTAAGATTCCTGGAAGGATTAAACCTGAAAGACTGGGAAGATATTCATGAGTCTTCTCTGCCCCACATGACTCTTCATCAGTCAGTACATGATGCTTGATTTCATCTTTTTTATTTGTTTTTATTCTTTTTTTTTTTTTTTGTGGTTTTATGAGGTAGGATTTCACTCTAGCTCAAGCTGACCTGAAATTCACAATGTAGTCTCAGGGTGGCCTCGAACACACAGTGATCCTCCTGCCTCCCGAGCGCTGGGATTAAAGGCCACCATGGCCTGCTGATTTCATCTTTGTTGTTGTTGTTGTTTTTCAAGGTAGAGTCTCACTGTTGCTCAGACTGACCTAGAATTTACTGTGTAGTCTCCGGGTCTCAGGTTGGCTTGGAACTCACTGTGACCCTCCAACCTCGGCCTCCCGAGTGCTGAGATTAAAAGTGTGCCCCACCACCGAGCTTAA
Source organism: Jaculus jaculus (assembly GCF_020740685.1). Lineage (NCBI taxonomy): Eukaryota > Metazoa > Chordata > Mammalia > Rodentia > Dipodidae > Jaculus > Jaculus jaculus. Next base: position 121,767,947 of record NC_059109.1, on the reverse strand, counting down.
TTTTGTCTTCCTTTGGTTTCCCTGTGTGTTTCACTTGTTCCCATGAAAATGACATGGTGCTGGGATAGTAGCAACACTGATGCTACTTTATCAATGAAACTCTCTTACTAAATGGAGAACCCAGCATTTTACTGGCATTGTATCACTCAACAGTGATGTCATCCAAGTGAGTTACACAGATAAAAAAAAAAAAAAAAGAAAGAAAGAAATTAAACAGGGATGGAGAGATTGCTCGGTGGTTAAGGCACGGGCCTGCAAAGTCTAATGACCAGAGTTCAATTCCCCAATACTCAAGTAAAGCCAGATGCACAAAGTGGCACATGCATCTGGAGTTCGTTTGCAGCAGCTAGAGGCCATGATATGCCCATCCATCTGTCTCTCTTTTCTCTATCTCTCTCTGCTTGCAAATAAACTATATATATATATATAAACAGAGATGTTGGAGCGCATAACTAAGGTCACAAAGGCAATTCTTGGCGGAGGTAGTACTTGGGAACAAGCCCGTTAGAGTTCAAAGGCCGTGATGGCTACACTGTACCAGGTGCCACCTTGTTTTGGAATAAAGCACACAGGAGCCCTCCAGGGTCACAAGGGCCTCAGGAGCAGAGCCTCTAAGTGAGAGGAACTCCCTTTAATGAAGGCAATTGAGAAACAATCCTCCTCTTTATTTGCCTGTAACAGGGACTCAGAAAAGCTAATTATCTTCCTGTGAACCAGTTAACTATTCAATTTTCTCCATTTGGGTAATTAATTTCAGAGTCAAATGCAGAATCCAGCTAATTTTAGAAGCATGCAGCTGTAGGGTCAGCTGGGAAGCAAGCTCAGTGGAGAAAGGGGGGAAGCGCCGGAGGCAGCTTCGCCTGGGGCAGGGAGGGAGGTGGAGGGACCTCGCCACTGCCAGGCAGGGAGAAGCAGGCTTAAGGCCTAAGGCAGGCTGGCTGGGATTGCCCTGGGCACCTGAGAGCCGCAGAGTGTCCCGGATGTAGGAGAACAAAACTGCAGCTGCCAGTTCCTAACTTCACGGCAGTGGTACTGCACCATCAGCTCCTCCCTGTGGGAGACCAGTGTGACACTGGTCCTCACATTCTCATGTGAAGCCAGATCATCGAGGGGGAGAAAGAAAATGGGGCAGGAGGATGGTTGTACAGACTCTTGGGTCCTACCCCTGGATTTGGACACATTGCTCACATTTAAAGGCCGGGCATAGCTCCCACCAAAGAAATTCGGTGTTCCCACTTTTCCTTATTGAGAGATGAGAGTCAAGATACAGCAAAAGCTGGGATTTGAGCTCAGCTTCTGAACCTATGACCTCGCTGTGTCCTAAAGTGACACACTAGATATGTAATATTCTGAATAAGGCCAGGTGGACAAGGTATTGGAGTGTTTGACATCAGAAGGGTTGGAGGGACACTTCGTTCATTAAAACAAAGCCAGGGGCGTGGTGGCACGCACCTTTATTCCCAGCACTCAGGAGGCAGAGGTAGGAGGATCTCTGTGAGTTCAAGGCCAACCTGAAAGTACATAAGCAGATCCTGGGTCAGCCTAGACCAGAGCGAGACACCACCTCCAAAAAAACAAAAGCCGATACCGAAGGTCTAGTGTTGCCCACATCTTATTCCCATGGGCTCCAGGCTGTAGACCTCATTGTAAACTGTCTCCAGGGCCAGTGGCTAGAAGGGGAGGGTTGAGACTCAGTGATGTTGACCGTGATATAGTTACACTGTGACAAGGCCCTAAACTGGAGAAAGATATGAGTGACTCCATACCGTGAACTTACGCAAGGAACTAGCTTAGCTGGTACCTCAGGATATGGTCTCACATGCACCTGAACTTTATGCTTGGCTTGCTTTTAACACACCGGTTCACCACAAGACAAGAGGTTTTTCTCGCTATTGCTAAAAGCAATCTTTAGCTTCTGTATGCAGGGGAGGGGAGATGCAGGGAGGAGGGATTCTGGAAAAGTTTCTGTCTTTTCTAAAAATCAACTGAAATTAACTCTTGGTTTTGTAAGATTGTGATCACTGAACTTGTGAACTGTGAAACTAAGTTGTGCAATCTTAGGGATTTCTCCTATATAAGGAGCCCTGAAGTGCAGACTGGATGTAGTCGCCGGCTGGCTAATAGAGATGCCTTTCCTGTGACTTGGTGTCCGTGTGGTCTTCCCTGGGGGTTCTCACCATAACAGTACTGTTCCTCACTCTAACATGTGCTAATTCATTTGCTCACTGCAGTGACCCAAGAATTTCACATTCCCCCTGTACAAATAGATTAAACTGCAATGCAAAATTTAATTCCTGGGCTGGAGGGAGATGGCACAGCAGTTAAGACGGCTTCCTGTGAAAGATGAGAGCCAAAGGGGCCCTGAAATTACTGAGCTCGGTCCATGCAGTCTGTATGTCCAGTCCTGCGGGAGGGAAGCAGAGATGTGGGAATCACCGTGGCTTCAAGACTATCAGAGCTCCAGAATCAGTGAATAGATTCCACCTTAAATGGTGCCACAAAAGCTTGCCCCCGCCCCAAGCTGGTGGCAGTTTGGGAGGTGGAGCCTTCCTGGAGGAGGTGTGTTGTCAGGGTCGTCTTTGGGGTGTCACAGCCGGCTCCTCCTGCGCCACAGCTCGGCTCATTCTCTTGCTGATGTTTTCCACCTGCTGTGGCAGAGGTGACGTCCAGTCTCTGCTTTGGCCAGCTTTTCCCCTGCCATCACAGAGCTTCCCCTTGAGACTCTAAGCCAAGGTTAACCCTTTTCTCCCATCAGCCAGCTTTTTTGTTGTTGTTGTTGTTGTTAATTTTTTTTTTAAATTTTTAAATTTTTATTAACATTTTCCATGATTATAAAAAAAATATCCCATGGTCATTGCCTCCCTCCCCCTGACACTTTCCCCTTTGAAATTCCATTCTCCATCATATTACCTCCTCATCTCAATCATTGTACTTACATATATACAATATCAACCTATTAAGTACCCTCCTCCCTTCCTTTCTCTTCCCTTTTTGTCTCCTTTTTAACTTACTGGCCTCTGCTACTAAGTATTTTCCTTCTCACACAGAAGCTCAATCATCTGCAGCTAGGATCCACATATGAGAGAGAACATGTGGCGCTTGGCTTTCTGGGCCTGGGTTACCTCACCTAGTATAATCCTTTCCAGGTCCATCCATTTTTCTGCAAATTTCATAACTTCATTTTTGTTGTTGTTTTTTTTTGTTTTTTTTCTTTAATTTTTTTTAAACTTTTTATTTATTTATTTGAGAGCGACAGACACAGAGAGAAAGACAGATAGAGGGAGAGAGAGAGAGAATGGGCGCGCCAGGGCTTCCAGCCTCTGCAAACGAACTCCAGACGCGTGCGCCCCCTTGTGCATCTGGCTAACGTGGGACCTGGGGAACCGAGCCTCGAACCAGGGTCCTTAGGCTTCACAGGCAAGTGCTTAACCACTAAGCCATCTCTCCAGCCCTGTTGTTGTTGTTTTTGTTTTTTGTTTGTTTTTTGATTTTTCTAAACACCACATTTATTCAGCTCTTACAAAGGAGTGCAGGAGGGGAAAACAGGGGGGTAAGGGAAAACAAATTGGGGGTAAGAGTACTGCACGTTGACTGCAAAAGCTCATGTGGGCCAAGTGTAGCCCAGGAGCCCAAATAGCTGAAAATTGAAAAGGGACTTTTGCTTTTAAAACTGTGTGCTTCCTTTGAGAGGTAGGAGGATTGCCTTGAGTTTGAGGCCACCCTGAGACTACCTAGTGACTTCCAGGTCAGCCTGAGCTAGAGGGAGACTCTACCTCAAAAAAAAAAAAAAAAAAAAGGTACCATAGTGCTGAGAAGTGACAGAGGAGTACTCAACACTAAAACATCTTTTATCACACCTTCCATGGTTCATGGTCCACTGTGGGAGATGTGGCAGAAAGAATGTAAAAGCCCAAGGAAGGGTAGAAGTCATTACAATGTGCTCTTCCAGACACAAAATGGTCTGGAGATCCATGACTTTCAGTGCCTGACCTACCTACACAAGACCATCATAATAGGAGGAAAAGTTCATGATATCAAAATCAAAGAGAGACTGATTGAGAGGGGGGAGGGCATATGATGGAAGTGGGAGAGGGAGGGGACTACCATAGGATATTGTTCATAATTATGGAAGTTGTCAATAAAAATATTTTAGAAATAAATTAATTTTTAAAAGAAAAAAAAACTGTGTGCTTCCAAAAATCTTCAAAAGTGGAGACAGGGGCTGGAGAGATGGCTTAGCAGTTAAGGCACGTGCCTTCAAAGCCTAAGGACCCAGGTTCGATTCTCCAGGTTCTACATAAACCAGATGCACTGGTGCATATGTCTGGAGTTTGTTTTCAGTGGATGGAGGCCCTGGTGTGCCCATTCTCTGTGTGTGTGTGTGTGTGTGTGTGTGTGTGCGCGCACCTCTGTTTCTTTCTCCCTCTCTGTCTCTAACAAGTAAATTTAAAAAAAAAAATTTAAGTGAAGACAGTAATAAAATGAAAAAAAGTGTCTCTCCCCACCCCAGCATGGCTTCCAGGGTGGGAGAGAGCTCTTACCCATCCAACAACCTGAAAAAAACATTGCTGCCAGCTCTGGAGAGAAAGGAAAATGGCCCACCCTCTCCATGAATCCAGGGGAAAATAGGATTCGCACCAGCCACTTCTTTCTTTCTTTCCTTCTTTCTTTCCTTCTTCCTTCCTTCCTTTCTTTTTATGTTTTACAATTAGCCCCTTTTAGCTGAATGTTCTGTCCCAGCAACATAAAGGTAACTATGACATCCAGGAAACAAATGGATGAGCAATGGAGGGGCACTCGACATTTTCCTCTGGCCTCCACGTGCTCACGGGTACCACATCTGCATACACACACATGTGCATACAGCACACAGGTACACACCACATGTACTGTTTCACACCTACTACACACACACATGTAAAGAAAAATTAGTCAGGCTAGGGAAATGGTTTAGTGGTTAAGACATTTGTCTGTGAAGCCTAAGGACCCTGGTTCAAGTCCCCAGGACCTACCATAAGCCAGATGCACAAGGGGGCACATGCGTCTGGAGTTCATTTGCAGTGGCTGGAGGCCCTGGCGTGCCCACTTATCTTTCTCCCTGTCTCTTCTTCTCTCTCTCTCAAATGAATAAATAAAATAAAGGTGTGAGCCACCATTCCTGCCTTTAAAATGAAAAGGAAAGGAAAGGAGAGAAGAGAAGAAAAGAGAAGAGAAGAGAAGAGAAGAGAAGAGAAGAGAAGAGAAGAGAAGAGAAGAGAAGAGAAGAGAAAAGAAAAGAAAAGAAAAGAAAAGAAAAGAAAAGAAAAGAAAAGAAAAGAAAGGAAAGGAAAGGAAAATTAATTCCTTGCCTTTGAGGAAGCTGAATTCAAATCTAGGCAGTCTGGCTTAGCCTGCCTTCAAGTCAACTGGGCCTGGGCATAAAGAGAGGGAGAAAGGGAGAGAGAGAGGAAGCGAAAGCTGGTGTAGAGACTCCCTAAAATCATGGACAACTCTCCAACGCCTATGTGGTGGAATAGTGAGTTCCTAAGGTGGGGTCTTTGTACCTTCTGATTATTACCAGTATCTACCCACTACAAAAAGCTGTGCCTCCTTGTAAAGAGGAATTCTTACAAATGAGATACTCTGGCTTGATACCAGTCTCTGAGAAGTCCTGGTCTGGGCACATGTCACCTACAGTCTCATGTCTGAAAAGTTGGGGTTTTCTCTGGGATAGGTCACATAGGGAACTGTTACCATAGCAGCCCAACAGTCTGCCTCCCCCCAGTGACCGTGTTCTTCCCACTTCGTTCACCCTTCTCCATTTCTACATGAAAGCCAATCTCCTCCGCCTTAGCGCCTCCCTCTGCCAACCCTGAAAACGCTCAAGGACCAGACTTGGCCTTCCCCAAATTTGGTCTTCCTCTTTTTTTGCCAGGCAACATGGGAGTTTCTAAGTTCAAAGCCAGGTTCCCTGGCCCAAGCAGCTGGCCCAGAGCCCCAGCAGGTGCAACTTGGTTGCTAAGCAACATCTCCAGTTCTCTGTATGTTCCTGTCACATGATTGCTGTTGCTAAGGAAACAAGTCCTCTGGCATCCCAGGACTCAGCAAGGTCTAGGCAGCGATGTGTTACCTGAGGCCTAATAGAAATCCTGTTGTCCCATGATCCTGATGAGTTGTGATGCCCTAACCTGCTCCAGGTGGCTAGCTGTCACAGGGAGTCCTTGTGTTCTACCTAGGTGCTAGCTCTTAGAAGAAAACACCTGAGCTGGGCGTGGCGGCTCACACCTTTAATCCCAGCACTCAGGAGGCAGGGGAAGGAGGATCGCTGTGTGTTCGAGGCCACCCTGAGATTACTTAGTGAAGTACAGGTTAGCCTAGGCTAGAGCGAGACCCTACCTCGAAAAACAAACACAAAAACAGAAAGGAAGGAAAGAAGGGAAGGAGGGAAGGAAGGAAGGAAGGAAGGAAGGAAGGAAGGAAGGAAGGAAGGAAGGAAGGAAGGAAGGAAGGAAGAGGGGGAAGAAGGAAGAGCCAGAACTGTAATCTTGGTCATTCACTGGAAACTCATGGAATTCAGTTCCTCTGGGGTGGCTAGAAGTGATTTTACAGGGATATAGATCATAGAGAGACAGATATAGACAAAGTAAATATAGCTGTAGATAATGGACAGATTCAATAGCAAGCTCATATCCTCAGTTTCTCTACACTTTATCCATAGACAGATTCTGTCATTATCCATAGATAGATTCTGTCGTAGAGGTAGAATAGAAAGGGATTTATAAGGTAACAAAGCTTGTCCTTTGTATGGGGCAGAGGACTGCAAAAAAAAGCCAGACTCCCAACATGACCTCCTCATTCCCACACCTCATATACGACCAGAAGTTGTATACTGCATTAGGGATGCTGCGGGCTTCCTCCTAGAGGACTTACCTCCCTGGGCCTTTCAATCCAGACTTCCTGGGGCTCTCTACACGAGATTAGCCTAGAAATGAGGTGAAAATGAGGCACTGTCTCTAAAGAACAAGAGGATAAAGGGAAGAGGAGTAACAGAGGGAATGTAAAAGCATTTGAGGGGCTGGGAAGAAGGCTCAGTGGATGGTGCGCTTGCCATGCACGTGAGAGGACTAGAGTTCAGTTCCCCAACACGCAGGTAAGTGCTGGTGAGCATGGTGGCTGTCTGTAGCCCCAGTGCTTGGAGCATAAGGACAAGGGAACCCATGAGACAAGCTGACAAGCGAAACTGTCCGAATGGGTGAGTTCTGGGTTCAAGTGAGAGGCCCTGCCTCATTCGATAAAGTGGAGAGCAATTGAGGAAGACGCTCATGTCAACCTCTGAACCCACACACATCCACATATGCACCCACACATGTAAGCATGCATATACAAACGCACATATATCACACATGCACGTGCACACGCAAACAAAAGAATTTGAGAACCAGGGCTGGAGAGATGGCTTAGTAGCTAAGGCACTTGCCTGCGAAGCCTAAGGATTCATGCTCAACTCTCCAGATCCCATGCAAGGCGGATGCACGGCGACGCAAGCGCACAAGGTCACACTGCATGCAAAGGGGCACACGCATCTGGAGTTTGACTGTAGTGGCTGGATGTCCTGGCGTGCCAATTCTCTCGCTCTCTCTCATAAAAAGGGGGAAGCTGGAGAGATTGCTTAGTGGTTAAATCACTTGCCTGCAAAGCCCAAGGACCCAGGTTTGATTCCCCAAGATCCATGTAAAGCAGTTGTACAAGGTAGTACATGAATCTGGTGTTCATTTGTGGTTGGCTGGAGGTTCTGGTGTGCCCATTCTCTCTCTCTCTCTCCTTCTTTCTGTCTCTCAAATAAATAAGTAAAAATAAAAAAATATTGCTGGGGGGGGGGCTGGAGAAATGGCTTAGTGGGTAAGGCACTTGCCTACAAAGCCAAAGGACCCAGGTTCGATTTCCCAGGACCGAAGTAAGCCAGATGCACAAGGGGCACACACATCTGGAGTTTGTTTGCAATGGCTGGAGGCTCTGGTGCACCATTCTCTCTCTCTCTCCCTCCTTGCCTATTTCTCTCTCTCAATTAAAGAAAAAAAAAATATATATATATGTATATTGCCAGGCGTGGTGGAACACACTTTTAATCCCAGCATTTGGGAGGTAGAGGTAGGAGGATCACCATGAGTTCAAGACCACCCTGAGCCACCCTGAGACTACATAGTGAATTCCAGGTCAGCCTGGGCTAGAGTGAGACCTTACCTCGGGGGGGAAAAAAAAAGGCCAGGAGGTAAAATAACTGAATAACACAAATTCCAAAAATATGGGACAAAAAGAACAGATAGAAGGAAATTATCAAAGAAACATTCAAAACATTAAAAATCATTGGGCTATACAAGAAAAACAAATGGCCTGTTTCCAGATTCCAAGATTCCAAAGAGGAGCCAATACAAACACTGAAATGTTTCCACCTCCAGTCACACCTTAGGAAAGTAAAAGGCATCCATGACAATGAGAAGATGATCCTAAAAGCTTCTAGAGAGTAAAAACAATTTTCATGGAAAATATCAAAACATCAGGTCAACAGCCTCCTCACCCTGCAGATAGAAAATGGGCCGACATTTAAATATCCCAGGAACATGACTCCATCCTTTCCATTACAGCTGTTTTCACTCCCAAGCCCTTTTAATATTCTTCATAGCACCCTGCTTTGTTCTTCTTGGGTTACGTGTCTAATCTTCTCTCTATATGGTCTTGAATTCCTCACAGTTACACCTGTTAAAGGCTTGGGGATGCTTTGTGATTGTTGAATATTTTGATGTGTTAGGTTAGGACTGGCTTTAGGAATATTTATGTTGTCTGGTCAGATTTAAGAGTAAAGCACTGAAAAACATACCAAGCTGGGCATGGTGGCACACGCCTTTAATACCAGCACTTGAGAGGCAGAGGTAAGGCAATCACCATGAGTTCGAGACCACCCTTAGACTACATAGTGAATTCCAGGTCAGCCTGTGCTAGAGAGAGACACTATCTCAGACACACACACACACACACACACACACACACACACACTCACAAGCAGATCAAAGGGTCTTTGCATTTACCTTGGGCATGCAGTCTGAGCTTCCCTATAAGGCATTCATTCCTCCTAAATCCGTTTGTGAAATCCTTCTTCGGCTGACCAGCTTCTCCAGAGAGGAGCCTCACCTTCACCTCCATGGGGTGGATAGTTCTAGCAGTCATAAGAAAAGGAAAGGCTGTGAGTCGCACATGCTACATGCACATGATTTTGAGGCAGGATAGAAAGACAAGGAGAAGTTATGGGGACATGAGAAGATAAAGGAGACCCCCACCCACCAACCCAGGAGCTTCTCACCAGCTGAGAAGCCAGAATTTTGGTGCAATTAACATTTGCTTAAGACCTTTCTTCCTTCTCCCAGCTGTAAACCTCTCTCCCTCTCTCTCTCTTTCATTGTCAACTAAATAAATAAATAACAATTAAAAAAAAAATACTTTTAGTAAACCCCAACTCTCCTTCATAGTGACTGATCCTGAAATTCCTTTTCTGTGTTGAAGTCATGAATCCTGGGTTTGCCTGAGTCCAGGGCCCTGCAATGTTAAGAGGATTCCTCGGGCTGCTGAGATGATAGTTTGGCATTGTGTCTCTGTCCCCTCGCCACTGACACTGTGTGTGCATGATCATGTACAGGTGGGTGCATATGTGTGTGCAGGGTACTCATGTGTGTACTTGCATGTGAAGTCCAGAGAACAATCTCAAGTACCCCTCCTCAGATACTATCCACCTTTTCTTGAGACAAAAATCTCTCATTGGCCTAGAACTTTCCAAGTAACTTGCTAGAAGTGGCCTGTTAGTAAACTCTAGGGGTCTTCCTGTCTCCACCTCTCCCCGGTGCTGAAATTACAAGTGCTAACCACGTATGTGGGTCCTGGGGATTGAACTTGCATCCTCATGCTTGCAAGTGAGCTAACTCTGCAGTCTTGATATGTAAATTCTATTATCAGCAAGGAACACACCTGCCTCAGTTGTACCCGACATTCCCTAATCTAGAAAATGAGCTGACAACCTTCTGCTGGAGTTAGGGAAGGAGACATGTGAGTCTGCGCCTTGGGCTTTGAATCAGTTTTCCTGTTTTAAGCCCATTCAGTGCTACCAATTCCCGAGTTTTTGAGGATTTTAGCAGTGATGTTGGGTTACTGTTTCTTATTTTCCCTTTGCCAGATTACAATTCAGGTTTGCTAAGTCAGCTGCTCATTCATTCATCAGTTTTAAAATGGCACTGAGGGGACTGGAGAGATGGCTTAGCAGTTAAGACATCTGCCTGTGAGGCCTCAGGACCCAGGTTCGATTCCCCAGTACCCACATAAGCCAGATGCACAAGGGGGCGCATGCATCTGGAGCTCATTTGCAGTGGCTGGAGGCCCTGGCATGCCCATTCTCTCTCTCTCTCTCTCTCTCTCTCTCTCTCTCTTTTTCTCAAATAAATAAATAAACAAAATATATTTAAAATTGCACTGAGGCTTGGGGATATTGTTCTCTCCTACACCCTCTTAGTTTTTGTAGATTTGAACCTTTTTTAAATGTCTGCACTCAGTAATGACTTGGGAGACACCCTCCAATCAATCTGCCATCTTGAACCCAATATCTTATGTTGAAAAACAGCCTATACTAAAACATCTAGACTCCGACTGCCTGAATACAGATGGTGGCTCTCGCATGTACTAGTTGTTTAAAAATTGAGCTGGAGGGCTGGAGAGATGGCTTAGCGGTTAAGCGCTTGCCTGTGAAGCCTAAGGACCCCGGTTCGAGGCTCGGTTCCCCAGGTCCCACGTTAGCCAGATGCACAAGGGGGCGCACGCGTCTGGAGTTCATTTGCAGTGGCTAGAGGCCCTAGCACACCCATTCTCTTTCTCTTTCTCTCTGCCTCTTCCTCTCCCTCTCTCAAATAAATAAATAAATAAAATATCCAGGCGTGGTGACGCACACCTTTAATCCCAGCACTCGGAAGGCAGAGGTAGGAGGATTGCTGTGAGTTCGAGGCCACCCTGAGACTCCATAGTGAATTCCAGGTCAGCCTGGGCTAGAGTGAGACCCTACCTTGAAGAACCAAAAAAAAAAAAAAAGAAAAAGAAAAGAAAAGAAAGAAAGAAAGAAAGAAAGAGAAAAGAGGTTTATTTTCCTTAATGATTTTTGGCTCAGGTTTAAGGGACTACATCAGGTGATGGCTATTTTGTTGCTGTTATTGTTTAAAGAAAAAGAAAAGAGGTTTATTTTCCTTAATGATTTTTGGCTCAGGTTTAAGGGACTACAGCAGGTAATGGCTATTTTGTTGCTGTTATTGTTTGTTTGTTTCTGTCTTTTTGTTTTGTTTTGGTTTGGTTTGGTTTTTTGAGGTAGGGTATCACTCTGGCTCAGGCTGACCTGGAATTCACTCGGAGTCTCAGGGTGGCCTCGAACTCACAGCAATCCTCCTACCTCTGCCTCCCGAGTGCTGGGATTAAAGGTATGTGCCACCACGCCCAGCATTATTTCTATTTTGTTTTTTGAGGTAGGGTCTTGCTCTAGCCCAAACTGACCTGGAATTTCCCTCAGGGTAGCCTCAAACTCACAGCATTCCTTATACCTCTGCCTCCTGAGTGCTGGGATTAAAGGTACGAGTCACCAAGCCCAGCTGGTCATGGCTGTTTTTGCCATCCAAGTCCCGAGGTGATGCTGGGAGAAACAGGGAACGTGAAAGAGACCTAACCAAAATGACTTTCATAGCAGACACATTCTTTGTTTTTGTTTTGAAGTAGGGTTTCATTCTAGGCCGACTGACCTGAAATTCACTATGGAGTCTCAGGGTGGCCTTGAACTCATGGTGATCCTCCTACCTCTGCTTCCTGAGTGCTGAAATTAAAGGCGTGCACCAACGAGGCTGGTTCAGACACATTCTTGAAATATCCCATTAACAGATTAATCCATTCATGAGCCCTAATGACCTCCGGAAGGTCCTACTTCTTAATTTTGCAACATGCATTAAATTTCAACATGAGTTTCCAAGAGGAGCAAACCATATTCTAACACATTGGTAAGTGTCATAAACTCTCTATGCCTTGGTTTCCCTATCTGTAAAATGCATATGATAATAGCACACACTTGACATGACTATTTAGAGCCCTTAGTCTAATTCCTGGTACTTAGAAAGCTATTCTATCAGACTTAGTGGTTATGACTGTCTAGTATTTACCATGGCAAGGACAGTGGGTTAGGGGACTCTTTCTAGCCTCCAACTGGTATGACCAGTTTTCCTACTCAGTTCTATACCATGTAAATACATGATGTGCCCCGAGTAAATTATCAAACAGGTGGAAATTCTAGTTGTGCAAATACAGCTGGTGACAATGTAAATAGATCATTCAAATATGCTGGAAACCAGCGAGGCCAGGCCAGTTGTTTTTAAACATGGTCGAATCTCAACAGCATAATGGCCAGTGGCATTTTTTTTCCCCAAAAGACTTGCCTACACGGTTATTTCTGAGCATCAAAACGGTGTTGTCTGTGACTCATTCTTCAGGGCAAATGATACCATATGGAGGCTGGAAACAGCACATGTTTTAGGAAGTGCCCCCCACCCCCACTCCAAGCACCCTAAGCAAAGTCTCTCACCACCTCACCCTTTGCCATGAGCTTCCTCGGGTTTCCCTTGCTTTGGATCTGCCTGGCATAATTTTTATCTTCCTCCATCAGCTCTCTGGGTCCTGCTGAGCAGGCGGCAAACCTGCCGGTTCTGCAACCCAGGTCCAGCTCTGTTAAAAAAAAAAAAAAAAAAAAAAAACTTGGTAATTTGCAAGCTTTCCTCCAGGAAGGACAGTGGCTGGGATAAGGGATTGGTGCTAAAGGGAAGGAAGAGAGACAGACAGAGAGAGGGAGGAAGCCAGGGAAGAGGGGAGCCAGCAAAGACAGGCCAGCCACCTCCAGGCTCAGGCATGTCCTTAGCCTTTAAGAAGCAAAGGTTCTTAAACACAAAACACAAACACACATACCAGCTAAGGTATCAAGGTCCCCAGTAGATTCACTACTGGGCTGAAGCTAGCTAGACTTTGTCTTTTTTGTTTCATTTTGTTTTGTTTTTCCAGGTAGGTCTCACAATAGCCCAGGCTGACCTGGAACTCACTATGGAGTCTCAGGGTGGCCTCGAACTCACGGTGATCCTCCTACCTCTGCCTCCCGAGTGCTGGGATCAAAGGCGTGTGCCACCACACCTGGCTAAGACTTTGTCTTTTTATAGTTTTTGTGGTTGTTTTGTTTGCTTTTGTTCTTACTGGAGACAAGGTCTCTTTATATAACCCAGTCTGTCAATCCTCTTGCCTCAGCCTCAGTCTCCCAGGTCCTGGGATTACAAGTGTGAGCCGTTATCCCCGGCTTAGACATTTTTTTTCTTGTTCACATGATAGCACCTAGGCCTATCTTACAAGATGTGGTTACATAGGTTGTTTGGGTCTCCATGCCTGCCACTCTATGCTTGGACTGTCTCTTCCTACAATAACCTGCATTTTGAACACTCTTCTGCCTGGCTTCAAAACCAAACTCCTGCTTCCAGACAAGAGCTTGGTGGACCCAGGCGCATTTTTCTGTGCTTCTATCCTGATAGGTTTGCAGGGATAGTCTTCCTTGGTTCCAGCCATCCTCCTGCGGGCACAACTGCTTTCACTAGGTGATGCTGTCTTCCTGCCACTGCCGCAGTGACGCTGGGCACCCTTGGAAACTCACAGAACACCCATGCTACACTGCTTAAGGACAAGGATTTGCGCAGGGACTCTTACAGGTGTCCCGTTTGTAGCATGCTTTCATTTCTCAGAAATCAGAGTTCAGGGCTGGAGAGATGGCTTAGCGGTAAGGGCACTTGCCTGCAAAGCCAAAGGACCCAGGTTCAATTCCCTAGGACCCATGTAAACTGGTTGCACAACGTGGCACATGCATCTGGAGTTCATTTGCAGTGGATGGAGGCCCTGGCACAACCATTCTCCATTTTCTTCTTTCTCTCTCTCTGTCTTTCTCAAATAATTTTGTTTGTTTGTTTTTGGTTTTTTGTGGGTTTTTTTTTTTTTTTTTTTGAGATAGGGTCTCACTGCAGCCCAAGCTGACTTGGAATTCACTATGTAGTCTCAGGGTGGCCTCGAACTCAGCGCTCCTCCTACCTCTGCCTCCCGAGTGCTGGGATTAAAGGCATGTGCCACCACACCAGCCCTTTTATTTTTTTAAAATTAAAAAAAAAAAAGCAGGGCTGGGGAGATGGCTTAGCGGTTAAGCGCTTAACTGTGAAGCCTAAGGACCCCGGTTCAAGGCTCACTTCCCCAGGTCCCACGTTAGCCAGATGCACAAGGGGGCGCATGCATCTGGAGTTCGTTTGCAGAGGCTGGAAGCCCTGGCGCGCCCATTCTCTCTCTCTCCCTCTATCTGTCTTTCTCTGTGTCTGTCGCTCTCAAATAAATAAATAAATAATGAACAAAAAATTAAAAAAATTTTAAAAAAAGCAATCAGAGTTTAGTATCTTCTCTCACACCCCTTCCTCTCCTTTCTCCACCTGAACATCCCAACATGTAGCCAGCAAACACAAATGAATGGAATCCACTGTTTCAACTTAGAATTGTCCAGACTAAGGGCTTCGTCACTAGGTCATCCCTCATGCTCTTTGGTTCCCTCTTTGTTTAGAGCAAGTTTTCTCCCAGAATGCACCTCTTACACACCCTCATGCAAATTGACATCTGAGTGGTAAGTTATATAACTCCATAGACACATACCCTACCCAGACTGTCTAGTCTCCATGTGTGGGCATAGCTTAAATCAAGCTAGTGATATGTGATAGCTCTTGATCCCAGGGAAGTTTTTGCAATTACCTTTCATGACCTTCTATTTTCACCTCCACACTCTGTCTAGAGAGAGTGAAAATACAATTCTCCTTTTGGGAATAGGATATATTGAGGGAGCAGGACTGCGGATACTTCGTGTGGCTTCTAGGGACAATGACTGACACACTAGATGATGCTTTATTAATGAGCTCTGAGTACGGACAAACGCTGTTCTCTGACACACGTAGGAGCAAAGTCAGCAGGTCCTATGCCTGCCTTATGTTTGGGCTTCCTTTGGAAACCTGTCCCCACTAGATCTTACCCACCCCTAAAACTTACCGGGATATTGATTTGTGTGTCAGCTCCTGACTTAGGTGGAGGTAAGTCTTTGGAAAGTAGGAAGCAGGCCCCCATGGATCATCTGGGGACCAGCAGTGTCTTCAGCCACCATCTCATCCTCACAGACCTCCATTTTGGTTGTGGCTAGAAGATTCTCTCACTTGCTTGGGGACGACTTCTTCATGCGTTGCTCCTGACTGTGGTCCCAAGGCACAAATCCAGTGGCTTTTCACCTGCTTTCTCTTTGGGGGAAAAGTGCACTGCGTATGGTTAGGAAGCCCTGAGGTCTATTCTCCCCTGGGCAATGTGAGCATTTAACATACCAAACCAATTAGATCCTTTCCTTGTCTAGATTTATTATTTTTTTATTTGTTAGAGAGAGTGAGAGAGAGAGAGAGAAGTGGTACATCAGGGCCTCCAGTCACTGCGAATGAACTCCAGACACATGAGCCACCTGGTATGCATGTGTCACCTTGTACTGTCTTATGTGGGTTCTGGGGAGTTGAACCTGGGTCCTTAGGCTTTGCAGGCAAGTGTGTTAACAGCTAAGCTATTGCTCAAGTCCCTTCCCTGGATTTTTGGGTTTTTTTTTTGGGGGGGGGTTTCAAGGTAGAGTCTCACTCTAGCCCAGGCTGACCTGGAATTCACTCTGCATTCTCAGGGTGGCCTCAAACTCCCGGCGATCCTCCTACCTCTGCTTCCCAAGTGCTGGGATTAAAGGTGTGTGCCACCACAACTGGCTCCCTTCCCTGAATTTTAACGGAACATTCCAAGCGCTAAAATGATTATTTTAGAGTAGAATAGAACCCCAACTAAACTTCCTGAAGGGAGCACAAATTCCTAATCCCTAGACACCAAAGTTCTTTCCCAAACTCCACTATTTGGCATTCTTTAATAATAGGGTGGAGGAGATGGCTTTGTGGGTGAGAGCCTTTGCAAGTATAAAGGCCTGAGATTCATCCCTAGCATGCACATAAAAAGTTGGGTGTGGCTACATGTCTGTAACCTCAGTGCTGAGGGAGATGGAGGCAGGAGGATCACAAGGATTCACTGGCTAATCCAACTAAGCAAAATAAATAATTAAGCAACAAGGTCTGGAGAGATGGCTTAGTGGTTAAGTGCTTGCCTGTGAAGCCTAAGGACCCAGGTTCAAGGCTCAATTCCCCAGGACCCACGTTAGCCAGATGCATAAGGGGGCGCATGCATCTGGAGTTCATTTGCAGTGGCTGGAGTCTCTGGTGTGCTCATTCTCTCTATCTCTCTCTCTCTGCCTCTTTTTCTCTCTGTCTGTTGCTCTCAAATACATAAATAAAAATAAATAAATAAATAAAAAGCCACGAGCTATAGGTTCAGTGAGAGACCTTGTCTCAAGGATATAAGGCAGGAGCAATCAAGGAGGATGTCTGAGGGCTGGAGAGATGGCTTAGTGGTTAAGGCACTTGCCTGCAAAGCCTAAGGATGCAGCTTTGATTCTCCAAGTCCCATGTAAGCCAGATGCTCAAGGTGGTACATGCGTCTTGAGTTCCTTTGCAACCAGGTGTGGTGGAGCACACCTTTAATCCCAGCACTCAGAAGGCAGAGGTAGAAGGATCGCCATGAGTTTGAGGCCACCCTGAGGCTACATAGTGAATTCCAGGTCAGCCTGAGCTACAGTGAGACCCTACCTCAAAAAAAACCAAAACAAACAACAAAAAAATAAGGTAGAAATAAATAAAAACAAAATATTTATTTATTTGAGAGAGAGAGAGAGAGAGAGAATGAAAGAGGCAGGTAGAGAGAGAGAAAGAGAGAGAATGGGTGAGCCAGGGCTTCTAGCTGCTGCCAATGAACTCCAGACGCATGTGCCACCTATCCATCTGGCTTACGTGGGTCCTGGGGAATCAAACCTGTGCCCTTTTGCTTTGTAGGCAAGCATCTTAATCACTAAGCTATCTCTCAAGCCCCCTAAAATATTTTTTTAACATGGGCTGGAGAGATGGCTTAGCGGTTAAGGCACTTGCCTGTGGGGCCACAGGACCCAGGTCTGAGTACCCACATAAGCCAGATACACATGATGATGCATGCTTTTGGAGTTCGTTTGCAGTGGCTAGAGACCCTAGTGCACCCGTTCTCTCCTTCCCTCTCCCTCTCCCCCCACCCTCTCTCTCTCTCTCTCTCTCTCTCTGTGTGTGTGTGTATGTGTGTGTGTGTGTGTGTGTGTGTCTGTGTGTCTGTGTGTTTGCCTCTTTCTCTCCTTTCTCTATCTCAAATGAATAAATTTTTTAAAAAGTAAGGTACAGAACAATTGAGGAAGACACTCAACGTT
This sequence comes from Jaculus jaculus, assembly GCF_020740685.1. Lineage (NCBI taxonomy): Eukaryota > Metazoa > Chordata > Mammalia > Rodentia > Dipodidae > Jaculus > Jaculus jaculus. The sequence continues at coordinate 121,750,495 of NC_059109.1, read as the reverse complement.
GATCTCTGGCCTCCACACACACACACTCATGCATGCACACCCCCACACATACAACCATGTATATGTCTGCACACACACCACACGCATGTACCTGCAAACATAACTCCCACAAGTGACTGAGTCCCTGCTGTTGCTGGTCTCGCATCAGAAACACATGAGTGGGAGTGGCCTGCAACACAGCAACAAAACAGAATTCTTTTCCTCCCATACGTTGTGTGTAAATAGACATTGTGCAGGACAGCTTGTCTGGGTTCAGTTTTGCTTATTCCTGCTGCGTAAGTGATACGGGAAGGAGCCCGGACTCCTCACTGCAGCAGACGGCGCTGCCTGAGACTGGGGCTCCCGCGGTCTGCTCCGGCTTACGTAAGTCAAGCAGTTCTGCTGCAGCCGCAGTCCCCAGCAGCGCTGGCTGGCTGGCCGTCCTCTCAGCACGCCCTGGGAAGGGGAGGCCCTTGATAATATTTATCACGTAAACATTCAAAGGTAAAGTCAAGGGCACAGTCAGCTGCCAGCTGCCTGAGCTCAAGTCTCCCAACCCCACTCTACCCTCTCTCCTGCTACCCCACCCACCACTGGCACACACTGGCACAGGCCTGGGCTCTCTTCTCCAGGGGGTGCTAAATTTCTACTGGTCTTCCACCTGGGTTTAGGTCAGCTCCCCTAGGATCTTTTGTTTAGTTTTTGTTTCGTTTCGTTTTCTTTGCTTCAACAGGGTCCCGCTCTGTAGCCCCAGGCTGGCTTTGAACTCACAGTGAGCCTCCTACTTCAGCCCAAAAGCATGTGCCACCACTCCAGGCTCATAGTGAGCTTTTCCCCACAGAAAGGCAACAGCTGAGATCTGTTCCCATAGACACTTAGAGCTCCATACATAGACACATGACCGAGTTCACCTCCTCCCACCCTATGCTATCTCTTGCCTGTCTCAGCCAATGGCACATCTAGCTATGCACCTAAATTATAAGCCCAGATCTTGTCTTTGCTGCCAACAATCCCCACTACCAGCATTTACTTTTTCCTCAGATGACCTGTGACTATGGTGACTTCTGTCCACCCTCATAGCCACTGCTCCAATTCAAGTCATCTGTTATTTAACACTGGACATGTCACCTCCTGATGGCTCTGGATATGTTTCCCACACAGTGATCATTCATATCAAGACTGTTTGCAGGACACACAGTATGTTAGGAGCTAGTGATGAAATGCAAGTAAAATAAAAGGCGTCGTGGAGTTAATAGTCTTACAGAAGCCCGTTGTCTTTTCTAAAGCACAAATACCGTTCTGTCTGCTCCCAGCTTCAAGTATGTCACTGGCACCCCACTGCCCTTAGCATAAAATCCGAATGCTGCCCTCTGCTCTTCTTAGCTCACCTTCCCAGCCACATGCAATCAGTTTCAACTGGACCAAACATTGATCACATTTCCTGGAATATCCTAACCACTCCCACTTCTCTGACTAACAGCTACTTACCAGTCCAGGTCTCAGCCTGAAGGGCATTGCCAACTGAAAAGGGATAATAGGTGGTAGGGATTTGTAGGATGCCCAGGATCCTGAAACGTGTTGCCACAATCATCCTGCCCGTTCCTTCTCCACAAGTCTTAGAAAGCAAGCTATGGAAATATTCGGCTAATGTACAGTCTTATTTCTGCAGTTCTGGCCTCTTGTGCTAGATGGAACAATCTGGAGGGTTACTTTGACCTGAGCTGGAGGGTCTATCTAACTGATCTCAGAAGAGAAACATGTGCCATTTGAGGGTCCTGAGCATTTGAGCAGCATCCAGAAGGAGCCAGTGCTTAGCACCAGGGGGAAATGACCTACTAGTCCTGTAGCAGGAGCTTAGCTCTTTTCTGAGGCCAGTTTGCCAGCCTTCCAGTCACTTTCTATGAGCTAATCGATGCTAGTCTGATGACTCTGTCTCCCGTTAGGATCATGGGATATGGTCTCTACCGCTGGGAGCCGACGATCCTGACACACACAGGGCGCTTTCTTCTCTCCTGCCGCAGGATCCATTCCAGTCACACTGCAATCACACTGGACGACAAGCCCAAGGAACAGCGTCTTGAGCGGCACAGGAATTCCAAGTTCCATAGCAGATTTTGACTTATCCACCCACCTTTGGCTTTTCTCAATGGGCTCAATAATGCAGGCTAGTCCCCTTCTCAGCCACATGGAAGAGAAAAAAGAGAGAGAAAGAAAGATAGAATTTCAAAACCAATTTAATCGTCCAAGAAGAAAATTCACCCATTGCTCTGGTGAGTATCTTGGCTCTCAGCCCGTCCATATTGGCATGTCAAGTGCTGGGAGATAGAGCCAGGGAGACACAGGAGTTGGACTTCTTCCTACAGCGCAGCTGTTGCGAGTGAACAGGAAATGCCTGCTGTGCCTCCAGGCGTGGTGCAGTGTGGTCCCCTGAAAAAATGGGCACCATTGTTCCCTGCCTTTGCCACTCTGCCATGCTCGTTGTTCAGCTTTTCTCTGTCTCGCGGATTTTCTTTAGGGCCCTGGGATGGACGTCTCCCATCCCTGCCAACTGGTCACTCCTCCTGGGTCTTAGCTTCTTGCTAGACTTCCTCTGACTGATGGCTCTGCAGCCACTTGGCTTCTGTCTAAGCCCTCTCTCTGTCTAAGCCACTGCGCTGTCTGTGTGTCTTAGATGCGCTCTTCCAAACTTCTCCAAGGACGATGTGGTGGTAAGATCTGTCAGTCACAATACATGCACAGCCCTGAACAGATCTGTTGGCTGTGGCCTCTTCACTCACAGCAGCTAATGATGCGGGCACAGAGCTAATGGCTTCTACATTAATCCAATCACTCAGGCGCAGCTGGTACAAGGTGAAGGCATGTCATCTTCACTCAAGGTCTGTCTGTGCCTTAAATTCACTGACTCTCCACTGTTCTCCTGCGGACGCCTAGTGTTCAAACTGAAGTCTTCTCTTGCAATCTACCCCTCTTGTTTCTTCTCCTTTTGCTCACACAGTATCACAACCATCTGAACTTCTCCATACATCATTTAAAGAAAAAATGAGATCAGCCAGGTGTGGTGACGCCCGCCTTTAATCCCAGCACTTGGGAGGCAGAGGTAGGGGGACAGCCTGAGGCTACCTAGTGAATTCCAGGTCAGCCTGGGCTAGAGTGAGACTCTACCTCAAAACACACACACACACACACACACACACACACACACAAAAAAAAAAAAAAAAAAAAAAAGGTGATGCACGCCTTTAATCCCAGCACTTGCAAGGCAGAGAGGTAGGAGGATCACCATGAGTTCAAGGCCACCCCGAAACTACAGAGTGAATTCCAGGTCAGCCTGAGCTAGAGTGAGACCCTACCTCAAAAAACAAAACAAAACAAAAAGATAATGAATATCGGTGGGCATGATGGCGCATGCCTTTAATCCCAGCACTCGGGAGGTAGTGGTAGGAGGATCACCATGAGTTCAAGGCCACCCTGAGACCTACATAGTGAATTCTAGGACAGCCTGGACTAGACTGAAACTCTACCTTAAATAAATAAATAACAAATAATAGTAATAATCATAAAGAGACAATACTTTGGGCTTGGGTGATGGCATAACAGTTAAATTCCTGCCATGCAAGCCTGAGGGCCCGAGTTTGGATGCCCAGGGTGCACATAAAAGCCAGGTATGACGGAGCATGCCAGTAATCCCAGTGCAGAAGTAGGGACAGGAGGATCCCTGGGGTTTGCTGGCTAGCTAATGTAGCGGAAATGATGAGCGCCAATTCTATGAGGTTCAGTAAGAGACCTTATCTTAAAGATAAGGCAGGGCTGGAGAGATGGCTCAGTAGTTAAGGCGCTTGCCTGCAAAGCCAAAGGACCCAGGTTTCATTTAGCAGTAGCCACATAAAGCCAGATGCACAAGATAGTACATGTGTCTGGAGTTCATTTGCAATGGCTGGAGGCCCTAGTTGCTCCTTCTCTCTCTCTTCTCAAATAAATAAAATACTTTTTAAAAACGATAAGGTGAGGCTGGAGAGATGGCTTAGTGGTTAAGGTGCTTGCCTACAAAGCTAAAAGACCTAGGCTCAATTCCCCAGGGCCCACATAAGCCAGATGCACAAGGGGGAACACGTATCTGGAGTTCATTTACAGTGGCTGGAGGCCTTGGCACACCTATTCTCTCTCTCTTTCCTTGCCTATTTATCTCTCTCAAACAAATAAATAAATAAAAATATTTTTTAAAAATATATAAGGTGGACAATGATTGAAGAAGACACCCAACATCAACCACTGGCTTCTACACACACATACACATGCATGTATACCCACACATACACATATATATATATCACATATAAATGTTAAAAAAAAAAGAGAGAGAGAGAGAGACTGCTCCCCTTTCTGAGAGTTATTGTAAACAAGAGAGTTAAAATAGCTATTGGGCCAAACTGAAAGCCAAATTGCATGTGACCTTACAATTTATCCCTATGAGTGCTCCTCTCTCGTCCCTAAACCTGAACAATGCATGCATAAGCCACCTTTCAATTTCATTAACAAAAGGAAATTCTTTAAGACAGGAGGAATATAGTAAGCCAGCTCATTTTAAACTTTGCTTGATCTTTGAGCCTGGTTGTAAATTATATTTCCTTTTTTTTTTTTGTTCATTATTTATTTATTTAAGAGCAACAGACACAGAGAAAAAGACACAGAGAGTGAGAGAATGAGGGCGCCACGGCCTCCAGCCACTGCAAACAAATTCCAGATGCATGCGCCCCCTTGTGCATCTGGCTAATGTGGGTCCTGGGGAACTGAGCCTTGAACCGGGGTCCTTAGGCTTCACAGTTAAGCGCTTAACTGCTAAGCCATCTCTCCAGCCCTGTAAATTATATTTCTTATGTAACCTCTTTTTTTTTTTTGTTTTTTTTGTTTTTTGAGGTAGGGTCTCACTCTAGCTCAGGCTGACCTGGAATTCACTATGTAGTCTCAGGCTGGCCTTGAACTCACAGCAATCCTCCTACCTCTGTCTCCCGAGTGCTGGGATTAAAGGCATGCACCACCACACAGGCTCTGTAACTCATTTTTTGTAATATTTATTTGAGAGAGTGTACCAGAGCCTCTTACCACTGCAAATGAACTCCAGTGGCATGAGCCATCTACATCTGGCTTATGTGCCTACTGGGGAATCAAACCCCTGCCATTAGGCTTTATGGGCAAGTGCCTTAACCACTGACCCATCTCTCTAGCCCCATGGAAAACTTTTATGGGGGGTTTTCAGAGGTAGGGTCTTGCTGTAGCCCAGGTTGGCCTGGAATTCACTATGTAGTCTCAGAGTGGCCTTGAGCTCACAGCAATCCTCCTACCTCAACCTCCTGAGTGCTTGGATTAAAGGTGTGTGCCACCACACCCAACAAAACTTTTTTTTTATGTGAGAGAGTGAGAAAGAGGCCGAGAGAGAGAGAGAGAGAGAGAGAGAGAGAGAGAAAATGGATACACCAGGACCTTCAGTGTCTGCAAACGAACTCCAGATGCATGCACCCCCTTGTGTGCATGTGCAACATTGCACATTTGCATCACCACATCTGTCTTATGTGGGACCTGGAGATGCGAACAGGAGTTCTTAGGCTTCACAGGCAAACACCTTAACCACTAAGCCATCTCTCCAGGCTGCATGGGAAACTTTTAATAGGCCAGATCACATGAGGGTCTCCTGAAGATTCGAACAGGAGTTCTTAGGCTTCATAGGCAAACACCTTAACCACTAAGCCATCTCTCCAGGCTGCATGGGAAACTTGTAATAGGCCAGATCACGTGAGGGTCTCCTGAAGATAATCATAGCTGCTCTGGTTCAAGATGGCAACAGTCATGTCCAACCAGAGGAAATAAATCCATAACAGCTACATGGAATGTTCTAGAGGGTCCCACTGTCCCTGTCCTGTGGTGCAGACTGCTCAGATGTAAATAGGTCTGCAAGATCATGTCCTAAGAGCAGTTCTGTCCAAAGGAAAGCAATGGCTGAGAGATCACAGTTGTGACCTAGGTAGTCCTTTGCCTGGTGTCCCTTGGGCCTTGAGATGCCTGGCTGCTCCTACTGACGTTCTGAGGAATGAACTCATTTCCTCTTGCTGTGTTGATTCTCTCATGATGCTACAGGACTCCTAGCCAGGAGTGACTCAGCTGATTTGATGTAGCAGGGGCAGAAGAACAGGGGGGTCAGTTTGGAAGCAAGGTTTGAGTCTTATGCCTAATCATGTGTCTGTAAGACCATAGAGAGGTCTGGGTTAGAGCCTGGTCCTGGATATACCCCAGGGATGTGGCCAGGAGAATGGGAACCCTGCCAGCTCAGAAAGGATTTAAGAGGCTGCAGAGTTTTGACTGTTGCCTAGGCTTCAAGGCTCTCCCACCAGCAGCCAGAATCAGTGATGAGGGGTCCAACTGGCAGGTGATACAAAATCAGGAAATGTATCAGGTACCGGCAGCAAGACTGAGACAAGAACCAATCTTTGTAGAAAGGTGGGGAACGAAGCAAATTTCCCAAACAAAATCAGAAAGATCCAAAGCAAGAACCAGCCCTGTGAGCTGAGCACAGGCTGGGTGGGAAGGAGACACTCAGGCTTAGAATCGCCCCATCTTTTCACCACCCCATGCAGAACACTGGAGATAGAGAGATCATGCATGCTCCCTGTCCTGGAAGAAAGCAATACTTGAGTTGGGTGGGGAGCCAGTCAGAGAGGCAGGAAGCCTAACAACTTTGATCACTCAGCTGTTGCCTCTCTTTGGATGGAATTGTTCTTAGGATCTGATCTTGCAGATCGATTTATACTCGAGCCATCTGTATCACAGGGGAGGAACAGTGGGATCCCACAGGGATTATCTTTGGAACAGGCCATTTAGTGCTGTGGATCTTTTTCCTTGGGGTTAGTCATGACCGTTGCCAATCAGAGCAGCTGTGATCATCTTCACGTGACCCTCACGAGACCTGATCTACTAGCATCCCCCACCACGGAGGGACGGACAGGCTCACAAGTGCTCATGGGACTCACAAGCCCTCACAAGCCCCTTCACCAAGCCCCTTCCTTCCCTGAGAATATATAAGAGGAAACAATTAGCTAAGGCTTGACTCTTCCCCAGTGTTGCTGCCCCTGGGCAAGACTATGACAGAGTAAGCATAGGAGCTATGGACTGGGGAGACACACACACACACACACACACACACACACACACACACACACATATATATATATATATATATTTTTTTTTTTTTTCCATGAAGCAAAGTCTAGAGGTCCTTCATAGGAGGGATGAGCTGGAGCATTGATTAGGTGGGAAAGAGAAGCCTGGCTAAGCACAGAGGCAAAGCCTGTTGGCACACTGCAGGCCACTGTGTGGGGCTGGGGCGCTGAGTACAGATGGGAATGTGGCAGCTAATTCAGCAGACAGTGATGGCAGGCAGAGGCAGGGCAGAGATTCCTGTCTGGGAATAAATACGCAATGTCGCCCCACAGCCTTAGCATCTGACTGTCCTTTTTAAAGAGGGGACATGGCTGCTGTTAGTATGATCTTTATTCTCGTGGAAGATGCTTTCATGGCCTGACCTGGGGCGGGGGGGGGGGGCGGGGGGGAAGGAAGATGAAGCAAGAGATGAAGAGAAGTTGTTTCTGCCCAGCTGTTGCTAGTTCAGGATGAGCTGGGGCTAACCCTGCAGCTGGGGCTCCAGATGTTGTAGAATAGAAGTAGGTGATGGACAGAAGAGCTGTGAGTGTCCTGGAGACATACTTCCCAGCAAAACACAAACAAAAACACAGCTATACCCAGGCACAGTGGCAGACAATGGTAGTCCCAGCTAACATGGACAGCTGAGGCAGGAGGATCTCTAATTTGAAACCACCCTGGGCTACATGGCAGCGCCGTCATCTCAGAACACAACTTCACTCACTGCTTTGTGTCGGGTTCACACACAGTTGACTAGCTGCATGTCTGTGGTAGCTTGAATGTATTGCCCCATAACCTCAGGTGTTTTTATCAAAACTGAGTGAGCAGCTTGTGTCACTGGAGACGGATCTGAATTCCAGCCCAAAGGTCTGCACAGAGGTTTGAGCTCTGGGAGACTTGCTTGCTGCAAGTTCACACTTGCTACTTTTTTGGTGTTTTCTGGCTGGTGGTGATTCCTCTCCCTGCTTGGATTTATGGAAGGGAGCAGGCTTCTACTGCCATTAATGGAACTTCCCCTGGGTGTGTGAGCTTGAAATAAATCCCTTCCTCCCCCCACCAAACTTTGCCTGGTTTGGATGCTCATCCCAGCAATGTGAAGTGGTCTACTACATTGTCCTTGAGCAAATTACTTAGTGTCTGAGACAGTACATCTTCAACAATAAAATAGGGATCACAGGATGTCCATCCTAGGATTGTTTCGAAGGTAAAATAATCTGGTTCACATTGGATGCTCAGTTAAATGGAATTCTCTTCTGTTTTCCCCTGGCAACCCATCTCAAGAAGCCCAAACAAGGAATGAGTGCAAGGCTTTATTTAACATATGTAAAGGGTGAAAAGTTATATTAAAAGGTTGAGGGTTTTTTTTTAGGGGGGTGGGATTTCAAGGTAGGGTCTTGTTCTAGCCCAAGCTGACCTACAACTCACTATGTCGTCTCAAGCTGGCCTTGAACTCATAGCGATTCTACTACCTCTGCCTCCCAAGTGCTGGGATTAAATGTGTGTGCCATCATGCCCAGGTAAAAGATTTTTGTTGTTGTTGTTGTTGTTTTTGTTTTTCGAGGTAGAGTTTCGCTCTAGCTCAGGCTGACCTGGAATTTGCTATATAATCTCAGGGTGGCCTCGAACTCATGGCGATCCTCCTAGCACTGACTCCCAAATGCTGGGATTAAAGGCACACGCCACCACACCAGGCCCAGCTAAAAGATTTTTAAAATCAATAAGAATATGTCAATTGAAAACTACAAAAGAGCTGGATGTGGTGGCTCATGACTGTGATCCTAGCACTTATAGGCTGAGTGAAAGAATCAGGAATTGTAGGCTAGCCTGGGTTTGAGTCCTCATCTCAAAAACCAAAATAAAAGACAAAAATCTTCAAAATATGAAATAGAAGAATGCTTGTCAATAGCTATTAACTAAATATAAATACTGTATATATACAAATATATAGCTGTATACCTATATTCTAGTAACAAAACGGAATTAGAACAATAAAATATAAGGTTAAGTACAGAGCTGTCAGCCTGAGTTCAATTTCCTAGTACCCAAATAAAGCAAGATGTAAAAAGTGGTGCATGCATCTGGTGTCTATTTGCAGTGACAAGAGACCCTGGCATACACATACATACATACATACATACATACATACATACATACATACATACATAGGTTTAAAAAGATTAAGTTCAGAGTGCTTCCTTTGAACATTTACAAATTATTTGTTTTCGTGTGTGTGTGTGTGTGTGTGTGTGTGTGTGCACGCGTGCTTTTTCGAGATAGGGTCTTACTCTAGCTCAAGCTGACCTGGAAATTACTCTGTAGTCTCAGGGTGGCCTCAAACTCATGGCAATCCTCCTACCTCCGTATCCCGAGTGCTGGGATTGAAGGCATGTGCCGCCACACCTGGCTATTTGTTTCGTTTGTTTGTTTGTTTTCTGTGAATCACCTACTCATACTATTGGCTGGCTTACTTTTTCATTTTTTTGAGGTAGGGTTTCATGCTAGCTCAGGCTGATCTGTAATTCACGGCGATCCTCCTACCCCTGCCTCCCAAGTGCTGAGTGCTGGGATTAAAGGCACGTGCCACCACGCCCAGCCCTGGCTTACATTTAAGCCATCTAAATCTTACCATTTTGGCCCTAATTTTGTATTTTGCTTCGAAGATTTGGCTTCCAGCACATATGTGGGACTGGAAAGCAAAGGCACCGATCACATTGACTTGAGTTTTCTGATAGTCTGAAGTTGTATTCCTCATTGAAAATCAATAGATCATGGCTTGATTTACACATTGTTTTACAGATTTGGTTTGTGTGAATCTACTTTAGTGATTTTTTTTTTCTTGGTGCTAACAAAAATCAGATTTCAGATTGCGATGGGGAGGTTATATGATGGAGAATGGAATTTCAAAGGGGAAAGTGGGGGGGAGGGTATTACCATGGGATATTTTTTATAATCATGGAAAACATTAATAAAAATTGTGAAAAGAAAAAAAATCATATTTCAGGCTGGGGAAATGGCTCTGTGGTTAAATGCACTTGCTTGCAAAGCCTGCTGGTCAGGGTTCATTTCTCTAGTACCCTTGTAAAGTGGCCCATGCATCTACAGTTTGTTTTCAATAAGACCTGATGTGCCCTCTCTCTCTCTCTCCAATAAATAAATAAAACATTGTTTAAGAAGCTGGGTGTGGTGCTCACTTCAGCAGCACATAAACTAAAATTGGAACGATGCAGACAAGATTAGCATGGCCCTTGCACAAGGATGACACGCAAATTCGTGAAGCGTTCCATATTTTTGTTCACCATGAAGGAGATGGGGACTCCAGATGTGCGCATTGATACCAGGCTCAACAAAGCTGTCTGGGCCAAGGGAATAAGGAATGTCTCACATCGTATCCGTGTACGATTGTCTAGGAAACAAAATGAGGATGAAGAGTCACCAAACAAGCTTTATACTTTGGTGACTTATGGTCCCTGTTACCACATTCAAAAATCTACAGACTGTCAATGTGGATGAGAACTAACTTTTTGAGTGTAAAAATAAAGTGTATAAAAGTTTTCAAAAAAAAAAAAAAAAGCCGGGACTGGCAGTGCATGTCTTTAAGCCCAGCACTCAGTAGGCACAGGTTCGAGGCCACCCTGAGACTACATAGCAAATTCCAGGTCAGCATGAGCTAGCACAAGACCCTACCTCATAAAACCAAAACAAAAGAAAGAGAGAAAAGAAAAGAGAGAGTCCAGAAAGTGGCATTGCCAGTATTTGAATTCTGGATCGTTGGTGCTCCATCATGCTTAGGTTGTTTATGAGAGTTCTATGACCGTGTCTTGACTCCCCTCTCACCCCAGGGAACTTCAGTTTTCTAATTATTCCAATGACTACTGCAAGAACTTGGTTAGTATTTTCACGCCGTCTGCTCCTTTCCTGTCTGAATGTTTGGTTCTACACCAAATGACTTAGTGAGCACTCTGCAGGTATGCATAGGTAACTCCTGTCAAATCCCTCATCCCAGAAAATGTGGGCTTCCGTTCTTCCAGTAGTTCCACAAAGAGTGTGTCAGATTAAAACTAGGAAAGGCTGGGCTGGCTGAATGGCTTAGCAGTTAAGGCGCTCGCCTGTAAAGTCAAAGGATCCAGGTTCGATTCCCCAAGACCCACCTAAGCCAGATGTACAAGGTGGTGCATGCATCTGGAGTTCATTTGCAGTGGCTGGAGGCCCTGCCACACCCATTTTCTCTTTCTCTATCTGCCTCTTTCACTCTCAAATTAAAACAAAAAAAATTAGGGCTGGAGAGATGGCTTAGCGGTTAAGCGTTTGCCTGTGAAGCCTAAGGACCCCGGTTCGAGGCTTGATTCCCCAGGACCCACGTTAGCATATGCACAAGGGGGCGCACGCATCTGGAGTTCATTTGCAGTGGCTGGAAGCCCTGGCATGCCCATTCTCTCTCTCTCTCACTTTCTCTCTCTGTCTCTGCCTCTTTCACTCTTGATCTCTCTCCTATAAATAAATAAATAAACAAAAAAATTTTTTTAAAAAAATAGAGGGCTGGAGAGATATCTTAGCAATTAAAGCACTTGCCTATAAAGTCAAAGGAACTAGGTTCGATTCCCAAGACCCACATAAGCCAGATACACAAGGTGGTGCATGTGTCTGAAGTTTTTTTTTGCAGCAGCAGCTGAAGGCCCTGGCACACCCATTCTCTCACTCTAATAAATAAAATAAAATAATTTTTTTAAAAAATTAGAGCCTGGCATGTGACACACGCCTTTAATGCCAGCACTTGGGAGGCAGAGGTAGGAGAATCGCTTTCAGTCTGAGGCCAGCCTGAGATGATATAGTGAATTCCAGGTCAGCCTGACCTAGAGACCCTACCTCAAAAAACCAAAAAAAAAAACAAAAAAAAAAAACAAAAAAAAAAACTAGGCAAGGTTCCTTGGGTACTGTCGTCCAGCCGGCAGAGCTAGCAATAGGCTGACACCTTCCATATAGCATCTCAGGCCTCAAAGAAAACGTCTTTCCTATACCATTTTCCAAAGTATTGATTTTTTTTTATTTTCTTTATTCTTTATTTTCTGAATGTCAGTATAGAGCTTTATTTACCTGCTTTGGATGATTCCATAATGCTCGAATAACTAAAACTGGCTAGCCTGTAATTGAATTGAGTTATTTGGAGGATATAAAAATCCTGTGCAATTTCATTTTATGTGTTACCATTTTTATGTGTGTCAGAAAGTGTTCTGCAGGTAGAAAGGTGGAAACCAGAAAGGGAGATTGCATTGTGCTATAGGAAGAAGCAAGAAGGGGAAATGTGGGGAGAAAGATGGTGAATTAGAAGGGGAGAGATGGGTCAGTGGGTACAGTACCTACCACACAAACAGGAGGACCTAGGTTTAGATCCCCAGCACCACATAAAAAGCCACGACTAGCAGAGCATGGTGGCACATGCTTTTAATCCTAGCACTTGGGAGGCAGAGGTAGTAGGATCACTGTGAGTTCAAGGCCACCCTGAGACTACACAGTGAATTCCAGGTCAGCCTGAGCTGGAGTGAGACTCTACCATATAAAACAAAACAAGAGCTGGAGGGGTGGCTTAGCGGTTAAGCACTTGCCTGTGAAGCCTAAGGACCCAGGTTCGAGACTCAATTCCCCAGGACCCACGTTAGCCAGATGCACAACGGGGCGCATGTATCTGGAGTTTGTTTGCAGTGGCTGGTAGCCCTGGCGCGCCCATTCTCTCCCCCCCCCCTTCCTCTTTCTCTCTGTCGCTTTCAAATAAACAAATAAAAATAAACAAAAAAATTAAAAACAACAACAACAAAAAGCTACGTTTGGCTTGCATGCCTGAAGTCCCATAACTAGAATTGAAATGGATAAGGGGGAACTGGCTATAAAACCCCAAAGCCCACTTCCAACAACACAACTCCTCCAGCAAGATTTCACCTCCCAAATTGCAATTGGCTGGGGATAAAACACTCAAAGCACGTAAGATTATAGGGGACTATCTGATTCAAACTACCACAAAAAGTGGTAAAGAGGAAATGACGTGCAGACATCCTTTGGTTCTTGTTCTTGTAGAGTTCATGGTCTAGATGTGAGTCATGTGACCACACAAATAAATCTAACTTGGAATCTGAGTACGTGCTCCAAAAGAAAGGTCTACTATTTTATAAGAGCATATTGCATAAGCTATAATGCAAGGAGTGAGTAGAAGATAATTATTTGAAAGAAGGAAATTAAGGTCAGGCTTGATGGCTTTAATCCCAGCACTTGGGAGGCCAAGGTATGAGGATTGCCATGAGTTCGAAGCCACCCTGAGATTATAGAGTAAAATTCCAGGTCAGCCTGGGCTAGAGCAAAACCCTACCTTGAAAATCCAAAAAAAAAAAAAAAAAAGGATATTATATTCCAAATAGAGAAATTATCTAATGTAAAAGTCCTTTTATTCTAATGGTTCATCTTGGAGGATGGAGGCTTGGTCCAGGATCAGGGCGTCACATACACATTCTATAGTCTCTCTGTGTATCTACCTGCATCTTATCTCCCTGTATGATTATATACTAATTTGTCTACCCACTCACCCACCTAATCATTCACTTGCTCAAGTAACCATTAATTTATCCATCTATGATCCATTTATCCATGTATCCAATTATCTACCTGAAACCTTCCTATAAATCCATTTATTCATTCATTTATCATCCATCCGTTTAAGTATCCAAGTGTTCATCCATTTTCCATCCATTTATTTATATCCAGTGATATAGTCACCCTTTTCTATTGTTACTATGACAACTTACCACAAATTTAGAGGCTTAAGACAACAGAGACATCTTACAGTTAAAGAAGGGGGCCATGAGGGGCTAAAAATCAAAGCACTGGCAGACGTGGAGCCTTTCTGGAAGAATAAGGGGAATATTTTCCCCTTTGAGCCCATTTTCTCCAACTTCAGAACCAATTATATAGAATCTTTAAGTCTCTGACTTGGCCCTTCTGCTGTTGTCTTGTACTTGTAAAGTAGCTTGTGTTTATTTGGGCTTCACTCAGATAGTCCATAATAATCCCTCCATTGCAAAGGAAGTTTATTAATTTCCATTCCTTTCTTCTTTCTTTCTTTTCTTTTCTTTCTTTCTTCCTTCCTTTCTTTTCTTTTCTTTTTTTCTTCTTCTTCTTTTTTTTTTTTTTAGAGAGAGGGCAAGTATAAGAGAGAAAGAAAATTGGCACACCAGGGCCAGTGATTTCCCAAATAAGACCAGCACAAGATTGGGTACATCAATATTCTGTCATGAGACTGGAGAGATAGCTTAATGGTTGGGGTACTTGTCTGCAAAGCCAACGGGCCCAGGTTCAGTTCCCAAGGACCCATGTAAGCCAGATACACACAGAGACATGGGCATTTGGAGTTTGTTTGCAGCACCTAGAGGCCATGGTGCACCCATTCTCTCTCTCTCTCTCTCTCTCTTTTAAATATGGAATGCTTCATTAATTTGCATGTCATCCTTGCACAGGGGCCATGCTAATCTTCTCTGTATTGTTCCAATTTTAGTATATGTGCTGCCAAAGTAAACACTTTTTCTATCTGCCTCTTTCTTTCTCTCTCTCTCAAATAAATAAAAAAAATAAATAAAATAATTTTTAAATGTAAAAATAATAGTCCATCATGGATCGTGGAGGGGCTTATGGAGACTGCCCCCCCCCCAAGGGGTTACTGGCAGTCACTTGGTTGCTGTGGGGAGAGGGAACTATTTTCTTCAGTAGCCACTGGTCATTGCTTCAGGCTTCAATAAATAACTCCCCCTGCCAGCCAGGCTCACACACGCACGATTAAACTCAGTAGAAGGGGCCTTGTTGGGGAGAAGAAGGGGATCAATGGTAGCAGAAGTGAGATAACAGAAAATAACGGGTGCTTACTTCAGCAGCACGTATACTAAAATTGGAGGGATATAGAGATTAACATGGCCCTTTGTGCAAGGATGACACACAAATTCACGAAGCATTCCATATTAGAAAAGAAAAGAATGGGAGTGAATGTGATCAAAATTCATTGTATAAATGTATGGAATTGTCAAAAAATATTTTTTTGTTTGTTTGTTTTTTCAAGGTAGGGTCTCACTCTAGGCCTGGCTGACCTGGAATTCACTCTGTAATCTCAGCGTGGCCTTGAATTCATGGCAATCCTCCTACCTCTGCCTCCGGAGTGCTGGGACTAAAGGCGTGCGCCACCAAGCCTTCTGTTGAGACACGGCCTCTATACTCCACGTCTCCATCTGATCAGTTTAAGGCTTAAGATGCTGCAGAGTTTACACTCACACCAATGTATAACACTGCTATTATTTCTATTCCCTAAAGAACAAGTTTATATATATAAATGACAATGGGTCCTTTTCAGTAACTATGATTTGTGGAAAGTCACACCTCTAATGTTCTTGGGCAGGAATTTTTAAAAGCACCGATCACCCTGCGCTGAAACAGTTTCATAAATCCTTCATCCTCCCTCAGGCACATACATTCCTGCAACTATAGCTAAACTGTTTTAGCCATGAAAACTTGCTGAGTTGAGCTGAGACTTTTTACTAAGCCTCAAGTTGCCATGGAATCCTTTTCCTTATGTGTGCACATCCACCCTCAGCATTGCTGACCAATGTAGAGATGCTGCCGTCCGCACACGGACAATGAAGCAGCAGCGCTAAGACAGGCAGGCGTGGTGGCACACGCCCTCAATCCCAGCCCCCGGGAGGCTGAGGTAGCCATGAGTTCAAGACTGGCCTGAGACTACATAGAGAATTCCAGGTCAGCCTGGGCTAGAGTGAGACCCTACCTCTATAGAAAGGGAAAAAAAAAAGCAACACAGTGCAGGTTTGTTTGTTTGTTGTTGTTTTGAGGTAGGGTCTCACTCTGGCTCAGGGTTGACCTGGAATTCACTATGTAGTCTCATGGTGGCCTTGAACTCTCGGCGATCCTCCTACCTCTGCCTCCTGAGTGCTGAGATTAAAGGAGTGTGCCACCATGCCTGGCCTTTTATTTATTTATTTATTTATTTATTTATTTATTTATTTATTGCTTATTTTATTTATTTATTTGAGAGAGAGTTGGCACACCAGGGCCTCCAACCACTGCAAAGAAACTCCAGATGCATGTGCCACCTTGTGCATCTAACTTACATGGGTCCTGGGGAATTGAGTCTCAAACCAGGGTCCTTAGGCGTCACAGGCAAGTGCTTAACCGCTAAGCCATCTCTCCAGCCCCACAGTGCAGTTTTTAAAATCAATTAGTTCCCATGATCTTGTTGAGGTAAAGCATGGTAGCCACTCTCAAGATGGCCCCAAAGATCTCTACCTACTGGGATTCCAATCTCTATATTGTCCCTTTACACACTGACTAGAGCTAATTAGAGTAACCAGTAGGATGTTGCTAAAATGACCTTGTACCTTCCAAGGCTGTCACAGATGATAATGTAGCATCTGTCTTGCTTTGTGAATAGCAAGAGAAAACAGGGTGGGATAAATTCAGACAGTAAGGGAGACATGGGGCAGGGGTGTATGTATGTAGACATGGAAAGATGACAATTTATGGGGTGAAGAGACCCTTCTAAGGTTTGACCCTAAAAAATCTAAGCAGGGCACATCTAGGCCTAACAGAACGGCAGCAGGGTCCCTTTTCCTGCAGAGGGCCTGACCAGGTCGTCAGAGTGGTCCCAGGTCCTCTGAGGAAAAGCTGCAGACCCAGCTTACATTCTGATTGGCTGGGTTGAAGGAGACAGTTCTCACAGTGTGGTCCTAAACTACTCCCAGCGCCTGAGAGCTTCACTTTCTTGGTCTCCAATTCAGCATACTCAACAAGGGTGCATGTTAAATTTTAAGTTGCTGAATTACATGATTCAGTTGAGGTTGAGGTTGAGGTTCAATCTGGTGCCTTCGGTGACTCCAGAGTCCATGACCACTCTGGCTGGCCACTATAGTAACAATTTTGGAGTCTGATAGCAAGAATAAATGATGCCCTTACAGCCCCAAAGACATAGGACCATCACTGTCATAGGCATGACATAAAGCAGTGATTTTTTTTTTTTTTTTTTTTGGGCGGTGTTAGGAGGAATTGAACTGAGATCCTCATGATGCTATGGAAGTGTCTTACCATTATATTGCCACCCTTAAGGCAGAGATCTTCAACATTCTTGGGTTAGGGTATCTATCTACACTAGCTTGAGAATATGGGTTATATGCTCATTATGGCAGGTGAAAGCTATGCTGTGCGGAGAATAAATGAGGCCAGGACACATCAGAGGTAGGATACCATTCGTCAGCTGCTGTAACATATATGTCCACAAATGAATGATGGCTCCAATAAAAAGAAGTTTATTTAAGCCAGGCATGGTGGCGCACACCTTTAATCCCACCACTCGGGAGGCAGAGGTAGGAGGATTGCCGCGAGTTTGAGGCCACCCTGAGAATACATAGTGAATTCCAGGTCAGCCTGAGCCAGAGTGAGACCCTATTTCGAAGAAGAAAAAAAAAAGTTTATTTATTGTTCTTGTGGCATTTCATGAAAAGCATTTCTGAGTGACAAGTCACAATCCTCTGCCTATTGACTCCTTCTTCCCAAGACTACATTATTCCCTAGGATTTTTGTCATTGTCAACATCCAATTAGCATGAAAAGAGAAGGTGGTGAGGGCACACACCTTCTGAAAGGCACTGCACTGAAAATGACACATCCCTTCTTACTCACAAGTCACTGGCTGGAACTCAGTTACATGATCACATAAAACCACAAAGGCAAGTCGAACAACATCATCCACTGCGTGCCCAGGAAGAAGAGGAAATTAATTTTTGATGATGAGATAGATCTACAAGGGGAGAGAGAGAGAGAGAGAGGATAGAAATAACTGGACTGTGAACTCCTAGAGATGAACAACTGTACCTTTAAAACACAGACACACACACACACACACACACACACACACACACACAACTCCCTTGGTATTCTTAGCTCTTAGCAAGCACCTTGCAGTGCTCAGCAAATATTGGCTGTATAAAGAGAAATAAATGTAAAACAAGTGATGGGAAATCTGTGACACACTTGTTTCTTCTCATCCTTCCGCTTTGCTCCCCCATCGGAACCTATAGAGAAATTTTGGTGAATTCATCAAGTTCTTTCTTGATATTCCTGCGTCTAGTATCACAATCCTTATCTACTCGGTGTGTAAGAATTAATTAAAAAGAAGACTGAAACAGGTTCAGTAGAGAGATAGGGAAAGGGATTTCTTTAAGGGGAAGGTTGACACGAAGAGCATTGCAGTGTTCTGAAGCCAGAGACAGGGTTGCTGTGAGGAAAACCAAAGTGAGATGTCTCTATAGATTTCTGGCCGAGACATGGTGGCACATGCCATTAATCCCACCACTGCCACCCGGGAGACAGAGGTGGAAGGCTCGCCATGAATTTGAGGCCATCCTGAGACTACATAGTGAATTACAGGTCAGCCTGGGCTAGAGTGAGACCTTACCCCTCAAATAACCAAAAAAAAAAGTGCCCATAAAGCCCACCCACATAAAGCCAGATATAAAAAAGATGGGTTTCTGGGGAGATCCAAACTACATGCCGATGGGATGCTGGGTGGGGTGTGCGGGCATGGGAGTAAGGAAAGCCATAGATAGGACCCAAGACCATAACCCAAGTGGTGTTCGGGTCCCTGGTGAAAGGGGACTGGTTTTGCTGTCTCGTTTGGGCCCCCAGCAGCCGTGGGAGTGGCCGTGTCTTGTTGCCCACTGGGGAACACGATTGTAGCATGTGAGCGGGTTTGAGTGGGTGGCCGTGGCTGGCAATGCCTATGACCTGACACCAAGCAGACCTTATCCACCAGCTAGCAATAAACGGCTTGCCACTCCTGGATATTCTTTCTGGGCCACAGTCACTTATCTGTAAAATGGGTATAAGCCACGTTGCCATGTAGTTATCTTCCTCCTGGAGGGAGGAGGGAGAGACTCATGTGACTCCGGAGGAGGCTAATCAAACTTGGGTGGAGGGGCTGGGAGTTCAGAAGGCTCACTGGGCCCAAGACTCAGGAAGCTCAGAAAATGACAAGATTCAAGAGGCCCCTTTTGAAACAGTTCCCAGGCAGGACGTGGTAGCACAGGCCTTTCATCCCAGCACTCGGGAGGCAGAGGTAGGAGGATTGCCATGAGTTCGAGGCCACCCTGAGACTGCATAGTGAATTCCAGGTCAGCCTGGGCTAGATAGAGTGAGACCCTACCTCGGAAAACCAAAATAAATAAATAAATAAAAACAGTTCCCGAAGAAGAAGAGATTCTGGAAGGCCTGTGTGCTTTCTGGGCAGGGAGTTCAAGGGATGCAGCTTTCTTGAGTTGTCATGCTGGGGTGGGACTTTCTGACGACGCCACATCTTTGAGTCACCCATGCTTCTGTAAATAACCCCACTGAGCTCACTGCATCACCAAACCACACCAAACCAGACTTGAGTGGAATCGTTACTTTGGTCTGTGCTCACGGAATAGACCTTTCTTTGCCTCTCCAAGGAAAAGTTGCAGAGCACCTGCCTGGACAATTTCTCATGGTTGTAACTCGGTCAAATAGACTGCAGCATTGTGAGAGAGTGTGGCACACATCTAAGGATTATTGTTGGTGGTTCCAAATGTAGCATCTTACACATCCAACATCAAAGCATGAACCTGTAAGGAAAGCATAAGAGAAAAGCAAGAAAGAACCCTGGACTTGAGCTCTACAGACAGATGGTTCATAAAGTACAGCGCAGGGCAGCAGCCTTCCTGCCGGAAGAAGGCTGACGCACTGAGTCGGGCTGGGATTCAAACTTATGAGGATCCTAAGAAAAACAGACTGAACCAGCTACAGGTCCAAGGGAAGTACATAAGGCATCAAAGTTATTTGCTCAGAATGGGCTTTTTTTTTTTTTTTCTTTTTAGCAGAATTGTCTAGGGAGGACTGGTTTTAAAGATGTATAGGCAATGACCTCATGGGCCAGTTTTGATAGCCAAGAAAAAGACTCAACACTTTTGCTCATCCAGCAAATACCTTTGCTATGCAGGAGAGGAATGAACTATCCAGACTTGTTCAAACAATTTCATTCCAATGTGAACTTGCAACCACGAGAGATTTATATCCTTAAGCTCTATAGGAATCTAGCAGTCAATTATTTAGCCATTCTTCTCAGTGATCATGTCCTGACATTGCTAGTGGTATACGATCAGTAGTTTGTTACTGCGTGCATGCGCGCGCGCACACACACAAAGTACCACAATCTGAATGATTTATCTTTTCAAAGAATAAAATAAATGGGAGCAATTATTCTTATAGTAATGCCATTTCTATTCATTTGCATTCTGACGGGGGGTTCTAAGCAACAGAGCACAGGGTGGCATTTCAGCTGAGTGCTGGGGATTTCACGCAGCCCGTAGTCCACTTTGCCGTGTCTCAGCCTGTGGTGAGACCATTAGCACCTCTGACAACTAAAAACTATGGTTGTGTTTGTGAGCGGTGACTTTATAGTTACTGCCACTATTTATGTCTTTGCTTCACTAGTATATGCTTTCTTACCTTATTGATGGTTCTCTGGGGGGAAATGTCTGCAGGAGAACAAAACTTCTCGTTAAAAATAAAATTAGCTGTATTCATTTAGCTTTTACTCATCTCGTGGCAACTTCTGAAATCGTTAAATGGCTTTTCTCATTATTCAACTCTTTTGCAAAATGCTTTTTATGGCCACCAAATCACAAACATCTTATAGTAGTATTTGTCTTACTTCCCCAAGGGGGGGGGTAGAGACAACATAAATTGTGAGGAAATTGTGAAGAGTACAGGTTTCCAAAGCTCTTCATGGAAGTAGCGGGGGTAGGAAACAAATCAACATTAAAACACCCATCTGTAATCCAGTACCTCCCGGCACACATTTGCTCTCCCTCTCTTTCAGTGTATGTCCAGGAGAAGGGCACATCAGGGTCAGAACTACAAGCCGAATAAGATTCCGGACAGACCCATTGGCAGCCAACTAGCACAAAGTTCTGCAGGCAAAGCTGAGTCAGAGTTAGGAGCCAGGAGCTTCAAGTCACTTGGAGCTGGGACCAGAACGAGAGATAGTAAGGGAGAGCTATCATAGATCCAGGTAGAACCACCTGTTTTGGTTAAGAGATCCAAGTTGTCATATATTCATGTGTCTGTGCACATGTTCTTGGGATCCTGCATGGGCATAATTTTTTTTTTAAATTTTTATTAACATTTTCCATGATTATAAAATATATCCCATGGTAATTCCCTCCCTCCCCACCCCCACACTTTCCCATTTGAAATTCCATTCTCCATCATATTACCTCCCCATTACAATCATTGTACTTACATATATACAATATCAACCTATTAAGAACCCCTCTCCCTTCCTTTCTCTACCCTTTATGTCTCCTTTTTAACTTACTGGCCTCTGCTACTAGGTATTTTCATTCTCACGCAGAAGCCCAGTCATCTGTAGCTAGGATCCACATATGAGAGAGAACATGTGGCGCTTGGCTTTCTGGGTCTGGGTTACCTCACTTAGTATAATACTTTCCAGGTCCATCCATTTTTCTGCAAATTTCATAACTTCATTTTTCTTTACCGCTGAGTAGAACTCCATTGTATAAATGTGCCACATCTTCATTATCCACTCATCTGTTGAGGGACATCTAGGCTGGTTCCATTTCCCAGCTATTATAAATTGAGCAGCAATAAACATGGTTGAGCACGTACTTCTAAGGAAATGAGATGAGTCCTTTGGATATATGCCTAGGAGTGCTATAGCTGGGTCATATGGTAGATCAATCTCTAGCTGTTTTAGGAAACTCCACACTGTTTTCCACAATGGCTGGACCAGATTGCATTCCCACCAGCAGTGCAGAAGGGTTCCTTTTTTTCCACATCCCCGCCAACATTTATGATCATTTGTTTTCATGATGGTGGCCAATCTGACAGGATTGAGATGGAATCTCAATGTAGTTTTAATCTGCATTTCCCTGATGACTAGTGACGTAGAACATTTTTTTAGATGCTTATATGCCATTCGTATTTCTTCCTTTGAGAACTCTCTATTTAGCTCCATAGCCCATTTTTTGATTGGCTTGTTTGATTCCTTATTATTTGGGCATAATTTGTTTAAGTATCAGAAGCAAGGCAAATAAGGATAATTATATAATCAGATTAAGGGTTAAATTGATGGATACATGAGTGACTGGTGGATGAACGGATTCTTGAATAGATAATCAAAGTAGAATGGATGGCCGTGATAGCAGGTAAATGAAGACTGGGCAAGTAAATGATCAACTGGATAAGTAAACAGATAACTGGATAGACATATATATATATATATATATATATATATATATATATATATATATATATTATCAAGTAGGAGAACCAACTGGTAGATGAACATGAAAATAAGTTAATGAATGGATAGATTGATGGATGCATAACTGGATGAATGATGTGGGAGACAAAACAGTGATTCATTGATGTTCACATCTTAATTCCTGGAATTTTTTAATAGGAAGACAACATGGAAAAAAGGAAAAAGGGGCTGGAGAGACGGCTTAGCAGTTAAGGTACTTGCCTGTGAAGCTTAAGGACCCATGTTCAGTCTCTCTCCAGATCCTACATAAGCCAGATGCACAACAGTGACGCAAGCACAAGGTGGCACATGCGTACTAGGTGGTGCAAGCATCTGGAGTTTGACTGCAGTGGCTGAGGCCCTGGTGAAATTTTTGTTGTGTGTTTGTTTTTGTTTCTCCAGGAAGGGTTTCACTCTAGTCCAGGCTGACCTGGAATTTACTATGCAGTCTCAGGGTGGCCTTGAACTCAGGGTGATCCTCCTACTTCTGCCTCCCAAGTGCTAGGATCAAAGGTGTGCACCACAACTCCCAGCTGTTTTTTTTTTTTGTTTGTTTTTTGAGGTAGGGTCTTGCTCTAGCCCAGGTTGACCTGGAATTTACTATGTAGTCTCAGGGTCAGGGTGGATGGCCTCAAACTCACAGTGATCCTTTTACCTCTAGCTCCTAAGTGCTGGGATAAAAGGCATGCGCCATGCCTGGCCTAAATGAATTTCTTAAGGTCACTAGTATTAGATATCGCATTTCAACAAAATCTGTATAGCTCCCAAAATTCTGTCCCAGGGACTGTTACTTTATTGCCAGGTGAACTCCAAGTGGCTGAATTGTCGCTGTAGTGAAGAACCAGGCATCAATTTGTCACAGCTCCACAATACATCCTGGCCATCAGCATCATCTCCTTGGATCTGAGTTCCAGATTCCGGAAGCCACCTTCCAATCCTGACTCCTATTCCAGTACAGAGAAAACAAGTTCAATCTGACAAGATAGCCTGGGCTATTTGGCAGGTACAATTCTCACAGTATTAAAGGGCTTGAGCCCTCGAAAAACTGCCAAAAAAAAAAATCAATAAAAATGTCAAGCCGGGTGTGGTGACGCACACCTTTAATCCTGGCACTCTGGAGGCAGAGGTGGGAGGATCACTGTGAGTTCAAGGCCACCCTGAGACCACAGAGTGAATTCCAGGTCAGACTGGACTACAGTGAGATCGTACCTCAAAAAACCACACACACACACACACACACACACACACACACACAATATCAATCAAAGACGTGAACCACCACACCCTGCTAGCATGTGTTTTTTTAAAATGTTTAATCATAAAATATTCCAAACATACAGAAAATAATATAAAGGGATTAGTAGTTCAGTTAAGGTGAAGTGGTGCACATATGTTAACTCCAGCACTTGGGATGCAGAGGCAGGAAGATGAGGAGTTCAAGGCCAGCCTCAGCTATATAGCCAATTCAAGGCTAGCCTTGGCTACATGAGACTGCCCTGTTCCAAATAACCAAAAAAATTCATCAATTAATTAATTAATTAAAGGAAGGGGGTGAGGATATAGATAAATGGTAGAGTGTTTGCCTAGTATGCACAAAGCTGTGAATTCACTCTCCAGTACTGGGCGTGGCGGGGGAGGGCGACGAAAGAGGTTTACCAAACTAAATTTTATTGACATTGAGTTATGTTTGCCTCAACGTTTCCCCAAGACTCTAGGAGGTTAAAACACAGGGCCTGAGTATCTAAGGACAAACAGCCCTGAGCCCAGTACACCAATAAATTGCTTTAGTTGTTTGCAAGGGCAGCCATATTGAAAAGAAAGTATGTGATCGCATATGCTATTGCTTCGGAGGACCGACCTCATTAGAGTGATTGGGTTTTAACATGTTCGTGTTTCAGCTCATGGACAGTTTATCTGGACTCCTTGACCTAAAAGCAGATCTTTCCAGCATAATCTCATAGCACCATGTACTACTGCTCAGTTTCACTTGCTTCTGTTGTGATGTTAAGTGTGACCACAAGCTCCATAGCATGGAGTTTGTGCCAAGTTGTAATCACTGTTGTACCTAGTACAGTGTTTGTCAGGAGAAGGCATTAAAAAACATGTATTTTCAATGAGTACGCTACATTAAAACTCTCTCTCTCTCTTTCTTTCTCTTCTTTTTATAAGGTAGGGGTGACTCTAACCAAGGCTGACCTGGAATTCATTATGTAGTCTCAGGCTGGCCTCAAACTCATAGTGATCCTCCTACCTCAGCCTCCCAAGTGCTGGGATTAAAGGGGTGTGCCACCATATCCTGCTAAAATGTTTTTTAAAATTTATTTTGAGAGAGAATGAACGGGCATGCCAGGGCCTCCAGCAAATGAACTCCAGATGCATGCACCACCTTGGCATCTGGCCTTAGGTGGGTACTAGTGAATCAAACCTGGGTCCTTTGGCTTTGCCAGCAAGCACCTTAACTGCTAAGCCATCTCTCAAGGCCCTATTTTTTTTTTCAAATTTTTATTAACAACTTCCATGATTATAAAAAATATCCCATGGTAATACCCTCCCTCCCCCTACTTTCCCCTTCGAAACTCCACTCCATCATATCCCCTCCCCACCTCAATCAGTCTCTCTTTTATTTTGATGTCATGATCTTTTCCTCCTCTTATGATGCTCTTGTATAGGTAGCGTCAGGATATCTATGCCTTTTTGTGTCTGGAGGGAGCACGTTGTAAGGAGTCCTACCCTTCCTTTGGCTCTTCAAGATCCTATTTCTATTTATTCATTTATTGGTTTTGTTGTTTTTCAAGGCAGGGTCTCACTCTAACTCAGGCTGACCTGGAATTCACTCTGTATTCTCAGAGTGGCCTTGAACTCACGACAATCCTCCTACCACTGCCTCCCAAGTACTGGGATTAAAGGTGTGCACCACCATGCTGGCCAAGTCCCTATTTTTATATTTTTGTTATTTATTTTCAAGGAGGAAGAGACAAAGATAGAGAACATAAGCACCAGGGTCTCCTGCCACTGTAAACAAACTCCATATGCATGCACCACTTTGAGCATCTGGCTTTATGTGAGTAATGGAGAATGAAACCCAGGCTCTCAGGTTTTGCAATCAAATGCCTTTAACCACTAAGTTATCTCCCCAGCCTGAGCACATTCAATTTCAATGACATCAATCTTCCTAGAAATCTTTCTAAGAAATGAAAAGGTATGTCCACACAAAGACTTGCATGTGGAAGTCCACAGTGGTGTTATTCATAATAGTTGTCAAGTAGAACCAATTGAAATGTCTATCATAGCCAGGCTTGGTGGTACAGGTTTATAATCCCAACTACTTGGGAGGCTAAGGCAGAAGAATCACAAGTTTAAAGTTTGCCGGAGCTACAGAGTGAATTGGAGGTCAGTTACCTTGGGCAATGCAGTGAGCTACTATTCCAAAATAAAAAAAACTAAAAAGAGGGTTGTATAGATAGCTCACTGATAGAGCACCAGCCTTGGAATTCAATCCTTGGGTCTGCAAATCAAACAAATAAGCAAACAAACCCCATCATTCGGTGAGTGGGTAAGAAAAGGTATCATATTCATATAGTAAAGTAACAATCACTAGTAAAAAAAAATAATAATAATGTACTATAATGTACTTATAGCCAGGCATGCTGGCACACACCTTTAATCCCAGCACTCAGGAGGCAGAGGTAGGTGGATCACTGTGAGTTTGAGGCCACCCTGAGACTACATAGTGAGTTCCAGGCCATCCTCAGCTAGAGTGAGACCCTACCTCAACAAACCAAAAAAAAAAAAAAAAAACTACTAACAGAACAACATAGGTGAACCATACACCTACAAAAATATGCTATATGAAATATGCCAGACACAAAAGACTATAAGAGAGACTTAACAAAAGCAGATCAATGGCTGCCTGGGCTTGGGATGGGAATGAGGACTGATTGCAAGTGGAACAAGAGACTTTGAGGGGTGGTGGTGATGGAGATGCTCTGAAACTGGATTATGGTATGATTAAATGACTGTACACATTTACTAAACATCATCAAACTGTTCACTTTCTACAGTAGGCAAATTACATGGTATTGAATTATATACCACAATAAAGTGGCTAAAACATTTTGGAAAAAAAAAAACCACTCTGTTTACTTAGTCATTTTATCCAAACCTGTGCTCTGTGGGACATTATTTGTGGAACATGTTGCCAATTCTGCTAGTTAAGTCTATCAATGCTTCAGTGGCAGACCCAATTGTTTCTTCTTTTCAATATTTTTTCTATTAACAACTTCCATGATTATAAAAAATATTCCATGGTGAAAAAATATTCCATGGTAATGCCCTCCCTACCCCCCACTTTCCCCTTTGAAACTCCATTCTCCATCATATTCCCTCCCCCTCTCAGTCTCTCTTTTATTTTAATGTCATGATCTTTTCCTCCTCTTATGATGGTCTTGTGTAGGTAGTATCAGGCACTGTGAGGTCATGGATATCTAGGCCATTTTGTGTATGGGGGGAGCACGTTGTAAGAAGTCCTACCCTTCCTTTGGCTCTTACATTCTTTCTGCCACCTCTTCCACAATAGACCCCAAGCCTTGGAAGGTGTGATAGAGATATTGCAGTGCTGAGCACTCCTGTCACTTCTTTCCAGCACCATGATGCCTTCTGAGTCATCCCAAGGTCATTGTCATCTGAAAAGAGAAGATTCTCTACCAAAAGTGAGAGTAGCATTAACATATGGGTATGAACATTAAGAGAAGTGCTTACTGGCATAGTATATACAGTTAGCCAGACAGCAGCAGTTGTTACACCCCTAGGGCTCATGACTACCCCTGTTTTAAGTTTTCAGTATCAGGGATGTATTCCCTCCCATGGAGCAGGCCTCCAGTCAAATTAGAGGACAGTTGGTTTCCACCATGACAGACATGCCACTATTGCACCCATTGGCTCCTTTGGCCTGGCTGGCCAAATATAAGGCTTGCAGTGTCCACTGTTGAATATCTTCACTGGTGATTTCTGTCTCTCCCATTAAACTCCATTCAGCATGGCTTTTTCCAGCTCTCTGTCAGCTGGTCTACATGGAGGAGGTTATCAGCTCAGTTCCAGCAGGATTTCTCAGTGGCCTTGCAGGCCAAGTATGTGGAGTCTTCAGCAATAGGGGCAGACCCAATTTTTAACTTGGTATGCAGAAAAGCAAAATAAAATTCTCTATTTCCCAGCCTTTGCAACTTGGTGAGGTGATTTGAGCAGGTTCTGGCCTATGAGATATAATCTTAAGTAATGTATTGTATTTCCAGGAAGGTTATTTAAGGAACTTAGCTCTACTTTTTGCATTTTTCTTTCCCTTTTTCCTTCCAAGGATATCTGGACCAGTGCTTCAGGAGTCATCATGGACCATGAAGTAACCTTGGGAATGACAGCTTAGGATAATGGAGCAAAAGCATTGAGGTCTGGATTATTCCTAAAGTGACAAGCCACTCTTAGCTTGTTCGCTTCTCATCATGCATAAGACAATTGTTCCTTTGCAGTCATTTCTATCACATCTAGCCAAATCTAATCCTAAATTATTAACAGTTAGATGAAAAGAGAATTCTGTGGTCAAGTAATTTTGAAAACTATTAAAGTTTAACAGATTCTACCTTAAACTTTTTATTTTATTTGAGCATGTGAGAGAGACAGAGAAAGAAGCAGATAGAGAGAGAGGAAAAACTGGGCATTCCAGGGCCATAGCTGCTGCAAGCAAACTCCAGACATATGCGCCACCTTGTGCATCTGGCTTATGTGGGTCCTGGGGAATTGAACCTGGGTCCTTTGGCTTTGCAGGCAAGCACCTTAACTGCTAAGCCATCTCATTAGCCCAACAGATTCTAGTAACATATGACCACTTTTAGAGCAATTATCTCCAAAGAATGCCCCCAAAGAGCTACAGTATGCACAACTCCCGTACACAACTTGCATACAACTTGATCCCAAAGCATTTTTTTTGTTTTGTTTTGTTTTTTTTTTTTTCAAGGTAGGGTCTTGCTCTAACCCAGGCTGTCCTGGAATTCACTATGTAGTCTCAGGGTGGCCTTGAACTCACAGCGACCCTCCTAACTCTGCCCTCCGGAGTGCTGGAATTAAAGGTGTGCGCCAACATGCCGGCTTTTCCAAAGCACATTTTCAATGGAGCATCTTAGGATGAATGGTTTAGAAAAATGGTTAAGTGTTGCTCTTAAAAATAAATCTATATTTTGACTCTTCTTATTTTCTTTTTTCTTCTCCTTCTCCTTCTTCTTTTCTCAAGGTAGGGTCTCACTCTAGCCCAGGCTGACTCAGCACTCACTCTGTAGTCCCAGGCTGGCCTTGAATCACAGCGATCCTCCTACTGCCTCCCGAATGCTGGGATTTAAAACATTTTCTTTATTTTTATTTATTTATTTGACAGAGAAAGAGGGAGGGAGGGAGAGAGACAAAGAGAGAGAGAACGGGCATGCCAGAGCCTCTAGCCACTGCAAAAGAACTCCAGACACAGGGTGTGCCCCCTTGTGCATCTGGCTAACGTGGATCCTGGGGAATTGAACCTGGGCCCTTTGGCTTTGCAGGCAAACGCCTTAACCACTAAGCCATTCCTCTAGCCTGAATGCTGGTAGTTAAAGATGTACACTCCAAACCTGGCTTGGCTCTTCCTTTCTAAAATTTCATTTTTACTTTATTTGACAATTTCATACATGCACATAATGTGCTTTAATCATATTCATCCATTACCCTCTCTTATCCCCATCCTCCTCTCACTAACCCCCTTCTTCCTGACTAATCCCCTCCCTACTATCTTTTTTATTTGACAGAGAAAGAGGGAGGGAGGGAGGGGGAGAGGGAGAGAGGGAGAGAGAGGGGGGGGGGAGAATGGGTGTGCCAGGGTCTCCAGCCACTGGAAATGAACTCCAGATGCGTGTGCCCCCTTGTGCATCTGGCTTATGTGGGTCCTGGGGAATCGAACTTGGGTCCTTTGGCTTTGCAGGCAAATGCCTTAACCACTAAGCCATCCCTCCAGCCCCCTTCCTACTTTTATGTATTTTGTGAGTGTGTGTCCCACGGAATTAGATTTAGGTTACTTGCATGAACATGGGTGGGAAATTACTTATCGAATAGGTGACCTATCAGTGGCTGCATCTTTGAAGAACATGACGACCCATTCCCTAGCAACTATTAACCACCAATATACTCTGGGAGGAGTAGCGACTCGTGAGCTCTTCTCTATTCATGATGGACTGTTGATGGCCTCCATTTGTTCAGGAAACCACAGCTGCTGTGAGTTCATGAGTGTGATGGCCCTGTATATCCAGAAGGTAGCATTTCCACAGCACTCCTCCCCAGCCTTAAGCTCTCACATTCTCTCTGTCCATTCTTCCATGATATTCCCTGTGGCTCTTCCTTTCTAACTTTTTTTTTGGCTAGGCAGATAGATCATTGTCCTTAAACGTAAGTGGGATGACAACATAGTTTTGTTGAAAATCCTTGAAAGATTCTCCTAAGATAAATTCCAAACTTCCTGTTATGATCAGCCTATTTCTCTCTCTATAGTGTTTAGCCATTCCCTTCTTGCATTATGACACTTTCAGCCATGCTGGGAATGACACACATTCTCCCTGACCTTTTCACCTCTATACATGCTACACGCCCTTCCCTTCTGCCTGACACTTTCTGCCTGACACCTTGCCTCTTATTTCTGATAAAATAAGCTATCAACTTGTTCACACTCATTCATGCTTGGAGTAATGCCTACCATGTACCAGACAGTGTGCCAGTGCTTGAGTTACAAACACAGTCTCTATCTTGGAAAGGCATGGAATGCAATGACATTAGATTAGGCCTGTATTAGTCCAGGTATGCTAATGGCTGCAACAAACAGCCTTCAGATTTCAGTGACTTGACACTGTGAGTTGATTTCCTGCTCATAGCACAGTCCAGTGCAGATAAGCACAGGGGTTCTTTGCAGTCCGGAACCCAGGCTCATGCTATTGCTACTTCTTGGGTATTCAATGGTAATTTTCCCATCTGACTAGCTGATAAAGGAAGGAAGACAGCTTGGAGGATCAATGGGAGTTTTTAGGGGATGCCCAGAAATAGTATTTTTTAAAATATATTTGTTTATGAGAGAGGTAGGGAGAGAGTATGTGTGTATGAATATGGGCATGCCCGGGCCTCCTGGCCCTGCATGCACCTCATTGTGCATCTGGCTTTATGTGGGTACTGGGGAATCAAACCCAGACAGTCGGGTTTTGCAAGCAAGTGCGTTTAACCACTAAGCCACCTCTCCAGCCCCAGAAATATCTTATTTCAGTCTGGATTTCACTTTCTAGAGCTCAGTCACATGGATCTAGCTGATTACTGAGAACCATAATTTTGCTGTAAGCCTAAGAGGAAAATGGAACGGTCTGGTGAAAATAGCCTTTTTCTTTCTTCCACGGATCTATAGGCGGGAACAGTGAAGAAGCTCATGGCTTTATGGAGGAAACACACAAGTGAACAGAGAGTGAGTCAGGGAGACAAGAGAGCAGAGTCTGGTGCTGCCCATCTCCTGCCTGTAGAGTTACTGTGGGAAAGTTCTAGAACTTCTGTGACTCCTTTCTGAGCTCCTAACAATTGTTTTTCTGTGGGCCTTTGGAAATGGAGACATACTATATAGTATAGATTTTCATGCATCACTGACCTCACCCCTGTAGCAGGCCTTCAGAGGCCCTGTCGT
Organism: Jaculus jaculus; assembly: GCF_020740685.1. Classification (NCBI taxonomy): domain Eukaryota; kingdom Metazoa; phylum Chordata; class Mammalia; order Rodentia; family Dipodidae; genus Jaculus; species Jaculus jaculus. The sequence continues at coordinate 121,719,237 of NC_059109.1, read as the reverse complement.
CAACCCTTTCTTCTTTTAGCCGTTGCTGTGGTGATGAGCAGCTAGTGCTATGTGGGCTTCCAGGGACTGCTCATGGCTGGGCCTTGACAGTACCTTGTCTTGGGGTCCTCCTGTGTGTCCCTGTCAACTTTGAGTTTGGGGATACCACAAAAGCTCACTTGGGCCAGGCGTGGTGGTGCACACCTTTAATCCCAGCACTGGGGAGGCAGAGGTAGGAGGATCACTGTGAGTTCGAGGCCACCCTGAGTCTACATAGTGAATTCCAGGTCAGCCTGGGCTAGAGGGAGACCCTACCTTGAGAAACCAAAAAAACCACCAGGAAAAAGGGGGGGGGGGTTGGAGGAATAGCTTAATGGTTAAAGAGCTTGCCTGTGAAGTCTAAGGACCCAGGTTCCATTCCCCAGTATTCATTTAAGCCAGATGCACAAGATGGCACATGTGTCTGGAGTTTGTTTGCAGTGGCTGGAGAATCTAGCATGCTCATTCTCTCTCTCCATCTGCCTCTCTCAAGTAAGCAAATTAAAAAAAAATAATAAAACCTTAAGAAGCTCACTTTCACTTGGCATCTAAACATGAACAACTGGTATGAATCTTTATTCAGTGAGAGTTAAGCTGCCCATTCCATAAACAATATTGAGTCTCACTACATAATTTTTAAAAAGTATTTTATTTTATTTATTTATTTATTTGACAGCAAAAGAGAGAGAGAGAGAGAGAGAGAATGGGCCCACCAGGGCCTCCAGACACTCCAAATGAACTCCAGATGCATGCGCCCCCTTGTGCACCTGGCTAACGTGGCTGGCTCCTGGGGACTCAAACCTGGGTCCTATGACTTTTCAGGCAAACGCCTTAACCGCTAAGCCACCCCTCAAGCCCTTGAGCCTCATTTTATATAGTTTCTCAGAGAATAATCCCAGAGCAGAAGCACTTTGTGGAGGCCAGACTAAAAACCATACTGGTCCCAACTTTTCTTCTCAGCCTTACAGCTTTGTCTCACTGCTGCTCTACAGAACCCGGCTGTCTCTGGACAACCCAGAAGCCAGCACAGAGTAGTTTAGCTATCTCTCCCCACCGCCCCCTCACCCAGCAATGCTCTCCCATGGGACCCTGGCTACTGCTGACAAGCCTTAAGAGTCAGATTCCACTAACCCCTCTCAGTTCTGCAGGCAGATTCTTTCAAGGTCAAGCCTGCAGCCTTCTTCTGAATGCCAGACCCTTCCTTTGCAGGTACTCAGAGCAGTTAGCTGCCAATCCATCACGGCCTCCTACTGATTCCTTGTTTGGTGACCTAACATTGTGTGTTTTAAATTTTCCTGTGCTGCTGACTTCCCTCAAACTTTGAGAACAGCAATTACTGACAAGTCTGTCTCCTCTCTCCCATCTGCACCCCTTGTCCTGCCCTTTTGGCTCTCTTGCCCCTGTGCATTGGACATTCATGCCTCCTCGATCTGGACTCATTTCTTCACAGCCTTTTCCCGGAAATGAAAAGTGCATAGATCTGAGCCCCTTGGGCACTGTTGAGGACTGGATCTTTTGATCCTGGGGTTTGGGCTAAAGGGATGTGACTAACCAGCCGGCTGGTTTGGCTTTATGTAACAGCATCTAGGCTTAGGAGATAAGTAAGCCGTCCCTGCGAGGCTGCAGCAAGGGGAGGGGGGAACAACACAAACAACTCTGGATTACACAACTCTCTCTCACCAGTTTGGCAGAGCTGGACAATCTTAGCATCTAGGTATAGCTTGTCCCCAACTAGAATGAAAGCTTCTTGAGGACAGAGAATGCGGTTTGCCTTAATACCACATCTTTGTGTCCAAAACAGTATCTACAGCAGAGCTGGAACATGATTAACATTTAAGGAAAGATGAAAGAGGAGGAAGGAAAGGCTGGGAGACATTCTGACCAGCCTTGAGGCAAAGAAAAGCAGGTGCCAGGTGAGACAGATAGATGGCAAGGGGGCTGCTACCTGTGTAATTTTCAAACTGGTCAAATCTGAGGCATCTTACAAGAAGTAGAAAAGCAAAACTATGAAGAGTTAGGGCCAAAGGCTAAAAGCCATAGGAAAACTGGAATTTGAAAGGAGCAAAAACTATTCTCCCTGGAGTGGCTCTAGTAACTCTTTGCTAAATCATTAAAGTTACCCTTGATGTACTCAAACCATGGTCATCTTCAATGCATCTGCTAAACGGCTCTTAGAATCATTAGATTGAAGTCACTACTGTTTTAAGGTCATGTGAACCTCTAAAGTCAGAATCCAGGCAGCTTTTTAGTCGACAGTGGGGGAGGGGGTAGTGGTGGAGGGAGAGGGGCGAGAAGGGAGGTGATCGCTAAGTGCCCGGTGGGAGGGATGCTATGCATAGTATTTAGTGGGCATTAATCGCTCCTGTCCTAATTGCTCCTCCCCATCTCTGGTCTAACTTCCTTCCTCCCTCCATCTGCTTTCTTTATGGCGTTTATCACTCTCTGCCCCTTGCACTTATTTATTTATCATCTTTCTTTTGCCTGTTCTATGACAGCAAGGTCTGTGTCCTATTGACCGCTGTATCCTGTCTTAGATCGATGTCTGGTATTTCGTGGGCACTTAAAAATTAGCTGTTAACGAACGAATTAAGGAATATAACAATTAGTTGAATCACTGCCATTTACTGGGCCCCCGTCCTTGAGAATGCCTCAAGGATGGTAGTGGAGACAGGCCCGAAAATAAATACACCATGGCACGACACCTGCTTTTACCAAGGCATACCCAACGTTCTGCAGGATCCCCGGGGCTGGAAAACTCCCAAGATGTGCAGGGCCTTGAGAAGAAGCCAGTTGTGAGCCACGGAGCCAGGAGGAGCGGCAGCAGACACGGCTGGAGACAGATGATGGGGCTCCTGCCTTTGCTAGGCCCTCTCAGCATCTTCCCTTCCTGACCCAGCGCGCCCTTCGCTTCTCCTGGCATCTTGTCTGCCGCTACCCGGACCCTTACCAGAACCCTTCGGTCTCAGGACCCCAGCTACACCCTCTGCCATCCCTGGAGAACCAGCCCCGAGCTTTCCAGATTGCTAGCCCCGCTACCTGAGAAAGACCTCCACCTGCAGTCCAAACCCTCGCCACCCCCCACCCCACCCCAAGCCTGCAAGCACCCCACATCCCCGCCCCGCCCACCGCCTGCGGTCTGCGGCGTGGAGGACCCCGCCCCGCCCCCTCCGCCCGCAGGACCCCGGCCCCGCCCCACCCCCTTGGTCCTGCTGCTGCTCCATCCGGGGGAGGGGGGGGGCGGGGCTGGGCGCTGCGCCTTCTCCAAATCCGGGAGGAGGGGGGAGGAGGGAGGGAGGTGGCGAAGCAGGGGGCGGGGCATCTCCGGCACGGGCCAATCAGCGCCGCGATCACATCCATGCAAATACGAGCACAATGGAGCGAGCCCATCACTCGCCCCTGCAAGCAAGCTTGAAATGGGCTTCTCTCTGAGCAGCAGCCACGCTGACCAATAGCCGTGTGTTTTGGATCAGGGGTGCCCAATGGCAGGGCGGGAGAGGCGGGTCCGAGGTTATGTTAGGGTGTCCTTGCAGGGTGTCTGAGCTAAACTTCACCAAATAATAGCTGTTTGTATTTTGGCTGCTGCAGGAGCCATTTTAGGTAAGTTCTTCTCTTAACTTTTTATTTTCCTCCCCGGTCTCTGCGGACTGGCCTTGTCTACGGGACCCCGGCTCCGCCCCGCCGGTGAGGTTGGGGGTCCCCCTATGAATGAAGCTTGGGCTAAGGGGGCTTGCGAGAGGCACGAGGCCCGGCCGGGCAGGGGTCCGAGCCAGGCTTGGCGAGCGTGGTGGTGGCGGTGGCGGCGGCGGTGGCGGTGGGGGAGGGAAGGACGGAGGGAGGGAGGACCCGCGGCCAGCCGAGGCCCGAGGCGTGATGCCGGGGCTTTGCTCCGCCGCACCGGGCTCGCTCCGCTGAGGCCGAGCTCCGTCCTTGGAGTGCACCGCCGCCGAGGGCCGCGCCACGGGGCCCTGGGGAGGTGGGGGGGAGAGGGAGAAGGGGGTCTGGGGGACCCTGGCCGCGGGGCCTGGCGACGGGGCGGGGCCTGCGGAGGGCACCCCCTCTTCCTCCCTCCCTTGGGGTGGGGGGGGACAGCCAGCCACGGACCCCGGGGCGACCGCTTGCTCGCGCCGCCGCCCCCCGCCGGGAAGTTGCTGGGGTGTCGGCGTCCTGCGTCTGTTTGCAGGGGTGGAGGAGGGTGGGCAGGGGCCGGGATGCTGCTCTGGGAAGGGGTGGCCCTCTCCCCTTCCCTCCTCTCCTCTCCCCTCCCCAAGCGCGGCCTCGGGTCGTGCGCCCTCTCCCGCCCCCTTCTTCTTACGCACTGGCGCGCTCACGTCCCCTGAAAATTGAAGCCCTGGAGGTAGTGCAAAAAAAAAAAAAAAAAAAGCCACCCCGCTGCCAAGTTTGGTGCGTTATTAGATGGCATGTTTGAGCTTGAAAAGGAAAGAAAATTAAAAATTAAGAAAAGAAAATTAAAACCAACCTGGGCCCCTTCAGGCTATTTATTTTCTGTCCTCTCGGAGAAGTAACGGGAGCCTTACCGTCGTGTCTAAATTTCCAGGGACATACCTGTCAGATGTGCATGCACGGAGGTTTTAACAGTCCCTCCATCTCTCTCTTTTTTTTTTTTTTCCTTTAAAGAGGTTATTAGGAAATCCCCGCACTAGTGAGATAATTGAAATCTGAGTTTGTTTGCAGCTTCAGTTTTATTTGATCCAATTAAAAATGCATAAGCAGGCACTTTATATTTGTGTACATAGAGCATTCCTAGTTTCAGTTATGACTAATATGACTGTGGTCTCACTAGTATAAGATCTAATAAGGCAGTATAATTCAATTTTGAGCTTGTAGGCCCATGTTCTCCAAATTAGGGTTTATGGACCATTAGTAATCTGGCCAAGGTTTCTAGTGAACCCCTGGCGTCTCTGAGCGTCTTTTTCCCGGGGGGAGGGGGGGTTGTGCCTAATTCTGCACCCCGTGACAACCATTTATTTCTGGTGTAACTGATCCGCGAAACAGAGAAAATGGGTATTTAAATATTTGTTGTTTGGGAGGCATCTGGAAAAATGCTGCCTAAAATATTGTTTCCTGAGTGGTATATAAGAATATCATATTAGGCCCCAAGTTTAACATACTTTATGGGAACCTGCAAGGAAGAGTCTGGACAGAGACTCCTTTGCTCTGCTCTAAGGCTGTCAATATTGTGATTTATTGGAAGGAGATTGGATTCCATTGGCAGTACATGGCATCATAGTTTGACCCGAAGCCAAATTGACAGAACAGGTTGGCAACCTTAGAGAGTTTTGTGAGCTTCATGGGTCTCTAGCCAATAGAAAGATTTGAGATCTGTGTGTGGTAAAATGATTAGACATGAATTGTCAAATAGCATGGTTTATGCCAACCGGAGCAGGTGGTTTCGTATAAGCAAAAGCCTGGGAACATGTGGAGTGGTATGACTTAATTTTGAAGAGGACAGATTTCATAGATGAGTTTTTTTTTTTTTTTTGTCTTTAAACTTGAAACTTTTTTTTCTTCTTTAGTGGACTATGTTAAAAAGTAACTCATATTCCCCCTCCCCTCCAACCTCCACAAGACACTTTTTGGTTAGTTTTGGAATCTCCCTTACAGTAAGAAGTTTGCAGTACTGTTCCTTGCCTGAGTATATGTCGTCTGTCACAGTGTGAAGAGGACTTGGGTTTCCACTGCGTTGTTGGTATGGTCTCTCTGGAGTCATGGTTTTGTTCTTCACTTTTATTTGCCCATGATTTTTATTTTATTTTTTCGAGGTAGGTTCTCACTCAGGGTGGCCTCGAACTCATGGCTATCCTCCTACCTCTGCCTCCCGAGTGCTGGGATTTAAAGGCATGCGCCACCACGCCCGGCTTGCCCTTGATTTCTAAACATGCTATATCTTTATAATTATTTTGATACTTTGTTCCTGGAGGTTTTCTGAACTTTTCAGGCAGAACTCTTTAAGAATTTGCAAACACCGGTTAAAAGTAGAATGGGAGAGCACAGCTTGACTTGCTACATTTCTGGAAGACCCATGGTGTGATTTTTTTGTTTGTTTTGTATTTACTAGTTTACTTTTCCTGTAACTGTTTCAAACATGGAAGAAAACCTGTAGCAGAATTGTATCTCTTTAGGAGCCACCTCTATTTATGGTTTTTCCAACTTAACACTGCAGGAAGTTTATCATAAACAATATGCCCCCCCCCCCATCTCCGGGCTACTGTGTCTTTGAGATAGATGTCTTTGGTTTATTTAAGTTTCAGATACATTTTTGGTTTTCTTGAAAGTGTAGCTTAGGCCCAAATCAAGTTTGTGGTTATGTCTTCCTGTGTTTAAACCACGAGGCTCCATAACCTCAGGCTTCATTCTCCACTGTCACTGTGAGTCCCTGTGCTTTCCAGCTTTCATGGAAAGACTGCGTTGGTCATGACCAAATGGGTCACACATGTACCACACATGTTCTGAACTCCTTTTGAACCGGTTTTAGGATTAGAGAACCTGCAGAAATACCTTTGCTACTGGACAGTGACACATTGCAGACCAATTCTCATTTTCCCCCAACAGATGCGCATAGCTTGTTGCAAGGCCTGAGATGATTTTGATCTCCATAAATACTTAGTGGGTCTTCTGCATTTATTTCCTCATTCCTCATGAAAGCTATGATTTACAAAAAAAAAAAAAAAAAGCTGTGATTTGTTTCAAGTGAAAAGCTGTGGTGTCCATGGACTTTCTGCATTCTTCTGTTCCGGATTACTATACTGAAAACTCTTTGAAATACATAAAATAATGGCAAGGGCTTGAGTATCTTGTTCCCTAGAGAACATTTTTGTTTGCAATAGAATGTGACATACTTGGGAGACCAGCAAAGAGAACTGACTGAATACCTGGTGTGTGTCCTGCGTCCAGCTCTGGGTGGGGCTGCTAGGTACTCTGCTTGGGTGGCCAGCTGGACTGTGCTAGGAAAGGAAGCAACATATTTAAGGCCATAAAGCTAGGAAGAGCTAGAGCTGGGTTTGCTTTGAACCCGTTGTCGTTTGGTTGCAAAGCACATTCCTTTTCACCAGTAATTCTCTGCAGAGATGCATCTGAAAGTGCGTGTGTGCTGTGGTATTTTAGTGTGGTGCTGTGCCAGTTGACACCTATTCCTAAGTTGTTCTGTACGTGCGTCCAGCTCTGCTCTTCCATTTCAGGAGCTCCTCGCTGAACATGGGAATTAGCATACAGCGATGGTAGCATTCTCCCTCCTCCTCTCTGTAGTGCACTTAGGAGTTCAGGCGTACTGGTGTGCGATATTCATGACGTGCACAGGGAGAAGGCATTCACTTTTTCCTTGCCAAATGTTCTTTTTTCTTTCGTGCATGTTGTGGAGGCGTTGATACCCTCGTGAGAAATTCCGCTACTTCCATAAAAGTCCTGAAGGTAGTAAAATGGAGTTATTTTAAAATATCCATTGCTGTTCCTATCCTAAATGAAATTATTTGCCTAGAAAACAAAAAATGTTTATGTTTTGTCTATAGTACCTGTGCTTGTTGGTTTTTATAGTCTGTGATGGGGTCATTCTGCCTCCTTTTATTCTTTGTGTCATCGGCCATCACTGTTTTATTCTCAGGCCTGTAGAATGTGATGGTATATGTGACATAAGTTAATAAAAAATTTTTTCTTAAGAATCAGCATTTTTTAAAATAGATGAATTTTTTTTCTCTGTAATCATTGTAAAATGACTTAAAATTTTTTATAAGGAAAAAGACCTGATCTTTTTTTTTAAATTATTTATTTATTTATTTGAGAGCGACAGTCACAGAGAGAAAGACAGATAGAGGGAGAGAGAGAGAGAATGGGCGCGCCAGGGCTTCCAGCCTCTGCAAACGAACTCCAGACGTGTGCGCCCCCTTGTGCATCTGGCTAACGTGGGACCTGGGGAACCGAGCCTCGAACCTGGGTCCTTAGGCTTCACAGGCAAGCGCTTAACCGCTAGGCCATCTCTCCAGCCCAAGACCTGATCTTTTAACAGACTTACTGTTTACCTATTTCAGGTGAACCTAACATACTAAGACAGTATCTGAAGATTTCAGGAAAAGGAAAAACTGAGAAGTAGAGTTTTAGTAGAATGCTCTCTGGATGCAAAGTCAAAGATACCTGCAAGGTGATAGACGTGTCTTTTCATTTTCTAAATAGTGAGCACTGTTTCCATGTACTTGTCCCTTACAGCTCTTATAAGGAGTATTACTTACCTAGTTTTATGGTTATAATGTTTATCAAGCAGTTGCATTTTAAACATGTTTTAGGGTTTCTTGTCCATTGTGACCAAGATAGCTTCATTTGGAATTTGCATATTTTTAAATTCCAAGATTGTTTATTTTAAAGGCTGACTTCAGGTTAAGACAGTCTGTGTACTTTGGTGATAACACCGGCCTTCTCTCTAGTTACTGTGGCAACATTGGCCTTCTGTTCCTATCTAGGTACTGTGGTAACACCAGCCTGATGTTCCCATCCAGGTACTGTGGTTAACACTGGCCACATAGTCCCACCTAAGTATTGTGGCAACATCAGCCATCTGTTCCCATCTAGGCACTGTGGTAATGCCACCCTTATATTCCCACATAGGTGCTTTTGTAACATTCGCCTTCTGTTCCCATAAAGGTACTTTAGTAACATCAGCTTTCTATTCCCATCTAGGTACTGTGGTAACACCAGCCTTCTGTTCATATCTAATTCAGTTGTGACTTTTAAATACTGAGATTCATGTGCTTTTAGGGAGTCAATGGTTGGTCTGCAAATACCACAAAACAGTACGCAAAATTTTGTTTGATTGTTTTTTTTTAATTTTTTTAATTTCACATTTCAAATTCAGATCATACATACTAAGTATTATGAAAAGTCCTTTAAGATTCAATATTTGAATACCCCCTTTCTTTTTTGTTTTTTGAGGTAGGGTCTCTCACTGTAGCTCAGGCTGACCTGGAATTCACTAGGTAGTCCCAGGGTGGCCTTGAACTCACAGTGATCCTCCTACCTCTGCCTCCTGAGTGCTGGGATTAAAGGTGTGTGCCACCCTGCCTCGTTTAAATCTTCTCTTTCTTTTGTAGAGCCCTCCACTCTTGGGAGCCTTCCTATATTTCCTTAGTAATCTACTTTGCTCTGCCCAGAAGATTGCCACAGTATCTCGTTGGAATTTGGAGAATTACAAGTTAGCTAATTTTGCTTGTCAGCATCAAGACAGGTGTCAAATTAGATGGTTACATTAATAGCTATTGGGTTACTGTTGCATTATGTATTTTTACCCCTACGGTTGGCAACACATGTTTCTGTAACACCATAAGGGATTACATCTTTTTTTTTCAAGATAGGGTCTCACTCTAGCCCAAGCTAACCTCTAACTCACTGTATAGACCCAGGCTGCCCTTGAGCTCACAGCAGTCTTCCTACTTCTGCCTCCTGATTGCTGGGGTTAAAGGTGCCACCACGCCTGGTGGTGATTACATCTTCTGCATAAATCCCGCTAGGTTTTACTAACTCACAAAAGCATCACAACCACTGGAACCAAACACCAGCTGTCTGATTGGTGAAAGCAAAAATGAATCCTTGGGTTTAAAGACTGGGCAAGAGAGAGGGGAGATCCTGTACTGAATTTTACATCTCAAAAATAGGAAATGAGCCGAGTATGGTAGTGCATGCCTTTAATCTTAGCACTCTGGGAGGCAGAGGTAGGAGGATCACTGTGAGTTTGAGGCTACCCTGAGACTACACAGTGAATTCCAGGTCAGCCTGAGCTAGAGTGTGACCCTACCTTGAAAAACCAAAATAATAAAGAATAAATAAATAATAAAGAATAAATAAAATTAGTTGTTTTGCATGAATGAAAAAGCATCTTATGCCTGATTGCTGATTTAAGACTTCGAACCTTTCTTGGAAAAAGTCCCTGTCTCAGTTGGTTGCACTGGGGAGTTGCTTCTGCAGTATTCCTGGGGTCATCTCCAGAATCCTCCCCTCCCTGTGCTCTTCTAGATGGCCCATGTCCTTACCACCTCATGGAGTTAAGAGGTTGGGGTGGAGCCTGTGGGGACAAGTGTAAGACAGCCTTAGAAGGTCCCGGGGCTCTGTTCCACCCATGTGCCTGTGCAGATGGGGCTAGAAGCTTGTGGCAAAAGCTTGTGACATTTACTTGCTCTCTACACATTCATTCTATTACTGCTCCAATTCAGTATGCTAGGATTTTCTTTCTGACATAGAGGAGGAATAATTAAATACAGTGCCTCTATTTTTATATTCCCCAGAATTTTACAAAGTGTCTTACAACTCCTGTGAACATCAAGCGGTGTTTTCATTTTTCCTAAAATAATGTCTAGTTGAACATATTATTTTGCAGAGAACATGCATGTCTATCGAGTTCTGTTATGCCAGATGTTGCTATAGTAAAAAGTGTCTCATTTTAAAGTCCTCAGAGCCTTATTTTATGATTTACTGAAATAACGAATTGTTAAAACAAATCTATAGCAACAAAAGATTCCTAAGAGCAGCTCTAGGAGGTGGCTGAACTTCAAGTTTTCATAGAGGTTGTATTTTTTACAAAAAATTTATTGGGCTAGACCGCAGGTTGAAAAGAAAAATCAGTTTATTTGACTTTATATGTAGATTAGGAAAAACACCTTACATTTAAGTGGTTGGGTAAAGTGCACCAACTACTGCAAGGGAAATCTTGATTATTTCTTCATTAGGTGTGTGTGAGGAAAGAAGTGTACCTGGGCTGGGCTGTTTACTTTGGGTTTGGATGCCTTTAATCCCAGTTCTTGGGAGGCAGGAGTAGCAGGAGCGCAGTGAGTTCAGCCACCCTGAGACTACCGAGAATATTCCAGGTCAGTGCGAGACCCTACCCAAAAAGTAAAAAGCCCTTTGAAGGATTATGACTGATAAGGTAGGTCTGTTCATAAGTTTTATTTACTGAAATAAATTTTGCATAATTTAACACAGAGACTGTATTATTCCTCATGTATTTTGGCTTCGCTATTCTTACTGTATTCAAAGTGTTGGTTCCTGTGACATCTTAAGCCTTCGCTGCTCATCATGTGGCAGGATGCATCCCATTATAAATGGTGGCACCTTATTGGTTACTTTTCCTACAACTGACAGAAAGTGTAAGGGGGAGGGACTTATTCTGGCTCATGGGTTAGGGGAAGGAGTGGCTGCTGGCTGCCACAGCGCGAATGTAAGGGGCATGTTGGTGGCAGAGGACACTGTATCCAGCACCACAGTGAGTGCTTCTCCACTGAGCTCTAGTCCATACAGGTTCCTCAACTTCCCAAAGTAGCACCACCAGCTGGGAGTCAACTTTAAACACGTGCAGCTCTGGAGAGCCTTCCCTGTCCCAGCCATAGCGGCCAGGCCAGCGGCAGACAGCTTCCTTACGCAAGCCCAGGACGGTATCGCTTTAAGGACTTAAGGGTGTTCTGCTTAATGGAGTTGGTAGAGTTGCCTTGAGTTGGGAAAATACACTGAGGAAGTGACACACAGTATGAAAGAGTGTTAATGACAAGCTCCAGAAAGGTGATTGTAAAAATACAAAATGAGTCTCGTAGATCAGACGACTTAAAATGGACTGCAGATCTGTGCGGCCGGGACTGTTACCCTGCGACAGAGCTTGTTTGTGCTTGTACATACTTTTATAGCAGTTTGTTAGAAAAACGATGTCTCTTAGATCTAATAATAAAAATGGTAGTTATATTGTCCCTCTTGATTTGTTTTTTTTCCCCCTAGTTATCCATTTGTCTGTTGTTTTATACAAGTATTAGCCTGTGCTTTATTGAAAAAGCACAAAAATGAAAACAGCACTCCACTGTAGAGAGCAAAATGATGGACAGCTTCCACATTACCTTGAAGCTTGTTAGAAATGCTCCACTTACTGAAGCAGGTGGTGGGGTCCCCCATCTACTGATGAAGTCTGCGCAGGCTGAAATCTGAGAAATGATTCTGTTTTAAATTTTCCATGTATGAGAGAGAAAGGGCCTCCAGCCACTGCAAATACCTTGTGCATCTGGTTTATGTGGATCCTGGGAGACTGAACCTGGGTCCTGTGGCTTTGTAGGCAAATATCTTAACCACTAAGCCATCTCTCCAGCCCCTGAGAAATGATTCTTGACCAATACTACCCCGAAGAACTTTGTGCTCTGAGGACAGTGTCCTGTGTCTGCAACAAGAACTGCTCCCTGAATGTGGCTTTGAATCCTTAAAATGTGGCTAGTGTGACCAAGGAAGATAATTTTAAATTTTATTTAGTTATTTTAAATATCTAAATGGTAACATGTAGCTAGTGCCGCAGACACTGGGACATTGGATGGCCCAGCTTTTGATCGTTCAACCTCTGAACCTCTGCCCGCATGATAGCAAAGTGTATTTTGTTTTCTTCTACTGGAAAGGAAAGTATAATATGGGATAAGACTGTCTTTTGGCCTGAAATGAGATTAAGCAAGTCCTATAATTAAACTTGGTACTATTACTCACTTATATTTATCTATTTATTTTTATCTGAAAGTTGATTTGGAAGTTTAGAAAATAAGTTTGGATATGTCTCAAGGCTTTATAAACAGCAAGGTAGCTACCGAGCTGTGCCTCCAAGGTCAGGAACCTAACTTGTCTGACTAACGTGCAGCACTTCCTTTAGCATGACTTCTGAAGCTCACTTTTTCTTCCTCCCTCCCTTCCTTCCTTATTTCTTTCCTTCCTACCTTCTTTCTTCTTTCTGTCTTTGTTTTTCAAGGTAGGGTTTCACTGTAGCTCAGGATGACCTGGAATTCACTATGTAGTCTCAGGGTAGCCTTGAACTCATAGTGATCCTCCTACCTCTCCCAAGTGCTGGGATTTAAAGGCATGTGCCACTATGCCTGGCTGAAGCTCTTTTTTTCTAAAGATTTATAGCAGGCAGCTTTTTTGGTTTTTCAAGGTAGGGTCTCATACTCTAGCCCAGGCTGACCTAGAATTCACTATGTAGTCTCAGGGTGGCCTCGAACTCATGGCGGTCCACCTACCTTTGCCTCCCAAGTGCTGGGATTAAAGGCGTGCACTACCACACCCAGCTAGCAGGCAGCTTTTAAGTGCAGTATGATAGTGGAAATAATGCTGGGTATGATGCTTCTCATTTCCTTAAGTAGTAGAGATTTTAATTTCAGATGTGTCTTTGTTTTGTACTATAAGAGAGTCCTTCTTTATAATATTCCCTAAGTTTTCCTTGAAAGACTCTTCCTTTGTCCCCTTTCCAGTATACTTAAAACAGTAATTTGATAAAAGGGATTCCTTTTGCTCATTCAGGGTTATATAGACTTCTCCTTTCCTCATCACATGCTTCAAAATTTAAAGTTTTGGGCCTGGAGAGATGGTTTAGTGGTTAAGGTACTTGCCTGCAAAGCCTAAGAATCCAGGTTCAATTTCCCTACTACCTACGTAAAACCAGATGCACAAGGTGGCACACACATCTGGAGTTGGTTTCCAGTGGCTAGAGACCCTGACATGCCCATTCTCTCTCCCCTTGTCTCTTTCTCTCTCAAATAAATAAATGAAATATTTTTTAAAAAGTTTAAACTTTTGAAACTCAAGGATAGCTTTGGTTCAGATGAATCCCTACCCACTGTGGAATTGCAGATTATTTTGTGATTGACAAGTAGATGGGAATTTGACTGTAGAGGTAAATGAAGATCCCTGTGCAGAATCAGATTTGGAAAATACTCCAAACAGCAATTTTTTAAACATGTTTACTAGGTTTTAGGTTTACAAGAAGGAAATTGTTGGCCATTTAGGTAATGATTCTTTTTTTTTTTTTTTTTTTTTTTTTTTGGTTTTTCAACGTAGGGTCTCACTCTAGCTCAGGCTGACCTAGAATTCACTATGTAGTCTCAGGGTGGCCTTGAACTCATGGCAATCCTCCTACCTCTGTCTCCCAAGTGCTGGGATTAAAGGCGTGCACCACCACGCCTGGCTTGGTAATGATTCTTATAAAGTATGAGAGACAGGGTTGTCCTGTGTGGTTTAGAATGTTAGAGTCAGAAGTTTCTGTAAAGATCACATATGTAGAGCTGGAGAGATGGCTTAGAGGTTAAGGCGCTTGCCTGCAAAGCCAAAGGACCCAAGTTCGAGTCCCCAGGACCCACGTAAGCCAGATGTACAAGGTGGTGCATGTTAGAGTTCGTTTGCAGTGGCTGGATGCCCTGGTGTGCCCGTTCTCCCCTCCCCCCCTTTTCTCTCTCGCCTTCTCTCTCTGTCTCTCAAATAAATGAATATTTTTACAGGCTCTTGCCTGTGAAGCCTAAAGACCCAGGTTCAATTCCCCAGTACCCATGTAAGCCATATGGACAAGATGGGGCATGTGTCTGGAATTCATTTGCAGTGGCTGGAGGCCCTTGTATGCCCATTCTCTCTCCATCTGCGCGCCTCTCTCCCTCTCCCTCTCCCTCTCCCTCTCTCTCTCTCTCTTTTTTGGTTTTTCGAGATAGGGTCTCACTCTAGCCCAGGCTGACCTGGAATTCACTATGGAGTCTCAGGGTGGCCTCGAACTTGCAGCAATCCTCCTACCTCTGCCTCCAAGTGCTGGGATTAAAGGCGTGTGCCACCACACCTGGCTTCTGCCTCTCTCTTAAATAAACAAGTAACAAAAAAGATCTTGTGTAGAGCTGCTGACATAGGACATTAAAATTGTAGCCATATCTATTTTGGTTGGGGCATGAAGTAGGCTATCTTACCTTTTAGGATTGCTTTTGGTTTGTTTATTTTAAGATATTTTTATTCATTTATTTGCAAGCAGAGAGTTACAGAGAAGAGATACACAAAAGAGAATAGGCATGCCAGGGTCTCCAGCTGCTGCAAGGGAACTCCAGATGCATGTGCCAGTTTTGCGCATCTGGCTTTACATAGGAACTGGGAAATCTAACCCAGGTTGTTAGGCTTTGCAGGTGTGCCTTAACTGATGAGCCATATCTCCAGCCCCTTATTTATTTATTCATTTATTTATTTTTTGAGGTAGAGTCTTGCTGTAGCCCAGGTTGACCTGGAATTCACTATTGTAGTCTCAGGGTAGCCTTGAACTCACGACAATCCCCTTACCTCTGCCTCCCAAGTGCTGGGATTAAAGGTGTGCACCACCACGCCCAGCCCCTGATTTATTTATTTATTTTTTGTTTATTCTTACTTATTTATTTGAGAGCAACAGAGAGAAAAAGAGGCAGAGAGAGAATGGACGCACCAGGGCTTCCAGCCACTGCAAACAAACTCCAGTCATGTGCGCCCCCTTGTGCATCTGGCTAACGTGGGTCCTGGGGAATCAAGCCTTGAACCAGGGTCCTTAGGCTTCATAGGCAAGCGCTTAACTGCTAAGCCATCTCTCCCTTATTTATTTTTTTTTAATTTTAATTAATTAATTTATTTGAGAGCGACAGACACAGAGAGAAAGACAGATAGAGGGAGAGAGAGAGAATGGGCGCACCAGGGCTTCCAGCCTCTGCAAACAAACTCCAGACGCATGTGCCCCCTTGTGCATCTGGCTAACGTGGGACCTGGGGAACCGAGCCTCGAACGGGCGTTCTTAGGCTTCACAGGCGAGCACTTAACCGCTAAGCCATCTCTCCAGCCCATCCCTTATTTATTTTTAACAAATCACTGCTTCCTCATTATATTAGTTCTGTTGAATGAGAGGGCTTCATTCTCAGGGCCCATTGGGTTAAGCTGTGGTAGGCAAAGGGCATCTGTTCAACTGAAAATGACTTGGAGATCTGAGTATACTAATTTTGGGATTTGACATTATGCTGTTTTGGCTGTTTTATGTTTGTCTAACTTTTGGAGGGTGAGAATGGGAGGAGACAGAATCTTATTTGCAGTGTAGCCCGACTGGCTTTGAGTTCCATTCCTCCTGCCTTTTTCTCCCCAGAGCTGAAATTATTGACGTCACTGCGCTCAGTTAGTTTTGGCCTGCCATGTCTCCAGAAGGACTCAAGTTTTAGATACCTGGGTACATGATTGAATTCTCACTGTGGAGTCACTTTTGTTTGTGTTTTTTTTTTTTTTTTGGTTTTATTTTTATTTATTTGAGAGCAACAGAGAAAGAGGCAGAGAGAGAGAATGGGTGTGCCAGGGCTTCCAGCCACTGCAGACGAATTCCAGATACGAGCACCCCCTTGTGCATCTGGCTAATGTAAGTCCTTGGGAATGAACCAGGGTCCTTAGGCTTCACAGGCAAGCACTTAACCGCTCCAGCCCTGTTTTGTTTGTTTTTGATGCAGGAACTTACGTGTCTCAGGCTGGCCTTGAACTCACTATGTAGCCAATTATGACCTTGAGCTTCAGGTCCTCCTTTCTGTATTTCTCAGTACTGGTGTTGCAGTGTGAACCTCTGCACTGGTTCATACAGTGCTGGGAATGGAACTCAGGACGTTGCACATGCATGCTAGGCAGTCACTCCACCCACTGAGCTGTGTCCCTATCCACTCTGGGGTCTTAGGAATGAGAAAGCCTGTCTGATAGTTTGACAGATCTGAAGCTTAAAATGTTTGTAGTTGTCACCTAGATGTCTCTCAGCTGATGATGTGGATAATGAAAATGTGGTATATATACATAACGCAATTTTACTATGCTGCAAAGGAAAATGAAGTTAGGAAATTTGTATGAAAATGGATAAGGTTCTAGAAAATTACACTGAAATAACTTGGCAGAAAGACAAAATCATATGTTCGCTTTCATATGTGGATGTACAGAGGTGGATGGGTAAAAGAAGGAGGGAAAGGAAAACAAAAAAATTGAAACATTGTAATGAAATCCAATTCTGAGGCTAGAGAGAGATGGCTCGGCTGTTAAAAGCACTTAATTGCAAACCTATGGTCCTAGGTTCAATACTCTAGCCACCTATATAAAGCTGAGGAGGCATTCCTTTGTACCAGTAAGAGACTCTGGGGTACCCATACACACACATACAAATTTTTTTAAAAGGTGCCCAGCAACAGAGGAAGAACACCCCAAGGTTCTCTGGCCCACACATACATGCAGTATATCTACATACACACACACTCACATACCTGACACACAAGAACAAGTGTACACTTAAAAAAAATTCAAACAAGGGCTGGCGAGATGGCTTAGCATAACGTTAAGGCGTTTGCCTGCAAAGCCAAAGGACCTTGGTTCGATTCCCCAGGATCCATATAAGGCAGATGCACGAGGTGGCACATCTGGAGTTCTTTTGCAGTGGCTGGAGGCCCTGTCATGCCCATTCTCTTTCTCTCTCTCTCTCTCTCTCTCTCTCTCTCTCTCTCTCTCTCTCTCTGTGTGTGTGTGTGTGTGTGTGTGTGTGTGTGTGTGTGTCTTTCTCTCTCTCACTCTCTCAAATAAATAAATAAATAAAATTTAAACAAACACAGGTCTGGGCTGGAGTTGTGGCTTAGTGGTTAAGTCACATGCCTGCAAAGCCAGAGGACCCAGATTTGATTGCCCAGGACCCAGATCCACAAGATGGCATATGTGTCTGGAATTAGGTTGCAGCTGCTGGAGGCCCTGGCATACTGGTGTTCTCATTCTCTGTCTCACAAATAAAAATAAAATATTTTAAAAACCAGTATTGGAAGCCAGGCGTGGTGGCACACGCCTTTAATCCCAGCACTCAGGAGGCAGAGAGGTAGGAGGATCACCCTGAGTTCGAGGCCACCCTGAGACTACATAGTGAATTCCAGGTCAGCCTGGGCTACAGTGAGACCCTACCTCAAAAAAACAAGAATAAATAAATAAAAACCAGTATTGGTATGATAATAAAAGTATCAACCAAAAAAAAATTCGTAGTTTTCCTTGCTTCTAAGATTATGGGGAAGGGTAATATGATGAGATGAGGGGTGAACCTATGCAAGGCTGCAAAACTTGAAAAAGTTTTTCTTTTTTCTTTTTTGGTTTTACAAAGTAGGGTCTCACTCTAGCCCAGGCTGACTTGGAGTTCACTGTGTAGTCTCAGGTTGGCCTCCAAATCACAGTGATCCTCGTGCCTCTGTCTCCTGAGTGCTGGGATTAAAGGCATGTGCTCAGCTTTTTTTTTTTTTTTTTTTTTTTTTGCTTTTCAAGGTAGGCTCTCACTCTAGTCCACACTGACCTGAAATTCACTATGTAGTTTAAGGTTGGCCTCGAATTCATGGCAATCCACCTACCTCTGCCTCCCAAGTGCTGGGATAAAGGCATGTGCCACCATGTCCTGCAAATTATTATTCCTTTTTATTTATTTACAAGATGAGAGAGAAGAGAGACAGAGCAAATGTACACACCAGAGCCTCCTGCAAACAAACTTCAGATGCATGTGCCACTTTATGCATCTGGCTTTATGTGGTCACTGGGAAACCAAACCCACTCATTAGGCTTTGCAGGCAAGCACCTTAACTGCCAAGTCATCCCCCAAATTTTAAAAAATAAAATGGTGGGACTGGGGAAATGACTCAATTGATAAAGTGTTTGTCTTAGAAGAATGAGGCCCTGAATTCAATCTGTAGCACTAATATCATATAAAATGCCTGGTGTGGTGGCTTGCCTGTAATCTGTCCCAGAACTGGGGAGAGAGAGTGAGTTGGACCCCTTGGAATGTTTTGGCCAGCTAGCCTAGCCTAATAAGTGAGTTCCAGGCCAGTGAGTGTCAAAAGAAGGTGGGCAGTACACCATGCGTACTCAAAAAAAAGACCTACCTTAGTGAAAATTTACATGTCCTAAATAAGACTGGGCAGCACTGTTGAGTAGCTTTAAAAATTTTTTTAGAGAGAGAGAGAGAATGGACAGACCAGGGCTTTTGGCCACTGTGAACGAACTCCAGACACATATGCCCCTTTGTGTACATGTGTGACGTTGCGCGATTGAATCACTGTGCATCTGGCTTTGAGGGACCTGGAGATTTGAATGAGTTCTTAGCCTTCACAGAGAAGCGCCTTAACTGCTGAGCCATCTCTCCAGCCCTTTTATTTTTTGTTGTTGTTGTTTGTGTGTTTTTGTTGTTGTTTCTTCAGGATAGTTTCTCCCTCTAGCCCAGGCTGACCTGAAATTCACTCTGTAGTCTCAGGGTGGACTCGAACTCTTGACAATCCTCCTACCTCTGCCTCCCGAGTGCTGGCATTAAAGTTGTATGCCACCACATACGTCTTTATTTTTATTAATTTTTGGCTTTTTGAGGTAGGGTCTCACTGTATGTAGTTCAGGCTGACCTGGAATTCACTGTGTAGTCTCAAGGTGGTCTTGAACTACTTGCCTCCTAAGTGCTGGGATTAAAGGTGTACACCACCACACCATACTTGTTTGTTTGCTTGCTTGCTTTTTTAAGTAGGCCTCTCTAGCACAGGCTGGCTTGGAATTCACTTTGTAGCCAAGACTGGTCTCAGACTCATGAGTTTCCTCCTACCACACCTGGCTCTTGGTGGCTTCAAAGACTGTATTAGAGGGAGAGGGGAGAGGGGAAGAGGCAGAGAATGGGCACACCAGGACCACTAGCCACTGCAAAGGAAATCGAGACACGTACGCCACCTTGTGCACCTGGCTTTACATGGCTACTGGGTCATTGAACCTGGGTCCATTGGCTTTGCAGGCAAGTGCCTTAACTGCTAAGCCATCTCTCCAGTCCCCCCTTTTTGTTCTTTACTGTGTCTTGTTTATCAGAAACCTTTGTCATGCCCCTTTCTCCTGTCATGGTAGGGTACTTGTAGTACTTTGGTGACTCTGTTTTTCTGCTTATTAGAAACTTCTCGGCATGCCCCTTCCTTATACCACAATAGAATACTTTCACATTCAAATAACATGTGTGGTAAGACTTTTTTCACATCTTTTGTCTAGTCATTCAGCTTTATGAAAGGATTTGAGTAGTATCATGATGATAATAATAGCTTGTGAATCGGCTTACATGGGTCCTGGGGAATTGAACCTGGGTCCTTTAGTTTCATAGACACATGCCTTTAATTACTATGCCATTTCTCCAGCCCTTAAGCAATGTTTTTAAAAAGTTTATTTATTTTTTATTTATTTATTTATTTTGGTTTTTCAAGGTAAGGACTCACTCTAGCCCAAGCTGACCTGAAATTCACTGTGGAGTCTCAGAGTGGCCTCACACTCATGGCGATCCTCCTACCCCGCCTCCTGAGTGCTAGGATTAAAGGCGTGCACCACTAAGCCTGGCTTAAATTAATTAATTTATTTGCAAGCAGAGAGAGAGGAGAGACAGAGAAGAGAGACAGACACAGAGAGAATGGGCACACCAGGGCCTGTAACCACTGCAAATGAACTCCAGACACACGTGCCCCTTGTGCATCTGGCTTACATGGGTCTTGGGAAATCGACTTATCTGGGTCCTTTGGCTTTGTAGGCAAATGCCTTAACCACTAAGCCATCTCTCCAGCCCTTAAGCAATGGCTTTTAAGTGTAGTTCTTTGTTAATATAGCTTAACCAAACTTACTCCAATCATTGTGCAGGGTTTTTTTTTTTTCTGGATTCTCATGAGTAAGTGACCATTAGATCATTATTTTCAATGGAGGAAACTGGGTTAGGGGTTAAATTTTAAAAATTTTATTTATTTAGACTTAACAGAAATATACTGTCTCACTGTCTGAGGCTGGGTCAGGTCACGTTGTTAGCAGGACTAGTTCTTTTTGAGGGCAGTGAGGAGGAATGTGTCCTATGTTTCCCTCAGCTGTTGCTGGTTTGCTGGTCATCTCTGCTATTTGTAGCTTGTAGGAGCAGCGTCGTGACTCAGACGCAGGGACTCCGCTTCTGCCTGCAGTCACAGAAGTAGCCATCCGCCCTTTGAGTTGTGAGCCTCGCGTTCCTTAGCACCGCAGTGTGCCGCCCTTCTCTGCGGGCTAATAAAATAGTCCACTGTTACACATGGAACATGGGCTCTGCCCATGATACCCCATGTCAAAGTTCGTAATTACCTCCGACTTCCACCCCTAAATACTTCTGTAGTTCTAGGTCTAGGGGGGTGTTGCAGTCAGATCCACATTGCTGGTAGAAATCACCCAGCCAAGAGAGCAGCTTGTGGGAGAAAAAGAGGTTTATTTTGGCTTACAGGCTCAAGGGGGAAGCTCAATGATGGCAGGGAAAATGACGACATGGGCAGAGGATGGACATCACCTCCTGGCCAACATAAGGGGGGCCATAGCAACAGGAGAGTGTGCCAAACATTGGCATGGGGAAACTGGCTATAACACCCATAAGCCCACCCCCAACAATACACTGTCTCCAGGAGGTGTTAATTCCCAAATCTCTATCAGCTGGGAATCTAGTATTCAGAACACCCAAGTTTATGGGGGACACCTGGATCAAACCACCACAGGGTGCCTCTTGCCAGATACAGCATTCCCTGAATTGCTGTGTGTACTGCAAAAAACCTCACTCCTTTTTTTTGAAATGTTTCCTGTTTTTGCTGCCTTCTAAAATTCTGTTTTAGTTAAAAAAATCTTATTTGGTCTGGAGAGAGATGGCTTAATGGTTAAGCGCTTGCCTGTGAAGCCTCAGGAACTCGGTTCGAGGCTTGATTCTCCAGGACCCACGTTAGCCAGATGCACAAGGGGGCACACGCATCTGGAGTTCATTTGCAGTGGCTAGAAGCCCTGGCACGCCCACTCTGCTCTCTCTCTCTCTGCCTTTCTCTCTCTGTCACTCTCAAATAAATAAATTAAAATCTTATTTATTGATTTGCATGTGCATGTGTGTGGGCATGCTAGAGTGTCTTGCTGCTGACAATGAAAACACATTTGGTTTTACTTGGATAGCTGGTGAACTGAACCCCAGGCCAGAAGGCTTTGCAGGCAAGCTCCT
Organism: Jaculus jaculus; assembly: GCF_020740685.1. Classification (NCBI taxonomy): domain Eukaryota; kingdom Metazoa; phylum Chordata; class Mammalia; order Rodentia; family Dipodidae; genus Jaculus; species Jaculus jaculus. The sequence continues at coordinate 121,697,417 of NC_059109.1, read as the reverse complement.
TTAATGAGTGAGCCATCTCTCCAGCCCCATACCTTTCTTAATATGATGAGGATCGTTCCTTGTCTTAATTGTATGTTCTTCACGCCTCTCGTATTTTGGAAGTAAGTTTCTCAGCAGGCCACAATTGGCTTTTTATATATAGAGTTGTCCCACAGTCATAAAAGCATTAAGGAGTAGTGGGTGAGAGTATGGATTGTGTAACCATCTCTCTTGGGTTTGACTCTTGGGTCTGCCACTTAGTGCCTGTGTGATTCTCCCTCTATCCAAAGTGGAAATAATGTCTGTGTGCTATGATGATTTTGAAAAGCTAGTGAACCAATTTAGATCAAGCTGGGAACAATGCCTGGGATTGTAACCATGATAAAGTATTGGATAGTACAAAGAATCAGCTACCAGAAGGCCAAGATAAGTGAGGAGAAATCATTATTAGTCCTTCTAATGTTAGTATTAAGCTGTTAATTTTAATTTTCCTTTGACTCAGCTGGAATATCTAAGTTAAATTTTATAAGTGTTTCTGTGGTGGTGGACAGTGGCCTAGAACTGTGCTCAAGGATTTATAGTGTAGGAGGATGTAAGATAGTAACAAATAATTTGTGCAGACAGTTGTACAGCTGTTACATTGTAGCCTATGGAAAATGTTACAAGACCAGAAAAGCTGTTGGAGCTTAGCAGTGGGAGAGATGGGGAATCAGGACATTTAGTGGGCAGGCAGGATTTAAGTGGAAATGTGAGTGAAGATTGGTTGGGGTAGAAGGAAGGTAAGGATCAGAGGGCTGTAGTAAAAACGTCTGTCCATCCACGCTGCAAAAATAATGCATGTAAGAATTGCAGTAATCAAAGTGAGCTTCCACCTTCAGGGAGCTCACATTCTGGGGAATGTTTGGAGATTCAAGTTGGTAAAGAAAAAGAAAGCATGTTAATGGGGCAGAATAGATTTGTACAACTAAGAAAAGCACGTGAATTTCCAAGGATTTCGGGGACTTGAGGGAAACCTATAAGTGTTTTTGTTTATTTGTTTGTTTGTTTTTAAAGACTTTTGTTGTTGTTTTTTCGTGGTAGGGTCTCACTCTAGTTTATGCTGTCCTGGAATTCACCCTGTAGTCTCAGGGTGGTCTCAAACTTATGATGATCCTCCTACCTTTGCCTCCCAAGTGCTGGGGTTAAAGACATGCGCCATCACACCCGGCTTTTTAAAAGATTTTATTTTATTTTTTATTAGAGAGAGAGAATATGAATGGGCATGCTAGGGCCTCTGACCACTGCAAACATACTACAGATACATGTGCCACCATGTGCATCTGGCTTATGTGGATCCTGGAGAATCAAACCTGGGTCCTTAGGCTTAACAGGTGTATGCCTTTACCACTAAGCCATCTCTCTCCAGTCCCCAAGTAGCTTTCTCCTTTGGAGGCATCCTCACAGTTTCCAGTGTACGTGGTTCCATACTTCTCGTTCTCTGCCTCTTTCTTTTGGCCTGTTTAGTCCTTCCTTGAGATGTGAGGACAAGTCCCATTGTCTTCCTGGGGCTTTCCTTTTCTGAATCTTTCTGAAAACAGAAGCCCCCCACCCCCCCACCCCCGTCTTCCAACCATGTGTAGAGACAGATTTTGTGTATTTAACCAGTTTAGTCTTTTTTTTTTAACTTATTTATTTATTTGAGAAAGAGACTAAGTGGCAGGGAGAGAGGGAGAGAGAGAATGGGTGTGCCAGGGCTTTCAGCCAGTGCAAATGAACTTGAGATGCTTGCACCACCTTGTGCATCTGGCTCACACGGGTCCTGGGGAATTGAACTTGGGTCCTTGGCTTGGCAGCCACTAAGCCATCTCTCCAGCCCCAGTTTGGCTTTCCATGATCAGATGCCTCTGTCTTTCCTCCAAGTGTGGGTTGTTCATTATTTAATAAACAATTACTGAGCTTTTTTTTTTTTTTTGATTTTTAGCCATTCCTGGGCACTGGAGATTTTGGAGATAAGTACATGGTCTCTGCCCTTGCGGAATACACAGTCTGATAGAAGAGGCAGAAATGTAAACTGCTACAAATGTGATGAATGTCATGTAGAGGTGTGTTCATGTTCTCTGGAGGAACAGAACCAGCAGAAGGAATATATATTACAAAGGGGATTTATAACAATGGCAGCCCTGTCTGCATGCTGGAGAGGCTCAGAACCACAAGTTCTCAGTCCACTTCAGTCCACATTTGAAGGCCAAAGACACTGGATTCCAATGTTAGTGAAGGATGGCAGCAACAGGGTGACAAGGAACATGAGTAGCCTAGCTGTTAAGGTCTCTCATTCATACACACACACACACACACACACACACACACACACACACACACGAAATTTATTTGCAAGCAGAGAGATACAGACAGACAGACAGACAGACACACACACACACACACACATGAAATTTATTTGCAAGCAGAGAGATACAGACAGACAGACACACACACACAGAGACAGAGTATGGGTGTGTCAGCGCCTCTAGCCACCACAAACTAACTCCAGATGCATGTGCTACCTTGTACATCTGGTTTATGCGGATACTGGGGAATCAAATCTGAGTCATTAGATTTTTCAGGCAAGTGCCTTATAAGATCGCTGAGCCATCTACCTAGCCCAGGGTCTTCCCCTCTTCACCCTTCTTGGAAATGCCCTAAAAGACCCACCGAAGAGGCATTTCTCTTGATTCCTTACCCAATCAAATTTTAACAATAAAGATTAAAAATCATTTGAGCTATGCTCAGTTTTGTTAGAACATGGGAAGGACCAACCATCAACCTAGGGGAGTTAGGTAAGATTTTCAAGACACATGAAAGTTGATTTGGAGTTCAGTGATCACAACTTGGGATTGGTGTCTTGGGTTTGGAGAACTTTATACTAAAGAGAAGAGTCCACTACATTCACTATGGTGAGTGTTGTGGAGAGCTGTAGGATAGTGTTGTAAGGTGTAGGCTGTTCCGATACTTGAAGATCATGTGAGGGGTTTCATTTTGTTTAGCAGTAAGGAATCACCAGAGGCTTTAATGCAGAGCAGTACATTTTCCACACTTGGGCAGTAGAGACTGGTTTAAAACAGTGGTGCTCAGTTGTCGTTATACGTTAGAATCATCTGAAGAGCTTTGAAAATGCAGGAGCCCAGGCTGCATTCAGTCAAAGCACATTACCTGCTGGAGAGACCTAGGTTTCAGGTTTTTGAAAATAACTTCCCAGGCAATTCCAGTGTGCATGCAAGTCTGAAAACATTGATTTCTAGAGTCCTGCCAGTAAAATGATTCAGGAAGCTAGGGACTGCTCTGGATAGGCGCCAAAACAAGGAGACAGAACCAACCATTATTCTTTTCAACTTCTTGAATGCTTGGCTTCTCTACCACAATTGTGGCCCTTATGGGCACAAAGTCCATTCTTTGTACTTTGAATTCTTCATACTGAGTAGTACATAGTAGGTTTTTAAATAAATACGTGCTTGCATTAAAGTCAGTTTTCCTGTATTCAGGTACTTAGGATATTTTTATTTCATTTATTTCTCTCCTTTTTTCTTTAAGTAAGTAGAATTTCCTTTGGGAAAAAGTAAATAGAAATGAAACTTTGGTCAGTTTTATTGTCTCATAGTTATGACTAAAGTTAAAGTTAAAAAATAGCCTTGCTGGGCATGGTGGTGCACACCTTTAATCCCAGCACTTGGGAGGCTAAGGTAGGAGGATTGCCAGAAGTTCACAGTAGCTTGGGGTTGCTACAGAGTGAGTTCCAGGTCAGCCTGGGCTAGAGTGAGAGATTTTGCCTCAAAAAAATAAAAAATCAAAAAACAGTAAGTCTCGGGGTTTTGAATTATGCATAACATCTCTGTATTAGCACCCATAGGAAAGCTTGCCTTTAACTCTTGGTATTTGTATAAAATCCATAGCACTAGTGGTAACCTCAAATACAGGATTTAGGTAAATTATCCAACATGTGGCAGGTATACCTTAAAAATAACACCTAAGTTCTATAGTTTAAATAGTACCTTAGACAAATGTGGTATAGAAACTGACTTGAAATACTGTGATCAGGAATAGTATTTCGATGCCATGAAGCACTTTGGGTCAACTTTTCCTTCTCTATTCTAATGAAGAAGAGTTGGAGCATGGAGATATGAAAAACGTGTGTGTGTGTGTGTGTGTGTGTGTGTGTGTGTGTGTGGTGTATATAGTGTATGCACATGCTTGTGCCCATGCAACACCTCATACACATACCTGTGGTGGCTGGAATGGAATGGCTGGTGTCCTGTTCCATTGCTCTTCCACCTGTTTTTTTTTTGGGGGGGGGGTTAAGGATCTCTTTCCTAGCCCAGGCTGACCTGGAGTTCACTGTGTACTCTCAGGCTGGCCTCCAACTCACAACAGTCCTCCTACTTCTGCCTCCTGAGTGCTGGGATTAAAGGTGTATGCCACTATGCCCTTCTCCTTCTCTTTCTCCTCCTTCATTCTTTTCTCTCTTTCTCTCTCTTTTTGAGGTAGGGTTTTACTTTAGCTCAGGCTGACCTGGATTGCACTGTGTAATCATAGAGTGGTCTCGAACTCATGATAGTCCTCCTACTTCTGCCTCCCAAGTGCTGGGATTAAAGGCGTGCACCACCACGCCTGGCTGTCTTCTTCTTTTTTTTTTTTAATAATGCTTTTTTTTTTATTTTTAGCTATTAGAGAGAGAGAGAGAGAGAGTGAATGAATGAATGAATGAATGAATGAATGAATGAAAGAAAAATGAATATGGGCGTGCTAGGGTCTTCACCATTGCAAATGAACTCCAGATGCATGCACCACTCTGCATCTGGCTTTATGTGGATACTGGAGAATTGAACTCATCCTTAGACTTTGCAGGCAAGTGCCTTAACTCCTGAATCATCTTTCCCTATCCCACCTATTCCCTCTTTCTTTTTGGTTTTTCAAGGTAAGGTCTTAGACTAGCTCAGGCTAACCTAGAATTCACTATGTAGTCTCAGGGTGACCTTGAACTCAGTGATCCTCCTACATTTGCCTCCCAAGTGCTGGGATTAAAGGTGTGCGCCACCACGCCTGGCTTTCTGCCTATTCTTTTTTTATATATATTTTTATGCCACTGCAAATGAGCTCCAGATGTGTATGCCCCCTTGTACATCTGTCTTACATGGGACTTGGGGAATCGAACCCAGGTCCTTTGGCTTTGCAGGCAAGTGCCTTAACCACTAAGTCATCTCTCCAGCTCTTTCTGTCTATTCTTAATTGAGTCAGAGTCTCTTTCTGATCCTGGGCCTTGCCATTTTTTTCATACTGTGCAATTCTTGGCTGTGTGCTTTCCTACTGGGCTGGGGTTACAAGTGCACGTGGCCACATCTAGCTGTTACCAACATTTTATACTTAAAGATATTTATGTATCTCTGTTTTGCATCTTGAAAAAACATAAAACATACAGAATAGTACCAGATTTGTTTTATTTTTAAAATTTTAAAATTTGAGAGAGAGAAAGAGGTAGATAGGGAGAGAATGAGCATGCCAAGGCCTCCAGCAGCTGCAACTCCAGATGAATTCACCACCACCTTGTGCATCTGGCTCACTTGGGTCCTGGGAGATGAACCTGGGTCCTTTGGCTTTGCAGGCAAATGCCTTAACCGCCAAGCCATCTCTCCAACCCCAGTTTTGCTTTACTTGTTTACTTATTTGTTTTTAAAAATATTTGTTTCCTAGAGAGAGAAAGAGAGAGAATGGGCCCATTAGGACTTTTAGCCACTACAAATGAACTCCAGACACATGCAACACCATGTGCATCTGGTTTACGTGGGGTTCTGGGGAATTGAACCTCGATACTTAAGCTTCACAGGCTAGCACCTTAACTGCTAAGCCTTTTTTTCAGTCCCCAGTTTTGCTTTTTATTTATTTGTTTTTTCGAGGTAGGGTCTCACTCCAGCCCAGGCTGATCTGGAACTCATTCTGTAGTCTCAGAGCGGCCTCAAACTCACAGTAATCCTCCTACCTCTGCCTTCTGAGTGCTGTGATTAAAGGCGTGTGCCACTACGCCCGACTTTGCTTTTTTATTTATTTATATTTGGTTTTTCAAGGTAAGGTCTCACTCTAGCCCAAGCTGACCTGGAATTCACTACGTAGTCTCAGGGTAGCCTCCAACTCATGGCAGTCCTCCTACCTCTGCCTCCCTAGTGCTGGAATTAAGGGTGTGCGCCACCACGCCTGGCCAATTTTGCTTTTCAATCTCTCTGCTTTTTTTGTTTGTTTGTTTGTTTTTTCGAAGTAGGGTATCACTCTAGCCCAGGCTGACCTGGGATTCACTATGTAGTCTCAGGGTAGCCTCGAACTCACAGTGATCCTCCTACCTCTGCCTCCCAAGTGCTGGGATTAAAGGCATGTGCCACCACGTCCGGCTCTCTCTGCTTTTGCTTTGCCATTTGAGAGTTACCTACAGACATTGTGACACTTAACTCCTCAAGACTTTTTCATTTATCTTAGAAAGCATTCTCTGAAGAGCTAAACTATTACCATTATGTCACTCAGGAAACATGACATAAAAACAATGTGTAGAGCACGTTTAAATTCCCCCACAGTGATGTTATTTGTAGTCCCCTCCCCTTAGGATCAGTCAGCATCTGATGTATGGTGTCAAGCATCATGCTTTTTTAGCTTTCAGTCACAGGATTTCAGAGGTGGAGGATGCCGTTCAGCTTCCTGCTTACCCCCTTCTGTGTTCCATGTGATGAGTTTGCAGGCCAGGAGTTGACCTGAGAAGAGATGCCGGGTTTTCACACGGAAACTCTGATCCCGTGCACACTCGTTTGCTCATGTCTTCCTGAGGCTGGGAGAGGTTTTGTCCTGACAGTTATTTTCCATTCCAGAATCAAAACTATTAGATCACCTGTGTGTCTCGCTACTAAAAAAAAAAAAAAAAAATGTGGCAGTGTCATTAAGACTTTGGGAAAAGATTTCCATAGTTCCCCTCTATTGCTTCAAGACCATTGATTGTTGTATCCTGTCTTTACATAGTTTGTGGGTTTCTTTCTCCCCCCCACAAACTACAAATGTGTCTTCTGTTCCCTTTAAATACTCTTTTAGGTTATGTATTTTGGTTCTTTGCCCTAGTAGCTTTGTATTTCTACTGGAGAGTATTCTTTGTTGTTTCAAGTCTTGGCAGTGCTACAATCTGTATTTCCCCTCTCACCCCCAATCTGTATCTCACCCCGCCCCTCTCTGCCCTGTGATGCAAACTTTCACTTCCAGTTACATAGTCAGCACTCCCTGCTCCTCCCCCCCAAGTCCCATAAGCAAAGCTGAGCTCTGCACCCTCACGTATAAACGCTGAACATTGCTGGATCATTAGCCTGGGTTCAGAACCAGGATATTTGACTAGTAGGAGCATTAGGTCCCAGTCTTACCAGCAGATCCTTCTCATTCCCCTCCCACTTGTCTATAGGTATGTGTATACACACACACACACACACACACACACACACACACACACACACACGTGTATGAGAGGCAAAGCCTTGCCACCAATGCAATTTACACCTGGATGTGATGTGAAGTTGTGGGAGTTAGGCTTTGTGAAATAAAATTTTAAGTTTCTGAACTTTTTTCCTTCATCTTAAGATAGTTTTCTAAGGAGGTTTTTAAAAGACTTACTCCTGAAAATTTAATAAATACCACAAATATTGTATCTTAATTTAGATACTGGAGCTTGAAAATCTTGGATATTCTCCTTATTTAAGTAGCACTAATTGTAAGAATAGTTGAGGAACAGAAGGGACCTGGAGTAGTTATCTTTTGTCTCAAAATCCCTGACAGAAACATGGGAGTAAGGATTTATTTCAGCTCACAGTTTCGGAGATTTTAGCTCACATCATCATGGACAGGAGGCAGGAGAGCCATACAGGAAGAGGGCAGGGCAAGATTAAGTCAAGGATATACTCCTAATGACTTCCTGTGAGGAGCTGCCTCTTACCACCTGCTAGTAATGCCGTCATATTGTGAATCCATCAAGGAATTAATTTGTTTCTTATATCAGAGCCCCCGTATCTAATCATCTCTGGAGGTTCTTCATAGACACACCCAGAAGTGATCTTAGTTAAAGTTGGTGTGTAAGGCAATCAAGATCAACTGTCATAGGCCTTGTGCACTTGATTGACTTGCTCTCATTACCCTGTTGATGGGAGAGGACACTGAGGAAAGAAGTAGAAAGAGTTACTAAATTCTCGCTAGGAGATTGGAAGAGAGTCTGGAGATGGAGGTATTTTATAGAAAAAAAATCCTTCACAGGGCATGCCAGGAATCAGCTGTGCACCCAAGGAAGCCAGCAATGGAGAGATCTGGCCCTGTTGCCAGAAAGGGCAGGAATATGATAGGACCAAATAAAAGTAAGGTATCTTTGTCCCATTCCAGGGCTGCAAAAGAAAGAGGAAGTGTTTACTGAGTGAGTGGGCTATGCATACTTCCATTGAGTGTAGATTTGGTCATTTTCTCCACTTTATCAGTGAAAGAACTGAGGAGAGGGGAAGCAGAGCAACTTGTTGATGATCAGTTGGTTCTCTGGTCTCACGGGGTCATGAATGTAGGGCATTGGGGACTGACTGGTGTGTGCACACAGCTTGACACAAATGCGGCCATCTTGAGTCATGACTGCCATCTTTGCCCCTTTGTTTTTTTTTTGTTGTTGTTGTTTTGTTTGTTTTGGTTTTTTGAGGTAGGGTCTCACTCTGGCCCAGGCTGACCTGGAATTCACTATGGAGTCTCAGGGTGGCCTCGAACTCACGGCGATTCTCCTACCTCTGCCTCCCAAGTGCTGGGATTAAAGGTGTGTGCCACCACACCTGGCTCTTTGCCCCTTTGTAACTGTGGCTGTTTCTTCCTGCATAGTTTCCCAGAAAGTCATGTGGAAAAATTTTTAAGAGTCACATTTGGAGTGTTACAGTTGGGTCCTGGTTCCAAGGGTACCCCTGACTGTTCAATATTATCTTAAGATAATCTAGCTACAGTCTAGCCAGGATAAAGCCACTTTTGTCCTCACCCTTCTTTTTTTTTTGTCTTGTTGACCCAAATTATGGGGAATTCGGCTGTTCTTTTTTGTTTTGTTTTGTTTTTAATAATTTATTTATTTATCTATTTAAATTTTTTTTTAATTTTTATTTATTTATTTATTTGAGAGCGACAGACACAGAGAGAAAGACAGATAGAGGGAGAGAGAGAGGATGGGTGCGCCAGGGCTTCCAGCCTCTGCAAACGAACTCCAGACGCGTGTGCCCCCTTGTGCATCTGGCTAACGTGGGACCTGGGGAACCGAGCCTCGAACCGGGGTCCTTAGGCTTCACAGGCAAGCGCTTAACCGCTAAGCCATCTCTCCAGCCCTTATTTATTTTTTTATTAACAACTTCCATGATTGTAAACAATATCCCATGGTAATGCCCTCCCTCCCCCAACGTCCCCCTTTGAAACTCCATTCTCCATCATACCCCTCCCCCTCTCAGTAAGTCTCTCTTTTATTTTGATGTCACGATCTTTTACCTCCTATTATGATGGTTTTGTGTAGGTAGTGTCAGGCACTGCTAGGTCATGGATATTCAGGCCAATGTGTGTTGGAGGAGCACTCAACTGGTCTTAATGCCACCTAGAACCACACTTCTGTCGGTAAGTCCCCAGTAAAAGTTGTACAATTCTAGATCTGTCATTTTTTGTGTTTCATTAAACCTTGTATCCAGTCCTCATAACCAGGGCAAGATTGTTCCAGAACACTTGCCTTGAAGTGAGTGAGTCCTGCTGTGGGGGGTTGTGTCTGGGAACATCATGCCTATTCAAGACTGTAGCTTATATCTGGCAGATCCTATCATCTCCTTTTTTTTTTTTTTTTTTTTTTTTGTCCAGGTTACCACTCTGAAGTTCCCATTAAAAGCTGGTGATCACATCACTAAAAATTGTGCTAGAGAATATTTACAGCTTTTTTTTTTTTCTTTTTTAACTCCTTGAGTACAGACTGTGCCTTATCTGGGAAATGCTTGCTTTGGGACTCTTGAGCTGTGCATTTGGGTGCTGGGGCGTGTCCATTAGCGTCACATTTCATTCGGTGCAGCAGATGTTTGTGGGCTTTGTGAGAGCCCTGCCGAGGCCTTAGTGCCGGGGCAGCAGATGTGCTCTGGGCGGGGGGGGCGGGGTGTACAGCCGTGGTGTTAGGAGTACAGTGAAACAGCGCAGCGAAATAGAGAAAGGAACTTCCTGAAAGAGCTCAGGAAGAGTTCAGATCTCAGTTGGGTTTTGAAGGGTGAATAGGAATTTGTCAGGCATGTGGGTACTCCGAAAAATTAAATGAAAGTTTCCAGAAATGTGGGCAGAGGCTTTCTTCTCATGTTATTGCCACTATGTCTAGACTTACTTACTTACTTACTTTTTTTTTTTTTTGAGACGTGTAAGCTAGGCTAGCCTTTAATTATGTAGCCCAGGCTGGCCTTGAACTCACGGTCTTCTTGCCTCTCACATGCTGGGATTATAGGTGTGTGTGCCCCCACACCTAGGATGTGTAGAGTGTCTGGTTGTAAAATTCCATCTTTCCCCCTAGTGTTCTGAAATGCACTTGGCATTATGTGCCTCAACAGCAGAGCTGGGTGCCTTGGGGTCAAGTGTCCAGCTTGTAGTAGAGAAGGAAATGCTGCACTTGGGGAACCGCGGGCTCAGTACTGCTGTCCCCTGTCGTTTAGCTCCAGCTCAGGTCTTGGTAATTCATGTTGATTTTTTAATTTGCTTATTTGAGAGAAAAAGTTAGAAGTGAGAGAAAGAGAGAGTGGACATGCCAGGACCTCCGGCTGCTCAAAATAAACTCCAGACACTTGGGCCACCTTGTGCATCTGGCTTATGTGGGCTCTGAGAAGTTGAACCTAGTCCTTTGGCTTTGCAGGCAAGTGCCTTAACCACCAAGTCATCTGTCCAGCCCAGGTCTTTGTAATTGCTGGGCTAGCTGTTTCTTCTCTTACATGAAAATAGCTGATTTATTTATTTTTTTTGAACAGGGTCTTGCCATGTAGACTAGGTTGGCCTCTAGAACAGCTCAGGCTATCTTCTCCCAAGTGCTGGGATTATAGGTGTTCACCTCCACAGGAAGCTCTGGCACACTCAGTCACAGATGCTTATTGAACACTGACATTGGGAGGGGTATGGGTGGATGAGAGTCATGCATAGATGTGTGATTTTGAAGCAAACATGCATCACAGTTAAGCGTATTTACTGATTCCAGGTTTACTGCTTCCATTTGGGTCATTGCTGTAGCAAGGGAAAAGGATCCCAGCAGTGCTTAGATGTGTGTGTGTGTTGTGATCTGATCAGTCAAGCAGCATGCCTGCACTCTGTGAGGTTTTCTTGTGCCCCACCTCACTCCCCTGAGCGAAAGATAAGACCCCTTACCCTGCCTCACTCCCCTGAGAGTGACTTCTCATCAAAGATAGTTCTGCCTCTTGTTAAATTTTCAGTGGAATAATATAAAACATACTGCTTTATACCTGATTTCTATTGTTCAGAAGTATGTTTGAGATCTATTAACTTTTGGGACGCCCGGTGTGGTGGCGCACGCCTTTAATCCCAGCACTCGGGAGGCAGAGTTAAGAGGATTGCCATGAGTTCGAGGCCACCCTTTGAATACAGAGTGAATTCCAGGTCAGCCTGCGCTAGAGTGAAACCCTACCTTGAAAAACCAACCAAACAAACAAACAAACAAAAAAACTCTTGGAGACCACTGGCTATTGGCTGGGAAGACACAGGGTGATATCATGATTTGTGTCCATGAAGTTGGTAGTAATTTTTTTTTTTGTTTTTTTCAGAATACTTTTTTTTGAGGTAGGGTCTCACTGTAGCTCAGGCTGTCCTGGAATTCACTATGCGGCCTGAATTTGTGGCAATCTTCCTACCTCTGCCTCCCGAGTGCTGGGATTAAAGGTGTGCACCACCACACCCGGCTCAGTATGCATTTTTAAGAACCATACACACCAGGGCTGTAAGTGCTATTGCAAATCACAGATGAATACAAATCTAGGTGTTAGGACCTTACAAGCTATGGAGGCCTTCCCAAATAGTTTTGATAAAGACAAGCAGTCAACTTTTAGAGGTGAAAATGGTTTGCCAAAAGCCACAGAGGCATTCCCTCTGATAGTCACAGATTCATGAGGACTTTTCCGGTGGTCTTAGGGTGATAGCCCATGTACAGGTGCGGGGTTGGGAAGCAGCACGTATTTTCAGAATGAGACCTCTGTATAGTAAGTGATCTGATTTTACATTAGCAATAGTAGAATGCCAGACATACCACTCTGGGGAGAAATTTTGAAGAAAGCATTGGCACTTAGGTTTGACTTCTCACCCTGGAAGCACCACAGCAAAGACAAAGAATGGGCGCGTGCCTTTGGGGAGTCTAGCAGAGCCTTACCATTGCTGTGCTGGAAGACTTGAGAGTAAGCTAGCTGTGGAGGTGTTCGTTACAAATTCCCCTCACCCCAGAACCGAAATGGTGTAAGTACCATCAAACATTAAAAATTCCCCAAAATAGCTAGGTATGGTGGCACACGCCTTTAATCCCAGCACTCAGGAGGCAGACATCTCTGTGAGTTCGAGGCCACCCTGGGCTAGAGTGAGGCCCTATCTTAGAAAATAAAACCAAAAATTCCCCAAGAGTGGATTTTTGTGTAGTGTTTGTCCTCATTCATGGGATGTTGAGGTAGAATGTGTCCGCCATTATATCAGCTTGCTGGAACTGCTTCACAAAATACCAGACAGGCGGCTCACAGTTCTGGTGGCTGGGAAATCCAAGATGAAGTGTCTGTAGGGTTGGTTTCCTCTGAACTCCCTCCTTGGCTGGTACCTACTTGCTGATTGCTTGTCCTTCAATAGGCTTCCCCTGTGCAGATCTGTGTCCCAGTCTCAAAGGACCACATAAAGCTGGATGCACAAGGTGGCACATGCATCTGGACTTCATTTGCGGTAGAAGCCCTGGCATGCCCATTCTCTCTGTGTGCTTCTCCCTCTTTCTTTCTCTCTCTCTCTCTCAAATAAATAAATAAAATATTTTTTAAAAGTAGCTGGGCATAAGCCGGGAGTGGTGGCCTTTAATCCCAGCACTCGGGAGGCAGAGGTAGGAGGAATCGCCGTGAGTTCGAGGCCACCCTGAGACTCCACAGTGAATTCCAGGTCAGCCTGGGCTAGAGTGAGACCTACCTTGATTAAAAAAAAAAAAAAAAAAAATTGCTGGGCATGATGGCACATCCCTTTAATTCCAGCATTCAGGAGGCAGAAGTAGGAGGATCACCATGAGTTCAAGGCCACCCTGAGACTACATAGTGAACTCCAGTCAGCCTGGAATTTTAAACTCCTTTCCAGAATTAGAATCCCAAAGCTTCTAGACAAAAAGAATTCACATAGACTTTGTTAAGGTGTGTTGGGGAGTCTTGGGAGATCATGACCTGCACCCTCCACTCTGTGTGCCTTTGGGTTCTTGTGGCCTGATTGACCTTGAATTAGATTTTGCCAGGGCAGACTGGATTAGATGTTTTGAAGTCTTAAATGAACATCCCAAAATGATAGGGTCTTGCTCTAGCCCAAGCTGACCTGAGATTAGACTCAGACTGGCCTCGAACTCACATTAATCCTCTTATCTCAGCATACCAAGTTCTGAGATGGAAAGTATGTGCCACCACGCCTGGCTAATTTCTGCTTAAAAAAAATTTTTTTTAGATTAATTTTTATTTGAGAAAGAGAGAGAGAGAATGGGTGCATCATGGCCTCTAGCCACTGCAAATGAACTCCAGATGCTACCTTGTGCATCTGGCTTACATGGGACCTGGAGAATTGAACCTGGATCCTTAGGTTTCGCAAGCAAATGCCTTAACCGCTAAGCCATCTCTCCAGCCCTAATTTCTGCTTTATATTAATATACATAGTCATGTTGTCTTGAACTTGTTTCTCTGTTTATGAGGAATGATGTTCCTTTAACAGATACCATGGAGTTGTCATGAATTATTTAGAGGAGTAAGTCCATTGTTTGGAATGTATCATACTTCAAAAATATATCCAGAACATTACTTACTTAACATTTTTTTATTTAATTTTATTTATTTGAGAGAGAGAGAGAGAGAGAGAGAGAGAATGGGTGTACCAGGACCTCCAGCCAGTACAAACTCCAAATGCATGTGTCACCTTGGGCATGTGGCTTACATGGGTCCTAGAGAAATAAACCTGGGTCCTTCGGCTTTGCAGGTAAGCACCTTTATTGCTAAGCCATCTCTCCAGCTCTTACTTTTTTAAAAACTGATTTTTAAAGATTATATTAAAAATTATTTATTTGAGAGAGGTAGAGACAGAGAGAGACGGAGACAGAGAGAATGGGCGTGCCAGGGTCTCCAGACACATGCACCACTTTGTGCATCTGGCTTATGTGGGTCCTGGGAAATTGAACCTGGGTTTTTTGGCTTTGCAGGCTAGTGCTTTAATTGCTAAGCCATCCTCCCACCCCCCACCCTCCAGCCCTTCCTTTTTAAAGGCAGGCTCTCCCTCTACCCCAGGCTGGCCTGGACCTCATAGTGATCCAGCCTGCTACTCTCAGAATTGTTTTTGAAGAAATACGTGCCTTTAAAAAAGTATTTACGTAGTGTTTATATATGAGAGAGAGAGAGAGAGGTGCAGACAGAGAATGGGTGCACTAGGACCTCCAGCCACTGTGTCACCTTATGCATCTGGCTTATATGAGTCTTGGGGAATTGAACCTAGGTCCACTAGCTTTGCAGGCACTTTTAAGTGACCTCTGTAGCCCAAGTGCCTTTCGTAAAAGTCTAAAACAGTAAAAATTCCTTGTCTGCCTAGAAAATTCTTAACTTTCTGAGTTGTTCTACTTTTGCTTTCAGCAATTTTGTCTGCCCTTCACTTAGTTTTGACTTTATCCATCCACCTTCCCCCACCCCCATGGGAGCCTGAATTCATGACCTTTTTCCTTTATGAAACTTGGGTTGAGAATATCACCCTGAAAAAGTTATGACCATGAAGGTGCCGAGTGTGCTCCAAAGCTTTGGGTACAGGGCTCAGAGATGGTCACACCACGGAAGGCTACTTTGAAACCTGTGTTTGTCGTGCCAAGTGCCCTGCAAATCTCTTGTGGCTCTTTCCTCGCTGGAAATCCTTGACTAGTTAAGGTTCCCCCGCCCCATTTCAAATAGAAGTTTCAGTAAAGCTAGTCATGTCACAGATAATATCCTGCCTTTTCTAGAGGAAAAAGGAGAGATGAGAGTCCCCAGATATTGTTGCATTAGGCAGTAGCCTAGTGTAGGATGTCTCCATCATTGTGTTCTCGCTAGATTCTTTTGATTGAAAAAAGCAGATCAAAGCCTGGCCAGCTCAGGAAAGTAGGTTGGAGACGTCAGCACAGATTCTTCCTCCTCTTGGAGTAGTTTCCTACGTCCATATTCTGCCATAACCTCATGACAGAATTACGGCTGCCCCTTGATTTGGGGCTTGGATGTGAGCAGGCAGGATGAGGCAGCGCTGCGTGGCGCACGTGCCCCAGAGGCTTGCCTCCATGCCTTAGGACTAGTAGATGAAGACAGTACCTGCAGCCTCTTCAGCCTGAACCTCACCTTGAGGCCACAGGGCCCAGCCCATCCAGCTTATCTGTACCTTTCAGCAGTGATGATCCAAGTCAGATGCCTGAGTGAAAATAAAGTTCTATTAAAGTAAATATTAAATTATTAAATTAAAATACATTTCTTATTAAAGGCGTGGTGGCACACACCTTTAATCCCAGCACTTGGGAGGCAGAGGTAGGAGGATTGCTGTGAGTTCGAGGCCACCCTGAGACTACATAGTTAATTCCAGGTCATCCTGGGCCAGAGTGAGAAAGAAAGAAAAGAAAATTGTGGGGCTGGGGCTTAGTGGTTAAGGTGCTTGCTTGCAAAGCCACAGGACCCTGGTTCAATCCCTCCATGTGTCTGGAGTTCCTTTGCAGTGGCTATAGGTCCTGGTATGCCATTCTCTTTTTCTTTTTGTCTGCCTCTTCCTCTCTCTCTCTAAATAAATAAAAATAAAGGTCTTGTTTGTATGTGACTGAGATTTTGTGGTCTGTTTTTCAGCACTGTTGCAACAATAAACGACTAATAACATTTTCCTGCAGGATATGAGGCAGCTTTACTCCAAGGGCTTCCTCACAAACAGGTCTTCTCTGATGGTCTCAAGCACTTGGCCATTTTTACAACTCCCCGTTACTTGGCTCCAACCTCCATTCCCCACACACTGGCTTCCTTAGCCTGCCTACTGCTCTCTTACACCTGCTTCCTTAACTAACCTTCCATGCCTGAGAGGCCCTCATGGCTTCTGCAGGCCTGGATGTGGACCGCGCACCTTTCTGCTTCTATTGCTTATTGCTTGTTCTTTGTGTAAAGTCTGTTCAAATGTGATGCTATATTTTTCTCAGCAGACCTTTTTCTCTCTAGAAATTTCTGTCTTTAGTTGTTAGCCTGTTTAGGCATTGCTGCTGTAATTGGCCCATTTTGTCCAGTTAAATGAGCAAAGGGTAATTGTAAGTAAATGTCTTTATGGAAGGAGGAAGAAGGTTTAAGGGGAGGGGATAATAGATAGGTAAAGGGACTGAATACTGGGGATGGAGAGATCTAAAGGGAGGGGGGGAGCCAAGGGGAAAGGGTAGGGGATATTTAATTAAAACTAAAAACAATAGGTGGAATAAGCCTTATGGAAACCCAATCCTTTATTAGATAGTTAAAACTAGGTCTTATGGTTTTTAATTTTTTTTTTTTTTAAGAAAAGAGAGATGAAAACAAACTCTAGTTAAAACTAGGTTATTAAGGGATATTCCAGTGCCAGCGGTGGGAAAGTTCCCAATGAGTTGATCACTCATGAGGCCCCCAAAACAGTACAGACTGTTGCCAGTGCTCTTCGTTCCCTACCAGAAATAGATGGCAAGGCCCTATTGTTGAAGATTCCATGTGTGTCAGTTGCCAGACACTGAGAAATCAAGGTGGTGCTGAGCTGGAAGTCTCCTCCTTCCCTGCTGGCCAGCTGCCATAATGCTGGAAAGTGCCTTGCAGGCTGCTGGGGGATAAAACTCAGCAACAGTCTTAACCAGCAGAGAACCTGGGACCTATACAACCAGCCGGACAAGATGAGCCTTACCTGCACAATAATGGCATGTCTTTTTAAAATTTAATTAACTTTTTTTCATGAGAAAGAGTTGGCATACTAGGGTTGCAGCCACTGAAATTGAACTCCAGATACTTGCGCCACCTAGTGGGCATGTGCAGCCCTGCACTTGCGTTACCTTTGTGCATCTGGCTTATGTGGGATCTGGAGAGAGATTGAACACGTGTCCTTCGGCTTCACAGGCAAGGGTCTTATGGCAAAGTCATCTATCCAGCCCTAAGCCATAGGTTTTGACTTGATTCCCAGTACCAGATGTGGATTTCTTCCCACTGAGCAGAGCCTCTTAGTCAGTCAAAGAGCAGTTCATTATCCCCGTAACTTATGTGCAGCATTGGGCACATCTTGCCTGGCTGGTTGAGTTTTGTAGCTTGTGGGAGCCACTGTTTGTTCAGACTGTAGATGACTTTTCTCCCCCAGCAGCTTGCATAGTGCGTTCCTGTACCATGACAGCTGTCTGGCAGGGATTCTCAGTGTCCTGTGACCACAGCTTGTCTTCACCAGTAGGGTCTTACCCTTTTATTCTGGTGGGTAAACAAGCAATTTGTCAATGGCCTGCATTATTTTGTGGGCCTCCTTTTTTAAAAAATTCATATAGTTTTTTTTAAAAAATCCTTATGGGGGGGGGAGAGAATGGGCATGCCAGGGCCTCTAAGCCAGTGTAGATAAACTCCAGATGCATGTGCCACCTTGTGGATCTGACTTACATGAGTATGGGGAATCAAATCTGGGTCCTTAGGCTTCTCCAGCAAGTGCCTTAGCCTTAAGCCAGCTCTTCAGCCTCTCATGGGCCTTCTTGACCAACAGCTCACTGTGATGGGTATCACATCTCTGGCGTTGGGATTCATGTGCAATAACCCATAGCTTCAGTTTTCTATTTCCCAGCAGGAAACTTGTGCTCAATTTTCCTTTCTCCCTCCTTTTATCCTTCCTTCCTTCCCTTTCCTGTGTCTTCTGAGTCTTGGGGCCTGAGCTGAGCCAGGCTGACGGTTCCTCTATTTTCTTATATAAGTCTACTGTTACAAACTTCCCCATAAGTGTTGTTTAATGTACTTTTTTCATTTTATTTATTTGAGAGAAAGAGAGAAAAGAAGAAGAAGGAAAGAGAAAGAAGCAGATAGAGAATGGGCACATCAGGGCCTCTAGCCACTGCAAATGAATTCAAGATGCATGTACCCCCTTGTGCATCTGGCTTATGTGGGCCCTGGGGTTGAACCTGGGTCCTTTGGCTTTGTAGGCAAATGCCTCAACTGCTAAGCCATCTCTCTATCCCTTAAGTTATAGTTTTAAAAATGTTCATATGGTTTTTAATTTTGTTTTTTTTAAGAAAAGAGAGATGAGGGCTGGAGAGGTGGCTTAGTGGTTAAGCGCTTGCCTGTGAAGCCTAAGGACCTCGGTTTGAGGCTCGATTCCCCAGGTCCCACGTTGGCCAGATGCACAAGAGGGCGCACGCGTCTGGAGTTTGTTTGCAGTGGCTGGAAGCCCTGGCGTGCCCATACTCTCTCTCTCTCTCTGCCTCTTTCTTTTTCTCTGTCACTCTCAAATAAGTAAATAAAAATGAACAAAAAATATTTAAAAAAAAGAAAGAAAAGAGAGATGAAAACAAACTCCAGAAGGATGTGCCGTTTTGTGCATCTGGTTTTATGTGAGTACTGGGAAAGAAACCTGGGTTAGTAGGCTTTGCAAACAAACACCTTTAATCACTGAGCCATCTCCCCAGCCCCCATATGTTGTTTTGATTGTCACTTGAATGAAAATATTTTCTAGTGCTGGAGAGATGGCTTAGCATTTAAGGTGAAGCCTAAGGATCCAGGTTCAATTCTCCAGGTCCCACGTAGGCCAGATTTACATGGTAGTGCAAGCATCTGGAGTTTGTTTGCAGTGGGTAGAGGCCCTGGCATGCCGATTCTCTCTCTTTTCCTCCATCTTAAATAAACAAATAAATAAAAAAAAAATACAAGAAAAAGTAAAAAAAAAAAAAAAAAACTTTAATTTTCTTTATTTTGACACATGTATTGTCTAGAAGTGTTCTTTATTTCCATGTATTTATGGTTTTTAATGCATTCATAGTAAGAGAATATTCTTTAGTATAATTTCAGTTCTTTCAAGTATGTTGAATTTTGTTTATAGCTAAGAGCTAGGTCATTGTTCCCTGTGCATGTGAGAAGAAAATACTGCTCTTATAGTAAAATACTCTTACTCGTTCATTAGACTCAGTTGATGTTATTATTCGTGTTGTTTTTAAGCCTTAAGGTATTTTTCTACTTACTTTATGGATTACCAATAGAGGAATATTTCATCTCCAAATGTGACTATGGATATGCACATTTTTCCTTTCCATTTTGTCTGCTTTTGCTTCAGGTGCTTTGAAACTGTTAGGTACATACATGTGGATCATCCCATCTTCTTGATCATTTTACTTCTTCACTACGATGTGATTGGTGCTCTTGGTAGTCCTTGTCAAGTCTACTTCAGTATCAGTGGAGCCTCTCTTTCTTTTGGTTGCATTTGCCTGGCACTTCTTTGTGAGTTAATGCTCTTGATGTCTTTAAGGGAGGTGCTGCAGTTAACCTTGTTGCTCGGACAAAACTCAACCACAAGCACCTGATGGAAGGAAAGGGTTGTTCAGCTTACAGTTTTGAGGGGACATTTCATGGTGCTGGGGAAAGCATGGCGGGAGCAGGAAGCTGGCTCACTTCATCAGGTGTTGACAGGAAGGCTGCAGAGAGTGAGCTGAGCTATGAGCCCTCAGTAGGGCTGGGCTAATAAATCTGAAGACGTAAAGGTCCACCTTCAGTCACACAACTCCTTCAGCAAGACTACCTCGCACATTGCCACCCGCTGGGGACCAAGCAATCAGAACACATGAGGCTGTGAGGGACATTTCACAGTGATACCACCTTGGGGATTTCTTGTTTTGGTATTGGGTTTTTATAAAATATTTATGTGGAAGCAGAGAGAAAGAGACAGAATATGAATGGGCATTCCAGGGCCTTTTGCCAGTATAAATGAACCCTGGATGCATGTGCCACTTTGTGCAGCTGACTTTACGTGAGTACTAGGGAATTGAACCTGGGCCAGCGGGCTTTGCCCCCTAGTGGCTTTGGCTGCTGAGCTATTTCCCCAGCCCTGCTGTGCTGTCTTGTATTGTGTTTCAGGGTCTCACTGTGCAGGTAAGTTGGCATCAGAATTGATACCTTCCTGCCTGACTCTTCCACGTACCACCTTGCCTGAGTCTGAGGTGGAGTTCTTGTTAAAAGCCTGTAACTGGGTGTTGTGGTAATCTTTTGTCTTTTCATTTGACTATTTAGACCATTTACATTGTTTGTAATTGGTATGTTGGGTTTAAATCTCATAAATTTTTGCTTGATTTCTGCTTGTCTTGTCCTGTCTGACCTGTGAGCTTTCAGGAAGATTTTTTTTTTTTTGTTTGCCTTAAATTCCATTTTCCTTCATTATCAGTATATGAGTTACACCTCTTTAAAAAATTGCAGTGGTTGCCCTTGGATTTTTAACATGTTACAGCCTGGCTTCACTGACATTGTAAGATCCTACCAACAGACTTGTAATTTCTGGTTCCCTCCATCCTGTCTGATACTGTTGTCACACATTTTACTTTTCCATCTTTTATAAATTCCACAATATACTGTTAGTGTTTTTGCTTTAACTCTTTCATGATGATTAATAATATGGGGGAAAATCTTTTAAATATTTTATTTATTTGATAAAGAAAGGGGGAGAGAGAAAGGGCAAGGGAAAGAGACAGGGAGAGAGAATGGATGCACCAGCTCCAGTTGCTGCAAACAAACTCCTGACACATTTGCCACTTGGCTTATGTGGGTCCTGGGGAACTGGACCTGGGTCCTTTGGCTTTGTAGGCAAGTGCCTTAAGCACTGAGCTCTCTCTCTAGTACTTCCATTTCGACCAGCTCTAAGCCTTCACTGTGTCACTCTTCATTTTTGTCTATGTCATATGCCTTCTCTATGAAGAACTCTTTGTTTCTTAGAGTGCAGGTGTTTTTGATTGACTTTCTTTAGGTTTTATTGGTCTGAAAAGTCACTTTAGGGGCTGGAGAGGTGGCTTAGCAGTTAAAGTGCTTACCTGCAAAGCCAAAGGGCCCAGGTTCAATTTCCCAGTACCCACATAAAACCAGATGCACAAAGTGGCACATGTGTCTGGAGTTTGTTTGCAGTGGCTAGGGCCCCGTTCTCTCTCTCAAATAATTAAATACATAAAATATTTAAAAAAAAAAAACTTTTTTAAAAATTTAGTTTTTCCAAAAAAAAAAAAAGAAAGAAAGAAAGAAAAGGAAAAAGCTGGGCATGGTGGCATATGCCTTTAATCTCAGCACTTGGGAGGCAGAGGTAGGAAGATCGATGTGAGTTTAAGGCCAGCCTGAGCTACAGTGAGACCCTACCTCAAACAACAACAACAACAAAATTTATTTGGAAGCCAGGTGTGGTGTCATATACCTTTAATCCCAGCTTTTGGGAGGCAGATGTAGGGGGATTGCCATGTGTTTGGGGCCACCCCGAGAATACATAGTGAATTCTAGATCAGCCTGAGCTAGTGTGGGACCCTACCTCGAAAAAATAAAAGGCAGTTTTGGCCTTCATTTTATATTTTTGCTGACTATAAAATTCTGTTCCTTTCTGTGTCCTTTCATCATTAATGTCATTCCATCCTCTTCTTTATTACAAAATTACAAAAAATAAAAAAATGAGTCATCTGCTGGATTTATTTTATATTTTTTGTTAGAAGATAAATGTTTTCTTCCTCTGGCTGTTTTTAAGATTTTTTTTCTTTCATGTTTATTTTTAGCAGTTCAACTGTGAAGATTCTAGGTTTATCTTTTTCATGTGTTTGTATGCTGTTTGTTCATATTCATTCTATAGGGTCTCTGAGATTCTTGGATCTGCAGTTGGGTTACTTTAAAGAGTTCAAACCTCCATCTTTTATTCTGAATGTTTCTGCCTTGTTCATCCTCCTCTTCTCCATTGTGGGGTCTGGTTACCTGCGTGCCGTACTATTTGATCACACCCCACAGCTCTCAGATGTCCAGTCCAAGGGCCCTTGTGCTGCCTTTTTTTGGTCCCCTTTTGTGTTTCATTTTAACTGTTTTTTTTTTTTTTCTTTACTTCAAGTTCATCAATTTCTTCTTTGGCTGTGTTGAATGTTCTTTTTTTTTAAATTTTTTTTATTGACAACTTCTATACTTATAACAAACCATGGTATTTCCCTCCCCTCCCCTTCCTCACTTTGCTCTCTGTAACATCCCCTCCCTCTCTCCATTAGTCTCTCTTTTAATTTGCTATCATCATCTCTTTTCTCCAGAGGTAGAAGGATGGCCATGAGTTTGAGGATGCCCTGAGACTACATAGTGAATTCCTGATCATCTTGGCTAGAGTGAGACATACCTCAATTCCCCATATTACCCCTCTCACAAAAAATAACCATAGTTTGTGGGGGGGCATACATGTACATTGAAATTACCATACTTACATATTTTATCTTTCCATTAATGTTTCCCATCTGTTTATGCAGATTGTCTACTTAGTTTTTATTTTTAGCATTAATCATTTACCAATTATTTCTTAGTTTGACTCTCAATTTCCCTGTCTTTTGAGTCGGGTTCTTCCTCTCCTTGTGCTTTTTGTGTGTGTCTTGTGAGTTTTGTCAGCTGAATATTGGGGACTGAGATGGACATTGTTTACTAAAGTTGAAATTTACAATTATTACATTTGTGCTTATGGAATATTCCTGACTTGCTATAGGACTTGGAACATGAGTTATTAGCAAAATTTTACATGTATATATTTTCCTCTTCCTTTTGCAATTTCCAGCTTGCCCTTGCAGCTGCCTCCTTCACTAATGCTCCCTCCCACTGTCTGAAACGCCTCATCTTCTGCATCCAGTGACACTTGTTAGTACTTCCCTTGCCAAAGTGATTCCTTCCTTCCTTCCTTCCTTCCTTCCTTCCTTCCTTCCTTCCTTCCTTCCTTCCTTCCTGTCTGTCTTTTTTTTGAGGCAAGCCCAACAGACTGGACTTTTTATGCGAGAAAATAAGAGAGAGAGAGAATGAATTAGTGTGCCAGGGCCTTCAGCCACTGCAATCAAACTCCAAACACCTGCATCCCCTTGTGCCCTTGTGTGACCTTGCACACTTGTGTAACTGTGCATCTGCCTTATGTGGGACCTGGCAAGTCAAACATGAGTCCTTAGGAGTCTCAGGTAAGAACCTTAACTGCTAAGTCATCTCTAAAGCCTCCCTCCCTCTCTTTCTTTCTTTTTTTTTTAATTTTTTTTCTCAATTTTTATTAACATTTTCCATGATTATAAAAAGTATCCCATGGTAGTACCCTCCCCCCCACACTTTCCCCTTTGAAATTCCATTCTCCATAATATCCCCTCTCCATTTCAATCAGTCTCTCTCTCTCTTTTTTTTTTTATGTCATGGTCTTTTCCTCCTCTTATGATGGTCTTGAGTAGGTAGCGTCAGGCATTATGAGGTCATGGATATCCAGGCCATTTTATGTCTGGAGGGAGCATGTTGTACCGAGTCCTACCCTTCCTTTGGCTCTTAAATTCTTTCCGCCACCTCTTCTGCATTAGACCCTGTGTCTTGGAAGGTGTGACTGAGATGTTACTCAGTACTCCAGTCACTATGAGGCCTTCTGAGTCATCCCAAAGTCACTGCCATCTGAAGAGAAGATTCTCTACCCAAAGTGAGAGTAGTGTTAATATAAAGGTATAAATATTAAGAGAAGTGCTTACTGGACAGTTTGATAAGCATAGTATATACATTTTTCCAGACATCAGCAGATGTTACACCCCTAGGGCTCATGACTACCCCTGTTTTAAGTTTTCAGTATCAGGGATGTATTTCCCCCCATGGAGCGGGCCTTCAGTCCAATTGGAGGGCAGTTGGTTTCCACCATGACAGATGTGCCACTATTGCACCCATTGGCTCATTTGGGCTGGCTGACCAATTACAAGGCTTGCAGTGTCCACTGTTGAGTATCTTCACTGGTAATTTCTCTTTCTCCCATTGAACTGCATGCAGAATGGCTTCTTCCAGCTTTCTGTCAGTTGGTCTACATGGAGGAGGTCTTTCTTAAGAAGTGTGCAGGGCTCAGTCTGTCCTGAATTCAAGAGACTGTACCTGTGTGTTTTTTTTAAATATATTTTATTTATTTACTTATTTGAAAGAGAGAGAGAAAGAGGAAGATAAAGATGGCAGGGGGGCGTTGGAGAGCATGCCAGGGCCTGTGGCCATTGCAAATGAACTCCAGATGTGTGCATCATCTTGTACATCGGGCTTAAGTGGGTACTACGGAATTAAACCTGGGTACTTAGGCTTTGCAGGCAAGCTCCTTAACTGTTAAGCCATCTCTCCAACGCCCCCCCCTTTTTTTTTTATTAAGCAGAAACTTTGTGTGGATACATCATGTGTTGGTACAGTCATTTCCCTCCTCCTGTCCCCACTCCACTGAGGGCTTTCTTAGTGGGATTTCTGGTTAGTATTCACCGGAGTTGTGGGTTTTGAGTTGTGAGAGCAGCAGTCATAGCGTGGGGGAGGGGGCAATACCTCTGGATATTCCTTCCTACCTTGTGGCTCTTTCATTCTTTTCCTCCTCTCTTCCACAAAATTCCCTGAGCCTTGGTGGGTGCGCTTTAAGTCTACATTAGTGTTGAGTTCTCAGCAGCTTTCAGATTTCTGCCTTGTGTATCCTCAGTGCCTGCCATCATCACTCTCAACCAGGTTGTCAGGCTCTGTGGAGGCCACCCTCTCTTGCCCATCTTGCTAATTCCTTGGTGGTTTCACCTGGGCCCTGGCTGCTGTGTCAGCAGTGGTTCATCTCCTGCCAGGGAGTCAGCTGTCTATTCTTGTCTTGTTGATCGGTTTTGGTTGTCGTAAGTTCTCACTGCTTTCTGAAAAGGAAAAACAGATTCTCCAGCAGAGAGTGAGATCAGGATAGGTTAAAGGGGCTAAGCTTTGTTAATTAAGATAGATTTTGGTGGGTGTAGCTTCACCTTTGGCCAAAATCTAGTGGGAGCTTCTCAGTGGATTCCATGATCTTGGTCTTCATAGGATTCTGACTTGTTTCCCAGTTCCAGCTACGGGTTCCTTTCCACAGAGCAGATCGCATAGTCTTCTCAGAGAGCCATTGTTCACCCACCTAGGCTGTGTGCCACCATTGCACAAGCGTGTACCTCTTGTCAGGTTGGTTGCTTTCATATCACAGGATCCCCGGCTTGCTCACTATGTTGTTTGAGTGTATAACTTTCCTTCCCTTTGACTCCATTACTAACCAAATCATGTCCTGGTTACAAACACTGGAGAAGCCTCAGATAGGTGAGGATAGCCTGCTGAAAGTTACTCAGCATATTTGACAGACAACTGGTGGGGAAATATTGAGACTGACATGGTACAATATTTTGGATTTGTTGTTTTCTTTACCTAACAATGGAGGATATAAAACACAGTTACAAATCAAAAAGGAACTATGCCTTTGGGGCCTATATATTTTTTAAAGTATTTTTATTTATTTATTTATTTGAGAGAGAGAAAGAGAGGCAGATGGAGAAAAAGAGAAAATGGGTGAACCAGGGCCTTTAGCCACTGCAAAGGAACTACTCCACATGCATGCACCTCCTTGTGCATCTGGCTTACATAGGTCCTGGGGAATTGAACTGGGACCTTAGGCTTCGCAGGCAAGCACCTTAACTGCTAAGCCATTTATTTCACCAGCTCATGAGGCCTGTATTATTGAACTACTGTATTAGATTAGTAGTTAAAACATTAACAGTGCTGTCTTTTGTAAATACAGCAGGATGGTATTTGAAAGTAAAACAGGTGATGTAGTCAACCTGCAAGTCTGGGATGCAATTAATATATTAACTCCACTGACACCTGATATTAGGTGATAACAGCCTCTACTAAGTTGGGAGCAGTGGAAATGGAGGAGATTGATTTAAGAATTTCTTTTTTTGGTTTTTTGAGGTAGGGTCTCACTGTAGCCCAGGCTGACCTGGAATTCACTATGTAGTCTCAGGGTGGCCTCGAACTCATGGCAATCCTCCTACCTCTGCCTCCTAAGTGCTGGGATTAAAGGCGTGTGCCACCACACCTGGCTCCAGCTAGAATATTTTTAACTACAGTATTTTTTAATTGTTCAAAAGATTATTTCTTCAACTGGTAGATTAGTACCTATATATATATGGAAGTTAGGGAAACTTGAAAAGTACAGAGATGTACTCCCAAAGACTTAGAAATATACATATGCATACATGTTTTGTTTAAATAGAATGTATTTTAGTAGTAAATTTCCTTGAATAACTTTTCTCTAGGTAGAAATTAGAAAAATTCAGTTCACTCTGAAGACACTTGCTTCCATCTTTGATGCTCAGACACTGCTTAAGGGAAAGCACCCTTCTGCAGGCTCGCGCTAGGATCTCTGCTGACAGGAGAAGTCTGTCTAAAGCAGCCCATGTGGCTGCAAGAAGGCCGTGGGTGTCAACTGCTTTCATGTCGGTTTCACACACCCAGGCTTTCTGCACTTTCCCATGTCTCATAGATGATGGCCAAACTCAGGATGGGTTATGAATTCCTGCCCCTCCTATCGCCTTTAAGAATGCTTTTTTTTTTTTTGAAGCAGTGTCACTTCAGCCCAGGCTGACCTGTGTAGTCTCAGGCTGGCCTCAAACTCTCGGTGATCCTCCTACCCCTGCCTTCCGAGTGCTGGGATTAAAGGCCTGCACCATCATGCCTGGACAAGAATGCTTTTAATTAAAGGAAATTTCAGATTTCGCTGATGTACAGAGGATACTACAATGAATATTCACACTATTATTTATTCATCCCCTTTCAAATGATAGGTTTCAGACAACCTGCCATTTCACTTATACTGTATGTATCTGTCAGCTGTAGACTTTATAGAAAATCATATTGTCATACCCAGTACAAACCCTAATTCCTTAATATTACCTGATACTGAATCTTTTTAAAAAAATATTTTATTTAGTTACTTATGAGAGCAAAGAGACAGATATAGAGAAAGAGAGAATGGGCACACCAGAACCTCTAGCCACCACATATGATCTCCAGACACATGTGTCCCCTTGTGCATCTGGCTTACGTGGGTCCTGGGGAATCAAACCCGGGTTCTTAGACTTTGTAGGTCAATGCTGTAACTGCCAAGCCATTTTCCCAGCCCCCCCTTTTTTTTTTCAAGGTAGGGTCTCACTCTGGTCTAGGCTGACCTGGAATTAGCTATGTAGTCTCAGGGTGGTGTCGAACTCACAGCCATCTTCCTACCTCTACCTCCCAAGTGTTGGGATTAAAGGCGTGCACCACTATGCCTGGCTCCTCCCCCCTTTTTTTAACATGGAGTTTTTGCAGCTAATTCTTTGAGCTGGGTCCAGATACAAGCCCATAGTATGCATTTAGTTGATATATTCATCATTGGCTTCTTTTCATCCATAATGATTACCCCAATTGTTGGGGGAGTTTATGCCATTTATTTTGTTGTGAATTTTGCTTAATGTATTATTATGCATTATAAATGTGTTACTCCTTCCCTGTCTTACCTGTAAGCAGGTAGTTAGATTTGGAGGTATTCATGATATTTGAAATTTATAAGTAGAAGGGCCAAGAGAATCCTGGCAGACAGCTTAAGTCAGTCACATTTGTCAGACGCACACAGAATACTCCTCTGGCCTTTGGACCCTGTTTATCTTTTTCATATGTATGTGTGTGTATATATATATATATATATATATATATATATATATATATATATATATTTATATATGTACACACACACACACACACGTATATTCATTTGAGAGAGAGTATGTGTGGATGTGCCAAGGCCTCTTGCTGCCAAAAGCAAACTCCAGATTCATATGCTGCACTGTGTATCTGGCTTTGTGTGTACTGGGGAATTGGACCCCACATTGGCAGGCATTTCAAGCAAGTGCCTGTAACCATTCGTTAAACCATCTTTCCAGCCCACAGACCCTGTTTTTCTTGAAGTTAAAATTGTTGATCTCTGAGCAGCCACTAAAATGGTACCAGGCACAATTTTTGTATCAGAAAGCCTATAGATAGTATCTTTTTTTCTTTCTCTTCTTTTCCTTCCTTTTCTTTCTTCCTTTGTTTTGTTTTGTTCTGTTTTGTTTTTTCAAGGTAGAGTGTCACTCTAGCCCAGGCTGACCTGAAATTCACTCAGGTTTCAGGATGACCTCAAACTCACAGCAATCCTCCTATCTCTGCCTCCCCAGTGCTGGGATTAAAGGTGTGTGCTACCACACCCGGCTTCTTTT
This sequence comes from Jaculus jaculus, assembly GCF_020740685.1. Taxonomy (NCBI): domain Eukaryota; kingdom Metazoa; phylum Chordata; class Mammalia; order Rodentia; family Dipodidae; genus Jaculus; species Jaculus jaculus. The sequence goes on along the minus strand of NC_059109.1, from coordinate 121,668,913 downwards.
CCTTTCTTTAGAGGCAGGGTTTCTGTAGCTCAGGCTATCCTGGAACTCACTGTGTACCCCATGCTGGCCTTAAACTTGTGATCCTCCTGCCTTAGTGTCCCAAGTACTGTGATTGCTGTGACTATAGTAATATCTGAATACCATAAAAACATTTTTTTTATTTCTCTAGTCATAAAAATGGCGGCTTCATGTCTTTTCTGAGTGTGTGACAATGTTGTAATATGTCTCATACTTTAGTCAACTATTAAATCCTTTTGTCATACTTAATTCTGCTTTTACTTTAGCAAGTGAATTTATTACTGTCTCCCATTGAACTGCATTCAGCATGGCTTTTTCCAGCTTTCTGTCAGCTGGTCTACATGGAGGAGGTTTTCAGTTCAGCTCCAGCAGGGTTTCTCAGTGGTCTTGCAGCCCAAGTATGTGCAGTCTTCAGCAATACGGTCTTACCATCTATTCCTGGTGGAAACCAGGGGCCTCAGCAATGGCCTGTAATGTTTTGGGGGCATAAGGGACCTCCCTAGCCAACAACTCACTGGAAGGGATCCCACTCATGGCACTGAAAATTTTCTAGTAACAGTCTTTGGCTCTGTGTGTTTCATTGTCCAAATTAGTAGGTTTCCATATGACTTGTTTATAGCCTCTTAGATTTTGATTAGTCCTCCCTCTACCTTTCCTTTACTCAATCTCATCCCCTGACCTCACTTAAGCCTTTTCACCCCTATTAATCTGTTCTACTTACATATATACAATACCATTGTATTAAGTCCTCCACTCCCTCCCTTTATATCTCCTTTCTAGCTTACTGGCCTATGCTATTGAGTTTTCTTCCTGCTCACACAGAAGTCTAGTCATTTGTAACTAGGATCCACATATGAGAGAGAACATGCAATGCTTGGCTTTCTGGGCCTGGTACCTCAGTATAATCCTTTCCAGATCCACCCATTTTCCTGTAAATTTCATAACTTCATTTCTCTTTACCGCTGAGTAGAACTCCATTGTATAAATGTGTCATATCTTCATCATCTACTCATCAGTTGAGGAACATCTAGGCTGGTTCCATTTCCTAGCTAATGTGAATACAGCAGCAATAAACATGGTTGAGCAAATATCTCTAAGGTAGTGAGATGAGTCCTTAGGATATATGCCTAGGAGTAGTATAGTTGGGTCATATGATAGATCTATTTTTAGCTGTCTCAGGAATCTCCACACTGGTTTCCACAATGGCTGGACCAGATTGCATTCCCACCAACAATGTAGAAGTGTTCCTCTTTTTCCACATCCTCACCAGTATTTATGGTTGTTTTCATGATGGTAGCCAATCTGGCAGGAGTGAGATGGAATCTCAATGTAGTTTTTTTTTTTTAATTTTTATTAACATTTTCCATGATTATAAAATATATCCCATGGTAATTCCCTCCCTCCCCACCCCCACACTTTCCCATTTGAAATTCCTTTCTCCATCATATTACCTCCCTCAATGTAGTTTTAATCTGCATTTCCCTGATGACTAGGGACATGGAACGTTTTTTTAGATGCTTATATACCACCCGTATTTCTTCTTTTGAGAACTCTGTATTTAGTTCCATAGCCCTTTTTTAATTGGCTTGTTTGATTTCTTCTTCTTCTTCTTCTTCTTTTTTTTTTTTTTTTGGCTTTTTGAGGTAGTGTCTCACTCTAGCTGATGCTGACCTGGAATTCACTATGTAGTCTCAGGGTGGCCTCGAACTCATGACAATCCTCCTACCTCTGCCTCCTGAGTGCTGGGATGAAAGGCGTGTGCCACCACGCCCGGCTTTTTTAAAAAAATTTTTTTTGTTGTTGGTGTTCATTCTTATTTATTTGAGAGTGACAGAGAGAGAGAAAGAGGGAGAGCGGCAGAGAGAGATAGAGAATGGGCACACCAGGGCTTCCAGCCACTGCAAATGAACTCCAGATGTGTGCACCCCCTTTTGCATCTGGCTTATGTGGGTCCTGAGGAACCAAGCCTCGAACTGGGATCCTTAGGCTTCACAGGCAAGTGCTTAACTGCTAAGCCATCTCTCCAGCCCACACCTGGCTTTTTGAGTTCTGTTTATATCCCAGATATTAATCCTCTATGTATAGCTGGCAAAGATTTTTTCCCATTCTGTAGGTTGCCTCTTTGCTTTATTCACAGAGTCTTTTGCAGTGTAAAAGCTTTGTAATTTTATGAGGACCCAGCGGTTAATCTATGGTTTTATTGCCTGAGCAATTGGGGTTATATTCAGAAAGTCTTTGCCAAGACCAATATGTTGAAGGGTTTCCCCTACTTTTTCCTCTAGCAGTTTCCGAGTTTCAGGTCTGATATTAAGGTCTAGAGGCTTCCTATGTCTGCACTGGCATCTCTTTCCCAATTTGGGAAAAGTTTTCTTCTATGATTTCGTTGAAGATGCCTAGTATGCCTTTGGAGTGAAATTCTCCTTCTACTATACCCTGAATTCTTATGTTTGATTTTTTCATAGTGTCCCAAGTATATCTTGAAATTCCTATCCATACTTTCCTATTAGTTTGTCTTTCTCTTTGTTGGACTGTATTAGATCTGCCACCTGGTCTTCTAGTTTAGATATTCTGTTCTCTACTCCATCCATTTTACTGGTGAGATTTTCAACAAAGGTTTTGATTTTATTGACTCTGTTCTTCATTGCTAGTAATTCTGACTGTTTTTATTATTTTTTTTTCTTATTTATGTCTTGTATTGACCTCCTTATTTCATTAAATTGGTTTTCTGTGTCTTCTTTGATTTCTTTGATATCTTTGAACTTATTTATAATCATTCTTTTGAGATCTTTTTCAAGCATTTCCTCTAAATCAGTCTCACTAGGGGTCATTTCTGATGCATTAATACTTTTTGTTGGATTTATATTGTCTTGATTTTTTGGGTTATAATGTACACATTTTTGCATCTTGGATTAATTTAATGCTTGGATTTTCTAATTATCAATTAGACTGAGTGGAACAAAACAGGCAGATTCTAAAATTTAACTAAGTGGTGCACACATTCAATGAAAACCAGCACAGAGTATGCAAGAGTAGGTTTTATGACAACCAGATCCTCTGACAAAGTCACCGTCCCTTCGGGTGTGTGATGCCCCACACCATTAATCCTGTCAACTAGGAGGTTAAGATTTTTGGTGTGTTGAGGGTTACAAGTCAGCTTGTGACCAAATGAGACCCTTCCTTAATGAATGACAGAAGTGGAAACAAAGGCAGAGTATATATCAGGAAGCAACAAATGACAAGGCCAAAATATATCTTATTTAAGAATGGTATACTTGACCATCCATCAGATTTAACATATAATTTATCCTGTTTTGGAAGGTGCAATTAGCACTTCTGATTCAAGCCTATGTACGAGGTTCTATTTGGCGGGTACTGACCTGGTAATCCCAGTTACCTTTTGGGATGATTTTGGCCTCAGTTCTGTTGCGTTCCTGCTTGGGTCCCTCTTTGCTGCGCTGTGGCCTCCGTTAGGCTGCCTGGGTCACTGGATCACTTTGCTGGTGCTTGTGCTGCTGGTGGGGGTGGGGGTGGGGATGCTGTGAATGGTGGTTGGTTTTCTTGCTGGTCCTCTTACTCAAGAGCCGCTCCTCCGTTCTTCCCTTCATGTTTCCTGAGTTTGCGAGCAGGCCAGTGTGAATGGAGAATCCCCTGACCTGGCTTTTCCTGTGGCTCAGGCTGAGCCTGGTGGCTGTGGTCACGTGGACCTGGTTCTGCCACTGTTGGGATCCGCTTCTGACTGCTTCTGTGGGCTGTAGATGCTCTGGATCTCTGCTACTTCCCTGCTGCCTTGGATAATTTCTTAAACTCCTCACTTATTAGTAAAAGAGTGTATTTTGATGGGTTTTTTTTTTTTTTAGCTTTTTCTCTGCTAGGCTGCTTTGGTGTGGTTCCTATGCTGCCATCTTAACCAGAAGTTAACCTGGGATTTTCTTTTTTTTTTTTTTTTTTGAGAGTGACAGAGAGAGAAAGAGGCAGATAGATAGAGAGAGAATGGGCGCGCCAGGGCTTCCAGCCTCTGCAAACGAACTCCAGACGCGTGTGCCCCCTTGTGCATCTGGCTAACGTGGGTCCTGGGGAATCGAGCCTCAAACCAGGGTCCTTAGGCTTCACAGGCAAGTGCTTAACTGCTAAGCCATCTCTCCAGCCCCAATGCTAAACTATTGAATAAATAATGCAGAAAGCCAACTGTGGTACTTAACCGCTAAGCCATCTCTCCAGCCCATGTTGTTCTTTTTTGTTTTTGTTTGTTTTGAGGTGGTATCTCACTCTAGCCCAGGCCTGACTTGGAACTCACTATGTAGTCTCAGGCTGGCCTCTGACGCACAGTGATCCTCCTCCCTCAGCCTCCCAAGTGCTAGGATTAAAGGTGTGAGCAACCACACCCAACATTTTGTTTTGAAGTAGGGCCTCACTTTGTAGTCCTTTGTAGTCAAGTGATCCTTCTACCTCTACCTCCACCTCCGGAATGCTGGGATCTTCTCTCTTTTTCTTTTCTTTTTTAAATTAAGAACTTTTAGTATATGAACATACTGCAAATTGGTCATATTCCCATAGGATTATATTATTTGTTAAAATATTTTATTTTTATTTATTTATTTGAGAGAGAGAGAGAATGGGCGTGCCAGGGCTCCGAGCCACTAAAAACAAACTCCATCCAGATGCGTGCACCAACTTGTGCATCTGGCTTACGTGAGACCTGGGGAGTCTTTTGGCTTTGCAGGCAATTGCTTAACTGCTAAGCCATCTCTGTAGCCAAGGATTATACTTTTTAAGAAATTTTTATTTATTTATTCATTCATTTATTTGTGAGCAACAGACAGAGAGAGAGACAGACAGGCAAACTTGGCACACCAGGGTCTGCAGCAAACAAACTCCAGATGCATGTGCCACCTTGTGCATCTGGCTTACGTGGGTTCTGGGGAATCAAGCCTCTAACCGGGTCCTTAGGCTTCACAGGCAAGTGCTTAACCGCTAAGCCATCTCTCCAGCCCCAGGGTTATATTCTTATGTTCCCTCTCCTGCCCCTGTTCCGCTGAGAGTCCTCCTCAGCAGGGTTATCAGCATTCAGTGTGGGGTCACGAATGCGGCAGTCTCTGAGCCAGGGCAATTCCTCAGAAAAGACCTTCCCACTCTGTGGCTCTGACATTCTTTTTTTTTTTTTTGAGGCAATCCCAACAGATTGCCCTCCTCCCCTTTTTTTAATATGTGTGTGTGAGAGAGAAGAATGAATTGGCATAGCAGGGCCTCCATACTACATCTGGCTTTTGTGGGGCCTGGAGAGTTGAACATAGGTCCTTAGGCTTAGCAGGCAAGCACCTTAACTGCCAAGCCATCTCTCCAGCCCTCTCACATTCTTTTTGCCCCTTTTTCCATGTTCCCTGAACCTTAGAGGGTGTGTTATAAGTAGTGTTGTTTAAGTCTTCTTATCTACAGCCATCTCCCTGGAGGGGTTTCTTAGGTGAGCAGTGAGCGCAGCACACACATTTAATCTGATACTTCCTGTGTAATGTTTCCTGGGCCAATATGTGATAGAGTTGACTTGTCTGGTGCCCAGCAGTCGGCTTTCTTCCCTTGTTGTGCTGATGGGATCTTTGGTCTCCCCAGTATTTGCTGGCATCTGTAAAAAGTAAGTATTGTAGCCAAGAGTAAGAGCAGCATGTGTCAAAGGGAATATAGATAGACATTTAAAAGACTTGTTATTAATAAGACACAACTTCTTCTTTTAGCCAAAGAACAGTGGAAGCTTCCATTTAGCTTTGGTCTATGACCTTCTTAGTCACAGGCTTCTGGCTTGGTTTTCAATACCAGGTATGAATTCCATCCCACCGAACACATCCCTTGTCCAGCCAGAGAACAGGTGACGAGCCCCATAGCCTGTGTGCCACTATTGCCTTGGTGTATACATCTTGCCTGGCTGATGGGTTTTGTAGCCTGCAGGGTCGCCTGCTTGTTCACACTGTTGGTTACTGTTATCCCCCAGAGCTCACTTAGCACCTCCCAGCACTTTGAGGTTAGCCAGCAGGATGATGGCTTCCTTCTCAATTTCAGCATGATTTCTCAATGTCCTTCAACTGTAGCCTGTAGTGTTTTTGCATTACTTCTGGTGAGTAACCAAGTGCTTGGCATTATTTTGGAGACCTCATGGGCCTCCCTGACCAAAAAGAACCTCAGATTTTCCATGGCCAAACTTGAGAAGCCTACTTCCTGCAGTATAGTTTGGTAGTGCATTGAGCTGATGCTGTTGGACAAAACACACACAAGAACAACTGAAAGTTAGCTTGTCTTGGTGAAAGCATGTGGAATCTAGTGACTTGTTCATTGTGGTACCCACCTTGAATTCCTGTTGTACTGAATCTAACCATTTCACAATTTTCTCCCATTTTGCGATTTACTCTGAGGAGCTGCAGTATTTTACTCTTGAAGAACTTAGTTTGGTCAGGTACCTTTATCCATCCAGGTTGGTGGTTGGCGTAGATCTTTGGCTTTAGAACCATACTGTCTAGGTTTCCAACCTAGGTGTTGAGGCCGATGAGTAAATACTCAACAGGAGTGGAGTATAAGGTTTAGAGCACACAGTGTCCAGACTGGGTGGGCATCGGTGAGCCACTGAAGCCACAATGCCAGGACAGAGGTGTTGGTGTTGGAAAAGCTGCAGGAAAAGGATTTCTAGGATGTAAGTGAGCAGAAGCAGTCAAGATGCCACTGTGTGAGACCTGGGGTTCCTGGTGTCCGTGTCTGGAGGAGCACTGGAAGATGGTCCCCAGACCTAGACTGCAGCTTGTGGTTGCTGAGGTTGTGTGGTTTAGGTAGCTAGGGCAGAGCACCTCCCAGGTGTACCCATGGCCCACTGATGACTGGAGCGGGGTAAGGAAGAAGAGCAGGGCTTACTCTGATAGGGGAACCTTGTCCTGCAGTGTCCCTCTGACTCCCCCTAGTGACCGTGCCTAGCATCATGCTCTGCTGAAGTCCGGGTCATTGCCATAGTTGGTCCAGAACTGTGTTTGGAGTGGAGATACAGTAAATTGATGTCGGCCATAAGAGTACATACTATATAATTCAATTTTCAAAAATAGTTTATTTGCAAGCAGAAAGAGACAGAGAGAATGAGCGCACCCGGGCCTCTAGCCACTGCAAACGAACTGCAGATATTTATGCCACTTTGTGCATCTGACTTTTTGTGTGGGTACTTGGGCATTAAACTTAGGTCGTTAGGTTTTACAGGCAAGTGCCTTAACCATTGAGCTGTCTCTCCAGCCCTCTTAATTCCGTTTTTAATAAAAATGTATATAATTTATTTATTTACTTATTGAGAAAGAGAGGGAATGCACATGCCAGGACCTTTGCCACTGCAAGCAAACTCCAGACATATGTACCACCTTATCTATCTGGCTTGTGTGGGTCTTTGGGAATTGAACCTGGTTTTTTGGCTGTGTAGGCAAGGGCCTTAATGACTGAGCAATCCCTCCAGCCCTGAAAGACTTTTAAAAGAGAGGGTGTGTCACCAGAGTGTGCCACTTGCCCAAATAAGTGTAAGGTGGTTTTTCTTCCCCAGGTTCAGCTTTTAGGTACGCTGAGGTACCTGCAGCCATGGTCCACAGGGACTGAATTCTGCTCAAGCCAGTGGCACGATTGTCCACATGGTGCTAGTTTGTTGGTGTGCAGAAGGCAAGAGTTATTGTGTCACTAAGGCCTGTGCCAAGATTTGTTTTGTAAATATTTTTATTGATTTATTTGCCAGCAGAGGAAGGGGTAGGGAACGAATGAGACAGTGCGCACACCAGGGCGTCTTGTTGCTGCAGGTGAACTTCACGTGCATGCACTACTTTGTGCATCTTGCTTTACCTAGGTGCTGGGGACTCGAATCCAGGCCAGCAGACTTTGCAAGAAAATACCTTTAACCACCAAGTCATTTCCTCAACCACAAACCAAGATTTTTTAAGGAAAGCCTGGGAGGACAGTTGGTGTGGAGCAGGGTCATATTCCTTATGGGGAGAAGAAGCTGCAAGGGTGAAGTCCAGGTCGTAGCTGAGGTCCCTCCCAGGATGTTGGAGATGCTCGGAATATGGGATGTCTGCCAAGATGATATAACTGCAACTTAATAGAACTGGGAGATGGTGTCTGTTCAGAAATTACGTTTATAATTTTAAAATAATTTTCTTTTGCTTTGGGCATCTACCAAGAATGTAACTGGTTATTTGTGGTTTCGTTGCTTATTCTGGGTGTGAATTCCGTCATTCTCCAATTATTCATCCTCAAAAATAGTACTTTATGTCATTGTGAAAACTTGCCATGTATTGCTCCCCCCAGACACAAAAATGGCCTGGATATCCATGACCTCACAGTGCCTGACACTACCTACACAAGACCGTCATAATAGGAGGAAAAGATCATGACATCAGAATAAAAGAGAGACTGAGATGGGAAAGGGATATGATAGAGAATGGAGTTTCAAAGGGGAAAGTGGGGGGGGGGGATTACCATGGGATACTTTTTGTTATCATAGAAGTTGTTAATAAAAAATAATTGAAAAGAAAAAAAGCTTGCCATGTGTTAATTGTAGGTAAGTAAGTAGTTATTTAGATGTTAGAAGTCGGTAGTTTTCATATGTTGTTTGCTATTGTAATAAAAACAAAATAATTGGACTGGAGAGATGGCTTTGCAGCTAAGGTGTTTGCCTGCAAAGTCTAAGGACTCATGTTTGACTCTCCAGGTCTCAAGTCAGCCAGACAGAAGCACATTGACACACGTGTGCAAGGTCGCACACGCACACAAGGGGGCACGTGCATCTGGAGTGTAATTGCAGTGTCTGGAGACCCTGGTGCACCAGTTCTCTCTCCCTATCTCGCATAAAAAAAGGCAGTCTGTTGGGCTTGCCTGAAAAAAGTTAAAATAATTGATCAATCCACACCAATTTGTAGGCAACATGGGTTGCATTTACTGTAAGGGACAGTGTTCCTAGAATTTAGTGGATTGGTTTAAATTACCCTAAAGATACAGTGGCCTCTTAAGTATTGTTCATATTGTCTGCAGCTTCAACTTTTGGGTTTGGGTAAATTTTTTTTCTGCTTTTTAAATTTGGCAAGAGGTTTCTATTGTCAGTCATACCTTATCCTTTTCCTAGAGTTGTGTTTGAATTTTTTTTTTTTTAGAATGGTTAGAAGATAAAACTTGAAGATACTTCCCAGAAAGTAAAACATCAAGAGATGGTAGAGAGGGAAGGGGCAGATAGAAGAGAAAAGAGGAGAGAATGACTTGGAAGTGTACCATGGAAGATCTCCCCTTCAAGTGCAGTAGGCATCGCAGTAAGAGAACACAGTAGGGAGGGGATTATGAATAACTAATGTAATGGGATCTCTTCAGAAATGAAAGATCTGAGTTTCCAGGTTGTAAAAGAATATAAAAGCTGTGGACGAAAACAGTCCCAAGGCAGATTATTGTGAAAAGCTGTTCCTAAAGGCCTTCCAAGAGGGAAGAGATGTCACCTGTAAGTGATCAGTGCTAGGAGTGGCTCAGATTCTTCAACCGAGATGGTGGAAGGAGCAGGGCTTTCAAAATTCCACAGAAAAATTACCTTTAGCCTGTGATCCATTACCTAGCAAACTGTTAAGAGAAACAGAATTGGCCATGACTGTCTCAGAAGCTTCTCTCTCATTCAGATGTTTCCTAGTGGGTCACTGCTTTCTGCTTCGCGGAAAAGAGAGAATAAACCCAGAGAGCGAAAACCTGGAAATCCCCAACTCCTTGAGGTGAAGGAGCCCCATGGAGGGTGAGGAAGGGGAGCCAAAGAAGGTGATTTGGATGACAGAATGCTAGAGGAGGGTCCCAGGTGTAAGGACCATTGGGGTGGGGGCATTAACTTAGACTCAGAAAAGTTGTTTTTTAAAGTTATTTATTTGAGAGAGAGGGAAAGGGGCTCTAGCCACTGCAAACGAATTCCAGACACATGCACCACCTTGTGCATCTGGCTTATGTGGGTCCTAGGGAATCAAACCTGAGTCCTTTAGCTTTACAGGCAAGCATTGTAACCGTTAAGCTATGTCTCCAGCCCGAGAGAAGTAGAAGTTTTAAGGATTTTAAAGTACCATCATGGTATAAGTTAGAGATTCATAAAAATCAAAGCAAACTTTATATTATTTATATATTTTTAAGATTTTTTGTTTGTTTGTTTGTTTTGGCTTTTAGAGGTAGGGTCTTACTCTAGCTAAAGCTGACCTAGAATTCACTTTGTAGTCTCAGGGTGGCCTTGAACTCTCCATGATCCTCCTGCCTCTTCCTTCCAAGTGCTGGAATTAAAGACGTACGCCACGACACCTAGTCTTTTTAAAGATATTTTTCCCCCAAGGTAGGGTCTCACTCTGGCCCAAGCTGACCTGGAATTCACTCTGTATTCTCAGTGTGGCCTCAAATTCAAGGCACTCCTCCTACTTCTGCCTCCCAAGTGCTGGGATTAAAGGTGTGCACCACCACCCCCGGCTTAAAGAATTTCTTTTAATGAGTTTTCATACATATGCATAATGTATTTTGATCACAGTCCTCTCGCATTACTTTTGTGTGTGTGTGAGCAAGAGAGAGAATTAGCGCACCAGGGCCTTCGGCCACTGTAATCAAACTCCACATGCGTGTGCCACCTTGTGTGCTTGTGCAACCTTGAGTGCTTCTGTCACCTGGAGGGCCTGGCTTATGTGGGAGCTGGAGAGTCAAACATGGCTCCTTAGTCTTCGCAGACAAGCCCCTTAACCTCTCAGCCATCTCTCCAGCCCTCTCCCATTACTTTCTTTAAGTTCCACATTCCCCGTCTTCCTTTCACTAAACCCCTGCTTTCCAAACAATCACTTTTCTATTTTAATGTCCTCTTTTTTCTTTTGTCCTCCTCCCTAATCCATGATATGTTGATGGGCCCAATATTGTGCTGATCTTTTGCAGATAATGTACTAGTCACTATGAGGTCATGAACATAGTGGCCACCTCATCATATCTGGAAGACAGCGTTTTAAAGCACTCCTACCCGCCTTCTGGTTCTTCTATTCTTTCTGATGCCTCTTCTGCCGTGACCCCTGAACCATAGAGGGTGTGATAGAGATGGCTCGTTGAGTGCTGAGCCCGCAACAGTCACTCATTTATGCGGGTTCTGGAGAGTTGAATGTGGGTCCTTTGGCTTTGCAGGAATGTGTCTTAACTGATAAGCCATCCCTCCAGTCCAGTCCGCTTTTCTAGCATATTTGTGTCTGCAGCGTTAGCCGTCTCCTAAGGGTCTTGGGACATAATGACTCGCTTGGGTAGAGGGAATGATGGTAATTGAAACTGGGTAAACAGTACTTTGAATACTTATCTAGCCTCTTATAAAATATTTATTGACTTCTGTTTGTAGGAAAAGACCAACAAAATAATGTCTAAAACTGAAAGGAGCGGGGGAAATCCTATCAGCAGTATAAGCATTTGGTTTAGAATGTGATGGACAGCACAAGAGACCTGCTCAAGATCAAACGGATTGCCTCTAGGAGGAGTGAGTCAAGGGTGATGATTTTCGATTTTAATATTAGTATTAGATTCTCAATTTTAAGCTGGGCATGGTGGCACATGCATTTAATCCCAGCCCTTGGGAAGCAGAGATAGGTGGATCACTGTGAGTTTGAGCCCAACCTGAGACTACATAGTGACTTCCAGGTCAGTCTATGCTAGAGTGAGACCCTACCTCAAAAAACAAAAAACAAAATTTCTCAATTTTAGTACATGTATTACTTTGAAAAAGTAAGCATGATGAATATTGAGAAATTTGACTGAACTGGGACAAAATGAACAGAAAGAGAAAAGATGAGAGACCAGCAGCTAAAGAGCAGATGGGACCACACAGCTCTTTGTGATATCCCGGCTTGCAGGTTTTCTTGTGTTTTGTTTCTATGAATACTAGACCAGTGGCCCTGCCCCCAAGATTCAGGAATCTTCTCGCCTTGCCTCCTTTCAGTTTCAGGGATTGGGATCACTCTTGTGACACTGTTTGCTTTTAGTAGACTCTGGGGATCTGAACTCTAGTCATCACGCCTGTGCCGTAAGTGTTTTTAATCACTGGGTCATCTCCCAGCCCTGCTTTAAAAAAATTTTTTTTTTTTAAACAGACCCACCAGTCAGCGATGGGATGATGTGTGTACACTTCAGGAAAGCATGCTCTTGGCAGAGTGAGGACGAAGGGAACGTGGAGAGTAGAGAGGCCCTTAGGAGGCTGTTTCTGACAAAAATGATCCCTAAGAAGGTGGAAAAGTACACTGGGGAGGAGCCAGAGGATTCCTGAATTATGAAAGAGTTAAGAGAATTAGGAAGGAAGGAATGGGCTGCCAGTCATGGTGGCTCACGCCTTTAATCCCAGCACCTGGGAGGCAGAAGTAGGAGGAACACTGAGTTCAAGGCCACCCTGAGACTACAGAGTGAATTCTAGGTCAACCTGGGTTATAGTGAAACCCTACCTCAACCCCTCCCCCCCCCCCAAAAAAAAAGAAAAAGAAAAGAAAAAAAAGCTCTGGGCTAGATGTCTCATTATGATTATTTTATTTTACTTTTTTAGTTTTGCACTAGGGTCTCACTCTGGCCCAGGCTGACCTGGAATTTACTATGGTGGCCTTGAACTCACAGCAGTCCTCCTACCTCTGCCTCCTGAGTGTTGGGATTAAAGGCATGTGCCATCACGCCCAGCTCACATTATGATTTTTAATGTTTTTGATATTTTAAAAATATTTTATTTATTTGAAAGAGAGAATGGGCATGCCATGGCCTTCAGCTACTGCAAATGAACTCCAGACACATGCACCACTTTGTGCATCTGGCTTACATGGGTCCTGGGAAATTGAACCGGGTCCTTTTGTTTTGTAGGTAAATACCTTAACTGCTAAGCCATTTCTCCAGCCCTGGATGTCAGGTTATGAGACATAAACTTCCAGTTTGGGACAGGAACACATATGTATGAAGGTGGTGCTTTGAGGATGGTCTTGAAGAACTGTATGGTTTCTTTGGCTGTATCTCTGGGACACTTAGAACTGTCTAGGATACATCCACTTAGAGGTCAGGAGGATGGCTGGGATTTGGAAATGTACATGGTCATTGTGTAGAGAAGCAGTTTGAGAGTTTAGTAGAAAATCTGTGTGGCCTTTGTAATGTTGAGTGCACTGAATCCTGGGAGCAGTAACATTCAAGAGTTAGACGTTACAGTAGGAGGAGCCTAAAGAACACTGAGTGTGAAAACCTGCAACTGCGAAAGTCTGCTGCGGAAGGAAAGTCAGCAAAGGATGTCCTTCGAGAAACCAATGAGATGAATTTTAAGATGAAATGATTCATATTCTAAAATGCTACAAGAAAGTCTTCTTAAGTAGCAGATTGCTAAAAACAGCTTTAGGGATATGTAGAATGTGGAAATGTGAACCTGGTCAGTGTCAGGCCCTCAGGCTTATCCAGGAAGCACACTTAACCACTGAGCAAGCTCTCCTACCTGTCATGTATTTTTGGTTTCTTTTTTAGTTACTTTCTAACTTTAATATAATGGCATTTTTTTGGGGGGGGATGTCGAGAGCTACAGGTGGTCTTTAATCTTTTTTTTATTTTTATTTATTTATTTGAGAGCGACAGACACAGAGAGAAAGACAGATAGAGGGAGAGAGAGAGAATGGGCGTGCCAGGGCTTCCAGCCTCTGCAAACGAACTCCAGATGCGTGCGCCCCCTTGTGCATCTGGCTAACGTGGGACCTGGGGAACCGAGCCTCGAACCGGGGTCCTTAGGCTTCATAGGCAAGCGCTTAACCGCTAAGCCATCTCCAGCCCATAATGGCATTTTTTAAATATATATATACATATGATCTAAAGTGTTCTTTTGTCTTCATCCCATCTGAAGCAGTAAATTGAGATCTGGTTAGAGTTAGGTCTAGACTTAAGGGTCTGGGCATTGTGTTGGACAGTTCATTTGGAAATAACCTGGGGTTTTATCACAATGTTTGTCATTTTTGTTTTACAGAAATCAGTACCTTCCCTCAATTGCTGAAAATGAAAATACAGAAGAAAGAGAAGCACGTAAGTGGCTCCATTTCTTCAAGGCGAATGTGCCCAGTGTGCGTGTGTCTTTCAGAGGGCGCGCCGGCACTGTGGGCTCACGTGTTAACCTCTGTAGTTCCCTGTTGCTTCCACTTCCTGTTTTCCATGTAGAAACAGAGCTCTCTGAGTGACTTGATATGCGAACTGTTTCTTCGGCTACAGTTATCTCCATATAGGAGCAGCATAACACAAATGTAAATCAGGATGTTATTAAAAATTCAGCATGGCTCCCTACACTCCGGAGGCCATGGTAGGAGGATCCCCATGAGTTCAAGGTCAACCTGAGACTACATAGTGAATTCCAGGTCAGCCTGGGCTATAGCGAGACCCTACCTTTGGGGGGAAAAAATGTCAAGTCTGGGGAAGATGGCTTAGTCAGAAAGTTAGTGATCTCTAGGTTCTGTGAGAGACTGTCTTTCTAAAATTAAGGTGGAGAGTGATTTTGATGACACTTGATGTCAACCTGAGGTCTACGCATGTGCATGCACACCCACACATACAAACATATATACATGTGCACACTGCACATGCAAAAAAAAAAAAATAGCCATGTAGGAATACTTCTTCTCTTGGAGTAACTTTTCAAAGTTTTCTGAGAGATAGGACCAATTTTCTACAATTTACATAGTAATCATTTTGTTTGTTTAGTTAAAGCATTCTCTTATTTATAAGATTCTTTTTAAAATTCTATTTTGATGGCTCCTTTAATAGGGAAGAGTTGATGGGATGTGAGCATAAGGGTTCTGGCACCTGCAGGAGAGGGGATTATATAACAGTGGCTGGTGGGCACGCGGGGGGTCTTTACTTCATTGGTGCTTCTGTTTCTCTGGTGGGCTTATCTCATGATTCTGAAGTGTTACAAGTAATGTGGTGGCAGCCTAGGGATGTAACTCAGGGTAGACAACTTGCGTAGCCTGCCCAGGGTTCTGGAGATAACCCAACACTGAGGAGAAGGAAGAAAAAGTACAGTATGAAATATTTACCTGGCATAGGGGTGCACGCCTTTAATCCCAGCACTCGGGAGGCAGAGGTAGGAGGATCGCCATGAGTTCAAGGCCACCCTGAGACTCCATAGTGAATTCCAGGTCAGCCTGGGCTAGAGTGAGACCCTGCCTCGAAAAAAAAATAAAAAATTTACTCATTTAAAAACCCTCACTCCTACTAATTCACTTTTTTTCTTCTACTAGTTAATTTTTTTCAATTTTTTTCTTCTGGAGAAATGGCACATAAATACATTCTGATATAAAATTCCTCATTTCCTTCTTCAAATTTTTATCAAAGTAAATTATGATGACAGACTTTACAAGTTAATCAAAACTCAGTAATAATAAAGTTTCTTGCTAGTCAGAAGGCATAATGAGTGGTCTGCCAAGAACAAAGGCTTTATATAGATGGACTTTGTATTGCCAAAAGAAATGTTTCAAGAAAAAAAAATCACTTAAAAGGTTTATTTATTTGCAAGCAAAGAGTGAGCACACGGTGATGCCAAGGCCTCGTGTCTCTGCAAATGAGCTCCAGATACGCTCATGTCTTTGTGCATCTGGGTTTACATGGGCACTGGGGAGTTGAACCTCGGTCAGAGGGTTTGCAAGCAAGCACCTCTAACTGCTGAGCCATCTCCCCAGCCCCACCACAAACTTTTAAAAATTGAATCTCCCCTGTCTTTATCTGTGCTAAGAATAATTAAAACTGCCTCTAAAAAATGTGGATTTCCGGGCTGGAGAGATGGCTTAGTGGTTAAGCGCTTGCCTTTGAAGCCTAAGGACCCTGGTTTGAGGCTCGATTTCCCCAGGACCCACATGAGCCAGGTGCACAAGGGGGCACATGCATCTGGAGTTCATTTGTAGTGGCTGGAAGCCCATTCTCTCTCTCTCTGCCTCTTTCTCTCTCTATCGCTCTCAAATAAATGAAAAAATTTTAGAAATGGATTTCCATTAGTGTTAGAAAAAGTGGAAAAAGGACTGGAGAGCTAACTTAGCCATTAAGATACTTGCCTGCAAAACCTAAGGACACAGGCTCAATTCCCCAGTACCCAGGTAAGGCAGATGCACAAGGTGGTGCGTACATCTGGAGTTGTTTGCGATTGCAAGAGACCCTGCATGCCCATTCTCACTCTCTCTTTTTATTCTTGCAAATAAATAAATGAAAAGGCAGAAAAAGCAATGTGAGAGAAGACTCAGCCCACCAGCAGAGGCAGGCTTCATTTGGGGAAGCTTAAGAAGGGCCCTGGCCAGGTTGCTTCCTTTACAGACCAAGGGCACTTAGAGCTGGTGGGATAACTGTAGCTGTCTGGTTGTGGGGCACTTCACCTTGCCTTGAGGCTGGGTCCATGTCAGGGAAGTAGTAAGTAGACAGGTGGTTTGGGGCGAGGAAGGTGATGATGGGGGTGGGTGGTTAGGTCATTCTTGGGAAACAGAGTTACAATGAAATGGCAGTCAGAGTCCAAAAATAGAGACAGTTTAATAATTAGTAAGATGGCTAAGCAGTACTAGGCAGAAAAAGTTAGAGAAATAAGATGTGAATTTTAGTCACTAAAAGCCCATGTAGCACTGCTATTGCCAACTACAGCTGAAAGCCTGTCTTTAAAAAAAAAAAACAAAAAAACAAAAAATAACATTTATTTATTTATTTGACAGAGAAAGAGGGAGACAGAGAGAGAAAATGAACACGCCAGGGCCTCCAGCCACTGCAAACGAACTCCAGACAGATGCGCCCCGTCTTGTGCATCTGGCTAATGTGGGTCCTGGGGAATGGAACCAGGGTCCTTTGGCTTTGCAGGCAAATGCCTTAACTGCTAAGCCATTCCTCCAGTCCTGAAAGCCTGTCTTAAGGGGACACATTGTTACATTAGCAATGACAGACCTACAGTATAGGAATATTGATTATTTTTTTCATCTAAGGTACTGAGAAGTATAAACATGACATACTAAGTTTCAGTATGCAGTATAGTGATGGATAAAGTGGTTTTTCATGCACACAATATATAAATGCAATGTTACAGGAGGTAACCCAAACTTGAGTAACTGCAGGAGAACTGTGCTTTCAAGACTTGAGAGCTGAGTCGTTGCAACCTGTCTTCTCCCTTAGGTCTTCTACAAAACAGAAAGTTGGACCATGGGACAGATAGGAAGAGTGCTTCAACTTTCAGATAGACTGTTTCCTTCCTGGGTGTGAATATGGACATAATTAATTTACTAAACAAATTGTTAGTTTTCCATCTTTATTCATCCAAGATTTATTTGAGGTCAGATTTAGCTGCAAATAAAGAAATTGTTTTTCACAAGAAATTTGTAGTCTGGGGCTGGGGAGGTTGCTCAGTGGTAAAGTATTTGCCATGCAGGCACAAAGGCTGGAGCTCAGATCCTAGAACCGTTATAAATGCTGGGAAGGGAAACAGAGACAGTGGTAAGCTCTAGGTTCAGGGAGACCTTTCCTCAGAAAATAAAATTGAGGGCCTGGAGAGGTGGTTCTGTGGTGAAGGTTCTTGACTGTAAAGCTTAACGACCTGAGGTCTATTTTCCAGTACCCACATAAAGCCAGATGTACAAAGTGGTGCATGCCTCTGGAGTTTGTTTGCAGAGGCTAGAGGTCCTGGTGTGCTCATTTTTTCTCTCTCCTTCTCCCTCTCCCCTCTCTCCCTCCCAGTCCCTCTCCATCTTCCTCTCCCACTCTTTCTCTGCATGCAAATAAATAAAAATTCTTTTTGGAGGGGTTTCAAAGTAGGGTCTCACTCTAGCCCAGGCTGACCTGGAATTCACTGTGGAGTCTCAGGGTGGCCTCGAACTCAAGGCGATCCTCCTACCTCTGCCTCCCAAGTGCTGGGATTTAAGGCGTGTGCCACCATGCCCGGTTCAAAAAAAAAAAAAATTATTTTTTAAGCAGTAAATGGGCTGGAGTGAGGCGCTTGCTTGCAAAGCCAAAGGACCATGGTTCGATTCCCCAGGATCCACGTACGCCAGATGCACAAGGTGGCACATGCATCTGGAGTTCATTTGTAATAGCTGGAGGCCCCGATGTGCCCATTCTCCCTCTCTCTGTTTCTGCCTCTCTCAAATAAACAAATAAATAAGTAAATAAATAAATATTTTTAAAGATTTTTTTTTTAAAGCAGTGTTTACCCAAAGATATTCCACTACTATACTAGTGGGTTTATCTTTCCTAGGAAGCCAGTTACATAGCTTTCCGTGCCCATTGCTGGTTAAGACTGGATGACGTTTCTCCCCGGCAGGCTGCATAGCACTTTTCCAGCACTGTGACCACCAGTTACCAGCTGCAGCTCCCAGCTTACTTCCTCAGTACCCTGTAACTGAAGCATGTGGTATCTTTAGCAGTAGGGTATTACCATCTAGTCTGGTGGGTAGCAAAGAGCCTTGGTAATTCTGTGCATTGTTTGGGGGACTCCACAGGGTGGACCCCCCTGGTGGTCTACCCACTGGGAGGTGTCCCAACCCTGGCACTGAAGTTTTTCTGTCACATCCTGTGGCTTCTGGGCAAAGCATTGACACCTTCTCAGGATACTTCTCCCCCAAACTCTCTCTCTCTCTCTCTTTTAATTTATATACATTTATAATTGATTTGTTTGGTTGGTTTTTTGAGCTAGGGTCTCATTGTAGCCCAGGTTGACCTGGAATTCATGATGTAGTCTCAGGGTGGCCTTGAACTCATGGCAGTCCTCCTACCTCTGCTTCCCAAGTGCTGGGATTAAATGCATGTGCCACGACACCCAGTTTATATACATTTAAAATTAGCTAACAGTATATTTCCATATGATTTATTAATAACCTCTTTAGTTTTAACTAACTTTCCTCTCTTCCATGTACCTCTCTGGCCCACTTAGCTCTTTTCGCCCTCCACTTCCTTATTGACAAAGACATCCTTCCCTTAAGACCTGCACTCTCTTACCTCCTTCGTGGCTCCTTTCTAGTTTTGTGGCCTCTACACTGAGTACTACTCCACCTCACCCCAAGTCTACATGACTATAAATTTGAAGCTAGAATCCACATATGAGAGATAAGGCATTTGACTTTCTGTGCCTTTTTGTTGTTGTTGTTTTTTTGGTTTTTCGAGGTAGGGTCTCACTCTATCCCAGGGCTACCTGGAATTCACTGTGTATTCTCAGGGTGGCCTCGAACTCACGGCGATCCTCCTACCTCTGCTTTCTGAGTGCTGGGATTGAAGGTGTGCGCCACCACGCCTGGTGACTTTTTTTATTTTATTTATTTATTCTTACTTAGCCCCCTTCTCATTTCAACTTTGTGTTTTGTTCCTAGAGTATTGTCTCTTTATTTTTAATTATTTGAGAGAGAGAGAAAGAAAATGGGCATGCCAGGACCTCTAGCCACTGCAAACAAACTCCAGATGAATGTACCACCTTGTGCATCTGGCTTTACATGGGTGCTGGCAATTTGAAATTGGGCCCTTTGGCTTTGTTGGCAAGCCATCTCTCCAGCACTTGTCTCTGTTTAAGTTATTAATATAAGGCCAAATATTGTTGGTACCTTATGGTTTATCATCTCCAGTGTGTTCTTTTTAGACTTATTTTCAAAATGGCAAGTTAATGTCTTATTTGGTAGAAGTTGAAACAAAGACTTTATTTAGACCCCTTCCCCCCATAGACCTAGAAACACATGAAAGAAATATTCTTGTCTTATGTTTTTTAATCCTTAGCATATTTTTCCAAGCTCCTAACAAAGTTTCTGTAAAATAAAAATTTTTTTGTAGCTTATTGACTTCAAACTATAAGTTTTGTATTTCTTTTTACTGTTATCTGTCTTTTCAGATTCTTTTCCCCTTTCCCCATGGAGTAATGGTGGTGCATGTTTAGAGCTGTTCTTCTCCCTCGAGTGTCTCAGCACCCACTCTCTAGGAGGGTAACCTTGGCAAGCTGCTTCATCTCTTTGAGCTGATTACCTTATCTGTTAAGATTAGGGAGTGGGCTCCGTAATTATCTGAGGTTCCTGGGAGTGGAATTGCTCAGAAATCAGCTAGGTATATTTTTAGTTTTATAAAGAACCACTTGACCTTTTACCAAAGCAGCATATGCCATCACATTTAATATGTGTAACCAAGTGTCATCTGTCTGGTCTGGTAAGCCAGCAGCCTCTTGTAGCTCCCTGGGAAGTCATAAAATGCTCAGTGAAATATATATTAGCTTTTTGCCACACAGAATTCAAATCCAAACTCTTATCGGTTACTACCTATGTGGCCTTACCGATCCCTTAACATCAGTAGTCCTCCGTTTTTCCCTCTGCAGAATGGGCATCTTTACACTGACCTAGTAAGTGGTCGTACTCATAAGGATCGTGCAACATGCCGCACGGAATCCTAGTGCCTCCGCTCTGCAGGCGCGCAGTGAATGCTAGCAGCTGCTGTTAATGTGGCCTCTGACTTAATCCTCTCTTCTGCCACCCGTCCAGCTCCAGGCAGCTTCTTTGGAAAGCTTTGTCCTTCGGAACAGAGAACATGCCATGAGGTGTGAGTAGGGGAGGGTTTCTTTGTGGCCGACACCATGCTGCTTTGGCAGAATTTTTTCCCCCTTCTTCTTTTTTTTTTTCCTCAAGGTAGGGTCTCATTTTAGCTCAAGCCGACCTGGAATTCACTATGTAATGTCAGGGTGGCCTCTCAATCTCTCAGCCATCCTCTTACCTCTGTCTCCTATGTGCTGGGATTAAAGGCGCGCGCCACCACACCCAGCAGAGTTTGGTCTTTTATGCTTATCTTTGAAAGCTTTTTTCGTGAGCAAATGGTCTCTTGCTGTTTGAAGCAGTCTTCCCTTGCATGCTGATTCCCTAGAGCCATGTGTATCCCTGCTGTAGACTTCACTGATTCCCATAGGGTGGCTGAGCACAAGGACTGAGCTTCCGAGGGGTCCCTTACCTGCCGATGAGCTGCCCTTGCCTTTTTTTTTTTTTTAATTTGGTTTTCTGAGGTAGGGTCTCACTCTATCTAGCTCAGGCTGATCTGAAATCCACTATGTAGTGTCAGGGTGGTCTCAGACTCATGGTGATCCTCTTACCTCTGCCTCCCAAGTGCTGTGATTAAAGACGTGCGCCACCACACCTGGCTACCACGTGTATTTCACTGTAGAAGTTGCTCTGCAAAAAAGCTACCTTGAACCACGCCCCCCCCAAAAGCCCCAAGTTAAAACATACTTTCATAACTGGCTTTCTTGCATTGGCCTTTGAATTCCTTTTATCTATTTAGCTTTTCCCTTTTCTAAGCCAAGTCACCTAACTAAATCACCATATGGTACACAAACTAAGCTGTTTTCCTTTGTTGTTGTTGTTGTTTTTAAAGTACTAAGTTCTGTAAGAACAATTGTTTCCCTCTGGATTTAGGCCAGTTTGTTAGTAGACCTTATTTATTACAAAGTTGCAAAGAGCAACAACAACAGTAACAACAACAAAAATCTTCCTTTTCTTTGATCCTTTTCTCCCGAGATTCTCAATGTTTTGCTTTAGAGCCTCAGAGTGAGGCAGGATGCTAGGACACAGAAGGGCAGTCCCGAAGCTGGATTTGCGGTTCCTGACTCTCCCACTGTTGGCCAGAAGGTCTGCGTGCAGCCTGGGGAACCAGCACCTTGGCGGGAGACTGCAGCCCCTGGGCAGATCTCTGTAGCTTATCACATGCTAGGCCTCTTAATAGACAGGCTACTCACAAATGGTGCTGTTTCTAAGACAGCATCCAGAGAGCATTGTACTGCCTTCCTAGAAAACCTGCTGGGTTCTTGGGCATTCCCTCTAGGTCATTTCTTCCTTCCAGACCCCAGAAAGCATGCCATTCCCTGGAGCTAGTACCTGCATTATAATCTGATTATTGCCAGCCTCTCCTTGGTTATGAAATGGCAAATACTTTTTAGAACACGAGACCTGTAAATATGAGATGAAACTTCTATTTTCAAAAGGTTGTTTCCTTAAAACTGGTGACCTTTTGAGGCCGTGCTTTAATGGTGCTCAACACATCGTCAGAATTTCCTTTTTAGGGCTGCTTTTAGTCCTTGTGACATTCCTTTCTAATGGCTTCGATCACAGTCAACTTCTTCTTATTTGGGTAGTTTGGTTTTTACCTGTGCCCACAGGCATTAGAGGCTGCGTTGTTGGCTAAGTTCAAGGATCATACAAAACATGAGTATAGTTTTAGTTACGATCAAAAGTATAACTTGGAGAGATCTCTTGTTCAGAATTAGCCCAGCTCTGCAATAAGACTTCTTGACAATAGATGAGAACAAGACTTGAGAGATAAAGCAGCAGTATATGAGTTTGACACTCTAGTCTTTTCACCTCTGGGGCCCACCTGACTGTGGTGAGGAGGTCTCAGAACATATCTGAATAGGGAGATAAGTGCCATTATAGTTTATAACAGTATACCAAAGCTTTTATGGAAAACTATTACAAAACAGGCAGGTATGCCTGTTTTAGATATACCACTTAGAAGGTATTTTAGATTTCTTCGGATAGTACAGAAATCTTTCAAGTTTTTATATACTCACCACATGCTAACTTTTTTTTTTTTTAAACTGTCACACACCATTAGCACTTTGCTATCAGTCCATGAAGTCAAGGGTAGGTGTATCCTTCTTGTCCTGTGTCCCAAGACCTAGCACAGCAGAAATAACCACACAGTAGGAACTCAGTGAATGAAACCATGCATTCAGGCCTGTAGCATCCTTTGTATGGAGCATGCAATGGGAGAATAATGCTTGTTTCTCTCTTTTACAGTTGTCAAATTTAAAAGTTTTGAATCACTCCCCAATGTCTGATGTCTCTGTCAGTTTTGACTACAAGTCTCCATCACCATTTGACGGCAGCACTGATCAGGAAGAGAGAATTGAAGATGTCGCCAATGACTGTCTGTCCCAGAAGGACCTTTACTCTGCTGGAGAGGAAGCTGATGCCCCTTTCCATAGGAAACTGATGTCCCGT
Organism: Jaculus jaculus; assembly: GCF_020740685.1. NCBI lineage: Eukaryota > Metazoa > Chordata > Mammalia > Rodentia > Dipodidae > Jaculus > Jaculus jaculus. The sequence continues at coordinate 121,645,904 of NC_059109.1, read as the reverse complement.
AATGGGATGGAGGGTAGTGGAGGTGGAGGTACTGGAGTAAAGAAGAAACGGAAGAAAAGGGAGCCAGGCGAACAGGACGTCCTGGCGAAGGGAAGCAAAGACAGGGAGCCCAAGCCAAAGAGGAAGAGAGAACCTAAAGAGCCAAAAGAACCCAGGAAGGCCAAGGAGCCGAGGAAAGCCAAGGAGCCCAAGGAGTCAAAGAAAGATGGTGCAAAGAAGACACGGAAGCCTCGGGAGGTCTTGGGTGCCAAGGAGGCCAAAGAGAAGAGGAGCTGCACTGACCATGCAGCCAGGACGAAGTCCAGAAAGGCCAGGTGTGTCCCTTCCTCCCCGGGCCTAACTTTGCCAGCCTCTGTGGGCCCGAGCTTTATACCTTGCTTTTCACATGGGAGTGTGGGAGGGGTAACGCCTTTGCACTCATGGAAGAAGGTCGCTAGCTGTATCCTCAGGGTTGTACTTCAAGAATATTTGTGGTTTTAGCAAGCTCCAAAAATTTTTCATCCTCTCTAGACCTCAGTCATCCTTTTTGGTGTGTGTTCTTAGTATTTCACATTGTGAATGTGGTACTGGTCTCTGGCCCTATGTGGAGATGAACTCTTTACATGCCAAGTTAGTGTGATTTTTGTGTCCGTGACAGCTTTCAACCAAAAATGAACCTCTGTTCCCACCTCCTGGTCCTTTAGTTTCTTAGTATTCCTTTGGGGTTGTGAGAATTAAAACACTCAGTTGCGTAGGATCGAGGTTATGCAGAGGATCAAGGGCAGGAGTTTTGAAATGGCAGCAGCATGGAGGGAGGCAGCGCAGTCTTGGGAACCAGTGGTCCAGCCGGCTGGCAGAGCTGTGAGTGTGCGGAGCTCTGCGTTCAAGATGAGGGACTCACCCCTCCGAGCGCTGATCGGAAGATCTTCTCATATAGTTCTCTAGCTCCGCGTTTGCCATGGGGTTTGACCCTTCCATACTTGCTAAAGAACCGTTGATCAAATGAGGCCAGAGGTGACCATAGTGACTTGTAGAGATCAGAGAGCTGGGTACTGAGTTACAGTGGGATAGGTAATGTGAAAGCCTGTCAGGATAGCGTCTGCACTCCTCACACAAGGAATTCAGTATTTTCCATCTCTAGACAAATCTCATACCTTTTTTCCTAAACCGTTTGTATAGAACATTATTATTTAAGCTTTTTGAGGAAAATATAAAACCAGAAATTCATAAGCTATCTCAAGGAATTTAAGTTTCTGAAGTTTAAACAAGATGTATATCTGCCTGCCTGCCTGACATGTCAGACTGTAAAATCTCAGAGATTGAGATGATTGCTAAGAGAGCGTAACGTATTGAGGTCACTACACCTGTGCTGGGCCAGGAAAGGAGGAGGTAAGTTTAGACCCAGGAGAAGGCAACTTAAGTGCTGTGTGCTGTGACTTGAAATATACCATGCAGCTCATTTCTTTTTTAGGACAGTTTGTTGGGACCGGATGTGTAATTTTCTAATCCAAGCAAAATGTTGCCTCATGGTATTTGCTCCCTTCTGGCCAACAGAGAATTTCACTTCCTCTATCAAAAAGGCTTGGCGCTGAAGGGATCCTAGGAATATAGTTAGCAGAGAATGGCTGTAAAATGCTTATGCTTTGCAAGGCCAAGAGTGTTAGGTAAAACCAGTATTGGGACTAATAAAAGCCATCCAGCTTTATTTCTCATTTTACCTTACTCTGATCTCTAATATAAGGGTGGAGTGGTATAGTAATTTTGGCTTTTGCCAGTTATTTTCATTTCTGCATTGCTTTGAAAAGGCGTAAGTGATTTTATTTTTTTAGGGTAAAGGAATGCTTGGAGAAGAAAAGTCAAACCTGAATTTATGGAGGTACTTATGTTGGTTTTATAGAGAAAGGGAGTGTTTGAGAATTAAGAGTAATTGGAGGGGTTGCCACAGTCCTGCTAAGGGTTTGGTAAGCAGTAGAAAGCCACAGGTACCTGAGCTTACCCAGTCACTGGTCTCTGATGTTTGAAATTTTATTGTCCCCTCTTTCAAAGATTTCACATTGCTGTTATGTGAGATTTGAAACAAGATGACATGGGCGAGGGCTGAGTGCTTGCCATGTGTGTGTGTGACCCCAGCCCTGGAGGAGGGTAGTGAGCATGTTAGAGAATTGCTGGGACTCAACTCCAGTCTTGGGGGAAGGTAGTAAGCATGTTAGAGAATTGCTGGGGTTCGCTGACCCACAGCAGTTCAGAATTTACATAGAGACACCCCATCTGAAGGGAACACATAGATATGTAACAAGAGAGACACACCTGGCATTTTCCTTGAGCCTCCGCGTGTGCACACAACACAAGTATGGGACATGCTCATCTGTCTCCATCTCCCCAACAGGTGACAGTGTCTAGACACTGTTGCAGATTCCATTTTAGGAGGATGACGAGTTGTTTCACAAAACAAAATTGAGTGTCAAATGCAGAGGCATGGGCTGAAAAGAATAGCTCAGTTAGTAAATTGCTTGCCCTCACAAGCATGAGGACCTGCATTTGATCCTCACTACCCAAGTACAAATGGCAGGCATGGTGACCTGCACTTGTTAAGCCTAGTGCTGAGGAGACAGAGGATCCCTCGGGCTCACTGGATGGCCAGTCATGTCATTGACAGTCTCCAGATCAACAAGAGACTCTTATCTCAAAGAAAGGTGGACATGGGGCTGAGGAGATGGCTCAGGGAGTAAAAGTGGTCACTGCCCAAGCTGGATGTCCAGACCCCAACACAAACAGCTGGGAGCTGTGGTCGGCTTCTGTAATCTCAGCATGCTGACACTGACCACAAAAGTGGGAGGCACAGACAGAATTTCCCAGGAGCTCAAGGTGAGCGTAGAGCAAAATAGCTAGACTCCAGAGCAAGAAATTGTGCTTCACATGAGGTGGGCAGGCAAAGACTGACCCAAACGTTGTCCTCTGTCCCCTACATGTGCACTCACACATCTTTATTCACATGAATACACACACACACAAATATATGTATTTTTTTAATGTGGATAATGTTTCTGAGGAGCAACACCCAAGATTGTCTGCTAGCCACCACAGACGTGTAAATACATATGATCCTGAACATGCACAGACACATGCATAAAAAAAGTCAAGGCAAAATCAGGATTCTGACTTACTAGTTGGTTGTGTGTATCCAGCATTACATTTAAGAGGCATAATTTTGATTTAACTAGGCTGAATAAAAAGAGTTGGAGAAGTACTTGTAGTATTTTCAAGGGCTATTAACTTAGAAGCCCAGAAAATCTCTCAAGCTTTAGAAATCTGGGAGACCTTCTTTGAGAGGAGAGTAACAGACAAGAGATGGTAACTTCTTTAAAACTGTAAACATTTTACACAGGTTTGTGTCTTTATTTTACAGCTATATAATTTTAACCTGTACTAATGGGATTTTTCTGTGTGGCCTGGAAGACTGTTTAGCCTGATTTCTTTTCTCTGGATCTTTGTAAAATTTATTTTGGTCCCTTTTAATTAATGATTCCAGTAGTCAGCAAAACTAATTTTAGTTACAAAAGGAAGTTAATTGATTTAAAAATAGTATGTTGGGGCTGAAGAGGGCTTAACGGTTAAGGTGCTTGCCTGTGAACCCTAAGAACACAGGTTCGATTCCCCAGTACCCATGTAAGCCAGATGTACAAGGTAGCATTTGTAGTGGCTAGAGGCCCTGGCATGCCTTCCTCTCTCTTGCTCTCAAATAAATAAATAAATAAATAAAATCCAAAAAGTAATATATTAATTATTAAGTCTCATTATTTTTGTTGCGTAGTTTCATTCAAGTGTTTATTTTAATTTGAACAGTTATTGATTTAAACCCTGAGTAATATTGAGTATAAATGATTAACCAAGTGCTTGGATTATTGTAGGAGACTTCTGGCTTGTGCCTCCTTCAGCCCATCTTGTTAGCTGCCACCTTTTCAGTCTGTCGATTCAGGTCAGTTGGGAAGCAGTCAGCAGAGATGGAGATGCAGTTGTCAGCTTTATTATTGATAAGCTGGATCAAAGAATTTCCATTGTCTTGTGGCTAGAATCAAGCTCTTTGTTACTTTCTCAGTGAGGTCACCCCTGTAACTGCAGGCAGAGGGGCCGTGGGATGCTGAGCCAGGAGTAAGAAACAGGGACAAGGAAAGGTATTTTCATTTTATAGTTGCTTAGGAACTACTGGTTGTTCCAGTTACCTGCAATGCAAAATCCAGAACCCTCTGTAACTTCTGAGATCTGGCTTCTTCCTGCCTTTCCATTTCTGGCAGTGACCGCACTAGCTAGGTCAGTCTCATTAGCCCTTGCAGGGACGTGGACTCGCCTCCCTGCAGGCTGCGCTTGCTGTTTCTCCCTTCATGGAACCAGTTGTGCCTGTGTGTCTGTCCCCTCTGGACTTCCACAGTACTCAGAACTCTACTTTTCCCTATAAATCATAGACTTTAGGTCCAGGAAAACTAAAATAGACTTGGTCCAATCCTGCAGCCTGGAAAATGCAGTGTTACAGAGAAGTGATTTGTCTGAAGTCCTTCCCAGTGTGTTGTCAACTGAGCCCTCCTGCTTCTTAGTTTTGTATGTTTATCTCTGAAACAGGCCATATCTATCTATCTATCTCTCTCTCTTTCTCTTTTTTGAGGTAGGGTTTCACTGTAGTCCAGGCTGACCTGAAATTCACTCTGTAGTCTCGGGGTGGCCTTGAACTCATGGCAATCTTCCTACCTCTGCTTCTTGAGTGCTGGGATTAAAGGTGTGCGTCACCATGCCCGGCTTCTTAAGTGTGTTTTTGGTGTAGGTATGACTGGTCTCCTCAGGAAAAGTTAGGTGGTCTACGAACAGGACCATCATGCCTAATGTCTTTTCTGCCTCTAGGGGCCTGTCACCTAGAGGGAGGTTTATCAGATTCAGACATAATATTTTGTGTCTTTAACTAAATTGTATTCCAAGAACAAATGTATAGAGCTTTTTCCCTGAAAAAAAGAAGGTGCATATAAAATACCTTGTAACGACTCATTGTCAGTATTTGGTGATGCATTCCAAAAGTTAAGTGGCTTGTCCATGGCACGGACTAATGAATGTCACTGTCAGGATTTGGTCACCATTCTCTACAAACATACAACCTTGTAACTCTTTATGTCTTACAAGGGAACATTAGGAACAGAGGCAGGAGAGTTCATTGTCCAAGAAACTGTTTTCTATTTGTAGGAGATAGCCCCGTTTCCACAGAACTTCCTTGTGCATTCTCCATGGTATTCTTTCAAAGACTAAAGTGATTTCCGCTTCCCCTTCTGTGGTTCCCTTTGCTTTGAAGGTGGCACATGGATAATCGAGCATGTCCCTTCTAAACGGCAATGGGTCGTATCTAGCAAATTTTTCTTTTTAAGGATGATACTAACAGTGATGAATGTTTAAGGAATGTAAATCTAAAAGTCTTCAGTAGGAAAAAACCTTATCACCTTTTCTTCCTGTCTCTCTAGGTTTTTTTTTTTTTTTTTGAGTGTTTTGTTCATTTCTTAACTATACAATGCTTAACCCAGAAAACACCTCCTGGTAGCTGAGTTCTGCTCATTCATTTCCTTGACTTTGAAATTGAAATTCCACTGAATATAGCTTACTTGCTTATACTGGTTTCTTTTTTTAAAATTAAAGAACTTTTTTTCCCAAAGGGTATTGGGATCACTTCACATACATAGATGTCGTGTGTGTGTACACATATAAGCATACATACGTGCTATGCATATGTGAACATACATGGCTGGAATAGGATATCCAAAAGGCCGGTATTCTATTATGTAGAGTCATAACAGGTTGATTATGGCTTTAGGAAATTTTCCTGGTCTTAGAAAAGCAACATGCTGGTTTCTCAAGGCAATCAGATCTTTAGCAATTGAGAAAGAAAATTTTCACTAGGGAGCATTACATGATTAATAAGTTCTGTAAACTGTTCTCAACAGTAGTTTTTGCTTCTCATGCTTTCATATACCTGTGAAATTCACATTTCCTTTTACTGGAAGCTTTTCCTTAGCAAAAGTCATCTTCCTTCAGTAAGGCACAGCCCGGTGAGCAGGAAAGGGGGCCCAGTCCAGCTGTGTCAGCTTTCTGGCCTGCCTACTCAAGAGTGAGTCCCTGAGGAGGCACTGATGTTCAGTCCTGCTTGTCTGCTCCTGCACAGTAAGCTAAGCACTTAGATTTGGATACAGGTCAATACTAGAAGCCAGGGTGTAATTTGGTTGCTGGCCAAGGGTAGAGCATAAGGTTTGAAATTTCTGGATCTCAGACTTAGCTATGTTGAGGGACGGACCCCAGTCCAAGTCTCCCAGACCATGATAGCAGAACTGCTTCTTGCACTATCTTTTGAGAAGTGGGTCCCAAATGAATGATCCCCAGGGAAATGGAACCTGTTTAAGGTGATGTGTTCACCGCCGAGTATGGAAGACCGAAAAGAGGAGTCGAAGTAGATGATATGCTCAGCTCAATCTCTACTTCAGCCCTTTGCTCCCATTTGTTTTGATTTGTCAACCCAGAGTGTATTTTTTTTTCAAATCCAATAAGCTTAGTAATGTTCTGGAAGAAAGATTTTACCTGAACTCTTTTCCTCTGTGCTGGTTGCTTCTAGAAAGCCTTAAGCCTCAGATCTTATACAGCCACCAGAGCTGGCTGGTATCACTGTACCACTGGCTGTGGGAATAGGAAGAACTGACTGAGGTTTAATCACTTGCCTATAGTAGAGAGAGATTTATTGAGGCTGATTATAGGCTCCAGATTCCCTTGTTAGAGGTTTTTTTTTTTTTTTCTATTGAGGGTTTTTTTTTTTAACATTCTGATCACGTGTTAGAATATAAAAGATGATTAGCCGGGCGTGGTGGCATATGCCTTTAATCCCAGCACTCAGAAGGCAGAGGGAGGAGTTTGAATTCAGCCTGGGCTAAAGTGAGACCCTGCCTTGAAAAAATGAACGAACAGAAAAGAATAGATAACTGAAGATTGTGTGAGTTCTGAGTAAAATCCCTGTGCTTAGAACCCCCTGGGCTTTGTGGTAAGTAGGAAAGGAATCTAAATGATCTCTGAAGCTTTGAGCTGTTGCCATTGCTATTTTTTTCAAGAGTGCCTGGTTGCTTACTCTTCTCATCCCCTTTACCAAATCTATAAGGAAAGTTGATAAATTCATTACTTGATCAATGCCTGCTCATTTAATTTCCACTGTATTTTTAGTGCTTTCTCTTGCTGTGCTTGTGAGCATTTTCATTGAGCATGGATTAGTAAAGGAAAGAAGGAAGGAAGGGGAAGGGAAGGAAGGCAGGTGTCACTGAAGCATCGCCGTGAGCCCTGTTGCTGAGCAGGTTTTATGAATTAGAGCAGCAGCCTTACAGTCAGCATGAACAAATGGGAGAACCTGGCATGACTGCATAGAGGATAGCTGAAGGGTTTAGGAGAGTGATCTAGGGAGTCCCTTGGGAGAGGTGAGTATTGAGCCAGGTATGAAATGAATTAACAGTTGAGGGAAGATGTACAGTCCAAACACCAGCAGACAACGAACACTTGTTTTGGGGGGACACTTCCAGTTTTAGGATAGTAATTCAAGCATTCTTTTCCACACTCTTATTGAAACAACAGGAAGAAGAGGGGGAGTAGATTCTTCAAAGGTGAGAGATGTTACTGTGTTTCTAGATGAGGGAGGACAGAACTGCCTGTCATGCTGGTGCGTAAGTGCTGTGTGCAGGAGTCTGGTTCAGATCACATGCAGGAGCCAGACTTGTAGCTGAGGCCAAAGTGCTGCTTCTCGCAGTGGAGCTGGCAGCTCTCAAGAGGAGGCTGGTAGGCCAGAAGTGGAGGTGTTGGAGAAGGGCTGTCTGCAGAGTGGCCGCATAGTTTGTCTGCTCCAAGCTGAAGTCAGGCAGCTTCTCTGAAGACATTGGCCAAATTCCCCCCTGAGGAAAGGTATAGAGCTTCAAGTAGCGAGCAGAGGCCCTAGCTTCTCTCCTTTTCTTGTCTGTGTCCTGAAAGTAGGGAGAGGGACAGCCACTTCTGAGGTCCTGCCATAGGTGTAGAAAGCCCAAGCTCTGAAGAAAGACTTAAGCAGCTTGAGAGGAGAGCCTCACCAAGCCCCGTGTTCTCAAGAGCTGACACAGATTCTAAGTTAGTGTCCTCGGGTTCAAGGAGATAAATTGTCTATAAGAATGATTTATGAAAAGCCGGGCGTGATGGCACACTCATTTAATCCCAGCCCTCGGGAGGCAGAGGTAGAAGGATTGCTATGAGTTCAAGGCCACCCTGAGACTACATAGTGAATTCCAGGTTAGCCTGAGCTAGAGGAGTGAGACCTTCCCTAAAATAAATAAATAAATAAATATATATATATATATATACACACACACACACATATATATATATATAATGAAAGAGGAAGATGAGAAAACAGCTAATAAAAACTTAAAACATGGTTGCCTAAGCTGGGCATGGTAATCTTTGCCTGTAACCCTAGTTACCAGTTCTAGATCAGCTTAGCCTATACAGCAGACCTTACCTCAACAAACAAAATAACAACAACAAAAATTGGGGTTGCTTAAATGAAAGAAATTTTTAAAAAATATATTGAGGGGCTAGAGAGTTGGCTTAGTGGTTAAGTGCTTGCCTGTAAAGCCTAAGGACCTTGGTTCAAAGCTCAATTCCCCAGGACTCACGTAAGCCACATGCACAAGGTGGCACAGGCATCTGGAGTTTGTTTGCAGTGACTGGAGGCCCTGGTGCTCCCATTTTCTCTATCTGTCTCTATCTCTGTCACTCTCAAATAAATAAAAGTTAAAAAAAAAAAAAAAGCTGGGCATAGTGGTGAACGCCTTTAATCCCAGTACTTGGGAGGCAGAGGTAGGAGGATCACTATAAGTTCGAGGCCACCTTGAGACTACATAGTGAATTCTAGGTCAGCCTGAGCTAGAATGAAACCCTACCTCGAAAAACCAATAAAATAAAATAAATAAATAAATAAAAAGTTTAAAAATACATGTGTTAAAATGTATATTGGGTAGAAGCTGAAATAGGGGAATCATTATAAACTCTAAATTCATCGACTTTCTCATCAGGATGTAGAGAATGATAAAGTAGTTCTCAGTCACAGTCAGTTCTCCTTGGGAAAGTCATATTTGGTGCATAGGAATGTTTGTTTTATTCATGTGAAACCCCACACACTGACTTTTTATTTTCATTTGCTTTTACTCCTTTTAGTAATACTAGGTTAAAGCATATTTTCATCTTGGAAGGTACACGACCTCCTGGTCTATTTTCCCTTTTTCACTAGGGCAGTGTCAGCCGGCGCTGACCTCTGCTTTTGGTGGTGTAGGTGCAGTGAGGCAGTTAAAGGCTTGAGGTCCAGAGTGGACCTGGTCCTGTTTGTCTACCACAGATTGCACATATACCAAAACAAGCACCTTGTTGCTGTTTTCTTTAACCAGTATATTTTATTTACTAGCCATTCTGTTTATATACTGAATTAACATAGACATTAAAAGAAAATTGATTGAAGTGTGCTAGCAAGCATTTTTCAGGATGATATATCTATGCTTTTAGTACTGTACTCCTGAAAAAAGAGGCTGGGGGAAGGCAGGGCTGCAAACTTCTTTGAAGGGTTGTCTCTCTAATGGAATAGTGGTTCCAGGTTAGAGTCTTCAGCGTTGGGAGGCATTCTCAGTGGAAGAGTGGTTCCAGGTTAGAGTCCTCAGCGTTGGGAGGCGTTGTCAGTGGAAGAGTGGTTCCAGGTTAGAGTCCTCAGCGTTGGGAGGCGTTGTCAGTGGAAGAGTGGTTCCAGGTTAGAGTTCTCAGCGTTGGGAGGCGTTGTCAGTGGAAGAGTGGTTCCAGGTTAGAGCCCTCAGCATTGGGAGCTGTTCTCAGTGGCTGTGGTAGTAACTCCTTTCCTGCTAAGACTGTAATGCACATTTTATAAGGTTTTAATTTTAAAATGGGATGACAGATCATTTTGAAATAATGTGTTTTGGTTCATAAGATCTTTACTAGAATCCATGTATGAAGAATAGTAAAAGACTTGTAACAGCACAATATTGTGACGTGGCCATATCCTGCTCCTTATCTGCAGATTCAGAGCTCAATTTCTAACTGTCAGTTTTAGAAGTGGAGGCAGGGGGGAGAGGTATGGGAAATCCTGCTTGCCAAGTACTTTGATACTATTGTTTTCTATTTAGCAAGCCAAGAACTACTTACTTTCTAATACAAACTGTAGAAGGTAAACATTCCCCCAAATCATTGTGGTCATGTTAGAAGCCAAAATAAAACGTTTCTCAGGGTATACTTAATACTTGTCTTGCCTGTTTGTTGGAGTCAACTTATTGGGGTTTTCTTATATGTTATAAGGCATCATTGTGTTCTTAGAGAATATGCATGTGTTATTATAAAATGAAATTCATTTTTTGGCTACCAAAAGTAGGTACTTTGAGCCTCAAAAATCTTGTCTTACTTCCCATCCTACAAAAAGTTTTAACTAAAAGCCAAAAAAAGAAAGATTGCTTTGATCCAGTCTCAAGTTCTGTTAAACAGGAAGAATTAGCCTTTGTGTTTCTCTTGGGTAGAAGCACCATAAACCCAGCTTGAATTAGCTTAAGTTTAAAACAGTAATAATTGTGGATTCACTGGTTTAAGGAATCAGAATCAGGTGGTGTAATTGAGAAACCCCACTAAGATAGTCTCCAACATCTCTGCATCCTGTGGGTATCAACTCCGTCCTTTGCAAACACTTTTCCTCAAGGCTGAAATCTGGACTGGACTCAGAGCTTCACATCTTCATGACCTAAGTGAAAAGGCGTTAATCTGTATCATGTGTCCTTTCCTGGGCAATCATTTTGGTAGGAGTAATGGGATCTTCCCAGTAATGTGTATTTTTAAAAATGCACACCAAATACAATATTCACTTCACCAATGCAATAGATATATATTGCTACCTTTTAAAATTTATATAGTGTTATATGTATAATAACTTATCCTGATAAATATCTATTGGCATGTGTCCTGAACTGTTTGAGAATAATTTGCATGACTGATACCTTTTTGTTTCCAACCATTCCAGTGTGTCTTTGCTAAGAATAAGGCCATATCTGTTGTCTAGTTATACTTTGTTCTCTTGTAACTAATAAGCAGGCTATTAGAGACAATTTAAGATTGTACAAATATCTTACTCCTTGTTCTCCCAGATTTCACATCCCTTGATGGCTTCAGACCAGATCCATCTTTTCTGTGGTGGTTACAAAGTACTTTTCTCTCTTTCTCCCTTATTTATTAATTATATTTAGCTGTCATTGGCATGGTGTCCTATCATTTCAGTGACTTCAAGTCTTCGTTGTCCCCAGTTATTTGGTGGTCACATAGTCCCAGTTTTGGGCAGCAGGCTCTTCAAGATGTTTCCAGTATGATCTTGACATTCCACTTTTATTTTCTCAGCATTCTCTTAACTTTCTGACATAGCAAGATGTTGCAGGCTCAGCTTCCATCTTCCCTACTTTATCCTTGAAATCTGCCATTTCTCTGAGGAGAAATCAAGATCTGAATGCTCGGTGTACACATTGCTCCATGGCTAACAATCAGAGCCTTCACTTCCCAGAAGTCCACTCCTCTGACCACTGCTGCATTGCAGACCAAACCTTCATTTCAACATAAGAGCGTTGGGGGATAAATTTCAGATCCTAACTACAGCTCTCCCAAAGGCCAAGAACATACATACATATATAGTCAAATATTGTGTCCATTAATCCATGTGATTGAGGCTTTTTCCTTCATGTAGTATGTTATTCATTAAAAACACTTGGATTCATTATTTGAGCTTGTTTTTGTTTTTAGGTGATGTGGGTTTTGCTTGTTTGTCTGTCTGTCTGTCTTTCTTTCTTTCTTCCTTCCTTTCTTTCTTTCTTTCTTTTTTCTAAGGTAGGGTCTCACTCTAGCCCTGGCTGACCTGGAATTCACTATGTAGTTCCAGGCTGGCCTCAAACTCACAGCAGACCTACTTCTGCTTCCTAAATGCTGGGATTAAAGGCGTGCCCTGCTCCCCTGCCAGGCATTTTTCTAACCTGTAGGAACTTTAGAATGTTTCCACATATCAAGTCTGTTTAAAAAGGTGTGCTCAGAAAAGCACCATTTCCTCCAGGATCCTACTTCCTTTATCCTTCTCATTACAGATTGTTGTGGGTGTGGCTTAGCTTCTTGTCAGAAATAAACTATATAGCCTGTTTTTCCCTGGATTGTTAGACATAAGATGCTATTTTGCACTTTGGTTTTTCATTTAATACAAGTTAGAAATCAATTATCCATTTATAGGACTCTTAGTGTTCTTTTTAAGCTAAATAGCACTCCATTTTATGTATCCTCATTCTGTTCCATCACTTATGTTTAGAAATTTAAGTGATATTCATTATTTTGAAATTATCAAGTAATGCTATAATGAATTACCTTGTATGTGTTTGTGTGTCCATGTTACCATTGAATAGATTTCTCTGAGTGGAATACTGAGTCAAAAGGCATATGTATGTATGTTATTTTGTTAGATACCATTTAGCTACTATTTTTTGTTTGTTTGCTTTTCTTTTTGCTGCTATTGTTTTGTTTTGAGGCATGGTTTCTGTCTAGCCCAGGCTGACCTGGAACTCACTCTGTTTGAGGCTTCTACCTTAGCTTCCCAGAATGCTGGGATTAAGGGTCTGTGCCACTGTGCCTGGCTTTGGCTGCTATATTTTAAATTTTCTTTTTATTTATTTATTAATTAGAGAGAGCCAGGTAGAGATAATGGGTGTGCCAGAGCCTCCAGCCACTGCAAATGAACTCCAGACGCGTGCACCACTTTGTGCATCTGGTTTATGTGGGTCCTGGGGAATCAAACCAAGGTCCTTTGGCTTTGTAGGCAAGTGCCTTAATCACTAAGCCATCTCTCCAGCCCTTGCCCACTATTTTTAAGGAACGTGGAACTTCAATGAACAAGCAAGTATGCATCAATCAGATCCATCTAGAGGTAATAAAAATTGAGACGGTAAAATGTTTCTGTTTGATAAACCTTTCATGCCTAAGATTTTTAAAACTTTACTCCATAGAGAGAAATACACTTGACCTAGAATTATCCTGGAAGGTAAATGCAGGGGATATTTTCTTGGTGTCCTTTTTAAAATGCCATTTGTAACTACAAGGGCCATTTCCTTCCTCAGAACTCCAGGAAGAATTTTTGGGACTCAAAATTGTTTCTCTTGCCAAAGGTAACTTCCGGAAAATCACTTTGAAGATTTTCCAAGAAGATTATCTTTTTCCCCCACAAACAGTGAGCAGGTTTCAGCAGATATTTTCCAGTTTTGCTGAAATGTTTTTCCGTGTCTCCACGCTGTCCCTCCCCCTGAGGCTTATGGCTAAGAAAATTCACAAATGCCCAGACTGGACCCTGGACGTGTTTCATCATAATTGGTTTCATCACTTAAAGGGTTTCTAAAAATACACACATATCCCATAGTAAAATATTTGACCGGGTTCTGTTCCTTAATTATGATTTGAGCTGGATTTAGCTTTGAATATAATGTTTTATAGTAAAATACATGTTTTCAGCATATATTATAAATATTTAAAGTAACAAACACAGGAAGACAAGGTTTTCTACTACAGTGTAGTTGCATTTAGAAGATGAAATGAATTTTATTTTTTTGTTCTGAAATTAATTTTAGCTGTTGGGAAGGATTTAAGATTTTAAGATTCAGTGGGTCTCTGAGCATGTGCTTATGATGCTGACATTTTTAAAAATAATAATAATAATAACCATTATTATTATTTGAAGTAGGGTCTTGCTGTAGCCCAGGCTTACCTGGAATTCAGTATGTAGTCTCTGGCTGGCCTCGAACCCACAGTGATCCTCCTATCTCTGCCTCCAAGTGCTGAGGTTAAAGGCGTGCGCCACCATGCCCAGCGTGACTGTTTTAATGCATGTGTGTGTACATGGTGTGTGCGTGAGTGTTTAGATCAGAGGACAGCCTTGGGTGTTTGTCCTCCTGTCCTACATCTTTCTGAGACAGCCTCTCTTGTTTTGCTGTTGTGTCTGCACCTGACTAGCTGGCCAACAAGCTCCCAGATTCTCCTGGCTCTTCTGCCTCCTGTTTCTCTATGCATGTGGAATCACATGGGTCATTTTGCATCCAGCTTTACGTGGGTGCTGGAGAATCAAACTTGGGCCTTTAACTGCTGAGCCATTTATCTCCACAGCCCTTAGTAGATGGTGGCTTGTGGAATTGTCCTTTAAATTTATGTCAAAGAATTAAGCATCTACCCTCTGCTAAGAGGACAGTAAAAGCCATCATTTTTTTCTGTATTTGAGTTATTAGAATGCTTTTGTTGGTGATTCTTTCTATTATTGAAATTTAAATAACATTAAAGGAGATTCAGTTGTTTTTATGTATCCAAAAAGAGACCCGGTATTTTAACAGTTGAGTCAGGAAATGATTCAGGCTGCCTGTGTGTCAGCCTCTGCTGTACAGCTGGCTTGAGGACCTTTACCACTTTTAACTTTCAGTCTGCAGGCTGAGGTGGTGACAGTTCAGCAAGTTACACAGTGAGGTCATCAGTATTTTCACCAGTTAAAATAATTGCTATACAGTGTTGTTGCTTTTAAATGAGAAACCATGTAGATTGAGATTAGTATTCTGTGAAAATTTAGCATCTTTAAAATGTGAAAGAACTTCCCCCCTCCTTGAAGGTATACGTCCTTAATTAAAATTTGTAATCCTCTAAAATGGTAGGCCCCTTGAGTTTCATTTTCTCAGTTGGGACCTAAATAATTTTTATCATGAACTTTCCCAGTAGGAAGGCAGACAGACCAGTCTTAGCCTGCCACTTCAGAGATATACAGGTCTGGTCTGTGAGGTGCAGAGCATTCAAGCTAAGCAGGCTGGTTCACTGGCTGGCTTTGGTATACATGCTGGACCTACCCTTTCTGAACAGTTGTCCGGTCCCATCCTGCGTTCCCCCCCACACACACACACACACATACACTGTCAACTAACTCCCTCAATGGGGAAGACCATGTCAACTCTCCATGTCCTCCAGATTTTGTCATTTGCAAAACTGACTGCTTCCACTCCTGGCCTTGCATTCATCGGTTGTAACCAGCATAGGTCTTCTGTCCTCTAGTCTGGACTTGTCATTGTGCCCTTCTCCCGTAGAGTGAAGTCAAAACTCTCCAGCATCATGATCCCTCAGTGTTTCCTTCCAGTTATTACATAGTGCTTCTGTGTACTTGTCCAGCCACACAGCTGCCTGTTGTCCAAGAACACTGTGGTGATCCTCCAAAACGGACAGACTGTCTGCATTCAGAACCTATCTCCACTGTTCCCTACCATTATTATCCTGGAAGTCTCACATAATCTCAGTATGTCTTAGATGCCTTATGACAAAACGAAAGTAAGGAAGCTGTCCACCTGAGTATTATGAGTGAAGGAGACAGCCCATGAGAGGGCTTAGGACTGGACCTTCAGTTACTGTCACATAAGTAGTAGTTCAGTCATCGTTATTATTTTTATTTCTGCCAAAACTCTGTGCAGCGTATCTTTGTTCAAGTAAGTTTTCCTGGATTTCCCCAACCACAAGTAATCTTATCCCTCCATTAATTCATCCATCTATCCATTCCTTAAAGACCTTGCTTAAGTATAAATCAAATTCTCACTGTGAGTCAGGTATAGGTCTACACACCCAGGAATACTAACCTCATTGAGTGCTGCCCTTGAGGAAGGGCAGGAGTTAGAGAAGTGTAACGTGCCCACTTTAGCAATGTTTATTGAGCCAGCTACAGAGGACCCGGGCACTACATGCAGTTACATCACTTGTGAGCCGAGTTGTGGTTAAAGGTCAGAGTTTCAGTCTCTTAAGCAAAGCACAGTTGAAATGTTTGGGAAGTGTGAGGAAGAGGATGTAGGAGGTGCAAGAGAGTCGGTATCTTAGTAGGGCCTTGCTCATCTCTGAGGAAGTGATGGTGTGCTGCCTGTGCTGTGACTCTAGGCTGACTCTAGAACTGCCGTGCCTGAAGTTCTCAAGGAAGAGGGCCATGTTCTCTTCGAACCTTCTACGTAGACCTCCAAAGAGCATGGCAAATCAGGGAGATGTTTCTTTCCATGTCCCCTAAAGGGACATTGTAATTTGATGAGTCTTAACATCTGTGAAGCAGTCAAACTTCCTAGTGAAGTCATTTGTTTAAATTGAAAGTGAGGTTTATGAGATGTTCATTGTATTTATCACATTAATCATAGCCATAGTTGTCATTATTGGTTTGTGGTAAAGTGAATTATGCCTCAATCCATGTAGCTATTTCCTCCCATGGTTTTGTACATTTCTGGAGAGAAACTTAACGATTCTCCATTATTGTTTGCCTTACTCCTATAATTCCAGGGTATAATTTCATGATTTTAATCATATGAAAAATATTAATTTTCAGAATTGTCTCACAGTTTTAATTCTGAATTTCTTACAGCAAGGAGCAAGGACCAACCCCAGTGGAGAGAAAGAAGAAAGGAAAAAGGAAAAGTGAAACCACAGTGGAGAGCTTAGAGCTGGACCAGGGCTTGCCGAACACATCCCTGCGCAGTCCTGAGGAGTCCACGGAGTCTGCAGACAGCCAGGTACAGCTGCGGCTGGGAGTGTGCCTGAGGTTGGGCTGCGGGGCAGATCTTGACACTGCGCCAGGCGCTCTCCTCTATGTCTGTGTCTAGCTACAACTCGTACATGCAGACCTGGGCTTTTACTCTCTTGGTGGGTGAGCAAGCAGACCACATGCAGAGGCTGTTTCCCAAGCCTGAGCGTTATAGTAACAGTCTCCCAAGCTGCACGTAGTGGCGCACGCCTTTAATCCCAGCACCCGGGAGGCAGAGGTAGGAGGATGGCCATGAGTTTGAGACCACCCTGAGACTACATAGTGAATTCTAGGTCAGCCTGAGCTGGAGTGAAAACCTACATCAGAAAACCAAACCAAACAACAACAAACAAACAAAAAACAGCCGTGTTTGTAGGACAGTGATCTGGAAGAAATATTTTGTTGTTGTTTTGGTCTTCCATAGAATCCCTCACATAAAGTTAAGCATAGATGTGACTTGGTAGAAAAGTGATGGGAACGTGCTTAGGAAGTATATTTTAGAAGAAAAGAGAGCTGAGATTCTATTTGTTTTTTATTTTTTGAAACAGGGTCTTTATGATGCCCAGGCTGTCCTTGAATTCTTCATGTAGTCAACAATGACTCTGAACTTTTTTTTAAAAAAGTTATTCAAGAGAGAGAGAGAGAAAGGATACCTTAGGGTCTCCAGCCACTACAAACGAACTCCAGATGTATGTGCCACCTTGTGCATCTGGCTTACATGGGTCCTGGGGAATCAAACCTGGGTCATTTGGCCTTGCAGGCAAGCACCTTAACCACTAAGCCATCTCTGCAGCCCTCTGCTTGGTTTCTTGTGTTTTTGTTGTTATTTTTTGTTTGGTTTGTTTTTTGTTTTATTTTGTTTTTTGAGCTGGAATTCACTATGTAGTCTCAGGGTGTCCTCGAACTCATGGTGATCCTCCTGAGTGCTGGGATTAAAGGTGTGCGCCACCACTCCCAGCCCTCTGCTCGGTGTTGATGTGCCTATGACATGTGAGGATGCGCTAGCTAGTGAACACCCCTTAAGTAGTGGTTCTTCTGCTTGGGAACTGTGATAGAGAGCTGCACCCTGGGTGCTTTTCAGCACTGTTTGGTTGCATGCTGTATGTGTAAAAGGCATAGACTGCTTGGTTAGAGGTGAGCCCTTGGAGAATGACTTTCCACTGTGTCACTTGGTGATATATCATTTCGTGTTACGAGATTCTCAAAGTCCAAGTCCCAGTAAAATTGGTGGTATTAGTATTGGGTTAGGAAACGACATTTTGAAGAGTTTGTGATAGGTATAGTGAATTTGAGCAGAATAGACTACAATTCCAGGTCAGCCTGGGCAAGAGCAAGACCCTGCTTTGATAAACCGAACAGAAAAAACTCACTGTTGTCATAAAATTGAACCAGAACTCAAAAAATAAGGAATTCTCCTCCCATTCCTGTTTCTTGGGAATAGAAAGAAGGGCAAAGTCACTGCCCTGGAGGCATAAAGCACATTTCCCTGGAATCAGAGCTAGGTCCATTCTTGGTGACTAATTCGTGAGAGAGTAGTGATTAAGGAAGATTCCTTGTGGGGGGTGAGAGAGCTCTGCTTGGCCTGTGAGTGTAGAGGACAGCATGCGTGTGAAAAGCATTTGCCTCTGCCTAACAGAGCTGCTCCGATGGGTGTGTTTGTCCTGTAGAAGCGACGCTCAGGGCGGCAGGTGAAGCGCCGAAAATACAACGAGGACCTGGATTTCAAAGTGGTGGATGATGACGGGGAAACAATCGCTGTTCTTGGAGCTGGCCGGACTTCTGCGCTCTCCGCTTCCACGCTGGCCTGGCAGGCAGAGGTATGGCCTTGCCAGAAGGTATCCTGGCCTAGTTGAAAGCGTGTGTGGCCCTTTGTGAAGTACAAGTTAGAGCTGTATAAGCTCTGCTGTAACCTAGGAATGGCTTCCCATTGAACTTAGCATAAAATTCAGCAGTCGGTACCCACTGTGATCATGTGCTGACCCTTCTCACCAGATAACCATGTTAATAAATGACTTTTCCCACTCATTACTCTCAGGCCCAAAGCTGGCTGTCTGCAGCTTTTGCCTGTGCTGTTCCTGCTGTGTGGCGGGCTCGTCCCTACACACATTAACCATGGTCTTTCTGTAGAAAGATCTTTCCTGCCTCTCTTATCCTTGCCTGTCATCTCAGTGTTTCTGTTTCAGCTCCTTATTTGTTCTCTTCCTGCGCTTACCCATGGTTTATAATTTTATTCAAATGTGTCTCATCTCTGATTTTGTTTTGTTTTTCTCATTAGAATATAAAAGTATTGCTGGGCATGATGGCTCGTGCCTGTAATCCCAGCATTTAGGAAGCTGAGTCAGTTTGAGGCCAGCCTGGTCTACAGAGTGAGACCCTGTCTAAAAAAAAAAGAAGAAAAAAAACTAAAAAAGTCATACGTGTAGTCAAGACTTCTCTACTTATCAGGACGTGCAGTCAGATGGACTAGTAATTGTAGCCATGGCTGCTAAGAGTCTGAGTCTGCTGCAAGCCCAGGGCTGCGGTACAGCTGCGAGTATAATATAAAGGTCTGGTTCTTTCCTCCAGAGCGTAGTGTAGTGGAAAGGAGGACATAGAGCTTCACTAATGCTATGATCAGTGAAGCCCTAGAAGGATGTGCTATGTGCATCGACCACCCGAGGAGGAGTGGACAGGGCTCAGGAGCAGAAGGACTTCAGAGTGACATTTCCTAAATGGCACCAACGCAGATGAACTTGTGTGTGTGTGGGGGGTATGATCTGAGGAAGGATAGGACATGGGACATACTGTAGGAAGAGTCACAATATGCAGGGCCTCAGGTCTCAGCTAAGGGGTGTGGCCTTGTCACTATAGATCGAATGAGAGTGAGAAGGCAGGTTAAAGCAGAGGAGCAGAATGACCATCTGCATCTCAGTGCTTCCCCCTGGCAGCAGTGGCCCGGCAGGTGATGGTGTCAGGATGGATACAGACAGGGAAGGAAAGAGTCCAATGTTGACAAGATGGAGGTCTGCATTAAGCTACGTAGAGAGGACTCCAAAGGAAATACGAAGCAGGCTGTGTGTAGGAGGGCTGTCACTGCCAGCAGTGCATTCTGGGACACAGGCTGCTTGGCATTGTGGAGCCACTGCTGCTGAGCTGGCAGGATCCCATGCTCCTGCAGAGCAGCGGCAGCAGCGGTACGGCCCCTTGTGGACGCTCATGCGCCTCACAGAAGCCAGTGCCGTCTGATCTTCAGCCACCTTGCCTCCAGCTGAAAGCATTTTCATATAAGTACGCATCTCCTTGCTTTCTGTCTTTGCATGAAATGTAACAAGGAGCAGGGGATTATTGTCCTATCTTAATAATTAGGAAACCGAGGCGCAGAATGAACCAGCTCAGTTATCTAGTAGCAGCTGATGACTAACCCATAAGAGTGGATGTCATGCCTTTACTAAGGGCTATCCAACTGAAGAGTATAATATTTAATAGGACTAATAATTTGACATATTTATAATTGTAGTAACTTTTTTGTTTTGTTTTTCAAGGTAGGGTTTCACTCTGGTCCAGGCTGACCTGGAATTCTCTGTGTAGTCTCAAGATGGCCTTGAACTCATGGTGGTCCTCCTACCTCTGCCTCCTGAATGCTGGGATTAAAGGTGTGTACCACCTTGCCTGGCCATTACAGTAATTTATTTATTTTTATTTATTTATTTATTTATTTATTTGAAAGCGACAGACAGAGAGAGAGCGAGAGAGAGAGAGGGAGAGAATGGGCACGCTAGGGCCTGCAGCCAGTGCAAATGAACTCCAGACATGTGTGCCGCCTTGTGCATCTGGCTAATGTGGTTCCTGGGGAATCGAGCCCCGAACTGGGGTCCTTAGGCTTCACAGGCGAGCGCTTAACCACTAAGCCATCTCTCCTGCCCCATCGTAGTAATTTTTAAACAAATAGTTACAATAGCTCTGTGAGACTGCCATAAGGTGATAGGAATTGTGTTACTTTATAATGGGTTCTCCTGCCTTGTGAATTTTATAGTTAATTTGGTAGTCAAAACACTGTAAGGGATCTTATTTTCTAGTAGTAGCCATTTAGCCGAGTCATTTGCCATATTTCAGGCAGTTTTCTGATTTCTGCCTGGTGCCTAAAGAGGCAGTAGTAGCCAGTCTGACAAATTTTAAAACGCTTAAAGAGGATTTTATTTATTTATTTGCAAGGAGAGAGAGAGAGAGAGAGAATGGGCATGTCAGGGCCTCCAGCTGCTATAAACAAACTTCAGAGGCATGTGCCACTGTGTATCTGGTTTTATGTGTGTACTGGGGAATTGAACCCTGGTCACTAGGCTTTGCAGGCAAGATCTTTAACCACTGAGCAGTCTTTCCAGTCCATAAGAGGATCTTAAGACAGAATTTGAACTTGAATTAATTATACCTCAGAAGCTTCATCAAAGCCACATGTGGCAGCACACGATCTTTAATCCCAGCACTCAGAGGCAGGAGGGTCACTGCTAGTTCCACCCTGAGACGGCATAGTGAATTCCAGGTCAGCCTGAGCTAGAGTGAAACCCTATCTCAAAAAACAAAAAACAAAAAATCAAAAGTAAAGAAGAAAGAGGCCCAGTGTGCGCTTTCAGCTTTGATGCTTCGGGAGGCAGTCATGTAGATGTGTAGTGTAAACCCTCAGGCCTGGCTTACCATGCATGGGTAACTGCTGTATTAGGCAAAACTCAGATCTGGTTTCTTTTAAAATGTGGCCACGTACTTCCTGTCTCTTTCATTTCCCTTCATTCTTTTTATTTTTTTTTTTAAATATTTATTTATTTATTTGAGGAAGGACAGATAGAGAATGGGTATACCAGGCCTCTAGCCACTACAAACAAACTCCAGTGTCCAAACTCCGTGTGTCCCCAAGCCAGAGCTCAGATGCTGGGCAATCCTGAAGGCCTCCGGTGTCACAGCAAGTCACTGAGGAAGATGAGGCTTTATGTGATGTCCTTCCACCAAGGCACTTTGGGCAGTGCCTGTGTATCTGCGTGCTTTGAGTTCGGGCAGAGGAGGGGCCCCCCAGCATGCCCTACACCTCCATGTCTGTCTGGAGGGGATCGAGTCATCACTAGCCAGCCCCTCAACCCCTCCACCCGGCTCTGGAGGTCTGTGCAGTGTCTTGTCAGCATGCTTAGCCCTGTTCTGTGAGTCTTGGCTTATCCCAGCCTCAGGTTGTACCATCATAACTGGTTACTTACTAGTGGGGAATTGCTAAAAATATATTTACGCATGATTCTTTGTAGCTCAAGATGGCCAGTTACCACTTTGGAATCCAGAGGACAGTTCATGATCATGTGTGTATTTTGAGGGGCCAGAAAGATGTTCCCATCCTGGCCGTGACTCGGTTTTTGTATTCTTCGTCAGACTCAGTTCAGTGCCTGGAGCAGAGGCAAACCTCGCGATGTACAGGCTGACCCAGGGCTGTCTTGGTTTTCGTTTATAGCTGTTGGGGTGGTTCACATGGCTTTGTCTTTTGGAGCCAAAGGACTTTAATTTGAACGAAGCCACACTGGCTGACTCTACTTGCAGAACTGTTTAGTTTCTGCTTGTGTGGTGGGCAGCTCAGTTATTTCCCTCTTGGGGGTGTTCCATGTGTCCCCGAGCCAGAGGTGAGTGTCCCTCTTGGGAGCCGTCAGAGCACTCAGGCTTGTTTAGGCTTGTCACTGTCCCTTAAGAGCCTTCCAGCTCTCATGGTTTTCTTCCTTCTAAATCACCAGCTACTCTAGAGTCGGGTTTTTGTATCTTTATATTAAGCCCCAGGAAGCGTGCACATGAGTCCACACACGGCATTTTTGTCTTCTTTTTGGTAATATTACAGCTGTTGTATTTATTTCCAAGTCCAGAATCAGCTAGAACCCTTAAACTACTCATAGCTTGTGACTATGATTTTCAGAGTCTATAGCACAGTTTTGAGTATCACTTTAAAAAAAACTTTGTGTGTGTGCACATGTCACAGTTTGCATGTGGAGATTAGGTGACAACTTTCCAGTGTCTGTACACCACCTCCTTTGAGACAGGGCCTCTTGCCACTGCAAACAAAGGCCCAACACTAGCTGACCTGCGAGCTTCTGATTCTCCTGGCTCTGCCTGCCATTGTTGTAGGCACATTGGGATTGCATGAACCACTTTGCATCTGGCTTAAGGTGGGTGCTGGAATTGGAAGCAAGAACCTTTAATGGCTAAGCCATCTCCTCAGCCTGGGTATCGTGCTTGGATTTACTCCATAATCAGATTGTAATTTATTGTTTTTTTTTTTTTGCAACATAGGCATAAGTGCTTAATTTCTTTATTTAAAAAAATTATTTATTTGCAAGCAGAAAGATCCAGATAGACACACAGAAAGAGACAGAGAATGTGCGTGCATCTAGATGTGCCAAGGCCTTTTGTCGCTGCAAACAAACTCCAGATACCTGTGCCAACTTGTGCATCTGGCTTACATGGATACTGGGGAATCAAATCCAGCTCATTAGACTTTGCAGACAAGCGGCTTAACCATTGAGCCATCTCTTCAGCCCCTAGTTTTAATTTTTTTGATCATTTTCACTTAACAAGAGTAAACAAGGTAAGACTTACACCTAGCTGTCCTTATATAAGCGCCCAGTGAATGAGTGATATGTTCAAGCCCACTCTGCAAACAGCCATGTGGTTTTGCCTTGGTTTAACTCTCAGATTGAAAAGACAAGAAAGACTATTTTCTGTTTTTTCTGGGTTCTGTTCTGTTCTCCATTTCCTGATCCTGGCATTATTTTTCCCATTGGCACTCAAATAGTTTTCCCTGTAAGCAGTCACTTAAGCCTTGAGACAGGCCTCCTTCGATCCAAAGGTCCTTTGCTGCTGCTTTATGCTCAGTGCCTTTGTACCAGTTAGTGTGATTCCGTGCCCCAGCCTCAGTTGGCACCTTCACCATTAGGCTCCTGTCCACTCAGCTGGGCTGGATGGTCTTCTCATTTCTTCATTGGGTACTACCACCAATTTGTACACTGGATTCTCTCCAGGTTGTTCCTTATACTTGTTTCCTCTTGATTTCTGCTGCCACCTTTTTTGCTAACCAGTGTTCAGATCACCACAGCACACTGTATCACAGTTCCCGGTTACAAGTCTCTGTCCTACTTAATCTAGTACCAGCTCATTTTCCCAACATACTAGGAGAACTTCTGGTGTTCTGAGTCTCTTACACTAGAACCTGCAGTGATTTCTTCTGTAACTGCTGTATTAGGCAAAACTCAGATCTGGTTTCTTTTAAAATGTGGCCACATACTTCCTGTCTCTTTCATTTCCCTTCATTCTTTTTATTTTTTAAAAAAATATTTATTTATTTATTTGAGGAGGGACAGATAGAGAATGGGTACACCAGGCCTCTAGCCACTACAAACAAACTCCAGACTCATGCATCTGGCTTACATGGGAACTGAGGGAATCGAACCTGGGTCCTTAGGCTTTGTAGACAAGCTCCTTAACCAATAAGCCAACTCTCCAGCCCCCTTCTTCATTCTTTGTACTGCTTTTACTCTTCAAAAGACAGACTCTGTGTTCCAGATCCAATCTTAGACTGTCATCCTTTGGGTTCCTTTCATTCTGCCTTCATCCTTGTCCTCTCTTGTTTAACCCACCATACATTAGGGCCTAACTAAAACTCACCTGCTCTGTGCAATCCAAATTGTTCTTACTTCTTGAACTTTTAGTGGATTTGTAGTTACTGCCATATCATTTAGCATTTGTGTAGGACAGGCTGGCTTGATGAAACTCAATATGTAGCCCAGTCTGGCTTTGAACTTGTAAACTTCCTGGCTCAGCCTCCCCAGAGTGCTGAAATTATAAGCTTGCAAGACAATGTATTGTGTCTTCTCTGGGTGAGCGAAGGTCTTCTTGAAATCCATTCCTAAGCCCAATGCCGTGTGTGTGAGTCCAGGCACTCCTGTGCCCGGAAGCACACATGGAAGCCATAGGCCATCCTTGGTTGCTGGTTCTCACGTTTGCCGTGTTTGAAGGAAGGTTTCTCCTTGTTCACCTCTGCATTCACCAGGCCAGTTGGCCTCAAGCTTCTGACAGAGTCTCCCGTCTCCCTCCCTTCTTGTCTTAGATGTGCTGGGATTGTAGGGGCTCATGCTGCTGGCCTTGGCTTTAACGTGCGATCTGGGGATCAGAATCAGGTATTCACACTTGTGCAGCAAGCACTAGATCCACTGTTCCATCTTCCCAACCCTCAATACCACTTTTGAATGTTCAGTGACCGATTTGAAAGGGATTTGCTTAGTGAATTGGTTAGTTGAGGTTGGGAGTAAATAGGATCAAAAGTTTTCAAGTTTTCTTTGAGAATAAAAATTTTAACTGATATGATTGTCTGATATACAAGTGAATGAATTAAAATGGCCCTCTTTGAAGGATGATTTGACACACTTCCAAGCAGCTAAGAGCAGATGGCTGTTGTGGAAGTACGCTTGGCAGGCAGGTTTAGTTTATATCTGTGTGTATCTGTATATACTGAATGTTTATACACACATGATCATGCTTATGCAAAATCTCTGTTTAGGGGGGAAAGATTCTGACATTCCCATTTCCCTCCTGCCTGGATGGGCATTTTACCAATGTTATTTCATTTTCCTTTATTAAGATAGAATAAAAACCTGTTCTCAGGAGTGGTGTTTGACAGGGTCTCTGTGGCACAGGCAAATCTAAAACTCACTGTAATAGCCCAGACTGGCTATGAGCTCTCAATCTTCCTGCCTCAGCCTCCCCAAGATGCGCCAGCACATTTGGCTCTGTTCATAGTATTTGATGATCATTATTTATTCTTTAAAAAAATGTTTACAACACGATTCAATTTATATAAAGCTAACAAAAAAAATGAGGAAATACAAAGTGTACTAGTCAGGGCTGTGTATGTGGTTAGAAGAATGATGGAGAAAATTAGGTAAATGAAAATTCTGAAAGTCAGGTTTGCTGGAAAACTTCAGGAGAAGGCACACAGAATTTTTCATCTTTATGAGCTGAGTGTTGGCTCTGACTTGAGTGTGCTTTATAACTCTTGTTATATGCCTTCAGTTCTTTAGCACTGGTGTTGAATCCCCATCCTTAAACTATTGGCAAAAAATAAATTGGAATGACTTACACTTGTTCACTTTTACTGGAAAGTTTTCTGTAACAAGGAATGTTTCAAGTTCTCCAAAGGTCGTGTCTTGTGCTTTCCTCATCCCCGTGCCAACATTTCTTCAGCTGAGGGCCTTGTAAAGTACTCCAGAAATCCTGCCACTAGAAGCCATCATGCCGACTCTTCATGATGCTTAACAATGCTGCCACTAGAGCTGTACGTGTTCCTTGTGATGGTTAAGAATAAGAGAATGTTTGAAACTGCTGGTGTGATAGTGAATGAGAAGGCATTCCTTTTAGTCTGTATCTGCATAAATATATTCTTTTTTAATACTTTAATGTAATCTAACTTATTTACTTGAGAACAAGAAAAAGAATGGGTGCGCCAGGGCCACCAGCCACTGCAGACAAACTCCAGACACATGCACCCCCTTGTGCGTCTGGCTTACATGAGTCCTGGAGAGTTGAACCAGGATCCTTTGACTTTGCAGGCAAATGCCTTAACCACTTAAGCAATCTCCAGCCCAAATATATTCTTTTTTGGGGGGCGGAGTTAGAGGTAGGGTCTCACTATAGCTTAGGCTGACCTGGAATTCACTATGTAGTCTCAGGGTGATCATCCTTCTCTCAAGTGTTGGGATTAAAGGCATGCGCCACCATGCCCGGCTCCAAATACATTCTTGCTGCTCATCTGGCATACATAGAACTTGAGCAGGTTGGGGCAGTGATCAGCACTAGAGAAAGTACAGTGCTAGACAGTAGATCTGCCTCACCCATTGCTTCATTCTTAAAGCTGCTCCTAATTCACTCAAGTGGTAAGCAGAGAAGAAGATGAGAAACTTTTGAATAGGAGGCGACAAGATTTCTTGGCCAGTGGAATATGGTTATGTGATGGTTAATCTTCATTGTCGGCTTTACTGGATTTAGATTCACCTAGGGGCACATCTCTTAAGTGCCTCTGAGGTGCTTCCAGACAGAGCACTGAGGAAGGATAACCACCCTTAATTTAACGTTGGCAGTACCATCCAATGGACAGGAAACACGGACTAAAGAGGAACATGAAAGAAAACAGCCCAACACCAGCCTTCCTCTTTCTCTGCTTCCTGGCTGTAGGCTCAGAGGGACCAACAACCGCTTGTTTCTGCTGCCTTGCCTTTCTTCAAACCATGAGCCAAAATAAATCTTAGGTTGCTTTTGTTGAGTATCTTTCCCCACGGTAAAAAGAAAAGTAACTAATAATGTCATATAGAGAAAAAACAGTCAGGGGATATATCAGAATTTTTAATTTGAGCACCTAAGAAGATGAGAGTTCCCCTTAACTCAGATAGGAAAAGATTGTTTAGTTGAGGGAGCAGGCTGTGGAGTGAGGGCTGGCTAGGAGACCAAGAGTTTAGTTCTTAGATATTTTCAACTTGAAAATAGGTAAGTGAAGATAGCAAATAATAATCAGATATATGAGTTTGCTGTCTAGAGAGAGAGTCTAAGCCATATTAATAAATTTGGTAGTATCACACTAGGACCAGTATTTAAAATAATGAGACTGGAGTAGATCAGTGTAGATAGAAAAAAGAAAACCCAAAACTAGGCCAGTGAAGTAGTAGGTCATGACAGGCCAGCATTCAACTAAAAAATGGTAAGTTGTAAAAGGAATATTTTTAAAGACCTCTGACAGCTCTGGAAGCAGCATTGGATGAACTAAAATGGCAAGCACTGAAGAGTCATTCCTAGGTGAGATGATTGTCCTGGGCTGTTTGCTTCTCTGAAGTCACCCTTCAGTTCTAGGAGCAGGCTGAGCATCAGGGTTGGCCCAAAGAGACTGTTCTAGGTGGAAGAGGAAACCTCTGAGCCTGATGCTGACCCACGTATACAGAGCTGAAGAAATTATTGGGAACCAAATGAGGCCCCAAAGCAAGGGATGACCTAGCTTAGTGAAAATTTGGTCACTCAGCACCCTGAAACTGAAATTTTAATTTGTCTGCTGCCTAAGACCTCATTTCCTGAGCTTCCTCCAGATTCAGCCAGAGCCTCTTGGGAGAAATTCTCTTGCTTTGGGGACCCCTTTGGGTTCTCATCATTAGGCCTGTTTGCACATATGCAGTCCTGGCTCTCAAGAGGATCATAAGTTCAAGCCTGTACGAATCTTGCTAGGTAGCAAGACCCTGTCTTTAAAAAGTTGGGGGAGGAGAGGGAATGAGCACTGTGAAAGTTAATAATTGGAATGTGTTTGGATCCAGATCATCTGATTTGATTCTAAGGCCCTATATTTCTGTTTATAGCTTTTTGAAGTTTTTATATAGCAAAATGTATCATCTATACAGAGAAGGGAAGTCTCACAACCAATTTTTTAAACTTACTGATAATTTTCATTTATATACATAATGTATTTTGGTCATAATTCTCTTCTCATCTCTTCTAATGAAGCCCTTCTTCTTTCTAACTAATCCCCCATTTACTTTGATGTTTTTTCTCCTCCATGATGCATGACAGGTAACAAGAGCCCCTGTGGGGTCATAAATGGAATGGCCTCTTGATGTCTGGAAGACAGTGTTACAAAGCATTCCTCCCCATCTTCTGGCTTACTTACATTGTTTCTACTCCCCATTTCTGAAATGTCCCCTAAGCCGTGGAGGGGTGACTTCAGCATAAACACTCACTGTCACACACTCTCACCACTTTGACGCATGTCGAGTCTCCACAGTAGTAACTATCGGGGCCTTTTCTGGGTGGGGGTTGGTGATATAATCTGAAATTGAGTCTAAATAACAGAATGGCTCCTCTGTGCCTTTTTGATTTCTAGCTTTGAAAAATGTTTGGTCTTCTAGGAATTATTCAGTGTTCAGTGGTCTGTGTGGGCTTTTGAATAAAGTAGTATTTTGAATAAACTATTTTTGAATAAAGTAGTCACTATGACAGTACAAGTTAAGTATCTTTAATCCAAAAATCCCTAATCTAAAGTGCTTTTAAATTTAAAAAATTTTTGAGTGACAACATGACATTCGCCATTTAGGATGAAGGGCACTTAGTTGGTAGTCTGCAAATAGCACAGAATCTGAAAAGCTCTGAAATCTGAAACTTCTGTCAGAAGCACTTTGCTTTAGGTCTCCTGCTCAGACTATACTTCCTACGGAGTTTTTCCTTCAGAGTCTTGGTTGTTACCAGTGCATTTGTTCTCTAGGAGCCTCCAGAAGATGATGCAAACATCATTGAGAAGATCCTGGCGTCTAAGACTGTCCAAGAGGTCAGTGGCTCATGTTGCATGTTTTTATGTCACTAGCATAGCTTGTGCCAGTGAAGAAGGACTTGCCTGGAGAACCTCAGTGATCATTTTTGGCAAGAGTGCTGTATGCTAGTAAACACACCTTTACAGTGCATGGAAGAGTTGGGAAATAATGTTCCTAAATATCTTGAGTTGCTTAGGTTGATAGTTTTCTCTTATTATCATCCTAACAGAAGGTATTTTTATCCCCCCTCTTCTGTTTGTAAGTCAGAGGCCAAGAAGAGAGGGAAAAAGAACCCTGATGGAAATATAGTGGTTTTTTTTTTTTTTTTTTTTTTTTTTTCCCTTTAGGCTTCTTAGGCTCTTGTATGAATCTCCTAGAGCAAATTCCATGTATGAGAGAATGTGGATGATGGTGAAAGCACAGAGTCCTTATCTGCTTACTGTTGTTTCAGCATGGAGGGTATCGGGGGAGGCCAGCGCTAACAGAAGTTGCTTCTGCAAAGGGCTGTGGTCCTGGCATTTGTCAGTCCTGGATCAGCTTGGGTTTATCAGCTGAAAGCGCTTCTCACCCAGACCTTGGAAGGCTACCAAGAAGATCCGTTTTTCTCTTCCCTGTATTGAACAGCTGTGTATCCAGACTCTGGAACACCTAGGGATAGGGCTAGGATTAGCTCTTAGCTTGTCAAGAACAGACCTGGGAAAGTCAAACTTCTGTGCAGAAACCCATCCTAAAATGAGGCACAGGCATTGCTTTACCTGTTTCTTTGGGCGCCTGAGGGCAGTTGGCCTGGGATGTGGCTGGTAACTGCTTATTGTTGGTTACAGGTTCACCCAGGGGAGCCTCCATTCGACCTAGAGCTCTTCTACGTTAAGTATAGAAATTTGTACGTCTGTTTAATGTTCTTTATATATTTGGGTTTTATATGAATAAAACTTGCTTTTCCATTCTTTACTGTCCTCTATATTTTCAGAAACTGTTCCCTAGGGCATGACTCTTGAGTCTTAGGTGACCCAAGTTCACCTTAGGTAGTACTGTTTAACTTTGGCTGCACATAGAATCACCTGGAAGGTCTTTTAAAAATCACCAAGTCCCCTTAGTCCATGTAAGGCCAGCTTACTCCAAGCCGGAGTGGGCGGGCCTGGGGAGATAGTTCAGTCAGTAAGTGCTTCCTTCTCAAGCATTAAGGGCTTGCCTTTGTCCCAGTACCTCATTGAAAATGCTGGGTGTGGTGGCATGCACCTGTAATCGTAGTGCCGGGGAGACACAAACCAGAGGATCTTGGGCCCACTGACCAACTCATCTAGGCATTGGTGAACTCCAAATCATGACAGAGCCTGTCTCCAAAAAACAGAAAGAAAAAAGAAAAAAATGGACCAGATTCCTAAAGAATGACACCTGAGGTTTGGCCTACACACGCACGCACGCACGCACGCACGCACACACACTCGCTCGCTCTCCCTCCCTCCTTCTGTAGGAGCTGGAGAGATGGCTTAGCAGTTAAAAACACTTGCTTACAAAGCCTGCTGGCCCAGCTTCAATTCCCCAATACCCCCATACAGCCAGATGCACAAAGTGACACTTGTACCTGGAATCTATTTGCAGTGACAGGAGGCCCTGACATACCCCTACTCACTCTTTGTCTCTATTTTTTTCTCTGTCTCTCTCTCTCAAATAAATAAAGAAAGAAACAACTCCCTGGGCAATTCTTATGTGCACCCAGGGTGGGGAAAACCACCAACCTATAGTGTATGTTCTTTTCTTTCTTACCTGTCCATTTTCACTGATGTTTGACAATCTGTTCCTCCATCTGCTGTGAGCCAGTTCCCGTGGAGCCTGCAGAGAGATGAGTTATTGGTAATTACTCTATTGGGTATGGTTTCTTATTGCTCTTAAAGGCAAAGCCTTTCTGAGCACAGTCTCCAACAGTTTCACAGCAGACCACTTGGCTACATCTGTGGTGGGTGGTCATCCTATTTATTGAAACTGTAAAGCTCCGTCATTTGTTTGCTGTTTGTTTATCTCACAATTTGTGTCTCTGGATAGTTCCTACTTACACTGTAAGTGGGCCACGATGGAAGAGTTGGAAAAAGATCCTCGCATCGCGCAGAAGATCAAGCGGTTTAGGAATAAACAAGCCCAGATGAAGCACATTTTTACTGAGGTGAAGCAATATTTGTTGGCTCATTTGCTGCTTTTCTGGCAGCACGAAATGCTGGCTTGAAGGGTCCAAGTTGAAGTCCTATATAGATATGTTGGTGCCAATGAAGAGGTTACCAACCAAGTTGTGAGCGTCAGACTTAACTGACAACTCACACACATCGTGGTCTGGATATGAATAAATAGAGAGTGATACACTGTCCTTTCATCCTGGACCCTCCTCCAGACAGTGGACATTCTAAAACACATTTTCAGTTTGAATGTGAAAATAGAGCTAATATCTTTAGAAAATGAATAGTTATATAAGTTTGAGAATTTCTAACTATCATACTGAGAACAATGGGGAGGATTGCCGGCATCAGTGTCAAATCTGCAGTGGCTATGATAGAAAACACTGCTAACATGTTCATTAAAAGTTATGAACTATAAGTATATACTCTGTACATGCACATTTTCCTTAATTATTTATATGCATAGTCTAGTGTAGCCTATATTCTTATCCAGTGGGGAATCAATGTATACTCATAATTATACACATAAATATAATAGCTTTAATGATAACAAGATGCTTTTATAATTCAATAAGAAAAATATAAAAACCCAAATAGAAAAAAAAATAACAGAATTTAGGAAGAAGTAGTTGGTCACAACAAAATGTTCAAAAATCAGCTTACTAGTAGTCAAAGAAATGCAAACAAAAATGGGAATTTTATAGGTTTTACTTATCAGCTGCATGAAGATTTTTAAAGGCAAATTGAAGGCTGTACCATGAACGTGTACGCCTGCATTAGTCATCGTTGATGAGATTGTAGAGAAAGAACACTGGCTCACCTTTGGCAGGAGGGTAACTAGATCAGACCTAGCAAAAGAGCGGCAGGTGCCCAAGGCCGCACGTTAATTGTCCAAGAAATGCTAATTTTGTCATTTACTTTAAAGAAGGATTTACCTATGACAGAGTTGTGTGTTCTGGTGAACAATTTGGGACATGTGAGGTCCTGCAGAGCAGACAGCCCGCGTCCTCGTCCTGTAGGTGTCTCTGGGTCTAGCACAGGATCGCTGCTCATTGCCCTTCCTACACATTACTGCTACTTTGCCCTTCAGCTCTTTTTTTTTTTTTTTAAATAAAGGCCAAAGTTAATGTCACAGCCTAAGGCAGTCCTGTGTTTCTTTCTGACATATTCCCTCAGGAGTAACTTTCCTTGCTTACAGACAAGAAATTAAGAAGGGTGTCTAAGAATAATGTAACAAGAGTCTGTGCTCTGCTTTTGAGAAGATTGGACTACATCATAATATTAAGGACTAGTGATGGAGAGGGTTTTTACAACTCATAACTTTGATCTCAATCTAGTTGACATTTGTATTAGTGACTTGGATAAATGATGCTGCTGTGATATGAGTAGTAACAGTTTGGGGTTGATTGTCTTCATACTCATTATTTCCAGTACACCTATGGTGTGGGTGTATAGGAACATGACCTTCTAACTTGAAATTTAGCTCCTTCTGAAAACTTAGATTCCCTCTCAGACTCATTCTGCAAGAACAAATGACCAAGCCAAAGTCTAGGTTTGCCTGGCAGGCTAAGATGAGCAAAATAGGGAAATAAATGTTATTTCCTACATTGACATTTTAGGAATCTTTATGAAGTAGGGAAACTGCCAGATGCAGATCTAAGGAGGAAAGATACTGCCCGTGCCATTACCCACAAGTTTCCTGCATGTTGAGTTACTGCCTGGGCTGCATTAGGAACAGCTCTGCTCTTCATGCTTCATTGTGATGTTCATCTGAGCATGAGGGTCCAGTGAAGGACTTTGCAAAACCAGGGGCGGCTGGCTGCAGGAGCACCGTTGAATGGCTGCGTGAAAGCAAAGGTGGAAAGCAGGTGGCGTAAGGATCCCAGCCTGGGCTCCTGGAGCCCAACGCTGGGGCTTCTCCCAGCCTAAGCACACATGCAGCCGGGTGGCATTCAGTGTCCTCATACATGTGGAAGGGACCCCATAGTACCATCTCAGCCTTGCAGAATACCTGTCTTGAGATGACACTGTGATGCTGTTTCTCAGCTTTATGGAGGTGTAATTAACAAAATTTGTATATATTTAAAGTGCACAGCTTGATGCTTTGATGAATATGCAAATTGTGAAGTAATCACCATAGTTAAGCTACTTAACATAATCCATTATCTCACATTTATCATTTTCTCCCCTCTCCCCTCCTTGAGATAAAAATACATAGGTTCTTCCCTCTTGGCAAATTTCAGGTATACAGTAGCCTAGTTTTTTTCTTTTTTTAACTGTTGCTACATAGTACATTGGACCTCCAGCACCTTCCTCATATAAAGCTGCAGTTTTATAGGCTTAGACCAACATCTTTCTACTTACCCCTCATTTAGGCATAAAGTAATTTTAACACCTAGTCTATAAGGTAATTATGAAAGCTCTTAGCATAACCTCAGACACACATTAAATATTCTTAAATGTTCAGTTAAGCCTTTTTGAAGCAGTATGCATAAAGATAAGTAAATAAATTCTAAGTATATTTTTGACAAAGTAAAACTACTACCTGAATTAGGAGATAGAACATTATTAGTAAAACTACCTTCAGACTCCTACTATTAAGAAAAACCATGGTTGGAGAGATGGCTTAGTGGTTAAGGCATTTGCCTGCAAAAATCCAAAGGACCCTGGTTCAATTCCCTAGGATCTACGTAAGCAGATTGCACAAGGTGGCACATGTGTCTGGAGTTTGCTTATAGTGGCTAGAGGCCCTGGTATTCCCATTCTCTCTCTTTCTGCCTCTTTCTCCCTGCACCCCCAATAAATAAAAATTAAAAGTAGAAAAAACTAATTCCATGTCACCTGGAGAACAAGGAGAACAAGAGAGAGTAAGACTAAGGTAGCCTTGGGCTGGGTTCTACACATTGCTGTTATGACCAACACACAGCCTCAAAGATACTGCATCCTTAAGTTGAGTCATGACTAGTAAAATTTGGGGACAGTTTTCACAGAAATGCCTATAAAGTGAGTTTTATTCTCAAGCCAACTCCCCCTGTGTGTTTCCTGATAGGGCCCAGAGTTGGGGGTCACCTAAAAACAAGACCCTAGGTGTTAGGTTTGAGGGAGGGAAGATGCATACACTTCTTAACTCTTCTGTCCTCTGCATTAGCCCGATGAAGACTTGTTTAACCCAGACTACATAGAAGTCGACCGCATCTTGGAGGTGGCCCACACCAAGGATGCTGAAACAGGCGAGGTAGGCGTTTTGCCTCTGCCCCTCTCAAAGCACTCTTCCTCCTTTCCACACATTTTGCTTGTCTTGTGAACGGCTAGTCTTTGTTTCGTGGCATTTGTGTGCTGTCACAGAGGGTGGGTTTTTAGCACCTGGCAGAGAATGATGAACTCTTCACCTAATCAGAAGAACTCGCGGTTCTCTCGTTTGCCACCAGGAGGTGACACATTACCTGGTGAAGTGGTGTTCCCTTCCCTACGAAGAAAGCACGTGGGAGCTGGAGGAAGACGTGGATCCTGCAAAAGTGAAAGAATTCGAATCTCTTCAAGTCCTCCCTGAAATTAAGCATGTGGTAATGTATCTATATTTCTGACATTTCTCCTGTCACATACAGTTTTGTGAGCTTGGCCATTCTGCCCATTTGACTGGACTCGTGAGTGGATTTTCCCTCTGTCAGTCTCCCAGTGGGCCTGCATTTAAGGTGTTCTCCTCCCCAACCCAGACTCTGCCTGCATCCTGGTCAGCATTAGGCTGGCTTGTCCTCTGATGTGTGTGACATTTGAGAGGCTTAGATGTGGGCTTAAGAGTTCTTGGTGGGGCCAGGCATGGTGGCGCACGCCTTTAATCCCAGCACTCGGGAGGCAGAGGTAGGAGGATCGCCGAGAGTTCGAGGCCACCCTGAGACTACATAGTGAATTCCAGGTCAGCCTGAGCCAGAGTGAGACCCTACCTCGATAAAACCAAAAAAAAAAAAAAAAAAAAAAAAAGTTCTTGGTGGTGTGCGGCTATCCTGGGATCCACAATAAAATGGAATGTGTAAGCAGCAGTGGATGTTGGAGCTCCACACATGATGCTTTTCCTGCTTCAGATTCCTCATCTCTTGTTCCACCAGAGTTCTTTGTTTTTAAGCTTTTCTTCACTCAACTGTGATATTCTTTTATTTACTTACTTATTTAATTTTTTCTCTTTTTTTATAAAGATTTTATTTTTACTAATTTATTTATTAGAGAGAGAGAGTGAGAACGGACACACTACGTCCTCTGGCAACCGCAAACAAACTCTAGACACATGTGCCACCATGTGCATCTGGCTTACGTGGGACCTGGAGAATCGAGCCTGGGTCCTTAGGCTTCCTAGGCATGTACCTTAACCACTAAGCCATCTCTCCAGCCCCCCTTATTTTTTTTAACACAGGTTGTAGTATGTCCCCTCTCTACCTGTTTCTCTGAGGGCCCTCCTCAATAGTTACTAGTTACTGCGGGGTAATCTGGGTCTCTGTCTCTGTGGGAAGCTATGCCTCAGGTTGTTTCTACCCACCTGTGGCTTTTACAATTTCGCACCCCTTCTCCTGCAGCAGTCCCTGAGCCTTGGCAAGTGTGTTATTGGTTGGTGTTGACGCCTCTATATTTCTGTTATGATGTGTTTTGGTTCGCCACAGCGTTTGTTGCTATTTTCCTGGGTGTGGTTGTCAGTCTAGCATTGGGAGCAATACTCATTTTTCTACTTCCTCCACAGTTTCTTCTGCACCCCTGTCAGTGTGGTACAGGTGGCACATCTTGTTAGGTGCATGGGTCTTGGATCTCCCCAGTATTCTCTGCCGTCTATAAAATACAATAGATTCTGTGGCCAAGGGTGGGAGCAGCTTTTGTTAAAAGGGATGTGTCTAAGAGTTTGAGAGACATCTTGCTGAAGCTACCCACTCCACTTGTAAAGGGAGCACAGGGCTTCTCTCTGGGTGTTGTGAGTTTCCTAACCACGGAGTGCTCACTTGGTTCCCAGTGCCAGTTAGGAGTTCTCTCCCACTGAGCAGGCCTCTTGTCTTGTTGGAGGGCAGTTGGTTACCCACAAAGGCTGTGCGCCGCTATTGCACATGCGTGGAGTTCCTGTCTAGCTGGTAGGTTGCGTGGCTTGCAGGGTCTCCTGCTTATTCATGCTTGTTGGTGACCCCTGTCACCCAATAGCTCCCATAGCACTTTGCAGTGCCATGAGGGTTTGCCAGCCAAGAGCTAGCTTCCCCTCAGTTTTTACATTGTCTCTCAGGGTGCTGAGATGGCAGCCTGTGGTGTCGTCAGTAATAGTGTCTTACCTTTTAGCTCTGTCTGGTAACCAAGTGCTTGGCAAAGACCTGCATTGCTTTTGGGAATCACACAGATCGCCCTGGCTAACTGCTTGCTGTGGGAGTTAACCCACATCTGGCCCTGGGATCCACAAGCCATAGTCTGTGGTTTAAGACTCAAGCTTCCTCCACCTTTTACTGGGCATTTTGGTCTGGTCTGTTCATCTCCTTTAATTGGGGGTTCTATCTCGTCTGCTGGCTTCCAGGAGGAAGGGTCTTGCTGGCTGGTCTAGTCTTCAGTTTTATGCAGTCCTCCTCCCACCTGCCCTTCCCTGCAGCCTACCCTCCCCCCCTTGCTCTTTCCCTGTGCGGGTGTCTGGTTTCCTGTCCTCCCTTCCTCCCTGGTTTCTCTTTTTCTTGGTCTCGTTCTAGTTACATGTCCATAGTTCTAGGGCTTCCTTTTACACTCCTCTTCTGCTGGCCATCAACAGGAATATTCTTAAAAGGGAGTGGATGTCCTTTCTCTGTAGATCCCTGGGACCTCAAAGAGAAGGCATAGGGTTTTGAGGTAGACCTATTGTTTCTTCCTGATTCTGGATTATTTGCACATGGGGTATCAACAGTTAAAAGGAGACAAAAATGGGGATCAGAGCCTTGTGAAGGTGTAGCCATCTCAGAGAATAAAGTGAATCAGTTGTTAAAGAATGTGGGTGTAGGGCTGGAGGGATGGCTCAGTGATTAAGGCACTTGCCTGCAAGGCCTAGCAACCCAAGTTCGATTCCCTAGTACCCATGTAAAGCTAGATGCACAGTGGCACATGGATCTGAAGAGTGTTTGCAGAGGCTGGTAGCCCTGGTGCACCCATTCTGTCACTCCCAGTTATGGTGGCACATATCTTTAATTCCAGCCCTTAGGAGGTAGAGGTAGGAGGATCACTGTGAGTTTGAGGCCAACCTGAGACTACATAGTGAATTCTAGGCCAGCTGGGGCTAGAGCAAAGACCCTACCTTGAAAAAATATATATATAAAGGACGTGGCTATAGGCTGCAATGGTGAATTTCCGATCTAAAGTACACCATTTTCATGAAAATATTAGTATTTTATATTCCTTAAAAGGTGAGACTTGTCGCCGGGCGTGGTGGCGCACGCCTTTAATCCCAGCACTCGGGAGGCAGAGGTAGGAGGATTGCCATGAGTTCAAGGCCACCCTGAGATGACAGAGTTAATTCCAGGTCAGCCTGGACCAGAGTGAGACCCTACCTCAAAAAACCAAAAAAAAAAAGGGTGAGACTTGTCAGACTCATCATTAAACCATGCTTTGTTTTTGTTTCTTGGCAAACGAAGCTTTCTAATACCTTAAAATGCATACCTGGATGTATATGACAGATTAAATCCCTTTTTAGCACTCTCCTACATATACTGTCTTCTGTTGATAATTTCTCAGTCTTTCATTAAGCATGTGCTATATACATTGATTCTTAAGTGAGATGCAATTTTAAAAAAAGGCACAGGCCCTGCTCCCCCCCCCGGGGGGGGGGAAGACAGAGAGAGAGAGAGAGCGCATATGTGAATGGAGAAATACTCACTAGGCTAGTTGTGAAATGTGCTCTAATACAGAACAATCCAGTGTGAGAGAGAGTTTCACTCCAAAGTCTGGTAGTAATCAGAATTCGTATGCATTCTCCCAGCCCAACTCTCACCTGGTTGCTCATCCTCAGTCTGTTCTATTCCTGATACCTTCCCGTGTTTACTGTGCCCTCTGCCCCTACCTAGGAGCGGCCTGCTTCAGACTCCTGGCAGAAACTTGAGAAGTCTCGCGAGTACAAGAATAGTAACCAGCTCCGGGAGTACCAGCTGGAGGGGATGAACTGGCTTCTTTTCAACTGGTATAACAGGTGAGGGCCCAAACCAGCCCATGTTTGCAGTTGGAATTCTCCTGTGGCCTGGGCCTAGAGTGGCCTTAGCAGAATGATGAGAGAACAACACTGGCTCCAATTTGGGTTCCAAGACTATTTTTATGTCAGTTGTTTCTTGAGCCTAAAGGAAAAATGAGCTTTAGATATCACTGTGCCTTACTGGAAGGGGCAGCCTAATCAACAGGATCGCTGAGGCGCTTGTTTGCTTGGTCTTTGTCTTTGAGATAGGCTCTCAGGTAGCCCAGGCTGGCCGGGAACTTAGCATGTGGCCGAGAATAACTGAATCACTACTTCCACCTCTGAGTGCTGGGTTATAGGTATGCGCCACCATGCCTGACCTTGTATCTCCCAACACACACACGCGCGCGCGCACACACACACACACACACACACACACACGGCTGTACAGGGAATCTCTGGATTCTAGACCCTCCCTGTCACTTGTACTGGGTTTGTGTAGTAATGCTCAGTTTGAATTCTTTGTGTTCTGGTTCCTCTTGGAATCCAGCTAAACCAAACAAAACTTGAGAAAGATAGGTTAAGATTTTTTTTTAACATTTGCAATTATGTCCTATGTAAGTTTTTTTTTAATATTTATTTATTTGAGAGAGAGAAAGGGGGAGAGGAGAGGGAGAAAATGGGCACACCAGGGCCTATAGCCACTGTAAATGAACTCCAAATACATGCACCATCTTGTGCATATGGCTAAAATGGTATCTGGGGAATCGAACCTGGGTCCTTTGGCTTTGCAGACAAGCACCTTAACTGCTAAGCCATCTCTCCAGCTCCCATGTATGAGTTTAAGACAGCAATAATAATACCAAGCACACATAGAAAGAATTCTGGAGACCTAATGTTCTAGCATAGTCTCTGCCACTTACAGGGGTAACTCAGAGCATAGATGATCCAAGTGGTCTAGGTTCAGGTTGCCCATCAGAATCGTGAGTGAGTGAGACCAGTAGGTGGCCACATCTCTTTCAGGGCCACTGCTCCTGTGTGATCTGCTTGTCTTCTAGATCATCAAAAAAGCCAATGTTTTTCACTTTTTAATGATCAGGAATTTATTAAATTTTTTTCCTCCAAAGACATACAGAGGATAGACAATGAGAATCCCATAACCTGCCACCTTTGTATTATCTTGACATCTAGGAAATTTGCAGGTGGTAAAACTGGCTTAGTCACACACTGAAAGACAAATAGCACATGTTTCTCTCATGTGTAGACTCCATTCTCTGTGCGTGTTGGGGGGCAGGGATATGAAAGCAGAAAGGTAGAAAAGGAACTATGAAAAGAGAGAACGATCTAAAGGGAGAGGGAACAAGAGAGGATAGCAGAATATATGTGACATGAAAGCATAAAAAGAGGAGGATTTTTATTATTAGTAGTATTAGTATTAGTATTGGCTTTTTGAGGTAAGGTTTCACTCTAGCTCCAGCTAACTTGGAATTCACTATGTAGTCTCAGGGTGACCTCAGACTCACAGTGGTCCTGCTACCTCTGCCTCCCGAGTGCTGGGATTAAAGGTGTGCGCCACCACGCCCGGCTAAAAGAGTACTATTTAAAGGGAGGAAGGGAGCCAGCACAAGAAGATGGTTGGAAGCAAGAGTGAACAAAGAATAATGATGTATATGTGAAATCTAGATGATTGCATACGTATGTGAAAATGTCATAACGAAACGCATTATTTTGTACGCTAACTTGATCAATTTTAAAAGAATTAAAGAATTTTTAAATATAGCTTAAGATTGAAGCTTTTACTCATCTTTATTTTGTTTTGATTTCTTAGTATTTTTGTTTATATCTTTATTAATAGACTTATTTCATGTATTTTCTTCCAAGTTGGCATAGGCCCGCCCATCTTAGACCTAGGCAAGGTATGAGCAAGTATAAAGCATGCCTCCGATTCATCTCTGCAGAATTTGAAAGCCTCATCTAACTTTGCAGTCTTAAGTGTTTAGTTACAACTAATCACCACTGTCCTTTGTTGGTAATGGATTACCTGTATTTCTTGCCCTCTACAGAAAAAACTGCATTTTGGCTGATGAGATGGGCCTAGGGAAAACCATCCAGTCCATCACATTCCTTTCAGAAATATTCCTTAGGGGGATCCATGGCCCTTTCCTCATTATTGCCCCCCTTTCCACCATCACTAACTGGGAGCGGGAGTTTCGGACATGGACAGAGATGAATGCCATCGTATACCACGGCAGCCAGATCAGCAGGCAGATGAT
Organism: Jaculus jaculus; assembly: GCF_020740685.1. NCBI lineage: Eukaryota > Metazoa > Chordata > Mammalia > Rodentia > Dipodidae > Jaculus > Jaculus jaculus. The sequence goes on along the minus strand of NC_059109.1, from coordinate 121,605,357 downwards.
CCAGCAGTATGAAATGGTGTACAGAGACGCCCAGGTGAGCCTCACTCGAATGCCAAAGACCCAAGGCCTATGTGATGACGCCCTATAGGTCACTATTTGCTTACTTGTAGAGTTGTGTGTTCCGAGACTCACTTTTCCCACTTCCTTTTATTTTATTTCATTATTTATTTATTTATGTAAAAAAAAAAATGCCAAATTGCAGAACTTGCTTTATTATCCCTCTGAGCTATGTCAGAGGTCTTTTGTCCTCTTTTGGTTTTTCAAGGTAGGGTCTCATGCTAGCCCAGGCTGTCCTGGAATTCACTGTGTAGTCTCAGGCTGGCATCAAATTCACAGCAACCTCCTACCTCTGCCTCCAGGGTGCTGGGATTAGAAGCGTGTGCCACCAGAAGTCTTTTTTAGGACAGTGAAAGTTTGGATTATGAAATTGTTTGCATGTGCAGAAGATTTTAATCTAAACTGTTGTGTAGTCAGTGAAGGAAATGAGAGTTAGTATGTGGTGGACAGATTTCTAGCCAGGGCATTTGGAGAAGAAGTGAGTATGTTATAGAGGGAAAGATAAAGATGACTTTGAGACTGCTAAAAGCAATCTGAAGTTTTGTTTTCTAAGTTTTTTTTTAAGCATGTATTTATTAGAGACAGAGAGAATGGGTGCACTAGGGCCTCTAGCCACTGCAGGTGAAATCCAGATACATGTACCACCTTGTGCATCTGGCTTACTTGGGTACTAGAGAATCGAACCTGGGTCCTTTGGATTTGCCAGCAAGTTGCTTTAACCACAAAGCCATCTCTCCATCCCAGTTTTCTAAGTTTTTATTATTATGCAGTCAATTTACTGAGTATGATAAGTGCTTGTTCTGGTCACTGGCTTTCCTAATTAAGCAAAGTAAAAATTAAATGATTCTATAATTAGAAAAGTGAAGGGTTTCATACACAATAGGAGATGCTAGATAGAAATTTTATTATTTATTTATTTGAATGTAACAGACAGAGAAAGAGGCAGAGAGAGAGAGAGAGAAAGAGGGAGGGAGGGAGGGCACACCAGGGCCTCCAGCTACTGCAAACAAATTCCAGACTCATGTGCCACCTTGTACGTCTGGCTTACGCGCGTGTACTGGGAAATCGAGCCTCAAACCGGGGTCGTTAGGCTTCACAGGCAGACATTTAACCACTAAGCCATCTCTCCAGTCCTAGAAAGACTTTTAGATATGCTCTAATGTGATGCAGCTGTGTTCTTGAAATGCAATGGCAGCATCAAGATAGGCTAAGGAACAAGGATGTGCCCTACCCAGCAGCAGTTGGCTCCCAGTGCATTAAGATCATTACTTTGATATTTTTATTTATTTACAAACAGAAAGAATGAAAATATGCATGCCAGGGCTTCTTGCCACTGAATACAAACTCCAGATGCATAGACCACCTTGTGCATCTGGCTTTACCTGGTTACTGGGACTTGAACTCGGACCACCTGGCCTTACAAGCAAGCACTTTAACTACTGAGCCATCTTCCCCAGCCCCAAGACCATTACTTTGAATCTGAGCTAGAACTTGAGATAGAAGGTCAAGTTGGCCGAGTCTGGAAAGTAGTAAGTTTCCATGAGTAGTCAAGCCATATGGAATTTTGGCTGACTCCAAGTTAGGGATGGTACAGGAGTCACCTCCATGTGACATCCCTTATTGCCATCAAGAAATGAAATGTGCGTGGTGTGGTGGCGCATGTCTTTAATCCCAGTACTCGGGAGGCAGAGGTAAGAGAATTGCCATGAGTTAAGAGGCCTCCCTGAGACTACATAGTGAATTCCAGGTCAGCCTGGGCTAGAGTGAAACCCTAGTTAGAAAAAAGGAAAGAAATGAAATGTTCCCTTGCTGTTCCTCCCATGAAGTTCATTTTTCTCATCCATGAAGGACACTTGCTCTCTGATTTGCTCTTTGATGTTGTGAGGTCTCTGTCTCAAAAGCTGATTACATTACAGTAATGCATGTTGGCCTCTTGCCTAGTATTAAATAGTGCTGCCTTCCCTAACCCCGGTGGTCACCTATTAGCAGAGTCCAGTAGCCATGGTGTGAAGGTCTGCCTTTGTCATCCTCAGGGAAACCCTCTTTCAGGAGTGTTCAAGTTCCATGTCGTCATCACCACATTTGAGATGATCCTGGCAGATTGTCCAGAGCTGAAGAAGATTCACTGGAGCTGTGTGATAATTGACGAAGCCCACCGATTGAAGAATAGGAACTGCAAACTTCTGGAGGGGCTAAAGCTCATGGCCCTGGTGAGGCTTCCCAGCCTGAAGTAGATACAGCTTCCTTTTCCTCTGGGTAGAGGGAGCAGTCAGTTCATGGTCATTCTATCTGTCCTTGCCACAGATTAATTCCCAGAGGGACTAAGGAGATACTGGAACACCATGAAATTTGTCACCTGGAAATGCAGTGTTTCCATTTGTTTCTGGGTCCCTGAATGAACTGAAACCAAAAATTACATTCTTTTAACACTGACTGCTATTTTGGGACAGTGCCTAGCATGTGGTGGGTAGGCGCACATGCTTTTGCATGAATAAATGAATGGTTGCTGTGGTTAGCATGAGGCTGCTGCTAGAATCAGTGATGACAAAGGACACTTGCCCTGTTGATGACTGTGTTCCTAGGAAGTGTTGGCCCCTGTCTTTTCACTAAAATAACATTGAATTGGCTCAAATACTGTACAGAATGCCTTGGCTTAATTTTCCCCTCTAAAATGCGCCCTTTTGGTTGCCCAGACCATGATTGTGTGCTTTTAATTTGTGCAGGAACATAAAGTGCTGCTCACCGGAACACCCTTGCAGAACTCTGTGGAAGAGCTCTTCAGTTTGCTCAATTTTCTGGAGCCATCCCAGTTTCCTTCAGAGACTGCGTTCCTGGAGGAGTTTGGAGATCTGAAAACAGAGGAACAGGTAATTAGGGGCCTGAAGGATTGAGGAGACAATGGTTACCTTGGGGTCCAAGAAAGTGCAAGTCATTATGGGGACAGGATTTAGCGAGTTGCCACATGTGTGGCAAAATGAATGTTACCTCCTTTTATTTATTTTGTGCATTGCTTGTTTACATTGAGGAGAGACATATGATTATTAACAGTTCTTATTGCAGGAAAGGATGGGTGAGTCTTATTTCCAAAATGTCTTCTGTTGGCATATCAGGGTCTCCTGCTTTACTGAGCTCACTTGGAAATGCAGTGACTGTGCTTGTAGCTCTGGCCTCAGGAACATGGTGTCTCTTCTGCTTCCCTCATTCCTTCATCCTTTCCTCCTACATAATCAACATGTTCCCAGGCCCATCTTCTTTATTACAACATAGTAGGTAGTGAGGAAAAGAATTCAGGCATTCCCCTGGAGTAATTGATAATCCACCTTTGTCTGGATCATTTGAATTTCCTCAGTATTTGAAGATCTAGTGCAAGTATAGTTTGTTGGACTAATTCAGACCAGTATAAATCTTACTAGAAATTATAGACAAGTTTAAAGTTAAAAACCATACAAATGTAAATGTCACCCCCCCAAAAAAAAAAACTCACAAATAACAGAGCTGAGGACTTTAAAAGAAAGTTTACCTCTCTTTAAGAATCAAGAAAGACTCCAAGGTGAAGATACAATTTAAGAATGTAATTTGTGGGATGAGTAAGTTTTCAACAGGTCAAGAGAGAAGTGACTACTTTGCATAGGGAAAACATGAGAACATAAATAGAGAAGGTTATTCAATAATGAAGAATCATCTAGTTGAATTGAAAACAGGGTGTCTGAATTAGGAAATGTGTGAGGCCAGAGAGGTTTATGGTTGTATTGTGGGGAAACCCTTGAAGGGCAGGTTGAAGAATTAGTAGGTACTAGAGAAGTCATACAAGGCTTCTATTATAGGACTGACAATTCTGCTAAATTAATCTGACAATGATGTGAAAGTGGGTTGGAGTAGGTAACTTGGGAACTATCTGTGGCTTTCTGCTTGTGATGCAAGTCTGACTTGGAAGACTGGATACTCAAGATAGAACCCTCTCCTCTGCATTTGCACTCTGTTGACTCTTCAAAAGCCAGCTCCAGCCCTCCCTAATTTTGGACCATTAGAAATGCATCCTCTTCCCCCATTGCACTTAATTTGTGGTATGCATTTTTTCTTCTTCCTAGACAATGATCTCCTTGAGGACAAGGCCCACATCTTCTCCAAAGTTGTGTTTGTTGTATTGACCAGCACAGTGTCTGGCATATAGTATACTCTAAGTGATTCAGGTATGAACCCAGTGAAGGGCAAAAGCTGAGCCCAGCATGTGGCAGATTAAAATTTGTCCCTATCTTTAACAAGTAGCTAGCTGCATCTTTTCTCTTTGGATTGTTGCATAGTAATTCCTTTCTCATTTGGGCAACTACATTCCTAAGTGCCTTTGAATGGCAAAATCAAGATCTAATAAAAGAATTATGTTTAAGATTGGGGTTTGTTAGAGAAAAAAAAAAGGACATCAAATGTCTTATTTTTTGTAATTTTTAAAATATATATACATCTTTTTAATGAAAAACTTTGTATGTGTTTTTTTTTTTTGTGCACAACCTGATGTGAAACCTGTTGATATGGTAGAGTAGCTAAGGCAGACTAGTTAACTGATGTATTACTTCACTTAATAACTTTTGTGAAGAGAGCAGTCCGCCCACTGTCAGCAGTCTTCATGAGTACAACGCTTTGTTATTTGTTATTAACTTTGATCACAGTGTCGTATAATAGCTCTCCTGAGTTTGTTTCCTCTGACTAAAATTTTGTGTTCTTTGATGAACATTTCTCAAGCCCAGCAGCCTGTCCCCATGTCTAACCCGCTTCTATGAATCGTCTTTATTATAAAACACAGTCAATAAAAGCTCTAGAGAGTATTTTCAGTGTGTCGTATACTCATTGTCTGAAACCTGCTCCAGTCAGGATCTCTCCTCAGTCCCTCTGTGAGTGATGCCGTACTTCTTCAGGAAGCATCGCTACCACAGATTCTACCTCTTTGAAAAATTTCAAATAGTTTTTTTCTGGGTTAAAAATGTGTTTTATACTTTCATGTGTGCTTTTATCTTCCCGTTAGTGTTAATCTTACTGGTAACCTGCTCCAGACCTAGAAGAGCTCAGGTGCTTTTGAGTAGATTTGAAGCACTTACCCTGCCGTCATCTTCCTGGAAGGAGGAGCGGGTCCCCTTGCTGGTGCAGTCAAGTGTGTGGAGGTCTCTGTCCAGGCATGGGCTGTTAGAAGTAGAGTCAGATCACAGCAAAGAACACTTCAGGCGTGAAGTAGCCCTAATGCGACAGCTCCCATAATGAAATGGGAGATGTCACTAGACAGCATTAATTCTTTCGACTCCCAAACACACATGCTATTGCTGTTATTTAGAAGGCACAGGATGACTCTATTTCCAGATTGCCTCTACTTCTTACTCTGCTCTGTCAGCATCTAAGTGTTCCCTTTGGATCTAACAAGACTCAAAATATCCTTTACTGTGCATGTGTGAAGAGCGGTTTCTTTCCTACAGCCTAAAGAATAAGAGTCTTTCTACCCTTCAGTATTTTATGTAGTTATTTGCAAGCAGAAAGATACAGAGACAGGGAGGGAGGGAGAGAGTGGCACACCAGGGCCTCTAGCCACTGAAAACAAACTCCAGATGCATGTGTCACTTTGTGCATCTGGCTTTACCTGAGTATTGGAGAGTCAAACCCTGGTCATTAGGCTTTGCAGGCAAGTACCCTAACTGCTGAGCCATCTTTCCAACGCCTACTTTCTATCTATCTTGTGAGATTGCCACACAGGTTCTTAATAATTTGTGAATTAAAACCAATTCGTTGTTTTTTTTTTTTTTGGTGCATTTTCAGTATGATTGTAAGCTCCTTGTTTTCAGGGATCAATCCATGCTCTCGTAGTTGAGTTCCAAAGTACTGTGATGACATTGAAGAGGTTAGAGTGAATGTTGGGATGCCCTAGCGATCATTCAGTCAAGATCTGAGCAAGTAAACTGTCATTTTCCTGAACAGGTAAAGAAACTGCAGTCTATCCTAAAGCCGATGATGCTCCGACGCCTGAAGGATGACGTGGAGAAGAACCTTGCTCCCAAACAGGAGACGATCATTGAAGTGGAACTGACCAACATCCAGAAGAAGTACTACCGTGCCATCCTGGAGAAGAACTTTTCCTTCTTGACCAAGGGGGCAAATCAGCACAACATGCCCAACCTCATCAACACCATGATGGAGCTGAGAAAGTGCTGCAACCATCCCTACCTGATCAATGGTGAGTCAGAGCAGTACCTTGGAACTGGCACGCACCTCTGTCGGAGGTTTATGGGTAATCCAAGATGGGATGCCTTCCATTCTCCTGTGCTGGAACATTTATATTTTCACCTTTCTACACAGATGAAACCAAGGCTCAGAGAGGTTGATGGGTTTTGCCTGAGTAATATAGCTAAGAAATCCAGAGTTGAAAATTTGGAACTAACTATACCAATTTTTTGGTTCTGCAGGGTTTAATGTAGGCCTTCCTGGCAGAAGGTGGGCATCACTCAGCAGTTTACTGCCCTTACTGACTCACAATGTCACTTCACCCATACTTGCTACTTGGGGACAGAGAAGTGTGTAACTTCTCTAAATAAATGATAACACTGCAGTGAGATTAAAGCTCTCTGCAGATATATTCAGTCGGCCTATGAATTGGAGAAGATGAGCGATTTTTTTTTTTTTAACAAAATTTTGTAAGGAAGTGGGATATCGAAGTGTGACTTAGATTCTCTTATTGCTAGTCTTGTGATGACAAGAAGTCTTATTTTTACTTCTTCTTCTTCTTCTTCTTATTATTATTATTATTATTATTGGCCAAGTTTCTGGGAGGATTTCTGATGAGTAGATTGAGGATTTGATGTCTGAGTCCTCTCATTTTCCTGGAGAGAATTCCCAGGAAAACAAAGTGCCAAGAAAGATAATTCCTCCTGTTACAGCAAGCTGGCCACTGAGGGTTCACACCAGAAACAAATCCTATATCTTTTTGCCTGGCTGCTGATCCAGTGCCTAAGAATTTGCTTATTTTTCCCAGAATCTGTCAAACAGAGCAGCCTTTCAACTTGTTTTTTGCTCGTAGAATAGCTTTGTTCCGTTGCTTTTCAGGGGCAGAGGAAAAAATTCTGGAAGACTTCCGGAAAACCCACAGCTCTGACGCCTCTGACTTTCAGCTGCAGGCCATGATCCAGGCGGCAGGCAAGCTGGTGCTGATTGACAAGCTGCTCCCTAAGCTGATCGCAGGCGGCCACAAAGTGCTCGTCTTCTCTCAGATGGTCCGCTGCCTCGACATCCTCGAGGATTACCTCATCCAGAGGAGGTGAGACAGGAGCAAAGCTCCAAAACGTCCGTAGCTAGGGCCAGGTGTGGCGGCGCACGCCTTTAATCCCAGCACTCGGGAGGCAGAGGTAGGAGGATCGCTGTGAGTTCAAGACCACCTTGAGATGACTCGATAGTGAATTCCAGGTCAGCCTAGGCCAGAGTGAGACCCTACCTTGGAAAACCAAAAAAAGAAAAATAATTTATGTAGCCGGTCATGGTGGCACACGCCTTTAATCCCAGCACTCGGGAGGCAGAGGTAGGAGGATCACCATGAGTTTGAGGCCACCCTGAGACTACACAGTGAATTCCAGGTCAGCCTAAGCTAGAGTGACACCCTGTCTCAAAAAAGCAAAACAACAAAAACTATATGTATACATATAATATTTTAACGGATTATACTTTTTATCTTCTTGCCCCTGGTCCCATTTTCCTTGGGCCCTCCTCAGTGGAGTTAGGGGATTCACTGTGGGGTCATGAAGGCCTAGTCAGTCCCTATTGGGTAGTGGAGGGACCATGCCTTAGGTATTCCTACCCCCTCTGTGGCTCTTAGGATAGCTCTGCCCCCTCTTCTACCATGTTCTCTGAGCCGTGGTAGGTGTGATGGCAGTCTGATTTAATGCTGAGTATTCTGCAGCCTCTGGATTTCTGCTTGGCTGGGTTTTGATTGATCACTGTCTCTGCCACCATCACCCACTCTCGCCGCTGCTGATCCATTCAGACATTATGCTTGAGCAACAACAGAGCATTCAGAAAGGAGGAAAGGGTCCACAGTTAATTTTAGTGTCAAGCAGTCTCAAGTTTAATTGTTACGAGTGAATTTCATGTTCTGGCCTATAATATGGAAAAACATCCCAAGTGTATGTTTCTAGGTACTTTAGCTGGAAGACTCTAATTGAAATGGCATTAGAATAGACTAAAAGACTAATAAATATATCAATACTTTCTTGTTTAGTTGTGGTCAGAATACATCCTGGAAGTCATCTCTACCTGTTTCTCAAACGACTTAGGCCTGACAACTTGGAGAAAGGATTTCATGTCCTTTCTCAGCAAGCACTGTAGAATTTTAGAACACTTGCTGTGGCACCCCAATTCATTTCTTTGTTCATAATTCTTGGTTCTTTGAACCTGACTTTTTATTTGAGCAGGTTGGAAGTCTAGTGTTAAGAGAGTTGTTTGGCTGCTGTGTGGGAACCACATTGGTTATATCACATATTATACATTCCTTAGACTTTCTTTCATAGATACACCAGCAACCTGAGGATGATAGTGGGTTTCTAAGAATCAATTTTTTTTTAACTCTTATTTATTTGAGAGAAAGACAGAATGGGCACTCCAGGGCCTACAGCTGCTGCAAATGAACTCCATACGCATGTGCCACTTGGTACATCTGGCTTACATGAGTTTGGGAATCTAACCTGGGTCCTTTGGCTTTGCAGGCATGCACCTTAAATGCTAAGCCATTCCTCCAGCCCAAGAATTGATTTTTAATTATAGAACACTTCTCAGGATCACAGAAATTAGAAGCCTAGGCACTGCTGTGCTTAAATAAAATCCTCCAACTAGTAAAATTGTAGCAAATTTTAGGTGCCTTATCAGATAGATGGTTGTGTCTTTTAAGATTGTTTATGCCCTGATAAATTACATGTACTTCATAGAAAAAGGACTACAGCAAATGGCAGATTTAACTGTGAATATGCTGACATTTAATATTATATATATCTCCAAAATCCAACTAGACAATAAATGGATTTTTTAGTACTCATTAGTAGAAATTTACATGTAAAGAATTATTGTTATTTTCTTGGAGGAAAATGCAAGAAATAAACCAGCATGGGTAAGGTAGTTTGGTAGCTGGTGAACTCACTATAGATTAGGTACTCCTTGCCAGAGGACTTGCTCCTTACAAGTACCTGTCAAAACGTAGATCACTGTGTGGTTTAAAAGAACCCTCCAAAATGAGTATCAGTGTAGTAACAGACGTGGTAAGTGCAGGTATCTACTAGGCTCCCGTGTATGCTGGGGTTTTATTTTCATTATCACTCATTGCAACTTAATAGTTTCTCTTGAAAATGTGGAAATGTGTGCCCACAGCCTAGACACGACCTTTCATGTGTGAACGTTGACCTTTTGTTGTTTTTTTTGTTTTGTTTTGTTTTGTTTTTGTCATTCATCTGTGTGCATTTGTTTTACTGTGCATTGAATTTCTGAATTCTCTGACATTCTATTTCAGAATTCACTTTCGATTTACTGTATTCTGATTTTTTTCTTTATTGTTTTCTACAACAAAATGTTGATGATCTGCATGTTATTTTTATAGGGAATTTCCAGGTTTTTTTAGTGTTTTAATAGCTTCTGTGAGGCAATCCCTTTGCCAGTCCTCTGCATGTTCCAGAGTGTCTTCTAGTCACTCTGGCAGGAAGGGTTGTATCTCCTGTGTCTTCAGTTCCACGTGAGAATGCTTTCGTTTTACCAAATTCCATTCAGCACCTGTTTCTTAATCTTTGCTGATTTAGTAAATCAGAATTATGGTTTTTAACTTTAATCTGTATTTCCAGTTAGTAGTGAGGGGTGGATGTTTTTACATTAGCTATTGAGAGTGCTCTTGGAGATTGCTTTTGTGTTTTTCTTCTTTTTCTCTTGCTAGTTCACTTTGATTACTTTATGAACATCTTTTACTTAATGTGTTGCACTTTCCCCAGTGTTTCATCTTTTAACCTTGCATGTGTAGATGGGGTTTTGTTTGTTTATTTTATGACATACTATATTTTATAAGCCAGATCTTTGTCTTTAAAACTTTGTTTAAACCTTTATTTCTGCTTAATTTTAAACTTGACTGCTGGAATTAATATGTTTCTAAGTTCTTCTCACTTCAGATGCGAGATCATGTAAATATTCTGAAGTGATTTCTTTTGTTGTGTTTTTCTTTTTCTGGTTTTTTGAGGTAGGGTCTCACTCTAGCCCAGGCTGACCTGGAATTCACTATGTAGTTTCAAGGTGGCCTTGAACTCAAGGAAATCCTCCTACCTCTACCACCCTAGTGCTAGGATTAAAGGTGTGTGTTACCACACCCACCCCTATCATCATCATCATCATCATCATTATTATTTGAGAGAGGGAAGGCAGATAGAGAATGGGTATGCCAAGGACTCTAGCCACTGCAAACAAACTACAAACATATATAGTACCTTGTGCGTCTGGCTTATGTGAGTACTGGGAAATCAAACATGGGTCCTTAGGCTTTGCAGGCAAGTGCCTAAGCCACTGAACCATCTCTCCAGCCCTCTTCTTGCTCTTTAATTGCTCTTTCACCCGACTGCAGCAGGGTGTAGTTTTTATTTTAGCACTACTTTTGTAATTTAGTTTTAATTTTCATTATAGTTATACATACACATAACTTATGACAAGCAATCATTCTGCTAGACTTCTGAAAACATTAAATTCAAAATTTATACTCCACTCCCCTCAGTTTTCTACACTCCAGAAACAATTGCTTTCAACTCTTTACGCTGTGATTTTGGGAGTTGCAATTCTTCCTGTATACCATCATGAGTTACGGCTTCCAGATTTATGAACAACCTGTTTTCACGGTGGAAGGTGTTTCATTGCCACCATTGTGTACAGCCTCCTCAATTTATTTTAAAATTACACCTGAAGTGCATAGTATGCTATTTACTTTTTATTTCTTTTTTTAAAAATTTTTTTGTTAATTCTTATTTATTTGAGAGCGACAGAGAGAGAAAGATGCAGAGAGAGAGAGAATGGACGCGCCAGGGCTTCCAGCCACTGCAAACTCCAGACGCTAGCGCCCCCTTGTGCATCTGGCTAATCTGGGTCCTGGGGAATTGAGCCTTGAACTGGGGAACTTAGGCTTCACAGGCAAGCGCTTAACCACTAAGCCATCTCTCCAGCCCCTACTTTTTATTTCTTGTACAAGTTTTATTTTCTCCAAAGTTAAAACTTTTTGTTTGTTTGATTTTTTTTAAAGTTACATTTTATTTATTTAGAAGACAGAGAATATGGGTGCACCAGGGCCTTCAGCCGCTGTAAATGAACTCCAGGTGCATGTGCCACTTTCTACATTGGGCTTTACCTGGGTATTGAGGAATCAGACCCAGGGCAGGCAAGCATCTCTGCTGCTGAGCCAGCTCCCTAGCACCTATTTGCTTTTTTTCTGTAATGCCAATAATTAAGCTGTAAACTGAACCTTGGTTGTTTAAATCTCCTCTTGTGTTTCTGTCTACCAGTGTCTTGGGCCACATCTCCTGGAGCCTTTTAACCTGCTCTCCTCTAGCCTTTTCCTCTTGCCACCTAGTGCACAGAAATGTGCAGGCTGCTTCCATGCATCCTTCTGCCCAATTTCTTTCCTTCCCTCTTGACTCATCTCATGGGGACTGAATGTGAGTCCCTCTTCTAGGAGCTTCTAAGGAATGACAGAGCATTTTAAGACATTGTCTAAATAGTTGTAGCCTACCCTTAGAAACTGATAAATTCTCTTTGTCCCCAACCCTATGAAATTTTACAATCAACCACCTTGTCATATTCACCCTGGGTGTTTAGTAGATTGCTCCCACTTGGATTCTAAGCTCCTTTAGTTCTGGCAATTTTTTTCGTGAGTTTGTCTTTTCTGTTGTTGTTGTTTTTGTTTTATTTTGTTTTCTTTTCTTTGAAGAAATCTCAGTACTTGTATGTCAGACTTTTTCACTGACCACCAAGTTCCCCTTTTCGCCATTTTCTGTCTGATTACTTTGTGCTTTACCTTTTTCTAGAATTCCTTTGTCTTCTAACTTGAGCCATAGGATGTTTTTTCTGTAATTGTTTTTAATTTCTCACTTTTCATAGCACCAGGTGTTTCACAGGTGTGCAATGTTTTATCTTTCTGAATTTAATCATGACATATTTTTTATAAGTCTGTTTTTTCTCCCAGTTGTATTTCTTTCCTTTGTTTCCAACTCTTCTAATATTAGAACTCCAGGCCGACCTCCTTCCTCTGAGCACTTTTTAAACGTTCCTGCACTGTGCTCTCTTGGAAAGCTCTACCAGTCTTCCAGGTCATCTTTCCCATGTCTTTAATGTGTTGGTTTGCTCTAATTACTTCTAAGATTTTGTTTCATTAATGTTTTTCAACATTTTGACCATATTTGGAATCCATTTTGCTTGGAGTTCATTCGCACTCTTGATTTTGTTCAATGTGAAAACATTTGGTAAATTTTAGACTGGTGCGCCTTCCTTCCTCCTTTCCTCTCCCCCACCCCCCACCCTTCTTCGTGAGATTCCAATTTCCTGTGTGTTTGGCCGTTAGCTGATATCCCACAGGTTGAAAGGCTTTTCTCCTGGTTCTGCCGTATCTCGCTGTGACGTGTGCACCTTACCGGCTTCTGTCCCTCCTTTCATGTTTGTCAGCCCAACAACACGGCTTTAGGAATTGTCTTGCTTTTAGTTCTGAAATTCGTTTAACTTGCTAGTTTGTTTTTCTGCTGAGATTTCTTATTCTTCATTACTTACATTCCTGCGCTGAGCATATGGCTTTAAAATTTTTGTCTGAATCACAGCATCGTAGATTTGGCATCTGTTACTTCTCCTTCTCTTGAGAACGGCACACATTTTCCTGTTTCTTCATATGCTATTGTGGACACTATGTTGTAGATTCAGGGTTCTCTTACAGTGCTCTAAAAATGTTATCTGGAGGCGGTTAACTCGGCAACTCCACTCTCAGTTCCGACAGTTTACAACCCGCGTCACGCTCTGCTGTGCACGCTCTGCTGTGAGCCGAGGCTGGGTCAAACAGAGATAGCCCATCCCTGCATGCTCTGGTTCTACAGACCTTCACTCAGGCACCCACAGTTGACTGGGCCACTTACCTTAGTGCCCTTCTGTGAATCATAGTCACCTCTCTACTTGCACAAATGTGCCTCCTCTCTGGGAGTTCTGTTCCTCTCCCGTACCCTTAAGGAGGTTTCTTTGTTTGATTATTCTCTAATTTGTTTTGCTTTTGTTTGATTCTGGTTTTGCAGTCTGCCCAGACTTTGTATTACATTGATGGAGGGTTGATGTATCAGGGCCATGCCTCTCCATCACAGAAGCAAGGCTTCTCTGTTTCAGAGGAGGGTCTCTTCTTGGATGCCTGGTGGCCTTGGCCCTTGGATGGTGGGCCCTGCTGACTGGAAGCTCTGAATATGTCAGTGGAGCTTAGACTGGACTTATTGATGTGGAGCTTATTGTCTGTGAGCCTGGCTACCTGGCTGTAACATGTAATTGGAAATCCTTTAGTATCAATATTTCCAGATCTCGTTTCTCTTCCTCTGTCCTACCTAGAAGATGGAACTTTGTGCTATGAGATGATTGTGGGGAAGTGTGAGAAAGAGTAGAGTGTCTCAATATTTATTGTCTGTCACTGTGAGCTGGTTAATTTCTCCCAGAATAGAGAGAATCCAGATCCTTCATGTTGCCCTCTTCAGGGCTAGAATTAGTGACCTGATAGCAGATTGACACTTCAAAAAATAGTTCCCTGCCTGAGACTTGAGACTGCACATGCCCACCCAGGAATGGCTTGCTTCCACCAGCATTTGATACCAAATGTGCTCAGGGTTAAGTTAGGCTGGGTCTTGCCTGAGACTCAGCTTTTTTTCAAATCACGTACCCCTTGGCATGCTTTCTATCTGCCAGAATGCAAGCTGAAGGTGGTGGTTGATGCCATTATCCTCAGCACATGGGAAGATGAGGCCAGCATGGGCTACAGAGCGAATTCTAGGTCAGCTTAGGCTAGAGTGAGGCCCTGCTGGGGGTGGGGCGGGGCAGGGAGGACTTAGCTTCGTGAGAGTTACCACTTCTGTTTTGTTTGTGAATTTATCTGGGGGAAAGGGTTATTATGCCTGTCATTAACGTTTTTCTAGAGGTTTGGGAAGGTTGGTGAATTGAGTAAATATGTTAATTGATAATCCTTACCTGGATTCTTTAGCTTGTTTGTTTCAGTCTTTATTCTTTTTATTTTGGAAATGATAGTAGTGGAGATTTATTTTCTTTTCAAGTATATCTGATTTTCTATTTAATAAAATAGGCCATCTTCCCTCCATACACAGCACATTCATACAAAATACTATTCATAAAATATACTGAGACATAAATGCTGAATGTGTGTATATTTTCTCCAATTTTCTCATGAATGCATGTGTTATTTTGCTCATATATTATTTCAGAGGAACTTCATAATTATTTTTTAAATCTGTCTATGACCACTCCAGACACTAATGCCAGAAAAATGTATGCATATACATATCAACATTTACATATCTATATAGCCATACATCCATATAGACATACATCCATGTGGTGGGATTTTTATTGGCCTTCACATTAAGTGGAGTACGATTGACATCTATGAAACCGAAGAACATGCTACTCTGCATCTCCTCTGGCCCTTATGTACACAATATATAGTCAGTAAATGTGGAGCGCCTGTGCTGAGTCTTCTGTTGGCATCATGGGCAGTGAAACACCATAGCCCGAGTAAGTGTCATGCTATCAGTTCTGTTTGCCCGTTGTTGAATTTCATCCTGAACATGAATATGATAGTTGTGTATGTGATCAATGACATGTTTTACATTCATATTTTCCCTCCCCTCTTCCCCTCCCTCCCCCAGTGGATGTGTGTATTTTCCAGCTTGTTATTGCATGAGACAGGAAAATTATTCATTTCCCTTCTGGCCTCCTGAGGTCAACAGTTCTTGTGCCAGAAATGTGTCACTCTCCCCCAATCCCTAGCTAGTCCCTGAGGGGTTTTGTCAAAGTATGTCTTGCTTCTTGTTCTAAAAATTTTGACAGTTTCTTAGAATTACAGTTTGATGAGCCACATTAATCCCTAGGATCTCAATCAGAATACAGTTGTCACAGAGGCTGGTTGCTGAGCTGCAGTTGGGTGTGGACCTGTTCAGGGGTCTGATGTCTTCATTCAGGCGTGCGTGCCCCCAGGCTTGCTTTGTTCTCAGCTTTGCCTCTCCAGCTGTGAGGCTGGTTTCATTCCCACTTTAGTTCCATGCCAGACTCATACGGGGGTGAGATCATCAAAAGATCTGGCTCAGAATGAGGGGAGGGTAAGAAATGATTTAAAGGAGTTATGTTCTTTGGGAGCCCTCCTTAAACACTAAGCAATTCACAGAAGAAAGCATGATCATTTCAGCTATTCGGCACATATTTCATTTCTTAAAGCGGTCACATCAGAGCTAACAAGGCATCTATCTAATTTTATGGTCATTTTTTCCCCTAGATGATACTTTAGTTATATCATCAGCCACTATTCACTGATTCCTTTTTCCCCAAACGCTGCACCAGTTACGTAGGCCTCAGGCTCATTTCTGATGCCCAGGCATGTCCTGGCACAGCGCAGCCAGCCGTTTGTTTCTGCAGCATCAGTGGCTGGCTGGCACGTGGGGAAAGAGGGCTCCTGCTTCGTGAAATAGCAGATCTGTTTCCTCACTCCAGAGCCCGCGCTCCTCCTCCATCACATCATCACCCACTACAAGTTCTTGGAGCGTGAATCCGTCAAATCCATCTTGGTCCCTAGGTAGACTTTCTGACTCTACTTCCACTTGAGAGTTACAAGTTTCTACACTTTTACCAGCGTCCCTAATTTATCTTTAATTCCTCTTTTCAGTTTTTAAGCAAACTTGTTACGCTATAGATTTACCCAAGTGTGAAATGGGGTTGATAATAGAAATGACCTCATAGGACTGTGGTGAGAATTCAGTGAGGTGACAGCCGTCAAGCATTGCTGCAGTGTCTGGTCCACGGCAGCCACTGAGGAATGTCCTCCGTGTTGCAGTGGCTACAGATGGTGTCTCCAGAGGTCACACTCTAGCCCTGGGTCTTCGTTTTAGAACTCCATCTTTCTGTTTGTGATAATCCTATCACTACTTCCCATGTCATTTGCTCCTGTGTTACACTGTATTCTCATATAGCTCTATTAAGGAAGAAAGAGAAAAGAAAAGAAAGCCAGGCATCGTGGCACACTTCTTTAGTCCCAGCACACGGGAAGCAGAGGTAGGAGGTGGCTGAAAGTTTGAGGCCACCCTGAGAATACAGAGTGAATTCCAGGTCATCCTGGGCTAGAGTGAGACCCTGCCTAGACAAACTTTAAAGAGGAGGGGGGGAGAAGGGGGGAGAGAGAGAGAGAGAGAAGGTAGTAACAAGGAACATACCCATACTTCCAGGCATGGTTGTCTGGTGACTTTTTCAGAGGGAGGTGGTGTCTTCAGGTTTCTGTCTTTGCTGTAAGCCGGAATTGGTCAGGATTCTTCGTGTGCATTTCCTTGTTTGGATTCTTTCTATGGCTCTTCCCTTTCTTAGTGGAATTAGGGTTCCATCGTCAAATCTCATCTACCCCAGAATGTCTGTCTTTATATTCTTATCAATTAGTTTTCTAAGTTTTAGAAATCGGCTTTTCCAAATTATGAGCTATAGGGGAAAAAAAAAAAATAAAGATTCATGGTCTTGGCTATGGCTGGGTTTAGGATAGCTTGTTTTTCTCAGAGGGTTCTCATACTTCAGCCTTACTAGCCAGTTTTTGAATATCAAATTTGGGGCCATAGTAGTATGCTTCTTGTTAATTCATTTATGAGTGAGGTAAGATGATTGCTATTTAATCTTACTTCTGTGAGGACTTGATCTCTACTGTAAATAATACTGTCCAGGGCTGGAGAGATGGCTTAGCGGTTAAGCGCTTGCCTGTGAAGCCTAAGGACCCCGGTTCGAGGCTCAGTTCCCCAGGTCCCACGTTAGCCAGATGCACAAGGGGGCGCACGCATCTGGAGTTCGTTTGCAGAGGCTGGAAGCCCTGGCGCGCCCATTCTCTCTCTCCCTCTATCTGTCTTTCTCTCTGTGTCTGTCGCTCTCAAATAAATAAATAATTTTAAAAAAAAGAATATCTTCTTTAAAAAAAAAAATAGTAATAATAATACTGTCCACTATAAAGGGTCCTTCTGTTTTGTTTTAATGGACAGTAGCAGCATGTCTCCATAGTAAGGTTCATTTCCTGACCTTTATCCCCCTACCCTTTGCCCCCACCATGCTCTCCAGTTCATCTCTTACCTGTCCACATAGGTGCCGCCTTCTTGATACTCCACTTTCCTTCCTCCCTCTATAGTCCTCTTGGTGGCCTTTGGTCTCCCTGTCGCCAGCACATCTTGGAAACCTTTCCTGCGACTCATCTCTATACACATGGAGGTTTTGCTATGTGCATCGCTAGGGCTCTGAGGAGCTGGTGGGGTGAACGAGCAGCCCACGCCTGGCAGTAGTGTTTACCACATCACACCACGAGAGCTGGAGAATGAGGTGAACTCTGGACCCCTCTTAAGAGCACTGCCAACTTCAAGTCAACAGCTGACACTCGTATTGCTTTTCCTGCTAGGAAAAGTCTTAGGGTTAGATTCTCTGCAAGTATGAACTGAGAAGTTTTCAAGAGTGGAATTATATTTGGACAACTTATTGAATGAAGATCAATATGGGGGTCAATATTTTGTGTTTGTAATTCTTGTAGTCCTTTGCAATTTATGTCCAGCTTTTTGTTTTGTTTTCTGTTTCGTAGGTGGGGGAGGGGCATTCTGCAATGCCGTTTTAAGTGTCTGCCCTGCTTCTTCTGTAGGGGGTGGGAAGGTGGGATTCCTTTGAGACTGTTGTCATTTGGTCCAAATTTAGAAGAGAGAGATTTGAGGCCACTGGACAGCAGCTTCCTGATTGTTTGCTCTTCTTTGAACCATAATTAACGCCTGGGCTTTCATTCATTTGGGTCCCCTCAGATACACCTATGAGCGAATTGATGGGCGAGTACGGGGAAACCTGCGCCAGGCAGCCATCGACCGGTTCTGTAAGCCAGACTCAGACCGCTTTGTCTTTCTTCTGTGCACCAGAGCAGGAGGCCTGGGGATCAATCTCACGGCTGCTGATACCTGCATCATATTTGATTCTGACTGGAACCCACAGAATGACTTGCAGGTAACCATTAGGATGATTGTTCTCTATCTCAGCTTCCCCAAACCGCAGATCGCCGCAGGGTCTGGCTTGGCTATAGATTGTCTGCTGTGTTCCCTGCTGTGGTGTCAGCCTTAGGGCCTTGTTCGGGGCAGAAACAGAAGGAAAAGTAGGTGTTGGCTCTTCCCACTACTCCCACAGTGGTTCTTTCTTTTTTACTTTAAGTCATGTGGTATCAGACAGTGGTAGTCTCAAAATACAGAACAGAACTACTACTATTGTCATCAAACCTAGGTATCTGGCATTTTCCTCTAGTTTGTTTGGTCACATGTCATTGGTAGTGAACGAGTTAAATCAAGGAGATGGGAAAGCACCACAGTGCTTACTAGCCTGCTTGCTCTCTACTCACTCTACATGTGCCAGGTAAGGGGCTGTATAGATTCTGTTTTCCTGTTTTGACCAAACTAACAGACAACAAATGCATCTGGCTTACATGGGTACTGGAGAATAGAACCTCAGTCCTTAGGCTTTGCAGGCAAGCATCTCAACTGCAAAGCCATCTCTCCATCCCTAAGTAATCATTTGTTTGAAGAAAAAAGTCTACTTGTTGAAGACCAGTTCTTTAAATTATGAAATTAATGATGGTTAACTAAAACTCAGGGAAATATTGTACAATATAAATGTAGTAAGTTATTATAAAGCAACTTGCATGGCCTTGTGTTCAGTATCTAACTTTGAAGAAAAATAGTGGTTATAAATAGCTCAGCATGAATTCTTTCTCCTGGTGAAGGGATAATTGAATCAAAGATAAGTTGCTAAAGATAGTTTTTAAAGGAATAATGTACCTAGCATTAAAATTATAAGAAAAGGCTGATGCTTGATGAGCTTTCTTATCCAGAACCTAATTAGGACTTGGGGATATAGATTGATGGGCCTAGCCTAGTATGCACAAGGCCCTGGGTTCAACCCCCAGCAGCTAAGAAAACAAACAAACAAACAAACAAAAAAACCCTGGATTAGAGACTAAGAACATACTGCTTTTTTCCCCACCACCTATTTTTCGATAGTTTCATCTGAATGCAGATCACTCCTAGATGTGAGCGCTCCAGACATGCCGTGTAAAGTTCTGTGCTGTTCTGTGATGCTTACGCAATGGCAGCGCAGTACCCGGGCAGTGATAGGACAGGAACGCAAAGTTGAGTGGCCACTTTGCAGCCTTGTTGGGTTAGCTGAACGCGCCCACAGGGAAATCAGAAGCATAAGGCTAGGTGATAGATAAACGTTGCCAATTGAGTGGGTACATTCTCAAGACATGGAAAAGATGAGAGTCTTCAAGACTGGGACTCAGGCAGAGTGGGCCTGAGTCTGTATGTCAATGAAACAAAATACCCAAGATAGTTATCCTCAAAAGAGGGAAGGTTTATTTTGACATAGGATTTCAGAGTTTCTCATCCATGACCGGCTGAGCCTGTTGTCTTGGGGCCAGTATGTGATGTGAGCACATTGTGAATCAGCCTGCTAGCTGGGAGGCAGAAGAGTAAAGGGCTCGTTCCAGTCCTCACCTCAGGGATACCTGCACATGCCCCTGATTAGCTTGGGCCAAGCCAAGTCTCTCTGGCCAGTCTGTAGACCCCAGCTTCTGTGGCTAGAGAACAGAGCTCCATTCTCTGGGAATGGAGCTAAAAGTACACAAACATCCTCAAAATTAACCATTATTTATATAATTTACACGCAGATGATTGTATTGCAGTATATGGAGCTATCCCTCATTGTTTTTCAGAGCTAAATAGACTATACACAGGAAGGTCACTGAACCATCATGCTCTTCAATGCTGTTAGCATACGGCCACTCAGTCTTGATGAACTATGTGTGCATGTGTGTGTCATGGATAGAATTAGAGGTTTAAGATTTGGTGTATCTGTGTATATGTGTGTGAAGTTGGTTGGTGGTTGGTTTTATTTGCTGTGAAAAGTATGTCACCATTTAGCCCAGACTAGCCTGAACTAATTCTCCTGCCTCAGTCTGGTATTGAATGGCATGCTTTCTTTGTCTTGTTAGACTCTGAGTCATCCAATAAATCCTATCCTTCCACACCCAGTTGTGAATATATTCAAAAATAGCCAGGACTGCAGTGGAGGGTTGGTCCGAGCATTAGCTGTAGTAAAACATGAAGGCAGTTTAAGACTGTAGCTGGACCTGTAGCCAGAAATAGGCTTCGTAAGGCTCCTGTACACACACACCCTCACCCCAGGTTACCCATCCAGATAGATTGATAGCCATCTGTAGACCAGAAACTGCCCTGTAAACCTACTAATGGCAGAGAGAACTCCTGTGTGCATAGATTGTGGGGGTGGGGGGGGTGAGTCTATACAAACTCACACTTTATCCCATATTTCATCAGCAAGGTAAGTCACTCTGAAGAGGGGGGTAAAAAAAAATCTATTCTTTCTCTTGCAAACAAGCTTCGGAAGTGGGACTGTTCCCACAGTGTCTACTGTCGGCACAGTTCACTCTCCCTCCCCCAAGCCTCCCACCGTTTCCACAGAAATGCATGAGTTCATTCATGACTGGGAACTGGATCCTAATTGGGAGTAAGCGAAGAGATTTAAATTATTATTATAACTCTCAACAGTAATAATTGTTTTGTCTCTACTACCAAAGGGAGATTGTTTCTTAGGGAGATTGTGTTATCATCAGATATTCAAGGTTCTGGCTTGGCTTTTCCCGTACCCTTTGGGAGACACACGCTGTCGTCCAGCCCCAGACAGCAGCATTGAATGGGGCTATCGCCCGAGCTTCATAAATGGTGGCCACAGCCTGAGAAGTAAAAAGAGAAATGAAAAATGCTTTCTTCCTTTTTCTTAGAAGGAAACCAGTCTTACTGTTTACTTCAAGAAACCACAGGCACCTTCCTCTATTCTGTCTCCACAAAACCCATCTCCTGTTCTCTGGCCACTTTTTGCACCTTGAGGCATGCGTTCCCTGGGGTTCAAGGAGGCAGGGCAGCACAGTAATTAGCCACTGTGAGGTCATGAATGTCAAGGCCTCTATGTCTGGAAGATGGCATCATAAGCATTCTTCTGCTTCTTTTGTCTCTTACATTGTGTCTGCCACCTCTTCCGCAATGGACCCTGAAACTTGAAGCATGTCACTTCTCAGCACTTTTGTGAGTTTTGAGTCATCCCAGTGATCAACACCATCTGAAAAGAGAAGCCTCTCTAACCAAAAGTAAAAGTAGGATTAATATATGGATATAAACATAAAAAGTGCTTAAAGGTCAGCTGAGTGAGCATAATACGTGTATTTAGTCAAACAGCAGGTGTTACTCCCCTAAGGCTCGTGACCTCTCCAGCCATAAGCTTTCAGGACCAGGCATGTATTCCCTCCCATGGAGCAGGCCTTTGGTCCAGTTAAAGAGCAGTTGGTTCCTCCCATAACAGACATGCCATTATGACACTGGTTGGCACATTGGGCCTGGCTGGCCAATCTGGAAGGCTTGCAGGGTTCCCTACTGTTCACCACAGTTAATGGCTTTCTTCCACAATGCTGCCTGCAGCATAGCTCTTTCCAGCCCTCGGACATCCAGTCGATAGGGAGGAGGTTTCCAGCTCAGCTCCAGCTTGATTTCTTGGTGGTCTGCAGTCCAAGCATGTGGAGTCTTCCACAATAGGATATTACCATCCAGTTATGGTGGGAAAACAAGAGCCATGACAATGGCCTGTAATGTTTTGGGGACATCAGGGACCTACATGGCCAACAACTCACTGGGAATTATCCCACCCCAATAACATGGCTTCTGGGTTCACCGTTATCCATGTCCATAGGATACTTAAGATTTACTTATTTTCATGGTGACTGGGGAAGGTGGGCTCTGCTAACGCTGCAAACAGATGCTACAGTTTTACGTGGATGGCCGAGGAGCTTGACCCAAGCCAGCAAGCTTTGCAGCGGTCTTTAACCACTGAGTCATCTCCTCAGCCCTGAATTTTTTTTAACCTTTGTGAGTATGCAGGTTTTCATTAAGGAATGAATATACTTCAAACTAATTTGGGGTTTATTTGGTTTTGGATTTTTTTTTTTTTTTTTTTTTTTTTTTTTTTTGAGGCAGCGTCTCACTCAAGCCCAAGCTGACCTTGAACTCACAATGATCCTTCTTCCTCAGCCTCCCAAGTTCTGGGATTAAAGGTATGCCCACTACACCTGGAAAAACTAGTGTCTTAAAAATATACTTTTTAAAAATATATGGAGCTGATAAAAGACTCCTGGCTGGCTTTGAACTTGCAATCCTGCTTTAGCCTCCTGAGTGCTGGAATTGTATGTGTAAGCCACCAAGCCTGTCCGTTAAGTGTGTGTGTGTGTGTGTGTGTGTGTGTGTGTGTACCATTCATTTTATGTTCACACATTTGTTTTTAAAAAAAGTGGTATATTTTGCAAAGTTTTGAACCTGGGATTGATGGTAATAAATTGAATGCCAGAGGCATTTTAAAACACATCAGTGCTAGGTAGCTAAGCCACATTACCTCTCTTCCCGTTACATTTGGCCTTGATTCACCTTGAATGTATCAAAAAGTAAAGAGCAAACTGTGAGCCTACAAACCATGCAGGAGAGAGTAGAGCCCCGTGCTTTCCCTCCGGGTGGCCCGTAGCACCACTGCCCAGCAGTTCCACAGGCCCCATGTTTACACGCTAGCTGACACACCCCATTTGGACCTGGCTGTAGTGGCTCTCCTAGTTCTGAATGTTTCTTGACTGCACACATGTGTGCTTGCATATGTGGGTTTTCTGATTAGGAAAACAAATGCACTGAAGATTGAGGACATAGCTCAATCAGTAAAGTGCCTGCCTTTAAACATAAGGACTTGAGTTCATGACCCAGAACCCACATCCAGAAAAAGTTGGGGGGCTGAAAAGATGGCTTAGCAGTTAATGCACTTGCCTGCAAAACCTATGGACTCATGTTTGTCTCTGCACTCCAGGTCCCACGTAAGCCAGATGCACAGTGATGTAAGCGCACAAGGTTACAAATGCCCACTAGGTGGCACAAGCATCTGGAGGTTGATTGCAGTGGCTGGAGGCCCTGACATGCCAGTTCTCTCTGTGTGTCTCTCTCTTGCATGAACAAAAGGCAGTCTGTTGGGCTTGCCTCAAAAAAAAAAAATGATGGCACACATTTGTAATTCTAGGGCTTAGGAGATGGAGATAGATACATCGCTGGGGGCACGCTGGACTGGCAGTGTAGCCTACTTGGCACGTTGCAGGCCAGTGAGAGACTCAGTCTCAAAAAAAAGAAATGGATGATGCCTTAGTAACAACACCCAAGGTTAGTTTCTGACCTGTGCATGTGCACACACAGGACCTGTGCATGCGCGTGCACACTCACGCGCACAAACAGAAGCGCCTTGAGATTTGACGGTAAAAGGACCCGTTATTTAAAAGCGTTACTTGTCCTGTTATCATTCCAGGTAAGTTGTCTTGGAGGAGCATTGTTTATCTCCTGATGTCATTCAGCTGTTTGTGGCATTGACTCTTACCTGTGCTCAACTACATACGAGCCAGGAAAAAAATCAAAGGTGCCAAATACTGTTTCACTGCTGCCAGGTCCCATAAGTCACAGTGTTTACCTTGATGTATTCGCTTTATTCATCCACTAAATCTCCCAGGAACAGAGACTTGATACCACTAAGGATTCTGAAAGATAGTCTAGCAACTAAGTTTGATAGCCTAGCACAGATTAAACAGTTTAATTGTTTTGCAGTAGAAAACTAAGCAAGCTATAGTCTATTTAGCTCTGAAAAACATGAGGGATAACTCGGTATACTGCTATACAATCATCTGAGTGTACCTTATAATAAAAGTTAATTTTGAGCTTTTTTTTTTATCCCCAACATAGGGTCTCACTCTATCCCTGGCTGATCTGGCACTCATTCTGCAGTCCCAGGATGACCTTGAACTCACAGTGATCCTCCTACCTCTGCCTCCCGCAGGCTGAGATTAAAGGTGTTGACCACCAAGCCTGGCAGTTGTTCGAGCTTTTTAAAGTCATAAAATGTGCTTAGTTCCAACACCCAACTTCCTATAGTGTTAGCATCTTATATAATAAACATAGTTAATTATTGGAGACAGGAAATTAACATTGTTGCAGTATAGTTAACTAATCTAGACACTTTACTTGTATTCCCTCAGTTTCCCACAAGTGATTTTTTTCTGGTCCAGGATGTCACTGTCCATTTAACAATTACAACCTCCACCCAGAGGAAGTTGTATTCTAGCTCCAGCCTGAGGCAGCTCCTTTGTCTTTCCTCACTTTAATTACTTCGACACCTCAGAAGGTACTGACATGTTCTATAGAATGCCACTCAGTATATCTGCCTATTATGTTCTTAGATTTAAGGTTATGGGGATGGAGAGATGAGTCTGTGGTTAAGGCTCACCTGCAGAGCCTAAAGACCCAGGTTCAGTTCCCTAGTACCCACTTAAAGCCAGATGCACAAAGAGGCCAATGCATTTGGAATTCTTTCAGCGGCTAGAGGTCCTGGTGCACCCATTCTCTATGTCTGTCTCTGTCTCTCTCTCTCTCTCTGGTTACAAATAAATAAATAAAATATTTTTTGAAAAAAAGCTTTTAAGAGGCTGGAGAGATGGCTTAAAGGTTAAGGCACTTGCCTGCCAAGCCTAAGGACCCAGGTTCAATTCCCTAGGACCCATGTAAGCCAGGTGTACAAAGTGGCACACATGGCTGGAGTTTGTTTACAGTGGCTAGAGGTCCGGGTGCACCCATTCTGTCCATATCTGCCTCTTTCTCTCTCTCTCTCTCTCTCTCTCTGTCTCTCATAAACTAATTAATAAATAAATAATTTTTGAAGGCCTTAAAATAAAAAGATTTAAGGTGGTGCATTTGGAGCAGTGATGTCGTGGGAGCGATGCCGTCCGCTCTCCGGTGCGTCCTCCCAGAGGTGCAAAGTGGATCGTCTGCAACTTGGTTAAGGTGGCATCTGATAGGCTTCTCAACTACAAAATAATTATTTCATACTTTTTAGAATTCGTTTGGTGTCTTAACGCCTGACAGACACTGTTTCTCATCATATTTTCTCCATTAATGTTAACTTCCATCAATGGTACTTGCCTTTAACAAATATTCCTGGCTTTGAACTCCTTGTCTCCTGCCTCTGCCTCTCAAATGCTGGGGTTATGACCATGAACCACTATGCCAGGTTAGAAAGTCAGATTTTAAAATTCAAAAGAAAAAAGAAAAATGAGTGTTTGAATAGACAGCACAACTCTCAGAAAGGAATTTTTATTTTTATATAATTCTGTTTTGCATCAGTCTTATTCAAATTTCACCAACTAGGTTTACTTTTGGTCCCAATGTACTTCATCATTTTTTCCCTCATTTCACTCATCTTAGTCTCTTTTTCTTTTCTCTCTGTGATATATACATTTCATTTTCAAATGTTAGAGGTATTGTATCATTTTATCCCCAAAGTAGTTTAATCTCTTATTTCTTTGTCATGAATAACTGTAGTTCATTTCTCAGAATTGGGAAATAATTTTCATTAGTTCTCTTATCCTCTAAGCCATATTCAAATGATATAATTTCACTTTTTCTTATTGTTTTTTAGTTACCCTTCCAGTCCCGTAGCCAATCCAGAATTGACCATTGTCTTAGCTGCCTGTAACCCCATCACTTCCTCTGCCTTTTTCGTTGATGACCTTGAGGTTGTTGCTGAGTAAGGACCGACTTTGTGTTCATAGTTCTTGGTTTGTGTTGTTTGTGTTTCCCAGGATTGAGTTCAGACTTGGCGCTCCTGCTGAATCCATGCGTCCCTCCCCACATGTCAAGCCAGCAGGAGCGCAGGGCTCCCCTTCTGATGGTCTCCATGTTCATGGAGTGCGCTGCCCTACTACAGACCAGTTCTTCCTTTGAAGTTTATAGTTTAGAGAAATGCATTGAGACGATACCTTCCCCCCTGCCTCCCCCCCCGCCCCATTTCTTATCAGTTTCAGCCATTGGTTTTAGCTTCTTCAGTTATCTTTTTCTGAGTCAGTCATCACTACATTGGTTATAAAGTAACAATTTTCTAACTCTCTCATTTACTGTTACATTTTCATTAGTCACATTCTACTGTAAGAGAAGAGTTTACCCTTTCTCTCTGACATATTGAGTTCTTTGGTTGTGGTTGCTCAGTGGGTTGTAATCCATGAGTGTCTTTACTTTGGTGTTTGGATAGTCCTGTACTTAGCCAGTGAGAATCTCTTAGAGGTTTCAAATGTTTCTTTTCATTTGTTTTGTGACTCTGGCCTGAGAGTAGCTTTGCTACACTGAACCCTTTGCTACTGAGCTACAACTCCAGTGCTTTTTAATTCTGTTCATTCATTCGTTGGTTCATTCGTTCGTTGGAGGTAGGGACTTGCTCTAGCCCAGGCCTACCTGGAATTCACTATGTAATCTCAAAGTGGCATCAAACTCTTGGTGATCCTTCTACCTCTGCATTCTTCCCTCTTGAGTCCTGGGATTAAAGACATGTGCCACCAAGCCTGGCTTCCTTTTTAATTTATATTTTAAGATAGGATCTCACTAAGTTGATAAGGCCAATCTTGAACTTCCTCTGTAGTTCAGACTCCTGCCTCAGCCTCCTCAGTAGCTGGGATTATAGGCATGTGCCACCATGTCTGGTTCAAATGGAATTTGAATTTTTATTTGAATTTGATAGATGCCCATAGTGCGTTGAGTATGCTACACTGGGCATGATAATGTGTTTCAAGCTTATCCTGCCCTTGTTTACTTCAGTTCTACGTACACTTAGCCATTTCTCTGACACTCCACAGCTCTGTCACCTGGACGATGGCATTTAGAAGCCAAGATCTGAGAGTCAGGTATGCTTGTTCAGGGGGTAGCATTGCTTCTAGGCTTGTTAAGTGGACATAGTTGGAAATACATCGGGAAACAAATGCACATGCGCATGTATACATAGCATGCATGCATTTGTATAGGTCTTTAAGTACCTTGTGTATGTGTGAATATGTACATATGCGCAAATATCTTTCTATATCCATACGTTCATATCTGTGCACGCATCTATAACATATTTGTCACCATGAGGTAATACTTGTCCCTCCATGCTCACACTGTAGAATTATTCTGATTTTCATCCTTGCCATATTTGTAACTTCTTTCTCTAAGAGTTAAAGCCCTTGTTCTGATTACCTCAGAATATTTACTTATTTGTTCAATTCTGGATTACACAGAGCATCATTTCAAAATTGCTAACTCAGGCTGGAGAGATGGCTTAGCAGTTATGGCACTTGCCTACAAAGCCAATGGACCTAGGTTCAATTCCCCAGGACCCACATAAGCCAGATGCACAAGATGGCACATGTATCTGGAATTCATTTGCAGTGGCTAGATGCCCTGGCACACCCAATCTCTGTCTCTCTCTTTCTCTGTCCCTTTGTCTGACTCTGTCTCTCTCAAATAAATAAGTAAAAATAAAATAAAATTGCTGTTGGGACTGGGGAAATGGCTTAACGGTTATGGCATTTGCCTGCGAAGCCTAAGGACCCAGGTTCGATTCCTCAGGACCCACGTAAGCCAGATGCACAAGGGAGCACATGTGTCTGGAGTCTGTATGCAGTGGCTAGAGGCCCTGGTGTGCCTACTCTCTCCCTCTCTCTCTTTTTCTTTCCTTCTTTCTTTCCTTCCTTCTTTCTTTCTTTCTTTCTCTCTCATAAATAAATAAATAAAATATTTTTAAAATTGCTAACTCTACCAACCTCATGTAAGAGACCTCCTCTCAAATATATCTTGAAACCGTTGTGATTTAGCTGTGAGTACTAGAATCTCTGACCCCAGTAGTGGGTGGAAGGAGAAGCCTGACATTGTTTTCAGTGATGACGTCTTCCATGAGTTAGTTCCACAGCACTGTGTCCTGAGCCTGGGTTAGCCTGCCAGACATGATAGAAATCAGATGGGTAGTGATGTTAAATGTTTGACAACTGAACTTTTTAGTATCATTAAAAAGAAATACAAGTATGGGGCTGCAGAGATGGTTCGGCAGGGAAGAATGCTTACCATGTATGCCCAGAGACCAGAGTTTCACCCAGAGCTCACATAAAAAGCTGAGCATGGGTGCTGGGGAGATGGCTCAGCGATTAAAGGTGCTTGCTTATAAAGCCAGATAGACAAATGGTGCATAAAAATAAATAAAAAATAAAGAGGCTGAATTCAGTTCTCTGACACTCATGTAAACAGTTGGGGTCACACATGCCTGTGATTCCAGTCTTTGGGGAGCAGAGACTGAGAACTGTGAGGATCATAAAAACTGCAGCTCTGGGTTCGGATAAGAGGCCAAGTCTCAAGGAAATCTGCTGATGAGTGATAGGGGTGCCCAGATTTCCCTTCTGGTCTGCACGCACGTGTACCTACACCACACCATACATACTACACATGCATATGCAAAAAAAGTTAAGGTGTGAAGAGATGGCTAAGTGGTTAAGGCGCTTGCCTACAAAGCCTAAGGACCAGGGCTCAGTTCCCCAGTATCCACATAAAGCCAGATGCACAAGGTGGTGCATGTGTCTGGAGTTGGGTTGCAGTGACTAGAGGCCCTGGTATACCTATTCTCTCCCCCTCCCCACTTCCTTTCTCCCTCCCTCCCTTCCTCTTTCTCTCAAATAAATAAATAATTTTTTTTAAAGAAATGCAAAGCTAGGCATGACCACACATGCTTGTAACCCTGGGTGGAGCAGAGATAGGATTGCTACGGCTACCTGGCCAGCCCATCTGACTAAACGTATTAGCTCCAGGTTCAGTGAGAGACTCTTCACTCAGGCCTCAGCACACATTTACACATGGCACATGCATCTGCATCCACATGTGTCTGTACTGTACACATAACAAAAATAAAAATAAACCTAACGTCGATGTTTAGTTATTACAGTGCTAGGGATTGAACCCAGGGCTTCCCTAATGCTAGACAAATGCTCTATCACTGAGCTGCATTCCTAGCACTCAAACGTTTTTATACTTTTTGTTTTTTTTGAGGTAGGGTCTCCCTCTAGCCCAGGCTAACCTGGAATTTACTATGTAGTCTCAGGGTGGCCTCCAGCTCATGGTGATCCTCCTACCTCTGTCTTCCAAGTGGTGGGATTAAAGGTGTGCACCACCACTCCTGGCTCTCAAATGTTTTTAAAATAAAAATATCAGTATACATTAATGATATATTTTTGTCATATATATGTACATGGTCTTAGATTACACACACAACACACATGGCACTTCCTTTATTTACCCATTGAACAAACCTTTAAAAGCAATCAAAGTTGCAGGAGTACACACTCCTCGAAGACGCAATTGTCTGTAAGTACTGTCTTCTTTCTGCTGCCTGTAGCTGGATTGTTTCTTCGCCATTGGCCCGGCAGCCCAGCCAGAAAGAGGACAGATGAACTGTTCTCACGCCGTGAAGCCCTTTGCTCTGGGCCGGCTGTGCACCGAGAGCTGTCTGTGCTGCGGCTAGTGCCTAGCGGGCTTGCACACGCCTTCCTGTCAGCTAGCCACATGTGTCTTACTCAGCAGAGCCTGGGCTTCCCAGGAAGGGATTGCCATTGCTGGGTTTGAGAAGTGAGAGTAGAGAATAAGTTCTGCCTTTCCTTCCACCCTGAGAACAACTTGGTAATTCAAGATACACAGACTTTGATCACCAAGATAAACTGAGCAGAGAACATTATTGTACCACAGTGGTCCATGTGACCTTAGCCTAAGCCACAGACCCCCGGTCAGCCTCAGATCTGAACTCCTCTGGGTTCTGCTGTGGCCCTTTCTGTGCTTGCCTCCTCCCGCCCCACATACAACACAAAGGGGCCCCTCTTCAGTCCTGGTGCTCAGAGGATTCCTCAGTCCTTATACCTCTTTAGCACAGTGTGACAGACACTGAGCTGGGGAAGATGTGAGTAGGGCAGAGGTTGGGGCGTTCTTGTTCTGGAAAATTCTTGATAGGAAGACTTGGAGTCTGTGCTTAGACTCATCATCCCCTTTCACTGAGCCTGGGCTTTTACATCACTGTCACACCAGCTTGCTTCAGACAGCCTATTCTGGACCTTGGGACCCCAATGAGACCAGGGCACAGGGACAGAGCTTGGGGCTCCAAGCAGGCTTGGCCACTGTTTTGCTGCAAAGCCAGGGCCATGTCCTCACCACTGTGAACCACCTCTATCTAAAGTGAGAAGAACTTGGGCCTCCAGGAGTCTCATACAGGGAGTGTGGCCACCCCTCCCCCTCCATGTCAGTGATACTTCTGTCTGCGTACTCAGGGAAAGCAATTCTTGCTAAAAGAAACCAGGGCTCCTTGTGGGGAGGAGGCATTGCTGAATCTAGTTTCACATAGGAACTTTCCAGTTAGTATGGAGCACGTTGGAAACAAAGGAGCTGTTGAAGATTATTGGTCTTTGGTACAACATCCAGGCAAAGAGGCACACCCCCATTTCCCTGGGTCCTTATTACATGTATGTGGACACACGTACCTCTGCCTGTGAATTCATAGTGATAACCTCCAAATCCATTCTAACACTGCAGCGTGTGTCTCTTTGCATAATCAACTAGATCATATCAAAGGATCTCAGAAGCCAACCTAAAAAGGCTCCTGCAGGTCTTCTGCTATCCGAATAGCAGTCAGGACAATAGTTGTGATGTGGTGAGACATAACTACATCGAGTACTCGACTTGCTGTACTCTCTAAAAAGTTACGAGAAGCAGGGCTGGAGTGATAGCTCAGCGGTTAAGACACACGCCTGCAAAGCCTTACGACCCAGGTTTGCTTCCTCAGCACCCATGCCAAGCCCAATGCACAAAGTGGTGCCTTCATCTAGATTTCATGTGCAGCGACTGGAGGCCCCAGTGGTGCCCCTTCTCTCTGTCTCTTTTCTCCCTATCTCTACTTGCAAATACATACATACATACATACACACATTATATATACATTATATTATATATATATATATATATATAAACAATGATACATACATACATACATACATACATACACACACACATATATATATATTAACAATGATAATACGGGATAGAGATGGCCCCGTGGGTAAGCACTTTCACCACTGTTCAAGCTGAGGTGCTTGAGTTCAATTCCTAAACCCCACATAAAAAGCTGGGAGGAGTTGGCAGGCTTCTGCAATCCCAGCATGCTGATGGTGAAATCGGAGGCAGAGACAGAATTTCCTGGAAGCTGTGGAGAACACAGGAAAAAAAAAAAAAAAGAAAACAGCATGGCAAGAATCCAGAGAGAGAAGCCCTGCCTCCAATGAGGTAGAATGGTGAGACCTACACAAAGGTTGTCCTGTGACCACACATGTGCCGTGATGCACGTGTCTACACTTACAACACGTGTGCACGTACACGAATATGCACACACAATTTTTTAATAGTTAATAAAAGTTTTTCTTTAGTTACATTAGATGACAGTTTTTACGTCAACAGTATATCAGAGTAACCAAGAAAATAATTAAGGGGATTATAACCCCTCACTAAAGTAATGGATCCAGTCCGTGAGCATCATTTCCACAAGAAGCAAGCAGATAAGCATATGCCATTTGATGGAATTTGAGGATTCGAGAAATACCATGCTAAAACCAAGGTGCTAGCCCATTTCCAAGTGTCACACGTTAACTCCTAGTGTAGAGGGAATGTGAGGACCAGAAGCGCCGTTCAGTGACAGCATGTGTCGTCAGCCAGCAGGCTGGAAGCCGTTTTCCCCTTAGCAAATGAGTTGCATTGGGGGTTGGGTAGGGATAGCAGTTGAAGGCGGGGAATCCAGTGTCAGAGACAGAAACTCTTGAAACATCAGCTGAGTATGAAGTATGGGCTTTATTTGGCTCTTTATCCAAACAAACGTAGAATTTGGGATAAGCAGAGAGGTGGGAACACGGATTAGCTAAGAACAGCTTGGGGTGGAGAATATGGCTCAGAGGTAGAGCTCTTACCTAGCATGTGTGAGGCCTTTAGGTTCAATCCGGTGGGGGGGGTGGATATTTTTCAAGTGGATCGATGATACTATGACATGTTTTACAAGCTAATCATAAGAATATATGTTGAACTAAGAGGGATGAGCAGCACTCTGATGTCAAGGGTTTTGCCTCCTCACCATTCTGGAGAGTGGACGTATGGTAGAAAACAAGGTTCTCCACAAGAGCTCATGGTGCTATTCTCTGTTCTTGTCTGTGCTTCAAATTTTCTTTCCTTGTTGTTTCTTTCTTTTCTTTTTCTTTTTCTTTTTTCTTTTTTTTTTTTTTGGATGTTTATATAGTGCGTAGGCATGTGTAGGTGAACAGATGGTGTTTGCACATGTGTGTTATAGAGGCCAGAGGACAATCTTGGATGGTGTTCCTTGGGAGTACCATTCATCTCAAAGGGGGTCATTTGGCCTGGAGCTCACCAGTTAGGCCAGACTGGCTGGCCACTGAGGTCCAAGGACTCTTGTTGCTCTGTCTTCCCAGCGCTGGGACTACAGGCATGTGCCACCATGCCCAGCACGGCTACTAGGGATCGAGCTCAGCTCCTCATCCTTACAAGGCAAGCAAGCACCTTACTAACTGAGCCGCCACTCCAGCCCCCAAATTAGCCAGCAGCATTTAAACATAGAGCAGTGGTGCTGCCAGTCCTGAGTCCACTTCCCAGGGGCAGAGCAGCATCCTGAGAATGAGCCCCCCGCACAAGCTAAGGAGGGCAGAGCATCTTGCCCTCTCATTGCTTTGCCCCAACACACAGTAGTTAGTGAGTATGGGTGAAGAAGGGAGAGGCCTTCAAATCTGGCATCTGACACTTAGAGGAACTCTGTTCTGAAACCAACTTCATGACACACAGCAGAGCTGACCACTTCTCCACATGCTGCGGAAGCACTTCAGTGCCTGGGACTGTTACTATATGTACACAGGGTGACATGGTGCATGACCCTTCTTTCCAGGCTCAGGCTCGATGTCACCGCATAGGCCAGAGCAAAGCTGTGAAGGTGTATCGCCTAATCACTCGGAACTCCTATGAGCGGGAAATGTTTGACAAAGCCAGCCTGAAGCTGGGCCTGGACAAGGCTGTTCTTCAAGACATCAACCGGAAGGGCAGCACCAATGGGGTGAGTATGATGTCCCTGCCCTGAACAGCAAGGAGATTGTCACACAGCCCAGACCCCTCTGGGTCCACTTGGACCATTTCAAGTCAATCCCCACATCACTGTTGGATTGCCAGTGGCAGAGGGTAATCTGGGGTGAGGACACTGCCTTTTCTAAATGGATAAAGAAAGCTTACAGGCGCAGTTATGTGGTAGAGCTGCCCAACATGCAGTGGCACCTTAGCCATGCGCGTCAGGGCCGGTAGATTGAACACTCACTAGTACTAAGTGTGCGCACGTTACCATGCCTCCTCTCAAACCCCAGACTTTGAGTTCTTGATGGCATGATACGATTGATTTTGTTTGCGTTCCCCATGGCCCCAGAAATGCACAACATCCTGAAGATGTTCAGTACACGGGGGTCAGTGCTTAACAAGTGAATAAGTTTGAAGTGTGACAGTTCAGTTTCGTTTTGGGGTTGTTTTTTGTTGTTGTTGTTGTTGTTCTTTTTCCGTAGCCTGCAATGGTGTCACATGCTTATAATCACAGCACTTGGGAGGTGGAAGCAGAAAGATCAGAGAGGATTAGGAGTTCAAGGCCAGCTCTAGCTTCCGAAGGAGTTCAGTGCTAGCCTGAGTGCATGACACCCTGTCCTGAATAAAATAAAATAAAAATACGATAAGTGAATGAGTAAGTAAGAAATCAAAATCTGTCTTAAGGTGGAGAATGGCAAAAGTTGCTACTAAGCTTCTTCTAGTTAATAGACTGAAGTGCAAAGTAAGCAAATGCAGCAGTGTGTTTCCTTGGTCCCTGGGCAGAGGGATCAGCCTTCATCCAGATGTTCTGAATCCCCCTAGTGACACATGTGTTGCTCAGTACAGTTCTCAAGTTACCCATCCTGGGAGTCATGGAATTCCCTCTTGTGATTGATATAAACAGAACCAGATTCCTAATTAGAACCAGAAAAGGGTGTTTTGAACTCTTATTTCCTGTTTTCAACAAGCAGTTGAAAAGATCTCACTTGGCACGGGATCTTTTTTTAGTTAAGGAGTGACATCATTTCCAATACAAATGTATTTATTAATAATGAATAAATCGTTTGGTACATCTGGAGATTTTTAAAGATACAGGATGAAATCAAAATGGGGGGAAGCAACAAAGATATCAAGTATACCCTCTCCAACAGTGCAAAGTTTCAGTGGCTTATGACATTAGACAGTAACAAATGTCTGAGGAAGGTTAGGCCTTTAGCTGATGTGTTAGACCTCATTCCATGTTCCCTGTAGAGAACTGTCTGCACAGCCTCCCTAGAGAGGAGTCAGGGCACCTTTACCAGGCTTCTTTCTCTGATGTTCGCAATTAGTAGAGGAGCAGTAAGGTGAGGTGAATCCTCAAGGCCACATCTGAGGCTGTTTCTCCTGTGCATGTCCCATGTCGTAAGTAGCCTTTGGTGACCTGTTTAGGTACAGCAGCTATCAAAAATGGAGGTGGAGGATTTGCTGCGGAAAGGTGCTTATGGAGCCTTAATGGATGAGGAAGATGAAGGCTCCAAGTTCTGTGAAGAAGACATAGACCAGATTCTACAGAGAAGAACCCACACCATCACCATCCAGTCTGAGGGGAAAGGGTCCACTTTTGCCAAGGTACAGAACCTTCTCTCCAATGTCGTCTTCTGGGTAGGAGAGAAAAGTTCATTCTTTTACCCTCAGTAGTGAGGCATCAATTTCTACAAATGCAGTTCCTTGACATTTTTCTACATGCTCATCTAAGCTATATGATTCTCAGAAGATATACAAGTCTAAAGAGAGTTCAAATCATGAGTCGGGT
Source organism: Jaculus jaculus (assembly GCF_020740685.1). Lineage (NCBI taxonomy): Eukaryota > Metazoa > Chordata > Mammalia > Rodentia > Dipodidae > Jaculus > Jaculus jaculus. The sequence goes on along the minus strand of NC_059109.1, from coordinate 121,570,113 downwards.
TCTATAAATGACAAATATGCAGCCTTTGAGAGCTGGCAGGTAGGCGCTGGTTTGCACTTTGCTCTGTCTACTCTTCACAAGGACTGCTCCAGAACCCTTGAGTGGTCATCAGTTCCCTTAGAGAGCTTTCCTTGGTCACTGTCAGAGAGTGACTGCCAATGAACACTCCATTCCTCACGCTCAAGAAGGTATTTTCATTTTGTATGAAAGAGGTTTCACACAATATCCCAGCTCCTAGCTCTTCTGTTGCCGAGATCGCTGGGCTTAGAACATCGCATATTACTCTTGGGTTGACCTGACTGCAGGCTCTGTTAATCCCATGGGAGCTTGGTGATCTGTTAAAGTCAATATCCTGCTTGGTGGCTTATGTGAGACTTGTTCAATAGGACATTGTTTACTCTGCAGGGATAGAACAAGTGATCTGCCTCTTGTCTGTTTGCCACATGCTAACCCAGAATCAGTTTTAAAGCAGACATTTGATCACTATAGGAGAGAAAGAATAATACTTTAAAAAAAAAAATCTTTTAAGGGATGGCTTAGCAATTAAGATGCTTGCCTGAAAAGCCAAAGGACCTGGGTTTGATTCCCCAGATCCCATGTTAGCCAGATACACAAGGGGGCACATGCATCTGGAGTTTGTTGGAAGTGGCTAGAGGCCCTGGCGTGCCCATTCTTTCTCTGTCTGTCAAATAAATAAATAGAAACAAAATAATCTTAAAGTTAACTGTTTTAGCTGGGCTTGGGGATTGGATGCCTGTTGTGCTAGCATGTGTAAGACCAAGGATGTCAAGTTCTAGACCAGCCTGGACTGGGCTATATAGCGAGATCCTCTTAAAAAAAAGAACAAAATGAAAGAACTCTTTCAATCTGGGTGTGAAACTTCATACCTGTACTCATAGCTGTCAGAATCCGAAAGCTAGTGAGGCAGAAGGATTGCAAATTCAGGGCCAGCCTGGGGTCCTTTTCCATAGACACTGGCACACTGCTAAATTGCTGTTGTCTTTAGGAATTGTTTTCCTTCACTGTGCCTAAAAAAAAAAAAAAAAAAAAAAAAAAAAAAAAAAAAAGGTTGAAATTGTAATTTTCTCACCTAATCTTTAAAATAAAGGTTAAAAAAATAGCTTTGCAATTTCACCTTCTCATTTTGGACATACTGGTAGGGTTTAAATTTTGACAGATGATATAGTTAAGTTTGTGATACATTGGAAATTAACACACTTGTTGTACTGTGTTCAAGCAGTTTATTGACTTTTGTCTCCTTCACAGGCTAGCTTTGTGGCTTCAGGAAACAGAACAGATATTTCCTTAGATGATCCTAATTTTTGGCAGAAATGGGCTAAAATAGCGGAACTAGACACTGAAGCAAAGAATGAAAAGGTACGACATAATTCATTACACTGAACATTTTATTGGTATCTCATGTGACCATAAGCTCCTGTATATAACTCAAGTCATTATTTACTCCTGCATCTTGGTTTGTAAATGAAGGGCTATTTTAACACTTGCCATCTCCTTCACGTTGCTGGGATAAACAACAAACAGCTTAGGGAGGAAGGGGTTTATTTCACGATCACAAATCGAGGCAAAGTTCCATCAGTTGATGGGAGAAGCTGGCTGCCATTCACAAACCAAGCAGAGAGCTATCACCAAACAGCCTGCACCACAAGCCAGCACAGCCAGAGCTCAAAGCCCCTCTGCGGGCCTGGAGGCTGGAATTCTCACCCGCCCCTGGTGACCCGTCGCAGGAGTCTGCTTGCTCTAAGGGCTGCAGCAGCAAACTCGATTTTAATGAAATACCTGAGTCTGTGGGAGACCTGCATTGAAACTACCACACATGCCACAAAATGCCTAGCCTATAGACAGCCCTCAGTAAATGTTAGCTATTAGAACTTTATTAGAGCCAGGACTAACGCACAGATAAAGGACAGCCTCTTGTCTCATCCCAGGTCTGTGACTATTTTACCTTGACTCTGAGCACTTCTTCTCACCTCTGATAGCCAGAAAGAAGAAGACAAAAGCATGTCGGAGGGAAAACGTCTGGCATTACCTGTTACCTCTGCTTCTTTGAGTCTTAGGTCTTCCTGTTTCTATATATAGGAGAGACCATGGCCTCTGGACTAAAACCAGAGGATGCCTTTGGTCAAGGCCCTTGACATTACCAAGACAAATGAAAGAGGTATTGAAGCCCTTACAGCAGGGTGCATGGTTACACATTGTGACTATAACTGTTACTGGCTCCTGACCAGTTGTGAGGTACCGCTAAAATGTTAGCTTCCCTCCTTTGTCCCTGACCTCTCACGGACCCACAAACCTGGGAGACAATTTCTGCTCACCTAGCCAAGTCAGCACCCAGCCGTGACTGTTTTTCTGTGGGACTTCTTGTGTTTTCTTAACCCAAATTTCTGTAATTATTGTTGCTATTTTAAGAAGATTCTGAGTTTATGCAGTAACCTGCTTGAAGTGTCTTATGGTGTAATGGTCCTAGAGCCGCCCTGTGTGCAGGACATGGGAAGGAGGGGAAGCACGAGCGTGTTCCCTGCAGGCAGGAAAAGCAGTGGGGCTGTCTGCAGTGGTCTGAGGCAGGAGTCGCCCATCTGTGCTACATAGAGTTGTCAGGGCGTTGGGCCTAGCAAGAAGAGCAGGAAGAAGTTGGGGAATGAGAGAAGGAGCGGTGGTGTGGCCGAAGGACCCATCAAAGTGAGATTCCAAAACCAAGAATGTTGCCTTTTGGCACAAGACAAAAGTCCAGCAGATAGGAGCAGAGACAGATAAGCAGCAGGGTGTGTTTGTCTTCAGAAGGTTGCTGAGCAGATGGAATTCTATGACCTGTTCTGTCTCTAGAGCTCAGGTTGCTCTCTGCATGCGGGCAGAACAGCTGGAGCCTACCACTCCGGTCTTCCACTGCAACTCTGGGCACTGGAGGGAGGGACCTGCCTGCTAGAATGACGGCAGAAACAACAGATGGCGGTGGGCAGCACTAAGGGCCAGGGAACACAGCTTGAGCAAGTCCCCGGGAAGCCCCTCCGCTTGTCCCGTGGTCATGGAGGCAGCAGGTATGCTGTGAAGAGACTTCTCCTGCCAGCGGATGGCTGTAGGGTTCTTCCAGGTGTGCCCCGAGGAGCAGCAGCAGACTGTTAGTGAATTATGGGCCTGACTGTGCCCATGATCCTCTCCATTTCTAGGAAAGCTTAGTGATCGATCGACCTCGCGTGAGAAAGCAGACCAAACACTACAACTCGTTTGAGGAGGACGAGCTCATGGAGTTTTCAGAATTAGACAGTGACTCAGATGAAAGGCCCACAAGATCCAGGCGCCTCAACGACAAAGCCAGGCGCTACCTCCGAGCCGAGTGCTTCCGGGTAGAGAAGAACCTGCTCATCTTCGGGTGAGTACGGGCTCTTCTCGGTCCTGGCACTGCTGTTGGTTTTGTCCCCCCTGTTTTTCAGTCCTTAAGATTTGTGCATTGAGCCTCACCAGTCCCCTCCAGCTATTGGCTCATAGGATGTGGAGCCAGAGAGCGTGTCCTGTTTTACCCAGAGTCCCATCGCTGTGTGCTCTGCTACCACAGTGCAGAGGTGCCAGGACATTCTCAGCTGCTGATCACAGCAGATCTCTGATGCTGTGATACTGCCTGGCACTGACTTCCAATTTTTTCCCACTAAGATGTTGTACTCTTTTATCACCTTGCCCCTGCTCCTCTTTGCCTGGGGCCCTCCTCAGTGGTGATACCCAATTCACTGTGGGGTCCTGAAAGCCTCAGTCTGACTTCATGCTTCTAACCCAGTATGTACAAGAAGTCAGTGAATAGATTTTATGATCAAGGCATGGTTTGGGTAGAGCTTACTGCAGCCAAACTCTCTCAGTTCCAGACTTAATCCTCTGCTCCTGCTACATTGGTGCATTGCTTCTAGCGATATAGCAGCCATGTGGACCAATGTCTAGGTTACCTTAGTGACAATGGTGTGCCATAGGGAGGTAGTCCCCTCACAGGCCTTTCAGGACAAAGTCGTTGGGATGATTAATAGACCCATAGGAGACTGAAGCATCTTGGCTCATGTTTCCTCCTGTGTGGAGGGTGTGTGTGTGTATGTGTTTTTGTTTGTGGAGAGGGGGTTGTGTGTAGAGGGGTGTGTGTGTGTGTGTGTGTGTGTGTGTGTGTAGAAGGGGGTATAGGTGTGGAGGGGTATTTGTGTGTGGAGGGGATGTGGCCCTTCCCTTCTTGAACACCTTCTGTCTTCCCACCATAAGCTGGGGCCGATGGAAAGACATCCTGACTCACGGGCGATTCAAGTGGCACCTGAATGAGAAGGACATGGAGATGATTTGTCGGGCTCTGTTGGTATACTGTGTCAAGCATTATAAAGGAGATGAGAAGATCAAGAGTTTCATTTGGGAACTCATCACACCTTCCAAAGATGGGCAGTCCCAGACTCTGCAGAACCACTCAGGTCAGGGGTGAAAGGGTTGTGTCATCCATTTTCCCTCTCCGTCATCCTTGCCCATGTTTTTTAAAGGACAAGTGGTCTGTCTTGAGTTTCCCAAATGAGGTCTGTTTACCTGAGTCTCTCGGGCTTCTCCCCCGAGCTGGAGACACACCTTCTGCTACTCCCTGGCCTGCCTCCATAATTTCACCATTCTGACCCTGTCTTGCCGTTACTTGTGCTGATGTTCCTCCCTGGGCTTCACCAAAGCTCTCCTTCATGTTTCATGTCAAATCTTCCTTCTCCCTACTAAATTAAAAGAGTGCGAAAGGTGTAGGCTTTCTCCCTTTCTTGGGTCTCACAGAGTACTCATTAAATCTTAGTGACTGGCTTACACCTGTACACTGACAAGGGCCTGCCACCCACCCAGCCATACCTATCCCAGCTGCTCTGCACCCAGCCCAGCCCTGATCGAATCCGCACGCTGAAGCCCTGTTGCTCACCCACATGCCCACGCTGTCTGCATTGCAGGGTTGTCTGCGCCTGTCCCCAGAGGGAGGAAAGGAAAGAAGACAAAGAACCAGCTGCTGCTCCCAGAGCTCAAGAATGCAGACTGGCTGGCCACCTGCAACCCCGAGGTGGTCTTGCATGATGATGGGTACAAGAAACACCTCAAACAACACTGCAACAAGTGAGTGGTCCCCTCCCAATCCTGTCCAGGCTTCCGGGACCCCCCCCCCCCCCAGAGATGCTCCTAAAGTATGTGCCATGCAAGGTCTGCAAAGACAGGGTGCAGGGATCTGGAGTGTGAGCGTGGTCAGAATTCACTCCCTGCCTAAGTCATGAAGGCCCGTCAGGATATTCTCTCTCTGCTGCTGAGCCAGGCCTCAGTGACATATTCTGCCAGCTCTAATAGAAATTATACCTAAAAGAGCCATTGACCCTGCATTCTTTTGGATAGGTTCACATATATGTGTGTTACAAAATTCTGTCAAAAGAAAGTTTTCTCCCCATCCCCATTTACCCCTGTCATCCTCTCCAGAGGCAGCCACTGTCCCTCTGGATCTTGCAGGCGTATCTGTGCAATACCAACACAGGTGACTATGCCGCGGCCTCCTCCCTTTTTTGGGTTTTTTGTTGTTGTTGTTTTGTTTTGTTTTTCGAGGTAAGGTCTCACTCTAGCCCAGGCTGACCTGAGATTCACTATGTAGTCTTAGGGTGACCTTAAACTCATGGCATTCCCCCTACCTCTGCCTCCCGAGTGCTGGGATTAAAGGTGTGCACCACCACTCCCTGCTTCCTTTTTTTGTCTGTTTGTTTCTTTTTTTGTTTTTCAAAGTAGGGTCTTGCTATAGCCTAAGCTAACCTGAAATTCACTATGTAGTCTCAGGGTGGCCTCAAACTCACAGCGATCCTCCTACCTCTGCTTCCTTCCCCACTGCTGGGACTAAAGGCATTCCTTTTTCTTAATGATGAGGGTGTGTGCATAGTGTTTGTGATCCCTTTTATTATGCAAGTTGTCTGAAGGTCAGCTAAGTGCTGTCATTGTACACAGCCATTTCTCTGATGGCTGACCTTCACTGTTGACTGGTAGTGAGCGAGTAGACTACAAGTGTCCTTCCCGTCTTCCTTGCTGCTTACTTTGAGCGTGACCATCCTCACGGTGACATCCGCACCAAGGGCACCGTCATCCTGTGTTTCCACACAGCCTGGGCTCCCGCCTGATAGCATCTGCGCTCAGACCTTCTTACGGTTGGTCTCATTTCACCTTCTCTAGGTGCCTGTAGAACCTCACCACTGGTGCGGGGTGCATAGTAGTTGTCCAACAAATACTAGCTAAAGTCTTTGCAGAGTCAGAGAGTGTGAGTACTTCAGGAGAAAAGACACAGTGCCATGACAAACCAGCCCCGGGCTCAGCAGTTAGGTGTTCTTCCTGTGCAAGCACGAGGTCCTGAGGGGGCCTGAGACTGCCCGAGTTCAGATCTCCAGGTTCCAGTTAAAATAGCCGGGTGTGGCCATGTGAGCCTGTAACCCCAGTTCCACAAGGGAGCACAGACTCAAGAATTTATGGAACTTCACAGGCTCCAAAAATAGTATAAAAAGAGAGAGAGAGACCCTGGTTCAAAAACAAGACGGACCAGATGGAGGAGTGATGGAGCAGAATACCTGACGTTGCACTCCAGCCATCGTAGGTGAGCGTGTGGGGCACATGCACACACCACACACCCGCATATACACCCACATACCTCACATACACAAGCAAGAGCTACAATAAACCCTGTCATGTAATCATTCATCTCACTGAGTACAGGTGAGACTATTTGAAAGTGCCGTGATTCAACAGTCACACAGGAAGCCAGCTTTGCCTCTGGTCACTGGCCTTATGAAGGGTGTGTATTCACTGATGCAGCACCTACAGGGCTGGGGCCTTGGGGGTCTCACCTGCTAGGATGGCCTAGCAGGTAACTGAGGAGATGGTGGTTTGCTTGGGTAAAACAGGGATGACCCTGGTAACATCTGCCATTAGCACACGGTGGTATGTTCTTCCAGTGCTTCTTGTAGGTTCCCTCATGTGACTCACTCACAGGAATGTCCGTTTCCCTGGCTTGAGCTGGAGGCGTGGTCACTGAAGCCATAGGTTCCAATGTGTTTGCATTAATGTGTTCATCTTTCACAGGGTGCTTTTGCGAGTCCGGATGCTGTACTACCTCAAAGCAGAAATCCTGGGAGAAGCGGCTGACAGAGCGTTTGAGGGGACTCCTGCCAGGTAGGCATTGGTCTTGGCCCCCCAGTGTTAAAGGCAGGTATGTAAAAGAGGGTTTAGTCAAGTCATGTACAAATAAATGAAAGGCTTTTAAAAGTCATTTCTCTACGTTAAGTAACCCTTGTAGAATGAGTGTCAACTACTTTGATAGCCCTGATCTGCCTCATAGAGATGAACTTTTACCCAGAATCCCAGTTATTTGATGATCATATTATTTGCTGTTTTTGTATATTTTGGATTGTGGTTTATGTAACTTAGTGTTTCCAAAGCTGTAGATTTCTGTGGGAGTCTCCCAAAATTTCAGGGACTGGGGCCACCACTCTCCCAGCTGTTTCGTAACCCAGAGGGTTCTGATTTCATGCCATGTTGAACACCCCATTGGCTCATCCACATGCTGCCCTGTCTTTCCATTCCAGGACTGTCCACTCCAGTCATTTGTCTCCTAGAGCTGTGTTCTGCCCCACCCTGAGCACCATTCATTCCCAGAGAATGCCAGACATTTGGGCATTTTTTAAAATCACGGACCTGGGGCCATGATTTTTCTTCTCTTTCATTCCCCCTGGGCCGTGCTGATGGCTATAAGAGTCATAAAGCACTAAAGGACAGAGGAGCATAGGCAGCCCCACCTGGGGCCACTTGTCACCAGGACTAGTTTTCCACAGTGACTATTAACATTTGGTATACCTTTTTTTTTTTTTTTTATTTTATTTATTTATTTGAGAGCAACAGACACAGAGAGAAAGACAGATAGAAGGAGAGAGAGAGAATGGGCGCACCAGGGCTTCCAGCCTCTGCAAACGAACTCCAGACACGTGCGCCCCCTTGTGCATCTGGCTAACGTGGGACCTGGGGAACCGAGCCTCGAACCGGGGTCCTTAGGCTTCACAGGCAAGCCCTTAACCGCTAAGCCATCTCTCCAGCCCATGGTATACCTTTTAAGAGTCACTGTAGTGATTCCCAGCAGGGTTAAGGAGGTGGTGTGTATTTGGTAGAAAGGTTCAAGTTTAGTCATAAATGCAGTAATTCAACCTGTTAATTTCTATCAAATGTTACCTGGAAGAAGTAATCTAAACTTACTCATCTCCCATCATGAGCTTTCTTAGACATGTAGGAAGTGATGGGGTAATGTTACTATTATATAACAGCATTATTGCCTGATTGAGGGACAGGATGAGTCTCTGCCCCCTCTCCCCCACCCCGCCTTCTCGCTCACTTACTTACTGGTCCCATTCTGTCTTAGTGTACATGTAGAGCCGTGGATTTCTGGAAAGCTGGGGTCCAGAGAACACTAGTAAGTCCTTGTCAAGGGGCTTTCAGGCTGTGTCAGCAGTAAGAGGAGCCTAGTAGAAGAATAGTTCCTAAACTCTGCCGAGAAGCCGTCCCAATCCCGAACAGAGGGGAGGAGACAGGAGCCATCCGGATAGGTGTTCCCCACTGCAAACCTCAAAGCTTTAAACATCAAGAATTTCTCACGTGAACAAGAGCAGTGAACTAAGTGATCAGGTGTATTCTTGGAACATGGACAGAAACTCACTTATGGAACTGGCCTGCTAACCTCTGCATGTCTGTACTCTGTACACATTTAAGTTCATTTCTTTGGCCAGAAACCATGCACTTTGTGGTCACTATTGACCCAACAGGCCACTTGCTTTCTGAAATGCCTTCTTTATATCCCTGACAGTACTGGGACAACTCTGAAGCAAGATGATTTGGACATTATTTTAAGCAGTTGATCATGTATGTGTTCAAGTATTTGGAGAAAGTTTTGCCAGCAGATGATCAACAACTTGCTGTGGTTCTCAACTAAGACGCACTCAGAGCTTCCTAACAGAAGGGCTGGGGAGATGTCTTCATGAGTGAAATGTTTCCCACATAAGCATGAGGACCTGAGTTCAGAACCCTGGGACACATAAACACTGGGTGGGCATGATGGCCTGCCAGTCATCTCAGAAATCAGAATGTGGAGTCACAGAATTCCCCAGGGCAAGCTGAGTAGCTGTGCTAGCATTTAAATCAGCAAGCTCTAAGTCCGGTTTTAAATCCTGTCTCGGCAAAGTGGAGAGCACACACGTACATGCATGCATATGCACACGTACACACACACACCCCACCTACAATGTCCAAAAATAACAAACTACCCAATGGAGTCTGCAGGGGGTACTTCCAAGTTGCCCTTCAGTCTCAAGTGGAGTGTAGAAATAGAGGGTATGTGCTTAAGTAGCTATGCGGGAGAGTCGGTCATAGCGTCCTGGTTAAGACGTACCCACACTCAGCCTTCTGACTCCTCCTTGCTGCTGCTTCAGCATCTCCACGTGGAGTGTGACTTAACACCGGGGTCGGGCCAGTAGCTCTTGCATTGTTTGTGTCTGTGTGGAAGGAGCTCTGAGTGCACACCCTTCCTTCTACAGGGAGCTGGATGTGCCTCTGCCCGACATTGACTACATGGAGATCCCAGTGGATTGGTGGGATGCTGAGGCCGATAAGTCCCTTCTCATTGGCGTGTTCAAGCATGGTGTGTATTTTAGGAATGCTTTTCTTTCTGGATCAGTTCCCCTGAGAAAGTGAATGAGGCAGCTTTTGCCTAAGCTCTGTATATTTCTGCAAAACAATGCTGTTGTCCAGTCCTTCCTAGAAAGTGGAACCTCTCCACTTGGAGTCTTGACCAGATGAATGTGTCTGGTAACAGTACTATGGATGTATTACTGAGAAACATCAAAGGGCAGCTGTGATCACAGAACTTGCGTAGTGTTTTATCTTCCTCACTTGCTTCTGCACTTGACCTGGGACTGTACCCCTCTCATTCGTGCCTAATGGTCCTGGCGTCTGCCCTAGTGCCTGGCACAGAGTGGAGCTTGTAATAAATCAAAGAGGGAAGATGCTAGGTTTTAGCCTTTTATCATGTGTGCATAATCCCAAGGTCATCGACAGAAATGTACATATTCTTAGTGTATCTTTAGCCATATTGGTGTAAAGATGTAATCATAAGAAGATGGTCTGGGCAATCTTTAATATTTTAAGAAACATTAACCAAGAGCTTAAAGGGGATTAGGAGGTTTTCATGTATCTTGAAAAACTGAAATAAGTGCCTTTGTCTTCATTTCTGGCACTGTCTAAAGATCCTGCTCTTGCCTTCAAGAACTGCCAGCTGTTACAGGAACGGCATCCCAAAGCACCTCTGCCCTCCCTGCCTTGGTTAAGTGTGTACCACAACGTGGCAGCTGCCCTCCCCTGCCTTGGTTAAGTGTATACCACAACACGGCAGCTGTGTTTTGTGTCAGGAAACTCACAACTTTTCATAGACTGGGATTTTGTGAATATTTCAGTCCACCCCAGACTACCAGTGAGTGTTTAAATGAAAAGGTTCCATCCACAAGCCATTAGAACAGGTTAAGTCACCAGGCGTGGTGGCACATGCCTTTAATCCCAGCACATGGGAGGCAGAGGTAGGAGGATCGCTGTGAGTTCCAGGCCACCCTCAGAGTACATAGTGAATTCCAGGTCAGCCTGGGCTAGAGTGAGACCCTGCCTTAAAACAACAACAACAACAAAAGAACAGGTTAAGTCTTGGGTTGTGAATTTAGCCTGCAGCAAGAAGCCCCTAGGGCAAGCCTAGCCCAAACTTTGGTCTTGACAGCTCTCAGCTGCATTAAATGACAGTGGCCCATTTGGGCCAAACTAGATTTAGGAAAGTTCCTTGAGATTTGGATTTTAGTGTTTTAGCTCATGCTTTGAGAGGGGAGCTTAAAAAGAAAGAGGTAGGCAGGCTCCACTTCCCCAAGGGCCTGTCATTTTGTTGCTTCTCTTTGTTTTGTGATCACAGCTCTTACTAGTCTCTTTCTCCAGGACACTTGTTAGGGCAATGTAAGGACCAAATCACTCACTCTTCCTTGCCTCCAGCTTTATAGTTAATTGCAGAATCTTGTCTCCAGATGTGGGGCCCACACTTGACAAGAGATAGTATACAGGTTAGGTACTTAGCTGGATGGACACAGGGAGGATCCTGACCGGCTTCATGGCCTGCTGAGCAGAGCGTGTGAAAATGGAACGCTCATGGACAGTGATGCTTGATGCTGACGGGACAGAGAAGCAAGGTTTTCTCCATCTCACTGTTTTGAAGTGCCCTCTCTGATGAGGAGGGACAGGTAGAAACAATGGCAAGGGTTTCCTCAAGAAGAAAAAGAATCTAGGAAACTGGCTCATCCAGTCAGTCTGCTGAGTGTGTGCAGTGTCAGGCCCTGAGCTAGATGTCCGGCATAGAATTATGATCAGGATTGTTTTCCTAGAGAGCCCACACCTCGACATAGAGGCTTCCACTAGCCCGGTCACTGTGGTAAAGAGTACGTGAATAAAAACACAAGGGTTAGCCAGGTGTGGTAGTGCACACCTTTAATCCCAGCATGTGGGAAGCAGAGGTAGAAGGATTGCCATAAGTTCTAGGCCACCTTGAGACTACATAGTGAATTCCAGGTCAGCCTGGGCTAGAGTGAGACATTACCTCCAAAAAAAAAGAAAAAGCCGGGCGTGGTGGTGCACACCTTTAATCCCAGCACTCGGGAGGCAGAGGTAGGAGGATCGCCATGATTTTGAGGCCACCCTGAAACTCCATAGTGAACTCCAGGCCAGCCTGAGCCAACAAGGGTTGCGGTTTCTCAAGCCACGTGCTTCAGTGACGGTGTTACAGTACTTGTCATGGGTGTATGACAGAAGATTCACCTGCATTGAAAGTAGCCTTCAGGGCCAGAGAGGCGGCTTAGTGGTTAAGGCGCTTGCCTGCAAAGCCAAAGGACCCCGATTCGTTCCCCAGGGCCCATGTAAAACAGATGTACACAGTGACCCATGCACCCCTGGAGCTTGTATGCAGGGGCTAGAGGCCCATCCCCTCTGTTTCTCTCTCTTCCTCTCTCTCAAACAAATAAATAAAAATTTTTAAAAATACCTTCAAAAGAGAGAGAAAGCCCTTCCACTTCTTGGGAAATACCTGCCTACAGATGAAGGTGCCGGGCGTCAGCAGTGATAGGAAAACAGGCCAAGGTAGGAGGAGAAACTCAGCAAAGTCGTCAGGTCTTCTTCCCACTTGCATGCAGCCCTTCCACTGCCTACACGGGATTTCAGTACGCACTCTGGAACTAGAGATTGACCTCATTTGTGAGGGGGAAAAAAAAAGAAAGAATTCTTATTATCTTGCAATCGCTAGATCTTGGATCTTGGAAACGCTCTTAGATAGCCCGTTTAGGTCAGCTTCCCTTTCTCACACATAGTATTGGGTTGAGGTATGAGGACAAAAGGCCCATTTAGCACATGACAGGTCTCCAGACTTGAGGGCGAGAAGGAAGAGGCTGGAAAAGCAGCTCACTGGGTTCCTCTTGCTGCCGGCTGCCGAGAACTGCGCCTCTTCACAGACGAGTGTTCACATAAGCTTCCGGTCGTAGGGAGACACTGCTCAGGGGTCTGTCCCACTTAGGAGGCCTCAAAGGATTCCTAGCCCCAAATAAGCTTTTTTGTTTGCATTTGCTTTCTCTTGATTTCTTGCTTACAAACAAATGATTATCTAGGGCCCAGGGCAGATCTGGGGCGTCCTGGCATGACTTCTGATACTTTTCATTGTCAGGTTATGAGAGGTACAATGCCATGCGGGCAGACCCAGCACTCTGCTTCTTGGAGAAAGTCGGGATGCCAGATGAGAAGTCCCTGTCTGCAGAGCAGAGTGCTGCGGATGGAACCTCAGACGTTCCCGAAAGGTGAGAAGCCTCGCAGATCCACCCTGACGTCACACGCCGCCCACTGTCACGTCTAATCGGAGGACTCTGTGGAAAAATTCATGCCTCTTAACACCTGACAGAACACTGAGCAGAGGCGCAGCAAGTACAGGCTCTGATTGTAAACTTCCTCAGCTCGAATGCCAGCTTTGTCTAAATATTGCATGGCCTGTGTGGAAAATGGACTTAGGAGCCACTTGACTGTCATTTTAGCCTGTTGGAGGAGGTTGTATAAGTGTAGAAACATCCCCTAAAATGTTTAATTTCTCAGAAAAGCTAAAGTAACAGCTAAATTCTGTAGGTCTCCAAAAGACACACAGTTTTGGAAAAGAGCATTTATCTCTTAGCTTGTGTTTCATAAGCTCTTGGCCAGGTTTTTCTACCCCAAGTAGTAAGTACTGTTTTGTACATCAGACCTGCTCATCAGAGCACAGCCAGATGGAAAAAAGCTGGTTGACCCAGTGAACACTTCAGCTGTCATTATGTTGTTTTCCCAAAGGCTTCTCCTGTGGATACAATAAAAATGCACTTAAAAGGACTAGTGATCCTGATATTAGTTAGAATCACTGGTTCTAGAGAACATCCAAGTAAGGTTAGCTGAGTGTGGCCCAACGCTTGTGTTTTTGCGAAGTGACTGTTCCTTCCAGCTAAACATTGTTGGTAGGAAATCCTCCTACTTCCTAGGCCTAGGCAGCAAGGCCAAGCATATTTGGCACAGAGGTATTTGTCTCAAGGTCAATTTTAAAGGGATTCTGAAAAACGGTAGGCATTAGACAGCTAACCTAGTCACAAGCTTGATGGTAGAGAGGACAAAATAGTGTGTTGTAGCAGTTGAGCAATGCTTCCTTCCAAGAAAGGGCCTCTTGCCCAGTGCTAGTGACTCTGTGGGAAGGCTCAGCTGTGGTCCTTGCTGGGCACAGGCAGCTTCCATAGCATCACTTGTTAGCACAGCTTTCAGGCTGGGATTTATTCTCTTATTACCTATCTACGCAAACCACTCTTGATGGGCTGTAACCACCTTCTGCTGGTGGTGACATCGCTGAGCAGCCAACCTCTGAATGAGCCTGAACACATCAAGAGGCTGGAGCTGGCTGCACGGCTAGAGGCACACCAAAGCCCTGGCCCACAGAAGTGAAGACACTGGTGTGATTCTCTCGGTCTCAGGGTCTCTGCAAAGAAGGGGAAGAACTAAGAGTTTGAGTGGCTGTAGAAGAAGAGCTCTATGGTCGTTCATTTTAGTCAGTGATGAGTGGATTTTCTTGCCTATAACTCCTAAGTGGTCTGTGATGACTTTTATTTAGAGGCAGCATGGATAAAGAGGACAGTGCTGAAGACAAGTTGGACGGCCTCCAGAAACAAGCGGTGAGTCGGCTTCGCTGTGCTGGTAACCATACAGAACTCTGCTCTCTCTGGTGGCCGTCTGGGGGCTCTGTTGTTGCCGCACTTGATTCATCGCCACGGTTTTATTACAGAAATTTCAAACACAGGCTGGTGGCATTTTTATTATAATTAAAGATTGCATTTTCAGATAGCTGCAGATTGAAGGTGCAGTTGTAAAATACAATACAGAGAGCCTCCATGTCCTTTCTTTACCGTTTCCCCCAGAGTAACATCTTACAAAGCTATCCTTCGCTGTCACAGTCAAGATGCTGGCTTGGTAATTCAAGGCACAAGATGTTGCCATGACTACAGAAGTCATGCTGCCATCTTGAAAACACACCCATGTCTCATCCACCTCCTCTTCTCAGCCTCTGGCAACCATTACTCTGGTCTCCACTGTTATAATTTTATCATCTTGAAAATATCCCAGCCAGGTGTGGTGGCACATGCCTTTAATCCCAGCACTCAGGAGGATCGCCCTGAGTTCAAGGCCACCCTGAGACTACATAGTGAATTCCAGGTCAGCCTGGGCTAGAGTGAGACTACCTAGAAAATGAAGGCCAGGCATGGTGGCACACACCTTTAATCCCAGCATTTAGGAGGCAGAGGTAGGTGGATTGTGAGTTCGAGGTCACCCTGAGACTACATAGTTAATTCTGGGTCAGCCTGGGCTAGAGCAAGACCCTACCTCAAAAATATATATATATATATTTTTTTTTTTTTTTCTCAAAAATGGAATCATACAATATGACCTTTTAGGGAATTAGCTTTTTTCACTTAGTGTAATTCCCTGAGGATTTGCCAGGTTATTTTCTGAACCAACCATAGTTCATTCCTGTTCCTTCTCTCCCTCTCCCTCCCTCCCTCCCCCCCCCTCTCTCTTTCTTTTTCTGGGTATTATTCTGTAGCATAGATGTAGCTTATTTAACCATTTGTCCAGTTGTTCCCAGTTTTTTACTCAGTGAGTATAACTTCCCTCTGACCATTCACGCACACATTCTCATCTCCAGGTCATGTGGTAGTTATATGTTTTAATTTTTCCAAACAGTGTAGCTGGGCAATCAACATTGCCGCTAGCAATAAGTGGTCTTTCTCCCCGTTCTCCATCCTCATCAGTACTTGCTGTTGTCACCCTCAGGTGGTGAGCCATGCTGATGGATGTGCAGTGCTGCCTTGTTGTGGTTTTAATTTGCATTTCCCTGATGACTAGGAAAGTGACCTTGGTTTGTGCAGTCCACTGCCGTCCTGATCTCCTGTTCAGTAAAGTGCTGCATGGCATACTTCCCATTACCTTTTGTTGTTTCATTTTTTAAAATATTTTTTATTTTTACTTAATGTGTGTATGCGAGAGAGAGAGAATGGCCATGCCAGGGCCTCTAGCCACTTCAGATGCACTCTGGTTGCATGTGCATCTGACTTACTAGGGTACTAAGGAATCAAACCTGGGTCCTTAGGCTTCACAGGCAAGCACCTTAACAGCTAAGTCATCTCTCCAGCCCTGTTATATCATTTTTTAAGCACTTGGAAAATTCCAGATACTAGTCTTTTTTTTTTTTTATTAAGTAGCAGCCTTGCATAAACACATCATGTATTGTGCCATCATTTCCCTCCTCCCTGCCCCCATTCCACTGAGGGCCCTCCTCAGTGAGGTTGCTGGTATTCACCATGGGCTTGTAGGTTGTGAGTTGTGAGAGCAGCAGTCAGTCACTGTAGGTGATACGTTGCCTCAGATATTTCTTCTCACTCTGTGGCTCCTTCTGCAAAGTGCCCTGAGCTGTGGTGGGTGTGTTTTAAGTCTGCATTAGTCTTATGCTCCCAGCAGCTTCTGTATTTCTGCTTTGATAAGTTTTGAGTCTCCTCAGTGTCTATCTCCATGTCCCTGGTGCTGGTTATCAGGCTCACCATGGAAGCAGCCTCTTGCACATCTCACCAATTCCTCTGTGGTTTCACCTGGCTCCTGGCTGATGTGTGAAGACGTTCATCTCCTCAGCTCTTGCTGCCTTCAGAAAAGGAAACAGATTCTGCCCCCTATGAGCAGGCTTCCCCGGCATCTGCCTGCTCCAGCCCAGATATTAGTCTTTTGTCAGCTAGGTGATTTGCAATTTTTTCCCCCATCTGTGGTGGTTTGATTCAGGTGTGCCCCATAAACTTAGGTGTTTTGAATTCTAAGTGGCAGTCTGGGACTTGAAGCCTCCTGGAGGCAGTATATTGTTGGGGGCAGGCATATTGGCGTTTTAGCCAGCTTCCTCTTGCCAGTGTTTAGCACACGGTCCTGCTGTTGTGGTCCACCTGAAGTTGGCCAGGAGAAGATGCCTAACCCTCTGCTCATTGCATCATTTTCCCCTGCCATCATCGAGCTTCCCCTTGAGTTTATAAGTCAAAATACACCCTTTTTCCTCACTTTCTGCTCTTGGTTGGGTGTTTTCTGCCAGCAGTGTAGACCTGACTACAACACCATCCTGGATTTTATCATTTTTATCCTTTTCACGTTTCCTTTACTGCAGCAAAATTTTAATTCGGGAAACTCAGCGTTACGTGGATGGATAGGGGATTAAACCCCAGCCAGCAGGTTTTGTAAGCAAACAAGCACCTGTAACCACTGTGTCATCTCCTTATCCCGGTGTGTTTCATCTAAATTGCCAGATTGATTGCATTGAGTTGCGCTCTTTGTATTTGTTAATTGTCCTTTGAACAGTGGAGTAGTGCTATCCTGTTTCGTTAATGATTTTGACAATTGGCATAGTCTTTTTATTTATTTATTTATTTTTATTTGAGAGAGAGAGAGACAATGGGTGTGCCAGGGCCTCCAGCCACTACAGACACACTCCAGACACATGCACCACCTTACACATCTGGCTTACTTGGGTCCTGGGGAATCAAACCAGGGTCCTTTGGCTTTGCAGGCAAATGCCTTAACTGCTAAGCCATTCCCCCAGCCCACATAAGTCTTATTCTACCAGTATTACTGAGGTTTATTTTTTTACATTTATCTTTGACAATATACATGTGTATAATGTTCTTTTTGATCACATTTACACCATTACCTTCCCTTGTTGTCCGCCCTCCCCCCAGCCCCTTCTTCCCAGCCCCTTCTTCCCAGCCAGTCCCACTTCTACTTTGATGTCTTTGGGGTTTTTTGGAGATTTGGTGGCGGTGGGGGGTGACTCAGTGAATTGAAGTAGGGTTGTTTGCGTGAGCGTGGTTAGGGAATTATTTTTACCAGAGCTTGGGCAACTTAGCAGTAGCTATACCACAAACAAAAATGTCTCCCACTCCCTCAGCAACCATTACCTGCCAGTAATTTATCAGGGAGGAGTAGGGGACTCGAACCCTCAGCCATGCCCCAAGGAATGCTGACCAGCCCAGTCTGGTGCAACCAACCACAGACTCTAGGGTTCATGAGTGCACTGGCTCTGTCATGTCCAGAAGACACAGTTCCTCAGCACTCTGGTCTTTGCCTCCCAGTTTACTGTGGTGGATGGGGATTATTGACACTTACTAGCACATCCAGCTCTACATGGGTTCTGGGGAACCAAGTTCAGGTCATCACACTTGGGCAGCATGCAATGTGCCCACTGAAAAACATCTCCTCATTCTTCTGACTCTTTTTTTTTTTATTTAACAGAGAGAGAGAGAGAGAATGGGCACACCAGGGCCTCCAGCCACTATAGGCAAACTCTAGTCATGTGTGCCCCCTTGTGCATCTGTCCAACATGGGTTCGGGGGACTCGAACCCGGGTCCTTTGGCTTTGTAGGTAAATGCCTTAACTGCTAAGCCATCCCTGCAGACCCAACCCTCTGATTTTTTTATTGCCTTTTTCCTTGTCTTCCACTAGGGTACTTGGACTTTTTCATTATCTCGTTGTTTATAATAAGAGAATTTAATGATAGAATATGTTTTGAGAAGTGTTGTTATCATCGGGTGATTTTTGTTGTACACATCATAGAATATATTTCACAAGCTAAGTTGGCATTGACAACACCAGGTAATATGACCTGTTTAGGGAAATTATTTTAGCCAATTTTAGACTAAGTCTACAGGTAACGATCCTGTTGGTTTTCTTTGAGGATATCTAAATATCTTCTTCATTCTGAAGCATTCTCAATAGATATGAGGTACTGGACACTGGTTCTTTTCTTCCAGCTGCTGAAAAATGCTGTGTCACCTCCTTCCCCCTGGTTTCTGGTGAGGCAGCATCAGCCTGCTATTCCCTCATGGGCAGATGTCTTTTCTTTCTCACTGCTGTTTTGTTTTTTAATTTGTCTTTTAGTTTTTCAGAGATCTAACTGTGATATTTTGGTATAGATTTTTTGTTTAACTTTCTTCTGGTTAGAATTTATTCATCTTCTCAAACCTGTAGGTTTTTGTCTTTTGCTAAGTTTGGGACATTTCAGCCATAATTTCTTTAGAGATTTTTTTCCCCTTCTCTTCCTTCCAAAACACAAATGAATTAGCTCATTTGTTATAGTGATGAAAGTCTCTGAAGTTGCTTAATTTTCTTCTCATCTGTTTCTCTTACACTTCAGGTTCCCTAATGGCTAGCTCTTCAGTCCTCATTACGCCTGTCTGCTGAGGGTTGTTTGAGGTTTTTTATTTTTATTTTTATTTTTTTCTTCTTCCATTCATTGTAATTTTTTATTGTACTTTTTTTTTAATTTTATTTTTTTATTTATTTATTTGAGAGCGACAGACACAGAGAGAAGGACAGAGAGAGGGAGAGAGAGAGAATGGGCACGCCAGGGCTTCCAGCCTCTGCAAACGAACTCCAGACGCGTGCGCCCCCTTGTGCATCTGGCTAACGTGGGACCTGGGGAACCGAGCCTCGAACCGGGGTCCTTAGGCTTCACAGGCAAGCGCTTAACCGCTAAGCCATCTCTCCAGCCCTTTTATTGTACTTTTTAACTTTAAAATTCAACTTCAAAAATTTTATTTTTTGGCAAAACTTGCTTACCTCATATGTTTAAAATTGCTTTTTGTCTGTTTTGTTTTTCAAGGTAGGGTCTCACTCCAGTCCAGGCTCTCCTCAGTCTTATTACCTCTTCCTCCCAAGTGCTAGGATTAAAAGCGTGCACCACTATGCCCAACCCTAAAATTGCTCATTGATGATAATCTCAGGGAACTAACCACCATTTTGTTCCTTGGATCCTAATGGCCCCAGTGTCTCCTGCCTCTTCTCTTTACCCTTCAGTTTCTTATATTCGTTTTGCATAGTGTTCAGGGGTTTGATTGTGCTTATAGTGAGAATACGCATATCCCACAAGTGGAAGGCTTTGCTGCTTTTTTTTAAGTTTGTTTATTATTTATTTATTTGAGAGAGAATGGAATCGCCAGGGCCTTCAGCCCCTGCACACGAACTCCAGACACATGTGCCACCTTGTGCATCTAGTTTACCTGGGCCCTGGGGAATTGAATCTGGGTCCTTTGGCTTTGTAGGCAAACACTTTTTAACTGCTACCCTCTAGCCCTCTTTGCTGCATTTTAAAAACAAGTTTCTGGGGCTGGAGGGATGGGTTAGTGGTTAAGGCGCTGGCCTGCAAAACCAAAGAACCTTGGTTGGATTTCCCAGGACCCACGTAAGCCAGATACTTCTACCTCTGCCTCCCAAGGGCTGGGATTAAAGGTGTGTGCCACCACGCCCAGCTGGCATCTCCTTCCTGGTAGGCTGAGTTGAAGAAGTTCGAACGAAATGTTGTGTAAATGGCCTCTTGACAAGAGCAGCTAGAAGAGAAATAGAAGGGCAGATACTGGCATTGAAAGGAGTCCCAACACAAACCAGCGCAGGCTTTTCATGTGCCATTCCCTGGAGCATCGCTGTCCTTGGCCACGGCAGGAAAGGGGAGTATGCTACCTTTGAGAAAGTCCATTTTATTGTTGGATGATATTGCCTGACTCTGAACCAGGACTCTGCCTCCTCCAAATTAGCTTCACGGGTTCCATTTAGTTTTCTTTCTGCTATGGTGGGAAACAAAACTCTTTTTTTCTTCTTTTCTGATAGGACTTTACTTTCTTTAGACTGGCTACTATGTTAATCTCTTTTTTAAAAAATATTTTGTTTTGTTTTATTTATTTATTTGAGAGTGACAGAGAAAGAGGCAGAGAGAGAGAGAATGGGCATGCCAGGGCCTCTAGCCACTGCAAACGAACTCCTGATGCCTGCGCCCCCTTGTGCATCTGGCTAACGTGGGTCCTGGGGAATCGAGCCTTGAACCAGGGTCCTGAGGCTTCACAGGCAAGCGCTTAACCACTAAGCCATCTCTCCAGCCATATGTTAATCTCTTTAAGTCTCTTCTACAGTGAAATATCCCTGTGTGTTCCTTCTGCCCTTTCTCAGTATTACTGCCAGTGGTTCTTTTGATCAGTAATCATTTAGCAGCTGCAAGATTTCAGAGGCAGCTGGATTCAGTGTACCTACACGAATACTCTAATGCAGCTTGATTCAAGTTTATTTGTGTTTGGAATGGTCTGGAGTCAAAATTGTAAATGTAATCTTTCTCTATCAAACCTGTATGTATAAATAAAAATGAAATAAAGACCCGCATGTTGGGAAAGTAAAATCTCTGTTACCAGAAATAGCAGTTAGTAACAGCATAGCTTCCATGACCACGCCGTGTCGAGTTCTGTCCTTGCTGTGCAGTCGCTCCTGCAGCAGGTGGCCTGTGCTAGGCTCAGGCGCTGTCCAGAGCAGGGTGAAGCTGTACGATGAGAGGCGGGGGGGGGGGGGATAATTTGCAAGGAAAATCTATGCTTAAAATGGTCAGATCACACTGTAAGGAGACTTTGGGAGGTAAACAAGAATCCATTACTTGTGTGTTGAAAGATTGAAGTATTCTGAGCCCAAATCATAATATTTGTGTGCAGAAGATGGTCACACTTACCAAGCCTGTTTCTCCTCCATTTAGACATTATTCTTATCCCCATAGTGGAGGAGAAGGGACTCAGGTAATCTAGGTCCACTGTAGGAGTCATACAGCCAAAGGACACAAGAGCAGTGAGTCCCAGCTCACCACTTTGTGAGTCCTGTATTCGCTCCACAATTAAAACCTTGAACTTGGGCTGGAGAGCTGTCTTAGCAGTTAAGGCAATTGCCTACAAAACCAAAGGACCCAGGTTTGATTCTCCAGGACCCACATAAGCCAGATGCATACGGTGGCACACGTGTCTGGAGTTCGTTTGCAGTGGTTGGAGGCCCTGGCATGCTTATCCTCTTCCCTGCCCACAAATGAATAAATAAAAATATTTTTTTAAACAAAACATGAACTTGAAATATATGACATCTGTTTTAAATCTGCCTAGTGTATGAGGTTTATGTAAAAGCAGGATGCTTGTTTTTCATGCAGACTGAAAACGCTTTTGACACTGCCTTCATACATCTTGTCCACTATACGCAAAGAACACTTGTGTTCTACCAAACTCCTGTGCAGCCTTCACTGTCCAGCTCCTGTCATCTCAGATTTCTAACCTGGTTTGTGTGTCAGAAAACTTAACATGCTCGTGTTCATTACTCACTTACTTGTCTCTCACCACTACCAGACAAAGCTCCTGAGAAAGGGAATTCCATCTTTTTCACTGCTGTAGTCCTAAAACCTACCACAGTTCCTGACATTTAAACATTATTTGGCTAACCGTAGGACTGCCCAGCACCAGTGGCACTTGCTCTGGAGTTCAGTAAGAGCATAGATAAAATTCCTTGTGTTTTCAGGCTCCAGATGGTCTCCTGCCGCCACTTGAACTATGCCCACAGAATAGGAGAGGCAGCCAGGCCTGGAGGAGCAGCCATAAGCAAAGGAGGGTAGGCCTTGTAGTTCCGGGCAAGGAAGCAGCCCCACTTCCCAGGCAGAAGTATGCATGGTACTAGCCTGCTTGTAATTCCTGCCGTGCTTGGGAGCAAACAGTGTTTCTTCACCCCCAGTGCACAGCGGCGATGAGCTTATTAATTTGACATCCACCTTCACTACTGAAGAACTGTTACAGTCTTGGATGACATTATCAGCCTCTTCATTGCTAATTTCCTCCTGTCAAAAATGAATTGTTACAATAAATGAAGCATGTAGCCAAAGCAGTGAGCACAGTACCTGGCCAGTTGCTTGGACTCAGTAGACCTTGGTGTGGCTACAGTTTGTATGAGGTGGGGGATATGTTCTTATAGTATGTCCCTATGGGTTTTTGAATTTCTCTGGCATCTGTTGTGATGGTGCCTTTTCATCTCTAATGTTACCAATTTGTGTCTCTTCTCTCTTTCTCTTGGTCAGATTTACTAGGGGTTTATCAATCATGTTTATCCTTTCAGAGAACCAACTCTTTGTTTCATTGATTCTTTGGATTGTTGGTTTTTGTTTTGTTTTGTTTTGTTTCTATTTCATTAATTTCTGCCTTAATCTTTATTATTTCTGCCCATCTCCTGATTTTAAATTTGCTTTGTTCTTTTTCCAAGACCTTAAGGTGAAGCATTAATTAAGTTGTTTACTTGTAGCCTATCTAATTACTTAATATAGGCAATTAAAGCTACAAATTTCCCTCTTGGGACTGCCTTCATTGTGTTCCAAAGGTTTTGATATGTTCTGTTCTCATTATCATTTGATTCTATGAATTTTTTTTTATTTCCTTCTTGATTTCTTCATTGGCCCATTCATCATTTAGTAGTGTGTTGTTTAGTTTCCATGATTTTGTGTATGTTCTATAGCTTTTCTTGCTATTGATTTGTAGTTTGATCCCACTGTGATCAGATAGAGTGCAAGGAATTATTTCAGTTTTCTTTTATCTGTTAAGATTTGCTTTGTGTCCTAACATATGATCTATTTTAAAGAATGTTCCATGTGCTGCTGAAAAGAATGTATATTCTGCAGCATTTGGATGAAATGTCCTGTGTATATCTGTTAGGTCCATTTGTTCTATGAACTCATCCAGATGCCTCTCTGTTTATTTTTTCCGGGATGACCTGTCAGTGTTGAAGTCACCCATTGTGGCTGTGTTTGGTGTTACCTGTGACATTAGTACTAATTGCATTTGTTTGATGAAATTGGGAGCCCCTATGTTAGGTGCATATATGTTTAGGATTGTAAAAATGTCCTCCTGTTGGAATGTTCCTTTAATCAATATAGTGACCTTCCTTATCTTTCCTAACTAATGTTGGTCTAAAGTCTGCCCTGTCAGAAATTAGGATAGTGACCCCTGCTTGTTTTCTAGGCCCATTTGCTTGAAACACTTTTCTAACCTTTCACCCTAAGATAGTGTCTATCCCTTGCAGAAAGGTGAGTTTCTTGGAGGCAACAAATTGAAGGATCCTGCTTTTTAACCCAGTCTACAAACCTATGTCTTTTGGTTGGTGCATTGAGGCCATTAAGAGTTATTATTGAAAGGTGTGTATTTACTTTTGCCATTTTTCTTGTTTTGTAGTTCTTCTGTTTACCTTTGCTGTCTTGTATTAACTGGTACTTGAGTATGGTTTGTTTTTTCCAGGCTCCTTATATATGTGCTTTTCTTACTCTTCAGCCTGAAGGATCCTTTCAAGTATTTTCTGTAGAGCTGGTTTTGTCTTCAAATAATCCTTTAGCCTGCTTTTGTTGTAGAATGTCCTTATTTCTCCATCTATTGATAGCTTTGCAGGATAAAGTAACCTTGCTTGATAGTTGCTATCTTTCAGAACTTAGAATACATCATTCCAAGCCCTTCTGGCTTTTAAAGTTTGTGTTGAGTAATCTGTTGTTACCCTGATGGGCTTGCCTTTTTATGTCTAACTGCTTTCAATATATTTTCTTTGGTTTGTGTCCTTGGTAGTTTAATTATAATACGGTGAGGAGAGGTTCTTTCCAGGTTTTGTCTGTCTGGTGTTCTAAAGGATTCATGTATCTGCATTTGGCACCTCTTTACCAATTTGGGGGAAGTTTTATTCTATGATTTTGTTGAGGATGCCTACTATGCCTTTGGGGTGAAATTCTTCTCCTACTATACCCTGAATTCTTATGTTTAATCTTTTCATAATGTCATGAATGTCTTGAAATTCCCATTCATACTTTCCTGTTAGTTTGTTTTTCTCTTTGTTGGAGTGCATTAGATCTGCCACCTGGTCTTCTCCTTTAAATATTCTGTCCTCTCCTCCATCCATTCTACTGGTGATATTTTGTACAGAGTTTTTTTATTTCACTGTGTTCTTCATTGCTAGTAATTCTGACTTGTTTTCTTTATTATTTGTATTTCCTCATTCATATCTTGTATTGACCTCTTTATTTCATTAAATAGGTTTCCTCTGTCTTCAATTCCTTTGATTTCCTCTTTGCTTCCTTTGAGCATATTTATAATCATTCTTTGGAGATCTTTCTCAGACATTTCCTCTAAATCAGTCTCACTAGGGGTCATTTCTGATGGATTTATATTTTTTGGTAGATTTATATTGTCTTGATTTTTTTGTGTTTCTTGTATTATAGAGATTTTTCCATCTTGAATTAATGTAATGCTTGGGTTTCCTAATTATCTGCAGTATTCTTAGATGTATCAATCAACCTGACATTATATATCATCAGGGTAGGAGCTTAAGGTGCTAGGTGTGGCTCTTAAGACTCTTAGAGTAACCACAGAGTGACCCTAGGTGTTGGATTTGCCTGCTATGAGAGTATTCTGGTAGTGTGGGTAAAACAAAATACAGGCAAATTCTAAAATTTAACTGAACAGTATACCTAGTCAATGAAAACCAGCAGAGTACTTATGCAAGAGTAGGTATTACAACAAACAGATCCCCTAACAAAGTCACAGTCCCTAAGGTATATATGTTGCCCCACATCCTTAATCCTGTCAACTGGGAGGTTGAGGAGGGTTCCAAGGTCAACTTGTGACCTAGTGAGACCCTGCCCCAATGAACAACAGAAGAGGAGACAATGGCCCTATAAATCAGGAAGCAACAAATGACAAGCCCAACATATAGCTTATTTAAGAATGGCAAATTCAGCCATCCATCAGATTTAATACATAATTTACCCTAACATGGAAGGTGCAGCTAGCACTTCTGATGCAAGCCTCTATGCCAGGCTTTTTTGGCAGGTACTGATCTGGTGTAAGCTCAGTTACTTACCTTTTTTTTTTTTTCTTTTTTCTTTTTAGTTTTTCAAAGTAGGATCTCACGCTAGTCTAGGCTCACCTGGAACTCGCTATCTAGGCTCAGGGTGGCTTCGAACTCTCAACAATCCTTCTACCTCTGCCTACCAAGTGCTGGGATTAAAGGTGTGCGCCACCGCACCTGGCCCAGTTAACTTTTGAGTTGGCTATGGTCTCAGCTATGCTGTGCGCCCACTTGGGTCCCTCTTTGCTGCACTGTGGGTCAGGTAGGCTGGCTGGGTCACTGGAATGCTGCTCTGATCACCTTTGCCAGGTGCTGTGTAGGTGAGTTCCCTTCCCCAGGTCTCTTATGCTTGTTGGAGGAGCAAGGAGGGAATACTGTGGATTGTGGCTAAAGTTCTCCCACTGGTCCTCGTGAACCTCTTCCTCATGAGCCACTCCTGCTGGTCTCTGCTGTCCTCCCCTTCATGTTTTCTTGAGTTTGTGAGGAGCCTGGTGTGAGTGGAAAATCCTCTCACCTGGCTTTTCCTGTGGCTCGGCCACGTGGACCTGGTGATTTTTAAGTTGAACCTTTCCAAAATATTCATGCAAGCAGAAATTGAGAAACTAAATGGGAGACTGCCCATCAGATGCAAGGCCTTCTATGCACCAGGATCCTGCTGGTTTCTTGTGGCCTAAGACAGTTTCTGCTCTACCACAGCACATACTCAGCACATACAGTCCAAATTCTGACATCTTTTCCGTTTTGGCTATTGACAAGCTAAGGCTTTTCTACTATGGGGGCAGTGGCAGTTTTCAAAGTAGGGTCTCTAGCTCAAGCTGTCTTGGAATTCACTTTGTAGTCTCAGGGTAGCCTCAGACTCTCAGAGATCCTCCTACCTCTACCTCCCAAGTGCTGGGATTAAAGATGTGCGCCACCGCGCCTGGCTCCATTCTCATCTCTAATGGGAAAAATACCTCGGGGAGAGGGTGTGATACAGAAAAGCGCACTTGGTAACACCAGAAGCTTTCTCTATGTGAGAGCTTAGCAAGGACAGACTGACGAGCTTCACACAGCACCAGCAGACACGGCGGGTGGCTCACCATCGCTGAGGGCCTGTAGACCTTTGGATATGGACATGAGGATGCCCACATGTATGCTGAGATAAGGAGCCTGGTCATTTGGGAGCCTACTTCCCACATTTTATAGGCTATAAAACATTTTTCTCCTGGTAACATCTCTACTTAGAAATTTTAACTTCCACAGTGTCTCATAAATACTCTGGGCATGTCTTAAACGGTTCTCTCTGGCTAAAAATTACATAAATGTAGTAGGAAGGTTTTAATTGCCTAAATAGTGGAACAGTTAAGTGCCACTTCAGAATGGCACCATGCAGAGATGGCTCAGTGGTTAAAGGCACCTTCCATTCTTCATCGTCATTGGCTGTTGGGAGACAGGGAAGACAGCTCTGGCCAATAGGGAGCGGACCCTGCCTAGTGCTCCCCAGTTATAAACATCTTCAGTCTCCAGAGCAGGTTTTGATCTGGAACTCCTACCCTGCCTCAGATAACTTAGTTCTTAGATCAGACCCCTGGGTTTGAAACCCATCACGGCACTGCAACTTGTCAGCCATGTGACCTTGAGCAACTCAGCCAGCTTTTCCAGGGCTTGTTTTCGCCATCTGTGAGGTGACAGTAGTAATAGTGTATCATTCTCATTGCTGGGAAGAGATGCCTGATAAAAACTAGTTTAAGGGAGGAAGGAGTTATTTTAGTGCACAGGTCTGTGCTGCAGTCCCCGCGACGGGAAAGGCTGTGGCAGGAGCATGGGCAGCTTGGTCACGTTCAGCCCACGGTGAGGGGGCAGAGAGCGGTGAATGCTGGCGCTCAGGCAGCGCCCTCCTTCTGCAGTCTCGGACCCTAGCTCATGGAATGCTGCTGCTGCCCAGCATAAAGCTGGGTCTCCCCACTTCAGTTAGCTTAATCAATACAGATGTGCACAAAAGCTAACCTCATCCACATAACCCCTCATTGGTGATTCTAAGTCCTGTCAAGTTGACTGTCATCATAAACCAGAGCAAACCGTTTCTGCCTGTTGAGACAGTTAAGATGATTCAGTAAGATAAGCCTTATTTATAAAGACTTCTGCTATCACCATTCTACATAGTAGAGAAATACATTTCAGAAAATAGACTCTTCCTTGTTGCTTTTTCAGAGTTTTTTCTTGCAGGTCCTCCAGTGGTATGGTGAATTTAACTACTGATAGCCATTCCTGCTGTGTTAAGGTGCCAGCTTCATGTCTGGGCAAAAAATGCTTTCTGTAAAGCACCAGATAGTAAATATCGTGGGTGAGTGACAGAGTCACATATACTTGCTGTCACTTACTCTTCTTCTTTTTTGTACCCCCTTTGAAATATAAGAACCCTTCTGAACTTGAGGATCACACAGAAGTGGATGCAGGGCATGGTGTGCTGGCTGACTCTCTTGGACCCTGTGCTCTGCTGTATCAGGGTCCTGGGTCCTGAGATTGTTCTGCTCCATCTTTCAGGTCAGAAAGTGATAATGGGAGAATAGAAGGTCCCAGTATTAAAGGTGGAGCTCAGTTTCAAAATTGTGTCATCTCCTTTCCTGCCCCCAAATTCCCATGTGCGTCATATATTCCTGAGACCAGGCAGGGCTGAGGAAGCAGTCTGCTGGTGCCGGTTTGACAGACACACCAACTCAAACAACTTCTTTGCCTGCAATCCTTCTGCACATCCACTTGGAGCATCAAATCTTCATTTTAATTTTAAACTCCTGGGGTTTTCCACCATCAGGTCTCCTTTATGGAGCAGCTATATTTTATGAAAATAGTGTCTGTTACTGTGAAGTAAGCTTACATGAGCCTGACACTTTTACAGTTAAAAAAAATGTAGGCACATTCTTTGTGAAATGACAGTATTAAATTGCAAGTGATGGTGGTAAAGAAAATATTTAAATTCGCAGCTAAAATAGTGCTTGTAAAATGTAATTGTTAGGGAAAGCATGCCAGTTTCCCATTCCTTAAGCTGTTTCTCTATGAGGAAAATCATTTCATTGGGAAAAACAGTAACAAAACTTCCAACAAACTGCTTTCCTACTCCCTTAAAATTGTGCACAAGAAAGATGTATTTGCAGGTCCTGCCGTGGTCTTTGAGATGTCCGTACTGTCCCCTGTGCAGGCCTGGTCCTTCCAGCAGAGCTTTTCTGAGTTCAGTCACTAATGGAATGGCTTCACTTTTCCCTAGGCAAGTCCCAGTGATGGAAGTGACGGCATTTTTGGCGAAAAGAAGGATGACAGCCGGGCAGGTGAGACTGTGTCCTTCTGGAGGCAAAGAAAAGTAAGGTCCCAGTTTGTAGTTACTGTGGAGTTTATATGTAATAAAACTGTTGTTTAAGGAGACATCCAAGTAAGTTAGCCTGCATTAAGCTCCCCTGGAGTCCAAGTACCTTCACCTGACATTGAAGTGCAAAGGTCAAACAGATGATGTCTTAAGATAAGATTGAATCTGAGAAGTCAAAAGAGCTTTAATTTCACTGATGTGGGTTTGCTTTTTGTTGTAGTCGTTTGTTTTTGTATTCTGAAGTGAACCTAATGGGGCTTTGGCAGTTGGAAGAGCCACAGAAGCCTATTATATGTGGAGAAGGCAGCAGTTTGCTGGTTCTTTCTGTAGATCAGTTGGAACATGAAGTGAGACATAGCAGCCCTGGCCACCACCTCTGTAGCAAGATTGCCGCCCTCCTGTCGTCCCTAGCTCATGGGCTCATTATTAAAGCAAAGCCAGGCTTGGAGTTACTGAGTCTGCTTTCCTTGTACTCAGACAAAACCAGAAAAACAGAATCACTCTGGTTTGATCATATTTGTAAATACTAATGTCTTCACTGATGTTTGAAGCCCAGGATGGCTCCGACCCAGACAAATCACCCTGGCCAGTTTCATCTGCTCTCACGGCTCGTCTCCGGCGTCTGGTCACTATTTACCAGCGCTGCAACCGCAAGGAGCTCTGCCGACCTGAAATGCTAGGGCCAAATAACCAAGGGTACTGGGTTCAGGACGACATGTTCAGGAGAACGTCAGAAATGGACCTCACCAAGGAAGCTCAAAAGAGGTAAAGAAAGGCCAAGCACCAGAAGGGCACACTGAATTAACTGTTCATTGTGTAAAAGTGGCACAAGAAAAAGGTGATGTCTGGGAGGACAAGTGCGTTTGCGTTGTTGCGTGTGACATTAGATTGTTTCTAGAATTCACTAAATACAACCTCCAGTGAAGATGGGGTTGTCACGGTGACTGGAGTCTGATGAGATCTAGGGGCACCCTCTGTTCATAACTGCCTTTTATGAACTTCTAACATATTCTCCCCAAAGTCAGAACCCAGGTTTTGAGGATGTGGCTTAGAAACACCACACACACTGGTTCTGATCCAGAACCACTTCAAGCCCCCTGGTTGTTCTGAAGCTGTCTCATAGCCCCAGGTTTTATCAAGTCTTTGAGAACAATAAAGCCGTGAGATGCAGGCCCAGAAGGAAAGTATAACTTCCTTGTACTTTACCATGGCTCACAAGGGAATTAAGCTAAAAAGGCCATTTACTGCAGAGACTAGGAGTGACCCAGCAACAAAGCTGCAGGTCTTTGAGTCCATGTTCTGTCCTGACGAAACTGCTGGTAAATTAAAGGACGCCACATAGCAAATCCATTACCTGTCTTTTCTCCCAGAATGTGGTAGTGTGAGCAAATTGTTTCATCCCTTTAACAGCTGTAAAGCCCCTTGTTCCTGCTTCTCATTCTTCCACTGACCCCCACTGCAGACTCCATTCCCAGCTTGGGTCCCACTGTCATAACCATAGCAAGACCCTGTTTCGGGGACAAGTAGAAACAGCTCCCTGTTCCTCTCTGATTCACTGTCCAGGTGGACTAGAAGAGAGCAGGCTGACTTCTACCGAACAGTGTCTTCCTTCGGCGTTGTCTACGATCAAGAAAAGAAAATCTTCGACTGGACGCAGTTCCGTATCATTTCCCGTTTGGACAAAAAGTCAGATGAGAGTCTGGAGCACTATTTTTACAGTTTTGTGGCCATGTGCCGGAACGTCTGCCGTTTGCCGACATGGAAAGATGATGGTAAGAAGACACTTCCTCCCTGTGCGGACAGTGCAGTGGGAGGGAGCCTGCCTGCCCCCACTGCTCAGACTTCAGAATTCCTACAGACGGATCTAAAAGTGGACTCTGCCCTATGAATTCTGATAAATGGGTTCTTAGAGATCCATGAGTTTTAACTGGCTCCACCTTCAATGAAATAAAATTTTTTTTCTCAAGTAATATAACTCCATTGAAAATTGAAATTCAGTTAAACGTCACAGAAATACTGAGATGCTACCATTAACTATGCTGTCCTAGATACGGGGTTTCTTATCCTACTCTAACATTGTGCTTTCCTTAAATGGGATCTTAATAACTTCCCATGTTTTCTCATGTGTGAGCTTATAAGTAGTGGCTGTCTTTTAAGGATCTTCTGAGCTGATAGAAAGCCCTCCTGAAGTTCTCCTGGTTATGATTTGCAACAGCTTTTCTCAAGTCCTCCTTCAGCCTTATATTTGTAGATAAACCATGGGACCATGTTTTAGACAAGCTCCCTTTCCCTGAGCCATATCCCCAGTGTATGACCCTGTTTTAAGAAAGCTGAAACAAACATTGAGTCTACCCAGAGTACGTTCTTGGCTGATGACTATGTGTTTTCGCCTCTGCACCCAGATGATGTGGTTCACTTGGGTCAGTGAGCTAGGTGTATTGGAAAGATCTGGACCTCTGAATCATACTCATAAGGTACATAAAGTCCTTAGTAGAGGCAGCACACAGCAAGGGCTTATTAAGTGGGAACTAATGTTATACACAGGGCTGATGTTTTCCTGCCCTTCTTTATCCCTCCCTTGGGTCAGCACTGTCCCTGCTGGAGCTGCTGCCTGTTCTAGAAGGAGCTCACACCAAAAACTGAGGAGCCAGGGGGTTAAACTATAAGACAAAGATTCGAGAGCTCAGGCAGGGACCCTCTAAAGCCACCTTACCTGTTAGCTTTGTGTTTCCCCTTCTCTCCAGGCCCCCCTGATGCAAACATCTATGTTGAACCCATCACTGAGGAACGGGCTGCAAGAACTCTGTACCGCATTGAACTGCTAAGGAAGATCCGTGAGCACGTGCTCAGGTGTCCTCAACTGCACGAGCGCCTCCAGCTCTGCAGGCCCAGTCTCTACCTCCCAGTCTGGTGGGAGTGTGGGAAGCATGATCGGGACCTGCTTATCGGGACTGCCAAACATGGGCTCAACCGCACCGATTACTACATCATGAACGACCCCCAGCTGTCCTTCCTAGATGCCTATAGAAATTACGCCCAGCACAAAAGAACTGACACCCAGGCACCCGGAAGTCTCTGTTGCATTTACCAGACCAACTCCAAACTCTATGAATCTCTTACATACACTCCAATGAATAGGACTTCAGAGTCTCTTGAAAGTGAACCTGAGAATCTGGTAAAAGTAGACAACAGAGATGATCACCTCAGTCTGCCCGGGGGCTTACCTGATATGACCTGTGAGAACTTTATTTCTAAAGTTCAGGAGGTCATTTCCATTGACCACGATGAAAGCTTGCTGCCCGAGTCCTTGGAGGACATGATGTATGGTAAGATGGGGCTCAGCCGAGAGTCGGGCTCTTTTCAGGAGAGTCCAAGCACCAACCGGGAATCCAGGAGCAGTGCCATCGTCATCTCTGCCAGCAGAGATGGGAGCTGCCAGTCTGCCAGCCACGAAGCAGAGTTAGCGTCAGACGCCTCCCTCATGAGTCGCTTAGAAGCAGGTGTAGCTCAAATGAACATAAAAGGCGGAAAACACAGGCTGATGTCTATTTCAAAAGAAGGGGAGCCTTGCTGCGGTGAAGCGGGACTGGGACCCGAAAGCGCAGGGCACCTGGAGTCCAAGTGCTTAGCTTCCCCTCCCTTAGATGCAGGAAGTGAAAGTGGGTTTGTAGATCTGTGCAGTCTCAGTGTCTGTGACTCCAAAAGAGACCTCTCATCAGACCAACAATTACTTGATTTATTAGAAAATAAAAGTCTAGAAAGTAAGTTGATTTTGAGTGAAAACCAGAGTGATGAGGAGGAGGAAGAGGAAGAAAATGAGGAGGATGCCTTAGCTGTGGTAGCAGGCACCAGAGACAGGCCAGAGGTTTTGCGTTTCACAGAGCCCACTGGTAGCCTCCCAAGGGAAAAGAGCCTCAGCTTCCACCTGGATGCAGCCAAGAAAGGAAGCCTAGAGGTGGGAAGCCAGACCCCTGGGCCACAGAGGACTTTCCCACCTACCACCTGCCAGTGTCACTGCAGACACACGGCAAGGTGGGCGCGAGGCCTCGGCAGCGAAGACCTCGACATGGAGAGACCCAGGGTTTATCACCCAGACCCGTACAGAAGCAAAGCCAATAACACCACAATGGAAGGAGATCCTGCTCTTGTTCCACCAGAGCCATTTAAAGTGAAGCATGAGGTTTTAAAAGAACCTTGGAAAGAAAGTACAGAGGGAAAGAAAGGTTTCTCCACATATGCTCCTGAGGGAAGTGAGCCCAAGTCAGAAGATACAGATTTAGAGAATAAAGATGATTATGATAAAGATGGAACCTGCCATAGTCAAGGTAAAGTGTGTAGAATATCGTGGTCACATGATGAGAAAGGGGGGAGGACCAAAGAGGGAGGGACAGTGCCCATCCATTTTAACTTCTAAAATACACCTGCCCACCCTCGCTGTGTGGTCCAGACTAAAGAGTGCAGGCCATGATCTGAGAACTAGACAGAACACTTCATCTGTGGTCATCTTGGAAAGCTGAGGATAACTGGAGAGCCCTAGTGCCTCTGCTGCGTTAGCCACGTGGCCTGGGCAGGGACTGTGTTTTATTTGGGAGTGGCACACTGGCACCCGGGGAGATGGCTCATTCTTACGCTGGATCAGGTGTTTCTGGCTGGTTAAAGTGGCGCGGCTTTGGAGCATCAGAGACCTGCACTAACATAGGTGCCAGTGGCTTACAGCAGTTCCAGAAATACAAGTCAAGTTGGCCTTTAATGTGGGGGCATTTGTGTTAGGTTTCTGTTAGAATGCAGCACCAAGTGGGCTGGAGAGATAGCAATTAAGGCACTTGCCTGCAAAGCCTGAGAGCCCATGTGTGACTGCAGATCGCTCATGGGCCAGCCACAGTAGGCGACACAACCGTGCAAGGTCGCAGCTGCGCGCAATTTGGCACACGTGTCTGGAGTTCGAATGCAGTGGTGGAAGCCCTAGTGCGCCAATTCTCATATCCTTCCTCCCTTCCCTTCCCTCTCCATTAAAAAATAAAAAATAAACCTCCAAAAATTTAAAAATAAAAGAATTCAGCACAAGTGAAAATGACAAAGTGAGCAGGGAGAGGTGGCGCACGCCTTTAATCCCAGCACTCAGCAGGCAGAGACAGGAGGATCGCCGTGAGTTTGAAGACACCCTGAGACTCCATAGTGAATTCCAGGTCAGCCTGGCCTACAGTGAGACCCTACCTCAAGACCACCCCCCCCATACACACACACACACACACAAGACAAAGTTACAGTATCTTTTCAATTAGGGAAATCTTAAGTAAGGACCCAAGTTAGACTTTTCAGTGTTTTTTTTTTTAATTAAAAAATAAAAACAGAAAACTAGATGCTATAGTTCTTTATACTTTACAGGGACATGAACTCAGTGATTGGGGATCCTGATATCAACCGATCCAAGAGTGCATGTCAGGCTGAGCAGAAGCAGGTCACTTACTCCTGCCACTATCAGAACCAGAAAGCATCCTGCTAGTATCTGCCTGGTGATGAGGCTAGTGCTCAAGTTGGGAGACAGCCTTCATCTGAGACAATGCTCTGTATTCAAGGGAGAAGAGAGGAGCAAGGCCCAACTGCCTTGAGTCACAAAATTTAAATGTTAAACTCCCCACCTGTGATTTTGGTCACTATGATGTGACTTTCTAAGGAAGGGATAGTTCTGAACCCAAATTAAAATTTACACACTAGAGTCATTCATGGAAGCTGAACAGAAAATATCTCGATTGACTTATAGCCCAGAAGAGCCTGTCTGTGACCATCTCAGGCTTCCTTCTCCGCACAGGCCATTCAGGATCTGAGCCATGTATTCACTTATAAAACCCACATTGCAGACTACTGATGGAGCTTCGCTGGCAGAGCGCTGGCCTGGCATGCATGAAGCCCTGGGTTTGATATGATTGACCCCCAAGTAAAGCAGCCTTGACAGTACATACCTCTAACCCCGCACATGGAAGGCAGAGGCAGAAGAATCAAGACAGACTTAAACTATTTAGAAACTATTTAGAAAGTTTGAGATCAGCCTGGGACAGGGCAAATGAGAGAAGGAATGTTCCTCCTTCCCTTCTTGGATGGCAGGGTAGGGGCAGAGAACCTAGTAAGCTTAGTGCCCACATAGGTGGGGAGGGGGAAGCACCAGTGTTTGTACAGCCCTGAGAAGCAGTACCTCACAGCTGCCCTTGTCAGGGTTTTACTCTAGTCTTCTTGGCTTTCTTTTGCCTAAAACCTCTCAGTACTGCAATTGAATCCAGAATAAAATCCCGTTTCCTGTCAGGATTATACAACTCAAGGTGATGTAGGAGATTCTGCCCCATGCCTCATCTTCATCCTTTGTTCCTGGTCATCTTTCAGTTCCCAGCACATTGAGAATACATTTCCCTTCCCCTTGCCTTCGTGGCTGTTCCACCCTCCACTAACCTGCTTCGGGAGGTCCTTACTTAGTACTTTCTATCGTGGTACCTTGTTTCCTGCTGGGGCTTTTGGTAGAGCGGAGGATTAATGGGAGAGCACAAGGTTTCACTGCGTAACGCAGGCTGGCCTCAAACTCAACAATCCTGCCTCATCCTCCCTAGTGCTGGGATTTCCGGTGTGAAGTGGCACGTGCTGCGCATTGCTTCTTCCTCTGCGGTACTGGCTCTGCTTGCAGCTTTGTTCCTTCCCCAGGAGCCTGTAAGGACACTGAGGGCTCAGCCAGGTCTCCATCTTTGAGCTCACCAGTCCAAGCAGCATCTGCTCACTGGAGGGAGTTTCTGCAACTGCCTTGGAGAATTGTGCACAGTCAGATGTGCAATCTCCACATTTCCAAGCATAGACTGTCCTTGTCGTTTTACCTAGAACAGGGCCCACAGCGATCTTGTCTCTGGCACATGTGTGCCATCTGCTCATTCCCATCACCACTGATGAGCAGGTCCTGAGCAGCCACTCCACATGATGATCTCCCTTCACCGTCACTTAAGCATCCGAGAGGAAACTGAAAGGCATCATCTTACATGAATGAGGTTTCTCTATCTCAGCTTCATGACTTTTCATCCTGCCTCAGTAGTAGCGCCCTCTTGCTGTGTCACATTTGATACTTCATAGACTGTCCCTTCAAGTGTCAAAAGCATTATAATGATCAGTTTCATCTTGTCCATGATATCAGTGAGAAACGTAGCCTTTCTTCTCTTCCTCATGGAATCACAGAGAACTTTCCCTTCTCTCTGCAGGAGGGGGATGGAGCAAGCTCCTCATAGATGATGTAGGTGATGATAGGCGTCTGTGCATGGGGGGCCTCAGCCAGGATTTGCCTTTGTGGCTTAACTAATGTAGTTTTCTTGGAAAAAGAAGGTGCCGTGATTGGTAACTTAGCATAAGTTAGCACAGGGTGGGCTGGTTTACAACCGGAAAAGACAAATGTCCAGCTCCCTCAGACCACTACTGCCTCTCACCTACCTAATGAATGTTTGAAACCTCTTCCAGACTACCCAGGCAAATACTCTGAAGAAGAGAGCAAGAGTTCTGCCTCAGGCATCACAGGAGACTTTGGTGACGACCCACAGGAGTCTCGGGCTCCTACCATTGCTCAGCTGCTTCAGGAGAAAACCCTGTATTCCTTCTCCGAGTGGCCAAAGGTACCTCACAGAGATTGCCTCCTCCACCCGAGCACTCGGAGCTCTCATTCCTCTGTGCTGAACAACCAGCCTTGTTGTGAAGATGGCTCACTTGAGAAAAGATGCATGCCCTAGACCAAACTTGTGACACTGCAGTTGGTCTCATTGTCCAGACCAACATTTGTCTGAAAGGTTACAAACTGAGTATCTCTGAGTGATCTTTTCTGATCACCCCTTTGTCAGAAAACCTGATCCTAGATTTCAAGGGACTGTGAATTGGGGCAACTTAACGCTTGTTCCTCAGAGCCATTAATCCTTCTCCCCTCTAGGATCGTGTGATAATTAACCGCTTGGATAATATCTGCCACGTGGTGTTAAAGGGGAAATGGCCCTCTAGCCAGCCGTTCGAGCCCTCAGCTGCACCCCCAGCCCCCGCCGTCACTGGAAGCAGCCTCTCAGAGCCCGAAGCCACAGAGCGCAGCTTCAGCAATGGCACAGCATTGGCAGCCCACGTCCAGAAGGTGGGTGCGCGCTGCGAGCCAGGGACAGTGGCCTTACCCCGCTCCTCAGCTGAGTGGGTTATACAAGCATTTGAGTGGTTGCAGTATTTGGGGTGTTGTGTTGTTTTTTGCTGGATAACTAGTGTTAACTGGGTCTTTAGGCTTCGTTCTGTAGGCTGTGGAAAGTTATCGAAGCAGAAAAGTGCATGGTGAAAGCTGGGTTTTACACCTGAACGGGGGCCTGCAGGTTGTTAGGGGAGGTGAAGACAGGAGAGGACCAGGCCTCTTGACGAGGGGCAGAGGGCAAGTGGGGAACTGACACAGAGGAGGTTCTAGGCTTCAGCTTAGAGGCAGAGTGGACACATAGAAAGGAATGAATTTGGCAAGGAAGACTTAAGGAGAAAGTAGATGACAAGAGAGCAGTGATGCCTGATAGAAACTAGGAACTGAAGGCAGGAATGAGTACTTCTGTGGAAGGGTGGTGGTTGTGAAGTGAGCTGTTAGCACACTGGTTCTCACTTGCCTACATGTGGGAGTCACCTGGGGACCTTCAAAAGCTACTGATTCTGATTTACTTGGTCTGGGGTGTATCTAGTTATTGAGTTGTTTTTTGTTTTGTTTTGTTTTAACCTTTCCACTGGTTCTGATGGTCAGATGAGGCTGAGCATCCCTGGGTCATAGTCTTCCAGCTGCAGTTCAGTTCATGGAATAGCAGCTTTGGCAGCGTTTGGAAGCCTGTTTAAAATGTAGACTCTCTG
This sequence comes from Jaculus jaculus, assembly GCF_020740685.1. Classification (NCBI taxonomy): domain Eukaryota; kingdom Metazoa; phylum Chordata; class Mammalia; order Rodentia; family Dipodidae; genus Jaculus; species Jaculus jaculus. The sequence continues at coordinate 121,532,533 of NC_059109.1, read as the reverse complement.
GTTCTACCCCTGCCGTGCCCAGGTAGAGTCTACATTTTAACAAGACATCCGGGTAGCTTGGGGCCAGCATGTGGAGAAGTTGGGTTTGAAGTCTGCGAAGATGATGTCTGGAAATAATATGGGGTCTGAGAAGGAGCTGTTCAGCCACTACAGAGGCATTCAAACCTTCCGCTCTGTGTGTGTGTTCACAGGAGAGCTGCTTAGCTCCAGTATTCACAAAAGACGAACAAAAGCACAGACGTCCCTATGAGTTTGAGGTGGAGAGGGATGCCAAGGCTCGGAGCCTAGAACAGTACTCTGCCACCCATGGGCACCCCCCCATCGTCCTCAATGGCTGGCATGGGGAGTCAGCTATAGACCTCTCCTGCTCGTCAGAAGGGTCCCCAGGAGCCACATCCCCTTTCCCAGTGAGTGCCAGCACCCCTAAGATTGGGGCTATCGGTTCACTTCAAGGAGCCCTCGGCATGGACTTGTCTGGGATTCTCCAGGCTGGCTTGATCCATCCTGTGACTGGACAGATTGTTAACGGAAACCTCAGGAGAGATGATGCAGCCACAAGGAGGCGGAGAGGGAGACGGAAACATGTTGAAGGAGGGATGGACCTCATCTTTCTGAAAGAGCAAACGCTTCAGGCAGGAATCTTGGTAGGTATATGAGGCTAAGAACTTTAACCTTTCTCGCCAGAGAAACAGCCCTCCTCAGGCCCCCAGTATACACCAGTACTTACTGTATGGGTCCTTTACTTCTATTTCAGTTGTCCCACTCTTTTTCTCTTACTAGAAGATGCCTTCTGCATTTTCTATCTTTAGATAGCTACTAACCCATCAGCAGCCAGCAGTGTGGCAAGATAAGCCAGGTCTTATCTCAAATAGAAGCAACCCAAATCCTGAGTATTTCTGAAGAGGAGCCCCAGGCAGTGGGATGAGCAAAGCCAGATGACAGGGTTGCATTTGCCGCAGCGGTTCTGGAGCATAGCGAAGCTCTCCAGGAGCTAGATGTGGGGGTGGGAGGCGGTGCTGGCTCTGCTACCTGACATGGGACGCTACTGGATACTCTGCCCCTCTGGAATGCCCCTGCTCCAGGCAGCTGTACATTCCGCAGATCACACTGCGTTCTGAGCTCAGGGATCATCGTCAGCAATGGAAGAAGGCAAGAGAAAACCCCTCAGCACTTTGCTCAGTGTTTCCCATATATGGGCTCTTGAGTCCCAGAATAATCTCGCTTTGTGTTTTCTGATTTTAAAAGGAATGACAATGGCCAGTAATGAGTGCCCACTGTGTGGTAGGCACTATGGCCAGGGTTTTTCATAATTGTCCTATTTGAGCCTCTCAACAGCCCTGTAAGGGTCTGAGGAGGTAGTTCGTGGATAAAGCACTTGCCATGCAAGAATGAGACTCTTGAGTTTGGTTTCGCAGAACCCAGGTAAAGCCAGACACCATAGCAGGCATCTGTAATCCTTGGTGCCTCTGTGGTGAGGGGGGAGAAGGAGACAAGAAAATTTCCCCAGAAGCCCATGAACCAGCTCGTCTGGATGACACGGACCAGAAAAGCAAGAGAGAGCGCCTGCCTCGGCACAGTAGAAGGACGGCCGCCACTGCCTGGCCTGCACACAGGCCCCGTGGCACAGGCCCCCACACCCCCACATGGCAGCAGCTGGGAAAAAGACGACCAGACTGAAGCTTTTAAAAGCATCAAGTAATTTGCCCCAAATTATCCACCTACTAAGTGGCAGAGCAGGAAACAAAACCAAGGGCCTTGCTCTCCAGATACTGAAAGCATTAATGATGAGTTGTAACATTGGCAGTATGTCGTCCTCTCAGATTTTAATCCAGGAAGGTGAAGTAGCAGATTCTTTCCCCACCCAGTCCTACATGCTATTTTTTTTTTCTTTTTCATTTTAATAGTCTGAGATTTGGGTTATACCCCAGCACTTTTTTTGGTTTGGTTTTTAGAGCAGGGTTTCACTGTAGCACAGGCTGACCTGGAACTCACTCTAGCCTAGGCGGGTCTCGAACTCATGGCAGTCCCTCGGCCTCAGCCTCCTGAGTTCTGGGATTATAGCTGTGGACCACACTGGGCTGGTATCATTTATTTTGAAATGAAGTCTTACTTTGTTGTCCAGGCTAGTCTTAAATTTGTAGGCTCATTTATTTTTTGACAGTTTTGTTTTGTTTTGGTGTTTGGGTTTTGGTTTTTTGAGGTAGGGTCTCACCTCTAGTCCAGGCTGGCCTGGAACTCACTGTGTAGTCTCAGGGTGGCCTCGAACTCATGGCAATCCACCACACCCAGCTATTTCTTGACAGTTTTATGCATGGATATATTTTTTCATGTTCACCCCGGTTATCTTCTTTTGTTTCCTCCTGTTGAACTCCTTCTTACCATTAGCCTCCAAAAGATGTGCTTCTTTGATGCTTGTGTGCCCAGGGCTGGTGGAAGACACTGAGTTCACTAGCGTTGCTCACGTAAATATGGGTGAAGGATCATTTACCAGAGCATGGACAGCCTACCTGGCAACCGCCCTCCCATCAACCATCAACTAACTGCCAGTAGCTCTTCAGGGAGAGTTGGGTCCCTTTGAGCTCCTCCACCGTCCATAACAGAATGCTCTCGGGGCCCAGTCTTGTGCAGGGAACCACAGCTGTTGTGAGTTCATGAGTGCGACAGCCATGTCTTGTCTGGAAGACAGCGTTTTTACAGCACTGCTCCCTGTTCTTCATCTCTTGCATTCATTCCACTCCATCTTCCAAATATTCCCTGAGCCCTGAACGGGGTGGTACAGATGTCTCATTTAGGGCTGGGCATGAAGTAGTCACGTATCCTCAGCACAGTGAGCAGTTACCAGTCTCCGCAGTAATCAGCAAGTGTGGGCTTAGCCACTTGATCCTCTAGCCTCAGCCTCCTGTGTAGGTGGGATTGCATTGGGATTAGAGGGGACCTTTAAAAGCTACTGGTTCTGAGGCATCTGGTACCTACATAGTAATGTTCCCTTCTTTTGGAAATACAAAGCCACAATTTCCCATAGTACTTATAGACAGGAGCTGGAGGGCCAGCGATGCCTGGAATCGTAGGTAAGGATGGAAAGGAATAGACTGAACCACAGCAGGCAGGATGGAACCCAGTGTTGCTAAGTAGGTTGGGAGAAGTGCATTCAGGGAGAGGACCTCATAGCCTGTGTGAGAGCAATGGTGGGTCAGTATTTGGGAGGATTCTAATTGAGGCTGTGATTATGAGAAGTAGATGGAAAAGCTCAAGAACACCTACACCTGTTAGGAACTAGTTTTCATCCTGCCACAGTTACCTGTACATACTCCTTTCCCTTAATTCAGGAAGTCCACGAAGACCCGGGGCAGACCACCCTGAGCAACACACACCCTGAAGGGCCAGGAACTGCCACCTCCATCCCTGAGCAGACAGCAGCATCCAACAACCAGACTGAGAAAGCCGCTCCCAGCAAGAGCCTGCTCGACTGGCTGCGGCAGCAGGCTGACTACTCCTTGGATGTTCCTGGCTTTGGGACAGTAAGTGTTGTTGGTGACCCCCAAGACCACTGTTAAATTAAGGTGCTGCTGATTTGAGGCCAGTTTTGATCAGCATATGCTTAAAGAAGCCACAAGATAGAAGCTGTTTGGGAGAAACTGTGTGAGAGCATCATTTTAAAGATTTTTGTTGTTGTTGTTTGAAGTATAAATTGTAGGTTAATCCTCCACTAACAGAAATTACCGTGCCCCCCCACCCCCATCTCAGAAGAAGGAGACATGCAGAACCTTCTGAGGACAGAACTTGGCTTTAGTTCAGCCCTAGCTCCCCAGGATGGCACACAATGTCCTAAGTTCAAAGAAGTCTTCAGGCTGCATGAACTCTACCACAAGTTAATACATCACTACTTTCGGGATGCTTTCTTAGTTTTGGGCCTCTCCTACAAGTCAGCTTGCCGCCTTTACTCTGTCTCAGTCCTTCTAGTTAGGAATCTGTAGGGGGTCTCCTGAGCACTCTTGTCTTTTTTTCCCCCACTTGTTCCTCTGGGCATAGCTGACTGTCCAGCTGCTCAGACAAGAGAGCCTGTGGGAAAAGGAGGCTGAATTCGTAGTGTACGCTCTCACAGGACCAGCCTGCCGGGCAGGTAGCAGTGGAGAGAGTGTCTGAGGAGGCTTAGGATTCAGCAGTGCCCTAGCAAGCTAATGGGTTGGGGTCCTATGTAGAGCACCACTAAAGAGAAAAGAACCCCCCTCCCCGCCCCAGCTGAAAAACACAACCCTCAGCAGACTTTGTGGCCGAGTTTTTTTGTGTTTTTTGTTTGTTTGTTTGTTTGTTTTTTGTAACATTGGTCTCCATTTGCCTCCTAGAATTATTCAGACAAGCCAAAGCAGAGGAGGCCACGCTGCAAAGAACCTGCAAAATTAGACATCAGCTCTCTGAGTGGAGAAGAGAGGGTTCCTGCTGTCCCCAAGGAACCAGGATTGAGGGTAGGAAGGGGGTCTTAGTTGTGGGCACAAGGGGAGCATCTTGGTCGAGTGCATGTGACAGAAATCCCTAATGAGTATCTGGGTAACAGATTGGCAGAGGACAAGCAGCCAGCACAGAAACTGAATAGTCAGTGGTGCCACGGACATTGTTAGGCAGAGCTGCGACTCCTCTGGCCTTGTTTCTATCTTCACCTCCTAAACAGTGTTAAGTCATCCCAACGTCTTATTTTTTTGTTTTGTTTTGGTTTTGGTTTCTATTTGTAATGTTAAAGGGGATGAGAAACGTAAACCCTCCATAGCAGTCTGTTTCTAGTGTTTAGCTAATGTCATGGAAATTTTCATGTTTTATCTTGAGTTTTTAATGACCATTTAAGACATTTCTTCCTAGTGCTTCCACAATGGCAATGAAAGACAGCTGACTCCAGGCGCTGCCTTTTTCCTATTATAGAATCATGAGACTGGAAGCAACTTCAAAGACATCTGCAGAATACTTGGGGTATAACGAAGCTGAGTTAATTATAGTTTACAGATGCTGCAAGTTCAGAATAGAAAAGCCATGGCCTCTAGGGGGCAGCAGTGCATTTCCCTCAGAAACATGTTCAGGGCACAAATGTACGGCAGTGAGCTTTTACCCTGCCCAGAGTGCATCCTGCCCAAATAGGAGCTTCTCAAGCTCTCTGTGGAGACTAGCTTGTCCTGAGCTGTTCCATGGATGCAAGCTCTCCTGAGCACGTGTCAGCCCTCTGTGGCAGCTTTCCTTGCATCAGACCCCTTCTTGGAGGGATTGCCTGAGAGTGGGGTTTTAAGGGGTTTTCTTGTTGTTGTTTTTTGGTTTTTGAGAGAGAGAGAGAATGGGCTCCCCAAGGCCTCCAGCCAGTGCAAGCAAACCAGATGCATGTGCCATCTTGTGCATCTGGCTTATGTGGGTCCTGGGGAATTGAACCTAGAATCCTTTGGTTTTGCAGGCAAGCGTCTCAACCACTAAGCCATCCCTCCAGACCAAGAGTGGGTTCGGTTCTTATTTTAGCTGCAAAATTTTATCCACCCTACTCATTTCCTCTGTGTGCAGACAGGAGCTGTCAGTGGCTTTGTCACTCACCCGTCAGTACCACAGTCTCATGAAAGGAGCCCGGGCCAGTCCCTCAAGTCTGTCGTGTTGGGAAAGCTGTCCTTCCCCCACCACCGCCTCTGCTCCTGCTTTATTAGTACAATGTCATTGCTGGCTTTTTCTTGGACTTCCTTGGGTTACACTAGCTGATTCTGTTTTGATCCCATCCATCTGTAACAGCACCGGGTAGAGACCTCCAGTCCAGGGCTGGGGAGACAGTGTAGTGGCTAAGTGCTTGCCATGCAAGCATGAGGACTGCACTTCGGATCTCCAGCACCCAAGTGAATGCTGGGTGGGTGTAGCAGCCCACCTGTAATCCCCAGGAGAACCTGGCTAGTTGGACTAGACAAACTGCTGAGCCCTGGGTTCAGCTGAGACCCTGCAGTGGAGAGTGATCCAGGAAGATATCTGGTGTCCACTTGTGGCCTTAGCACATGTGCCCGCACACCGCCTGCAAGCAAAGCCAAGCCTCCAGCTGATGCTTTGTAACAGTCCCTGAGCGTTTACAGATAGGTCGCTTTCTAAGAAGTGTGGTTTCCAAGCCAGGCGTGGTGGTGCACGCCTTTATTCCCAGCAGTCAGAAGGCAGAGGTAGGAGGATTGGAGGCCAGCCTGGGCTAGAGGAAGACCCTACCTCAAAAAAAAAAAAAAGTTATGGTTTCCTCATTGGCCTTCTCAGTTTTCCTTATGTTTCCTTTGACATCAGTGCTCATAGCTCCTCCACAGGCACTGACTCATTTCTAGACACCCATTTCCAAGCTAGTTGCAAGCCAACCTCAACCCTGTTTCTTGGCCCCTTTAAAAAAAAAAAAAAGGTTTCTTTTAATTTTTATTTATTACTTATGTGCAAGCAGAGAACGTGAGTACACCAGGGCCTCCAGCTGCTGCAAATGAACTCCAGATGCATCCACCACTTAGTGCATCTGGCTTTACTTGGGCACTGGGGAATTGAATCCAGGCCGTTAGGCTCCATAGGCAGAGCCTTAACCACTGAACCATCTCTCCAGCCCTTGGCCCCTTTTGGGCACTAAGGTAAGACTAGAAAGCCCTTGTCCACCTAGTCACACAGCTACACACTTGTCACTCCAGGTCGGCCATGTGTCTCCTGCTGCTCGTCCCAAAGCGCTCACATGTGAGGTCCAAGGCTGAAACCCCACCACCCCTTCTAGAAATGCTGGACTCTCGTGAGGAGCGCCTCCTCACGTTTAAGCCCCCAGTCCCCGCTCTGTGTGCTCATTCACTCTGTGTACACACACACTTCTGTTTTTAATAAGTTGTGTACGTGCATATTATACATGTATCTGGGGTTTTTTTTGTAGATATAACGTATTGTTCCTACGTTCTCTAGCAAGCATCCCCTAACAACACTTTGCTATATAAGTGCTGCCATGATACGTGTGAGCATTAATATCTAAATTCATATTTAGGTTTCGCCACTCACTCCAAAAATGTATTTCACAGCTGGCATTGCCATTTTTCTACACAACCACCCTCAGTTTCTGTTGGATGAGCCTACTACCCTTCTTGGAAGAATAGGAAAGCTTTGGAGGCCATGCTTCTCTCACTGCCGCCTAACACTTAGAGTTGAAACAAACATGATCGTGTGTTGATACATGAAGGTGTTCTTGGGGAGGAGTGGCTGTCAGCCATGAGGAGAGCAGTGTTGCTTGAACGAAAGGACCCTCCTTTTCCTTGCTTCCCCTGCTCCCTAGAAGAGAAAGCAGGTTTGCTCCCAGGGTGTAATTACCCAGGGGGAGAGCTGCCAAAGCCCATCTGACCGATGTGTGTGGTCGTAGAGCTGGGAGGGGCACCCGCCTGGCGTGGGCAGCAGCTTTCTTCCACAGGAAGTGGTGAGTGCTGACTTCCTGTAGCAGCGCTCCCCTTGATGTGCCGTATGTGACCTCTGTTCACCCCGGGCTTTTCTGCTTCTGCTCTCCAGACCTGAGAGGGGACAGAGACCAGCCTCCACCTTGAGGTCTAGTTGTCATTTCTGAGAGAACCTCATAATCCTGCCATACCCCTGATTCTCAAGCGCAGGGAAAAGATGTTCTCAAACATCATGAAGCCTGAGGGGCACACTCTGTACCTAGTGGACAGGGCCAGGGAGGCCAAGGGTCTTAAGTGAGTTGTGTAGTCCTGGGTGCTCTGGCAAGGATCTCAGTTTAAAATATGTTAAAGGTCTGATTTATAGCAGATGATTAGAAAACAAAGTGAGCTGTTCTGCACTGGGACCTGAGCCTGTTTCATACTCAGCAGAGAGATTTGTGAGCTGGAGTGTGCTCCTCCAGTGACGAGTGAGAGGAGGAGCTCTAAGAGCACAGGTGGTATAAGGAAGAGGCTCCTCAGCACCTTTCCTTGGCTCTTGGTCTGCAGGAAAGGCTCTGGAGGAGCCTTGGGTCAGAGTTGTGCTTACCAAGCAAAGTCATGAGCAAGCAGGGACCCAAGACTGCACAGTGTAGACACAGGGCCAGCCCAGAGCAGCTGGTGTGCACTGACGAGCTCAAGACAGGCTGGTTAAAAATGACCTCTTCAGAAGGTGATGGAAAGAATGTAAGAGCCAAAGGAAGGGTAGGACTCCTTACAACGTGCTTCCCCCAGAAACAAAATGGCCTGGATATCCATGACCTCAGTGCCTGACACCACCTACACAAGACCATCATAATAGGAAAAGATTGTGACATCAAAATAAAAGAGAGACTGAAAGGGGGAGGGGACATGATGGAGAGTGGAGTTTCAAAGGGGAAAGTGGGGGAGAGAGGCCATTACCATGGGATGTTTTTTATAATCATGGAAGTTGTTAATAAAAAAAAATTTTTTGAAAAAAGAAGACATAAAGCCAATAACCTAAATTTCTACTTTAATACTAGTAAGCATAATAAAGAAAAAAATAAATAAAAGATGGCCCATTTGAGAAGACCAAAAAAAAAAAGTTTGATCCATAGTTAATGTAGAATCTGAAGAGACCGAGGCAACTGTGCAAGTTGAAAGAATTTAAGTGAATTTGGCAATGAATAGTCAATGCCACCATCTAGATTCTCCTATGGCTAGTACTGCATTGGCCCTGTTGTGGGCGATCACCCATCCGTCCTCCCTCCCTCTATCCATCAACCCATCATCTGTCAATCTATCATCTTAATGCATGTCAGAGTGACCTGCAGATGTCCATAACTTCCACATCATGACCCAGAGCTTAGTATTTGTTTACAGATAAACTCTGTTTATTGGTATTTGTTTATAGGTACACTCCGTTTACCTAGAGTTACAGTACTTGTTTCTTTTAATGTAAATGCCTCTATGATAACTACCCCTTAAATCTGAAATGTATATTCAAAGATGACCTCTTCAGTGTTCTTGGGGATGGCACCCAAGGTTGTCCTCTGGACTCCAGCAGCATATGCACGCACACATGCATGGATTTTTTTTTTAAAAATCTTTTTAGCCTTGCCTCATCCTTTAGGTCTTTATTGTCACTTTCTTTAGAGATAAGGAGGCAGAGCCAGGCGCGGTGGCGCACACTTTTCATCCCAGCACTCGGGAGGTAGTGCTAGGAGGATCGCTGAGAGCTCAAGGCCAGCCTGAGACTACATAGTGAATTCCAGGTCAGCCTGAGCTAGAGTGAGACCCTACCTCAAAAAAACAAAAAGAATAAATAAATATAAATGTTTTCAACGTATAAAACTTTTTTTTTTTGAATAAAGGAAATAAGGCATAGGCTGGAGAAATGGCTTAGTGGTTAAGGCGCTTGCCTGCAAAGCCAAAGGACCCAAGTTTGATTCCCCAGGACCCACAGTATCTGAAGTTCATTTGCAGAGTTCATTTGCGGTGGCTATAGGCCCTGGCATGCTTATATTCATATTCATTCTCCTCGTCTCATAAAAAACAAAAACGTAGGCAGGAGTTTCTCCATAGTAAGTGCTGGCACATTCCAGCACTTGGGTTGGTTCTGTTCGGAGCAGCAGGTGTGTGACAGGAGGTGGGGTAGAAAGGTCTCAGGGAAGCCCTTGCCTGTAAGGTTTTTGTTGCTCTGTTTTTGGTGAGTGTGGGTGTGCACAGCAGAGAACACACAAGAGGACAGCTTTCCAGTGTTGGGATTCACCTCACACCTCTTTGGATTCGACATTATTTATCAAGCAAGCTGCCCACCTGCGAGCCTCTGGCAGACTCTCCCAGTCCCCTCTTGCCAGCAGGTACGGCCTGCCTCAAGACCCCTGCTTCCGCCGCGGCGGTTCACGCGGGTGCTGAGCTCTGAGCTCACACTGCACCTCGCCACTGAGCCCTCTCCCCGCTCCCTCCCTCCTTCCCTTGAAGGGAAAGGTTTCTTCCAGTTCTGTGATACTCAACAAAGGAGTGAGGGGTTTTTGTTTGTTCAGGTATTTTTTGAAAATTTTTTCTCTGGACTGTACTTTGGGAACTTGGAAGACAAGTATAGGACTTCAAAAGTAGCTGTCTCTCAGGACTCAACTACTAGGATCAAGTGTGTTCTGTGACGTGTTCTCTGGGAATGTTCGAGATGCTGATACTAACTCATGGCGTGTGGCGAAGATGGAGATGATGTGATGATGGTGGAGCTGAGATGGTGTGGCGGTGGAGATAATGGATTGACGATGGTGGAGATGGTGTGGCGACGGCGCCAGTGGCGGTGATGAAGGAGATGATTCGATAACGCCCTGACATGGGGCAAGTGCTTAGTGAGTGGCAGATGGCATTTCTTTTGTCGCTATTCTTGTCCCCACTGCTCCTTCCTGAGCACCCACTGAAGTGCTGTCCACTCAGCGTGTTCTGAAAGGGTTCTCCTCTGTTACCTGCAAACACCCTCACGCCCAGAGAGCCGCGCACCTGGGTGTAATGCATTAGCAGCACACAGATGACATGACGTGCGTGCGTTTAGTAGTTTTGGAAGAAGAGAGGCAAAAAAGCCAAAGCTCTGAATTAAAAGTTTCTACACCAGTTTCTCTTAGTTTTTCCAAGGTAGGGTCTCACTCTAGCCCATGCTGACCTGGAGTTCACTGTGTAGTCCCAGGATGGCCTTGAACTCACAGTGATCCTCCTACCTCTGCCTCCCGAGTGCTGGGATTAAAGGCGTGCGCCACCACACCCGACAGTAAGCATACCTCATTTTTTTAATAATTTACTTATTCTTATTGACAACTTACATGATTATAAACAATATCCCATAGTAATTCCCTCCCCCCACTTCCCCCTTTGAAACTCCACTCTCCATCATATCCCTTCCCCCTCTTAATCAGTCTGTCTTTTATTTTGCTGTCATGCCCTTTTCCTCCTATTATGAGGGTCTTGTGTAGATACTGTCAGGCACTGTGAGGTCATGGGTATCCAGGCCATTTTGTGTCAGGTGATCATGTTTTAAGGAGTCCTACCCTTCCTTTGGCTCTTACATTCTTTTCACCACCTCTTCCACAATGGACCCTGAGCCTTGGAAGGTGTGATAGAGATATTTCAGTGCTGAGCACTCCTCTGTCACTTCTTCTCAGCACCATGCCAGACCTTCATGGAATCATCTCTCTTAAACTGCTTGTAGGCCAATCCTTAGGCTTAGCCTTTAGATATCCTTAGCTTTACTGACTTCTCCGTCCACGTTCTTTAGGGCTCCGGGCCATGGTAGCAGAGTTTCACTAACCCTTCTGTATCTCCTAGTGAGACTTGTGCCTCCTTTCTTGGCCCCAGTGCCTGCTCCATTGAGGACTATAGCCAGATCCATGCCTCCAGTTCTCACCTGGCACACTGTCCACTCCCTCCGACTTACAGGAGGGAAAAACATTTGCACAAAGTGAAGTCCTGAAAAGGCATCAGATGCAGCTCTAGGCTCACTGGGCTCCAGCACACGGGGGCCAGGCGAGCTCTCCCACTCACGCAGCCCCGCAGGCTCCACGCTGCAGCTACTGGCAACTTGTTCTTGGTGCAAATCCAGTGTCAAGACCCGTCACAGCCATTGTGAACGTTCTAGCTTTGCTCTTGGTAGAACTGAAAGAAGGTGGCAAAATTATGACCAGCTTTGTGCAGAACTGTAGGAAGTAGACACAATGGTGGCATCCCTGTGCTCCAGCATATGTGGAAAGGAACACTGACTTCCTTTGTACCAACAGGGAGGGACCTTAACTCCTCTTCATGAGAAAGAACTCATCAACACAGGTGTAAGCATTTTAATGCCATGGTTCTGTGACAGGGGAGGACAGCAACATGCAGTTGTCTATGACCCTGTGATTGGGAGCATAAATCCTGAAAAAAAAAAAAGAAGTCGCTCTTTCTGTGGAAAAAGAGGTTTCTCTTTCTACAGGAATTCACATTATCTGCACAAGGAGCCCCAGGGTGGCACGATGTAATTGCAATGGCTTGTGTAATTACCTGTCCACAACCAGACCATGTACCCCAAGGAGCAGGTTCCCGGCTGCGTTCTGTGTGCCACAGACCTTCAGATGATCATGATGGGGACTGGCCCATTTGTGTAACTCCAGATGACATTGGGAATCGTAGGAGCACAGGTGCTGCCTGGAACTCTGCTAATTAAGACAATTGGAGAGCCCTCCAACGAGAAGAATGGGAGGGATTCCCCAGCAGTACCCAAGTCCCTTCATTCCCACAGCCCACGTGTACGCATCCCTTCGCACCCCAGATTGTGCCCCTGGGAATTCAGAGAACAGGGCACACATCATTAGTATTAGTGTCCCCTAGCAAGTGTTCTTTCCTGTGCGACATACAACGTGTTAAACCTTCTGATTTCAGTGACAGGCTGGAGGGATGGCTCAGTGGTTAAAAGGCATTTGCTTGATTTCAGTGACTTGAAGTGTCGTCCTTTTCTACCAAAACCAACCCATCCTGGGCCCCACAGCTAGGGCAGTGTCGAGCCGGGCTTTAAGCTTGGGTGTGTGACTCCCTGTGCTGTGAGGAGGGTGAGAGCTGTGTTCCTGAAAGTGGGTAGTGACCACCAAAGAGTCTGTCTAACATGTCTCTGCCAGCTTCTCACGTGCGGAGTTGTTCTTACTGGCAAGTGTATTGGAAGTCCGTTTGGCAGCAGCTGGCATCCTGGCTGTCCTTTGTCAGCAAACAAACTCAGCCCAGCCTGGCTTTGGGGCAGATGCGCCTTGCACGGGGAGCCCTCTGCAACTGGGGACAAGCGGGGTCAGTGAACAGCCCCAGCCAGCATGCCTATATGACTGCCTGCCATCCGGTAACTTTCAACATCCTACTTTTCTTTGTACTTTTTCAGGGATTTCTTCCAGAAAGCAAGTTCAACCACACTCTGGCTGAGCCCGTCCTTCGGGATGCTGGCCCTCGCAGGAGAGGGAGGCGGCCTCGAAGTGAACTCCTCAAAGCTCCAGCCATTGTGGCAGACTCTCCCTCTGGAATGGGCCCACTGTTCATGAACGGGCTGATTGCGGGGATGGACCTGGTGGGATTGCAGAATGTGAGAAATATGCCAGGCATCCCCCTCACTGGGCTGGTGGGCTTCCCAGCCAGCTTTGCCACCATGCCTACTGGCGAAGAGGTCAAAAGCACCCTGAGCATGTTGCCCATGATGTTGCCAGGCATGACCGCAGTACCCCAGATGTTTGGTGTTGGGGGACTCCTCAACACTCCCATGGCGACCACTTGCACTAATACTGTGTCAGCATCTCTCTCAAGCACAACGAAAAGCGGCATGGCAGCCACAGAAAAGACTGCAGAGGACAAGCTGAGCAGCTCCGAGGGAAAGACGGACACACGGGCTGAAGAGAAACCCGGGCCTGGTCCATTTTCTGATCCATCTGAACCCGCAATAACTACCAGTAGTCCTGTGGCTTTTAACCCGTTTCTTATCCCGGGAGTGTCTCCTGGACTTATCTACCCATCCATGTTTCTCTCCCCCGGCATGGGCATGGCTCTGCCAGCCATGCAGCAGGCCAGACACTCGGAGATAGTAGGTCTGGAGAGCCAGAAGAGGAAGAAGAAGAAAACAAAGGGGGACAACCCGAACCCCAGCACAGAGCCTGCTTCTGGGTGTGAGAGGGAGCCAGGCAGTGATCAGAACTGCTCCGAGACCGGCGCCCCTTTACCCCCAGAAAGAGACCACATGGCACAGGCCGGAGAGGGCGGGCTCGAAGACTCTAGCGACGCCAACTAGAACTTTTTCATTTAAGAAATGGTTGTGACGTGTAAGTTTCTTATCCCATAAAGGTTTGTTACTTCCCTCACTTCACCTTCCTAAGAACCTGTGTTTCCATGAGTAATACGACCTACCTAATTTCCTGTCTGGGGACTATGGTAACCGATGTTAATAGTTGCAAGGTCTTGCCACTTCATTAGATAAATGTCGTCTACCTAGTCTAGGAGGCACAGCATTCTGTTTGTTACCCAGTTGTTCATTCCAGCAATCATAGTTAATACAGTACTTGGTGACACGCCCTACCCCCATCTTTTCCAAGATCCCCGCTTACCTGAGGGAGGAAACAGCAAAAGAAAGCTGTCAAGGGATTTACCATTGAAGGTGAAAGAGCAGAGACAAAAGTGTGCGCGCACGTGTGTGTGTGTGTGTGTGTGTGTGAGAGAGAGAGAGAGAGAGAGAGAGAGAGAGAACGCTCCATCACACAGCAATACTGTAATGAGGGAGAAAAAAGCACAGGAGGAGGCAGTGCTGGTGCACATTTTTAGTTAAAACATGTCCCTTTTAACACATGACTGCTAAGTGAATAGTGTAGTGTAAAGTATATAAACTAATGGTTGAAATGCACATATTTCTTTAAAAAAAAAAAAAAAAAACAGAAACCTTCCTAATAGATTTTTCCCCTTCATGGCTTTTCACACGCCTGCAGCAAGAAGAGATGATACCACCCAGGCACTGTTTTGTGTATAGGAAGCATTCCCCTCCCATGAGAAGATGACTGAACCAGGGGAAGCTGTGCACGCCGCAGTACTGCAGCAGTGGCGGGCTCCCGGGCCACAGAGCTGCTCGCTGCTAGGCACTCTGCGCCTCGCTCTCCCAGAGTGCTCCAGGCACATGCTTGCCTCCGAGTTTAAAGAACCTACGAGATTTTTATTTTGTGCCTGCCTTCAGCAAAAGCAAGGCTTCCTGAAGCCTGTGAGAAGGTAGTCACTCAGCACTTGGAAGGTTCTGACTCAGGGTGGACGTTTCAGAACACTTTCGCCACCTTGGACACTACAATTATGAACGGTTGGCCCCTCCATTACTCCTCCACTCTGTGTGTGTCCTCCTGAGAACCCACCTTCCAAACGATAGCTGGCCGAGGCTCTGTGGCAAGTGCGCGATGTTCTCTCTCCTTCCATTTGTCTGTGTTCCAGAACGGAGCGGGGAAGAACCCACCCAGACAGCGCCTCAGCTTCCCTTTTTTTGTTGTTGTTGGTTCCCAGCCTCCCACTCATCACGTCCTCCCCGTGTCTCCCCTTCACGGACAGCTCCCTCCTGAGACTTGAACCAAGTTTGCGGCCCAAACTGTTGGGGGCACAGGGCTCGTGGGGCCCGGAAATGTGGCAGGTGTTACTAAGTACCACGTTCACTTTTCGTTGTCACAATTTACTGTGTTTTTACTGTTTCTGTTACAGTTTTGCTAATTTATCAGAAGGTCCAAAAGTTTGGCATACTATTTCAGCCTGCATTATTTATTTATGATGCTTTTGTCATTGTCTTTTATACATTCGGGATTATAAATTATGTAAATGTGAAAATGAGCATCTCAAAGAAGTCTGTTAAATTGTGACCGGAAAAATCAGTCGGGTGTATTTTGAAAAAGGGGTCCCAGTTTTATGAATCATAGATATAAAGTAGAAATTCTATACCTGATCCTATAACAAGAAAGAATCAAAGGGTTGAATGATCCTGTTTAATGGCGTCTTCGTAGTGTAGATGGTCTGTAACACTGACCACAGATTTCTTAGAAATGCTGCTCTCTATTTAACTAACATTTTGTTCATTTTTGCCTCCAGTGGAAGCAGAAAGGGTTTTTTCAGCTGTTAAATCCTAAAAAAAAAAAAAAAAAAAAAAACAATATAATTTATTTATGTAAAAAAAAATCACTCAATCGATATATTTTTGAACCTTTTAAGTACTAATTTTCTTTTTATCAGTAGAAAAAAATGTATTTGCCCTAAATCCTTAAAATACAAATGCTATAAAAGTTCCTGTATCTTGAAAGCCTTACTGCAACGAGTGTTATAGCCGTCCCGCACAGTCTGCTCTTCCTTGTTGTCCCGTGGTGGTGTTGTGTATAGAAAGTGGCTCTCCCCGGCTCCCACGTCAAGTCCCAGGGCTCACCGTGGATATGACCTGACCACCAGCATGCGCAACCCTGTTGTAGCTTACCAAGCCTGTATGTCAGCCCTCTGGTGTTTAGGCTTCTGTTTGACTGCTGCTGTGACCCTGTTTGCAAATGAAACTTGACACTGTGGATTATTTGCTCTGTAAGGCATAAGTGCTTCTTAGGCTTATTTTGACGTTCCCAAGAGCAAAAGCCAAATTTAAACTCTTCAGCAAAACGTGAGCCTCTTCATCTAAGTCTGTCACTCACAGCCATAACTTTCCTTGGTCATTCTTCACCGATGTCTTACATAATAAATTGTCTGTGGTCTTGATCCTGGATTTGAAAAAAAAAAGACAAAGTTTAAAAGTCAGATTTGTATCTGAGGGATTCACTAGCACTTGGATGTTGCTGCATGGGCATGTTCTGAGTGCACCATGTGCATTCAGGGAAGCTTTTCTCCAGTTTCCCAGGTGCCCGGTTCCTGCTGGATGTTCACCCATGATAGCCAGCCGGCCCTGCTGCTCTTCCTACGGAGCACGGTATCAACATGCCGTGCAAGGGGGTGGCACAAGCTGCTCCCAGACCCAGATCGAAGTCTCCAAAATCACTTTGTTTAACCTCGCAGGACTACTTGGAACCACACTGTGGGACTTGCAAGGGCACTGAACAAACAGTCGTGGGGTGGGGCAGGTCAGTAACACGCAGGTGTGCCTTGGTTGCTTTTTAAAAACCGAGCATCCGTGGCTCTGGGGAAGCCTGACTCCGCAGCCCCAGAAGGACTGAGGTAGCACAGGCCAGAGGACAAGCGCCGCGCCTGGCTTCAGACCGAGCAAGAGTAGCTTACTGGGAAGAAGGCTGAGCCAGCACTCACAAACCCTGGGTTTGATCCCTTGCACCATTTAGAACCCGATGTGACAGTGAACTGAGGAGGTAGAGAGAGGCAAGAGGCACAGAAGTTCATGGTTATCCTTGGCTACATAGTAAAGTGAGGGCCAGCCTAGACTATCTGAGACCTTGTGACCAAAAGAAAAGACTGAGCAGGACACTGGCCAGACTTCGTCTGTGGGTTTCCGACCAGGTGCCAAAAGATGAGTGCATAAAAGACCTGAGGAATGGATGAGGTGTTGTTCAAGAGAGGTCTTAGGGTTCTCTGCTGCCGTTTTCAAATAAAAGTACTGCAGACTTAATCTCTAGTCAACACTTGCACCCTCCCTCTGAATCGGGTGATTGCTGACTCACTAGGAAAATCATGCTTTGACCCCTGGCCTCGGCCCCCGCCCAGGCGTGCGCCCCCTCTGTACAGTCCCAGGCTTGAATCCACACTGAGCTAGTGTCTTTCTTGTGTTTGCCCTAAGTGACCTTGTTCGTCCTGTGGCACCGCAGGGGGCGGGGCAGGGCAAGCTGCTTCTAACCAGCGTGCCTACCAGAAGCCAGCAAGCTTCCAAACTCAGTCACAAAGAGCGGAGCTGGAGCCAGACTGGAAGACAGCATCCCCCGTCGTGAGACCCTCCACCTCAAGAGACTGGAGCTGACTGAAGAGCACACACTTGGGAACATTGGCAAGGGGGTGGGGACAGTCACAGCCTTTGAAAAACCTTAGACTTGATTCACTGACACCCAATTTCCTTAAAGTGGTTTCTTGCAGGAAATATTCATTTTCCTGGCCTGGAAACCACAAAAGAATTTCTTAGGTCAGAAACGAAGCTCACTGAACCCCACAGCTAGGATCTCGATCCAGATCTCCTCTGTGCTGGGCTTGTCCAAACCCACAGTCTGAGGTTCAGGAGTTTAACAACACCGGCCCCGGGCGTCCTGCTCATGGTGGGTGTGAGGTCTTGTGGGATGAAATGGAAATGTGGAAAGGAAGTGCTAACTCCTGTGAGGTCAGTATGGAGATGGAGACAGGATGCTGAAAGTGTTCTGGTTCATCCCAATCCCAAACCCTGGAGTTCAAAAGCAAACTGAGGGAGGGGAAGGGAGGAGCAGAGGCACTGGGAGAAGAAGAAATGATACCTCAGCCTTCTCCAGTTAGGTTTCTCAGCTGTCAGGGAGAGGCACAGGGATGACTAATTTAGACCTTTGGGTTAGTGGTGGGATAGTCAGGTGTTTAACATCCTTTTGTTGTTGTTGTTTTCCAGGTAGGGTCTCACTCTAGCCCAGGATGACCTGGAATTTACTGTGTAGTCGCAGGGTGGCCACGAGCTCAAAGCAATCCTACCTCTGCCTCCTGAGTGCTGGGATTAAAGGCGTGCACCACCACGCCTGGCCCCTTTAGTCACTGTGGTTAGCCAGTAAGAGGGTTCCAGCCCCACTGGGAAGAGGAAACAGAAGGATAATGATGCAGGGGGAAAAAAAAACAAAACATGCTCCAGGTGCCAGGGGCAAAGGAAGAAGCGTTCACGCAGGAGAGAGAAGGCTGAAAGGACGAGGAGGCCAGTGTGAGACAGGGAACAGTGTCCTTAACACTTGCTGGGGTCTGTTCAAAGTGCTTGGTGGCCCTGTTCTGTCCCCACAATAATTCCTTCCCCTTATCCCTGTATACACGAAGGACCTGAGTCCCTGAGAGGGTAAACAACCTACCCAGTTGGTTGGTGATAGAGCTGGGTCTAGAACCGAGGACTGGTTCCAGAGTTTTGAGCTGACATTAGGGGAGCCAGAACTGGGGCTTCCGCCTCTCTGCACTGCCTTAAATAGATGAGCACGAGAAGAGGGCCATGCAAGGCCCGTGCTGCCCCTAGACTATAGCTACCAACTCCAAGGCCACAGGAAGGCCAAGCATTTCTCATCCCTGTTCTAGTGTTGGGAAACCCCAGCTAGGACAGAACCCAGGGGCATCTTAGTATCTGGGTGACTCAGCACTTGGACTCACTAAGGATTGGGTACCTGGGGCCAAGGGCCCTAGGAGAAGCAGCCTACAAAGAAGTGGCACATCTCACCCACCCATGCCCTGACTGACCCACCACATGGGCAGCTAAACCATGTGTGTACCACTAAAGGCTACCACAGCGCATCTTAGTGGGAACTTCTGCAGAACCATCCCACCATCTTTCCCAGAAGAGAACCTGGCCCTGGTCGGTGGTCACCTTCTCTCAGTGGCATAACCAAAATGTAGTGGCCTTGGTCTGGCCTTGACTCTGTACATGAAGCCACAGACTAAGAGTGGACTTCATGTTTAAAAGTTATGAAACAATTCTAAAATATATCAAAATAATTCAAATTTTAGTTAACCATAAATGAAGTTTTTTATCAGTGTGTTCCCACACTCTCTAGTTTATGGATTATCTCTGGTTTTTGTGCTACAGCAGATGTCACAGGTCCTGTGGCTGCTGAGAAAAAAGTTAAAACGTTAGCAGGATGTGGTGGCGCACGCCTTTAATCCCAGCACTCGGGAGGCAGAGGCAGGAGGATCGCCGTGAGTTCGAGGCCACCCTGAGACTACATAGTGAATTCCAGGTCAGCCTGAGCTAGAGTGAGACCCTACTTCAAAAACAACAACAAAAGATTTACTGTCTGACCCTTGACTGAGCATGTTGATGGCCTCACCTCACAGCATCAATTTGAGTCCTGAGTTTCAGTGCAAAAAGCAAATCATTTTAAATATTTTCCTATGAGCTCCGACATGTTTCTGTCTGTAGAAACATCTGCAGTAGCATGTAAGATTCCCATCAATTTCTGAGACAAAACAGACTTCAGAGCATCCCTGGCCTCACGGCCACTTGAGAATGCCTATGAGTGCCAAGGGCATCCTTGCACTTGGGAGGGAAAGCTTGGTTTACCCTGTCCTTTCCCCCTCGAGTTCTCTTTGGGAGTCAGAGGAGAACAGGCGCGAAGATGTTGACAAGAGAGGAAGCTATTAAACACAGCACCTAAAAAGTGCAGGAGGAGGAGAGTCGGGAAATCATAGAGTAGACCAGGAGGCAAAACTGCCCATGGCTTGAGAAGAAAAGCCTCGAGAGAGATGATTCGTGGTAGGACTGGCCTGCCTGCAGCGTGGATCACCAGGGAACCTCAGAGGAAGAGGGCCCTGGTGGGTGAGCCTGGTGGTTATCTTCTCAACGGCCTGGTGTGGGAAGTAGACCAAATAAGCTGTGGATCCAGTGTCAATGTCCTGCGCCAGGTTTGCCCAAGAAACAAGCTCAAAAAGAAAGAAAAAAGCCCCACATGTAAGAGACAGGCATCCCACAACCCATGGGAAGCAAGCACACCGCTAGACTCCCCAGGACCAACCTGACCTCGGGTGACAGCTTGTGGGCCAGCCTTCCAGAAGCACTGGGCCCTTTGAAAGGTTAGGGCCTTCCAGGCTCTCTTGCAGTGGGCCCAGCTGGCTGTGCTCTGCTCTTGGGAACCCGAAAGTTCAGTCGAGGGACAAGAATGACTAAACCCAGTATCTGCCCCTAGCGACTCGTCATGTGTCCGACTGAACGATGACGGCAGCTGCCGGCATCTTCAGTGGTCACCGCCTGTGGAAATACCACAGTATACAATCAGAAGATGGGGGCGGCGCGGGGTTACTCTTAAGGACAGCCTATTAAATTTGTGTCAGTGAGCAGAAGTGTAGAAAGATGTTGTTTAGAGAGAGTGTGGATTCATCTGCTTGAACTGCCATCAAAAAACCCTGCCAGCTAGATGGTGTCAGTGACGGACACCTCCCACCACCTGCACAGCAGAAGTTCAGGACTGAGTTTCTGAAAGGCCAGTCTGGTTCGCCGTGAGCACTCTGGCTGGTCTGCTAACAGTTGCCATCTCCCTGTGGACCCATGTGGGCACTCCTCAATACAGGAGAGCTCTCTCCTGCCTGTTCCAAGAATACTAACCCTGTCGGATCGGGGCCTCACCCTTGTGACTTCATGGAACCCAGATCACATCCCCAGAAGCCCCTCTCCAGATACAGCCTCACTGGAGTTAGGGCTTTGATGCATGTATTCGGGAAGAGGGACATAAACATCCCATAATATTTTGCCCAGAGTTTCTAAAAGTCATGAGGAGAACAGCTTTTGGTCTTTCTTACAGTGCTAGACAAGCAGAGCTATGGCCACCCTAAATGGCAACGCCTCCAAAGAGCAAAGAAACAGCTGTGTGTCCTTCCATGGAGACCTCCCCGGCTCACAAGCCCTTTTCTCTGGCTATAGCAAGAATTTGTAAACACACGTCTACCAAGCAATGCAAGTGACATGCCTGGAAGACGCAGGCCAGCAGCGGACAGTAGGATGAGGTGGGCACTAAAAACTCTGCTTCTGCTGCTGTGGCTACCAGGAGTAACTGGTACCAGCCATAGCTAGTGGTTGCCTGCCTTAGCAAAAGGATGAGCTCGGTGTGGCCTGGTGCCTCATTCACCAGAGGATGGATTCATTCATAGAAGATCTTCCAGTTTGGGGCTGGACAAATGGCTTAGTGATTAAGGCATTTGCCTGTGAAGCCAAACGACCCAGGTTCAATTCCCCAGGACCCACATTAGCCAGATGCACAAGGTGGTGCATGTGTCTGGAGTTCATTTACAGTGTCTGGAAGCCCTGGAGCACCCATTCTCATTCTCTCTCTCTCTGTCTCTCTCTCTCCCCAATAAATAATTTTTTTTTTCTAAAAATCCCCCGATTTTTTTTTTTTTCCCCGAGATAAGGTCTCACTCTAGCCCAGGCCAACCTGGAATTCACTGTGGAGTCTCAAGGTGGCCTCGAACTCATGGCGATCCTCCTACCTCTGCCTCCCCAGTGCTGGGATTAAAGGCGTGCGCCACCACTCCCGGCTCAATCCCCTGATTTTTAAGTGTGTAGAATACATCCCATTTTTTTACCCTCCATGAGGCAGGCATATATCTGCAGATGGGCCCAGTTCACAGGACACATTTGCTGCTTGAATCCTTCCAGAGCCATGGGAGGATGCAGAAATGGGCTGCATTTAGAGAGCAGTGACTCCTGTCCTCCACTGGACCATCAACTAGCTCCGACACAGCCTTCTCAGAAGGGTTCAGGAGCGCACGGCGTCAGTGTAGTGCGGTGCAAAAACATCCGGGTGTAACCCGTCATGAGGTCCCACGACTCAGGCGGTCCTTGCTGGAGTGCATCTCTTTGGTGCTGCCCTCTGGAGATGGCTACTGTACTCTGTAGTACATGCGGGGCCCAAAATGAGAAATCTCCACCACCGTCCCCTATGTGTCTGAGTTGGGGTGGGGGGAAGGTGAGTGGCTGGGGAGAGGTCCGGCTGTGCCCCAGCACTGCTGAGGTGCTAAGCCTCCTTTCCTGGCTGTGGCAGGGTGGGAAAGATCGAGACAACTCTAGCTGCCTAGACACCCCTCCAGCTGCACCCTCTCCCACCCCCCCCCACTCCCACTCTGACCCAGACTTTTCCATTTGCAGATCTCAGACTTTCCGGGCAGCAAACCTGGTGTGTTGCCTTCTGAGGGAGGGGAAGAAGAGGAAGTGGTTGGTGGGGGCAGAGAGGGAGGGGAGGGGTCAGTAGTGGGGATCAGACATAAGGTACCAGCTTGTCTCGGGTCCTAGGTCCATTTCCAGGGCAGCTCCCTGACTTGTATTCCCTGAAGACCCCACAAACCATCCTTCCCATATGGTGTGGTACCCCTTCCAACGAGCCATGTGCCTCTTGTCAACTTGCCAGTGAGGCATCGCCACAGTATCTTGAGCTGCCACTGTACAGTTTTATTGACCTCCTTGTGCACTTCAAAGACCCCTGTGCCAAAGAAGGGGAGACCCTGGTAGCAGTAGAGTTAGCAGTGTGGCAAACCCCAGGAGAAATGAGACAGAGGTCTCCTGCACCCAAGACAGGCTTGTGCTGGGAAAACTCGCTCCCGCTCAAAGACTGCCTTGGCTGCCGGGAGTCAGTGGAAGCGACAGCTAGGCCTCAGACCTTGCTACTGTGAGACTGTGGCAGTGACATGAGCTTTCTGCAGGCAGAGCAGATCTGGAGTTTTCCATAGAAGGCTTACCAGAGCCAGAAGCTACTGGAGGCTGAGGTGGGGGCCTGGCTCCCACATGGTCTGCAAAATCCCTCTGGGCCTCTTCCTGTCTGCTCAGTGGAGATTGAGCTTCATGAGCCCAGGGCTCCCTCCAGCTCTGCCACCCTGGGCACGGCACTCTGAACTGCTGTGTCCCTCTCATTGAGGTGGGCTGTCCTCGGGCTAAGCTCGGCCCCTTCTCAGGCTGGAGTCCAACTCTGGTGTTCTCATTCCATCTTTGGACTTGGAGCAGGGGTCCTGAGCCACCCCCCAGGCAGAGCCCCCACCTTCCTGTTAGGCTATTCCCCATGAGCCTTTTAATGGAGTTTGGCTGGAGACCAAGGAACTTTCGGGAAGTATATGGGCCAAACCAAGCTATACAAACCTGTCTTCCTCCCAGAGCTGAAAAGGGCCAGATTGCACAAAAATGCAGAGGCGGAGGCAGAAAATGGAAGAAAGAAGAGGGCTACTTAAGGTCTTGCACATTGCAAAACACCCCCAACCCCACAGCAGCCCAAGGTGAGCAAAATAAGGAGACCCAGCAGAGGTGGGGCCTGCTCTCAGGTGTCTCCCATACACACACATAAGGAATGTGTATGCAGTCACTCACCCAAGGGTTTGGGGTACAGATGTGCTTACACAGACAGCAAGGCTTGTGAAGAGACACTGACATAAGCTAATGTGTGCCACGGGTAATTAGCCAGAGGCATGCACGCATGTGCACATGTAGATGCCCAAAGATGCAGAGTGCGCACTGAATGATGCCAGGCCAAACCCAGGCACCCTGGGAAAGGGCTTGAACTCCATGTCCATCCAGCTCTCTCTCTCTCCACACACAACACCCACATGCCCTTGAGATAACCATTTCCTTTATGGTAGCTCTTTGGGTGCTGGGCAGTATGTAGTCAAGGCTGCAGGGAAAGAAAGCGCCTTTGTCTATTGGGACCAGGACTACGGGAGCAGTTGCAGCTTCCTCCAGGATAAAGGCCAGGCCAACTCCTCACCCTCGGGAGGAAGGTCAAGTCAGGCCTGGGATGGGGTCCAGGGAGGTAGCAGGAAGCTGGAGGCTTGGGCAGGCCCTGCCACCAATCCTAGGACACCATGAATAGCTAGTGGCAAAAGCCTAGAAATCAAGTTGTCCCCAGCCCTGGCCACTCTGACCTCTGACCCTGTCCCCAGGATGACAGTAGTTCTAACTCTTGGCCCTGGTGGGACACACCTTAGGCTGGGGTCTGGGCTGCACGCCAATGCCTACCATGTGCCTGTAGTCTTACTTTTTTTTTTTTTAAAGTAGAACAGAGGTTGGACTCTGGTATTAAAAAGAAATGAAAGTATAGAGATGGCTCAGCAGTTAAGGCACTTGCATGCAAAGCCTAATAATCTGGTTTTGATTCTCCAGCACAACGTAAAGCCAGATGCACAGTGGCTAGAGTGTCCCTGACATGCCCATTTTCTCTGCCTGTCTCTCTTCTGTCTCTCTCTGCTTGCAAATAAATAAATAAATAAAATATCTTTTTAAAAGATATGAAACTGGGCTGGAGAGATGGCTTAATAGTTAAAGGACCCAGGTCTGATTCTCCAGGACCCACGTAAGCCAGATGCACAAGGTGGCACATGCATCTGGAGTTTGTTTGCAGTGCTGGATGCCCTGGTATGCCCACTTTTTCTTTCTCTCTCTCTTTCTCCTTCCCCCTCTTTCTCTCTCAAATATATAAATAAAAATAAAATCGTTTTTAAAGAGATATGAAAGTGAGTACTGGTTTTGACACTCTAACTGGGTGACTCTGAGAACATACTTTGAGTCCTAAATGTGAGTTACTGTTAGTTTGCCCAACACAGGGTCAGTACTTAGAATACGGAGAGAAGGCACCTTTGTTGACCAGAAGAGGGCTCAGTGGCCTTTTCTCTGTGGGTTTAGAATCTTCTGGACTGGGAAAGCTGAAATGGCCTTCTCAGCCCCCAGGGAGGAAGACAAGCCCCCGGCCCCACCTCAGGGGATGACTGCCATCTTCGGGGGCTCCCCTCACCGTCTTTTCCCCTCATAGTCCACCACTGAGGCCCTGCAGTGATGCCAGGAGGTGTTCCGTGCCCTCTTTATTTCCTTGTCATATTCTGGTGACATTCCGATGTCACCTCCCATGTCCCATGCCCACCCTTGGAACTTTCAGATCTGAGTACCCCGAAAGCTGAAACTTAACGAAGAACAGCCCCCCCCCTTTTATTTTTCCTAACTCCAATAAAACGTGCTGCGAATTGAATGTGGCTTGTTCCCTCCAGAACTCATATTGAAGTTCAGTCCCCAAGGAAGCGAGTGTTGAAAGATACCCTCATGCTCCCTCCCTTCCGTACAACACCCTTGTCTTGTTACGTCCCCGCCACACTGTGACACAGGCCAAGGCCCTCACCAGGAGCCACCGCTCAGATTACCGGCCTTTCAGATCTGAGAACTCAATCAATCCAAGTTTCAGACATTCTGTAACAGAAGCCGCTTTGAGAGAAGCAACTTGAGGACCAGACACAGTTTCAGAACTCTTCCCAGTTCCTCCCTCAAGTAGCCTTGGGGGTCTGCGGCGCTCTCCTTCACACCGAGATCCAACAAAGTAAATAGGCAAAGATGTCTGTCCTTGTGTCTGGCATCCTGGTTCCCGCACCGTGAGCACCCATCTCCAGTGTCATACGTCTACACATGCGCTTGTGAGTTCTAATTACACCACAAATGCACATACATCTCCTTCTCTGTGCCCCCACAGAAGTTTGAAATACCATGATCATGGCCCTTCTCCCCAGCCACCACTGTCTCCCTGGTAGTTCATGAACACCTGCGGGGCAGGGGTGTGAGCCTCATTGACAGAACCAACAGGGGATTTTGGAACTTCAGGTGAAAGGCTGCGAAGATGACTCAGGAGATGAAGGCTCTGTGGTACAAGTGCAAGAACCTAGTTGGGGTCTCCTACAAATGCTGGGTGCTTGTGGTGGTCCAGTTGCCAAGAGGTGGACATGGTTTCCCCAGAGCAAGCTAACTGAGTCAGCAAGCCCTGGGTTCAAGCGAGTCATCCAGCCTCAGTAAGAAAGGTGGAGAGAGGGCTGGAGAGATGGCTTAGCGGTTAAGCACTTGCCTGTGAAGCCTAAGGACCCCGGTTCGAGGCTCGGTTCCCCAGGTCCCACGTTAGCCAGATGCACAAGGGGGCGCACGTGTCTGGAGTTCGTTTGCAGAGGCTGGAAGCCCTGGCGCGCCCATTCTCTCTCTCTTCCTCTATCTGTCTTTCTCTCTGTGTCTGTTGCTCTCAAATAAATAAATAAATTTAAAAAAAAGAAAGGTGGAGAGGAGTTGAGGAATTCATCCAGTGTCAACGTATGGCCTCCACACACCATGTGCCCACATACATGCAAAATACACATGCATATATACCCACGCATTACAGACGCACTTCAACATTCAAACAGCCATACCCTTTGTCATGTTTCTTGTTTGTTTGTTTGTTTGGGGATTTTTGTTTTTTATTTTAATTTTTTTAATTTTTATTTACTGGAGAGAGAAAGAAAATGAGCATGCCGGGGCCTCTAGCCACTGCAAACAAATTCCAGACACATATGCCACATTGTGCATCTGGCCTACGTGGGTCC
The DNA here is from genome assembly GCF_020740685.1 of Jaculus jaculus. Classification (NCBI taxonomy): domain Eukaryota; kingdom Metazoa; phylum Chordata; class Mammalia; order Rodentia; family Dipodidae; genus Jaculus; species Jaculus jaculus. The sequence goes on along the minus strand of NC_059109.1, from coordinate 121,506,140 downwards.
TGGGGAATTGGGCCTAGGTCCTTTGGCTTTGCAGGTGAGTGCCCTAACTGCTAAGCCATCTCTCTAGCCCTTGTTTGTTTTTGAGGCAGGGTCTCACTCTAGCCCATGGTGACATGAACTCACTCTGTAGTCCCAGGCTGGCCTGAAACTCACAGTGATCCTCCTACCTCTGCCTCCTAAGTGCTGGGATAAGCGTACACCCCCATACTCAGCTTTACTGTATTTATTTTTTTATATCTTATTGTAATTTGGCAGCTCCTTATGAGAAATATTTTTTTGTATTTATTTTTTTCTCAATTTTTATTAATATATTCCATGACTATAAACACTATCCCATGGTAATACCCTCCCTCCCCCCACTTTCCCCTTTGAAATTCCATTCTCCATCATATCCCCTCCCCATCTCAATCAGTCTCTCCTTTATTTCGATGCCATGATCTTTTCCTATGAGAAGTATTTTGAGCATGGTTAAATTAACATGTCCTTATTTTTTAAATAAAATTATATTGTTTCAGGAAAGAAATGGACTGTAGCTGAAACTAGGCCATGCATGGGAGTGTCCACTCAATCACTCTGCCCTGCCAGCCTCAGTGTGATTAAATTGTTCATGTAATATTAGTGGGAGCTTGTCTCGTGCCAGACCTGAAGGGAATGAAAGGTCTCATGGAACCCCTGACCAGACCACAGTCTAGCAGAAGATCCAATCAAGTCCGTGTTCCACAGGAACACTGACCACAGACTAAGTAATTTAGAAAGGGAAGGTTTTTTTACTCACTTGCATGTGTGAGTGTGTACGTGCATACGTGCGTGTGCATATGTACGTATGGGCACATCAGGGCCACTTGCCACTCTGCAAACAAACACCAGATGCTTTTGCCACTTTTATTTTCAAAGTATCTTATTTATTTAAGAAAGGGGCAGATACAGAATGGGTGATCCAGAGCCTCCAGCCACTGCAAACAAACTCCAAACGCATGTGCCACCTTGTGCACCTGGCTTATGTGGGTACTTATGTGGGAGTCAAACCCGAGTCCTTAGGCTTTGCAGGCAGGCGCCTTAACTGCTAAGCCATCTCTCCAGCCCTTGTGCCACTTTTGTGTCTGGCTTACGTGGGTGGCATGGGAATTTAATCTGAGCCAGCTGGCTTTGCAAGCAAGCATTTTTAACTGCTGTGCCATCTTCCCAACCCCGAGAGGTTTAGTTGTTGCTCAGTTCTGGAAATCTGTAATCTCTGTGCTAACACTGGCGGGACCTTGTTGGTGGGAATCATGACAGGACACAGAGAAAGTGTGTGTCAGCTCTGAGCTCTCTTCCTCTTTTTTTTTTTTTTTTTTTTTTTTTTTAGCAAGAGTAAAAGAGAGAGAGAAAGAGAAAATGAGAATTGGCACACCAGGGCCTCAGCCACTGCAATTGAACACCAGATGCTTGCACCACCTAGTGGACATGTGCGACTTTGCAGTTGCCTCACCTTTGTGCATCTGGCTTATGTGGGATTTGGAGAGTCAAACATGGGTCCTTATGTGTTGCAGTCATGTTCACATTGCTGGTAGAAATCACCCAACCAAGAGCAGCTTGTGGGAAAAAGAGGTTTATTTTGGCTTACAGGCTTAAGGGGAAGCTCCACGATGGCAGGGGAAAACAATGACATGAGCAGAGGGTGGACATCACCCCCTTGCCCACATAAGGTGAACAACAGGAACAAGGGAGTGTGCCAAACACTGGCATGGGGAAACTGGCTATAACACCCATAAGCTTGCCCCCAACAATGCACTGTCTCCAGGAGGTGTTAATTCCCAAATCTCCATCAGCTGGGAACCTAGCATTCAGAACACCTATGTTTATGGGGGACACCTGAATCAAACCACCACATTAGGGTTCGAAGGCAAGCTTAACTGCTAAGCCATCTCTCCAGCCCTCTTCCTCTTCTTTACAAAGTTACCCGTCTCATCACATGGCCCTTGCCTTGCTTCCTAATCTGATCCTAATTACCTCCCAAAGATCCCACCTGCAAACAGTATCAACATTGGAATTTGTAGATGTCTTAACATAATTTCTGGGGGGTCTGTCGCACCGCGTCAGGGAACCAAGTAGGTGAGCAAAGAGTGACAACCCAGTGAGACAAGTGCTGGACAGAATGACGGACAGGTGCCGCAAGAGCCCAACTGGAGTTCCTTGGTTCGGGGGGACAAGGTAGACCAAAGATGGCTTCCAGAACAGCAGTCCTTGCGTTGAGCCTTGAAGGAGCGATTGGCGTTTTTGTTGGTGGTGTTGTTGTGTTTGTTTGTTTCCAGGTAGCGATGAGAGAGCAAGGAGGGTAGCGGGGCCAGCACTGGCACAAGTCCTACGACCGGGCAGCGTCTGCTGTGTGAAAAGAAACAACCAAGTGTGAGACGTGCAGGCAGAATGGGAGGAGAGCGTCAGTCTGAGCAGGGAAGCAAATGGCACCAGATAGAACTGTGACTGCCAAGGAGACTGGGGAACCCCTGCCACATGGAGGGCACCCAGCTCCGGCCCTAGAGCTGCCCTCCTGAGCCATCCATCACCACTGTGCTTGCTTAGACCCACCGTGCCACCTTCATCCTAGGAAACTGCACTGCGGTCAAACGCTTGATTCTGGGCTTGTGGCGGGGTTGGGGGGTGGGGGCGGGAGGGCACGTGAAGCTGGAATGCTTGTAAGAGCTCTTTATATATCAAAATTTTTGATACTCTATTGACTATTCCCTCTTTCTCTCTCACGTGCACATTTTGACCTTTTTAATTTGTTTTGATGGAAAGAAGCCTTATGTTGTTTTTGCCGTACAACTATCATTGTGTTTATATGTTATCTTTCCCAACATTGTGTGAGTATTGAGTTCTTTTACGATTTAACTTCTCACTTTCTTTTCCCTCAATGTTTAAACCTTTAAGCCATCTGTGGTTTATTTTGGTGTAAGGTAGGAATCTAACTTTAATTTTTTCCAAATTGTTAGCCAGTTATTCAGTCCCATTTTCTGAGCAATCCACCATTTCTGCACTAGTTTGTTTATTCTTTCACATTTCCATTCCCACTGTGCTTGGTTTTTAAAGGTATAGCTGCTGTCTAGAGGAAAGCAGAATAAGGAGAATAAGGAGGAATTGGAAGAATTATGGAAATTCCATGAAAACCTATGGCACAGAAAATGAAAGCCCTCCCTTCTTTCCTTCCTCAAATAATGCCCATGAACACTTTGCTATGCGCCTATCTAGTATTGTAACACATACTTAACTTTCCCTTAAACTCACAGATATATATAGAGGGGGGAATCAAAAAGAATCATCTCTATGGTTAAGGTGTTTGTTTGTCTTCAAAGCCTAAGGACCCAGGTTAGATTCCCCAGTACCCACGTAAGCCAGTTGCACAAGGTGATTCATGCGTCTGGAATTCATCTGCAGGGGCTGGAGGCCTTGGTGCACCCATTCCCTCTCTCTGCCTCTTTCTCTCTCTCTCAAATAAATAAAATTAAATCTATAAAAGAGAATCATCTGTAAATAGCATATTAACCTAAAAATATGTTAACTTTTTTTTAATATGTAAGTTTGGAAAAGTCAAACCGTCCTGAGTGATTCAAAATGAAAACTAGGGACTGGAGAAATGGCTTAGTGTTTAGGGCACTTGCTTGTAACGCCTGAGGACCCAGGTTTGATTCCCCAGTACCCACATAAGCCAGATGCACAAGATGGCACATGTGTCTGGAGTTTGTTTGCAATGGCTGGAGGCCCTGGAGTGAACCCAATCTCTCTTTCTATCTGTCTGTCTGTCTCTCTCTCTCTCTCTGCTTTTCTCTCTCATTCTCTCAAATAGACAGATGATTTATAGATGATAGATAAAATATTAAAATGAAAACTAGAGGGTCAGACATGGTGGTGAACACTATAATCATAGGACGCAGGAAGGTCTGGAGCTCAGGGCCAGCCTGGGCTACATAGTAAGAACCTGTCTAGAAACAGATGAAAGAAAACCACACGCACAACGAACACCTCTCTCTCACTACTGCCCCTTGCCAAGTCTCTCTTCCTAAAGGTGACTAACCGTGGCTAAAATGTTCTGTTTGCCTTAGTACATTTCTCTGAAGCACTCAGTGTTTTCCTGTGCACCTGGTCTATCTCTGGACTGTATATTTTCTGTGCTGTCTCCCTGCTCTGGTGTTAATAACATACTATGTTAAAGTATCTGTGTTTTGCCACATTTCCTCAGCCGAGAGCCCAAGTCATGCCTTATTTTCTTCATTTACAGAAACACAGTAACTATTCTTCACCTGTTTTTCTGAGAAACATTTTTTTTTTTTTTTGCACAACCTCCAACTGACTGGAGTTTTGTTGCAGTTGCGCTGTTTTATAGATTTATTCGATTATCTTCTTTATGTGCTCAGTCCCCCCCCCCCCACGCTGGGCACGTCACTGACTGCAGTTTTGTTGGAATTGCATTATTTTGAAGGCTGTTTGAATATTTGCTGTATGTGGCGAGTTCCTCCGTGGGCTCCTTTCCCCTGCGCATTCAGATTTCATGACTTGGCTTGTTGGCCACCGTCAGTCCTCCCCCGAGCACCTCGGTTTCCCAGCCACACGAGAAGAGAGGGCACAGAGACTTCGTCTTCCGGCCTGTGCCCGAGGACCACCAAATGGAGAGAGCATAGACTCTCAGCAGTGCTCCGGAGAGCAGGACTGGGCCCAGCTGGGGGGTCACCCAGAGGCCACTTTTGGCTCAGCAACTGGAAGAATGTTCTATCTTTTGGAGCTGTGGGGCCATGGAACAAGTTTGCCGGGAGAGACAGCGAGCTCTCCACCACTGGCTCTTTGCCAGGGCTCCAGGGAGCATGGAGCCCGGGCTGCCCCGGGGCCTTCCTGATTGGTGACAGGTATAAAGGGGAAGATGCTGGGTCAGATGGGACTCGGATGTTTCCACTCTGCCCAAAAGGGAAAGGACCAAACTTTTCCAGCCCCCACCCTAGACCTCGCGCCTCGGGGGTCTTTTTGCCGTGGACCCCTCCAGATGGAAATGTGCAGCAAGCCAGACAGCTCAACCGAGATCACCGTGCAAGGACCCGGATTCCAAAGCACACGCTGCCCTAGGCACCCTTCTGTGCTTGCTTTGTAGGAGCCCTTGCTGACACACAGAAGGCTGGGTCACCTCGCCCTGCCTGCACCTGGGCAGGTGAGTAGCCTGCCACTCTGAAAGCAGCACACCTCCAGCTGGCCGCCCAGCCCCGGCTCTGTCCTCACAGCTGACTGTCTTCCCCCCAGGCAGCACTCGGCTTGGCTCGTGGTGTCCTCAGGGGGCCAATGGGCTCCTTGATTCCAGGCTGCACATCTGGAAGTTGACGCTATTAAAACAAACCCCATTATATAACAAACGGACATCTGGAACCCGTTAGCGCTGAGTTTTTAGAAAAAGAAATTGTTTTGGATGTTCTCTCTCATAAGAATGTATGTGGCAAAGCGCCCTCCCACTGGCTGTCCAGGAATGGAAGGACCAAGCGACCTCTCCTGGGCCCACTTCTCAAAAGGTATCTTGGGCCAGGCCAGAGGTGGGCTGAGGCACAGATAAGAACAGAGACCCCCCACACACACACATGATGGGTCGCCCTGTTGACTCCTACTGGCTGCATCTTGGCAACTTTCCTCTCCAAATGTATTTAAAATATGTACCAAAAAAACACTTGCACACCTACTATGTGCTGCCGACTCCATGTCATTCACATACCCACCAGTGCCTCCAGTGAATCTCCATCATCACTAAAGACAAACAAAACCCTTGATCTGAACAGGGAGGCAGGCACCTGTCGTCTCCGCTGCTCTGGAGCCGTCATTGGAAGGACAGCTGGAGCGGACTTCTGAGGTCAGCCTGAGCAACATGGTGAGATGGGGATGGAAAGAGGCAAGAAGGAAACGAAGGGCGAGGAAGGAGAGCTTGGGCTGCGCTGAGCAGCAGTGCTTCCGCGACTCTGGACTTCAGTCTCCTCAAACGCAAGCTGCGCCCGGAGCTCCTCAGCATCTCGAAGCCTCCCCTGCGATTGCCCCCTCCCTCTCCTACCTGGACATAATGGTGGCACTGAAAATGACCTGGTCATGAGTGGTGCTCACTGGGTAGCCCTTGGTGTAGCCGTGAAGAATCTCTATAGGAAATGTCTGGCTAACATTTCCAAATGGAAATTCTAATTTTTTCCCCAACAATGAAATGTTCAAGCATACAGAAAAGATTTAATTTTTTTTTTTTTGAGGCAAGCCCAACAGACTGACCTTTTTTATGAGAGAGAGAGAAAGAATTGGTACGCCAGGGCCTCCAGCCGCTGCAATCGAAGTCCAAACCCAGGTGCCGCCTTGTGCGTAGGTGCGACCTTGTACTGTGACACCTCATGTGTCTAGCTTATGTGGGATCTGGGGTGTCAAACATGAATCTTTAGGTTTCGCAGGCAAGCACCTTAACCACTAAGCCATACATATCTCCAGCGCAAGATTTAACTTTTTGTCGACAAACTCCATGCATATACGCGATACGCCATGATCATAATCTCCCACCACCACCCATTCTTCCTTCTCCCCTCCACTGAATCCCTTTCTCTTTACAAGTAGACCCTGTTCTATTTTGATGTCATCATTTTTCCCTTTTATTATACAGTGTCAGCTACTGTGAGGTCATGAGTGTCACAGCCACTTTGTGTCTGGAACACTGTATGACAAAGCTCTCCTCCCCTTCCTTCGGCTCTTAGATTCTTTCTGCCACCTCTTCTGCAATGGTCTCTGAGCTTTGGAGGGTCAGAGCGTTGGAGATGTCTCACTTAGTGCTGTCACTTCTTCTCAGCCTTTTGATGAGTTTTGAGTCTCCCTAGCAGCCAACAAAAAGTGTGAATAGCCTTAATACATGGGCATAAGCATAAGTCTTTAGAAGACAGTTTGGTGGGCATAACATATCCATCTAGCCAGACAACAGTAATAGCTTCCCCCTAGGGCTTATGACCTCTCCAGCCATATGCTTTTGGTTAGGTTTTCAGCACCAGGCAAGAATTCCCTCTCACTGAGCAGGCCTCGAATCCATTCAGAGAGGAGTAGATTTCCCCCATATGGACATACCACCATTGCACCAGTTGACACATTTGTCCTGGCTGGCCAGTCATGAAGCTTGCAGGGCCCACTGTTAATGGAGACCATTGATGACTAGAAAAGTTTCATTTAATAACTTGTATACCGAATATTTACGTATACCTTCCACTTGTGCAAATCTTGAGATGCATTTTTGCCTGTCTATCCACCCATCAACTCCAAAGTAATTTACAGGCACCAGTATTCTTTGTATCATGAACACTATGCATTTATATCCGTAACTACATATCAGTACTTGTTTCTGGAATTCTCTGAGATGAAATTGAGAGAAATGAAATGCACAAGCTGTACTTGTGACCTGGAACTATTTCAGTAGCTTGACCCATGTCAATGTTTGCACAAGTCAAATGACTTTCATCTAGAATAATTGACCCCACCCCAGAATGCTCTATATGCCCCATTCTCATATACCCTCAGCCCCTACTCTTCCCAAGGGCAAACACTACTGTAGTTTTTTATTTGTTTTTAGTTGTTTTTTGTTTTTTGGGTTTTTTTTTTGAGGTGGTGTCTCACTCTAGCCCAGGCTGACCTGCAATTCACTACGCAGTCTCAAGCTGGCCTGGAACTCATAGCGATCCTCCTACCTCTGCCTCCCAAATGCTAGGATCGAAGGCATGTGCTACCACACTTGGCCTGCTGTAGGTTTTTCTTTTCTTTTTTTTTTTTAACCATGGGTGAGTTGTTATGAACTGAATTGTGATTCCCTAAAATTCATGTTTGAAGTCCTAGTCCCCCAGTACCTCAACATGTGACTGTATTTGGAGACAGGGTCTTCAAAGAGGTGATTCAATAAAAATTGAATTTTTATTCAATCAAAATTGAGTTTTTCAACTGGAGAGATGGCTTAGCAGTTCAGATGCTTGCATGCAAAGCCTAAGGACCCAGGTTTGATTCTCCAGTACCCATGTAAGCAGATGCACAAGGTGGCACATGCATCTGGAGTTTATTTGCGTGGCTGGAGGCCCTGGCATGCTCATTCTCTATCTGCCTCTTTCTCTCTGTCTCAAACATATAAATAACAGAGGAAATTTTTAAAAATTGATTTTTTTCACATGTGTGGAAGTCAGAGGATAATTTCAGGTGCCATATTTAATGTTTTTTATTTATTTGAAAGAAAGAATAGGTAAACCTAGGTCTGCTGCCACTTCAAATTAACTCCAGATGCACGTACCACTTTGTACATCTAGCTTCATGTGGGTACTGGGGAATTGAACCCTGGCCATCAGGCATTGCAAGGAAGCACCTTTAACTACTGAGCCACCTCTTCAGCCCCCTTCATTGGGGGCGGAGGCTTGGGGGTGTACTCTTGGTATTTTCGAGGCAAGGTCTCATTCCATCCCAGGCTGACCTGGAACTCTGGTTCCAGGCTGACCTCCAACTCACAGTGATCCATCTACCTCTGCCTCCTGAGTTGTGGGATTAAAGACATGCACAACTATATATACATATATACATACATACATATGTATTTGAGAGAGTGAGAGAGAAAGAGACAGGGAGAAAGAGAATGGGTGCACCAGGGCCTCCAGCCACTGCAAATGAACTCCAGATGCATGCACAGACGCATGCTCCCTTGGTGCATCTGGCTTACATGGGTCCTGGGTAATTGAACTGAGGTCCTTTGGCTTTGCAGGCAAATGCCTTAATTGCTAAGCCATCTCTCCAGCCCTCAGGTGTCTTTTTAAAAAATATTTTTACAGGGCTGGAGAGATGGCTTAGTGGTTAAGCGCTTGCCTGTGAAGCCTAAGGACCCCAGTTTAAGGCTCGGTTCCCCAGGTCCCATGTTAGCCAGATGCACAAGGGGGCACACGCGTCTGGAGTTCGTTTGCAGTGGCTGGAAGCCCTGGCGCACCCATTCTCTCTCTCTCCCTCTATCTGTCTTTCTCTCTGTGTCTGTCGCTCTCAAATAAATAAATAAATAATTTAAAATATATATATATTTTTACAAATAAATAAAAATAATTTTTTTTGAGGTAGGGTTTCACTCTAGCTCAGGTTGACCTAGAATTCACTATGGAGTCTCAGGGTGGCCTCAAACTCACGGTGATCCTCCTACCTCTGCCTCCAAGTGCTGGGATTAAAGGCGTGTGCCACCACGCACAGCCAAAAAAAATTTTTTTTTTTTTTTTGGTTTTTCGAGGTAGGGTCTCACTGTAGCCCAGGCTGACCTGGAATTCACTATGGAGTCTCAGGGTGGCCTTGAACTCATAGCAATCCTCCTACCTCTGCCTCCTGAGTGCGGAGATTAAAGGCATGCGCCACCACGCCCGGCCCAAAAAATATTTTTTAATGGGCTGGAGAGATGGCTTAGCGGTTAAGTGCTTGCCTGTGAAGTCTAACGACCCCAGTTCGAGGCTTGATTCCCCAGGACCCACGTTAGCCAGATGCACAAGGGGGCACACATGTCTGGAGTTCATTTGCAGTGGCTAGAAGCCCTGGCGCCTGCAAACGAACTCCAGACGCATGCGCCCCCTTGTGCATCTGGCTAACGTGGGTCCTGGAGAATCGAGCCTCGAACCGGGGTCCTTAGGCTTCACAGGCAAGTGCTTAACCACTAAGCCGTCTCTCCAGGCCACAAAAATAAATTTTTAAATATTTTTATGGGCTGGATAGATGACTTAGTGGTTAAGGTGCTTACCTATGAAGCCTAAGGACCCAAATTCAATTCCCCAGGACCCATGTAAGCCAGATGCACAAGGTGGCACATACATCTGGAGGTCATTTGCAGTGGCTGGTGGCCCTGGCATGCCCATTCTCTCTATCTGCCTCTTCCTCTCTCTTTCCCTCATTCTCCCAAATAAATAAATAAAATACATTTTAAAATATTTTTACTTTGGGCTGGAGAGATGGCTTAGAGGTTAAGGCATTTGTCTACAAAGCCAAAGGACCCTGGTTCAATTCCTCAGGACCCACGTAAGCCAGATGCTCAAGGGAGTTCGTTTGCAGTGGCTGGAGGCTCTGGCACAGCCATACTCTCTCTTAATTTCTCTCTCTCAAATAAATAAATAAATTAAAATATTAGAAAAAATATATATATATGTAATATTTTTACTTAATTATTTGAAAGAGAGGAGAAAAGAGAGGAGAAGCCAGGCATGTTGGAACACACCTTTAATCCCAGCACTCAGGAGGCAGAGGTAGGAGGATGTCCATGAATTCAAGGCCACCCTGAGACTACATAGTAAATTCCAGATCAGTCTGAGCTAGAGTGAGACCCTACCTTGCAAAAGTCAAGAAGGGAAAAATGGACAGAGAGAGGAGACTGGGCATGCCAGGGCCTCCAGCCACTGCAAATGCATTCCAGATGCATGTACCACTTTGTGCAACTGGCTTACGTGGGTCCTGGGGAATCAAACCTGGGTCAGCAGGCTTTGTGAGCAGGTGCCTTTCACCACTGAGCCGTCTCTGAAGACCCAACTTCACTGTCCTGGTCCTCACCCTCCACCTTGTCTGAGGGAGGGGCTGCTATTGTTCACTACTGCCTTGTCCAGGCTAGCTGGTCCGTAAGTTTCCAGGAAATTCCCCAGTCCTGCCTCGCTGCTCATCTTAGGCTGGAGCTACAGACGCCGGCGCTTCAGAACCCAGCTTTTCCATGGTCTCTGGTGATTCAGAACTTTCATAGCGAGTACTTTATTCACAGAGCCATCTCCCCAGCCCCGAAAATGAGCTTTTTGCACTGTCATATACAACCACTAAGAGCAAAGAACAGAGTGGGGAGGAGCATGCCAAATCACCATATGCCAAGGTCACCTAAGTTGATTCAATCACCAGAGAAGTGGTACGTTTCAAGTTTCATGAAATACACATTTTTAGGGATATCTCCGTGTGTGGTATGCATGCATGTGTATACATGTATTCCTATGCAGGTGGGCACACACGTGCATGTGTAAACATGCATGTGAAGGCCAGAGATTGACATCTGGGTGTCTTAGTCCATCATCCTCCACCTTATTTTTTCTCTTTTTTGTTTATTTTTATTTATATTTATTTGATAATGACAGACTGACAGAGAGAGAAAGAGGCAGATAGATAAGAGAGGGAATGGGCACGCTAGGGCCTCCAGCCGCTGCGAACAAACACCAGACGCGTGCGCCCCCTTGTGCATTTGGCTTACGTGTGTCCTGGGAAATGGAGCCTCGAACCAGGTCCTTAGGCTTCACAGGCAAGCGCTTAACCGCTAAGCCATCTCTCCAGCCCTCCTCCTTATTTTTTGAGACAAGGCCATCCACTTGGACCCAAAGCTTGCCAATTCAGCTAGTCTCACTAGCCAGGATCTTCTGTTTCCACCTCCCAGGTGCTGAGATTATGGGCCGGTGGCCGGACACCTTCTAGCTTTTACATGAGTGCTGGGGATCCAAACTCCAGTCCTCCTGCTTGTGTGGCAAGTGTTTTTATTTTATTTATCCACTGAGCCATCTCCCTTCCCCCAACCCCCTCCAGCATAAAACATGCTCTTTTTAAAATTTTATTTATTTACTTGCAAGCAGGGAGAGAGAGAGAGACTTGACGTACCAGAGCCTCCAGTCACTGTACACAAACACCAGATGCATGTGCCACCTTGTACATCTGGCTTACATGGCTATTGGGGAATCAAACCTGCATCCTTAAGCTTGACAGGCAAGCACCTTACCCACTAAGCCATCTCTCCAACCCCCAAACCCACTCTTTTTTTTTTTAATTTTTTATTTATTTACTTGAGAGCGACAGACACAGAGAGAAAGACAGATAGAGGGAGAGAGAGAGAATGGGCGCGCCAGGGCTTCCAGCCTCTGCAAACGAACTCCAGACGCGTGCGCCCCCTTGTGCATCTGGCTAACGTGGGAGCTGGGGAACCGAGCCTCGAACCGGGGTCCTTAGGCTTCACAGGCAAGCGCTTAACCGCTAAGCCATCTCTCCAGCCCCCCAAACCCACTCTTAATTGTGGGATCAAAGTGCTTCTGGGCATCCAAATTTTTGTACCTATTTCTGTGTTTTGTGCATAAGTTTCTGGATGGAGCAGTGCAGAAATTATATACTGTCATAATTGTTTCTAGCAAAGTTTAACTTTAAATTTGGTAATCTAGGAGCCATTCTTTATAATAAATATTAATATGATACTTTTCTCCCAAGGAAGAAGCGCATTTGTTTTATTCCAGAAATTCTTTTTATCTAAAGGAAACACTTTGTGACTTTGAAGTCCTTAGGAATTGCTTTTTGGCATAATTTATCTGCTCTGTCCCATGTGGCCTTTAACATCTTATCATTTCATTGAAATGATGATATATATATATATATTTTTTTTTCTTTTGGCTCTTAAAGAAAATGGCTCAAGTTTCACTTTGAAGCTGGTAGAAAAAATTCCTGTAACCCTTATCATGGGGAAACGAAATTTAAAACAAAAGATAAATCGGGATTTGGAAGCAATGACAGTAATTGGATCCTCTGGTCACCTGCAGGATGTGAAGAGTCGTTTGCTGCTCCGTCCCCTGTGCGAGGAGGAAGCCTCCCTGCGTCCTCGCGCTTCATTTTCACCCACATCCGGCGGCGGTTGGGAAAACTCGTCCGCTAGGTGCCGTGTGTGGCGCCAAGATCCCAACTGAGAGCATGACCGGTTCTTTCCCTCCCTCCCCGACGTCACGGTGACCTCAGTGAAAAGATGTGCAGGAACGCCAGACCCCCTTCCTTCCTCCTTCCCTCTCAGCGTTCCCAAGCACGCTGCGGGGGCTACGCGCACTGACCTGATGGGTTTCTCCAGATCAGCTCCGCTTTACTGGCTGTGGTGCGTGCGTGTGTGCACCCAGCGTCGTGTGTTCCACGTGCAGAGACCAGAGGAGGATGTCAGCGTCCTCTACCACTCACCTGCCTTATTTCTTTTTTGAAAAAAAAAAAAATTTTTTTTTTTTTTTTTTTTTTTTTTGGTTTTTCGAGGTAGGGTCTCACTCTAGCTCAGGCTGTCCTGGAATTCACTCTGTAGTCTCAGGGTGGCCTCGAACTCATGGCGATTCTCCTACCTCTGCCTCCTGAGTGCTGGGATCAAAGGCGTGCGCCACCATGCCCAGCTGAAAATTTTTACTTAATGATTTATTTTGAGAGAGAGAGAGAGAGGTAGAATGAGAGAGAGAGAGAAAATGGGCACGCCAGGGCCTCCAGCCACTGCAAACGAACTCCAGATGCATGCGCCCCCTTGTGCATCTGGCTTACATGGGTACTGGGGAATCGAACCTGGGTCCTTAGGCTTCACAGGCAAATGCCTTAACCTGTAAGCCATCTCTCCAGCCCTTTTTGTTGTTGTTGTTTTGTTTCGTTTTGTTTGTTTCTTGAGGTAGGGCTTCACTCTAGCTCGGGCTGACCTCCACACTATAGTCTCAGGGTGGCCTTGAACTCACAGCAATCCTACTTACTACCTCTGTCTCCCAAGTGTTGGGATTAAGATTAAAGGCATGTACCCCCATGCCTGGCTCACCTGCCTTATTTCTCCCAGACAATCTCTCACTGAACCTACTGCTGGCCATTTCTCAGTTAGACTGGCTGACCAGGAGGTCCCAATAAAGCTCTTGTCCCCGCCTCACACACACACAGAGTGGAGGTAACAGACATGCATGGCCTCTTATCCCCATTGCCCTCAGAGCTGAGGTTACACACAAGCATGGCCATATCTGCTTTTGTATGGATGCTGATGCTCAAACTCGGTTCCCAGGCTTGCTCAGCAAGTGATCGTACATCCATTGAGCTGTCTCCCACGCCCCCATTTGCTTATTTTTTTTTGGGGGGGGGGTTCAAGGTAGGGTCTCACTCTAACCCAGGCTGACCTGGAATTCACTCTGTATTCTCAAGGTGAACTTGAACTCATGGCGATCCTCCTATCTCTGCCCCCTGAGTTCTGGGATTATAGGTGTGCACCACCACACCCAGTCCCCATTTACTTTTGCTCACTGATTTTTGTTTTCTTTCTTTGGTCCTGGAAACTGAACCTAGGCCCTCAGGAATGCTAGGCAAATACTCTATCACCAAAACAGCCTGGTGTATTTTTATAACCCTGTGTTTGTTAGAGGAGCCATCACATCAGCACTCAGGAAGCCCAAGAGCCTGCCTCTAGCTCAATGTCTTTGACAATGGGAGCTTGGAAGTTCTGCGGTCTGTTCCCAATTCCAGACGTGCCCCAGAGCAGATGGCCAAGGGCAGCCAGCAGCCAGGCTGGAGGGTGGGGCAAGGTTGTTCTCAGAGGACTGGCTTGGAACTTAAGTTTCCCTCTGTGCCAGACAGTAGTGACAATCAGTATAGAAGGCCTTGGTGTGAATCAGATCTCCAAAGTTGCAGGAGAGAGCCTGGCATGGGAATCGCCTGAGGAGATGCAGAGCCAGCAGCCTTGGGTGGTCTGTGCGACCCACTGCACCACCCAGAGCTGGGAAGAGAAGCAGAGCACTCCACCCAGAGCTAGCAAGGCCCCACCAGGGAGTCGGCCAGATGGGAGTCTTGCAGATGAGGAGAGCTTCCAGAGACAAGGGGAGACCTGAGGAAATCTAGCAGCTGGGAAGGGAAAACCTGTGATGTGTCCTGGGAGCTGCAGCAGGCAGAAAGAACACCAAACAGGAGACCTTTAAGAAAGCAGATGAAGTGTGGGACACATGCTGCAACCCCAGCACTTGGGAGGCTGAGACAGGAGGATTTGGAGTTCAAGACCAGCCTGGGCTACATAGAGAGATGCTGCAAAACAAAAGAAGAAACAAAGAAAGGAGGGAAGAAGGAAAGAGGAGGGAAGAGGAGAAGGAAAGGAAAGGAAGGGAGGGAGGGAGGGAGGAAGGAAATGTGAGAGAAAGAAGAAGGGTGGAAAGAAGGAAAAGAAAGAAAAGGAGGAAGGGAAGGAAAAGGAAGGAAGGAAGAAAGGAAAGAAGGGGAGGGAGGGAGAAAGGCAAGGAAGAAAGAAGGAAGGAAGTGTGAGAGATGGAAGCACAAATGAAGGGAAAAGGGAAAGAAAACAGGAGGAGGGGAAGGAAGAAGAAAATGAAGAGAGGGAAGAAGGAAAGGAAGAAAGAAAAGAGGATGGAGAGGGACACACGTCCTCAGGAGGAGGAGGAGGAGGATGGAGAGGGACACATGTCCCCAGGAGGAGGAGGATGGAGAGGGACACATGTCCCCAGGAGGAGGAGGAGGATGGAGAGGGACGCACGTCCCCAGGAGGAGGAGGATGGAGAGGGACACAAGTCCCCAGGAAGAGGAAGATGGAGAGGGACACAAGTCCCCAGGAGGAGGAGGATGGAGAGGGACACAACCCCCAGGAGGAGGAGGATCTAGGGACCTGTAAGCAATGAATGATACAAATCAGCACTAAAGTGCTGGAAAGAAAAATAGAATAAATGGATGAGAAGCGATTTATTTTTTAAATGAGAAGGAAAATTTTCCATGGTTTGAAGAGTGGCTTGGACTTTGCAGACTGGAAAGCTTTCTGGGTTTCAGGCAGGAATAATGGAAAAAGACACACAACTAGGCAAAGCCTGGGGAGGTTCTGAAATTCTATGATTAAAGGGAAAACTTGTGGAGTTTGGTGGCTCTCCCCTTCTATCCCAACCCTTGGGAGGCAGAGGAAGGAGGATTGCTGTGATTTTGAGGCCACCCTGAGACTGCATAGTAAATTCCAGATCAACCTGAGCTAAAGTGAGACCCTGCCTCAAATATCAAAAATAAATAAATAAATAAATAAATAAAAGGGGGAGGGGGAATTCACAGAGCTTCCCAGAGAAGAGAACAGACTGCAGAGAAGGGGTGAAACAGACCAAAATCTCACATCTCATCTGATGGGACAGAGTCATCTCCACACACCACGCCACACGGGCCAAGCCACCACTCACCCATCAAGGAGGGGGAAGAAAGCAATGCACCAGAGAACTTCCCTACGCTGGGAAAACAAGGGAGATGAAAATCTAATCTAGCAATAAATGAGTCAGAAAGGAAATGGAGGAAACTCGGAACCCAACCACTTATGTATAGCTGGTCCAAATGCATAAGGAGAAAGTCTTGCTCCAGTTTGAATATTGCACAAAAACTTATGTTGAGCTCAGCCCAGTATCATAGGCCTGTAATCCCAGCTACCTTGGAGGCTGAGGCACAAGGATAGCAAGTTCAAGGCCTATCTGGACTATAGAGAGAGTTCAAGGCCAGCCTTGGCAACTTAATAAGATGCTAACTTCAAAAAAAGGTAAAGGGGGCTGGAGAGAGGGCTTAGTGGTTAAGGTGTTTGCCTGCAAAGCCAAAGGATTCCAGTTCAATTCCCCAGGACCCACGTAAGCCAGATGCACAAGGGGATGCAAGCATCTGGAGTTCGTTTTCAGTGGCTGGAGGCCCTGGCACACCCATTCTCTCTCTCTCTCTCTCTCTCTCTCTCTCTCTCTCTCTGTAATAAATAAATAATTCTTTTTAAAAAAAAAGGGGGGGCTGGAGAGATGGCTTAGCGGTTAAGTGCTTGCCTGTGAAGCCTAAGGACCCCAGTTCGAGGCTCGGTTCCCCAGGACCCACGTAAGCCAGATGCACAAGGGGGCGCACGCGTCTGGAGTTCGTTTGCAGTGGCTGGAAGCCCTGGCGCACCCATTCTCTCTCTCTCCCTCTATCTGTCTTTCTCTCTGTGTCTGTTGCTCTCAAATAAATAAATAAAAAATTTAAAAAAAAAAAGAGAAAGAAACATGACTTAAAAAAGAAAAGGTAAAGAGAGGGCTGGGGACATAGCCCAGTGGTAGGACGCTTGTGGAGGCCCTAGGTTCAATCCCCGGTGTGGGAGAAGGGGAAAGACTCGACTCGCATGCTAAAGTTCAGTTGCCACAGTGACGGTACGGAAAGGTGAACCTGGTCACGGAGTAGGGTGTTACCCCCGTGAGTGACTAGGCACCCTCACAGGAGGGGTCAGTTGCAAAATCTCTCTCTCTTTTTACCCCGTCCCTCATCACATAGTGCCGCCCATCATGTTCTTCCATACTGCAAGAAGGCCCTTGCCTAAATGAAGCCCTTCAAACTTAGACTTCCCACACTTCAGAACCAGGAGCCAAATAAGCTTCTCTTTTCTATAATTTACCCGCTCTGTAGTATCCTATTACAACAGGGAAAAAAAAAGGGGGGGGGGACAGATGGAATTTGTAATAAAAACACGGATTAGCTGGGCGTGGTGTCGCAGGCCTTTGATCCCAGCACTCAGGAGGCTGAGGTAGGGGCATCCTTGTGAGCAATCCTCCCACCTCAGACCCCAAGTGCTGGGATTCAAGGCACGTCAGGATGGCAGGTTTCCTCCCGCTGCCACTTCTTTTTTTTTTAATTTTTATTTATTTATTTATTTGAGAGTGACAGACACAGAGAGAAAGACAGAGGGAGAGAGAGGGAATGGGCGCGCCAGGGCTTCCAGCCTCTGCAAACGAACTCCAGACGCGTGCGCCCCCTTGTGCATCTGGCTAACGTGGGACCTGGGGAACCGAGCCTCGAACCGGGGTCCTTAGGCTTCACAGGCAAGCACTTAACCGCTAAGCCATCTCTCCAGCCCCCGCTGCCACTTCTTGAGAGCTGGGATTACAAATACATGCTATTATGCTCAGTTTTTTTTCTTATTTTATTTATTTATTTATTTGAGAGAGAGAATGGGCACGCTAGGGCCTCTAGCCACTGCAAGAGCACTCCAGATGCATGCACCACCTTGCGCATCCAGCTTTACGTGGGTACTGGGGAATTGAACCCAGGTCCTTAGGCTTTGCAGGCAACAGCCTTAACCACTAAGCCATCTCTCCAGCCCCCCATGCTCAGTTTTATGCGTGCTGCAGATTGTACCCAGACTGTGCACTTTGTGCACACAAGGTAAGCACTCCCACCAACTGATCTACATTCCCAACTGCCAGTGACTCAGTTTTTTGTCCCCCACTCCCTGCAAGCAGGGTATACACAGACAGTTACAAAGCTCTGGAACATTTCAGATTTCATTTTTCCTAGCCATTTCAGTTAAGATTTGTAGAAGTTAGTGCTAGTCTTCATTGATCAAAAAATTTCTTCTGCAACTGGAGAGATGGTTTAGCGGTTAAGGCATTTGCCTGTGAAGCCAAAGGGCCCAGGTTCAATTCCCCAGGACCCACATAAGCCAGATGCACAAGGGGCACATGCATCTGGAGTTCGTTTGCAGTGGCTACAGGCCCTGGTTCGCCCATTCTCTCTGTCTGTTTCTCTTCTCTCTATCTCTGCTTGCAAATAAATAAATAAAAATTTAAAGAAATAGTTAAAAAAATTTCTTCTCCTTTGAGTTTGATTCTGATCTCCAACAATGCCAAAAATACCCTTTCATGCTCATAAACCATGCCCTTTGCCTGGTAAAAATTATTCTAGGTTCTCCGTGGCTGACTTCTTAATAGTAGACAACTGGCAAAAGTCACAGAATGCTACAACCTTCTGGCTACAGAGACTCTGTAAAATCCCATTGCTGGCACTGGACTTTGTGAGTTCGTAGTGGGCAAGGTCAGCCAGCACTGTCTCGATCCAGGACACAATGGCTCTGATTTAGTGCCAGGCGTTGGATATAGAAGAGTCTGTACCATCCCTTAACCCCTGGCAGTAAGTTCTTGATGTAAAATGACAGCACTGTTCTCAAACTAATCAGTTTCTAAGAATGAAACCACAGCTAACCTTGGGCAAGCTGTCAAAAAGTTAAAAAAAAAAAAAAAAAAAGAAGTCAAATATTTGCAAACATAGCAATAGTCAAGCCAGGCAGGCAGGTGGGCCGGTAGACACCAGGGGCGTGGCTAGGGCCCATGGAAACGAGTCAGCCAAGTTGTTCCCAAACATTATATTTTTCTTAGTTTTTCTTGTTTCTTCTTTCTCAATGAAAATGTGTGACTTTTTTCTTTTGTTTTCATTGTCACCATCTTAGCCCCGTTTCTGTTGCTATAACAGGATACTTGAGCCTGGAAAAGTTATAAAGCAATGTGGTTTCTTTGGCTCATAGTCTGGAGGGCATGGCCCTGCCTTCAGCTTCTGGAGAATGCAGCGTGCCTCCCCTCAAAAGAGCGGGCGTGGCGGGAGGAAGCAATCAAGGAGCAGTTGTAATCGCCCACTCTCTCGTGATGAAGGCTCATCTATTCCCAAGAGAGCTGATCCAGTCTCAACAGAAAGACATTAACCCGTGTCAAAGAGCCCATGGCATTGACAAACAGATTTCAACATGAGTCTTGGCAACAAAACCCCACCCAAGCCATAGCAGTCCTAAGGAAGATAGTAGGCGCGTGTTTTATAATCTGCATGTTGGTTTCAGGTAGCTCTTGACAGCCCTGTCATGTTTCTGCAAATTCTACTTTCCCCTGGGAATCGGGTCACACAGCACTGACCTTGACTCCCACCAGGTTCCCCCCTTTCCCCTCCTTCTTTGCGGCCTCAGATGCATCCTACTGTAAGCATGGGCCTTGGGTCCCACACTCAAGCTGCAGCGGGCTGGAGGAAGCCACTCAGAGGCTGTGACCTAACCCTTCCTCCAACTTTCACATCCCCTGTGCCTCCCCCCACACACACCGCCCATCTAAATATCCCTGTATTCCCATCCCAAATCTCAGGAGAAACCCTCACCTCGCAGTCAGCAAAGAAGCAGAAATCATTCTCACTTCCTGCCACCCCCTCATCCCCTCCTCACGCATCTGCAGGCCCACCCCCCACCCCGGTCTCCCAGTGCCGCCTGGACCTCCTCCTGAGCTTCTGTCCCCGGGGCCTGGATCTGCCCCTTGCAAAGCCCTGCCTCCCTCTGGCTGGCTCCCTCCCCTCTGCCTAGAAATAGCTCAGCTCTTGCCTCGCAGAGTCCCCACCCTCTCTGGTCCTGGTTCTTTCCCACCTGCCTCCCTCTGATTTTCTTCCTCTTTCCTCCCCTCCACAGCCAAGAACTCCACTCCTGGCCCCATATCACCCCTCCCTTGATATTCTCTCTCTCTCTCTCTTTTCTCTCTCCCCTTCCCTGTTTTCATCTCCTCACCATCCCTCTTCCAGTCTCTGACCACATCTTTCTGATTTTCCTCATTCATTCCATGTTCTTGGTTTTTACCTCCAATGTCCCCAGCTTTCTCCTTAATCAACCCCATGCCCCACACCCCCGTGGAGACTTCTTTATTCCCCTGCTCTTAATTTTTTGTCAGGGAGTTCATTTCTCTCTGATTTCAGATCAGGGAGCTGGGGAACGTTTTGAATATTCAGCCTGTTTTGTTATGAAACTTGCTTGTATGTGTCTCGATCTTTCAGAGGTTAGAAGCCTCTGAGGGCACTCTTGGGAGGCAGCGAGGCGGGCAGCTCTCCCCGCCGTGGACAGAACCTCTTCTCCTTCCAGGAATCCCGCTGCAGCACCACAGCGAGGAAATCGGTCTCTTGGTTGTTGACAATTTATAGGCAAGTCTCTTCCTGGTTCCAAGAAAGAAGAGTGAGGTTTAGTAGAGAGGGAGGGTGCTTACAAAGGAAATCCAGGGGCTGGAGAGACACTTAGCTTTTATGATGCTTGCCTTTGAAGTCTTTGGACCCAGGGTGGATTCCTCAGGACCCACGTAAGCCAGATGTACAAGGTGATGCACACGTCTGGAGTTTGTTTGGTGCCGCCCTGGGCATCCTTCTCCTCCACAGCATCTCTCTGAAGCCTGGCAGTTCTCCTTCTGCAGTGGCCACCTTGTCTGGATCCCAGAAGCAACAGGACTCATGCAACATCCTCATGACTACAGCATGGTCCATCTAATTCAACCTGGCTTCCCTCCAAGCTTCCACCACTTCTCTCTCTCTGGGTCTCAAAGCCCAGCCTAGGGCCTCTCACAAGTCACCAGGGTCCTCAGTAGTGCTTTACGTCTTGCCAGGCATTTTCTTCTTTTCTTTAACATTTTTATTATTTATTGATTGATTTGTGGGGGAGGCACACCAAATCTTCTAACCACTGCAAATGAACTCCAGATACTTGTGTATCTGGCTTCACATGGGTCCTGGGGGATTGAACCCTGATCCTTTTAGGCTTCGCACTCAAGCGCCTTAACAGCTGAGCCATCTACCCAGACCTCTCCGGGTGTTTTCTGTTTCTCTTCATCCTCTCTGATATGCAGAGGGAGGTGACCTGCAGCAGAATCACCAACACAGTCTCCTAACCAGCCAAGCGGCCAGATACCTTGTCCTCCCAGCGCCTGCCCAGGGACTCCATGGTAGACAGCTGAGACCAGGATGGGCCCTTTCATGAGATCAGAGACTGAGAAGGAAGAAGGGAAGGAAGAAGGCGAGGGAAATGTGTGGAGGTAGGATGCAGCCACAGGAGCAGGAGTGGAATGGCTGGTATACAGCAAGATGTTCTAATCCTAGGACCACCCCCTACCCCAAGCAGGGAAGAGACAAAAGGATAAAGTCCCACCCATGGGAACCTCCTATCTCCTCATTCCCAAAGGAACTGGTGCTGCGAGCCAAGGACAGTGCGGTCAGGAATGTGGGAGACTTTGCTGCAGAGACTCAGCCTGGGGGAGGCCCCCAGGGTCGCAGATAGAGCAGACAGATGGAACCCAGGGAAAAAAAGAGAAGTCTGGGTTGAAGAAGGAAGGGTCAGTATCCCTAGACCCTGGCAGGGAAACTCGTTAAATGGGTGACAAAATATCATCCATCCCTAAGCATGAGACAGAGGCCAGGGCCCTGTGAAGTGGAGGACCCAACTCTGCCCTCAGCCCTGACCCACCTCCAGCCACTTTCTGGAAGCCAGCTGCCCTCCCTCCAAAGTGGTCACCCTGTCTATCTGTGGCAGCTCTACCTAGATCAGCTGGCCTCAGGTACTCTCCTCAAGGCCACAGAGGAATTGAAACAGTCGGTCCACAGGACGGAGATGCAGGAGATGGCGCCACAGCCAGAACTACCAGTCTGGAGAGGAGCTCAACACAGGGGCAGATGAGAGCTGAAGTGTGCCAGGCATAGCCTCCATGGCTTCCCGGGACAGTATACCAAGCACCTCTGTGTACCACTGTTCCGTTTCCCCCACTCCTGAGCCCTGTCCCTCTGACTGCATGGGGCACATTCCCCTCCCAGGACACCTCCGGGCTCTCATTGCCCTCCGCCTCTGCCAGTCTCACTCTGCCTGGAGACCGGCTGGTCTGCGCTTCCCACACCAAAGCCGCTACTCAGCAAATGCCCCTGCGAATTAAGGAGTCACGGTGGAGCAGGTCTGCGATACGGACAGTGTTCGCGTGAAGGTCAGGTTCTGTCTGTCCAAGCATGAGTTTACCATGGCAACAGCTCCCCCTGCCCTCCCCCCCAGGGCAGCTCTGTCTGCTGTGGCCTTTGTGCACCCTCCCATGGCAGGCCCTTGCCTCATCACCAGCGGGTAATCCTATGTGGTTTTTTACTCCAGTGCCTGTGAATAGAAGAGTTAGAAGAGAGCAGACAGGAGCCCTTCCCAGGGCTTTGCACCCCCACTTTGGTGCCTGGGCAGTTCTGCTCCCCCTCCAGCCAGTCCCTATGCCTGTCTTTTTTTTTTTTTCCTATGCCTGTCTTAGACAGATGCCATCTCTCTAGCAGGAGTAGCTCCGGCCCCCAACTGGAACCAGGCCAGCTCAAGGCTCAGCCTGTCTCTGGCTTTGGTAGGAGGGCACTGGGAATGAAGACTTCAGTTCCTCTCCATGCACTTGACCCCTAAGCCTCCCCATCCTAGTTTTTTTTTTTTCTTTCTAAAATTTATTTATTTATTTATTTGAGAGCAACAGACACAGAGAGAAAGACAGATAGAGGGAGAGAGAATGGGCGTGCCAGGGCTTCCAGCCTCTGCAAACGAACTCCAGACGCGTGCGCCCCCTTGTGCATCTGGCTAACGTGGGACCTGGGGAACCGAGCCTCGAACCGGGGTCCTTAGGCTTCACAGGCAAGCGCTTAACCGCTAAGCCATCTCTCCAGCCCCCCATCCTAGTTTTGATGTTTTATCCCCCTTCCTCCTGGAACCTTCCAGAGTCCATTCATTGCCTAGTTCAGTTGTTTCTCCCTCCCTCTCTCTCTCTCTGTCTCCTTCCTCTTCTTCTTCCTCCTTTTCCTCCTTCTCCTCCTCTTCCTTCTTTTTCTTCTCTCTCCTTCCTCTTCTTCCTTCTTTTCCTCCTCCTCCTCCTCCTCCTTCTTCCTCTCTCTCTCTTTTTCTCTCTCTCTCACTGCATCACTGGTCCCTGGACTCCTATATCTGCTCCATGCAGCAGCAGCAGCCTAGAGTGGTTCTTCACTGGAATACTCAAGGCCTCTCTTGTCTGCCCCTGAAGGTCTTATGACCTGAGCCATCCAGCACCCTGCAAGGTTCCCCTAAACATACCAGGATCTCCCCTGCCTGGGCTGTCCCCTAACCTGGTAAGCTATAGCGGAGCCTGTCTTATGAAATATCTCTGACTCTCCCCCAAGCCCAGACGTCCAGCCACGTTGTTTTCTGTGACCTCCCCCCGCCCACCCCAGCACATCAAGTATCTCTCACTCTCTCAGTAGCTCTGCCTCCCTGAATTGGGCCACGTTCTTAAAGCAAAGCCTGAGACAGTGATTTATTGAGGGCTGGGGGCGGCTCTCAGGAGAAAAATATAAGGGATAAATGGAGGGAAATAGAAGAAGACAGGGACACAGAATGGATGCCCGGAAGAGTCTAGACAGGGCCCTATCTAGGGAACTTTGTGGGCATAAAAAGTGCTCCCCTGAGGCTAGAAAGCTGCCTTTTGTGTTGCTGTATCAGCCAGTCATTGGCTGTGAGGTGGGAGGTCCCCAAATTCCCAGGAAAGTGACTGCCATGAGCCAGGAGGGATTGGCAGCATGCGGGGCAGTCGTGGGCAGCAGCGGTATTCCTATCTCCGGCGGAGGGACGGGTGGGCGCACTGGCCAAGTAAGGGGCGTCTGAGTCCGGTGCACACAGCCCTCCTGCAGAGTGCGACATCTGAAGGGCTGAGAAGTGTGTGGATTCCTGGCTCAGTCAACACCAACTGTGCCCAAACCCACAGGTGCACACCACCCTGGGAGAAGGCCCTGCCCACAGCCTGTGGGGAGACAGTCAATGTTCCAGGCACTGGAGACACCCAGGGCAGGAATCTATGCCACTAGCTCGCTGAGCGTCCACTGCTGTGTGCCCCGCCGTGCAGACAGTAGCTTCGGCCAAAGCTCTTACCTAGTCCTCAGAGCATCCATTTTGCGCATGGGAAAACAGAGGCTGAGTGGGGTGAGGGGACTTCAAGGAGGCCAGGCGACTTGCAAGAGAAAGAGCTGAAATTCAAACTCGGAAGTGATGGACTCCCTGGCCTGGTTTCATTCCCTGCCATGGGGACGAGTTGGAACTCACCTCTTTCTGCCCACCACAAGAGTCTGGCGAGCCCTGGGTCATGTCTATGTCCCATTAATAGGACTCACTGCCCTCCAGGGTCACATCTGGCATTTGTAATAGTTGGGAGGCCCACACATGTATTTTGCATATAATTTGCATAATGGATGCGTCTGGTTTGCATGTGTTCACGTTGAGAGCCTGCATCAGTTCCGAACATTGTTGAAGTTACTTCTAAGTCACTCTCACTCCTCGAAGGGGGCATCTGGGCTTTACAGAGTCCAGCTCCCGTGATTCCTGGATGCTCTCCCCGGCCTTGCCTCTGGGCTGCACATTTTTCGACAATGGTCCTGACCAATCCATACTTATTTTTAAAATATTTTATTTTTATTTACTTATTTATTTGACAGAGAAAGAGGGAGAGAGAGTCCAGCCACTGCAAACAAACTCCAGATGCGTGCGCCCCCTTGTGCATCTGGCTAACGTGGGTCCTTTGGCTTTGTAGGCAAATGCCTTAACCACTAAGCCATCCCTCCAGCCCCAACCCATGCTTTTATATAGCTGGAAGGAGTCCCTGCAAGCCCCTGCCCCAGCAACATCTGTGGACTTGACAGTCACCTTCTCCGGTGATACACGTGTAGTTCAAATGTTCACTGGGCTCTGTGCATGCCCAGCTGAGGCTGAGAGCAAGGCTGAACAAAAGACCTTTACTGGGGCTGGAGAGATGGCTTAGTGGTCAAGATGCTCATCTGTGACGTCTAAGGACCCAGGTTCGATTCCCCAGTATCCGTATAAGCCAAATGCACAAGGTGGCACATGTGTCTGGAGGTCCTGGTGTGCTCATTCTCTCACTTCTCTCTCTCAAATAAATAAACAGAATATTTTAAAAAACTCTTTGCTTACAAATAAGATTTTAAAAAGAAATAATAAATAAAATGAAAGTTAAAAAAGAATATTGTTTAAAAGTCCTTTACTGTATGAAACTTCTAACAGTGGTCCCATGTACAGGGAGGCCCGGTGGTGCATGCTCAGAAAGGGGAGCTTGTGAAGGGGCAGAGGGCAGGGGTGAAGGCCTGGATGGGTTTGGGAGCCCCGCTTAGTGCAGGTGCCTCCACAGTTGGCTGGGGGAGCGCAGCAGACCTCTTTTAGCAGCAGGAACACAGAAGTCTTCTTCCAGAAAGCTGGCACACCCTGAGCTTTCTATTTCTGTCCCCCGTACAAGAGCCATAGCCCATCGACTTTGTGTGGCTTTTGATGATCTTACGTGATGAACCCTGGATAAACAAGAAGACACGTGCCCTGAGGGAGGCAGGAGGAGCCCAGAAAGATGAGAGGGACCTCATGTCTAAGGAGGGTGTGGAGGCATGAAAGGGGGTCCACAGGCCCAGGGGAGGTCAAGCAGTAGGCCCTGGCTTACTCATCACCAGGTGAGCCTACCTGTCTGTATCTTCCCAGGATCCATTCTTTTTCCCTCTGTCCCAGGAGGTAAACAAAGGAAGAGGGGTTCCAATGTTCAGCGGAAGTCCTCACTCATACCACCCACTTCTGCCACCTGGCTACTGAAGGATGCTAAGTGCAAGAGTTCTCTCTCGAATCTATTGGGGATAATGGTGTCATTTAAAAATAGTTTATTTATTTGTTTTTTTATGATAGAGGGAGATAGGGAGGAAGAGGGAGAAAGAGAGAGACAGAGAGAGAGAGAGAGAGAATGGGCACACCAAGGACAACAGCCACTGCAAACAAACTGCAGATGCATGTGCCACTTTGTGCATCTGGCTTATGTGGGTCCTGGGGAGATCAAACCTGGGTCCTCAGGCTTTGCAGGTAAGTGCCTTAACCGCTAAGCCATCTCTCCAGCCCAATGGTGTCATTTTGATAGCATCCTTGAGTATGTCTATTGCCAGGGCCATGAAGGTAGTGTGTGTGTGTGTGTGTGTGTGTGTGTGTGTGTGTAGCACGCTGTGTGTGTCTGGCTGTAGCTATTCATGTCATGTGAATAGAAACCCCGCTCCTGTGTGTGGTGCCACAGCTGTCTCCATCCAGGTGGAGACACTCTGTCTGCGTCAGGGACAAGACTGTCTGCCTCCCTCTCCGGCCTCTGGCCTCCCTAGGTTTCCTGTCTGGCAGATGCAAAGTGGCCTCCTCATCCATGGGAAGACCCCAGCCCCTGTCTGTCTGCTTTACGCCAAGCCCTTGAGCATCTCCCTGTGCCTATGTCCTCCTCCACTGGGATGGGGCCCAGGCTCAGGCTCCCCGAACTGTTCCAATTAAAAAAGGAGCCTGGTTTTGATGTCAGCCACCTGGGAGCGGGAAGTGAGGTCCGATTGTCCTTCCCGCCCCCACCCCCTGTTACATGGCAGTTCCCAAGTTCAAACCGGGTCCAGCCTCCTTCCTGTGAGTTGTGGGCCCCACATCTGGGGCTGGGGAAGGGAGTGAAAGGAAGGGGTGGGGCCTCTTGGAAAAAGATCACAGCTTCTGGGGTGGGGGACTTTCCTCTCAGAGCCAGCGGTTGGTGCTGCCAAGCAGGCAGGATCCAGCCTAGGGTGCGGAGCTGAGCTCCGTTCATTTGCCCCTCAGACGCATCTCACTTTCAGCAAAAGTTATTGATGACGAGATCGCCAGCACGTTATGAGTATGAAGTATTTGCCGCCAGCAAAATGGCTAACGGCCCTATTGAAGGTTAGAGAACTGAAGAGAACATTCAGAACATTTGTAGGTTAAGCTGCCTAACCCACTCAAGCTGACTCAAGTGGTGGTGGGTTATGAGAAGCGGAAAGGGGATGTCGTGGCTTGCCACCAAATGGATACACACCGTGTTTCAGAGGACTGCCCTTGGCTCTGGCCCACTCTCCCGGACAACTGTTCTCATGCTATGGCTACAGCATGCCCAGGTGTGATCTTTTCCTACTCCCATAAGTGCCCCGCAGCGGACTGAATCGAGCCCCCTCTCCCTGAAATGCATGTCTACAAGAACCTCAGAATGTGACCTTATTTGGAATAGGGTCCTTACCCAAGATGAGGCTATTTTGAGTCCCAAAATTCAATTACTGTCCTTACGAGGAGAAGAGGACACAGAGAAAAGGGTCACATGCAGACCAAAGCAGATATTAGCGTGATGCAGCCCCAAGCCAAAGATTGCCAAGACTGCTGGAGCCTCAAACAGCTGGAAGACAGAAGGAAGGATTCTTCCCTAGAGCCTTCAAAGGGATAACGGTCCAGCCAAAACGTTGGTTCTAGACCTTAAGCCTTCAGAAATATGGGAAATACCTTGCTGCTATTTATTTATTTTGTTTGTTTGGTGTTTTTGTTTGTTTGTTTGTTTTTTCGAAGTAGGGTTTCGCTTTAGCCCGGGCTGACCTGGAATTCCCTATGTAGTCTTCAGGGTGGCCTCGAACTCACAGCAACCCTACCTCTGCCTCCCACGTGCTGGGATTAAAGGTCTGCGCCTACACACCTGGCTCATTGCTGTTGTTTCTAAACCTCTGAGTTGGTGGTGATTTGTGACAGAAGCCCTTGGAAACCAGCAATCTGTGTTCTACTGTCCCAGAACTCAGGACAAGGACAGTCAGCCTGGCTTGGGCCAAGCGGCTGCCCAGCGGGATTCACAAGCCATAATGGCTGGGAGATGGGCAGGGGCAGAGACACGGGTTCCGAGCTGCTCTTCCCAGCGTCCTTGATGCCATCACCTTCCCCAAACCTGTTTATTCCCTCCTCAAAGTCAGCTTAGAAAGATTATCCAGGCCAACGGAAAGTCCTGTGCTTTCTACCTTCTACACTCAGGTCAGCCACTCAGGTGTAGATGTGGGTGGCTGCGGTTATCTGTGTGGGTGAAAAAAAAAAAAAGTCAGAAAGAAGTGTTCCTGCATTGGACGACAGAATCGGTATCGACAAGGTTTGAAGTTTAGGAAGTTAACGGGATGATGTCCAGCAAGAATGGTCATAGGGTTGGGGTTTAGCTCAGTGGAAGAGGATGGGCACTTGCCTAGCAAGTACAAGCCAGTTCTGTCCTCAGCACCAGAAAAAGAAAATCACAGAAAGATTCCCCTCACCCCAAAAAAATCTAAGAATGCATATAAAAGGTTGGAAAGATGGTTCAGTGGTTAAAGGCACTTGCTTACAAGCCTAACAACTGGGGTTCGATTCCCCAGTACCCATGTAAAGCCAGATGCATAAAGTGGTGCATGCATCCGGAGTTTGTTTGCAGTGGCAGGAGGTCCTGGCACACCCAAATGCCCCCTCTCTCTCTGTCTCCCTGTCTCTGACTCAAATAAATAAATAAAATGATTTTAAAGACCAACTTGGGTTCTAGGTTAGTTTTACAAGTGAGATATGGAGGAATCTGACTTAATGTAACTTCTTACAAGAGACCTAAAGACTCTTTTCTTCTTCTTCTTTTTTAAAATATATTTTATTTATTTATTTGAGAGAAAGAGATAGAGACAGAGAGAGAGAATGGGCACACCAGGACTGCCAGCCACTGCAAACAAACATCAGATGCATACACCCTCTTGTGCATCTGGCTTACATGGGTCCTGGATCCTTTGGCTTTGCAGGCAAATGCCTTAACTGCCAAACTATCTCTCCAGCCCCAAGATTCTTTTTTTGATAGGAGGTTATAATGAATCAGACCTGTGGTGTGACAGCTGATCAAAAGCTTTTGTTACACACATACACACACACACACACACACACACACACACACGGCACATTCTTTTTTAAAAAAAAAATATTTATTTGAGAGCAACCGAGAGAGAGAGAGAGAGAGAGACACAGATAGATAGAGAGAGAGAGAATGGGTGCTCCAGGGCTTCCAGCCACTGCCAAAGAACTCCAGATGCATGCACCACCTTGTGCATCTGGCTTACGTGTGTCCTGGGGAATTGAGCCTTGAACCAGGGTCCTTAGGCTTCACAGGCAAGCGCTTAACCGCTAATCTATCTCTCCAGCCCACAGCACATTCTTGACTACGTTGAAGAGATGATAGGTTCTTGGTATCCACTGCAGCCCATGCCTAAGAGAGACAGACAATACTGACCTACCAGTGACCCAGAGGGACAGCCTGGCCACACTACTGGGTTGCAGAGGTTGGTAAGGGAATACTGGAGCAGTTATCAGATCTCCTGGACACCCCTCAACAGTGGACAGTCTGAGCCCTTATTCCTAGAAGGTGTCTGAGAAAGCAATGTTGGTGTGTCCCCAAACACACTATAGATCATTTGGGCTCCAGGGCCCGGACATCGGTACCCAGATACACATGAATTTTAAGACCTGGGTATCCTGCTATCGAGTGGGTCTTGGAAAGGCCAGCCAGGAGACCCGAGGTTCTGCGCCCGTGGTCTGCTCGTCTCAACCTCGTGTATGCCGGCGGCCCCGCCTGAGTCAGCTCGGAGCTGGGGCGGGGGTCTGGCGGCCGAGGAGGGGGGCTGGCGGAGGCAGGCTAGCGGCGCGGCCCCAAGTTTATGCTAATCCGCGCAGAGCCCGCCTCCCGCCTCCCCTTCGCGGCCCCAGCCGCGAGCAGCGCCGGCCACTCGGCGGGGACGCAGCCGCCAAGCGAGCGCGCTCCGGGGGCCCCCGAGTGGCGGCGGGACCCGGGCCAACGCGGCGCGGCGTGGCGTGAGGATCCCGGGCCACGGGCATCACGCGGGGCCGGGCGGGTGGACACGGACCGGGATGGGCCGCCGCCGCCTGCAGGTCTGGCTGTGCGCCGTCGCCGCGCTGCTCTCGGGGGCGCAGGCCAAAGGGACCCCACTGCTCGCGCGGCCCGCGCCCCCGGGGGCCTCCCGCTACGGCCTCTACACCACCGGATGGCGCCCCCGGCTGCGCCCCGGGCCACACAAGTAAGCGCGGGGCTGTGCCACGGCGGGAAGACGATGGGGTGCTGGGGTGTGGGGGGGTGTCCCCCCGGCGCGTGCGACGCGACGCCACTCCCACCTGCCTGGACCCACGCGGAGGCGTCGAGGCCCGGGGGACTCCAGACCACTGCGCCCCGGGGATGGGGGCCGGGGGTGGGGACGGCGCCGCGGCCGAGCCTTTTGCCCTCACGCTCCTGTAGACTGCGGGGTTGGCAAAGAAAAACCCAGCGAGGGGGCCTGGCGCGGCGGCGGCGGGGACGCTGGCAGTGCCCGCGGAAACCTTTCCAGCGAATAACATTTTCCAGCTGCGCTGTGCGCAAAGCCTGGGCGCAGCAGACCAGGTGGAAGGGAGAGAAGGAAGGGGACTGTCCACCCCTGGAGCACGCGGGTGTTTCAGGGATCCGGTGCCTCGCATCTCCACCTCTGTACCGTACTCCCGTGGTCAACCTGGCCCCGCTACCCCCGTGGGGCTCCTCCCAAAAGTGGCTGGACCCGCAGAGCGGATGGCGTCCGCTGGGTCTTGGGCTTGTGCTGTAGAAAAGGCGGTGGTCCGCTCAGACCTGAGCTTGAACTCCAGTGGAATGTGAGGTATTGGAAGAGAATGCCCAGCCCACCGCCATCCTCAGTGGGCCTGGGCATATCAGAATAAGGTTCCTAAAAGAGGTGGCACAAGAACTGGTCTGGCCAAAGCCTGGGTGGGGGGGGGGGTCTGGAAAGTTGCATCAGGGGAGGAAGAAGGAGTAGTCTGGCGTGGGGGGGGGGTCGGTGAGGGCGGTTCAGAAGCCTTGACCGCTAAGGTAAGGACTCGGGCCAGATAGTCCAGGGACACCATTTTCCCATGCAGGGCCCTCTGTGCTTACGTGGTACACAGGAACGTGACTTGCATCCTGCAAGAGGGAGCAGAGACCTACGTAAAGGCTGAGTACCGGCAATGTGGTTGGGGACCCAAGTGTCCCGGGACAGTCACGTGAGTGTCCACCCAGCCCATGCACCAGCCCTAACCCTGCCTGCAGCTAAGAGCAGCGCCAGCTCATCCAAGACCTGAAGTGCCCTGGGCTCTAACGAGCCACTGTGTGGGACAAAGTGGACCGGGGCTCCTGAAGGAGGGGTCAGGGGAGACTCCAAGGTTTTGAACTTGCATCAAGGCTTCACCCAGGGACAGACTTGGTTTGGAGCCCAGAAACTACAGAGGGACAAGAGAAAGGGTTGGAGGGAGGCGGGGCAAAAGAAGCACAAAGTTGAATGGATGTGACAGCGGCTGAGACTGTGGAAGAGTTGAGGATAGAGGTCGGTCAGGTGATGGTTGATACCATAGTGACAGACCCAAGTCAGTCTGTGGTGACCCTGAGAAAGTGGGGCAAGGGTGAGGGGCGGAAAGCAGAGTGTCTGAGCGTACAGCAGACAGGCAGGCGGCACCGGGAGGCGGCGTGGCGTACGGGATACACACGGAACTGCATTTGGAGAGATACGAATGTGTGTGTGTTTGGAAACAGACCTGTGTCTAGTGTGTCGGTGGGTGCATGTCTGAAGAAATCGAGGAGCCTCTGGAGAGCCCTGACTAGAGCCCTGGGCCTTCTTTCCCTGCTTAAAATCAGAGTTTGGGCTGGGGAGATGGCTCGGGATAAAGCAATTGGCCCCACAGGCGTGAGGGTCTGACTTTGGATCCCCAGCGCCCGCACAAAAGCAAGGCAGGCATCTGTAGTGCAGTGCGCCTAAAGAAAGAAGAGAGACAGAGACAGGAGGAGCTCCCAGAAGTTCGCAGTCCAGTTAGCCTGGGGAACAAGAGACCCCGCCTCCGGTTAGGTGGGAGACTAGGATCAGCACCCAGAATTGTCTTCTGACCCTCACACGTGCACCATGGCACATACATGCTCACATGAGCATGCATGCACATCATAAACACACACACCAAAAAAAAAAAAAAAGAGGAGCTCTCCCATCAATCAGCCCCTGGGAACAAAGCCTGGAGTAGGCTACAGAGCAGTGGGAAAATAATTGAGGGAAGCTGGTGGGAGCTGGAAGTCACCCCCAGAGCACTGAAAGGGGCTGTCAGCCCAGCTCCAGAGCAGCGCTTCTTCCACCTGCAAGGGGCTTGCTTGGAGCCTTCCCAGAGTTCTTAGAGGTTCCACTGAGTGGAATTTCTCGGGGCAACTTGAGTTAAAGGTGATCGAGCGTTCTTGGGAGAATCAGGGCAAAATCACCACTAGGCTTCTCCCTGGGCAGACAAGATCTGGTGGGGTTTCTAGATGTATCCTCCACTCCCAGGGCTCAGCCCCCTAAAGGCCTGCCCACCCTACATCTCTGTCACCTTAAGGATCACAAAAGGAGACCCTGGAGGCAGCATGGAGGCCTCCAGACACGTGCCAGTGTCCAAGGGTGTTCCTGAATGCCATCGGGCAGGCAGGAACCTTTAGCCCACATACCTGCTCTCTTGCCCTCTCTCTTCCAGCTACCGCTCCCTGCTCAGACCCAGGTACAAGGTTGGCTACAAGACAGTGACAGACCTTGCCTGGCGCTGCTGCCCTGGTCTCACTGGAGACGGCTGTCCCGAACATCTCACAGACCATGGATCCACCCTGTCCCAGCAAGAGCCTGAGCCCCACATTCCCTTGGGGCAGCTGGGTCCAGGCCCCAGACACCCTCCTTACAGCAGAGAGGTCCCCAGTCCCCATGGTGAGTTGGCCTGTGGATATTCTCCAGGGTTTGTGTGTTGGGGTTTGGGGGGCACTGGTTTCTTGGTCTCAGTGACAGGGCAGGAAGTGGATTGACCCAGCCTGGCTGAGCTCTGGCAGAGCTAGGAAGAGTACATGTCACATTAGGCCTGACAGCGAGTAACCCAGCCTCCACACTAGCCACCCCCCACCTCCCGCCAGTCACCCCCATAAAGGTGAAGGGGATGGGTCCGGCGTACGCAGAAATCCTCTCCAGTGGTCCGGCAACAAAGACACCATGAGGGAAAAGCATGTGATGCTCCAGGGGTCTCTTCTCTTTCCCAGGAAGAAAAGGCCCAGGGTTGTTTGGTGAGCGCCTGGAACGGCTGGAGGGTGATGTTCAGCGCCTGGCACAAGCATACGGTACTCTGAGTGGCCTGGTGGCCAGCCACGAGGATCCCAACAGGATCACTAGTGACCCCAGGGTTCCTGCTGCCCCCGTGGGCTTTGGGGTTATCTCCGAGGGGCTTGGGGAGCCAGAGGGCAGAGCCAGTGCGCCACTCACTCCTGCCCTGGGAGAGATCCTAAACAAGGTGACAGAGGTGAGCAACACACTGCAGACCAAGGCGCAGCTGCTCGACGAGGTGCGCGGCTTGGCCCTGAGTCACGAGGCGCACCTGCAGCGGCTCCGCGAGACGCCGCCCTCCCCGCTGACCTCCCTGGCCCGGCTGGAGGAGTACGTGGACCAGCGGCTGCGGCGCCTCTGGGGGAGCCTGCTGGATGGCTTTGAGCAGAAGCTGCAGGGCGTGCAGAGCGAGTGTGGCCTGCGCGTGCAGGAGGTGAGGCGGCAGTGTGAAGAGGGCCAGGCGACGAGCCAGAGGTTGCACCAGAGCCTTGACGGCCGGGAGCTGGCCCTGCGTCGGGAGCTCTCCCAGCTGGGCACTCGGCTGCAAGGCTTGAGCATGGCTGGCGGGAGTGGCTGCTGCAGCCGGCTGGCTCTGATCAGTGCCCGTGTGGACAGCCTCGAGAGGAACCTGCAGGCTGTCTCTGAGGCCCGAGGCAGCCCTGGCAGCCCGGCCACAAATGAGCTGGCGCGGCTCTCTGCTGCCATGCTCCAGGGGGGTGTGGATGGGCTGCTTGAGGGCCTGGAGACCATCAATGGGACAGAGAACGGAGCAAGGGGCTGCTGTCTGAGGATGGGGCTGCGGGGCTGGGGTGTGGGTGGCTTTGGGTCCACACTGGAAGAGCGAGTGCAGAACCTAGAGGAGCGACTGGCCACACTGGCGGGGGACTTGAGCCACCCTAGCGCCACCCCGGGCAGGTCAGCGCAGCCTCTCGTGCAGACAGAGCTGGCTGTGTTAGAACAACGGCTGGTCTCCCTGGAGGCCTCGTGCACCCCCAGTACCACCTCAGCCGTCCTGGACAACCTCGTGGCAGAGGTAAAAACGTGGCAGAGCCGGAGCGAGGCCCTCCTACACCAGGTGGCCGGCCACGCAGCTCTGCTCCAGCAGCTCAATGGCACCATGGCTGAAGTCCAAGGGCAGCTGGCGGAGGGAACGGGCAGCTCGCTGCGCGGCGAGATCACTTTGTTGAAAGTGAACCTGAACTCGGTGAGCAAGTCGCTCACGGGCCTCAGCGACTCGGTCAGCCAGTACTCGGATGCCTTCTTGGCTGCCAACACATCCCTGGATGAGCGAGAGCGCAAGGTGGAGGCGGAAGTCCACGCCATCCAGGAGCAGGTCAGCAGTCAAGGCTCAAGGCTTCAGGCCGGCCGCAGGCAAGTGCTGAACCTGCGTGGGGAGCTAGAGCAACTCAAGACGGGTGTGGCCGACGTGGCTGGGGGGCTGAACCGATGCAGGGACACGGCCCAGCAACTGCAGCATGCAGTGGGCCGCTTTGACCAGCGGGTGGCACA
Source organism: Jaculus jaculus (assembly GCF_020740685.1). NCBI lineage: Eukaryota > Metazoa > Chordata > Mammalia > Rodentia > Dipodidae > Jaculus > Jaculus jaculus. The sequence goes on along the minus strand of NC_059109.1, from coordinate 121,471,355 downwards.
AGTGGAGAGCACGTGTGAGAGACTGGGCCGGCTGGCTACCCGCCTGGACGGTTTGCCCATTGAACAGCTCAGGTCCAGGGAGGGCCTGTGGGGTTACGTGGACCAGCTGAACCGGACGCTGGCCCAGCACACTCAGGACATTGCCCGACTCCAAGATGACCTGCTGGACTGCCGGGCCCAGCTGGCCGAGGTGAGGCCAAGGCGAGCTAACTAGGCAAGGCTGGACCGAATCGAAAGCCCAGATCACACCAACCCTGGGAACATCATCCCAGAGCCCAACTTTACACAGCAGCATCTCCCAGCCTCCCCTGACCAGCCCAGAGGCCATCTGATGAAAGGCCGGTCCCAGGCAGCACATGTCACGTTTGGTGCTGCAGTGTGGACAGTTCGGGATTAAGAGGCAGGGAGGGCTGCAGAAGATCCTGTCTTAGGAAACAAAAACAATCAAAAAGAGTCAAGGTCAGAACATTATGCCTAAGGAACGAGGTGAACTTCAGCGTGGCACGTTGCATGGTCTTCACTTGCTCTTGTGTGGACTACTGGAGTTAGCAAATGCGCCAAGCTCTCCAGGCCAGGCCTCAGACAGAGACCTGCCCATCAGGGACAGCTGCACCCCTTGGAGGCATCTGTTCTCTTGTCACTTTGTTTCTGCCCTTGGACATCTGGACGAGGCTTCTGCAGGAAACCTCACAGGTGGCAGCTTCACAGGTGCTGTTTCTGAACTGCCCGAGGTTTCCAGCCCCTCATGCAGCCTTTCGGATAAAACGAAAGCTCAGAGACCTGGTAGAGAGTTCTCTTTATTCCTTTTGCTCCTCAGTGTGAGGGCATAGGCAGCTGTACATTACCAGAGGAAAGAAGTAGAACCAAGTGGTGTCTGGTGTCTGGAGATCCCTCTCCGGTGTATCCCTTTCCTTTCCTCCACCCCAAAAGACCTGAAGTTTCCATGTCATGCTGGTGCCTATGCGGTCTTCTTCCTTTGGGTTAGGAGAAGGTTCCTCCTCGACCCTCACATCAGTACCTCTTACTAACAATAGCCTCAGAGTCCTCTAAGGCCCAAAGGAGCCCGATTCCTGAGGAGGCGGTCATAGCTGAACGAAAAGAGGAGTAGGCTGTGCTTTTTAATGAAACCCAAGAAACTCCAGCCCCGCCAGGATGTTCACAAGCTGGTGAGAACTTTTATGTCAGAAACAATCAAGGAACAAGTGGAAAACAACCAGTGCTTCTCAGGCCCAAGAAATTCCTGGAGACGGACGCCATCTGTGCTGAGGCTTCGGTCCTCAGTTTCCCCCAACAGCAGCCCGGGCCTCCCACTTCTGCTTTCAGGTTCCCTCAGCCCTGCCTTCTGGCTTCTTGACACTCGGTATTGTGGCCTCCACTCTGATGGTGTTTGATGGCAGGTTCTGGATTAAAGCTTTTTATCCCACTTTCAAGTCGTCTTCAGCAAGGTTAGTGGGAGGGAAGGCTGCTTTCTGATGGTTGTCACCCTGTGTCCCACAGTGCCTTGGACAAGAGCTCACTTAGCAGCTGGGCACTGGCCTGGCCAACAGAAGCTGCAACAGGGCAAAGCTGTCAGCAAACACCAGGTTTGGGGCTGTGTCTTTGGAAAGTGCCAAGAAGAACAGGGGTGGTAGGGATGGGAAAGTAGGAGCCACACTTCTCAATCCTTAGATGACCCTCAAATTCCCCTTCTCTGATGTCAGAGGGGGTCCTGTTCCGGCACCCAGGCTTGGAGGTGAGATTCCAGGGTGCCACCCAGGAACTGTGGGCAGGATCAGGATCAGGTGGACATCTGGCTTTGAAGGGTAATCTAGGTTCCCAGAAAGGGGGCAAGAGCTCTGTTCTTCCCAGACGTCAGTCAGCCACCTGCCGCTACCTGCCGACACCCCTTTCGTTGCACATTCAGATCACCGTGAGACCTCCTCTAGCAGGAGTGGAGGCGAGGTCCCAGGGTGGCAGGTACACACCTGTCAAGGGCATAGAGAACCCTGAAAGGGCTTTGGTGACAGACTTAATGGTTGGAGGTCAGAGCTGCACTGAGGCCTAGGGGTAGTTGCCTCACCCCTGCAGTTTACGGAGGGGAGGAGGTTCTCTAGGTGCCCACTGAACTTGCAGCCTCTCCTCTCCTTCAGTGTGTCAGCCCCATGGCACCTACTTTCCAATCCTGGTTTCCCTCATGGATCCTGGGCCAGACCAAGGACGGCCAGGGCAGCATGGCAGGCTCAGGCCAGGGCATCAAGGTCCACCGGCGGCAGTGGCTCACGCCAGTAGCAGAAGCTGCTGTATTCAGGGTCGGCCAGATCTGCACTGGGGCCACGGACCACAGGTGGGAAGAGGAGCTCAACCACTTCCCCGAGCCGCGTGTACCTGCAAGGCGACGCGGGCGACGCTGAGAGCCTGAGCCGTCCCCCGGGCCACGGCCTCTCTCCTACAGCCAGCGCAGGCCCAGTGGTCCACCAGGACCCGTTCCAGGGGTGGAGGTGAAATTGGGGTCCTGGGAGAGACTGGGTGTGGGGACATGGTAGGTGAATGGGGGACATGGAGCCTCACGTGGATTTGTGGTTCTTCATGAGCTCCTGGGTGAGTTCTCCCCGAGGATTGACGGTGAAGATGCGAGATTCAGGGAGGCCCACCTGCCGGTACGTGAAGACGTCCTGTGGGAGACAGGGTGGATAAGGGCAGTGGATCTGAGGCCCACGGGGGACGGAGGAGAGCTGCAGGGAGAGAGACACTCACGTTGGGCCTATTCCCAAAAGCAGCATGGAAGGGCTGTCCATGGGGCAGAAACAGCTGCTGGATGTCGCTCAGGCAGGCAACCTTGAACACCTCAGGTTTCTTCTCGATCACCTCCCTGGGGCAGACATAGCCATGAGCAGGGAAGAGGGCCAAGGAGAGGCAGAAACCAGAGGGGGAGGCAGGGCCAGGTGACATGGGGTCTTACCCATCCCTGGCCAATACCCACCCATACAGCAAGCCTGGGTTTAGCTGGGAATCCTCCTGCCCCTCCCCTGAAGAGGCTGTGGGCTTGTGTTGTTCACGGGGTGGTTACCTGTGAAGAGCGGAGAAGAGGCTGCTGGGAGACAGCAGGATGGGGCCCTTGGGGAGACCACAGCCGTGCTCGCTCACCCATTGCAAGTAGCCCTTGGTGATGTCAGCCATGCCGATAGCCCGCGCTGAGCAGTACAAGAACTTGTACCCGTTTCTGTGGGTGGCACACAGCCATTAGATGCCAACCATTCCTAAAGCTCCCTTGGCTTCTGTCAGCCAAGCTCAGCTCTGAGGCTCTGGTCTTCAAACCCCAAATAGCTTTGCAGGGAGGGGACATGGGGGAGGAGGATGGACCAGGCATTGTGAGGTGGCCCCAGCAGCTGTCTAGCCTAGACACAGTCCTGTGGTTAGCAGGCAGACAGCTCACGGGAGAGCTAAGGACCAGGAGGAAGGATTCGGTGCTCTGTGCACTTGCCAAGCTTCTTTCCTTCTGGACTTTGCTGGGACCCAAGACTGGCTGGCTTCATGGGAAGAGATCAGTGTGGTCTAAGACATCCTGTGAACTCCCTCCCCTCCAGCTAGGCTCCCTAGCCCAGCCTCAGCCTCACACTTACAGGTGGATTTTGTGGTAGAGACTCGCGATGCCCTGGTGTGTCCAGTCCTTCCCCAGCTGGGGCAGAATGTGGCCCAGAGCATCTGACCTGTAGCCAGGAAGGGAGTGTCACTCCGGATGCCCTGCCAGGCTTTCACGTTGGGCAGGTTCGCCCGGTGGAAAGGAAAGGAGAGCCCTTCCGCGCTGCCGCCATCCACCCAACACAGAGGGAGGCAAGTCCCCAGGCCCTCCCCACAGCCTCCCCACAGCTGGGCCTCACTTGGTGATGGTACCATCGATGTCAGAGATGACAACCTTGTCGTCCCATTTCCACAGGTAGATGGTGGCCTTGCAACGACAGGTGCCCTGGTACTGGGTGGTCACGCTGAAGACCACGTCGTTGGCACCTTCGTGCAGGTTCAGACACCGCTGAGAACAAAGGGGGATGGTGTGATTGGCCAGAGCAAGGTATCATCCACCTCTTTTTACCCGAGCTGTGGTCTTTGATCCCCATAAGCCTCTCATCCTCCTCTCTCTCAGCTCAGAGACCCTTCCCAAAACTCAGAGTCTGACTACAGCCAAACACACACATCTACATGAGCAGAAGGCATCCATGCTGCCCAGAGTCCTGCATGGTGCCAAGCACAGGAGCTCTGAATGGCAAGAATTTCAGACAAGCCATGCCTGGTGACACTGCCCAGGTTTCTATGGCAGCCTCAAGGCAAGGGCTGGTCTTGGCAAGGAGACACCCCACTCCTCAGGTTGGGGGAAAGGCTCTGTGGGATTGTCACAGGGAGTCCTCTTCTGGGGCAAGGATGCCTGACCCAATATTCCAGGAAGATGTGTGTGATACAGAGGGAAAGACGGGGACAGCTGCCCACCACAGCCAGTGATGTCTATACCCTAGCTTAGCCTAAACTGGACATGTGCCCCAGAGTACCAAGTAGATGGCTTGACCAGGCTGGTCAGAGCCACGTGAATGCCTCTCTGGCCACGGAGCCACAGGGCGAGCCACCAGTCACAGAGCTCAGGGACCCCGTGCTGTGAAGAACCGGCGTTGCCAAAACTCTGGGGCTGTTGTCAGCACTGGTGCCTTGACTGTGGGTCCTAGGGTCGGACCCAGGGTTCACTGCAAGTCACAATGTTAGCACACAAGAGGATGCTTCTGGTCAGAGTTTGTGACACAGAAATAAGCTGGCATGTGAAGAAGTGAGCCCAAACCCCGGCCCTAGGGGTATTCAGGCAGAGTCCATCAGGCAAGCTGCCTGAGATTCTGGCCTTTGGTGACCTGTATCTGAGCTTGACCCTGACAGACTCACCCTCTCCACACAGGAACAAGTACACACCCACACCCACGCGCGCGCACACACACACACCCACACACACTTACGATCTGATCCGAAGAGAGGCGGAGGGACTTCTTGTAGGTAGGACTGCAGGCTGGAGCGGAGGGCAGCAGGGAGGGGACTTCAAGGATCACAGGGCTGTCTGGGGCATCGTCATCGGTGCTCAGAACCTCTGTCTTCTCTCTGTGGGCACACCTAGGCTCAGGTCGCCTCCCCCAGCCAAAGGCCCTTCTTTTGAAGTAGGAGCTAAGCCTCCTCCTCCCACAGCAGGAGCAGCCTGGGGCTTGTCTGACTCCGTCACTCCGGAGGCCGTCCTGTTTCTAGGCGCCACCTGTATGGGACGTCTCACCCAGGTGGACGAGAACGACGCTAAGATGGAGGCCCAAGCCACCCGGCCTCCATGTATTCTGCAGGCCATGCCCAGCAGAGTTTCTTACAATCCCAAGCATGCGTCCTGGAGCTTATTCCTAGTCCTACTCCTTTTGACTTTGGTCAGCCCGTCCTTAGTCATCCTCTACCCCAAACTTGGGTGGCTGGGTCACTTCCAAGGTGACAATAAGGAAGGCCAAGTAAGCTGGCCTCTGTGGATCGGGGGTTGTGAAGAGGCCCAGCTTTCAGCACAGTAGCTTCTTTTCCAGGCCAAGAGGTCGTGCCAGTTCCAGCCCCGCCATTTCCTGACTGAGGGACGTCTGATACGTTTCTAGGTCTCAGTTTTCTCAGCTGGGCAGGGGGACCATTTCTTGGGAAATGAAGTGATGGGGGAGGTGGCAAAGAACCACAGCTGGGGGAGGGGTTCTGGCTCCGCCCCCGGCCCCCTCGACCCTCCTTCCCAGGCTTCAGCACCAGCAGATCCAACTCACTCACCCCTGCTGCTGCCTGCTCGAGGTTTTGTCCCGCTGGGCACTGCGCTGTGGGAAGGACGTCTATTAGCAAACCCCGCATCCTGGCCTGGGCCAGCCCTGCCCTGTGACCATAGCCACCCACCTCCTCTGCCGGGAAGTCCCTTCGTCGCCAGGAAAACCACCACCGCCCACCCTTCCGGGGCATCTTCTCCTTCTCCAGCTTGTCCACGGTGCTCTGCGGGTGGGCAGATGACGGGCAGAGAAGTTCTTTGTTTGTTGCACAAGCTTACCTTATGTTGCCCTTGGGAACCCTGGGCACCCAGAGTCTCAGTCCCACCCTAAAGCAAGGAGCTGTCAAAACCTCCAGGCTACTTGGGCGTGGTGGTGCACGCTTTTAATCCCGGCACTTGGGAGGCAGAGGTAAGTGAATCATCATGAGTTTGAGGCCACCCTGAGACTACATAGTGAATTCCAGGTCAGCCTGGGCTAGAGTGAGACCCTACCTTGAAAAAACAAAACAAACAAACAAAACACCCCATGGCTAAGGAAACACGTTCACCTGTCCCGCGAGGATTCCAAGTTATGCATGGGAGACCAAGGGCCACTCCCGTCCCCGACCCTGAGCCTAGCCACTTCCAGATTTCACAAGTTAGCTCCCTGCTGGAGTAACCGTGGGTAGGGCTTCTTTGAGAGTTTCTCCAGGACTGATACCCCAGGCATGAGGCAAACTAGTGGCAACAGGATGGACAGTCTATAGCCAGGACACCCCTCAATCTCCAAGACAGGTTGAGATTAGCGATCGCATCCCATGAACAGCCCCCGTCTCTGTGTGTTCATATCACTGTCTGCTTGTTGCACCGTGACTTGGAGGAGAACACTGATTCAATTAGATGTGTGCTTCCTATTCCCAGGGAGAGGCCAGGGGAGGCCCTCTTGGGAGACACAACAGTATCATACAGATGCAGAACGGGCAACCCAAATCAGGAGGACACGGGCTTGGGGTGGACCAGCCAGGGCCCAGCTAGCCCAGGTGGGACGACCTCTGTCTTTCTAAAGGGTGGGGAGTTTGCTGAACTCATGACTCCCCATTCTGAATACGACACATGGTACACACTTATAATAGATGTGGGCCGATCAAGGGAGCAAGTGACCTCTCAGCACAGCCTGAAGGGATGGTCACAGGGAAAGAAAGGGGACAAGGGAGACCTCAACTCCCAAGCCTCATCTTTCAGATCCAGAATCCTCCTGGGGAAGGCTTATCCAAATGTAGGCATCAGTTGGGTGTTTATCCTCCCCTGGTTTACTCGGGGTTCCTTTAGTGTAAAGTCCAAATTCAACAGATCCGACCATGGCCAAGAATCCCAGGGAAGTGTGGGTGCATCCGCACAGGATGAGTGAGATGTTGGGGACCTCTGCCTTTTGTGTCAGCATGCGTCCTATGCCAGGCAGCAGCCACAAGCCCTCAGGCCCATCTCTGCTCACTCTCCGTTTCCTTGCCAAGGAACTCTAGAGCCCCAGTGAAGTTCTGAGCTTTACCTTGGGCAAGTTCTTCTGGAAGGCTTGTAGAGAAAGGATCATGGGGGCAGCCACAGCCCAGTTGTAGTGCCTGGAAAGATATAATGGGGGTGTTAGGGCTGCAACAGCTGTGAAGGTATGAAGGAGCAGGTGGCTCTCAGGCTATCAGCAACCACCCCCCTCCCCAAAAAAAAAGCCTGGTACTCACTTCTCATTGATTTTCACCACCAGATTCGGGTCGTCCAGGAGCCCAGGGTTTTGGGTGAGGTCTTGGTAGGAGACCATGTGCTGCATGAACTTCTCTGGGTACGGAGGCAGAAAATGAGGGGTGAGGCTACCACATCCACATGTCCCATGGGATTCCAGGCTCCCCACACTCTCCCACATGCCTCCAGCAATGCTGGCTGGCACTTGGACCTGGCAAGATTCCTTCCTTCCCTTCCTGTAGCTGTTAGCACCCGTTCTCACTGTGGGAGTCACAGGATAAATCAAGGCTTGGCATCAAGCTTTTGCACCACAAGGATGTGGGACAAGGGTAGAGAATGGCAAGGAAGTCCAGCCTTGCATTTGTGCTGTCTCATCCTAAGGAGTCGTCCCTACCCTCCTCCAGCTCTTGGGAGTCCTCCTTCCCATAGGCCCTAGGAACCTTTCTCTGCTCTCCTCTGACCTCCTGGAGTCTTTCTTATCTTCCTCTGACTGTTGGGGCTCCTCCCCACTCTCCTTTGGTCCTTGGAGGTGTTCTCACCTTCCCTGGTGGAATCTCCCCACTCCCTGAGATTCTGAGGGCCTTCCCTGTTCTCTGATTCCTGGACATCCTCCCCCACCTCCTTCGGTCCCTGACAATCTTCCCCACCTGCTGCTGGTCTCTGGGGTCTCCCACATGCCCTTAACCATATTCTCAGGGCTTCCCCCTCCACCCAACACCTTTCCCTGACCCCTAGCTAGCTGTACATTAATCTTTGGAAGGACTGGAGTTTATGGTCGAACCTACCCAGGGAGATGTCCCGGCTGTCAGCCAGTCCACCACAGAGGGATAGTGCTACTGTGTCCACTGAGTCTGGAGTGTCATCTGGCATGAGTTCAGCGTTGGGGTTCCCCAGGAGCTTCTGGCTGCTGGGTTCACTCCACCTCCTGGCCCCCATGCCACAGTCACTGGAGGTAAAGGGGTCAGCAATGATATAGATGCAAAGAAGGGGGAGGGGAGGATCCCCACTCCTTCCGGGGAATCAACGGTGGACCTTTGGCTCCACAGGCCCCAATCCCTCGAGTCCCATCCCAAGGCACCCAGACACCTCTGTGGGAAGTAAAGAGCTGCATTTTCAGAGTCCAAAGACGGCAAGTCATCCAGGTAGATGTCGCTGGGACCCAGGTGCTGGCTTCTCTTCAGGGTGCCTGAGGGCGGGCAGAGGAAGGAGCACCCACAGACTAAATACGGGCTCACTGGCATGAGCAATATGCAACCCTTTGCCTTTGAATGCCCCAAGGTGGTGCTGTTGGACAGAATTCTCTTCGATGACAGAAACGTCCCATGGCTGCACTGTTCCGCACAGCAGCCACTGTGGCTAAGGAGCCCACTTCATGTTGGGTTAGTGTGAAGAAGAAATTGAAATTCAAAATTCAATTTTAATTATTTAATTTTTTAAATTACTGAATTATTATATTTATTGAGGGAAGTATAGAACCAAGGGAAGGAAAATGAATATACCCACATTGTGTCTCAGAACCCACGTGGTGGGCTTGGAGGAAATGTAAAAAGAGAGAGGAAAGAAAAGAAAGTACAAAGAGCTCCTGCCAAATTAATTTTAAATAATCTCTTACAAGCCAGTGGCCATTCAGCTGGACAGGGCAAGCTAGGGGCTTCCCACCCATCTTGGGCACAGTCTAACCGGGAGCCAGGCGTGGTCTAAGCCCTTCTCACCCCAAGCTGGCTACCTATCTCAGCCTCTGCCCGGCCCCCCTTGCTCAACACTCAGCTGCCCTCAGTTCCTAGGCCTGAAACCTCTCTCCCGCCTCAGAGCCTGAACCGTGTTGCGTCCTCTGCCTCGAGTTCTCTTACCCTGTCCCTCCTTCAGCTGGGTCTTCACTATCCACATCTCAGCTACAATATCACCCACGCAGAAAGTCCTTTCCTACCAGCATGACTTAACTCGTCCGCATTCCAACTGATTGCTCTGTCCCACGTGGCCCATGTTATGGCCTTCCTTATCTATAGCCAAGTCACTTGCCTCTCCCACTAAACTGTGAGCCCCGTGAGTGCTGGCCAAACATCGTGTGAGAGACCCAGCCACCACTCACCTTTCCCCCTTGAGACCTCTGGCCACCCGGAGGGAGTAGAGCTCTCCAAAGTGGCCCAGCTCCATGATTTAGTGGCAGGAGGGTGGCCTGCACCCCTGGACTCCTGAGCCTTGGTTCCCTTGCTCTCTGGGGCAGGAAGAGAGAGAGCCACCAGAGTCTCCCTGCAGTGGGACTCCACATCATGATGAAGGTCAGCATTGGCCCCTGATGGCAGGATTGGGGGTCCCGAAGGGTCCAAGCCAGCCACTGAGGTGGAGGAAGTGCCAGGGCCCTCCAGAAGAGGGGAGCTTGCCTTGGTGCCACCTTCGGGGACCACAGAGGATTCAGGCCACTCGGCTTTCGCCACCTTTAGTCAAATAAGGGAAGATGTGGGCGGGTTTCAGGACTTGCCTTCTGTGTCCCACAAAGCAATGGGGGAGATGGCATGACCGTCAGTCACTCCAGGCCTGGGGCACGGGGGCCTCTGGAAGGCAGGGGCTGAGGCTCACACGGGGAAACTCACCTTCGGCAGTCTCCCCCAGGCCCACTGCATGTGGGACTCAGCTCTCAGGGGACTAGGCTCTGGAGTCCGAACCTCTAGCTCAGAGTCACTCTTCGGGGACATTCGCTCAACTGGTGAGAGGCTGCGAAGAGCAAGGACTCAGACACTGTCCCTCCCAGTCACCCAGACCAACCTAGGAGAAAAATATCTCAAAATGTCTTTATGCCTGCGTTAAATCCAGAATATGTAGAGACATAAAGAGTGTACAGGGCTGGATAAATGGCTCAGGAGGTAGGTGTACTTCCTGTGCAAGCATTAGGCCCTGAGGCCCTGAAAAAAAAGAACCCATGTAACCAGCTGGCTGTGGCCACGGCCACGCACACCCAGTCATTCCAGTCCCGCAAAGGAGAAAGAGACCAGGGAAATTCCTAGGTTCCAAAACAAAAACCAAACCAACCAAAAAAACCCACCAAGCTCTGGGATCAGTAAGAGACTTTGGCTCAAAATAAGATCGGGTTGAAGAGTGATGGAGTAGGCCACCCAGTGAGCCACAGGTAAGTGTCCCTTACTGCAGCCAGGCTCATAGAGCATTGTCAGGGTACGTACACATGCGTACACTATACACACACACACATACACAAGCACACACACGCCACAAAGAGCATATGAGCACATACATATACATAAACAACTCCTGTAAACCAGCAATTAGGAAGTGTGGTAGCCGGGAGCAGTGGCGCACGCCTTTAATCCCAGCACTCGGGAGACAGAGGTAGGAGAATCGCCATGAGTTTGAGGCCACCCTGAGACTACATAGGGAATTCCAAGTCAAGTTAGCCTGGGCTAGAGGGAGACCCTACATTGAAAAACCAAGAGAGAAAAAAAAAAGTGTGGTAGTTTGACTAGATGGCCCCCAATATATTCAGTGTGTGCTTAGTTTGTAGTTTGGATCTGCAGCCACCTGGCTGGAGGTGGTGTCACTGGGCGGATCTTAGGGTCCAGCCCTAAGGTGTGGTGGTGGGTCCCTCCTGGAGTTCCTGAAGTGTGCTGTGTGGCTTTTGGCTTATGGCTTCTCTCTCTGTGTTTGGCAAGGCCAGCTTCTTCTGCCATTATGGAACTTCCCCTGGCTCTGTAAACTTCAATAAATCCCTCCCTCCATAACTGTGCCTGGTCTGGAAGTTCTCTCAGCAAACCTGAAGTTGTCTGCAACAGAAGGTACCCCCCCCCCAACCTTTTATTTGTTTTGAGGTAGGTTCCCTCTCTAGCTCAATCTGACCTGGAATTCACCATGTTAGTTTCAGGCAGGCCTTGAACTTACATTGATCTTCCTACCTCAGACTGTGAGCACAGGGATTAAAGGTTTGTACCACTACACCTGGTGGTAAACCTTTTTTTTTTTAAATTTTTTTTATTTGATGTAGTGTCTTACTCTAGTCCAGGCTAACCTCAAATTCACTATGTAGTGGGTTCTCTGCCTCCCAAGTGCTGGGATTAAAGGTGTGCACCACCACACCTGGCTGGTAAGCCAGTTTTAAAAAATGAAAAACGACCAAACAGGGCTAAGCGAATGGCTCAGTTACTAAAATGCTTCCTTTACAAGTACGAAGACCTGAGTCTGATCCTCAGTAACCATGTGAACATGCAAGGCGTGGTAGCAAGGTTCTGCACTGGGGAGGCAGAGTGAAGAGGACAGGACCCCTGAGCTCTTGGACAGCTAGCCTACCCTAGTCGGTGACCTCCAGACCAGTGAGAGCCCCTGTCTCAAAAGATGTGCACGACATTCCTGAGGAATGACACTCGGTGTCCCCTGGCCTCCACGTGTCTGCACACTCAAATGCACGTGTACCTACCCATGCCCACACGTGCTATCACACACACATTAAACCCAACAAGCTGAGTGTGGGACCTCAACACTTTGGAGGTAGAGGCAAGAGGACCAGGAGTTCAAGGTGAGCTTGAGCATGAGGCTCAAAAACCCAAAAACCTGGCTGGAGGGATGGCTCAGCAGTGACGGCACCTGCCTGCAAAGCCAACGAACCCAGGTTTAATTCCCCAGGACCCACACGTGCCAGATGCACAAGGGGGCACATGTATGTGGAGTTCATTTGCAGTGGCTGGAGGCCCTGGAGTGCCCATTCTCTCTCTCTCTGTCAAGTAAATAAATAAAAATCAAATAAAATAAAAACCCCAAAACTCATGTAGGAAAGCAAGATGCAACTTCTTAATGGAGACAGGGTTTCCTTCCAGGGTGATGTGAAGTCCTAGGACTAGAAAGCTTTGACAGTTGTACAACTTTGTAGATGGACTGAATACCACTGAGTTGTACACTCTGAACTGGTTAAAATGGCAAAAAGAAAAACACAAAAATTAAAAATTTGCAGAAGACTTGGGAATATTTTACACAAGAGAAATTCAAATGGACATGAAAACCACTGAGTAGCTTCTGAACCACTCATAAAGATGTGGGCTGAACCCGGGGTCAGGAATCCCAGCCTGGCACCCATCTGAATGCTTACCTGGACTGAGCGGAGCACTCGCCATCTGAGTACGGGTAGATGTCTTTGGGCTGTGGTGAAGACGCCCCTTCCGACTGAACGCTGCAGGGGTGGGGGTGTACAAGGAAATGGTTATTGACAGAGATGGACACCCCAAGCAGGGGATGGGAGCCTGGAGATCACGAGCAGAGGAGGTAAAGCAACAAAGGCCACAGCGGTCAAGGCCATCGTCCCTCAGAGTCACACAGCATCAGCGAAGGACACAGCGCTTGGATCCAGGCTGGCACCCCCGCTTGGCCCTTACACACCTCGGGGACTCTGGCTTTGCTTTTTCCGGCATGCACGGCTCGCTCTCGGGGCCCGCCTCCTCCTCGGAGCTGGAACCAGTGGCCAGTGCGTCCCCCTTCTTCCTGGCTTTCCTCCTGCGTCTCCTCTTCCTCCGCCCGGTGAGGATGAGGCCCTCGGGCTCACTGGCTGTGCCAATCTGGGAATCTGAAGGGAGGCCAGACAGGCCTCCCCATGGGATGGGCGAGGTGCACAGGCGGGGAGGCACGTCTTCCTGTGGAGCCAGGGGCAGAGCTGAGCGGGCTAGACACACCAGGTCATTCTGGGCCCCACAGTGAGCTCACTGAGGGTCAGGAAGGCTGGGCAGCATGGTCTTCTTCCCATGGCTGTCCACGGAGCTCCCTAACAGTGGTGAGGCAGTCCAATCTGGGACGCCGCTCAGTGAACCACCAGGCCAGGCAGGAACCTGGGCCTCAGACTCTCATCACCTCCTGGGAACTCTGACTTCTGCTTTAAGACTCGGCCAAGTGCCCCCATCTCCAGGAAGCTTGCCTTGACCTCTGATGACCCGGTGGCTCCCTCATCAGTTGTTCATGTGCCTGTCCTTCAAAACAGTCTGGAACTTTCTTTGAAGCTAGGGGTCTGAGTCTGCCGCATAGTGTGTCTGGCTTACAGCAGGGGCTCCATTAAAGCGAATCAAGTTCAAGCAGCTGAGACTCTTGTTGACTTGTGCTGGGCCCCGCCTCCCTTCTGCAAACACCCCTCTTCCCACACACGAACACCCACTTCTGTGTTCCAGTTGCTTGGAGCTAGCAACAGCCTAGAACAAGCCTGACCTTCCCAGCACTGCTGTCCTCATCTTCTCCAAGCTTCCAAGGAAGGCCTCTTTTCTACCCCTTTGGTCCAGCTCAGGGGTTACCCTTCAGAGACCTTGCCCAACTTCCCAGGAAGTAAATCAAGCCCTAACTGGCTCCTTTCTCTCATGAGGGTCAACTCCAATTGACCTTCTTACATCATACCTCTGATGAGGTGGTGCTCCAAAGGGCAGGCACAGTAACGAATCCCGAGGTCTTACCTAGGGGCCCCAGTAAAGCAGTAGAGGCAGGCACAAGCTAAGACGGTGACCCTCACCTCATCGCTGTCCAGCTCCTGTACGAAGAAGGCCTCCCCACTGTCCCCCAGCTTCATGTGCAAGTCCACTGGCTCTCCATTGATCTCAATGTCCACCTACAAGAGAAGTAGTTAGGAGGAGCACCCAGTCACATCACAGGTGCTTGTGCCCATGGAGACACACTGCTGCCTGCCCTCACTGTGAAGTGCTTGATCTCTCTCCCAGACCTCAGCATACGTGGTCACTTGTTGATCGCTTTGGTTTCTGTGTTCCTGTCTCTCCCGTACCCCACCAGAGCAGGTCTCTTCCCCTTCATCTTAGTCCTCAGGTATTGACTCCATGAACACTGGTGAGAATTACCTCTCACTGGGCCCTTAGCTAAATGTTTTGTATAGGTTATTCTGTTTAACTTCACAATAACACCTTTTGCAGTAGCTCCTATTGTGATCTCCACTTTATAGATGAGGAAACTGAGTCTGGGAGGGAGGTACGTAATTTATGAAGACGTGGCCTAAGAGCAAGTGAGTCTCTAAAACCCAAAAGGTCTATCTACAGCCCAACTGTTTCATATTATGTGTGTATATATTATATATATAATATATACACACATAATATTATATATATATATATATACACATATATATATATATACACACATATGAGATATATTTTTATTTGCAAGAAGAGAGACAAAGAGAATGGGTGCACCAGGGCTTCCCACAGCTGCCTATGAACTCCAGATGCATGTGCCACTGTGCATCTGGCTTCACGTGGATACTGGAGAACTGAACTTGAGTCATTAGGCTTTGCAGTCAAGTGCCTTCACTGTTCAGCCATCTCTCCAGCCCTGTTTCTTTTTTTTTTTTTTTCAAGGTAGGGTCTCACTCTGGTCCAGGCTGACCTAGAATTAACTATGTAGTCTCAGGGTGGCCTTGAACTCACAGCGATCCTCCTACCTCTGCCTCCCGAGCACTGGGATCAAAGGCGTGAGCTACCATGCCCGGCTCCTGTTTCTTTTTCAAGCGTGTGTCTGTGTGCAAGTGCACGTGTACACGTGTGTGCAGGCAGTACACAAGTGGAGATCAGAGGACCCTGTCGGCTGGCGGTCCTCACCTTCCATCTTGTTTGAGTCAGGGTCTCTGTCAGTCACTGCGTGAGCCAGGCTAGCTGACCTGCGAGCTTCCAGGGGTTCTCTGGTCCCCACCTCCCACTCTCTCCACAGGAGCACTGGGATTACAGACACTCACTGTTGTTTGATACGGGTTCTGGGGACATCCACTGAGCCACCTCCCCAACCCAGCTTAACCTCTGACCTCTGAGTTACCCTGTCTCCCACAGGTTACCCTTTCCTATCAAGATCTGGGAACGTTCTCACATGGAGCCTGGAGCGACCATAGCTATCTTCACACGTGCAGGGACCTCAGTGCTAATGGAAGGCTGTCATGTTTATTTGAGCCCGAGGCAGCCAGTATGGCCCTACTGAAGACCTAACCTTGGAGTGTCCCCACATACTTGAGCTCAAGGCTGCATTATCAGTTCCTCTTTACTTAGTGTCCCAAACCATCCTACCAGCTGCACAGGGACGTAAGAACTTGTCCATTCTCAAAAACAAGAGATGAGGGCTGGAGACATGACTCAGTGGGTAAAAGCGCTTGCCACACAAGCATGAGGACCCGATTCACCTTGAGCTTGAGTCCCTAGCACCCAGGTAAACAGCTGGGCATGGCCAACACATGCCTGAAACCCCAGTCTTACAGGGGATCGGAGAATTCCTGGGGTTTGTTGGTCAGCCAGTCTGACTGAAAACAGCAGCTCCGGTTTCAGCGAGAGACTCCATCTCAAGGAAACGAGTCAACAAGCAGTAGAGGAAGGGCGAGGCAAGCTCCTCTGGCCTCCATGCCGTGCATGCACGCCACACACACACGCACACACCGCCACCTGCACTACTGCACACACATGCAGAAAACTAATAAAGAAAGAAAGAAAAGACCCAAGGGGCTATTTGGCAAGACCATGAATGAGGTCTTAGGAAGGTGAAACCAGGCTGGATAGCTGCAGCACCTTGTTCTGCCCCAGACAAGACATCTATGGCAATACAAGAGAAGGTGGGGGGGGGGGCAGGCATATCCTTTCCTGGGACTGCAGTGGTCTCCCTGTCTTCCAAAACCCACCCGGTGGTGACCAGCCTGGGGACCAGAACACTCACCACCTTCTCCCGGGACCGCAGGACACCGAGCTTGCCGAACCGCACGTGGAAGGGTGAGCACCGGAAGGAGCCATCCTCCTGCCTCACCACCAGCACGTCGATGCCGCCGCTCAGCGTGGCGGGGTTCAGGCCCCGGTATAACTCCTTCACTGTCCCGAACACAGTCTCTGCCAGCTGCCCCACATAGTTCATGGCTATTGCTGGCTTAAGTTGTGTCCACCCCCTGGACAGGGAGTGTGTCTCTCCAGTCTTGGCAGCTATGGGGTAGGAGGAACTCCCGGAGACGTGGGTTTAGCTCTGTCTGGACTGCTGTCCTGCCACGGGATCCTCGGGTAGCCAGCTGTGCTCTTCACCACATCTGTAAAAATAAGGGCTCGGTGTCAAACAGTACCTAGACGCTCACGCCTCTAAATGCTATGACTCAGTAATGACCATGGGCTCCGTGGGCATGGCTCATTTAAGCTTCACAACAACCCTACAAGGCTGGCAGAGTGGGTGTTATTATGCCTGTTTATGGATGAGCCAGCTGAGGCCAAGGGAGGTTGAACGACTTGGCCAGGGTCTTCCGACTATAAGGAGAGAACCCGGTCAATATGGGCTCATATCAAGAGCCCTTGGCACGAACCAATGAGAAGACTCAACTGTGGAAACAGAACAAGGCGGGCAGTGGGGGGCAAGCCTCCTGATAAATCAAGTTTAAGGCCCTGCTAGGGAGTAGCTGACAATCCAAAAATAAGTGTTTTCCACTTGAGAAATGGGTTGAGCTGCCTTGCTGCCTCCTGGTCCTCGTACTTGAGAAGGACCTTGTTGGGCCATTGTGGCTGATATATGGAGGACAATGGAGAGGATCACAAAAGGTACCTAAAAGGCCAGGCGTGGTGGCGCACGCCTTCAATCCCAGCACTCGGGAGGCAGAGGTAGGAGGATCGCTGTGAGGATCGCCGTGAGTTCGAGGCCACCCTGAGACTACATAGTGAATTCCAGGTCAGCCTGAGCCAGAGTGAGACCCTACCTCGAAAAACCAAAAAAAAAAAAAAAAAAAGTACCTACAGCTCTGCTTAACCCTATTCCTGGGGCCTGACACCAAGTTGGGATCTCCCCTGTAAGCTTAAGGCACCACACCAAATTCCTCTGCAGTTTTTCTGTAGTATGTCTGCCCATGGCCCACCTGGCAGGTCAGGCCTAAAGCCCCAGTGTCTCCAGGTCATTGTGTTCAGCCCCTGGCTTCAGACTGCAACTCCCATATTCAGGCCTCAGGCTGGGCCACAGTTGTTCCTTCGCCAGCCAGACTGGTCCCTCCAGCTCTCCCACATCAGGTGGGGCTGGGTGAGGCAAAAGCTGGAAGCCATAGTAGCAGCAAAGAAAAGACAGGGCTATAATAAGAGTCACCATCAAGCTGACATGGTACCCCCTCACCAATAAGAGTCACCATCAAGCTGACATGGTACCCCCTCACCAATAAGAGTCACTATCAAGCTGACATGGTACCCACACTCACCAGCTTTGATTGCTAAAACCTGCCATGCTAGCCAGACCAGTGACCAACTGTTGCCCACCTGGATGCTGGAACTCAGACCATATAACACCTCCACAGACCCTATACCAGAACCTCTGCAGCACAGGGTTTCAAGATCACCCCTTAAAGGAGCTAAGTGACTTATCTAAGGTCTATTAACATCACAGGGCATAGGTGTGTGTGTGTGTGTGTATAAGGGAGATTATGACTCAGGTCTCCTGACTCCTTACCAGTCTATACTCCCCAAAGCACGTAGCAGTTGTCTGCAGAGAGGGCAGCCCAGCCCGCAGGCACTTCTGCATAGCTCTGTGATGCGCTGCCCTTGGCTGTGGGCAGTCCATGGACCAGCAGCATCAGCATTACAGATGAACGTGCTAGCAACATGTAAATGTCGGTCCAACTGAGCCCTCCGAAATCCACTGCTGCATTTTAAAAATTATTTTTATTTATTTATTTATTGGATACAAAGAGATGGAGAAAGAGAGAGAGTGGGTGTGCCAGGGCCTCTAGCCACTGCAAACGAACTCCAGAAGCATGTGCCACGATGTGCATCTAGATAACTGGAGAATCAAAACTGGGTCCTTAGGTTTCACAGGCAAGCACCTTAACTGCTAAGCCATCTCTCCAGCCCCACTGCTGCACTTTAACAAGACCTTCAGGTGGTGTCCTTCAGTGAGAAGAGTGTCTCAGTGTTCAGTCCTCAGCTTACTTTTGGGAAAGCCAGAATGATAGGACCCTGGTGAATAGAATTTCTTGGGGAATGCTGCTATCCTTACTGGTTTATTTTCAGTATTTCATTATTTATTTTGTTTTGTTTTGTTTTGTTTTTCGAGGTAGGGTCTCATTCTGGTCCAGGCTGACCTGGAATTAACTGTAGTCTCAGGGTGGCCTTGAACTCGTGGTGATCCTCCTACCTCTGCCTCCCGAGTGCTGGGATTAAAGGCGTGCGCCACCACGCCCGGCTGTATTTCATTATTTATAAGAGAGACAGAGAAAGAAAGAATGGATATGCCAGGGCCTACAGCCACTGCAAATGAACTCCAGATGCATGTGCCACTTTGTGCATCTGGCTTTATGTGGGTACTGGAGGATCAAACCTGGGTTCTTAGGCTTTGCAAGCAAGTGCCTTAACCACTGAGAAAGCTCTCCAGCTCCTGACTCCCCCCCCCCTTTTTTTTTTCTTGGTTTTTCAAGGTAGGGTCTCACTCTGGTCCAGACTGATCTGGAATTAACTCTGCAGTCTCAGGGTGGCCTCAAACTCATGGTGATCCTCCTACCTCTGCCTCCCAAGTGCTGGGATTAAAGGCATGCGCCACCACGCCCGGCTTTGTTTGTTTTTGTTTTTTTTGTTTTTTTGTTTTTTTTTTGAGGTAGGGTCTCACTCTAGCCCAAGCTGACCTGGAATTAACTATGTAGTCTCAGGATGGCTTTGAACTCATGGCAATCCACCTTCCTCTGTCACCCAAGTGTTGGGATTAAAGGCATGTGCCACCATGTCTGGCTCTTTTCCCTGTTTTTGGTGGTACACTAAGCATTAGATTTCTCCAGTCTATGTCAGATGAGTATGATTTGAATTGCTAAGGCAATAATGGTAAAATGAAATTCTTTGGCTCTCTGATGTCATTCAAATCCAATAACTATTTTATCTGCAAGGTACTCAGTGGGCCGGAGGTAGAAACATGCATTCTGGTTTCTCCCCAACACTAAACTCTGTGATTATAGAGTTATGTAGGTCTGAGGAGACAGACAGAATGACCAAGATAGATATCTATCTGATGGGCAGGGCACCAGATCAGTGAGGCCAGGAAAAGCAGGGAGGGTGTAGAAAGCTTCCAGGAATAAGGGAGTGAGCCAAGGAGGCACAGAGTAGGGGTTAGGACAAAGGTCTGATCAGCTGGAGTATCCACACCTGAGCTATCTGCCCTGCCAGGTGCAAAAGAACTGGCATGGAAGAGAGGGTGACAGGTTTGGCATCTCAACTTCACCATTACTTTCTGGTTGAGGCCAGGAAATTCTCACTTGGGAGTGTCGGGGATGTACATTGTAAGAGAGTAGCCAGTTAAACACTGGATATGGGCTACAACCAAATGATGTCCGAATGTTAACTGTCACCCAAGGGTGCTGGGGATGTAACCCAGTCGTGGAGTGCTTGCCTTGCCTTGCAGGTAGCAAGACCCTGGATTTGACTGCAAACAAACAAACAAACAAACAAACAAACAAACAAAATGAGATATTTCCTAGGGACAAAAGCCCTAGTTGAGAACCCACAGCTAGGTACCTGAGATCCTACTACGGGGATCCTACTCAGATCCACTTATGGAGTAGCCTCAGATAACTGACTTGCTGCCCTCAGTTTCCCTTGGATGACATAGAGACTTCAGTTCAGACTCTGCTCAAATGTCCTGAGAGTCTAGAATACTGCTTACCTAGGAGTTGAAGTGCCTCCATCAGAGGACCTTTTCTGCCTACACCACCGCTCTGGGAAGTCTGGTCTGCTGAGGGTCTCAGGACTCACTGACACCTCTCCCTTCCAAGTCATCTGAGTCCCATCCTCCAATTTCCTGTTCATCTGGCCCCGCCCCTATCCTTCTGATGTCCTGGGTCAAGGGTCTATTGCCAGGTGACCAGATCATGGGTGGCAGTAAGGCACTGTGGGTGAAAGCACCCCAGACTGCCTAGGTTCTAATCTTCGCTCTGTCACTTACTAGCTGTGACTTCTGTAACTGGCTGTCGCTTCATAGCGTTAAGTCTTAGTTTTTGCTTCTGAGGTGGGAATAAGATCAGGTAGGTGTGAATGATGGATGGGGTAATTTGCACAGAGCTCTGTCACGCAATAAATGTCCAATATGTCACCTAACAAAAGCATCGTGACAGCCCCACTCACCCAGCCTAGCCCTGAGGACAATGCCTCTGCTTGTGGTCAACAGCTTAGACATAGTAACTTGGTATACAAGGCCCTGCCTGGTGGGGACCCCACAATTTACAAGATGGGCAGGTGAATTCCAGGCAGGCCTGGAGGGGTGTCTTGCTCAAGCCTCAGACCCCAAGCTGGGAATACACACAGGCTTCCAGGTTAGCCCACCTCTACCACAGGGGAGCCAGAATCAGCTGCCCTGGGTCTGAGCTGTCAGCTTGCCTAGGTCTCCAGATTTGGACAAGGGAAGGGAGAGGCTTTCTATTTGAGATCAGAAGGTGAGTATCTTTTCTTCTCCCTCCCTCTCTCCCTTCCTTCCTTCTCTCTTAAAAATATTTTATTTTTATTTAATTAGGAGAGAGAGAGAATGGTCATGCCAGAGCCTCTAGCCACTGCAAACAAACTCCAGACGCATGTGCCACCATGTGCCTTACGTGGTTACCAGGGAATCAAACCTGGGACCTTAGGCTTCCCAGGCAAGCACCTTAAACGCTAAGCCATCTCTCCACACCCCTTTCTCTCTTTCTTCCTTTCTCTCCCTCTTCTCTCTCTCTCTCTCTCTCTCTCTCTCTCTCTCTCTCTCTCTCTCTCTCTCTCTCTCTCGGCCTTTCTTCTCTCCTCTTACTTCTCTCCTGCTTCTGTAGTGATAAGACTCAAACCCAGGATCTGGCCCATGCTAGGGGAGAGCAGGGGCACTGAACTACATCCCTCAGCTCAGGTAAGCACTTCTGTTAACCTGAAAGAGACAAAGGGTCACCTTAACTTCCCAGATTCACTCCCTGGGCATCACGCAGGGCAGTGAATGGCCAGACCTGGCTTTTCAAGTGAGGCCATTCAGTACCCAAGTGGGTAGGTGTCCTCCCCAAGGTCGGTCAGTCTGTGGGCAAAGCTGGGTCAGCCTCCCTGGAGGGCTCCATGAAGGGGAACCGGCACCCGCTGGGGAAAAGGGGAGGAAGGGCGTGAGGCCGCCACTTCCCTGTGATCTCCTACCAGATGTGCAGAGGTGCACTCGGACCCTCTAACCTAAACGAAGGTGAGCTGACGCGCCGGGGTTGGGAAGGAAACATGTTCCACGGCCTAGGGTGGGCCTTACCTGGGAATCTGCGCACCGGACCTTCAGGACGTGGAGCCTTTACCTGTATGCAAAGGCTCAACAGGTAAGTGTCCCCAGTCCGCTGGCGCTTCCGGCTTCTCCGGGGCAAGGTGCGCTCCCGGCTCCACCTCTACCACCAACCTGGGGCCGATCCGTCCAGGCTCCACCCCTCACCCGGAGAGGACCCCGCCCCCCTCCGCCCCTTGCACGCGCCCAAGGGCGCCCCGGGGGCGGGGCCCGTCTTCGGGACCTGCACCCCGCCAGGACTTTGGAATCGCGCCGACCCAGGTCCTGCCCTTGGCCCCCCCCCACCCCCAGCTCGCTCTGCGACCTTGGGAAAGTGAATTTTCCCAATCTGAGCCCGTTTCTTGCTTTCCTAAGGAGGAGCGTCACTGGTGGCATTTTCGAGTTGACACGAAATGTTTCTGAGATGCGTGGCGCTCAGATTGCCCATGCTGGGGGTGCTGGTGGTGGAGAGCGTTCCCTCCTCCCCACTCCTGTCATATGGTCACATAGCCCGCGGTTGTGATTTCATATTTGCTTGAATGACTGTTGGGTGAAGGTCAGCTTGGTCTGTTTGGCGATGCTGGGGCCATGCAGTCAAGCGCTCCACCACCGGGTACACGCCCAGCTCCAAATGATCTCTTTATTTGAATCTGAACGCTTACACCCAGAGCTCAGTGCCTGACCTACAGCGGGTGTCCAATAAATAAGGCTAGTAGTGCCTTCATTCATTTGTTCCATCAGACCCGTCTAAGGTCTGAGGGCGGTGGGCTCCAAACCACCACTGGCCAGCAGAGGGCAGGAGGTCACCATCCTGCTCACTCAGCCACTCTCCTCCACTTGCAGGCTCCACCCGCGCAGGACCGGGGAGCCGCGGGCCAGGATAGGACCAGCAATAGCTTTCCCGCTTTGGTCACGGCTTTCCCTGGACCAAAGACGATTTTGACAACCTATGAGCGTGGCGCGAGGGGGGGGGGGTGCGCAAAGAAGTTGAGCTAAGAATCACAAGATCTAGGAATTTATTCTAAAAAGCCAAGGCGGGGCGGGGTGGGGGAGGGAAGCCTTACAGGGGTGGGCAGATGATGGGGAAAGCCAACTGTATAGAAAGCACTGGGCAGTGAGAAGTACGAAGCTGTCACTGTCATTCTGTGGTCCGGGGTGACAGACTTCTTTTAGCTTCGTCTGTCCTCGCTTTAGCGAACGTCATTTAATATCTCAGTCCTGAGCTCAGGCAGCGCCTGGCTGCTATCCCAGAGGAGCCCTGCTGGGGCGGTAGAGTGATCTCAAGGTGGCCTGGGGGCCAGTGGCATGCCACATGCATGTCCCCAGCACAGTTAGGTATAGTCACTGTATCTTACAGCAAATCTCTGGAAACAGCAGAAATTTCTCCAGGAGTCTGAGAAGGAAGGTAGGAGATGCCTTAAGTTGGGGCTACAGATGCCACAGCCAATTTATCTGATGCTTGATTTCTCCCGCCAAATGGCGATACAAATTTACCTTGCAGGACTTTATTGAAAAGATTAGCAGGAGAAATTAACTCACTGTCTCTCAGTTTTGGTTGTATATATTCAAATCACATCACCCTTAATAAAGACTTATCCTACGATATTGAGATTTTTAATGTTCCAGGTGAGTAACTTGCTTACCTGATGTTTCCACAAATGCACTTAAAAAAAAACAGAAGAAGCCCTGATTTGTAACTTTCTTTGGGGCTGGGGAGAAAGCACAGTGGTTAAGGTGCTTGTCTGCAAATGACCAGGTTCAATTCCCCAGTACCCACATAAAGCCAGATGCACAGGGTGGTGCATGCACCTGGAGTTCGTCTGAAATGGCTCGAGGCCCTGGCATGCCCATTCTTTCTCTCTCTCCTTGCGATAAATAAACATAACTTTCTTTGTTCTGTTACTATAAAATTTTTATGAAAATGGGGCTGGAGAGAGAGTTCAGTGAGTTCAGTGGTTAAGACACTTGCCTGCAAAGCCTAAAAGTCTCAGTTTGATTCCCCAGTACCCACATAAAGCCAGATGCACAAAGTGGCACAAGAATCTGGAGTGTGTTTTCAGTGGCTAGAGGCCCTGGAGTGCCCATTCTCTCTGTCTGTTTCTCTTCTCTCTTTCTTTCTCTGCTTGCAAATAAATAAATATTTTCTTTTAATTTTAAAAATTTTATAAAACTGTTAACAGCAAAACAAAATAAAACTACTGCAGGTAACAGTACTGTGCTCCCAAGACTGAAAACCCACTGAGATAAATAAATGATGAATACAGTACAGGGTACACAGTAGCATTCAGCAATGCTTATTACATGTTTAAAATTATTTTATTTGAGAGAGAGAATGAGGGAGAGAGAGAGAGAGAGAGAGAGAGGGAGAGAATGGGTGTGCTGGGGCCTTCAGCTGCTGCAAATAAACTCCAGATGCATGTGCCTTCTTGTGCATCTGGCTTATGTGGGTCCTGGAGAATTGAACCTGGGTCCTTTGGCTTTTCAGGCAAGCACCTTAATCCCTAAGCTGTCTCTGCAGCCCCTTATTACATTTTTTAAATATTTATGTGTTATTTATTTTATTCGAGAGTGAAAGAAGCTGATAGAGAGTGGGTGTGCCATAGCCTTTAGCCACTGTAAATAAACTCTGAATGCATGCACCACCTTGTGCATCTGGCTTATGAGGGTACTGGGGAATCGAACTTTGGTCCTAAGGCTTCACAGGCAAGTACTTTAACCACTAAGCCATCTCTCCAGCCCCGTGTTTTCTTTTTTCTTCCTTTCTTCTTTCTTTCTTTCTTTTTTGTTTTGTTTTTTTCGAGGTAGGGTTTCACTCTAGTCAAGGCTGACCTGGATTCACTATGGAGTCTCAGGGTGGCCTCGAACTCACAGTGATCCTCCTACCTCTGCCTCCCAAGTGCTGGGATTAAAGGTGTGCGCCAACACTCCCAGCTGAACCCTATGTTTTTTGTTGTTTTGAGACAGGGTCTCTAACCCAGATTGGCCTTAAACTCTGTATTTAAATGAAGATGACCTTGAACTTCTGATCGTCCAGCCTCCACTTAAGTGCTAGGATAACAGGTGTGTACCACCAGTCTCAGTGTATGGGGTGCTGGCATTTAAGCCCATGGCCTCAAGTATGCTAGAAAGACACTTTTAAAATGAACTATATCCCCATATCCCTAACCTTTATTATTGTCATTGTTATTTTTTTATTATTATTGAGGCAAGACCTTGTTATGTTGCCTGGGTTGGCCAGGAATTCATTCTTTAGATCAGACTGGTTTCCAACTCATGGTTGATCCTCCTTGCCTCTCTTGGCCTTCCTAGACTCAGACATACAGAGCCAGGCCCAGCCTTCATTGTTCTTTGTTGGTTGTGGGGGACAAAGTTGGCATAAAGGCTATTGCAGAAACTGGCTTTCTGTCAGGCTTGTTACCAGAACTTTGAATCATCTGGGATTTGGTGATTATGGAGGGAAGTGAGGTAGCAGAAAGGCAGCCTCTGGTAATCTTACTGGTCCTCATATTCAGCAGAGCTGAGCCAGGCAGGGACGGTTCTGCTCGAGCTCATGGTTTTAATGTCACCCTCTCCAAGGCATCCTTTGAGTCTTAGAGCTGTGTTTGCCCATTTCTGGGGTTAAGGGTAAAGGCAATTTTTTTTTTCTTGCCCTAGGCCCATACCACTGGCTGATGTTGGTTTCTTTATATACGTATTATTTATATTTTTCATTTATTTATTTGAGAGAGAGGGAGAGAGAGTCAGATAGAGAGAGAATGGGCACACCAGGGCCTCCAGCCGCTGCAAACGAACTCCAGACACATGTGCTACCTTGTGCATCAGGCTTATGTGGGCCCTGAGGAATTGAACCTGGGTCCTTTGGCTTTACAGGCAAGTACCTTAAACACTAAGTCATCTTTCCAGCCCTGATGTTGGTTTCTTATGTCTATGTACTTCTTTATAAAAAAATTGTTTATTTATTTATTTGAGAGAGAGAGAGAATGGGTCTGCTGGGGCCTCTTTTTTTTCTTTTATTTTCTTTTTTTTAAAATTAACAACTTCCATGATTACAAAAAGTATTCCATGGTAATGCCTTCTCTCCCCCCACTTTCCCCTTTCAAGCTCCATTCTCTATCATATCCCCTCCCTCTCTCAATCAGTGTCTCTTTTAATTTGATGTCATGATATTTTCCTCCTATCATGATGGTCTTGTGTAGGTGGTGTCAGGCACTGTGAGGTCATGGATATCCAGGCCATTTTGTGTCTGGGGGGAGCACGTTGTAAGGAGTCCTACTCTTCCTTTGGCTCTTACATTCTTTCCACCACCTCTTCCGCAATAGACCCTGAGCCTTGGAAGTTGCGATAGAGATATTGTAGTGCTGAGCACTCCTATCACTTCTTTCCAGCACCATGATGCCTTCTGAGTCATCCCAAAGTCACTGCCATCTGAAAAGAGAAGATTCTCTACTAAAAGTGAGAGTAGCATTAATAT
The DNA here is from genome assembly GCF_020740685.1 of Jaculus jaculus. Classification (NCBI taxonomy): domain Eukaryota; kingdom Metazoa; phylum Chordata; class Mammalia; order Rodentia; family Dipodidae; genus Jaculus; species Jaculus jaculus. The sequence goes on along the minus strand of NC_059109.1, from coordinate 121,445,202 downwards.
AAGGGTAGGAACAATAAGAGAAGTGCTTACTGGGCAGTTTGATAAGCATAGTATATAGATTTAGCCAGACAGCAGCAGACGAACACCCCCTAGGGCTCATGACTACCTGCTGGGGCCTCTTGCTACTGTAAATGAGCTTCAGATGCATGCACCACTTTGTGCATCTGACTTTACATAAGTACTGGAAAATCAAACCCAGGCAGACAGGCTTTGTGAGCAAGCTCCTTTAGCCACTGAGCCATCTCCCCAGCCCCAATATCATAGCTGCAAGCCTGGCTGGTGGGGACAGCTCCTCCTCCACCACTATTGGTGGCCTCATTCAAGACAGGAAGGGACGCAGCGGAAACAGGGGTTGGGTCCTCTTAGCACTGCAGGCTCAGGGGGGCAGGAAGCAGGCAACTAGTCCATGGCTAGGATTGGCAAATAAGAATAAAGACCCTAGTTAAGTTTGAATTTCAGATGCACAACCCATTCTTGGTATCAGTATGTTCTATTTGGAACACACTTATGCTAATGAATGATTCATTATCTGAAATTCAAGTTTAACTGTATGCCCTTTGTTTTTATTTGCTACATCTAGCAAAATCTGGCAAACCCATGTCTGGCCAAGCAGCCAGGTCTCTAGCACATGAGACTTGCTGCCAGCAAGTCTTCTACCCAGTGTTGCCTCATTCCCTTCCACCTGCCACAGCCTAGCTCCACACCATGCATGGTTCCCAGCTGCTTTCATCCTGCAACTGGAACTCATTGATCTTGCTCTTCTGCCAGCCTAGCTGACCTCCGGAGACCCTTTCCTACCGCTGCTCCCGCCCATGTTTCCCCTGGCTAGCATGTCTTCTGCCTACTCAGGAGCAATCATCAATGCTTACTGATTACCATGCCGGCTTCTCCTCATTGTCTTCTTATAAAACCCTGTACAGAGAGGCCAGGGATCTCATTTTTGCCAATGAAGAGATAAATGCTCTGGGAAATTTCTTTCTTTAAAATGTTTTTTTTTTAATTTGACACAGAAAGACACACACACACACACACACACACACACACACACACATATATATATATATATATATATATAGAGAGAGAGAGAGAGAGAGAATGGATATACCAGGGCCTCCAGCCACTGCAAACAAACTCCAGATGCATGTGCCACCTTGTGCATCTGGCTTTATGTGGGCACTGAGGAATCAAACCCAGATTCTTAGGCTTTGCAGACAAGAGCCTTAACCGCTGAGCCATTTCTCCAGCCCTCTAAGATATTTCTTAAAGTGGAGTTCCTGGACCAGCAGCAGTCACCAGAACTGCTGAAGAGTGCACATTCTCAGGCCTGGCCCCCAGACCTATTCAGAAGCCATGGGGGGGGGGGCAGTAGCCAGCATCTTAAGTCCCTTTCTGCCATCCCTGCATGCGCAGGTAATTCTGAGACTTGTCAAATTTGAGACCTGCTGGTCTAAGAGATGGAGCCTCCACCCAGACAGAGGAATAAAGCACGCAAAGGCTGCCAGAGGGGTCTGCTTGTGGTCCACTGACACCAGGCGTGGGCCAAGCACTGGACATGCCTCAGGGACCCTCCAGTTTTGGAGGGTTGAGAGTCAGAGTAACAGGTACCAATCAGGAAACAGTGATGTAAGGAGGACAAATCCAGGACCCCTTGAGGCTCGATGACAAGGGTCACAGAAAGCTTTCCCAAGTAAACATCTAAACCTGAAAAGTCAGTTGCAGTTAGGTGAAGAAGGGTGGAAGCAGTGTGGGGAGCTAGTTTATGCAAGGGCCTTTCAGAACCCCATGGAAGTAGTTTAGCGTTGGTGGGCCATAAAGCTTGCTCCAAGGCAAGTGGTTAAGTTCTCAGCCCTTAGAGCAAAGGAAGAAGTGTGATGGACATTGAGAAAAAAAAAGCCCTTGAGGGGCTGGAAAGATGGCTCAGAGGTTAAGGTGCTTGTCTGCAAAACCTAAAAACTCAGGTTCAATTCCCCAGTACCCATATAAAGCCTGATGCACAAGGTGGTGGTGCATGCATCTGGAGTTCACTTGCAGTGGCTAGAGACCCTGGCATGCCCATTCTCTCTCTATCTACCTCTTTCTCACCCTCTCAAATAAATAAATGAATGAATATTTTAAAAATGTTGGCATGTTAAAAATATTTTATGTATTCATTTATTTGGGGAAAATAGAGAAATACAAAGAGAGAGAGGCATGAAGAGAGAGAGAGAGAGAGCACCAGGGTCTCTAGCTACTGCAAACAAACTCCAGATGCATGTGCCACCTTATGCATCTGGCTTACATGGGTACTGGGAAATCAAACTTGGGTCTTTGAGCTTTGCAGGCAAGTGCCCCAACCACTGAGCCATCTCTCCAGTCCTAATTTTTTTTTTAAACAGTCCTCTCGCTTCCAGGGGAAGCAATCACTAGGGAAGATGAGGAGTAGGAGGTGAGTAGAGACCCAAGAGGTTCCAGGACTTCCTCTTCCCTTAGGTCAAGAGAGCTTCTGAGGGCTGGAGTTTGCTTACAGTGAAAGGAGGCTCCCCCCCCTCTCTCTCCATATATGTGTGTGTGTGTGTGTGTGTGTGTGTGTGTGTAGAGAGAGAGAGAGAGAGAGAGAGATGTATCTGCCTCTTTCTCTCCATCTTAAATAAATTAAAAAGTTTAAATACCTGGACTATCAGACTTTGTAAACAAATAGCTTTAACCCCTGAGCTATCTCTCCATCCCTTTTAAAAAACATATTTATAGTTATTCATAAATTTTTTTAGTAAACAAATAGCTTTAACCCCTGAGCTATCTCTCCATCCCTTTTAAAAAACATATTTATAGTTATTCATAAATTTTTTTAAATTATTATTAAAAGGAGCTTCTACCCTTCAAGGTTCCTGCAGAGATTGAGTCTCAATTTCAGCCACCCACAGGTGGGTAGTCCAAAGACAGAGTGCTGGGTGACAGTCTGGGCTATTCCCAGGCTAGGGGAGGAATTCGGGTGGGGAAGCTGCATCTCTGCCAGTTCCTCCCCTGCAGGGAGGAGCTCTGCCCTTTCTCTCAGGACTGCCTTTGCCACCACTTCACACTCTGGAAACTGCTTCTTCCAGCTTTTGGCGACTGGTCTTAGATGTGATCAGGGGTCCTCTTTTTGGAGGGTAGGCCATTGCTATTGTCATTACCCATGTCTGCCAAAGAAGCCTGTGTCGCAAGCTAAGGGCTAGCTGGCCTGGTCAGGTTGAACATGAGCCAGAGCTGAGTAGGTCCAGGATCCAGCTGCCCTTCCCAGGGGCGGGGGGGGGGGGGACACAGCTGGCCCAGACTTTTTGAAATTTGTATTTGGTTTTTAGTCTAGATAATAATACTGAAAACTTATTACCTACCGTATGAAATTGAGCTTTCTGTGTCTTTCTAAAAAAAAGTCAGACTGGAGAGATGGCTTAACAGTTAAGAAGTTTGCCTGCTAAGCCTATGGTCTCAGGTTCAATTCCCCAGTATCCACATAAGCCAGGTGCATATGGTAGCACATGTGTCTGAAATTCCTTCTTTGCAGTGGCTAAAGGCCCTGGCATGCCTAGTCTCGCTGTCTCAAATATGCCTGTTCTCTTTCCCTGTCTCTCTCTCTCTGGAGAGATGGATCAGCAGTTAAGGTACTTGCCTGCAAAGCCTAAGGACCCAGGTTCAATTCCCCAGGGTCCACATAAAGCCAGATGCACAAGGTGGCCCATGCATCTGGAGTTTGTTTGCAGTGGCTAGAGGCGCTGGTGCATCAGTTCTTTCTCTCTCATTTGCTTCTCTTCCTCTCTCTCTCAAATTAAATAAATAATTTTTTTAAAAAAAGTAAAAGTCAAATAAATGAATAAAAATAAAATAAAAAGTACTTCAAGCTGGCTGTGGTGGTTCATATCTATAATCCAGCACTTGAGGCAGGTGGATCACAATGAGTTCAAGACCAGCCTTGTCTACATAATGAGTTTAGGACAGTCTGGACTTCATGAGATCCTGTCTCAAAAAAAAAATATATATATATATATGTATATATATATATATATATATATATATTTACTTATTTATTTGAGAGACAAAGAGGCAGGCAGATAGAGAGAGGATGGGTGTGCCAAGGCCTCCTGCCACTGCAAACAAACTCTAGATGCATGTGCCATCTTGTTATCTGGCTTTACGCGGGCACTGGGGAATCAAACTTAGGTCTTTAGGCTTTGCAGGCAAGCGCCTTAACTGCTGAGACACCTCTCTAGCTCCTCTTTTTTTTATGTGTGCACACACACATCATTGTTTTTTTTTAATTTGTTTATTTTGTTTAACTATTTGAGAGTGGCAGACAGAGAGAAGCAGGGTGGGAGAGAGAGAGAAAGAGAATGGGCACGCCAGGACTTCCAGCCACTGCAAACAAACTCCAGATGTGTGTGCTCCCTTGTGCATCTGGCTAATGTGGGTCCTGGGGAATCAAGCCTCAAATCAGGGTCCTTAGGCTTCACAGGAAAGCGCTTAAGCAAGCTAAGCCATCTCTCCAGCCTTCTAGCCCCTCTTTTTAAAATTATTTTTATTTGTTGTTGTTTAGGTGTGTTTTGTGTGTGCTGTGGACATGTTCATGTGTGTGTATGTGTCCATATGTATCTGGGCACACTTGTGTGGGCATGTGCACATTCGTGTGTGCGTGTGTGTGTGTGTGTGCATGTGGATGCCAGACGTCAACATTGGATATCTTCTTCAATTGCTATCTACTTTATTTTTTAAAAAAATATTTTATTTTTATTTATTTGAGAGCAAGAGCAAGAGTGAGAGAGAAAGAATGGGCAGGCCAGGGCATCCAGCCACTGCACATGAGCTCCAGACACATGAGCCACCTTGTGCATCTGGCTTATGTAGGTCCTGGGGAATCGAACCTGGGGCTTTTGGTTTTGCAGGCAAGTGCCTTAACCACTAACCCATCCCTGCAACCCTCTCTACCTTTTTTTTAAACAGGGTCTCTCTCACTAAGCATGAAGCTCATTGATCCAGTCAGAAAAGGATTCAATAAGACTTGGGATTACAGCTTTTATGTGACTGCTGGGGATCAGAGCTCAGGTCCTCAAGCTTCATAGCAAGCACTTTACCCACAGAACAATCTCTCAGCTCTTTATCTTTTCTTTGTTAAAAATATATTATTTTTTTTATTTACAAGCAGAGAAAGAGAAAGAGAGAGAGAGAATGGTTGCATCAGGATGTCTTGCAACTGCAAATGAACTTCAGATGCATATGCCACTTTGTACATCTGGCTTTACATAGGTACTGAAGAATTGAACCTGGGCCATCAGGCTTTGCAAGCAAGCACTTAAAATATTTATATTTTACTTTTATTTATTTGACAGAGAGAATGAGGGAGAGGGAGACAGAGAAAGAGAAAGAGAGAGAGAGAGAGAATGGGGGCACCAGGGCCTTCAGCCACTGCAAACGAACTCCAGACGCATGCCTCACCTTGTGCATCTGGCTAACGTGGGTCCTGGGGAATCAAAACTGGGTCCTTTGGCTTTGCAGGTAAATGCCTTAACCACTAAGCCATCTCTCCAGCCTGCAAGCAAGCACTTTTAACCACTGAACCATCTCTCCACCCACAACTTACTGCTTTCGTATTTTTTTTCAAGGTAGGGTCTCACTCTAGCCCAGGATGACCTGGAATTTCCTATGGGGTTTTAGGCTAGCCTTGAACTCACAGCAATTCTCCTATCAACAGCCTTTTGAGTGCTGGGATTAAAAGTATTCACCACCACACCCAGCCCTAACTTTTTTTTTTTTTTTTGGTTTCTCGAGGTAGGGTCTTAATGTAGTTCAGGCTGATGTGGAATTCACTCTGTAGCCTCAGGGTGGCCTTGAACTCACGGTGATCCTCCTACCTCTGCCTCCCAAGTACTGGGATTAAAGGCATATGCCACCATGCCTGGCTATTTCTTTCTTTATTTTTTTTAAATTTATTTATTTGAGAAAGAGAGAGAGAGTGGGTGTGCCAGGGCCTCCAGCCACTGCAAAGGAACTTCCGACGCATGTGCCACCTTGTGCATCTGGCTTTACATGGGTACTAGGGAATCAAACTGGTTCCTTTGGCTTTGCTGGCAAACTCCTTAACTGCTAAGCCATCTAGCGCCCTAAAAAGCCATCCAGGCCCCTAACTTATTTCTTAATGATAGCTAGGGTTTTTCTTCCTCCACAGGAGTTCTAATCAGGCAAGATGTTTTGGTCTGTTTTCACTGATTCAGGCTGAGATGAGGATCTGGTACACAGTAGGCTTCCAATAATGACATGTAACTGGATGGATGCGCCTTGGACTCCATCCTCCACCGTCAGGTCTCTTTCCCTTACTATCGTGCTGGCCTATTTTCCTTGTAGGTCTTGTTGCCTGGTGTTGGCCTGACTCAGGAGGGCCCTCAGGATGCCAGTTCTTCTTCTTTTTTTTTTAATCTTGTGTCCCTGCCAAATTGCCACCCAGCATGTATGAAATTTCAGCTTTTCTGCTGATGTTGTTTGGTACGGCAAGAGGATTAAAGGAGAACAAGCAAGAAGAGAGAGATAATGCATGAATGGATGGAGTGGAGAGGTGGAGAGAAAATACAACCACAGCTTTTTCCTGGGGTCCCATTGCCGTCAGCCTTTTGAGTGACTTGAGCAGAAACCAGCAACAAGCCAGGGACATATGCCACGTACCCTGAGCTGTGAGTCACATGGCAGAAACAGGCCCACGGAGTCATGGGATGCTCAGCCACACTGCCTGGTAGAGTTTGGTGCAGAGAGTATTTTTGTTTTTTACAGTCCAGCTGTCTGTAATGACTTCCTTCCTGTGGCCTTGTTCACTGAGGTGTCCCTGAGTGACTAGCTGAGTCATTACATTCTTTGCTACTTAAGACACTGACCCAAGTGCCAAGGACCAATTCTTTACCGAAGGTGGAACCTTTGAGGGTGGTCAAGGAATGCTCAGGGAAGACAATACAGAGCCCTCATCTGTAACTTGAACCCCTTTCCAAAACAGGACGTAGAAAACAAGTAAAAATAAGCGATGAATTCCAGCTGTTAAGTCGCTGGGGAATGGTCACTGCCCTGTGCCACAGGCTGAAGAATTACTTGGTCAGTGACCATAAGGTTGATCTTAAATATTTTATTTTTATTCACTTATTTGACAGAGAAAAAAGGAAGGGGGAAGAGAGGGAGAGAGAGAGAGAGAGAGAGAGAGAGAGAGACAGAAAGAATGGGCATGCCAGGGCCTCCAGCCACTGCAAACGAACTCCAAATGCATGCACCCTGTTGTGCAGCTGGCTAACGTGGGTTCTGGGGAATTGAACCTGGGTCCTTTGGCTTTGTAGGCAAATGCCTTAACCACTAAGCCATCCCTCCAGCCCCCAGGTTGATATTAAAATAAAGGGGTCTATAGTAGTTGTGACATGTAATTAATTTACTTAACTTCTAATAAGGCTAAATTATCTGTAATTATGGTGAATTGGATGTGGGCATGTAGACCATATTCTTTTTTTTTTTTTGGTTTTTCGAGGTAGGGTCTCACTCTAGCCAAGGCTGACCTGGAATTTGCTATGGAGTCTCAGGGTGGCCTTGAACTCACAGCAACCCTCCTACCTCTGCCTCCCGAGTGCTGGGATTAAAGACGTGCGCCACCATGCCCAGCTTTTTTTGTTCTTTTGAGGTAGGGTCTCACTCTAGCCCAGGCTGACCTGGAATTCACTATGGAGTCTCAGGGTGGCCTCAAACTCACAGTGATCCTCCTACCTCTGCCTACTGAGTGCTGTGATTAAAGACATGTGCCACCACACCGGCTTGTAGACTACATTCTTGTCCCTTACCTTTTCTTTTAAAAATACTTTTATTTATTTATTTTCCTTTTTTTTCTGTTACTTTTTTAATTTAATTTTTATTAACATTTCCATGATTATAAAAAAATCCCATGGTAATATCCCCCCCCACTTTCCCCTTTGAAATTCCATTCTCCAATATTTATTTATTTTCAAGGAGCAAAAGGGAAATAGAGAGAGAGAGAGAGAAAATGGGCACACCAAAGCTTCCTGCCACCACATAGGAACTCTAGATGCATGCACCAGTTTTGCATCTGGCTTTACGTGGGTCCTGTGGGATCAAAACCAGGCCATGAGGCTTTGCAAACAAGCACTTACCTGCTGAACGACCTCTCCAGCCCCTGTTTATCTTTTCTTTTTATAAAACATTTTATTGCCAGGCGTGGTGGCACACGTCTTTAATCACAGCACTGAGGAGGCAGAAGTAGGAGGATTGCTGTGAGATCAAGGACAGCCTGAGACTACATAGTGAATTTCAGGCCAGCCTAGGCTAGAGAGAGACCCTACCTCAAAAAAATGTTTTTAAAATTGAAGTTTCCATACATGTGCATAATGTAAATAACCCCCTCCTGTTACCTCTTTTTGTTCCCTTTCCCACCCCACTTCCACTGCACCCCTTTTTCTTTGCAACTAGTCTCTCTTCTATTTTGATGTCTCTTTTGTTTTTGCCCTCTTCCGCTGCCCATGATTAAATGTTCATGGGCTCCGTATTGTGCAGGCCTGGTGCAGGTTAACAATCAGCCACCAGGAGGTCATGAGGGCAACGACCTGTTCACGCTTTCAACAGTGTTCCGAAACATTCCTCCCTGTTCCGTGGCTCTTACATTCTTTGTGCCCCTCTCCCACAGTGTTCTCTGACCTGGGAGGGCGTGATAGAGATGCTTCAAGAAGTGCCGAGCCCTGAACTGTTACTTACTCTTAGAACTCTGATGAGCTTTGAGTCTCCACAGTGGTCTGCCGCTGCCATCCGCACATAACAACTTTCTCTGACCAAAGATCAAAGCTGCCTTATCTATGGGCTACATAAATGTCTAGAGGCGATTTCTTTTTTTTTTTTTTTTTTTTTTTTAGAGGTAGGGACTCACTGTAGCCCATGCTGACCTGGAATTTGGTATGTAGTCTCAGGGTGGCCTTGAACTCATGGCGATCCTCCTACCTCTGCCTCCTGAGTGCTGGGATTAAAGGCGTGCACCATCACGCCCGGCTTAGAGGTGAATTTGATGGGCACAATTTGATGGGCACAACGTAGCCACTTAGACAAACAACAGCTGTAACTTCCCTCCGAGAGCTTATGGCCCCCCAGCCATAGGCTTTCCCCTAGGTTTTCGCTACCAGGGATGAATTCCTGTGCTTGCCCATTTTCTGTTCTATTTTTCTTCTATATGCATACTATTTTTTAAAATAAATTTATTTATTTACAAGAGGGGTGATAGGCATGCCAGGACCTCTAGCCACAGCAAATGAATTCCAGATGCATGTGTCACCATGTGCATCTGGTTTACATGGGTCCTTAGGCTTCACAGGCAAGTGCCTTAACTGTTAAGCCATCTATCTCTCCAGACCTAGATATTATTATTATTTTGTTTTTTTGAGGTAGGGTCTCACTCTAGCCTAGGCTGACCTGGAATTCATTATGGAGTCTCAGGGTGGCTTTGAACTCATGGCGATTCTCCTACCTGTCTCCCAAGTGCTGGGATTAAAGGCGTGCGCCACCATGCCTGGCTAGATATTATTTTTTAAAAATATTTTTATTTATTTATTAAAGAGAGAAAAAGAGAGGGAATGGGTTCACCAGGGCCTCCAGCCACTGCAAACTCCAGACCCATGCGCCACCTTGTGCATCTGGCTTATGTGGGAACTGGGGAATTGAATGTGGGTCTTTAGACTTCATAGGAAGTGCCTTAACCTCTAAGGCATCTTTCCAGCAACCCCCCCCACCCTTTTTTTTCTTTTTTTGGTGTTTCGAGGTAGGATCTAGCTTTAGCCAAGATTGACCTGGAATTTACTATGTAATCTCAGGATAGCCTCGAATTCACAGCAATCCTCCTACCTCTGCCTGAGATTAAAATTGTGTGTCACCACACCTGGCTCAGCCCAAAATAAAAAATATATACATTCTATTTATTTATTAGAGAGAGAGAAAGGCAGATAGATAGATAGATAGATAGATAGATAGATAGATAGATAGATAGATAGATAGGGAATGGCCTACATATTATTTTTAATGTGTGGATATGTGTGTGTTCATGTGTGTATGTTTGTGCCATAGGGTCAAAGGGTAAACTCTGTGTTCTTGCCTTCTACCAGATTTGAGGTCTTGTCATGATGTCCTTGTCAGCTGATTTACAAACTTGACCTTTGTTATCATCACTAAAAAAACCTGAGGGGGCTGGGGACATAGCTGAGTGGGGAAAGTATTGCCTTGAAAGCAGGAGAACTTGAGTTTGACCCCTAACGCCCATATAAAAGGCTGTTGTGCCTGTAATCCCAGCACTGTGAGGCAGAGACTGAGACAGAGACTGGAGCTTGCTGGCTAGACAGTCTGACCTAAATGGTGATCTCCAAACCAATGAGAGATCCTGTCTCAAAGAGGTGGATAGCCAGGTGTGGTGGCGCACTTCTTTAATCCCAGCTCTTGGGAGGCAGAGAGAGGAGGGTCGCCGTGAGTCCAAGGCCACCCTGAGACTACAGAGTGAATTCAGGTCAGCCTTGGCCAGAGCAAGACCCTACCTCGAAAAACCAAAAAAAAAAAAAAAAAGGATCTGGATAGTGTTACACTCAAGGTTGTCCGCTACTTCCACATGTGTGTGCACACATGTACACACATAGCATACACATGTAAAAAAAAAAGCAGCAGTTCTGACATTTTCTCCCTTAAAATTGAGATCTTTTTGATTCAGTCACCATGCCCAGATTGTTTTTATTTTGGGGGGGGGAATTTCAAGGTAGGGTCTCACTCTAGCTCAGGCTGACCTGGAATTCACTGTGTAGTCTCAGGGTGGCCTTGAAATCACATCAGCCCTCCTACCTCTGCCTCCCAAGTGCTGGGATTAAAGGTGTGTGCCACCACGCCTGGCTTAGTGCTGAATTTTAAATTAAAAAAAAATGTTTTATTTGCAAGTAGAGAGAGATGGGAAAGGGAGGGAGAGGGATAGGAGAGAATGGGCACCCCAGGGCCTTCAGCCACTGCAAACAAACTCCAGATGCATGGTCCACTTGGTGCATCTGGCTTTACCATGGGTACTAGGGAATTGAACCCTTGTCATTAGGCTTTGCAGGCAAGCAGGTGCCTTAACCACTGAGCAATCTCTTCAGCCCCTAGTCCTGAATTTTTAATGTTAAGTCTGTTTGTATTATTATTATTATTTTGGTGTTTCGAGGTAGGGTCTCACTCTAGCCCAGGCAGGCTGACCCGGAATTCACTATGTAGTCTCACGTTGGCCTCGAACTCATGGCGATCCTCCTACCTCTGCCTCCCAAGTGCTGGGATTAAAGGTGTGTACCACCATGCCTTGCCTGTTTGTATTTTATTTTTTGGCTATTATTACATTGTTTCTCAATTTTTATTAACATTTTCCATGATTATAAAAATATCCCATGGTAATACCCTCCCTTCCCCCACTTTCCCCTTTGATATTTCATTCTCCATCATATCCCCTCCCCATCTCAATCAGTCTCTCTTTTATTTTGATGTTATGATCTTTTCTTCCTATTATGATGGTCTTGTGTAGGTAGTGTCAGGCACCATGAGATCATGGATATCCAGGCCATTTTATGTCTGGAGGGAGCACGTTGTAAGGAGTCCTACCTTCCTTTGGCTCTTACATTCTTTCCGCCACCTCTTCCGCATTAGACCCTGAGCCTTGGAAAGTGTGATCGAGATGTTACTCAGTCCTCCAGTCACTTCACTTCTTTCTAGCACTATGATACCTCCTGAGTCGTCCCAAGGTCACTGCCATCTGAAAAGAGAAGATTCTCTACCCAAAGAGAGCAGCATTAATATAAGGGTATGAATATTAAGAGAAGTGCTTACTGGGCAGTTTGATAAGCATAGTATATACATTTATCCAGACATCAGCAGATGTTATACCCCTAGGGCTCATGACTACCCCTGTTTTAAGTTTTCAGTATAGGAATGTATTCCCTCCCATGGAGTGGGCCTCCAGTCCAATTGGAGGGCAGTTGGTTTCCACCATGATAGACATGCCACTATTGCACCTGTTGGCTCAGTTGGCCTGGCTGGCCAAATACAAGGCTTGCAGTGTCCACTGTTGAGTATCTTCACTGATGGTATCTCTTTCTCCCATTGAACTACATGTAGAATGGCTTCTTCCAGCTTTCTGTAGCTGGTCTACATGGAGGAGGTTATCAGCTCAGTTCCAGCAGGATTTCTCAGTGGCTTTGCAGCCCAAGTTGTGGACTCTTCACTAGTCTATTTGTATTTTGAGATAAACCACATTTGGTAATGATTTATATTTGACTTGCTAACATTTGGTTTAGAATTGTTGCATTTATTGCCATGAGAGATATTGGTGTGTGAGATTTTTCTTCTCATGTTCTTGACAATCAGTATTCTTGCATCTGGAATTATTCTGGTCTTATAAATGAGTTGGGGGGAACATTTTCTCATTTTGAGAGAGAAGTTACATAAGATAGGTATTACTTAAATTTTTGCTAAAGTATTTCCATTTTATCTTTTGAAGTTATATTTCCTTAAGGTGTATTCCTTACAAATATCAAAATAGTTGAGAGTTGAATCATTTAATTAATATTAGTTAGAGACAGGATCTCACTTTGTAGCCCAGGCTAACCTGGACTCTGTGTAGCCTAGGCTGGCCTTGAACTCATGGCAATCCTCCTGCTCCTGCCTTCTGAGTACTGAGGTTACATGCATGAGCCACCATTCCCAACTTTTTTGTTGTTGTTAAATTCAGACAATTTCCCTCTTTAATGAGAATATTTAGTTCATTTACATTAGTATCATTACAGATAAAATTTCAGACAACTTTTGTCCATAATATTTCTACTCATTTTCTATTTGTTCTACCTTGCTTTTGTCCCTATACACCCCCACCCCCAATTTTTTTCTTCCTTCTTTTGGATCAGTGAAATATTTTCCTTATTTTATTTTCTCCTCTGGATTGTTTAGTAAAATATACACAAAACAAAAAATTTACCATACTAATTATTTTAATTATACAGCATCAAGTGCATTCACTTTATTGCATAACCAGTCTCCAAAGTGCTGTTTATTTTTTTAATTTGAGAGAGAGAGAGAGAGAGAAAGAGGTAGATAGATATAGATAGAATGGGCACCTTGTGCATCTGGCTCATGTGGGTCTTGGGGAACTGAACCTTCGTCCTTGGGCTTTGCAGGCAAGCACCTTAACTGCTAAGCCATCTCTCCAGCCCCAGAATACTTTTTTCTTTTTAAAGAGAGAGAGAATTGGCATGTCAGGGCCTCAGCCACTGAAATCAAACTCCAGATGCTTGTGCCACCTAGTGCACATGTGCGACCTTGTGCTTGTGTCACCTTTGTGCGTCTGGCTTACGTGGGATCTGGAGAGGGATTGAACACGGGTCCTTAGGCTTCGCAGGCAAGCACCTTAACGGCTAAGCCATCTCTCCAGCCCCCAAGAAAGCTTGCAAAACTGAAACTCCATGCCCATTAAACAACTTCTTAATCTTCCCTTTCTCAGCCTCTGAAAGTATGCTTTAGTTTCTGTCTCTATGAAGTTGACTATTCTAGATACTTTACGTGAGTAGAATCAGAGTATTTTCTTTTTTCTGTCTTTTGTTTGTTTGAGGTGGGGTATTGCTCTAGCTTAGGTTGACCTCAAACTCACTGTGATTCTCCTATGTTGGCCTTCTGTGTGCCGGGAGCCTGGCTGTCTTTTTTCTTTTTCTTTTTTTTTTCTTTAACAGGACCCCCGCCATGTAGCCCAGGCTTACCATTCTCTTGCACCACTCCCGAGTGCACTGCCCTGCCTGGCTTTTATTATTTCTTTTCTCACTCCACGGCTCTTTTCTCTCACCTGTAAATTGGCAATCACTAGGATGGGGAGGACTGTGCCAGAAGCAAGTTAAGGTACAAATTCCAGCATTTGACTCTGGACATGTTAAGTTGGACACATTGCTCAAACATACAAATATTAATGACTTTGGTGTCTGATGGGTCTAGTGTGATCTCTAGTTAGCTTTTTTTTTAAAAAATTACCTATTTATTTGCATGTGTGTGTGTGTGTGTGTGTGTGTGTGTAGGTGTAAGCTAGGGTTCCGCTGCTGCAAGACACATGTGTCTGACTTTACATGGGTGCGAGAAAATGAACCTAGGCAGGAAGGTTCTGCAAGCCAGCGCCTTTAACTGCTGAACCATGTCCCCAGCTGCCCCCACGTCTCGGGTCCAGGTCCTTAAGTCCTTTTGAAAATATAACCTGGTGTGGCCTTCCTTATATAGGCGGTCCTCTTGATAGATCAGGATATGGAGTACAAAAGCCGGGAAACTCTTGGCCAGCAGCACCCGCCGGGGCGTCGCTCCGCCCGGCCCCGCCCCCCCCCAGCCCCAGCTCCCTCCAGGCCTCAAAAAGCCTGGAGTCCGCCCGCGCATGCGCCCGCCCCCAAGCCCCGCCCCCTCGGCGCCCGAGGCGAGCCGGGTGGAGGAGCCCTCCGGGCCACGCCCCCAGCCGAGCCGAGGAGGGCCGAGCGGAGCCGAACGTCTCCGAGTCCCTCCGAGCCCAGCCGAGCGGCCCGGAGTCGGTTGGTGCAGCTGCGTCCCCCCGGGCGCTGAGCAGTCCGCGGCTCTGGCGTCGTCGCCGTCTTCGTCGTCGCTGCCTCCGCCTCCTCCTCCTCCTCCTCCTCCTCCTCCTCCTTCTCCGGGGTCTGCGTTGTCCGCCGGGAAGGAGGGGAGGCCCGCAGCGCGGGGGACACAGCAGCCGGGCTTCGGGGTGCCGCCGCCGCCGCCGCCGCTGCCAGGTGAGTGGGCTGCCCGCCTCCCCCCGGCGCCCGCGCGGCTGTCAGTGTCGGGCGTCGCGTGTGTCTTGCCTGCCTGTGTGTCACTGCCCGTGGGTGCGCGGGGCTCCTTCCCGCCAGGCCTGGCTCCCCGCCGGGGCCCGCACGGCTCCGTCGTCCCCGGCGCGCGCGCGCGCTGCCCGGGGCTCTGTCAGCCGCCAGCACCCCCAGGCCCGCGAGCCCCGCCCCTTCCTCCCCGAGGCCCCGCCCTCCCCCATCTGTCATCGCCACCCCCAGACCGGGCTCGGCGCCCCGGGGTCCCCCGGGGTCAGGGTGGTCCCCGCGGGACACAGCAGTTACGAAAGGAGGCGGTGCAGGGCCTGGCCCTGTGAGCACGTGTCCCCCCCCAGCACCACCACCACCGCCGGAGCCCGCTGCGAGGAGCCTGGCATGGGTGGGTGGTGGAGGGGGCAGCCCATGCCTCTGGTGTCAGGAACCTCACCTCCACCCGCCGAGGCAGTCAGCGGGCCGAGCCGGGACTCGAACCGCTGACCCGGGAGTGGTCACACGCGGAAACCATCCGTGTGTGTGTGTGTGGAGGGGGTGGGGGCAGGATTCCCCGAATGGCCTGCGAGCAGAGTTTTTGAGGACTTGTGAAAGTCTTCCCGGTTGGGTATTTTCGTTCAGGGGAAACCTGTTGAGGGGAGTGTGGATGGGATTGCGGGGGCTTAGGTGGGAAGTGGTCGAGAGCTTAAGTCCTGTGGAGCGGCACGGTTGGCATTTCTGAGCGATGATTGCCCTGGGTTTGTGCCCTGTGACAGAGAGAGAGAAACTGTTAAGTGACTGGGGGGAGGGCGGCGAGGGAGAAGCAGAGCGAAGGAGGGCATATTCTTGCTGTTTTTAGGTGTCATGCAAACACATGTATTTATATAGACGTCCTAAATGTTTATTCGTTAGGCATTCACACATTGTTTGCAGCTTCAAAAAGGTTTTACGGTGGTTTCCATTTATATACATGTTATTGTATGTTGTTATCTTGACATTTTAAATTTGTGGTAACTCAATATTTGCAGTATTTCAAAACTAAGAGAAAATGTTTTCTAAAACAATTGGTAGTTTGCTGGATAATTCTCAACCTTGGAGAAAAGAGCCAAAAACACACTTCATTAGCTGGAACAACTTATTCCGGCTTAATTTGTTTCTAGGAGACATACAGTGGAAAAATCCAGAAGCGGCAAAGGAGTATCAAAGAGACTTAGGAAATGAGTGAAAAGGGCTCTTCTGTTGCTGCCTTGGAAAGATGGTATCAAAGTTTCTTTAAAGGCCAGGGCTGCTATGTAATGATAAACATATTAACCAGCTTGGTTTTGTGACCTTGATACATTGAGCCATGCTGGATTTCTGCAGTGGCTATTGACAGGCAAACTTTGCATGGGAAGTGTGGTAAGTTTTTGGATAAAATGTTCCCCATGTTGTTTTGTTTTTCCACATTGAAGTAAAATTTCATAGTAGAGCAGTCCATGGTGGACTGACATTCTCTTGTTCTTTTTTCTGCCTTCCTTCTTTCCTTCCTCTCTCCTCCTTTCCCCTTTCTCTTCTCTCTCTCAAATGATGTTAAAAGGATAAAGTAATCCATGTTTAAGGAAAAAAAAAACTTGAATAACAAAAGCCTGCGACTAAAAGGCTCCCATAATTCCACAGGCATAAGTAAACAGAATTTGGGATTTATCCATCTTTTGTCCCCACATGTATGTATTTCCCCTGCAAAAGTGCTACCAGGCTATATGACTTTCATGGTATGCTTTTTTTCATTTGGCTTATAAATAGATTATGATGGATATGTCTTGCTTTTATGAGTAGGAACTTGTGTTCCCTTTGTAATCCTGTAAAAAGAGTAAGCCAGGCTGTGCCAGTTCTCTGCTTGCAGCCCTCCAGTAGCTTCTCATCTTGAAGTAAAATCTTGGGTCTTCACTGTGGTCTACTGGGCTGCTTTTTTTCCCCCTCCAAGGTAGAGTCATACTCTAGCCCTGGCTGACCTGGAATTCACTATGTAGTTTCAGGTGGCTTGAACTCACAGCGATCCTCCTACCTCTTCTTCCTGAGTGCTAGGATTAAAGATGTGCACTGCCATGCCTGGCACATTGCTGTTCTTAAATAAGATTTAATTTTTTTTTTTTTTTTTTTTTGCAAGCAGAGAGAGATAGAGGAGAGACAGAGAAGATGGGCATCTAGCCACTGCAAACTCTAGGTGCATGCAACATTTAGTGCATCTGGCTTTACTTGGATGCTTGGGAATCGAACTCAAGTCATTGGGCTTTGCAGGCAAGCACCTTAACTGCTGAGCCATCTGTCCCACAATGATGGCCTTTACAAAACTTTAAGCACACTCTACTCTGTTTGCTCTGCCTATCTATTTGATCTCTGGATATTATCAGAATTGGCTTCCTTACTTGTGATCTTCAGAGTTTCCCTGACCACTCTATAAAATACCTGCCATGCTTGTCATCCATGCACATCTCTTTACTTCCTCCTCCTGGTGTAAATATTTATACATTGCTTGTTGTCCCTCCCTCATTAACCTACAAGTGCAAGGCTTTCTCATAGGACTTAGGACTTGAAGAGTAAATGACAGGTGGACGTTCCTTATCCACTCATGCATGTGACTGTTGCTAGCCTGCTAGAAAGCTGTAGGTGGAATAACAAATTCTTAAACTCTAGGACATTCCCTTTCCATATATATGGGAGACGAATTTTACAAAATGAGGCTTATAATCTTAAAAAGTTACAATCTTCTTTTAACTTGAATAGTCAAGGGAAGGAACATTTCTGGCAAATGTGACAGGCTTTCCTTCTTATGTATTGTGTCATGATGGGATCATTAAAAAATATTTATTGGAAGCCAGGCATAGTGGTGCACTTCTTTAGTCCCAGCACTAGGGAGGCAGCTAGTGAATTCTAGGTCAGCCTAGGCAAACCCTACCTCAAAAAACCAAAAAACAAAATTTATTTGAGAGAGAGAGAGAGACAGAGAAGGAGGGGGGGGGGCGGTGCGGGGAGGCGCGCACATACCAGGGCCTTCTGCCACTGCTCATGAGCTCCAGGCACATTGCTGCTTTGTGCATCTGGCCTTTCATGGGTACTAGAGAATGGAACCAGGCCATCAGGCTTTGCAAGCAAGTACCTTTAACCACTGAGCCATCTCTCCAGCCTGGTATTTTTTGTTTTTGAAAAGTGTAAAGTGTCTCAATTATGTTTGCAGCTGTGATTCTAGTTTGGTAGTTTTTAATGGTCATGAAAGTGTCAAGAGCATAGTGGGCCTTTTGTTTAATAGATAGCTCAGAGATGGGATCACAGCCTTAGTGTATTTTCATTTGGGGAAGTCTCTGTTCTATTTACTTTTTTTTTTTTTTTTGGCAAATCTTTTTCACCTCTCTGCTTATCAGATTTGGATGGCCTAGAAGGTTAATTTACTTGTTTTTTAACATTTAAAAATCAATCCTTGACCTTTGAGCCTTTTACATATCTCATGTGACTTTGAAGTGTTTGAAGCACCAGTCTCATCTTTCAGGATGAAATAACCTCTAAAGTAAAGTGCATCATTGTGTTTTCATTTATACTGATGGGAAAATTGTCTCTCTGTACAAATTTTTTGAGGTGACCTGATGTGAATTTAAAAATTTTTAAAGGTTTGAAATCAGGCTACTTTAAAATCTTATTTTGGTTTTTGAGGTAGGGACTCATCTAGCTCATGCTTATCTGGAGTTTACTCTGTAGTCCCAGCTGGCCTCAGGCTCGTGACGCTCCTCCTCCTGCAGCTTCTCCTGTGTCTGGAGTAAAGATGTGTACTACTATACCCAGCTGTTCAGTTACTTTTCATTTTAGTGAGTTTTAAAACAGGTCTTGCTATTTTCTCTTTAAAAAAAAAAGTGATTTTTATAACACAGTCCAGAGACCATCCAAAACTTTTGTATTTTATGTCTCAGATATATAAGAAGTGGGGGTGATGGTCCTCAATGGAAATTCTATTCTTTGTTAAAATTTATTTTTATTTGTTCTATAGGCATTTATTGAGAATGTATGGAGTGCAGTGCAAGTCAATATGTTTTGTAGGGGGCTGCTTAGCCATATGCACTTTTAGTATATTTTAGTTTTTAAAAGGTATATTTTATTTATTTATTAGAGAGAGAGAGAAAGCGTGAGCCAGCTCATGAGAATGGGCATGCCAAGGCCTCTAGTCACTGCAAACATGGGTCCTGGGGAATCAAACCTAGATCCATAGGCTTCACAGGCAGGCACCTTAACTCTAAGCCATCTCTCCAGGCCCTATATGTAGTTTTAAATCTCCCTCCTTTCTCTTTTCCTTCCCTTTTCCTCCTCCTGCATAGGGTCTTGCTATGGAGCTCATGCTGCCCTTGAATTCACTATACAGTCTGAGTTGGTCTTGAATATGCCATTTTCCCATTTCAGTGTTCTATTTTTAAAAAAATATTTTATTTATTTGAGAGAGAGAGAATGAGAATGTGTAGACTAGGGCCTCTAGCTACTGCAAACAAACTCCAGATGCATGTGCCACCCTGTGCATCTGGTTTACGTGGGTGCTGGGGAATAGAACCTGGGTCTTTACGCTTCACAGGCAAGTGCCTCAATCGCTAAGCCATCTATCTAGCCCTTCGCAGGCAGGTGCCTTATTCACTAAGCCATCTCTTCATCCCTCACTTAAAAAAAATATTATTTATTTATTTGCAAGCAGACAGATAGAAGAGAGACAGAGAGAATGGGTGTGCCAGGGCCTCTAGCTGCTGTAGACGGACTCCAGGTGGATTCATCACTTGGTGTATCTGACTTATGTGGGTGTTAGGGAATCAGACTCGGGTTGTTAGTGTTTGCAGGCAAGAACTTTAACCACCGAGTCATCTCCCCAGCCCCCATCTCAGCTTTCTGAGTTCTGGAAATACAGGCATGTCCCCCACATTCAGCTTTTATTATTGTTATTACTATTTAAAAAATATTTGTATTTATTTGCAAGAAGAGAGACAGACATAGAGAATGAGTGTGCCAGGGTCTTCAGCTGCTGCAAATGAACTCCTGACACATGCACCACTTTTTGCATCTGGCTTTATGTGGGTGCTGGGGAATCAAACCTGGGTTGTTACGCTTTGCAGGCAAGTGCCTTAAGTGATGAGCCATCTCTCCAGTCCCTAGTATTACAATTTTTTTTTTTTTTTTTGGTTACTCAGCTGTCTCCCTTCTCTCATCATATTTTGGCCCCAAATAATCTCATCCAAGTCTTTAATACCCTGTAGATGGAGAGGACTCCTTCTGTCAAGCCTCCTGCTCTGTCTGGTTCCAGGCTTGCATTCTCATGTATCATGCCTTCTGTTGTCTTGCTACTACATTGTAAACTTCATATGTCCAAAATTGGTCTTTTTTATTTTTTCCTGCAGTGCTGGAAACAGAATCCAAGGCCTTGCATTTTCTAAGCATGCTCTACCACTGAGCTAAGTCCTCAACCCCAAAATGTCTGTCACTTTCCCTCTGTCTTCCAAATCTGGGGTTTTCATCCTTGATATCTTGCCTTAGCCTCCCCTATCCCAGAATCATCATCACTGTTTTATTCATGGTTCAGGCCACACTCTTGACATTATCCTTGATTTCCTCCTTTCCTGACACCATGTCCAGTCTAGTGCTGGGATCTTTCAGACAAGCTTCTAGAATAGTTCAAAACCTTTGAAATCAGCCCCTTCTCATCTTTTCTGAGTGACTGTTGTTACTTTTTAGCTGGTCTTCCAGTTTTCCTCTTCATTCTTCTAGTATATTCTCCTCACAGTAACCAGAGTAAGCCTGTTGAAAAGCAAGGGCATACCATCTCTTTGCCAGGTGGCTTCCCATGCCATATCCACATTTGCTCTCGGGTGTCACCCTCCTTCTCTATATCTGCTCTATGCTCACGTTTGTCAGCTTGAACACCTTCACCTCCACAAATAAGCTAAATTCTCCTCTTCTTTATAGATCCTTCCTCTGCCTGGCACCCTTCTCAGCAGGATCCTTCTCCAGTATGTGGTCTCAGCTCAGACATCTCCTCTTCAGAGGCATTGCTGATTATCCTTGCATAGCAGCTTCCTTCTTATTGTCCCGTCTTGATACGTGGTTTTTCCTGCGAGCCACTTAGTTAAGGTTCCGAGCATTTTGTTTATATGTTTACTTCCTTCTTTATTGTCAACTTTCTCAATAGACTGCACCATCTCTGTGGGCAGGGACAGCCTGGCCTTGGTTATGGCACAGGTCTGGCACTTAGGGCTTGTCTGGGACCCAGCAGGTCAAGAGCTTAACACACTTTAAATGATTGTAACAGCTAACTTTAATATTTTAATTTTATTTATATTTATCAATATATGTGTTTGTTTTTTTTGAGGTAGGGTCTCCCTGTAGCCCAGGCTGACCTGGAATTCACTATGTGGTCTCAGGATAGTCTTGAACTCACAGCGATCCTCCTACCTCTGCTTCCCAAGTGCTGGAATCAAAGGCGTGTGCCACCAAGACAAGCTTTAAATTTTATTTTTTATTTTGAGGCAGGGTCTCACTCTAGCCCAAGCTGACCTGGAATTCACTATGGAGTCTCAGGGTGTCCTCAAACTCACAGCGATCCTCCTACCTCTGCCTCCAAGTGTTGGGATTAAAGGTGTGTGACACCATGACTGGCAACAACTTTTTTTCTTTTTTCTTTTATTAATAACTTCCGTGAGCATAAACAGGATCCTATGGTAATGCCCTCCCTCCCCCCACCTTCCCCTTAGAAACTCCATTCTCCATCATATACCCTCCCCCTCTCACTCAGTCTCTCTTTTGTTTTGATGTCATGGTCTTTTCCTGCTGTTATGATGGTCTTGTGTAGGTAGTATCAGGCACTGTGAGGTCATGGATATCCAGGCCATTTGTGTCTGGAGGAAGCACGTTGTAAGGAGTCCTACCCTTCCTTTGGCTCTTACATTCTTTCCTCCACCTCTTCCACAATAGACCCTGAGCCTTGGAAGGTGTGGTAGAGATATTGCAGTGCCGAACACTCCTGTCACTTCTTTCCAGCACCATGATGCCTTCTGAGTTATCCCAAGGTCACTGCCATCTGAAAAAAGAAGGTTCTCTACCAAAAGTGAGAGTAGCATTAATACATGGGTATGAACATTAAGAGAAGTGCTTGCTGGGCAGTTTGATAAGCATAGTATATACATTTAGCCAGCCAGCAGCAGACATTACACCCCTAGGGCTCATGACTATCCCTGTTTTAAGTTTTCAGCATCAGGGATGTATTCCCTCCCATGGAGCGGGCCTCCAGTCCAATTAGAGGGCAGTTGGCTTGCCACTATTGCACTATTGCACCTGTTGGCTCATTGGGCTTAAATTCTGGCTGGCAGAATGTAAGGATTGCAGTATACACTGTACAACTAAGGTTTTTTGAGTTTTTTTGTTTACTAGGTCTACATATCTCTCAATCCTTGGGAGAATCCAGTAAGTAGCAGTAATAATTATATTCCCACTCTAACTTGAGTGGAGGAAATGGAGTTAGAGAAAAAGAATTAAAAGTTATACAGTTCAGATAGTGATGAAGTTAGGATTTTAACCCACATGATTTTTCAGGAATGTTTGCTACATAACCAGTGGGCTTAGTTCAGGCAGCATGGATTTGGCAATCCCTCATGATGGGCTATCTGGGCGTAGTCGTACTTTCTAGTGGGATGGCTCGTGAATGAGCACCAGTCAAGTGGCTTTCATCATCTTTGTGAAACGGGATGTATTAGTTATTTTTCTGCAACCAAACACCCGTCAGAAAGTTGGGGTTTGTTGAAGGTAAGTGACAGGACAGTGGAACAGGAGAACTGAGGGTACTGGTCAGAGAGTGATTAACATGGCAAATGGAGTGCCAAGGCTGCATGGCAGGAAAAAAGGACCAGAGGTGTTGATGAAGTCAAGGGATGGGTGTTTTCGAGTGGTGGAGGATGTGGTTAGAGGGACATGTGAATGGAAGATTTTAGAGTTGGAGTAATTAATTACTAAGCATGACAGACTCCTGTGTTTTGCCGTAGCCATGAGCCACTAGAATGAAGAACTCAGTGAAGAGGGCTGATGAGCAGCTGAAGAGGTGTTCTGGTTATCTGTATAGTTGGAGAAGCCATCCAAAAAAACCCTGCAGGATGTATGGAGTAGACGAAAGGAAAGCAGGCTGGGTCTTCAGTGAGTGAAGTGGAATCGGAGGTTCTGGCTTAGTTCTTCAGGTTCTCCTGGTAGCAGAAGCAGCAAGCCCCATGGTGTTCCATTAGAGGTAACCAGACAAGAAATAAGAAAGGACAGTTGGGAATGATATAAATGTTTTACAGATAAATCAAAGTATAGCAGCTTGGGGGATGTTCACTGTAGAGGAAATAGTCCTGTTGGTCTGTGGCCTCTGAACACATTAATTAATCATAATGGTTAGGCTGTTCAAAAGGAATAACCCAAATTATGGCTTGGTTTGTCCATAAATGCAGTTTAAAAGACTTTCCATCATGAACTATTAAGTTCAGCGCTTTAGTGATTCATAAAATTAACCTATGCAGCCCAATTCTGTCTCTAAAGATGCTGGGTTAAAGGAAAGATTTCTCAACAATAAGACAAGAGCCATTTTCATCCCTAAGAACGTGTATGTGAATATATAGTTGATGCTATCACAACAGAAACCCAGTTGCCTTGTTCTTTCTACTTTTTTTTTTGTTTGTTTTTTGAGGTAGGGTCTCACTGTAGCTCAGGGTGACCTAGAATTCACTGTGTAGTCTCAAGGTGGCCTCAAACTCACAGTGATCCTCCTACCTTTGGTATATGCTGGGATTAAAGGCATGTGCCACCATGCCTGGTGTTCTTTCTATTTTTACTAAGAAGATTCTTTCCTTTCAATGACACGAAGAATACTGCAAAAGAATAGTTGCTGGGAATGGAATTTAGAGTTAGCTGTTCTTTGCTGGCTACTTAGAGTCCTTGTATAACTAGTAAGGAAGCTTTGAATTTGAGTTGTAGTGCTTAGAATACGTAAAAATACATTTAGCTTCTGGTGTATCACTCCCAGCAGTAAGAATGGAACTAGCTGTGTTAGAAGTAGATGCTGTGGACCTTAAGCCTAAAACTTTGATTTGCTCTACTCTGCGTTGCACTTCTTATTTCCTCTTAGGATGAGAAGATTGGCTTGCTTTCTGTTTTGTTTTGGTTTCTTCAAGGTAGAGTCTCACTGTAGTCCAGGCTGACTTGGAACTGACTCTGCAGTCCCAGGATGGCCTCAAACTCTCAGCTATCCTCTTAACCTCTGCCTCCCAAGTGCTGGGGTTCCAGGTGTGCACTACCATGCCTCCTAAGCCTGCCTTTCAAACCGATAAACCAGTCAGCATCTCAGTTGTGTGCCAGCACCTTACCACGTCCACTCCTGCGTCTCAGGCTCCCCTCGTTCTGCCTCCTCCTCCGCCTCACTGGACTGCAGTTGTTTGTGCATCCAGAGGCCTGGAAAGCGATGGCTCAGCAGTGCCAGCTATCCAGAACTTCTACTTTGCAGACTGAAACTTTTAATAAAAGATTCCATTTTAGAAGAAAACTGGGAATTTACAGTATTTTTCCCTCTTAGAAAGACATTTTCTTCTAAAGCAGAGGAACACTAAACAGTGTCCATGAGTGTTTTGATGATAACAACATGTTCCTTAGTGTCCCACTTTTCTTCCCTGCAGAGCTCAGAGACTCTTGAAATCTCTGTTGTATTACGGTGCTCTTTGTAACATTTGATTCTCTGAGTGTTCAATTTGTGAGTTATTTGTATGTTTGCTGTGAGCCAGGTATCTGGGTTAAAAAGGTCCTAGCCCCAAAGACTTGTTTTAAAGCTTGAATAAACCTAACTTAGAGCAGACCATGCTATGTGCTCTGAAGTCAAAATGTCACAGGACCACAGCCCAATGAGATGATATTTTTGGTGATAGGTAGAGGTGGTAAGAGGAAATTGGAGGATGCTTTAAGGTGGTGTTTGTATTTGGACTGGATTTCTTTTTTCCAGTGCTAGAGATGGAACCCAGGGCTTTTTGCTTGCAAGTGCTCTACTGCTGAACTATGTCTCTAGGCCCAGACTAGATCTTGAATAAAATGGATAAATTTTCGATAAAATTTCGAACTACCAAATTACATTTGATATGTTTTATTTATTAAGGCATCAGTTATTTTAGCAAGACTGCTGATCATTTTGGTACTTAATGAGTTAACCTTCAATTACCTAAAATGACTCATTTATTCAGAATGCCAAATTCTTATTTATTTTGGTTTCTCAAGGTAGGGTGTCACTCTAGCCCAGTCTGACCTGGAATTCACCATGTAGTCTCAGGGTGGCCTTGAACTCATGGTGATCCTCCTACCTCTGCCTCCCAAGTGCTGGGATTAAATGTGTATGTCACCACTCCCAGCTATTTATTTGAGAAAGAGGCAGTGAGAGAGTGTGTAAGAGAGAAATGGGTGAGCCAAGGTCTCTGGCTGCGGCATATGAACTCCAGACATGAGTTCACTTTGTGCATTTGTCTTTACGTGGGTCCTGGGGAATTTTACCTGGGTCCTTTGGCTTTGCAATTAAGTGCTTTAACTGCTAAGCAATCTCCCCAGCCCCCAAGTTCTTTTAATTATTTTTGATAGCTTACTTGTTTCTGTAATTAGCATAAATACTAAGGAATATATGGTAGAGAAGAACTTTTTTTTCAATAATCTTAGAATCATAGTGGATAAAGAAGTCATACATAGATGCTTTGTTAGGCCACTGTGTAATTGTATGAACATCATAGAGTATGTGTACATAAACCTGGGTTGTATAGCCTATTACGCCCCGAGGCTATATGGTATAACCTATTATTCTTAGGCTACAAACCCATACAGTATGCTGCTCTGCTGAACACTACAGGTAATTGTAACACAGTGGTTAACATGCGTATCTAAGTAGAAAGTGTAGTAAAAGTACTATGTGATAGGAATTTTTTTAGCTCCATTATTTATTTATGTGGACCACCACTGTA
The DNA here is from genome assembly GCF_020740685.1 of Jaculus jaculus. Lineage (NCBI taxonomy): Eukaryota > Metazoa > Chordata > Mammalia > Rodentia > Dipodidae > Jaculus > Jaculus jaculus. Next base: position 121,419,383 of record NC_059109.1, on the reverse strand, counting down.
CATGTGGTTTTGGTTGCTTGAAACATTGTGATGTGGCTCATGGCTGTGTAGTAGTATGAGAAACAGAAATAAAAAAATAATGGAATGTAGATGTCTCAGGAGCTGGGGGGAGATCTAGGACTACCAAGTGATGTTAACTAGGCTTTTGTAGGACAGGATTAGCTAGGTTAGCAGGCCCTGTGAAAAGTCACTATACAGGAGTGGTGACACGCACCTATAATCCCACCACTTGGGAGGTAGAGGCAGTAGGATCAGTTCAAGGGCCTGTGCTGGCTACCTGAGAATATCTCAGAGAGAAAAAAAGAAAGAAAAGTTGTTATCTCATCTGAGCATCTTTTTCAAGGATTGTTGTTGATAAAGAAAGGAGTGTCCTGTGGGGTGGGCGGCTGCTTCTAGATTCCCCTTGCTCCAGGATGGCTAAGCACAGGGACGTACAGAAGGGCCATGAAACCATACCCACAGTAACTCTGTTCCTGAGCTTGGCTTGCTTCAGAGCTGTATCTCCTCACCTAGTGAATTCTTTCTCATTGATATGTTCCTCTGCTGAGTCCTTACTTTATTGGCAGGTCCTTTTCTTGCCATGGTAGGATAGCTATAGCTAGATCATTGTGCCAGCCTGGAACATGGTCACTGTTGAGCTTGAGGCCTTGCATTGAGTTTTTTTATTACTATGTTATGGCTCTGTTTGTCTCTCTTTCACCTGCCCACTCAATTAGGAAGGCAAGAACATGCTGCTCAACTACCTTTTGTAATGAATGATGAAGGAGGGCCTCAGTTCAAAATTCTGAGTCTTCCTGGGATTCATAAACAGTTTAGGAAAATTGGTAGTTTATTTGTTTAATTAATTAATTAATTTATTTATTTGTACATGTGCAAGAGAGAAAGAGAGAAGGAGGGAGGAGGAGGGGGGATATTGAGCATGTGAGGGCCTCCTGCTAATACAAATGAACTCTAGATACATGAGCCACTTTGTATATCTGGCTTTTTGTGTGTACTGGAGAATCAAGTCCAGTCCGTCAGGCTTGGCAAGCAAGTACCTTTAACTGCCGAGCTGTTTCCTCGGCCCCTTTGTTTATTTTTTTTAAAAACACTTTAAAAAGCATTTTTTCTCAATTTTTATTAACATTTTCCATGATTATAAAAAATATCCCATGGTAATACCCCCCCTTAAAAAGTATTTTTATTTACTTGAGATAAGAGAGAGAAACAGGTGGAGGAAGCAGGGGAATAGGCACACCAGGGCCGTCATCTACTGTAAATGAAATCCACGAAGCCATGGAATATTATGGAGTGAATGCAGGCTAGTGCCTGGTCATACTTTGGTCTTTTATAATCCTATGACCTAAGGCATTTATTTATTATTTTCTGTCATCTGTAATAACAATTTACTCTGATATATAAAATCTTTCTAATACTCAAATGAAACTGCATAGAAAAGAGCTCTGAAGACGTCTCTTTTATAATTATCCCTGCCTCCTTCTTGTAGGAATGACTAGTGAAGAGTTTCCTCAGGGTTGGAGAAATGGCTCAGTGCTTGCAAGCATGAGGATGTGAGTTGATAACCCCAGTTACCTTGTAAAAGCCAGATGTGCTCCTATAATCCCAGCATTTGGGAGGTGGAGATAGGTGGATGCCTAGGGGTTTGCTGGCTATTTTATAGCTGAGTTAGTAAGCTCTGGGTTCAGAGAGAGACCCTGTCTCACAAAATAAGATGGGGGACAGGTGTGGTGGTGCACACCTTTAATCCCAGCAATCGGGAGGCAAAGGTAGGAGGATTACTGTAAATTCCAGGCCAGCCTGAGACTACATAGTGAATTCCAGGTCAGCCTGAGCTAGAGTGAGACCCTACCTCGAAAAACAACAAAACAAAACAAAACAGAAGGATAGGGCTAGAGATGTGGCTCAATGGTTAAGGTTCTTGATTCTTTTTCTAATAAGGTAAAAATAGTGTTTTTTTTTAATTTTTTGTTTTATTTTTATTTATTTGAGAGCGACAGACACACAGAGAGAAAGAGCAGAGAGAGAGAAAGAGAGAGAGTGGACACGCCAGAGCCTCCAGCCACTGCAAATGAACTCCAGATATGTGCGCCCCCTTGTGCATCTAGCTAACATGGGTCCTGGGGAATTGAGCCTCAAATTGGGGTCCTTAGGCTTCACAGGCAAGCACTTAACCAGTAAGCCATCTCTCCAGCCCAAAATAGTATTGTTTTTAAAAACTGAAAAAATAAGGTGGAGAACTGTTGGAAAAAGTCTGTACATATACCCACACATCTGTGACTGATGCCATTGTATGCTATATACAATACTTAAACTAAATATTGTTAAGGTCTTGAAAATTGACACAGTCAGAAAGAAGGAAGATCAGGAGCGTTGGAGACATAGAATTACAGGCAGGGGAGAATGTTCTAGAAGGAGTGCCATAAAAAGTAAGAGAAATGTTCATAGTTGCCCAATGAATTTAGCTGTTAAGAGGTATGACGATTTTAGTGTCACACACTTCAGTGAACAGAAAGAGAATCATGATTAGATGGAGATGTGTGCTTGCTGTTATTACTGTTGTTTTCTCTCTTTTTTTTTTTTTCCTCAAGGTAGGGTTTCACTCTAGTCCTGGCTAACTGTTGTTTTCTTTAAAAAAAAAAAACAAACACTTTTTATTTTCAAGGGGGAGAGAGAGTGAAAGAGGGAAAGAAAGAGGGAGAGAGAATGAGAATGGGTGCACCAGGGCCTCTTGCCACTGCAGACACTCCAGATGTATGTGCCACTTTGTGTATCTAGCTTTATGTTTGAACTTAGGGAATTGAACCCTGGCCATCAGACTTTGAAAGCAAGTGCTTTTAATGGCTGAGCCATCTCTCTAGCCCCATGATGCGGCTTCTTGAAGGAAAATAGCCAGCAAGTGTGAGGATTAAGGTGGGACTATGGACTTCCCACGGGAGGGATGATTTTAGGAGAAAGAGACTCTGATGTATTCAGAGGGAAAGGAAGGAAGAGAAATGAGAGATTGAGATTTAAAAAAGAAAAAGGAAGATTAGTAATGAGCAATGTGCCTCCTGTGGATGGAGGGACATGGATAGAGGATGGCCAGTAGTGTCAACTCAGGAGGTACATCTCATCCATTTGACTGTATAGAAAGAGGAAAGGACGTTTGGGGATACAAAAAGCCCCATGGAAGAATGTCTGGGGAGATGGCTCAGTTGGTAGGGTAAAGCATTTGCTGTGCATCCATTAGGACCTGAGTTTGAATACCCACACCCATGTGGCTACATGTTCTTATAATCCCATCACATGGAGGTGAGGACAGCAGGATCCCTGGGGCTTGCTGGCCAGCTAGCCTAACTGAATTAGTGTGCTCCAGGTTCAGTGAGAGACCCTATCTCAAAAATAAAGTGGACTGGAATGATGGCTTAGTGGATAAAGCACTTGCCTGCAAAACCTAAGGATCCAGGTTTGATTCCCCAGTACCCATGTAAACCAGATGCACAAAATGGTGCATGCATGTGGAATTCGTTTGCAATGGCTGGAGGCCCTGGTATGATTTACTCTGCCTCTTCCTCTCTTTCTCTTTCTTTCTCTCTGTCAGATAAATAAATTATTAAAAAGACAAGAAAATAAAGTGGAAAATGATTGGATATTAACCTCTACCTAGCATTATGTGCACACATAGCCCCCCACACACATGTGTCCATACATGTGAACATATACCACACACAGAAACAAATATACCAAAATAAACTAAAATGTAAACTCTGAAAAGTAGGAGACTAGAAGTTTTATGCTTGTGAAACCTTCTGTTTTCTTTGTGAAGTGGGCCTTTGGAACCAGTGGCTTAGGGAAGATGGGACAGTGAGATTTTAACAGAGGGGAGAATGTATCAAATTACTGTTGTGAAGCCTGGAAATCGGAGTTGATTATTGCTTCCCATTGTCTGTTGGATGAAAGTTATACTCCACAGACTGAAGTTATAAAGACTTTTTTACAATCTGTGATCAGTTCTACTGGACTGCCTGTTTTATTCCGGCACTCTTGCATATTAGCCCAGAGTACCTCTGATCTAGTATTAGCATGTGGCTTTGAGAGGCCAGATGCTGTAGTAAAAATGCTTTTAGGCTGTGAGTCTGGAGTTCTGTAGCTCAAACTTGGCTCTTCCTTTTACTAGTGACCTATATCTCTTTAAGACTGCTTCTTCATTTGCAAACTATTCACAACAATTTGTAATAACAACAATAATCACAAATGGTGATGATGGGTATCAAGTGAGAACATGTACTTTACAGTTCTTTGAAGAGGATTAGTAACCTATAAATTGAAGCCATGTCATTTAGACCATTGTAGTTCTCATTCCAGGCTTTTGTATAAACTTTCTTATTTACCATTCCACCCTGTTTCAGATACATAAATTCAGCTTATATGTGTAGGTAAACAGTCTGTTTAATAGACAAACCCCACTAAAACCTTATTTGCCAAGAATATTTGAAATTTTTTGGTGCTTATTTGTAACATAGTCAGTTTTGGTAGAAGAGACTCAGTCCTGTGGATCTTTGCTGTCTTCAAACCATGGTTTCCAAGGTTGCCCTGGGTTGTCTGTGGCCAAAAGGATGGGTGGGGAAGAGATAGAGAATGGATGATTGTCTGGGAGGCACTTATGCATCAGACCTAGGGTGGACACTAGCCAAAGGAGAAAGAGGGTAAGACGAGGCATGTGCTGGATGGGAAGAGAGTTTGAGTCTGTAGGTGTTTGTACAGAGTGGGAGAAGGACACTAGCAAGATTGAGGCAGAACAGAATGGAGAGCAAACTCCCCCTGCCTAGGTGAATAGGGATTGGGAAAGGTCAAAGGGCCCAAGACTGGTTTCTGGTCAAGCCAAGAGATGGCTAAGGGAGAAGAGAAGTCTGTAGGTCAGAAGAGATGTCTCATCTTCTGAGGTAACTTTCTGAACAGCTCTGGATATACACATTGTTGATCTTTTTAAGATGAGATCACTGATGAGGCAGTACTTTGATGAAAGCCACAACTAACAGACACCAGAGAAATGAGCTGAGGCCCTGGTGAGAGCCAAGAACTGTCTACCCAGAGAGCTGACCGCTAAAACTTGGAGGAGGTGGTTGTAGATGAACCCCTGGGCATGGGATGGAGAAGGATCTCTGGTGGCCTATTCTTTTATAGGTGACTTCCCTTTTGGCTGCTTCCATTGGAGGAGGGATGATAAGAGATGAGCATTTTTAGGCAGTAGGAGCAGTCTGAGCAAGGGTCTGAAGGCAAAAGCATTCTTAGAGGGTTTGAGAATTGAAAGAAGCAGGAGGGAGAGGTGATGAGAAACAGGTCTAGGTCACCCACAAACTCACAAGCTGGGTGGGGAGTCAATATTCTATTCTAAGGACAGCAGGAAGCCATTATATGTTTTGAGTGACGGGTAAGATGGTCCTGGTTTATAAAAGGCCATCCAAGGATGCTGTAGGAAGAATAGGTGGAGGGCGGCTGGCCAGAGTATAAACTGAATGTAGTGGATGAGGCAAAAGGAAGAATTCAACAGAAGTCAGGTTGAGCTGAGAGCTGAGGTTCTGGCTGGAAAATAAAATTTGATCCTGTATTTCCTGTTAGCTCCCTGTGTTGGGAGCCAAGCTTCCTGCAAGTACCTTATCTGTGATCTCTACTTCCTCACCTCCTGCAATTCAACCCCTCCGGGTGTGCTTCGCTTGGTCACTGGCACTTCCCTGCAATGTCTCAGGCAAGGAGCAACTAAGGTCTTTTCTGGTTAGCCAAGCCCAGGCCTTCACTCTTGTCTAACTGCACTAGTCCTGAAATACTCTCCCCCTTAACTCTTTTGTCTCTTTGGCCTCTCAATTTGCAGTTCCTTTCAGGTCCCCAACTCCTGAGACCAGTCCTGGAATGATAAATTCTCTAGGCTTCTGTCATGGGGCCTCCTGGGTCTCCTCTGCCCACTGCTTAGAATGAATCCTCTTTTTATTTATCAAGCCTGTATAGCTTCACCTCAGGTGGTCCCTCCAAAAAGGTTTCCCTGAACCCTCTGGCTAAGTTAGGCACTGCTTCTCCTTTATTATTTCTCTTCAGACGTAAAGTGGGTACATCTGTGATAGCACTTAGTTCCCTGTATACTTATTTATCTGCCCAGGTATAATGCTTGAAGGATAGGATTACAACAAAATACTTTGTGATCTAGACCAAAGATGGCTTCCTTCATTTCAGGTGAAAGCCACACCTCATTATGAAGGTGACTCATGATTACATGTCTTTGATTAGAGTATTCATTTCTCACTGGGTCTGAAGGTTGGGGTTCAGGTATGATATCATGTATGAGCAGAAGAAATTAGTTTAATTTGAAATAATCAGAAATTGTTTTTATTTTCTGAAATGAAAAACAACTACTTAAAAATCTGAATGCTTAAAGCGTTTTTTAAAATAGTTTTTTCATTAGAGCGGGAGAGAATCAGTGCACGAGGGCCTCCAGCCACTGCAGACAAGCTCCAGACGCGTGCGCCACCGTGTGCATCTGGCTTGTGTGGGTATTGGGGAATCCAACCTGGGTCCCTAGGTTTTGCAGGCAAGCACCTTAACTGCTAAGCCATCTCTCCAGTCCCCCTCGCAACAATTTTTTGTTGTTGTTGTTGGTGGTGGTGGTGTTGTTTTTCAAGGTATGGTCTCACTCTAGCCCAGGCTGACCTGGAACTCTAGCTCCTGGCTGGTCTCGAACTCACAGTGATGGGATTAAAGGCATGTGCCACCACACACCAGATTCCTTCAAAAGAGCTTTAAAGATGTTTCTCATTTGGTAATTTGTATGTCTGCTCTCTTGTTCTCACTCCAAAACCTGTTATGTACATGGTGTCTTGTATTTAGTGGTTTCTCAGTTCTGAGTTTGGCTTTACAATTGCCTTTCCCTTCCCCGCTCCCCCAACCCCATGAGCACTAATGTTCTTCCTTGCTGACCTGTGATTGCTCTGGAAGGTGGCACACAGGCTGGATGAAAGATGGGCTTCTTTATGTCCTTCCCTCCTGCTAACCAGCTCACTGTGGCAAAGGAGAAAACAAGAGATGAGTAGAAATGGTGCAGTGTGTCCTTTGGTACCCAACTCAAACATGTGAGGTTCAGTAAGCGTTGAGGTGGTTACTGTCACTAAATCATGTTTGTCTTTTTCTACTCTCTTCAAACTTTTCTTTTTTTCTTTCAGTTGTCACTCTATTTTTTTAATCAGGTAAAACAAAGAAAATGCAATGTTGAATAACTTTCTTTTTAATGATTATAATATTTAGACTTTAAAAATATTATTATTTCTTTATTTGAGAGATAAAGAGGCAGATAGAGAGAGAGAGAGAGAATGGGCGTGCCAGTGCTCTAGCCACTGAAAACAAACACATGCGCCACCTTGTGCAGCTGGCTTTACATGGGTACTGGGGAATTGAACCTGGGTCCTTTGGCTTTAACCACTAAGCCATCTCTCCAACTCTGACCCTTTCTTATTATTCTTATTTCTTGTTATGTTATTTTGATGTTTGGTTTTCTGAACAGAGTGAAAAGTGGTCTTGTTTTAGATTAAATGAAGCTCAGCACCATTCCTCAAAACAATGCCACAGATGCCTTGCACTTTTGTACTGTGGTGTTGGGCTGGTAACTGTAAAGAGGAAATTATTGGGCTGTTCTTTATTTCTTTACAACTAGACTACTTCTCAAATGGAATAAAATTGCCTCTGTACATGTAGTAGCCCACTAAACTGGAGCCTACATACTGCTCTCCCAAGAGTTTATTGTAATCCTGGTGAGAAATGCTGGCACATGTGAACCTCACTTTATTTATTACTACTCATGCTTATTTCTGGTACCTAAGTAAGATATTAGGATTGTAGAATATCAGGACATGACCATAGAGTTTTCCAGTATGTCCATTGGTGAAATGCCAAGATACCTGTCCTATGGAGGCCCTTTTGGTTAGTTCAAGTGCATTCTTCCTCAAAGGAAACCAGCCTCTGTCTTGAGATCATTGATCCATTGGATTCACATAGTGAGTTTTACTACCATATGCAATCCTTCACATATGTAAAGCAAAAAGACTGTCATCTTCTCTTTTATACCCAAGCCTTTATCTTCAGATTTTGGATTCCAAAATAACTTTCCTACTTATTCTATATATTATAATCATAAATAAATTACCTTAAGACAAGGGATGGAATGAGACCAAATGCAGTGAATTCTCCCAGGTTAACCCCTTTCTCAACTGTTATTTCCTTCCCTCAGCCTCTTTCTGACAATATAGTATTGGCAATGCCAATCAGAGGTCCGAGGGTACAGGGGCCTATTGGCATGGTCCCTAAGGACCAGCCCTGCCTAGGTCAGAGTAGGGTAGAGGGAGGTGTATGGAAGAGATATAAGAACTCAAACAGTTTTATAAAGGGCAGAATCTGTGTGCATGTCTAGTGGAAGATGGGATAAACAATGAGATGAACATCTCTTGAGCATCGCCATGTACCAGGGGCTTTGTGACCTTACTTTTGGGGGTAGATTATTTCCATGTTATAAATATGGAAAACTTGGATGTAGATTTCTTGGCCCTGGTTTAACTTAGTCCTAGTGATTCCTGTGGTGATAGTATTTGGATATTTCTCATGCCTTTATTTAAAAAATATTTTTATTTACTTATTTGCAAGCAGAAAGCACAGAGGAATAGGCACACCAGGGCCTCTTGCCACTGCAGAAGAACTTCAGATGCGTCTGGCTTTATATGGGTACTGGGAAATTGAACCTGGGCTGGCAGGCTTTGCAAGCAAGCACCTTTAATTGCTGAGCCATCTCTCCAGCCCTCCTCATGTCTTTTTTTTGTAACCCATTCCAGAAAGCTATCTTTCATGTCACTCCTGGAGAACAGAGGAAGACTATAACAGAGCTACTGTGTGCTTTTTTCCCTTCAAATCTATTAATTTGAGGGTAAGGAAAAAGAAGAGGAAAAAAACCCTCAGCTTGGCACGAGTGATGTTAAGCAAGATCAAATAAGGTGAAAAGCAAAATAGAATCCAAAAATTAGTTTTGCTTTTCTCTAAAGTTCATGGGCGGCTGCTGCACAAAGTCCTTGTTGCTTTTTGCAAATGTTAAGCACTTTTTATAACCCAGATCTCATTATCTTTACTTTTGCTTGTTTATGAACTTAAAGAGCGTCTTAAGGACAAGCAGTTGAACATGAAGAGCCACTGTCACCTGTGCTGCTTTAGTTCTTATTAATGTATAAATTCTTACAATGAATTGTAGTTATTTTGGTTCCTGATTCTTTTATTATAAAAATATTTGTTGCCAAGTGTGGTGGTGCATGCTTTCAATCCCAGTACTCGGGAGGCAGAGGTAGGAGGATCGCTGTGAGTTCAAGGCCACTCTGAGACCACATAGTGAATTTCAGGTCATCCTGGGCTAGAGTGAGATTCTTACCTTGAAAAACCAAAAAAAAAAAAAAAAAAAAAAAAAGTATTTGAAGGCCAAGAGGTAAGTTGAAATTAAAAAAAAATATATTATTTATTTGAAAGAGAGAATGGGTGCACCAGGGCCTTTAGTCATTGTAAATGAACTCCAGACGTATGCACTTTGTGGGCAAGTACCGTAACTGGTAAGCCATCCCACCAGCCCTAAATTGATTTTTTTTGTTTGTTTGTTTGTTTTGTTTTGTTTTCCAAGGTAGGGCCTCACTTTAACTCAGGCTGACCTGGAATTCATCATGTAGTCTCAGGGTGGCATCAAACCCTTGGCTATCCTCCTACCTCTGCCTCCTGAGTGCTGGGATTAAAAGCGTGTGCCATAATGCCCAACCCTAAATTGAAATTTTTAATAAAATGTTCTAACACACTTGAAAAAAGACTTTAAATTTGTCCTTTATTTTCTAGCTTTTGCTCATGTGCCTAACTTTTAGATGGCTATAATTGTACAACTTTGTATTTATTTTATTTTCAAGCAGAAAGAAGAGAGAGAGAGAGAGAGAGAGAAAGAGAAAGAGATATATATGTAATGGGTGCGCCAGGGCCTCTAGCCACTTCTAATGATCTCCAGACTCATTTGCCACTTTGTATGTCTAGCTTTATGTGGGTACTGACTGGAGAAGTGATCCAGAGTTGTTAGGCTTTGTAGGCAAGTGCCTTAACCACTGAGACATCTCTCCAGCCCCACCTTTGTATTTTTAAATTATTACAAGTATTTTCATGATGTTCTATAAACTGCATAATTGTTTAAAATAGTTCCTTAGTTTACCATTATTTGCTTGTTGGGTTTTGTTTTGTTTTTCGATTTTTCAAGGTAGGGTTTCACTCTAGCTCAGGTTGACCTGGAATTCAGGGTAGCCATGAACTCATGGCGATCCTCCTACCTCTGCCTCCTAAGTGCTGGGATTAAAGGCGTGCGCCACCACGCCTGGACTTGGGTTTTTAAAAGATTATTTATACTCTTTCCTTGGAAAGGACAGGATGTTTTTTTAAACATTTTGTCCATTTTATCTTTAGGCATCTGGTTCTCCTACCCTTTCCTCTTATGTACTTTCTGGAAGTGAGAAGAGTGTTGTTATTTCTTTAGAATATTTCAGGATTAGGTGAGCAACTCTAAAGTTATATAAAGGACCATGAGATATAGCTGTTTTAGGAAGGGTTGTCAGGAAAAGCAAGAGTCCAGCCAAAATAAGTGAGTAAGCAAAGTGATTACTGCAGATGTTAATGTGGATCTTACTGAATCTTAGGTTTTAAAAACAGTTGCTAAAGGGGAAGCTTGACATCACTAACACATATAAAAAGTTATAGTTTTGTTTAAAATATTCTAGGGCTGGAGGGATGGCTTAGTGGTTAAGACACTTGCCTGCAAAGCCAAAGGACCCATGTTTGAATCCCTGGTACCCACGTAAGCCAGGTGCAGAAGGTAGTGCATGCGTCTAGAGTTTGTTTGCAATGGCTAGAGGCCCTGGCATGTCCATTCTCTCTCTCTCTCTCCCCCTTCCACTCAAATAAATTTTAAAAAGTTAAAAAAAACTATTCTAAACTAAGCTGGGCATGGTGGCACATGCTTTTAATCCCAGCACTTGAGAGGCAGATGTAGGAGGACTGCCATGCGTTTGAGGCCACCCTGAGACTAGTGAATTTCAGGTCAGCCTGGGCTAGAGGAAACCCTACCTCAAAAAAACAAAAAACCTCTATCCTGCTATTAGTTCCCTGGGTTACTTCCTGGAAGGTGGCCATTACCTCCTAAACTATTTCTCCCAGACTTGGGAAGTCCAGGCACTTGTCTGTTCAGTCCTTCTGGCCAGAAGGGACTTCCTTGTGTGAACCTGCCACTAGCCATTATTCTGTTTTCCAGCATAATAGTCAGGTTCTTCCACTAGGTAGGAACCTTCAAAACAATCAAAGATCAGTTTTGGTTTTCACTCTCTGCATCTGTAGCTCCTGGCACAGTGCCTGGCACATAGCAGATGCTCAGAAACACATTTGTAGAATGAAATGTCTTGAGTCAGTCCTCCAAATGTGTGAGTACAGCCATACTGTCTCTACTTCGTGGGTGTTGCTTTGGGCTTAATGTGTACTAATTCAGCTATTCCTCAAGATAAAATCTGTTCCCACCCCATTCTTTCCCACCTGTCCACTGTTGGCTATCACTTAGAATACCTGGCTAGATGCATGCCCTCTTCTCCAGAGGTGGTCTGATTAGCAAGCGGTACATTCAGGTGTGCAGTAATAGTTTCTTTTTCCTTTAGCAAATCCCTGGTTGTCTATATTCTTCTACATGGTCTGCTGTCAAGACGTCTGGCTTTTCTAAAAGATGTTAGTGAATTGCTTCCTTCTAGGTTAGTGCACTTGGGGTATCCTCAGTGTGAGTCAGGAGTAAAATTGAGAGCAAGAAAGGACCGAGGAGGAGCACCGTGCAAGCCTCCTCCGAGTTGGCATTCTCTGCTTTCCAAGCTGATGCCCTTACAGCGGATCTGGCAGTTTGGCTCCAGTGCAGGTTCTGACTCAGAAGGTCTGAGTGCAGTCAGTGCCAGTTCCATTTCTCTCACAAGTCAGTTCTCTCTAAGGTTAGGGCGGTACTGTGGGTCTCCTGGACCAGACAGTACCAAGACAGTTTTTGCTCCTGAGTACCCAGCCATCAGTATTGGGTAGCTGTGCTGTACCACTAAAGCCCAGCACATTGGGTTGAATGCTCACCACACAATGGAGAATGCAAGGGCTATGCTCTTATGTAGTTATCCAGTCGGATCCCTTATTCCCGCCAGGCTGTTTCAACCTGTTTGGTATCTTATCAAGTTGCTTTTCATTTAGACATTTGAGGAAGTGTTCATATATACTGTTTTTTGAGTTATTGGTATATTTTCATATACTAGGAAGTTACTAAAAAAGACACTAAATACCAGTAATCCCCCTAAGGAGGGTCCTCATTGGAGTGGGGGCAGGGAGGAGGGAAATGATCCACACGAAGTCTCTACTTAATTAAAAAAAAAGACACTAAACAGTGTTTATTTATTGGTGGTACTGAGGTACAAACAAGTGCACTACCACTGAGCTGTATTTTTTATCCTAAACAGAGTTTTAAAAGTGACTATAAAGTATATTATTACTGATAGAATTCTTTTATAAGAAATGTTAATGGAGCATCCAGGTTTTTGGTTTTTTTTTTACTATATTGGAGTTTGGACAAAATGGATTCATTGTTGAAATAACATTCCTGAACTGAAAGATACTCATACAAATGGCAGCCTTTGAGATTAGCCAAGGTCAGGAGCACCTGATTCCCAACAGCTCCTCCCCTTTACTGTTTATCCAAGCTTTTCATCTTTTCATCTTTTAACTTGAGGGAGAAGTGCTTTCTTTTGGCTCTTTGTGCAAGGCAAATAACACTGTAACCAATCCTCCCCCCCACCTGGTAGTGATGGACAGCAGGGCCTCCACTGGGCCAGGCAAACACCATTTTGCACTGAACTCTGATCGTTTAAAAGAATTATTATGGAGCCGGGCGTGGTGGCACACACCTTTAATCCCAGCACTCGGGAGACAGAGGTAGGAGTACTGCCGTGAGTTCGAGGCCACCCTGAGACTGCATAGTGAATCCCAGGTCAGCCTGGGCTAGAGCGAGACCCTACCTTGAAAAACCAAAAAAAAAAACAAAAAAAAGAATTGCACACCTGCTTATTTTGTAGAGCTCATTGTGACCTATTAAAGAGACAGTTTGTTTTGCTTGTGAGAATCCTTCTTTGAGAGACAGCTCTTGTTTCTTCAAATTTCAATGTAGAGAGCACTGCTTAAGGAGCCAGGATGGAAGACCCAGGTGATGAATGTGGGAAATATTAACTAATATTTACTGAGGGTCTGTAGCTTGTTTTCCACATGGTCTCTTTGCCCTCTTAGCTGAAATAAATTTGATAAATAGAGAAGCTTTGGCTCTGATAGTAGAGTCAAGTGGTTAACAGCGACAGCTTTAACCCTGCCCTGCCACTCTGAACCAGTGGCCGTGTTACCTACGGCAGGCCCTTTACCTCTCTGTCTCTTTCTCCATTTGACTCAAAAATAGCAGCATCTATTTCATGGAATACTTTTTCAAGATAGGGTCTCGCTCTAGCCCAGGCTGAGGTGGAATTCTCTATATAGTCTTAGGGTAGCCTTGAACTCACAGCAATCCTCCTACCTCTGCCTCCCAAGTGCTGGGATTAAAGGTGTGTGCCACCACATCTGGCTGGGATACTTTTGAGATTAGATGAAATCAATGTGACAGCTGCCAAGCATGTTACTTGGCATGTAGACTGCACTCAGTAAAGCAAATGAATCATTATTCTTTACTTCTTTGCAGATGAATGGTTTTTTTTTTTTGTTTGTTTGTTTTTTCGAGGTAGGGTCTCACTCTAGCCCAGGCTGACCTGGAACTCACTATGTAGTTTCAGGCTGACCACAGACTCATAGCAGTCCTCCTACCTCTGCCTCCCGAGTGCTGGGATGAAAGGCGTGCGTTACCATGCCTGGCTTTTGTTTTGTTTTTTGAACTTGGTTCTGCTACATTGCTGAGGATGTTCTCACACTCCTGGTTGGGATGTAGACATACACCACTCTGCTAGCTGGAAATTTACATTTTTAAAGGAAGACTGTGTGGCTTTAGAAGCTTTAAATAACATTCAAAGTTATGATTATAGATTAAGCAGATGTTCTTAACGAGTGTAATAGAGCTTTGTCAAGCATGTGTGTGCTTTCCTTTTCATTTGGTCATCTTGAAAACCTACTACATAATCCATGTTGGCCCAGTGTTGCTCAGTTTGTTTGGACTTACTACTTGTTTCTAGTTTGTAGTCATCTGTGGTGGTTTGATTCAGGTATCTCCCATAAGCTTAGGTGCTCTGAATGCTAGATTCCCAGCTAATGGAGATTTGAGAATTAACACCTCCTGGAGGCAGCATGTTGTTGGGGGCAGGTTTATGGGTGTTATAGCAAGTGTCTGCTTGTCAGTGTTTGGCACACACTCCTGTTGCTATTGCCTTCCTGATGTTGGCCACAAGGTGATGTCTACCCTCTGCTCATGTCATTGTTTTCCTCTGCCGTTGTGGAGCTTCCCTTCAAGCCTGTAAACCAAAATAAACCTCTTTTTCCCACAAGCTGCTCTTGGTTGGGTGATTTCTAACAGCAATGTGAACCTACTGCAACAGTAAAGTGATACCGAGGCACGAGGTTGCTGCCACATACCTAAATGTGTGACTTTGGTCTTTTGGATCTGATTTTCAAGAGGAATGTGGAAGAATTTGAAACCTTGGCCTAAGAGATGAATTGCAGTGCTGTAAGTACAGCTTGATGGACTATTCTGGTCAGAGCTGGAAGACCTGAGTGCAGTAAGAACTATGGATTGTGAGGTTTGGCTTATGAGGGTGAGAAAGAGCTTTGCCTGGACTGGGCTAGCAGTTTGTGTGAGAGTCTTGCTCTTATGCCCTTGTCCTGAGAAGTTGTGTAGGGTTGCTTTGTATAGAAATGAACTGGTGTGAGAAGTGGGATATGGCACAGAAAAAATGAAATCTTTGGGCCTAAATTGCTGCCTATTCACCTGCAAATTGTTTGAGAGATTACACCCTTTCAGATTAGGCCAACTGACCTGCACTGGAGCAACAAGAACAATGTAGACTCTTTTGGAGGGGCCTGAGTGCTCAAGGAGTGTCCTGTTTTTCAAAGTCTGCTTTATTCCCTGCTGGATTAACAAATTGGCACCACACCTGATATTGTGGAGTATGAGAAATGCAGGAAAGAGAGGGTCGTTGAGATTGCAATACAGTCTTGTGTTTTGGAAATGGCCAGGGGCAGTGTGGAGCAGGTTTGCTGGATGCCTGCATGGAGACCCAATGGGGCCTTGAGGATGAACCGTGGATTTCAGTGGAGACGCAGTGGAGATGCCAGGGCCATGAGATTGCTGGTAAGGAAAGCCACCGACCCTGATGAAGTTTTCCAGGACTGTGAGTAGCCTAGCTGGAGGAGCAGAATTGGAATGCCGGAGACTTGTTGCTGGTTAGAATTGTTGGACTTGGAGATTTGTCACTGGCTAGAGTTGTTGGACATGAAGCTACGGAGTTTGATGTTTGCCTGGTTGTTTTAAATCTTGTATTGGATGAATACTTCTTTGCTATGCCCAGTGCCATTTTCTGCCGTGTGAATGTTTATTCTGTGCCATTATGGGTTCCTTTGAGGTTATTTTTTTGGTATTATGGCTCAGTTAAAAGATCTTGGACTATGGGGTTGTATGAACATAATTGGAATTGATAAAAACTATGGGGACTTTTAAAGTTAGATGAGTGCATTGTCTTTTACATCGTGTATGGTTATCAGTTTATGGGGGCCAGGGGCGGAATGTGGTGGTTTGATTCAGGTGTCCCCCATAAACTTAGGTGTTCTGAATGCTAGGTTCCCAGCTGATGGAGATTTGGGAATTAATGCCTCCTGGAGGCAGTGTAGTTGAGGACGGGCTTATGGGTGTTATAGCCAGTTTCTCCATGCCAGTGTGTGGCGCACACTCCTGTACCTGTTGTCCACCTTATGTTGGCCATGGGGTGATGTCCACCCTCTGCTCATGCCATTGCTTCCCCTCAAGCCTGGAAGCCAAAATAAACCTCATTTTCCCCACAAGCTACTTTTGGTTGGGTGATTTCTACCAGCAATGTGAACTTGACTGCAACAGTATCTTTTTGGTATAACTGCAGCTAGCATAGAGCTTTTTGGTATAACTTAACTAGCATAGAGGAGAATACCTATGTGGTTAGAATTATCTCTCTACTCAGACTTCTCTTGACCACCTGCTTGCTGTTTATCAGGTTTGCTGCTAGCCACTTGGAATATAGCAGTGAATAAATAAGACATTTCTTTGTGGCGTTTGTAACCTGAGGTGTAAAAGACTTTGATAAGCACAATGGATTGTTTAAAAAATGTGATGTTAGAGGCTGGGGAGATGGCTTAGTGGTTAAAGGCACTTGCTTGCAAAGCCTGCCAGCTTGCGTTGGATTCCCCAGTATCCACTTAAAGCCAGATGCACAAAGTGGCACATGCATCTGGAGTTCTTTTGCAGTAGCAAGAGGCTTTGGCATGTCCATTCTCTCTCTCTTTACTCCTCTCCTTTCAAATAAAAAATAAAAATATTTTAAAACCATTTTAAAAGTGCATTTGTTGAGAATGGTCTTAAAAAATGTAATGGTCTTAAACTGGGCGTGATGGCGCACACCTTTAATCCCAGCACTCGGGAGGCAGAGATAGGAGGATCGCCCAGAGTTCAAGGACACCCTGAGACTACATAGTGAATTCCAGGTCAGCCTGAGCCAGAGTGAGACCCTACCTTGAAAAACAAAAAACAAAAACAAAAGCAAAAAACATGTAATGGTCTTAACTAACATCAATAAAACTATTGAAAGAAAGATGCACATTTTAGTGTTGGTAGATGTACTTGATCATATCTTTGGCATGCTACCCACAGGAAGGACCAAAACCTTCTTTATGAATAAAGTGAGATGTACTGAGGGAGATACCACTCTTTTTCCACTTGTCCTGAAATAACCAGCTCTTCACATGTGAAGTAAAACAAGGCACTCCTTTATGTTCCTGTCTATCTGATTCTACTTTTGGAGCCATGTTTGCATGAACTTGAAATTGGAGGCATAGCTACATTAGACATTACAGTTGGAATTAAATTATCATTGAGCTGTGGCCTAGTGATTATTGAAAATGGTTTTACATTCAAGAATATCTAGGTCTGCTAATTAGCTTGTCTAAAAGAGTCCTGATTTCCTCTAAGAAGTTTCCAAATGCATGTGTCTATTCAGTGTAGTATATTAATATTGGCTAATTATAAAATACATAACATAAAATAATACTGTAGAGCCCTGAAATTCAAAAGTATTTTATAGATAATTTAGAATAACCAAGCTTCCAGTGTGAAAATGCCCTCTTGGCTTTTTTTCTTTTTTTAAAATTTTTATTAATATTTTCCATGATTACAAAATATATCCCATGGTAATTCCCTCCCTCCCTATCCCCACACTTTCCCATTTGAAATTCCATTCTCCATCATATTGCCTCCCCATTACAATCATTGTAATTACATATATACAATATCAACCTATTAAGTATCCTCCTCCCTTCCTTTCTCTTCCCTTTATGTCTCCTTTTCAACTTACTGACCTCTGCTACTAAGTATTTTCATTTTCACACAGAAGCCCAATTATCTGTAGCTAGGATCCACATATGAGAGAGAACATGTGGCACTTGGCTTTCTGGGCCTGGGTTACCTCACTTAGTGTAATCCATTCCAGGTCCATCCATTTTTCTGCAAATTTCATAACTTCATTTTTCCTTACCACTGAGTAGAACTCCATTTCTTTTTTCTTTAAAAAATTATTTGTTTTTAAGTTTTATACAAGTATATATTGTACATTGAACATATACCCTCTCCTCTCCTATTTCCTGCTTTTTCTTTACATTTTTAAAGTTTATTTTGGCTTTATTTATTTATTTATTCATTTGATAGAGATAACAAGATAGAGAAAGAGGCAGAGAGAGAGAGAATGGGTGTGCCAGGGCCTCTAGCCACTGCAGAGGAATTCCAGATGCATGTTCCACCTTGTGCATAAGGCTTATGTGGTCCTGGGCAAACCTGGGTCCTTTGGCTTTGTAGGTAAGTGTCTTAACTGATAAATCATCTCTCTTGCCCATTCCTACCTTTTCTGTTGACCCTTCTCCCTACAATTAGTTGTCTTTGTCCCCTACATTCATTTTTGTTTGTTTGTTTTGTTTTTAGAGGTAGAGTTCTACTCTAGTCCAGGCTGACCTGGAATTCACTATGTAGTCTCAGGGTGGCCTTGAACTCATGGCAGTCCTCCTACTTTTGTCTCCTAAGTGCTGGGATTAAATGTATGTGCCATCGTGCCTGGCTTCAAATATATTACTTCATGCACCTGTATCACATCTAGGAACCATAAATAAGAGAAAATTTTAATTTGTGTTTCTGAGACTGGCTTAATTCTATTAATAAGACTATGTCCATTTCATCCATTTCCCCACTAGCAACATAGTCTCATTCTTTTTTTAATATTTTATTTATTTGTTTATTTATTTGAGAGAGAGAGAGAGAGAGGGAGGGAGGGAAGGAGGGAGAGAGGGAGGGAGAATGGGCATGCCAGGGCCTCCAACCACTGCAAACAAACTCCAGACGCATGCACCCCCTGTACATCTGGCTTACGTGGGTCCTGGGGAATCAAACTAGGATCCTTTGGCTTTGCAGGCAAATGCCTTAACAGCTAAGCCATCTCTCCAGACCCTCTTATTCTTTTTTTTTTTTTTTTTTTTTTTTTTTTGAGGTAGGGCCACCACACCCAGCTCCTCTTATTTTTTATAGCTGAAAAAAATTCAATTGTGTATTTATACCACATTTCTACTCTTTTTTTTGATATCCATTACTTTGGTGAATAGTATTGTAATAAACATTAATATGTAAGTATCTCTGTGATACGGTGACTTGGAGTCCTTTGTGTAAAGATCTAGAAGTGGTATAGCTGAGTCACATAGGTCTGTTTTTTTGTTTTTTTTTTTAATTAGTTTTTCAAGGTAGGGTCTCACTCTAGCCCAGGCTGACCTGGAAAACATTTTAGTTTCAGGCTGGCCTTGAACTCATGGTGATCTTCCTACCTCTGCCCCTGAGTGCTGGGATTAAAGGTGTGTGCCACCACGCCTGGCTAGAAGGTCTATTTTTAATTATTTTAAGAAACCCTCATTCCATAGTGGCTTGACTAGTTTCCATTTCTACTGACAGTGTGTGAAGGTTCTCTTTTGTCTACATCCTCACCAGCACCTATTTGTTGTATTGGTTTTCTTAATGACTGCCATCCTAAATGTGGTGAGATGAATTCTCAATGTAGTTTTTTTCATTTCCATATAATTTAAAAAAATTTGGTGTGTGTTATCACTTACGAATGTTGTGTGTTCATGTGTATGAATACAGGCATGTGTGGGCCATGATGTGTGTGTCCCACGGCACATGTGTTCAGGACAGGGGCTAACTTTTGGGTTTTGGATGTTACTTTCTATCTTGGTTGAGGCAGGATCTCTTGTTTTCACTGCTTGAGTAGCAACTGTCTGGTCCAACTGCTTCTGGGAAATTCTGTCTCCACCTCTCATACCTATGGATACACGTACCATAGGTATGGCCACTTCTGCCTTATAACAATTAACTACCTTTATATTGTGACTCCCTAGTCTGTGGCTAGTTATTTTCTATCACCAGAGGAGCTGGAATATAAGCTGAGGGTTCCCTGCATAAACATTCCACGTGTCCATAGGTATGCTTGGATTATAGAAGCTTCTGACAGCTCCTGATTGGAATCTGGGACTCACACTCAGGTGCTTACGCTAGTGCAGTAAGTGCTTTATACACCAAGCCATCTCTCCAGCTCCAGCAGTGTAAGTTTTTCTTCTTCTTTTCTTCTTCTTCTTCTTTTTTTTTTTTTTTTGGTTTTTTGAGGTAGAGTTTCACTCTAGTCCATGCTGACCTGGAATTCACTATGTAGTCTCAGGGTGGCCTTGAACTCATGGAGATCTTCCTACCTCTGCCTCCCAAGTGCTGGGATTAAAGGCATGAACCACCACTCCTGGCCAATGTAGGTTTTAATTTTTTTTTTAATTATAGAGAGACAGACAGACAGACGGAGAGAGAGAATTGGTGTGCCAGAGCCTCAGCCACTGAAATCAAACTCCAGACACTTGTGCAACCTAGTGGGCATGTGTGACCTTGTGCTTGCCTCACCTTTGTGCATCTGGCTTATGTGAGGTTTAGAGCGTTGAATATGGGTTCTTAGGCTTCTCAGGCAAGTGCCTTAACCACTAAGCCATCTTTTCCAGCCCCAATTATTTTGTTTTCTGTGTAGTACTTTTTAACTTTATAAAAATATTTTTACTTATTTTCAGGCAGAGAGAAAGAGAGAGGAAGGGAGGGAAGGAGGGAAGAAGGGAAGAAGAGAAAGACAGGGAGAGAGAGAAAATATGAATGTGTGTGCTAGGGCCTCTTGCCACTGCAAATGAACTCCAGATGCATGCAGCATCTGACTTTATGTTGTTGATATTAGAAAATTGGACCTGGGTAGTCAGGCCTTGCAAGTAAGTGCCTTTAACCACTGAGCCATCTCTCTAGCTCACAGCTTTTAAATTTTATGAGATCATATTTTTTAAATTGTTGGTGCTATTTCCTGAGTGACATGAGTTCTATTCAGAATGTCCTTGCCTATATCTTGAAGTATTGTTCCTACTTTTGCCTCTAACAGTTTCTGAGTTTCAGGACTCAAGATCTTTGATCCATTTGGAGTTGATTTTCATGCAGGGAACTCTTAGCTTATATTCCAACACCTCTTGTGGTAGAAAATATCTAGCCATAGACTAGTGAGTTACAGGGAGACAATATAAAGGTGGGAAGTTGTTATAAGGCACAAGTACCATACCTATGGTGAATTGCACCTATGTCAGTGCTGTTTTTTGCAAACATCATTCTAGCCAGCCAAGCCTGTCTTCTGTAGGCCAGGTTCTGCCTTTGGACCTCCATGTTTTGCCCTTCCAGTGTATTTGGCCCTGGGTAGGGTAAGGAACAATCCTAAGGTCTTTCTAGTTTTCTAAACTTACAAGTAACCCATAGTTTTAATTATGTGTTCATTTAGAAAACGTTAAATGATTATTGTGTGCCAATCATTTCCAGGTTAAAGAGATGGTAATATCGAATATAAGTCACTATTACCATGGAGATTTTAATTTAATGAATAATTGACTCTCAGGTCACAGTTGAACAAAAGATAATAATAAATACTCTTGCTCTGAATTTGAATTTGAAGTGTTACTGTTGCTAGGCTTAGTTCTTCTCAAGTTCTCATCTACTCTTTTGCCTTACGACTCCTGGTGGCTTCTTGAGAGAGGGAAAGAAAGCACCAAGACGGAAGCCATCTAATCTTGTAGGTGGTGCTCTGTCACACCTGCTGTATTTTGTTGTTAGATATGAGTCAGTAAGCAAGCCCACGTTCCAAGAGAGGGGCTTATATAAGGACATGAATTCCAGGAGGCAGAGATCATTGGGGCCATCTTAGAGGCTAACACAGAAAGTGAGACATATTATAAATGAATACAACATAACAGGAGTTCATGTTTGTGACTAGAAACCACTTAATGAGAATGTCTACATTGTTACTCAAACTGCAGCGTCGTTAGATAGCAAGCCATCATTCAAGAATGTAGGTGAAATAGTTTGTTCAAATACTGCGAAGTCTAACATTTGGTGATCATTGTTAAACAGCTCTAAGGGTTCTATTGGAATGGCCTAATAAAATATTTTAATGTTGGCAAGGATGTCAGCAAAAGAGAACCATTACATACTGTTGGCAGGAATGTGAACTAGTGTAGCCACTATGAAAGCCAATGTGGAGATTTTTCTAAAAACGAAAAGTAGAGCTAGGGAGATGGTTCAGCGGTTAAGGTGCTTTCCTGCAAAGCCTGACAACCCATGTTTGATTCCCCAGTGCCCACATAAAGCCAAGAGCACAAGGTGATGTGTGCAATTGGAGTTCATTTGCAGTGGCTAGAGGTCCTGGCATGCCCATTCTCTCTGTGTGTGCGTATCTTTCTCTGCTTGCAAACAAATAAATACTTAAAAAAAAAACAAAAACCTAAGAGCTTCATTCTCTCTCTTTATATATGACCCAGCCCCACACTTCTGGGTATTTACTATGGAGTTAAAATTGACATATCACAGGGATATTTGCACACCAGTGTTTATTGTAACACTATTCATAGTAGCTAAGTTATGGAACCAGCCTAGGTGTCCATCAACAGAGAAACTGATAAAGAAAATGTGGCATATATACAATGGAATTGTTTTAGCCATAAAGAATGAAATTGTGCCATTTGTAGTAAAATGGACATAAGTGGAGTTAATCATGTTAAGTGAATTAAGCCAATCTCAAACAAGTATTTTATGTTTCTCTTATTTGTGGGTCTAAGATTTTATATTGATACATAAAGTAATGTATGTATATATGACTTAAAAGTAGAAGTAAAGCCATCTAGGGGCAAGGGAACAAATGGAGGATAGTGGGAAATAAAAAGCACTTATATAACCAGTTTTATTTATTTTTAAGTACTTTTAAATTTTAACACTAATTTCTTTTTTAAAATTTTTTAAAAATTTTATTTTATTTGAGCCAGGTGTCGTGGCGCACACCTTTAATCTCAGCACTTGGGAGGCAGAGGTAGGAGGATTGTTGGGAGTTTGAGGCCTCCCTGAGACTACATAGTGAATTCCACGTCAGCCTTGACTAGAGTGAAACCCTACTTCAAAAAAGAAAAACCCAAAATTTATTTTATTTATTGGGTGTGGGTGTAGGGGTGAGGAGGG
The DNA here is from genome assembly GCF_020740685.1 of Jaculus jaculus. Lineage (NCBI taxonomy): Eukaryota > Metazoa > Chordata > Mammalia > Rodentia > Dipodidae > Jaculus > Jaculus jaculus. The sequence goes on along the minus strand of NC_059109.1, from coordinate 121,396,492 downwards.
GAGAGAGAGAGAGAGCGAATGGGCACACCAGGGCCTTCAGCTACTGCACAAAAACTACAGATACATGTGCCACTTTGTGCATCTGCCTTACGTGGGTCCTGGGGAATCAAACCTGTGTCCTTTGGCTTTGCAGGTGAGTGCCTTAACCACTGAGACATCTCTCCAGCCCTGAACTCTAATTTCTAAGGGAAAGTATGTACTTTTTTCAACAAAATGCAGACCTATCACATACCTCTAGAAAAGAAGTATAATATACATATTTCTGTAACATATTATAAATATAATATATGCCAAAATTTGAAGAATATATGAAAAGTGGGGAATCTAAAAAGGATAGCAATCAAATTTAAGCTTATTTAGATTTCATATCTATATATACAGTTCATTCACTGATGTGGATAATTATTAAAGTAATCTTTTACATAGCAATGTCTCATTCACACATATTTTTAAAAAAATTTTTTTGCTTATTTTTCTTTATTTGAGAAAGACAGACAGAGAGAGAGAGAGAGAGAGAGAGAGAGAGAGAGAGAGAGGGGAGAGAGGGAGAATGGGAGCACCAGGGCCTCCAGTCATAGCAAACGAACTCCAGATGCATGCACCACCTTGTGCATCTGGCTTACATGGGAATCATGCCTCAAACCTTAGGCTTCATAGGCAAGCACTTTAAGCCATCTCTCCAACCCATCATTCACACATCTTTTTGTCACAACATTATAATTCAAAGAATGCATAAATATTTCAAAAACATTTTAGCTGGTAACTTTTTACCCAAAGAGAAACTAACGGAACAGTTCTTGAAAAATTGAGTTAAAGTTTTCTTTCAAGCAAATAAAAATATATGTGCCATTACTGTTTACCAAACAAAAAACACAGGCATACTACAGAAAAAGTAAAAAGGGATGAACTGCCACCTGACTACCCACTTGGTATGAAGTGAAAAAAAACCTGGAAGTTTATTGGCCCATGGGTCACTGGGGCACGGCAGTTTCCTGTAACAGTGAGCTGGGTTAAATATAGTACATCTTGAGAATTCTACCCATTCTTTAGGAAAAAGGGTGAACTTGGCAAGGCTGGATGCCCTTAAGAGATCTCTGTTCTTTTCTATAGTGAAGAAAGCAAAACTATACACAAACAAGTTCTTTTTTTCTTTTTCTTTTCTTTTCTTTTCTTTTCTTTTTCTTTCTTTTTTTTTTTTTTTTTTTTGGTTTTTCAAGGTAGGGTCTCACTCTAGCCCAGGCTAACCAGGAATTTACTGTGTAGTCCCAGGGTGGCTTTGAACTCATGGCGATCCTCCTACCTCTGCCTCCCGAGGGCTGGTATTAAAGGTGTGCGCCACCACTCCTGGGTACAAACAAGTTCTTGATGAATGAAAATTCAATAAATTTGTTTTTGCAAAGTTTTAAACATTTGGCATAGCAAAAATTGAAGATTAGAAAGAAGTAGGTGCAGCCTTTGTCTGCCCCCTTTGTATTACTGTGTTCTTTTGTGTGTGCAGGTGTTCATGTGTAAATGCTGGCATGCCAACCTCATTCTGAAGCTGGCTTTCTCTGGATTCTCCTTCTGTCCTCCTTCTTTGCTGTGCTCCCATGAGGTTCTCTGAAATCTGTCTTTGTCTCACATCTTATTGTCATTGTCGCCTTAGGATTAGGACCATCCTGTCATCCTCTAAATTACTGACTACATACAGTGTTCCTGGGATCTGGGTTAGACTCTGCTTTCCAGCTTCAGCAGCAAGTGCTTCGTCCACTGAGCCGCTTCCCCAGTGTCACTGCCCTTGCTGACTGCTGCTGGGCAGTGGTGAGATGACTCAAGGAAGAGAATAACTTTCCATGGCATAGAGCATATGCATGACTCTTGGCTTCAAGTAACATACAGTCTAGTGTGGATGCAGAGTAAAAGGAAATTATAGTTTAGCATTTTGTTCTGATAGTGGTGAAAGTAAATGATCATGCTATGTCAACAACATAGACAAACACATTTGTTACTTGCTATAGTTTATGGAATAAATTAGAAGATACAGTAGTTCATTGTTTACAGTTTGCCAAGTAGTCCTGCTTTCCTAGATAGCCAGGCTAAGGCAAGCACAGGTTCTTTTATTCCAACCTTCATGACTAATATGAACTCTAAAACCACACATTACACAGTCTGTCTAGCCTTCTGGATTACAGAATGGCTTCAGGGGGTTAAAGAGGCAATAGCAGAGTTCAAAGATCCCAAGAGACCACAGCTGGGAAAATGATAAGGAAGCCGAGTTTCTGGAGGGGTCAGATACTAACCTGTCTTAAATTCTGCTGGAGACACTGTTCTTGCTGCTCGTGGTGAGTCAGGCTGCTTCCTGGCCGCAGGCTTGAGCAGAGCTGCAGAGCTGAGCTACGGGACCATGGAGGCCACAGAAGCCAAGGGCAGGACTGGGTCTGGATGGATGGGTAGACAGCAGGTCCAGAAGGGTGAACAGGCAGACTGGCAGGTGGCAATTCAAGTAGGTTGTGTCAATAGCAGAACCAAGATGGGCAAAAGCCTCTGGGACAGTCAAGAATTCTGTTTTCTAGGCCCTTGTTGTGCACACAGGGTTGGGGTGGTCAGGTGACACATCAGTGGGGCCATCATTGTTGCAGTGCTAGGTGTCAGTGCTCGGGTGAGTGAGTTGTGCCTTGTCCTCCTTCTGATGTGCCTATGGGTTCTTGGGCCTGGTTTTTCTGATATGATGTTAATATGTGCATGTGTTCCTATAGTGCCAATTTACTTTGGTAAACTTTTAAGAAAATATTATTTTTAATTTATTTGAGAGAGAAAGAAGCAGAGAGAGAGAGAGAGAGACAGACAGACAGACAGACAGACAGACAGACAGAATGTGCGCACCAGGACCTCCAGCCACTGCAAATGAACTCCAGATGCATGTACCTGTACCACCTTGTGCATCTGGTATATGTGGGTCCTAGAGAATTGAACCTTGGTCTTTTGGCTTTGCAGGCAAGTGCCTTAACTGCTAGGCCATCTCTCTAGCCTTACTTTGGTAAACTTATAGGATGGCACCCTTTCTACTCCCAGGAGGGAGTCATTTTTTAAAAACTTTTTTTCCAGGTAGGGTCACCATTCTAGCCTAGGCTGACCTAGAATTCACTGTGTAGTCTCAGCGTGGCCTGAAACTCATGGTGATCCTACTATCTCTGCCTTTCAAGTGCTGGGATTAAAGGTGTGTTCTACCACACACAGCTTTTAAAAGTTTTTAATTGACAATTTTATACATGTACTTGATGTATTTTCATCATGATCCCTCTCATTACTTTTTTTTTTTAACCCTTCCTCATTCATCAGACCCTTTCTTCTCTATTTTGATGTCCTTTTTTTTCCCCCTCCTTCATCCTTCATTATGATAGGCTGATAGGCCCAGTGTTGTTCAGGTAATGACAACCACTGTGAGTTCGTGATTGCAGTGGCTACTTTGTGTCTGGAAGATGGCATGCCAAAGCACTCCTCCCCCTCCTTTGGCTTGTAACATTCCACCACCTCTTTCACAATGTTCTCAGACCTTAAAGGGTGTGGTAGAGATGTCTCATTTGTGCTAAGCATTCAATTGCCACTTTTCAGTATTTTGATGAGTTTTGAGTCTCTCTAGTAGTCATTGTAATTTGCAAAAAGAAGCTTCTCTGACCAGAAGTGAGAGAAGCACTAATTATGGGTGTAACAAATAACTTAGAGGATAATACGATGGGGACAGTATATCCATTTAGTGAAACAATAGTAGTAGCTTCCTCCTACTCCACTAGGACCTATGACCTTCTAAGCATAGTATTTTTATTTATTTGAGAGAGAAAGAGAGGGGGGCAGATAGAGAGAAAGAGAATGGTTACGCCAGGGCCTTTAGTCACTGCAAACGAACTCCAGATGTGTGTGCCCCCTTGTGCATCTGGCTTATGTGGGTACTGGAGAATCGAACCAGGGTCCTTAGGCTTCACAGGCAAACGCCTTAACCACTAAGCCATTTCACCAGCCGTAAGCCATAGTCTTTTGGCTAGGTTTTCAGTACCAGGAATGAATTCCCTCCTGTGGAGCAGGCCTCACATCCAGTCAGCAGTTGATTACCCCCATAACAGTCATACCACTATTGTACAGGTGTGTGCATCTTGCCTGGCTGGCTGATTGTGTAGCTTATAGGGTCCACTGCTGACTAGGATTATTGATGGGGCTAGTGTGGTGGCACATGCCTTTAATCTCAGTACCTGGGAGGATTTTTATGAGTAGGAGGATTGCTGTGAGTTCTAGGTCAGCCTGGGCTAGAGTGAGACCCTACCTTGAGGAGAGAGAGAGAAAAAAAAAAGATAGATGACTTTTCTCTCCCAGCATACTACATAGCTCTTTCCAGCACTAAGACAGTTAGGCAGCAGGAAGGAGACTTCCAGCTCAGTTCCAGCTTAATTTCTCAGTGTCTTGCAACCAAAGCATGTGGTGTCTTCAGTAAATAAGTATATAATAAAGTAGTTTCCATCTGGTTTATTCATAATATCTTTAGCTTGGATTACTCTTCCCTCCAACCCCTCTTCTTCATCATCCCCCTTTCCCTGACCCTATTTAGACCTTTCCACCCCAAGTGTTCTGTCCCTCCACTTAAATACTTAAATATCCCTTCCCCTTAACCACTCCTCCATTTTTTAGCTATTGTAACTAGAGCAGCAGTAAACATGGATGAGCAGGTGTCTATAGTGAAGTGAAGAGGAAGTCATCTAGGGGTTTGTGCTGTGTGGGAGGTGCTGGACAGATGGTGCTGTTCCCTATCCACCGAGGAGTAGAATTATCCTTTGTCCTCAGAATGGAGTCAAAAGTTGTTTGCAAAATGGAGTCTCTCAGGGCAAGCAGACTGAAAAGACTGTTTTATACATTGTGGAGTAATTTAAGGTGGAGCACAGCCCGATCTCAATAGTCAACAGGACAACTAATCCAGTATTTGGGGGAAGACAAGCAAAGGTAGTTGAAGAAAGCTTAGAGAAAGAAGTGCCTACACTGATGCCCAAAGAGCTCTTACCTGAAGTCAGAGTGTCCTTTGAAGGGAAGGGTGGGAAAGTGTGTAGAGGACGAAGAGTGTACTAAGTATTCAGTATACTAAGTATTCAGTATACTAAGTATTCAGTATACTAAGTATTCAGTATACTAAGTATTCAGGGAAAACCGTGGGGCAGGCGACTGTGTGCAGGACCTGGAAGCAGCCCAGCACGGCAAGAACTTGCAGTGCAGTGGATAGGCTGGAGCTTTGTGGATGGCTACATGTGGAGGATGAAGCTGGACAGGTGGGGAAAGCCTAGACTCAGATTTGAACGAGCTTAGAGTTGATGCTGAGATTTTGAGGAAGGGAATCCTGAAAACGCCATCAGGAGAGAACCAATATGATTTCTAGTGAGAAAGGGTAAGACTGCACTCAAGATTCTGAGTCAGGAGATTTGAGGCCAGCCTGGGATACTCAGTGAGTTAGAGGGTAAAAAGCCAAAACCAGACGAAAAAAGAAGGAAGGTAAGAGTGGCACTCATATTTAATCTTCATTGTTCTCTGTAATGTTTCCTGGGCTCTGGCAGGTGTGATAGAGATGGCTTGTCTCATACAAGGCAGTCAGCTTTCTTTTTCTGTCATACTGATGGGTCTTGGGTCTCCCCGGGTATTTGCTGTCATTTGTAAAAAACAAGTTTTCTTTTTCAAACAATATTTTTTTTTATTTTTTTGAGAGAGAGAGAGAATGAGAATGGGTGTGCCAGGGCCTCTAGTCATTGCAAACAAGCTCCAGACACATGTGCTACCATGTGTATCTGGCTTACACTGGTACTGGGGAATTGAAGCCTAAGGACCCATGTTTGACTCTTCAGATCCCATGTAAGCAAGATGCACAACATGATGCAAGTGTGCAAGGTGGCACGTGTGCACAAGGTGGTGCACATGTTTGGAGTTTGATTGCACTGGCTGGAGGCTCTGGTATGCCAATTCAATTCTCATTCTCCCTCCCCCCCCCCTTATAAAAAGAAAAGGCAGTGTGTTGGACTTGCCTCAAAACAAACAAACAAAAAACAAGCTTTCTAACCAGGAGTGAGAGCAGCAGGGGATATGGCAGTAGGCATTAGACACTGAGGAGACTCAAGCTCATCACAGCAGAAAAACAGGAGCTCAACAGGAAACTTACAACATGCCCCAAGGCTCAGGGAGTATTGTGGAAGAGGGGCAGAAAGAATGTAAGAGCCACAGGGGTGGGAAGGTACATTCTGAGGCACTGACCCAGCCCTTCACCCACAAAGGGACTGGTGCATTCATGACGCCACAATAACTACCAATACCCCACTGAGGAGGGCCCTTAGGGGAACGAGGTGGGGAGAGGGGAGTATGACTAATATGGAATATATTCATATGGCAAAGTTCATAATTTGTTTTTTAAAAAAGAAAGTAAATTCACACTGAAGGTGCCCTGTTATAAATTAAGTACTGGGTACAGAGTCAACTGCCTTCTGGGTGAGTGTGCATCTTGCCATTTGTGGTACTATTTCTTCACTCTCTAATCTCAGCCCCTGTGTGGGTGGTCTCCACAGCTGGTCCCCTCCTTGATTATAGAGAGCTGCTCTCCAAGCTCCTTCTGAGGTCATTAGAGGGTGCAACTTCCCCAGGCCTTTAATTATTCTCCTGATGATCTCTGGCTCTCTCCTTCCACATCCAGCTTCTACTCTCTCTGGATGGGTTTCCTTCCCACTATGGTTCTATGGGCACCTGCACATTCCTAGAGGTCCTTTTTGGCTTAGTTCAAACTGACGCTTCCACTGCATGATCTTGATGGCGTACTTTTTTTTTGGGGGGGGGGGCGGCTACACATTGTCACCGTTCTGGTGGCATCTTTCCTGTTTATCCCATACAATTGAATCCCATACTATTGAATCTATATAGGTAGGTAGGTAGGTATGTATGTATATTTGGTGTGTTTATGTGTTCGTTCATTTCATTCCATGGTATGTAGGAAGGTCAGAGGAGTGTTAGTCCTTGCCTTTCCTTCCGCTGTGTTAGAGGCAGGATCTCTTGTTCACTGTTGTGTTTACTAGGCCAGCAAGCATCCAAAGGTTCTTCTTTCTCCACTTCCTTTTCAAAGTAGGCATGCTGGGATTACAGACATTGGTGCTAAAGGCATCTGGATTTACATGGGTTCTGGGGATCTGAACTCAGGTTCAGCAAGCACTTTATCCACTGAACAATCTTCCTAGCCCTCTTACTTTATCTTTTATAATATATTTATTCATATAATAAATAGTCCTTCATAATGACCATTTTTATAATACAGAAGAAATATGTGCTAGTGCCTCACTATTTATGATGAATCAAAAATCCCCAGACACTTTTTGGCTACCTCTGAAAAGTATCAGACATCCAAGGAATTTAGCATTCTATCTGCAGCAGCAGAACTATCAGTGATTTAACCATATGGAGAACCTACTTCATTCTAGTAGCAAAAATTGAAATTGTAAGATACCAATTTTTCTTATATCAAGTTAGCAAAGTGTGCTTGTGTGTATGGGATGTGGGTGTTATGGTAGGGAGTGTATGAAGGGTGGGGAGTGTAGCTGCAAGGTAACAAGCAAAAGAAAGTGAAGGCCAGCAAGGATTTAGAAAGTGACCGTGCTCTCATACACTCCTTATGGAATGTAGGCTGGCACAGTGCAGTTGGCAATGTGGGCCTTAAAAATGTTCATTAAAAAGAACTTGCCAGGTGTTGAGGGGCATGCCTTTAATCCCAGCACTCAGGAGACAGAGGTATGAGGATTGCTATGAGCTCAAGGAATTCCAGGTCAGCCTGAGCTAGGATGAGACCCTACCTTGAAAAACAAACAAACAAAAAGAACTCAAATTCTGGAAATCTAAGAAAATAATTATGGGTGAAGAAATTAACTTACATGCCAAAAAAATAAGGTAAGTGAAAACAAACCAAAACTAGACATGGTCAGATGCCTAATAGTGGGTGACTTTGACTATAGCAAAGCTCTGCAGCTTACAAGATGCAGCAGCGGGAGGAATCTAACAAAAAAAATTAATGAAAGGGAAAATAGATTTATTCAGAATATCAATTCTGTAAACAATTAACAGTCATGATTATTGTTATGATCTGAATTAAGTGTTTTCCTCTTATAGTCTTATGTTCTTCATTATTTTCCACTTTCTAAAATAAATGTGTTATAATCAGGAATGAAAAAATTTCCATCTAATAGCCAACTTGTCACATGAAAATGTTTAACCATAGTAGCATAGTAAAAATACTCAGTGGAGCTGGGGAGATGGCTCAATGTGTAAAATACTTGCCACACATACATGAAGGCTTAAGCTCAGATCCCTAGAGCCCATGTAAAAGGCTGGTGTGCACCTATAATCCCAGTGTAGGGATGTGGAGGCAGAAGGATCCCTGGGGTTTACTGACTAGCTAGTCTAGCCAGATTAGTGAGCCCTAGGTTTTAGCATTAGGCCCTGTCTCAAAGAGTTAAGTGGAGAGTGATTGAGGAAGGTACTCAAAGTTAACCACTGACCTCCACATACACACCTCCACACATACCACACACAAATATACATGGAGTAAAGGGCTTAACAATATGGGAAGTATTAGTTATATATATTAAATGAAAGTACAAATATGAATAATATCACCCAGTTGATTTGAACTTTATATATGTGTGCTACCAAATGTTGACAGTACTGACCCCTGGATGGTATATACTTCTGGAATGACTTAATTTTCTCCCTTATGACTATGATTTTGATTAAGAATCCGTGTTACAAGGGGGCGCATGCGTCTGGAGTTCGTTTGCAGTGGCTGGAGGCCGTGTTGTGCCCATTCTCTCTCCCTCTCTCTATCTGCCTCTTTCTGTCCCTCTCTGTCTCTCTCAAATAAATAAACAAAAATAACAAAAAAAATTTAAAAAAAAAGAATCTGTGTTAGTTTTATTGTTGCTATGTCTGACAACATTTCAGAGGGTTAGTTCTGGTTGCTTGGCTTCACGTGCTTGGCAAGACATCATGGCAGAGGGAGTATGTAGCAGAGGCTGTTTTCTGGAAAACAAGGGCTGGGAGAGGACAGGGAGAGGTTGGGGTGAGAGGTCCCAAGAACACGCCCCCAGTGACATACTTACTCCAACTAGGCCCTACCTCCCGTTCCTAACCCAACAATACCATCATATTATGACTCTAAGGGTTGAATCATTGATTAGGTCAGAGACTTCATGATTTAATCATGTCTAGAAACACCCAGAGGTGTGCTTCACTATCTCCAAGATATGTATAAATCCAGTCAAGCTGACAATCAAAATTAGCCATCATAGTGTACTTTTCTCCTATTGTCTTACATATACTTCTGAACTTCTCAGTTTGCCTATATTGAATGTATATGACTACACCCAGAGTTTTCACATAAAAAAGTCAAATTAATATTTTCATTTTTTGGGCTGGAGAGATGGCTTAGAGGTTAAGGCATTTGCCTGCAAAGCCAAAGGACCCAGGTTTGACTCCCCAGGACCCACGTAAGCCAGATGTACAAGGGGTCGCACACATCTGGAGTTCATTTGCAGTGGCTGGAGGCCCTGGTACACCCATTCTCTCTCTGTCTTCTCTACCTGCCTATTTCTGTATCTCTCTCTTTCTCAATAAATAAAAATAAAAATATTAAAAATATATTTTTGCTGGGTGTGGTGGCGTATTCCTTTATTCCCAGCACTTGGGAGGCAGAGGTTGGTGATTGCCATGAGTTTGAGGCCACCCTGAAACTACCTAATGAATTCTAGGTCAGCCTAGGCTAGAGTGAGACCCTACCTTAAACACACACACACACACACACACACACACACACACACAACACAGTCATCTTTACACTGCCCTTTCTGCTCTTTAAACATGCATAAGACATTTGACATGAAGGTTAGAGAAAAACTTGAGAGAATTGCTTATTGTGATTGTTTTATGAATTAATTAATTTCATTAAGATAAATTTTTATGAACTTAAGAGATTTGCCTTTATTTTGTTTAAAAAAAAATATATATATTTTAAATATATATTCTTTATATATTCTTTCTCAGAATGTTAGCTACATGTTACATGATTAAAAACAAACTGTCATTTTCTTTTTTTTCCTCAATTTTTTATTAACATTTTCCATGATTATAAAAAATAACCCATGGTAATACCCTCCCTCCCCCTCACTTTTCCCTTTGAAATTCCATTCTCCATCATATCCCCTCCCCATCTCAATCAGTCTCTCTTTTATTTTGATGCCATGTTCTTTTCCGATTATGATGGTCTTGTGGAGGTAGTGTCAGGCATTCTGAGATCATGGATATCCAGGCCATTTTATGTCTGGAGGGAGCACGTTGTAAGGAGTCCTACCCTTCCTTTGGCTCTTATATTCTTTCCTCCACCTCTTCCGCATTAGACTCTGAGCCTTGGAAGGTGTGATTGAGATGTTACTCAGTACTCTAGTCACTTCTTTCCATCACCATGATACCTTCTGAGCCATCCCAAGGTCACTGCCATCTGAAAAGAGAAGATTCTCTACCCAAAGTGAGAGTAGCATTAATATAAGGGTATGGATATTAAGAGAAGTGCTTACTGGGCAGTTTGATAAGCATAGTATATACATTTATCCAGACATCAGCAGATGTTATACCCCTGGGGCTCATGACTACCCCTGGTTTAAGTTTTCAGTATCAGGGATGTATTCCTCCCATGGAGCAGACCTCCAGTCCAATTGGAGGGCAGTTGGTTTCCATGATGATAGACGTGCCACTATTGAACCAAAAACTGTCATTAAAAAAATATTTTTATTTATGAGAGAGAGAATGAGTGCACCAGGGTCTCTGGCCACTGAAAATGAACTCTAAATGCATGTACCACCATGTGCATCTGGCTTACCTGGATGGGTTCTGGAGAATCAAACCTGGGTCCTTAGGCTTTGTAGCCAAGTGCCTTAAGTGCTAAGTCATCTCTCCAGCCCTCTATGTCATTTTAAAAAAGGTAATTAAGGTGCTTGCCTGCAAAGCCAAAGGACCCAGGTTTGATTCCCCAGGAGCCATGTAAGCCAGATGCACAAAGTGGCACATGTGTCTGTTCCTTTGCAGCAGCTGATGGTCCTGGTGCACCCATTCTCTCTCTGTCTGTCTCTTTCTCTCTCTCTGCCTCTCTGCCCTCAAATAAAATTTAAAAAAATGTTTAAAAAATGGTCTTTAAACTTTTTATTTTAGAAAGTTGTGGGAGCTGGAGAGATGACTTAGTGGTTATGGCACTTGCTTGCAAAACCTAGGGACTCAGGTTTGATTCCCCAGTATCCACGTAAGCCAGATGCACAAGGTGGCTCATGCATCTGGCATTCATCTGCAGTGGCTAAGAGGCCCTGGCAACCCATTTTATCTCCCCTCTATCTATCTATGTTTCTATATCTGCCTCTCTCTCAAATAAATAAAAAAATTTTTAAAAATTGAGGTACAATTTATAAATGCAACGAAATATGCAGATTTTAATGTGCACTTTTTTTTTTAAATTTTTATTTATTTATTTATTTGAGAGCGACAGACACAGAGAGAAAGACAGATAGAGGGAGAGAGAGAGAATGGGCGCGCCAGGGCTTCCAGCCTCTGCAAACGAACAACAGACGCGTGAGCCCCCTTGTGCATCTGGCTAACGTGGGACCTGGGGAACCGAGCCTCGAACCGGGGTCCTTAGGCTTCACAGGCAAGCGCTTAACCACTAAGCCATCTCTCCAGCCCTAATGTGCACTTTTGAAAAATGTTTGTACTGCTGTAAATGCCACCCCAAACCATATGTAGGACATGTTGGCCATCATAGAAAATGCTCCCCTTGTCAGTATTCACCATTTAGGAATGTTTTATTTTCTGATTTTACTATCATATTGCTTCTGTCTTTTTTAGAAAAATATTTTTGTTTATTTTATTTGCAAGCAGAGAGAGATCTAGAGAGGTGGAGAGAGAAAATGGGCACATGAGGGTCTTTAGCTGCTGCAGATGTACTCCAGATGCATATACCACTGTATGTATCTGGCTTTATGTGGGTACTGGGGAGCTGAACCCAGGTTGTTAGGCTTTGCAGGCAAGCACCTTAACTACTGAGCTATCTCTCCAGAGGGGGGAGGGTGGGGAACACACACTTGGCAACTTAAGAACTTCTTTAAAAGTCTTCCTCTCAAGCTGAAAAGATTACTCAGTGGTTTAGCCACTTGCCTGCAGAGCCTAACAACCCATGGTTGACTCCCCAGTACCCACATAAAGTCAGATAAATAGTGGTTCATGTGTCTGAAGTTTGTAGCATCCAGAGGCCCTGGTGTGCCCATTCTCTCCCTTCCCTCCCTCCCTGTCTCTTTCCTCTCTGTCTTCTCTCTTTGCAAATAAACAAAAATATTTTTTGAAAAAGTCTTCTTCTCCACATAGCCCCCTCCACCTAACTGTAGCTGTCACCATCCGATTTCCTTGTCAAATCAACTAATGTTTCTTATCCAATTGTTTTGGACTTGAATATAAGAGTGTCCCCATTCTGTGAAGTTGATTAGACAATGTATTATCAGTGAACATATTTAGTATATGGTTATCAGTTTCTCCTGGAGGAAATGAAAATGATGAAACTTGAGTACAAATGAGAAAAAATGAAAGCTCTTTCTCACTGATGAAAGCAAGGGAAGATCCTCAGTAAATTGACACCCATTCTCTGAAATATGAATATTGAATCCTCTCTATAAATGTAAACTTAATATTTGTGAACTCTCAAATGTATTAGAAAATTACCATAGAGATACAGACAACTAAAGGAAGTTAGTGTATTAACTGTTCAAGAATGTTTTAGGATAACATTAAAATTATTTCATAGAATGAAAAGACAGTCCATGTTCCTCGCCTGGAAGACTTAATAATTTGAAGGTGGCAACAGTACTCACCTCAGTCTAAAGATGCTCTCTGGCAGAGGACCCTAGATAGACCAGTCTTGAAAAGTGAAGTTGGAGGACTTGCGTGTCCTAATTTCAAAATTTACTATGAAGTTATAATGGTGTCACATTCCTTTAATTCCAGTACTTGGAAGGCAGAGGTGGGAGGATTGCCGTGAGTTTGAGGCCAGCCTGAGACTACATAGTGAATTCCAAGTCAGCCTGGGCTAGAGTGAGACCCTACCTTGAAACTCTCCCCCGCCAAGAAAAAACAGTGTGGTACTGGCATAAGGACAGATAAATAGATAAGTGAAGTATAATTGAGGTCCAGAAATGACCCATGTCTATGTGACCAACTGAGTTTTGAGAAGAGCATGAAGACCATTCAATAGAGAAAAGACAAATTTCTTCAACAAATGGTACAGAGACAACTGGATACCTTTATATAATACAGTGAAGTCATACCCAATACTACATCATGTACTAAAGTTAAAAATGAATCAAAGACCTGGCTGTAAGAGGAGACAACATAAATATAAATATAAAACTCTTCCAAGTAACCAGAAAGGAAAATCATTTTGATCTTGGATTTGGTAATGAACTTTTAGAAATGACATCAAAAGCATAAGCAATGAAAAATACAAATTGGGCTGTATTAGAATTTAAGATCTTTAAGTATCCAAACTACCAAGTAACTAGAAATATAGCTTATAAAATAGGAGAAAATATTTGAAAATCTCATAAGGGCCTAGTATCCATAATTTTACAACTGAACAACAGAGTCAACCCAGTTAAAATATGGACAAAGGGGGCTGGAGAGATGGCTTAGCAGTTAAGGCACTTGACTGCAAAGCCAAAGGACCCAGGTTCGACTCCCCAGACCCATGTAAGCCAGATGCACAAGGGAGTGAACGCATCTGGAGTTCATTTTCAGTGGCTGGAGACCCTGGTGTACCCATTCCCTCTCTTTCTCTCTCCACCTGTCTATTTCTGTATTTCTCTCTTTCTCAAACAAATAAATACATAAAATATTTAAAAAATATGGACAAAGGACTTGGATATTATACCAAGATGATATTCAATGGGCTACACATGAAAAGATATATAACACCATCAGTCATTAAGAAAATGCCGATTAAAAACCTCAATAACAGCCACTTCATTGGATGACTATAATTAAAAACAAAGCCAGCTGGTTGTGGTGGCACACACCTTTAATCCCAGCAGTTGGGAGGCAGAAGTAAGAGGATTGCTGTGAGTTTGAGGCCATCCTGAGACTACATAATGAATTCCAGGTCAGCCTGGGTTAGAGTGAGACCCTACCTCGAGGTAGGTGGGGTAACAAAGCAGAACAAAACCCCAGCAAGTTGGAGGATGTGGAGAAGTTGGAACCTTTTTCTCTGCTGGTGGGAATGCAAAACAGTACAGCCACTGGGGGAAACAGATTGGTAGTTCCTCAGAAAGTTAATATGGAATTATCATGTGACACAGCAATTTTACCTTAAAGTGTCTACCTGCAGGTAATTGGAAACATGTACTCAAACAAATATTATCAATAGCCTGAAGGTGAAGACAACCCGACATCTGTCAGTCACTGAAGTGATGAACAACATGCAATATATATGTACACACACATACATACATACATACACATACATTTATATATACACACACATATATGTATATGTGAGTTTGTGTGTGTATACGTACATACATATGTACATACATACGTATCCCCACACTGGATTTTTTAACCATAACAGATGAGATGGGAAGCATCTTGAAAGAAGGTGGACCCAGGTGGTCACTTGCTGTATGACTGCATTTGTCCAGAATGTCCTGAAAGGTTGGGTGTGATCCCAGCATGAAGGGGTGTGGGGCTGAGTCAGAAAAGTGGCATGAGTTAGTTCATGGTCAGCCTGTGCTGCAGTGTGAAATCCTGTCATAAAACAAGCAAACAAATCAAAAAAGAAATATCCTGAAGACATAAGTCCACTGAAACATAAAATATGTTAGTGATGCCAGGGGCTAGGCAGTAGTACTTAGTGAGTTACCAAGCTTCATTATGAGTTAGTTTGAGACTAGATAGAGATAATGGTTGCACAATTTCATTAATGTTCCCAATACCACAGAATTGTACATTTAGAAATGGTTTATATATGCACGTGCACGCGTATGTGACATTTTCCTCAATTAAAAATTCCATCATACAGCTTCTGTGATCTCACAAATAATGATGGCTTTGCTGTCATAGTTACCTTGTGGCTGCTGGAACCATGTGCTTTGCAGCTTTAGTATATTGGGAGTCTTTCCAGCTGTGATGGTTAAATCTCGAAGACAGGTGATCTAAGTTGGTTTTTCTCTGTAATAACAATTGAGAAATACAGTTTTCATTTCTCTTTTATTGTTGATATTTGAAAAACTTTTGCCTAAAATAAGGATTGAGTGATTTAAGTATGTAATGTGATCAGATAGTGGCAGGTTTCTTCATTTAATTTAAAAGCGCATTGTTTAAAATAACTTCATACTATCTGGAAATGAAGGAATTTTTGTGTTTATGAAGACTTATAGTAATTTTTAAACACCCAGTAAGAAATACATATGGAATTGAAGTCATAGGTGCTTTCCTGTGCTGCACCCCTAGACACACTGTGACGCTGTCTAAAACCACTGCGCATGTCGGTTGTCACCAGAAGAGCAGGGGTTGGGAATAAGACATTTCTGTCTTCAGCCAATTTCTACTTCAGTTCAAGCTGAGTTTGTTGAAAACCTAAACATATTATTTTCTGCATCTTATACATGTTCTGTGTTTTTGAAGGATGAATTTTAAGTTGTATTTTGGCAAAATAACATGCTTTTGAAGAGAGTCTCTTGCACAGCAAGGTGGAAGTACTTTGCTATTGGTCGTGAGGCTGATGGTTTCTGGTCCCCAGTCACAGTGTTTTATGAGTGTTTGTTTCTCTAGAAGATGTATTCATGTTAGTTATCTTGCATATTCCCCAGTTCTTCTTAGGACCCAAAATATGCCAGGCCAACAGTGTCTAAATGTTCAGCAAGCACAGCTAGCTGGTTTGTGGTGGGCCAGGCTGGCAGCTTTGATGTTATCCTGTCAACTGAATGGAAGAGTAAAAGAAGTATGTTGTCTCCTTTGTGATTTTTAAAATTAGAAGGGCCCTGGTAAGCCTGGAAAAATGCCTAAAATGTAATGGGCCAAAGGTGGTTATAATGGTCGGCTTAGGATATTTACTGCTTCTGACTTCTACAAAACCCAAAAGTTTTCCTTTTCATGATGGCTGTAGGATAATTTTTTATTTTTTGAGGTAGGGTCTCGTTCTAGTCCAGGCTATACAGTCTCAGGGTGGCATTGAACTCATGGCAATCCTCCTACCTGTGCCTCCCGAGTGCTGGGATTAAAGGTGTGTGCCACCACGCCTGGTGGATAATTTTTTTTTCAAATAAGAAAAGGTTAGTTTAGTTGTGAATAATTATACATTTTGTTTTTACTAAGTTGTAAATTAGGGAAAAAAGAAAATAGGTTGATGAAACTTTAGCTTACTATTTATAGTTTGCTCAGAAAAGCAGCATATAAATTTGCTTATACAAGCAGTCTAGCACATACTGTATTGCTTGGACAGTTTATCCTCTCTACATGTCTCAATTTCTCCATTTGGGTGATTAGAATAATAGGTTCTACCTACAAGGGTTGTTTTAGTTAATGTAAAGTGCTTAGAGAGAAGTTGGCTGCACAGTGTGGAAGTAGCTTGTAGCTATGTTAGTGATTGATGGGCAGACCTGTGTAGATTCACAAAATGTCTGTAGCCCTGACGCCCTGTGGTGGAACAAGGTTTGGATGTCTGAAGGTCCAAGCCTCTCTGGTATACTCATTTTGGTCTGCTGTTT
Organism: Jaculus jaculus; assembly: GCF_020740685.1. NCBI lineage: Eukaryota > Metazoa > Chordata > Mammalia > Rodentia > Dipodidae > Jaculus > Jaculus jaculus. The sequence continues at coordinate 121,379,669 of NC_059109.1, read as the reverse complement.
TGCTAATGGACTTAATTTTTAAAAAAAAAAGGTTTGTTTACTTAATAGAGAGAGAGAATGGGCACACCATGGCCTCCAGTGATCGCAAACACACTCCAGATGCATGTGCCACTGTGTGCATCTGGCTTACGAGGGTTCTGAAGAATCGAATCTTGATCCTTGGGCTTCGCAGGCAAGCGCTTTAACCACTAAACCTTCTCTCCAGCCCACTAATGGACATTTTAACTAAAGAGAATGTTTTGGGAAAAGGAATAAAGAACCCAAGAGGAGTAGTCTCTTTAGGCTTTCCCAAATATTTTTAAGACCCACATGAAGCATCTCTCATGGTTTGTTGAAAAAAATACAGTTTGTTTTTTTTTGAGTTAGGGTCTCATTTTAGCCCAGGCTGACCTGGAGTTCACTATGTAGTCTCAGGGTGGCCTCGAACTCATGGTGGCCCTCCTACCTCTGCCTCCCAAGTGCTGGGATTAAAGGTGTGCGCCACCATGCTTGGCTTGAATTTTAGATACTAATGAGTCATCTTGCTTGACCTATTCACCTTACTTCCATTTACGTTCTAGTTTCCTTAAGTTAGTAAAAGCTCTTACATGAGTATTGACATCTCTTAAGATGTTCGTATTTATTTGCAAACACAGAGAGAGAGAGAGCCAGAGAGAAGAGAGATGGAGAGAATGTGTACTCCAGGGCCTCCAGCCATTGCAAAGGTTATGTGGGTACTGGGGAATTGGGAATTGAACCTGAATCCTTAGACTTCACAAGCAAGTGCCTTAACCACTAAACTATCACTCCAGCCCCAATATCTTATTTTGTGGTCCCCACTTGGGGTTTATGTATACTTGTAAAAATGAATTAGGAAAGATGAGTGAGATAGGTAACTCAGCTTCTTGGAATGTGGTTTCTCATGCAGTGATGTCTGATGCTTCTTTGTAGGACTGCACTACAGCTGCAGAGCCGGTGTCCCTAGAAGATGCACACAGGCTTGCATGAGTGAAGGGGATCGGACAAGATGACAAAGTGAGTAAAGAATGTGCTCGTCAGTTTAACGTGATTCTCACGGTGGAGCTGTCAAAACTGGAAGGCTTGAATTATTGTGGCTGTATGTTAGGTTTCAAATTGTTACAGAACTTTGTTTTCTTGAAACAGGGTCTCATGTAGCCCAGTCTGGTCTTGAAACCCTGTGTGTAGTTGCGAATGATCTCAAACTCCTGATCCTCTTGCCTCCAGCTCCTGGTGTTAGGGTTACAGGTACAAACCATCCTGCCTGGCCATCTATTTGGGATTAATTAAATGTATCACCACATATTAATATTTCTTTTCTTTTTTCTTTCTTTCCTTTTTTTTTTTTTTTTTTTTTTTTTGAGGTAGAGTCTTACTCTAGCCCAGGCTGACCTGGAACTCACAGCCATTCTACTACCTCTATCTCCTGAATGCTGGGATCAAAGGTGTGTGCCACCATGCCTGGCACATGTTAATATTTCTTTGTCACATTTTGTTTTTTCTTTGTGTGCCCTGCATTTGTAGTTTCATGTACTTCCTTCTTTTGTCATTACATTTTACCAAGAGTATCATTTTTTATTCTTAGCTTAAATATAAAATTTTTCTTTGTCATTCTTTTTTTTTTGAGAAGGATTTTTTTGTTTGTTTTTTTGAGGTAGGGTTTCACACTAGCCCAGGTTGAGCTGGAATTCACTACATAGTCTCAGGGTGGCCTCAAACTCATGGCGATCCTCCTACCTCTGCCTCCCAAGTGCTGGGATTAAAGGCATGCGCCACTATACCTGACTTTGAGACAGGATTTTGCCATATAGCTCAGGCTTGTCTTCAATACATAATCCTCCTGCCTTATCCTCCTGAGTATCAGGATTATAGGTGTGTGCTACTGTACCTGAATTTGGAATATAAGCCCTAAAAAAAATAAAGAAAAAATATTGTGAAGCATAGAAAAGAATAGTAAAGTCACTTTTTTTTCACTCTATTCCTCAGGTAGCCTCCCTCTCAGAAGCAGCAACGTTTTCAATTTCTTATTTATTTACTTATTTATTTTAGAGTGACAGACAGAGAGAGAAAGAGGCAGATAGATAGATAGGGAATGGGCGCGCCAGGGCCTCCAGCCACTGCAAATGAACTCCAGACACGTGTGCCCCTTGTGCATCTGGCTAACGTGGGTCCCAGGGAATCAAGCCTCGAACCAGGGTCCTTAGGCTTGACAGGCAAGCGCTTAACCACTAAGCCATCTCTCCAGCCCAACTTTTTCAATTTCTAATTAATTCTTTTTTTTTAATTTGTTGTTGTTGTTTATTTTTACTTATTTGAGAGCAACACACAGAGAGAGAGAGGCAGATAGAGAGAGAGAATGGGCACTCCAGGGCCTCCAGCCACTGCAAACCGAACTCCAGACACATGTGCCCCCTTGTGCATCTGGCTAACGTGGGTCCTGGAGAATCGAGCCTCGAACTGGGGTCCTCAGGCTTCATAGGCAAGCACTTAAACGCTAAGCCATCTCTCCAGCCCATCTAATTAATTCTTTCTTTTTTGCTTCAGAATATCCAATTCGTTAGTAGGGCATGGTGGTACATACCTATTGCACTTGGAAGACTGAGGCAGGAGTCTTGCAACAAGTTTTAGGCCAGCCAGGGTTCCATAGAAAGACCATGTCTTAAAACAACAGCAAATATAATTTCTTTCCTTTTAAAAATAGTGTTATTCAAAATTATTTTGTTTGCTTCTGGTTGTGCAATTTTTATTTACTCATTTTTGGTAATGCTGAAAGGGATGCTTGTTCCCTGTTTTTAATGGTCTGCTTATAATTTGTGCAGTTGACTTTGTAGACATTTTCTAACTTCACTGATGTTATTGTAGAGCTTTCTTTCTCAAACAGAATTCTGTTGGGTTTCATCTCTGTTTAGCCTATCTTGAAGACACCTTGGGTAGGAATTTATCCTCTTTGATGTGTGGTTCCTTTTGCATCTTATCTTTCTGAACCCATTTGTTTCTTCATTTTATTAGTTGTCGCCTTCTCATTGTGCCTTCTGTTTTATAAAATTTTTCAAGCAAACCTTAAATTTGACTGTCTTTTGAATTTGAATAGGACATGTGTTTCTAGATTTATTTACTATCACTAGGCAGAAGCAGGGCTCTCCTTCCCCTTTACACATCTTCTCTTCCTATTCTTCCTATCTGCCAGTGATTCCCCCCCGCCCTGCTTTTACATTTGGCATTTATTCTGAGATATCCCAATTCTTTTGAGCTGAACTGGTACTCTCAAGTATTTTGTTATTTATCTTGAGAGAGGAAGAAGGGGAGAGAGAAAAAATGGGCATGCCAAGGCCTCTAACCAGTGGAAACAGAACTCCAGACACATGTGTACCTTTTGTATCTAGCTTGACCTGGGTACTAGGTAATTGAACCTGGATCAATAGGCTCTGCAGGCAAGTGCCTCAATTGCTGAGCCATCTCTCCAGCCCTATTTTGCTGTTTTTGATTCATTCACTTAATTAAAAGCCACTAAGACCTCACTTAGAGTGGATAGGCTCTGTGCGAGAGGCAGGGGGTACAAAAGTAAGGCAGACAGATCCTTGCTTTCTAGGTCCCTTGTCTGGTTGAGGAGGTGGCATGTCATGCAACCAATCCAACAGTGGAAAAAGATGTGATGTGTCAGGTGTACTGGAGACAGAGAAGGACTGGTGTTTGTTGAGTGGGAAAAGGCATCCTGGGAGCCCAAAGCTACTATGGAGGAGGATGAATTGTGGTACTGAGGATAAAGGGTGGGCATACCTGCCCACCATGTTCTTGGGAGAATGGCTAGAGATGAGATTGGACCAATTTGGGGCCAGTTGTGAAGCACCTTGAATGCCTGGTTTCATTTTGAGTTTATATCCTGTGTTCTGTATCACAAAAGTTTTATAGCAGGGAGACCATGCTTGAATTCATTCCTTAGAAAAGTAACCTTCTATGAAGCAAAGACCACAGGGAGAGAGATCAACTGAACAACTGTGGCTGTTGTCAAGATCATAGATGAGGGCTATTGGCACAAGGAGATAACAGTGAGAATGGATATAATGAGGTGTTTTGAGGCAGAATCTACACTATTACCTGACGTGGTTGGAGGGAAGGGTAGGAATTAGAGGATGCCATCAAAGGCTTTTTGCTTGTTAGTTTAATAGATGGTAGGTATGTTGACCAGCTTTTAGCATGGACTAAGTGTATAGAGGGGGATACAGGAAATAATTTGGAAAGAGGCAGAGGAAAATTTATTTTAGGACTTGATACTATCTAGGGAAACATCTAGGAGCAGATGAAAATATGGGCCAGAAGGTATGAGACTTGCTTGCTGTACTGGGGTTGCTGAAGCCATAAGAATGGGTCTTGGAGGTCCCCAAGTAGAGCATGTAGGCAGGTCTTAAGATGGGCTCTTGACCAAGATCAGGTTCTGTGTGCAAGGTCAGATCATCCTTAGTACCACAACGCTCTTCAAATGGCTGCTTTACCTCAGCCATCCTGTGCGTGGAAGTTACTGTTATTCTGCTTTGTAGGCCAGGATACTTCAGGCTTCAAGGCATTATTACCAAGCTAGTAAGTGCATTGTAAAAGAAGCCCAATGCCATGTCTGTGCTTTTCTGCTGGAAGCAGAAAAGTGGTGTGGAAGAGATAATCACCTACTGGGGGCCACATACAGAGAGATGTGTAGAGAAAGAGAGACACTAAGACACTGGTTTCTTAGAAAACTAGAAGCTACACCAGCACGTTAAGTTCTTACAGAACACCAAACCCAGCCTGTCCTGGGCTCGATAAGGAAACGTAGATGTCCTGAGGCCCTTTGGAACAGTGTGGTGGTAAAGGAATGACAGAGTACTCGGTCTCGGGGATGGCTTCATTGCTCAATGATGACAGGTTCAGTATCCTGATTTGCTCAGTACCCTTCCCTCATCCTGAGTTCTTTATCACTTAGATTGTCTTGTCTCTAAACTTTCATTATTAGAAGGAAAAAAAGAGAAAAGGGCTGGAGAGATAGTTGAGTGGTTAAGGCACTTACTTGCAAAGCCTAATGACCCAGGTTTGATTCCCCAGTCTCCATATAAAGCCAGATGCACAAGTGGTGCGTACACCTGGAGTTCATTTGCAGTAGCTAGAGGCCCTGGTGTACCCATTCTTTCTCAGTATCTCTCTCCTCTCTCTCTCATCTCTGGTTCTCTCAGCTTACAAATTAAAAAAAAAATTTAAAGAAAAGGCCTGATTACCTTTTCGTGTAATCTACTTGTTTAACTTGTTTGTGTAAAGTTTTTTCTTTTCTGTTTTCATTCTAAACATGGTTTTCAGGGAGCTCTTTCTGGCTTCTTATCTCAGGTCTTTCCAGTCTGGAAGTTGTTTGCTGCTGTCGTTTCAATCTTGTTCAACCCAGCTTCCTCCAGAGCTGTAATTCACAGATAGTGTCTCTCCTGCAGACAGTAGTTGGCGCCTGTGTTCTCTAACAACTGAGGGAGTTTGCTAGAGTACATAGGCTTTCAAGCCGTGCTGCCTGAATGCAAACCCTGGCTGTGACTACAGACAGGTTATTAGCTCCTGCATGTCTCCTCTGTAAAGCGAAGGCAATAGCGGTATTGATTGCCAAGGGCTATGGTGAGGATTCAGTCAGCACCTGCTGGTGAAGTACTTAGAGTGAGCATGTCCAGTGCTCCTCCACAGCTAGTTGTCTTCGTTGTTGCTATTGTCCTGGAGGACACAGTGGGAGAGGTGACCTGCTTTTGACTGTCACTTGGACCATGCAAATAGTGGCTTATTTTTTACTGTTGGATCTTGATAAACTAGAAATAGACAAATCCTGGACCCGTGTAGTATTCTCTTAGGTGTTTCGGGAGTTGAGCAGTGAATACTTTTAACTTTTGTCCAAATATAACATCTGGATTTGCAGATATCCACTGTATGACTTCACTTTCCCCATCACAGTGTTCAACCTTTGCTCCTCACAGACAAGCCATAAAGTTTCCAGTTCCATCTCAGAGAAGAGTTTTTCCAGTTTTTTTTTTTTTTTTTTTTTTAAAGCTGTGATAGCTGTCTCACCTGCAAATAAGACTTGTGATGGTTCATCTTCATGGTCAACTTGACCTGACTTGGAAGCACCTAGGAGACATATACCTCAGGCATGTCTGCGAGGGTGTTTCCCGATTAATTGAGGCAGGACGATGTATCCTGAGATGTACCCTCAGATGACGGAGGCCCCAGGGTGAAATAAAAAGGGGAAAAGGAGGAAGCCAGCTGACTACCAGCTTCCTGACTGTGGGCATAGGGTGACTAGCTGCTTCACATTCTTCCTGCCATGCCTTGCTGGATTGTATCCTCTTAAACCACAAGCCCAAATAAATCTTCCTCCCCTTAAGTTGCTTCTGTATGTATGAGAAAAATAACTTGTATAGCTTTAACTTCCCTTGTAATCTACATGCCTATCTTACCATTTTAGTTATATTACTTTATTGGCCAGAATTTCAAAAAATATTTAAGGTAGTCATAATATCCCAGTTTTTTAAATACATTAATTATTTGCGAGGGAGAGAAAGAGTCAAAGGAAAAGAGAGAGAGAATGAGAATAGGGCCACTAGCCACTGCAGACAAACTACCGACTCATGTGCCACCTTGTCCATCTTGTTTCGTGGATACTGGGAGATCAAATGGAGGTCCTTAGGCTGCACAGGCAAGTGCCTTAGTGGCTAAGCCATTTCTCCAGCCCAGTATCCCTGTGGTTTTTTTTTTTTATACTTATTTCTGGGATTTTTAAATTTTTTTAATTTTTAAATTTTATTAACATTTTCCATGATTATAAAAAAATATCCCATGGTAATTCCCTCTCTCCCCTCTGACACTTTCCCCTTTGAAATTCCATTCTCCATCATATTACCTCCCCATCTCAATCATTGTACTTACATATATATAATATCAACCTATTAAATACCCTCCTCCCTTCCTTTCTCTTCCCTTTATGTCTCCTTTTTAACTTACTGGGCTCTGCTACTAAGTATTTTCCTTCTCACACAGAAGCCCAGTCATCTGTAGCTAGGATCCACATATGAGAGAGAACATGTGGTACTTGGCTTTCTGGGCCTGGGTTACCTCGCTTAGTATAATCCTTTCCAGGTCCATCCATTTTTCTGCAAATTTCATAACTTCATTTTTCTTCACCGCTGAGTAGAACTCCATTGTATAAATGTGCCACATCTTCATTATCCACTCATTAGTTGAGGACATCTAGGCTGGTTCCATTTCCCAGCTATTATAAATTGAGCAGCAATAAACATGGTTGAGCACGTACTTCTAAGGAAATGAGATGAGTCCTTTGAATATATGCCTAGGAGTGCTATAGCTGGGTCATATGGTAGATCAATCTTTAGCTGTTTTAGGAACCTCCACACTGATTCCACAAAATGGCTGGAACAGATTGCATTCCCACCAGCAGTGTAGAAGGGTTCCTGTTTTTCCACATCCCCGCCAACATTTGTGATCATTTGTTTTCATGATGGTGGCCAATCTGACTGGAGTGAGATGGTATCTCAATGTAGTTTTAATCTGCATTTCCCTGATGACTAGTGATGTAGAACATTTTTTTAGATGCTTATATGCCATTCGTATTTCTTTCTTTGAGAATGCTCTATTTAGCTCCATAGCCCATTTTTTGATTGGCTTGTTTGATTCCTTATTATTTTACTTTTTGAGTTCTTTGTATATCTAGATACTAATCCTCTATCAGATATATAGCTGGCGAAGATTTTTTTCCCATTCTGTAGGTTGCCTCTTTGCTTTTTTCACTGTGTCCTTTGCAGAGCAAAATCTTTGTAATTTCATGAGGTCCCAGTGATTAATCTGTGGTTTTATTGCCTGAGCAATTGGGGTTGTATTCAGAAGGTCTTTGCCAAGACCAATATGTTGAAGGGTTTCCCCTACTTTTTCCTCTAGCAGTTTCAGAGTTTCAGGTCTGATGTTAAGGTCTTTAATCCATTTGGACTTAATTCTTGTGCATGGCGAGAGAGAAGAATCTATTTTCATACTTCTGCAGATATATATCCAGTTTTCCCAACACCATTTGCTGAAGAGGCTGTCTTTTCTCCAAATGAGTATTTTTGGCATTTTTATCGAATATCAGGAACAAGGGATGTTTCTGCATTTTCTAGGGTTTTATGCAATTCCTCGCATGAGTGTTTTAAAGTTCTCATTGTAGAGATTCTTTACTTCCTTCGTTAGGTTTATTCCAAGGTACTTTATTTTTTTTTGATGCAATTGTGAATGGGAGTGATTCTCTGATTTCATCCTCTGTATGTTTGTTGTTAGCATATATGAAGGCTACTGACTTCTGTGTATTTATTTTGTATCCTACTACATGGCTGTAGGTTTTGATCAGCTCTAACAGTTTGCTAGTAGAGTCTTTAGGGTCCTTTATGTATAGAATCATGTCATCTGCAAATAATGATAACTTGATCTCTTCCTTTCCAATTTGTATCCCTTTTATGTGTGTCTCTTGCCTTATTGCTATGGCTAAGACTTCCAAAACTATAATAAATAAATGTGGGGACAGTGGGCACCCTTGTGTTGTTCCTGATTTTAGTGGAAAAGCTTCCAGTTTTTCCCCATTTAGTAATATGTTGGCTGTAGGCTTGTCATAAATAGCCTTTATTATATTGAGATATGTTCCTTCTATTCCCAGTCTCTGTAGGACTTTTATCATGAGGGGAGGTTGGATTTTGTCAAATGCTTTCTCTGCATCTAATGAGATGATCATGTGATTTTTGTCCTTCAACGCATTTATATAATGTATTACATTTATAGATTTGCGTATGTTGAACCATCCCTGCATCTCTGGGATAAAGCCTACTTGGTCAGGGTGAATGATCTTTTTGATATACTCTTGTATTCTGTTTGCCAATATTTTGTTGAGAATTTTTGCATCTATGTTCATGAGGGAGATTGGTCTATAATTTTCTTTTTTGTTCTATCTTTGCCTGGTTTTGGTATCAGGGTGATGCTGGCCTCATAGAAGGAGTTTGGTAGAATTCCTTCTTTTTCTGTTTCCTGGAAAAGCTTAAGGAGCAATGGTGTTAGCTCTTCCTTAAAGGTCTGCTAAAATTCAGCAGTGACTCCATCTGGGCCTGGGCTTTTTTTAGTTGGGAGATTATTGAGAACTATTTGGATCTCCATATTTGTTATAGGTCTATTTAAGTGATTAATCTCATTTTGATTTAATTTAGGTAGGTCATATAAGTCAAGGAAATCATCCATTTCTTTCAGATTTTCATACTTTGTGGAATATATGCTTTTATAGTATGTCCCTATGATTTTTTAAATTTCTCTGGAATCTGTTGTGATGTTACCTTGTTCATCTCTGATTTTATTAATTTGCATCTCTTCTCTCTTTCTTTTGGTCAGATTTGCTAAGGATTTATCAATCTTGTTTATCCTTTCAAAGAACCAACTCTTTGTTTCATTAATTCTTTGGATTGTTTTTTTTTTTTTGTTTCTATTTCATTAATTTCTGCCCTAATCTTTATTATTTCTTCCCGTGTACTGATTTTTGGTTTGCCTTGTTCTTCTTTTTCCAAGGCTTTAAGGTGAAGCATTAGGTCGTTTACTTGTGACCTTTCTATTTTTTTTTTTTTTATTTGAGAGTGACAGACACAGAGAGAAAGACAGAGGGAGAGAGAGAATTGGCGCGCCAGGGCTTCCAGCCTCTGCAAACGAACTCCAGATGCGTGTGCCCCCTTGTGCATCTGGCTAACGTGGGACCTGGGGAACCAAGCCTCGAACTGGGGTCCTTAGGCTTCACAGGCAAGCGTTTAACTGCTAAGCCATCTCTCCAGCCCCTTTCTAATTTCTTAATATAGGCACTTAAGGCTATAAATTTACCTCTTAGAACTGCCTTCATTGTGTCCCAGAGATTTTGATATGTTGTGTTCTCATTATCATTTGACTCTATAAATTTTTTGATTTCCTTCTTGATTTCTTCATTGACCCATTCATCATTTAGTAGTATATTGTTTAGTTTCCATGATTTTGTGTATGCTCTATAGCCTTTCTTGCTACTCATTTGTAGTTTAATTCCCTTGTGGTCAGATAGAATGCAAGGAATTATTTCAATTTTCCTGAATTTGTTAAGCATTGCTTTGTGTCCTAATATATGGTCTATTTTAGAGAATGTTCCATGTGCTGCTGAAAAGAATGTATATTCTGCAGCCTTTGGATGAAATGTCCTGTATATATCTGTTAGGTCCATTCCTTCTATGACCTCATTTAGTCCAGATGCCTCTATGTTTATTTTTTCCTGGGATGACCTGTCAATTGATGAGAGTGTGGTGTTAAAGTCACCCACCACCACTGTGTTTGGTGTTATCTGTGACCTTAGTTCTAATACTGTTTGACGAATTTGCGAGCCCCCATGTTAGGTGCATATATGTTTAGGATTGTAATGTCCTCCTGTTGGAGTGTGCCCTTAATCAATATAAAGTGACCTTCCTTATCTTTCTTGACTAACGTTGGACTGAAGTCTACCTTGTCAGATATTAGGATAGCAACCCCTGCTTGTTTTCTAGGCCCATTTGCTTGAAACACCGTCTTCCAACCTTTCACCCTAAGATAATGTCTATCCTTTGTAGAAAGGTGAGTTTCTTGGAGACAACAAATTGTAGGATCCTGCTTTTTAACCCAGTCTGCAAACCTATGTCTTTTCGTTGGGGCATTGAGGCCGTTGATATTAACAGATATTATTGAAAGGTATGTATTTATGTTTGCCATTTTTTTTGTGTGTGTGTTTCTGGTTCTATCTGTGCTCTCTTGTGTTAACTAGTATTTGAGTATTGCTTGTTTTTTTCTATGTTCCTTATATGTATGCTTTTCCTTTTCTTCAGCATGGAGGATTCTATCAAATATTTTCTGTAGAGCTGGTTTTGTCTTCAAATACTCCTTTAACCTGCTTTTGTCATGGAATGTCTTTATTTCTCCATCTATTTGAATGGATAGCTTTGCAGGATAAAGTAACCTTGGTTGACAGTTGTTATCTTTCAGAACTTGGAATATGTCACTCCAAGCCCTTCAAGTTTGTGTTGAATAAGCTGCTGTAATCCTGATGGGCTTGCTTTTGTATGTGACTTGATTTTTATGTCTAACTTCTTTCAATATTTTTTCTTTGGTGTGTGTGTTTGGAAGTTTGATTATAATGTGTCGAGGAGAGGTTCTTTCCAGGTTTTGTCTGGCTGGGGTTCTAAAGGCTTCTTGTATCTGCATTGGTACCTCTTTCCCAATTTGGGGGAAATTTTCTTCTATGATTTTGTTGAAGAAGGCTACTATGCCTTTGGAGTAGAATTCTTCTCCTTCTACTATGCCCTGAATTCTTATATTCGATCTTTTCATAGTGTCCCGAATATCTTGAAATTAGCACTCATACTTTTCTATAAGTTTGTCTTTCTCTTTGTTGGACTGTATTAGATCTGCCACCTGGTGTTCTAGCTTAGATATTCTGTCCTATCCCTCATCCATCCTACTGGTGAGATTTTCTACAGAGTTTTTTTATTTCATTAACTATGTTCTTCATTGCTAGTAATTCTGACTGGTTTTTCTTTATTATTTCTATTTCCTTATTTATGTCTTGTATTGCCTTCTTTATTTCATTAAATTGGTGTCCTGTGTCTTCTTTGATTCCTTTGATTTCCTCTTTGATTCTTTTGATTTGTTCTTTGACCTCTTTGAACATATTTACAGTCATTCTTTGGAACTCTTTCTCAGGCATTTCCTCTAACTTGTTCTCACTGGAGGACATTTCTGATGCATTAATACTTTTAGGTGGATTTATATCGTCTTGCTTTTTAGTGTTTTGTGTTATAATGTATATATTTTTGCATCTTGGATTAAGTTAAAGCTTGGATTTTCTAGCTAGCTGGGTATTCTTAGCTCTATCAATTGATTTGATGTTATATATTTTCAGGGTAGGAGCTTAAGGTGTTAGGTGTGGCTCTTAAGACTCTCAGGGTGGGCTGGAGAGATGGCGTAGCAGTTGAGTGCTTGCCTGTGAAGCCTAAGGACCCCAGTTCGAGGCTCGGTTCCCCAGGTCCCACGTTATCCAGATGCACAAGGGGGCGCACACGTCTGGAGTTCGTTTGCAGAGGCTGGAAGCCCTGGCGCGCCCATTCTCTCTCTCTCCCTCTATCTGTCTTTCTCTCTGTGTCTGTCACTCTCAAATAAATAAATAAATAAATTTAAAAAAAAAGTATTCAGAAGACACTGAAATTAAAAAAAAAAAAAAAAAAAGACTCTCAGGGTATCTACAAAGGTGTTTCTAGGGGTTGAGTTTCCCTGATATGGGAGTATTCAAGCAGGCTGAGTGGAATAAAATACAGGTAGATTCTAAAATTTAACTAAACACTGTACACATTCAATCAAAAACAGCCCCAAGCATGTATGCAAGAGTTATTATTATAACTACCAGATCCTCTATCAACAAAGAGGTTAAGATTTCTGGTCTGTTGAGGGATCCAAGTCAGCTTGTGACCAAATGAGACCCTTCCCTGTTGCAATCCCAGTTACCTTGGATGATTTTGGTCTCAGTCAAGTTGCTCTCTGGGTCATCAGGCTGCTGTTCTGATTTCTGGAGCTGGGCACTGGCTTTTCCTGTGGGGCATACCGAGCCTGGGAAGTGTGGCCCTGTAGATCAGCACTCCTGCTGCTGGAACTGCTGCTGCTAAAGCTGCCGCTGCTGGGTCTGTAGCCGCTGCTGCTGAAGCTGCTGCTGGGCCCACTGCTGCTGCTGCTTCTGCTGCTGCTGTTGTAGCTGCCACTACTGGAGCCACTGCTGCTGCTGAAGCTGCTGCTGCTGGGTCCACTGCTGCTGCTTCCACTGAAGCTGCTGCTGCGGGATCTGCCACTGCTGCTGCTGCTGGGTTTGCTACTGCTGGGGCCACTGATGTTGCTGCCGAACTCTGCTCCTGCTTGGGTCCCGCTGTTGGCTCAAGTTGCCGTGGCCGTCCCGGGACGCTGCTCTGTTTGCTGGAGCTGGGCTCAGGTGGTGGGGGAGGGGAGGGAGCCGCAGCTGCTCTGGTTCTCTCGCTGCTCCACGTGTTCTTCTACCTCGTGGTCTGCTCCTCCGTTGCTCACAGCCGCTCTCCCTTCACGTTTCCTGAGCTGCGGAGAGCGCAGGTGTGAGTGAAAGCTCCTGCACCTGGCTTTTCCTGCGGCTGGAGCCGAGCCTGGCGGCTTTCTGGTGCGCCGCCGCCAAGGCAGTTGGCCGAGCTGCCGGGGCCACTTTTGCCGCCCTGTGCGGGCTCTGGATGCTCTGGATGTCTTCTACTTCTCCGCTGCTGCTTCAATTTCCTATACACCTCACTTTTTAGTAAAAATGTGTATTTTGCTGAGTCTTTTTCCCCCCTAGGTTGCTTTGGTATGGTACCTACGCTGCCATCTTAACTGGAACCTTTTTTTTTTTTTTTGACAGAGGTTAACATTGATCTTTCTTAATTGCTATCCACTGAGACAGGACCTGTCATTTGAACTCCGAGCTCACATAATACACTGTCTCTCATTTGATCTCATTTGATCTCATTTGATCACAGGTTTGGCTAGTTGAGCTAGCCAGCTTACCCGGGAGCTTCTCTCTCTCTTTTTCTTGTGTACTGACTGGGTTTACTGTGGGCTGCCACATGCACTGGCATTCATGTGGGTGTTGGGGGATCTAAACTGTGATCCTCATACTTGCAGAGTGGGCATTTTATCCACTGAGCCCTTCAATTCTTAAGCTAGTGCCTTTGCAAAAAGTTTAAATTGTGTAATAGTTACTGACCATATAAAAAATAAAATGCATCTGATAATATTGTTTATCATTAGTGTTGGGTTTATTGTGAAATTCTAGATTAAAAAAAAAAACTTTTCAAGACAGGATCTTTCACTGTAGCCCAGGCTTGCCTGGAACTTGCACTATTGCCCAGGGCTGTCTTTGAACTCATGGTGATCCTCTTACCTCAACCTCCTGAGTGCCATCATACCAGACCTTAGATTTTTTTCTATGCGTCTTACATAACTTGTTTTCTCTTCCTCTCTCATTCATTTTTCTCTTACTCATTCTGCTTTACAAAAACAGAATCATGAGTGTTTCCCTGTCCATATACAGATATTTACTTGAGTTTTTGTACACTTCATTCTTCACAACTGCTGTAGTGTTTTTTTTTTTTTTAATTTTTATTTATTTATTTGAGAGCGACAGACATAGAGAGAAAGACAGATAGAGGGAGAGAGAGAGAATGGGCGCTCCAGGGCTTCCAGCCTCTGCAAACGAACTCCAGACGCGTGCGCCCCCTTGTGCATCTGGCTAACGTGGGACCTGGGGAACCGAGCCTCAAACCGGGGTCCTTAGGCTTCACAGGCAAGCGCTTAACCGCTAAGCCATCTCTCCAGCCCTGCTGTAGTGTTTTAAAATGTTAATTTAGCTATTATTTATTGGCTTAAAAATTATTTGAGAATGGAATTTCAAAGGGGAAAGTGTGGGGGTGGGGAGGGAGGGAATTACCATGACATATATTTTTTAAAAATTTTTATTAGCATTTTCCATGATTATAAAAAAAATCCCATGATAATTCCCTCCCTCCCCCCCTTTCCCCTTTGAAATTCCATTCTCCATCATATTACCTCCCCATCACAATCATTGTACTTACATATATACAATATCAACCTATTAAGTACCCTCCTCCCTTCCTTTCTCTTCCTTTTATGTCTCCTTTTTAACTTATTGGCCTCTGCTACTAAGTATTTTCATTTTCACGCAGAAGCCCAATCATCTGTAGCTAGTATCCGCATATGAGAGAGAACATGTGGCGCTTGGCTTTCTGGGCCTGGGTTACCTTGCTTAGTATAATCCTTTCCAGGTCCATCCATTTTTCTGCAAATTTCATAACTTCATTTTTCTTTACTGCTGAGTAGAACTCCATTGTATAAATGTGCCACATCTTCATTACCCACTTATCAGTTGAGGGACATCTAGGCTGGTTCCATTTCCCAGCTATTATAAATTGAGCAGCAATAAACATGGTTGAGCACGTACTTCTAAGGAAATGAGATGAGTCCTTTGAATATATGCCTAGGAGTGCTATAGCTGGGTCATATGGTAGATCAATCTTTAGCTGTTTTAGGAACCTCCACACTGATTCCACAAAATGGCTGGACCAGATTGCATTCCCACCAGCAGTGTAGAAGGGTTCCTCTTTTTCCACATCCCTGTCAACATTTATGATCATTTGTTTTCATGATGGTGGCCAATCTGACAGGAGTGAGATGGTATCTCAATGCAGTTTTAATCTGCATTTTCCCTGATGGCTAGTGACGTAGAACACTTTTTAGATGTTTATATGCCATTCGTATTTCTTCCTTTGAGGATGCTCTATTTAGCTCCATAGCCCATTTTTTGATTGGCTTGTTTGATTCCTTATTATTTTACTTTTTGAGTTCTTTGTATATCCTAGATATTAATCCTCTATCAGATATATAGCTGGCGAAGATTTTTTTCCCATTCTGTAGGTTGCCTCTTTGCTTTTTTCACTGTGTCCTTTGCAGAGCAAAATCTTTGTAATTTCATGAGGTCCCAGTGATTAATCTGTGGTTTTATTGTCTGAGCAATTGGGGTTGTATTCAGAAGGTCTTTGCCAAGACCAACATGTTGAAGGGTTTCCCCTACTTTTTCCTCTAGCAGTTTCAGAGTTTCAGGTCTGATGTTAAGGTCTTTAATCCATTTGGACTTAATTCTTGTGCATGGTGAGAGAGAAGAATCTATTTTCATACTTCTGCAGATATATATCCAGTTTTCCCAACACCATTTGCTGAAGAGGCTGTCTTTTCTCCAATGAGTATTTTGGGCATTTTTATAATCATGGAAAATGTTAATAAAAATTTTAAAAAATAAAATAAAATAAAAATTATTTGATATTCAAGAGACCAGTAGAGAAAGAGAGAGGATGGGAATGAGAGCAGGGAATGGACATGCCAGAGCACCTTGCCACTGTAAGCAAACTCCAGATACATGCACCCCTTTGTGCATTTATGTGGGTACTTGGGAATCGAACCCAGGCTGTCAGGCTTTGTAAGCAAGCACCTTTAACTGCTGAGCTATCTCTCCAGCTTCTGCTGTTTGTCATTTAACTTATTCTCGCTTTTTTTGTCAACACTGCATCTTTGCACATAGTTTTTTTTGTTTGTTGTACTTTTTGGGGTAGGATCTTGCTTTAGCTCACTATGTAGTCTCAGGTTGGCCTGGAACTCATGTTGATTCTCCTACCTAGGCTTGTTGAGGGTTGGGATTAAAGGTGTGTGCCACCATTCTTGGTGGGGGAATGTGAATGAGAATAGGCATACCAGGGCTGCTGCAAATGAACTGCAGACATGTGCCACTTTGCACATCTGGCTTTATGTGGGTACAAGGGAATCAAACTCTGGTTATTATGCTTTGTATGCAGATGCCTTAACCACAGAGCCATTTCTCCAGCCCTTGGTACATATTTTTATGTACAAGTGTTATATGGGATATGTTACTAAAAGTGGAATTATGAATCTAAGGTGAAATATAACAGGAGTTCTCTTTAAGATTTTTTACTTATTTATTTTCATGTATGGGTATGCCAGTGCCTCTTGCTGCTGTAAATGAATGACAAATGCTTATGATACTTTGTACAATGGGTTTTTGTGGGTGGCTTAGGAATTGAGCCATATTTTCAGCCCCCACAAAAATCTTAAGTCTGTGAGCTCCTATAGTTGAATGCAGAATGTATTGTGTACTATATAGCATGCATTTTCCTAGAGAACCTGTTGGTTAGATTTTCAAAAAGTCACTATCCTGCCTTGGAAAAGGAAAACTTATGAGCTGATAACTTATGAGCTAACTTGGGCTGGAGAGATGGCCCAGCAGTTAAGGCTCTTTCTTGCAAAACCTGACAACCTGGGTTTGATTCCCTAGTACCTACATAAAGCCAGATGCACAAAATGGTACATACATCTGGAGTTGCATTTGCAGCTGCTGGAGACCCTGGTGCTCTCATTCTCATTCTCTCTCTCTCTCTCTCTCTCTCTCTGTGTGTGTGTGTGTGTGTGCGCGTGCGCACGCACATGCGAACACGTGCTCACATATGTCTGTCTCTCTTTGCTTGCAAATAAATAAATAAAATGTAATAAGAAAAACTTGCCTGAAGTACATGGCTGAGCTGGGATTTAAGCCATGGTATCTCATTTCAGAAGTACTAAAAAGAAAAACAGATTCCCCTGGAGTATACATCAAGCTGTCTATAGTGCCAATCACTAAAAGTTGTGAGAGCTTGTAATGATTCTTTTCTCACAAAGAAAATGAATTTTTTTAAGCTTAAAGATGTCTTCTATCGGAAAGCACTGACAAAGTAGTTTAAAATTTTTTTATTTTTGTGTACATGTGTATATGTGCAGGCATGCACATATGTATGATAGATGTGTTAGTACATGTGTGTGGAGGTCAGCTGTCAACCTTGGGGTGTTTGCCCTCTTTGCCACCTTCTTTTGAAACCAAATCTTTACATGTTTTCCCACTGCAGGCACCAGTAGGGCTGTCTTGTGAGCTTCCAGATTCTCCTGGCTCACCTTCCATTGCCACAGGCATGTTGAGATTATAGATGTGTGTGCCACTTTGTGTCTGACTGTTTGTGGGTGCTGGGGAGGGTTGAACTTAGGCTATTAAGCTTTCAAGCAAATGCCTTTAACTGCTGAGATATCTCCTCAAGCCCAATAAGCAGAAGAAAAGTAAAACTCATTGAATAATTAAAAAAAAATAACAGAGTGTTTCTATGACAGAAGGTGAACATGCTTGTGAATGACCTCTGGCAGATTTTGTAGTCTCAAGTGAGCTGGTCAACATGCTTACTATATATATATATGTGTGTGTGTGTGTATGTATATATATGTATATATGTATATGTATGTATGTGTGTGTGTGTATATGTGTGTATGTATGTATATATATATATATATATATATATATATATATATTTTAAAGGTGGTATTTTATGGAGAAGAAGCTTCCTTAGCCAAGTGATGAGGGCTCACCTCATTAAGAGCATTTGTTAGGTATTGAATCCCCTATACACACTAAGAAGAATCCAGTACCATTTCTGTGGGGTTTTGTCAAAAATACATAGCCTCAATGTTATAAGAAAGCACAAGGCAAATTCAAATCAAGGACAGTCACTAAATAAATGATTTACTCTTAAAAAAGTGTCATAGCTGAGAGTGGTGGCACATGTCTGATCCCAGCACTTAGGCAGGGGGATTGCTATGAGGTAGAGGCCAGACTGGGCTACAGAGTGAATTCCGTTTAGGTCAGCCTGGGCTAAAGAGAGATTCTGCCTCAAAGAGCAAAATCAAAATAGTGTCAAGAAGCTGCAGGCTATATTCTAGTTGCTTTCCAATCTGCTGCCCTCTTGCAGTGTAATCAATAAACTATTCTTCCTTTTTTAAAAAAGATGGCACACACCTTTAATCCCAGCACTTGGGAGGCAGAGGTAGGAGAATCACCATGACTTATAGGCCACCCTGAGACTACATAGTAAAATCCAGGTCAGCCTGAGCTAGTGAGACCTTACCTTGAACCTACCCCCCCCCCAAAAAAAGATGTTAAGGGCTGGAGGGATGGCTTAGTGGTTAAGGCATTTGCCTACAAAACCAAAGGATCCAGGTTCAATTCCCCAGGACCCATGTTAGCCAGATACACAAAGGGGTGCACATGTCTGGAGTTTGTTTGCAGTGGCTAGAGGCCCTGACACATCCATTCTCTTTCTCTCCCTCTTTCTCTGTCAAATAAATAAAATAAAATATTTTTTAAAAAAGATGTTAAGGGCATGAATGACAAGGAAACTGAGGAATTGTCAGATACTGAAGGAGAAATGAGAACAACACTAGGGGTTTTGAGTAGGAGTCTGGAACAGAAAAAAAAAACACTGTAGAAAAAGCTGGTGTGATTTGAGTAAGGTTTTTGTTTAGCTAGTTGTTTAATGCCAATCTTAGTGTCCTGGTTCTGTTAAATATATTATGGTTATATAGATGTTAACTTTAGAGGAAGCTGGGTCAGGAATATATGGAAGCAACTTTTTTTTAACTTTTCCAAAAGTCTAAAATTAAATCAAAATAAGTTTTAATGATAATCATAGGCAAGACTTCTTACAAAATTTGTCCACTTTCTATCCTGTTTTTCTTTTAAGTGAAAAGTTATCATGATGTTAGAAAAGCTGCTTGGATAGGCCAGGCATGATGGCACACACTTTTAATCCCAGCACTCAGGAGGCAGAGGTAGGCAGATTGCTGTGAGTTCAAGGCCAAAGTGAATTCTAGGTCATCCTGGGCCAGAGTGAGACCCTACCTCACAAAGCAAAAAGAAAGAAAGAAAGAAAAGCTACTTAGAGCCTGGAGACATGGCTCAGCAGTTAAAGGTGCTTGCTTATAAAACCTGCTGACCAGGGTTCAATTCCACAGCACCCATGTAAAGCCAAATGCAAAGTGGTTCATGCATCTGTATCCCAACACATCTGACAGTGGGAAGGCAAAACCAGGGCCTCTGAAGCTTGTGGGCCAGCTAGTCTAAGGTTTATTTGCAGTGGCAAGAGACCCTGTCTCAGAGAAGGTAGAGCACAGACTGGGAAGATGGATCAGTGGTTACAGGCTCTTGGTTACAAAGCCCATTAGACTGGGTTTGATCCATGTAAAGCCAGATTTGCAAAATGTTTCCTGCATCTGGAGTCTGTTTGCAGTGACAAAAGACCCTGGCTTGTCCATATTCATCCATTCATTGTCTTTCTTTCTTTCAAATAAATAAATAATTTTGAGGCATGCCCAACAGACTGGCCTTTAAAAAAATTTTTTTTTATTATGAGAGGGGTGGGGAGGGAGAGGGAGAGGGGCAGAGGCAGATAGAAAGAATGGGCATGCCAGGGCCTTCAGCCACTGCAAACTCCAGACACATGTGCCACCGTGTGCATCTGGCTTATGTGGGTCCTAAGGAATTGAACCAGGGTCCTTTGGCTTTGCAGGCAAGCCCCTTCGCCACTAAGTCATCTCTCCAGTCCCCAGTCCATGGCTTTTGTTTTTTGTTTTTTTTTTTTTTTGAGGTAGGGTCTTACTCTCGTTCAGGCTGACTTGGAATTCACTATGTAGTCTTAGGGTGCCCTCAAGCTCATGGTGATTCTTCTACCTCTGCCTCCCTAGTGCTGGGGTTAAAGGTGTGCGCCACCATGCCTGGCTTACCATGGCCTTTTTTCTTTTAATGAGAGAGGGAGTTGAGGAATGAATTGGCACGCCAAGGCCTCTAGCCACTATAATTGAACTCCAGACATATGTGCCACCTTGTGCACATGTGCGACCTTGTGCATGTGTCACCTTGTAAATCTGGCCTACATGGGATCTGGGGAGTTGATCGTGGGTCCTTGGGCTTCATAGGCAAGTGTCTTAACCACTAAGCCATTTCTCTAGGCCAGTAGAAATATTTTTAAAAGGAGAAACCAAAAAGCACCTCCACATTTGCACTGTGGCACACACATCTCACACATATAAATAATTATACATATACTTTTTAAGAAAAGTAAACCTATTTGGTCCTTGGTAGAAACTGGCTGTGGTGGTTTGATTCAGGTGTCCCCCATAAGCTTAGGTGTTCTGAATGCTAGGTTCCCAACTGATGGAGATTTGGAAATTAACACCTGCTGGAGCCAGTGTATTGTTGGGAGCAGGCTTATGGGTGTTATAGCCAGTTTCCCCTTGCCAGTATTTGGCACATTCCCCTGTTGCTATTGTTTACCTTTTGTTGGCCAGGGGGTGATGTCCACCCTCTGATCATGCCACCTTTTCCCCCTACCATTGTGGAGCTTCCCCTCTCGTCTGTAAGCCAAAATAAACCTCTTTTTCCTACAAGCTGCTGTTGGTTGCGTGATTTCTACTAGCAATGTGAACATGACTACAACACTGGCTTAGGAACATGAAAGAAAGCTGAGATAATTCTCTGACTGGATAATGCTAATGACAATTTGTATTATTGTGTCTCTAGGCTTGTTTTCTAATGTATTTAATTTTCTAGGCCTCTTCTTTAAAGGATATAGTGAAAAACCATGCTTCTAGGAGATTTTTCAGAACATTTCATGAAGCCAAGTGAGCACACACATAGTCAATGCATGATATTGTACTTAAGGGGAGAAGCAGACTTGGCACAGGGTCATGAGTTCCAAGATTTCACTTAGTACTCTGGGATTCTTTGAAGACATTGCTTCAGTGTTTACTGCTGAGGTCAGCATGGCCTGAAAACTGTTACACATCCATGCGTCTCTTCTGGAGATGCATGTAAATGAACAGTCCTCCTTTGGGAAATAGCTAAGCTAAAGCTATATATATGCTCGAATGTTTAGATATAGGGCTGGAGAGATGGCAATTAAGGCACTTGCCTGCAAAACCTAACAATCAGGGTTCAGTTCCCCAGTAGCCATGTAAAGCCAGATGCACAAAGTGGCACATGTGTCTGGAATTCGTTTGCATAGGCTAGAGGTCCTGATGTGCCCATTCATTCATTCTCTCCCCTCCCCCCTCTCTCTCTCCTTGCAACTAAATACATAAAAATATATTTTAAAATGTTTAGGTATATACTGGGAGTCTACATGGCATTTGGAGTTTTGGAGGGAAGTGCTGTGTCAGAGAACATCTGATTTTGTCTATAAGAGGAGAGATGCTACATTGGGCCCCAGGATAGACATTCTGGTTTCTGTAAAGTTGGACATGCTAGATAAATGGGTTGAAGATCTCTGAAAGAGCTCTACATTTGTTTTTGAGGCAGGAATCTGGCTAGAAATTCTGTTTCCCAGAGGCTCTGATTTTGGGAAAAGACAGCTCTGAGCAAGTGATAGTAGTAGTGAGGCTCTGAGAAAGTTATACTCCCTCTAAAAGTGACAAAGAAAAATCTAATTTGCCTCCATTGAGTTTGATTGGTATTTAGCCAGTTCTTCCCCTACCCCTCTTGAGGTAGGGTGTCACTCTAGCTCAGGCTGACCTGGAATTCATTATGCAGTCTCAGGGTGGCCTTGAACTTATGGCAATCCTCCTCCTTACCTCCCAAGTGCTGGGATTAAAGGCATTCACCACCATGCCTGGCTTCAGTTCTCCACCACCCAGTTACTTAATATCTTACTGAACTAAAAGGTAAAAGAAATGATATTGTTGACCTTACAAAACTGTTGCTAGCCCTGGGCATGGTGGCGCATAGTGAATTCTAGGTGAGCCTGAGCTAGAGTGAGTCCCTGTCTCCAAAAACCAGACCAAACCAAACCAAACAAAAATCCTGCAGTTAGATTGACTTAGTCACCAAATATTCTTGAGTCACAGTTACATGTCAGTTACTGTACTGAGTCCTGAGAATACAGCAGGGAGCGAGATAATCAAGGTCCCTATCTGCATGGAGCCCACAGGCAAAAAACTGTTCCTCTCAGCTTACACAAGCCAGCCTGCCTGCTTCCCTAAAAAACGCCACCAACCCTTTCTGATGGCTTATATAAAAACATGCCTTTTATTTATTGAAATTAATAAATAGATTGTTGAATAGATGTTTTTATGTATACTTTGTGTGTTTGATTTGCATAATTTTGAAGATGCATTTGACCCCTTTAATCATAAAACCTGTCCCTGTCTTGGCCACTTCCCTTAGCCTGTAATGTTGAAGACAGTTTGGTAAGGCTTAGTGGATCTGCTCAGTGCATATGGCAATCCAAAATGTGTTTACTAAGGCACAGCAAGCTCTCAGAGCCATAGTGTGGCCAGCTGGCAGCATCCAGAGGGAACCAGCTTTTCTCTGTTGCTGTGTGGACATTTCTCCCTTCCTGAATTTAATCTCCTGGGTCAGATTCCAAGTTGTAACTTCAAAGCAGTGAACCAACTAGAGTGCTGCTAGTTAACCCAAGGCCCCAACACCGCTGGCGACCTCTTCCAGGGCCCTTCTTTCAGACACTTTGGGCTCTTTTTTATTTGAGGTATGTCCTCATACCTTAAATTGGAAGAGTGGTGGTTATAAATTTTGCTATCCAAAGTATATTGGAGCTGGGCATGGTGGTGCATGCCTTTAATCCCAGCACTCGGGAGGCAGAGGTAGGAGGATTGCCATGAGTTCAAGGCCATTCTGAGACTTCAAAGTTAATTCCAGGTCAGCCTGGACCCGAGTGAGACCCTACCTCTAAAAACAAAACAAAACAAAAAAGTATATTGGTTCTCTCTCTCCCTGTCTCTTTTTATCTCTGTCAGTCTCAACTAAATAAGTAAAAATTAACAAAAAAAAAATTTTAAGAGGGGGGCTGGAGAGATGGCTTAGCTGTTAAGTGCTTGCCTGTGAAGCCTAAGGTCCCCACTTCAAGGCTTGATTCCCCAGGACTCACGTTAGCCAGATGCACAAGGGGGCACACACGTCTGGATTTCGTTTGCAGTGGCTGGAGGCCCTGGTGTACCCATTCTCTCTTTCTCTCTCTCTCTCTCTGGCACTCTCAACTAACTAAATAAAAATGAACAAAAAATTATATTTAAAAAAGTGTATTGGAAGTTGGACATAAAAACAATGAGAGGGCTGTAATCTCAGCACTTGAGAAACTGAAGCAGGAGGATGGTCATGAGTTTGAGGTTGTCCTGGGTTGCAGACAAGTCTGAGCTACAATGGATAAATGTATTTATTATTGATTAATAGAAGAATCAAGGCTAAGCCATGCATGGTGGTGCACACCTTTAATCCCAGCACTTGGGAGGCAAAAGTAGGAGGATTATAGTGAGTTTGAGGCCACCCTGAGACTACATAGTTAATTCTAGGTCAGTCTGGGCCAAAGTGAGACCCCACCTCAAAAAAAAAAAAAATTAAAGGCTAAGTTACTGGTTGACATAGTTAATGTGTAAGACTCAGCTCTGCAAATTCTGTGGCGTGAGTGTACAAAGAGGTAATGATTTTTTTTCCCCACGTACTTTTGCAGGGCACAGTCTATATTCATCAGCCAAGCTTTAATCTGATCTCTTTTCCAGCCATAAGTCTTCCAGCTTGCCTGGCCTTTTAAAAAAATTTTTTTTTAAATTTATTTACTTGAGAGAGAGAAAGAGGCAGAGAGGGAGAGAGAGAGAGAATGAGAGAAAGAATGGGTATACTAGGGCCTTCAGCCACTGTAATCAAACTCCAAACACTCCTGATGCCACCTTGTGCATCTGGCTTATGTGGGTCCTGGGGAATTGAACCTGGCTCCTTTAGCTTTGCAGGAAGTGCCTTAACCACTAAGCCATCTCCCCATCTCCCCAGCTCTTGCCTGGCCTTTTTGTTAAGCACTATTAGGCTGTACCATGTCCTTTCATATTATTGAACTTCTTTACCCTCTACCTCCAAGTCCTAATTCATCAAATGCTAACCCTATCTTTGAAGCCTTCTTGGTGTTTGTTCCCTCCTCTTCCTCTTTGCCTTTCTTTTTTTTTTTTTAAATTTTTTGTTTGTTTTTATTTATTTATTTGAGAGCGACAGAGAGAGAAAGGCAGAGAGAGAGAATGGGTGTGCCAGGGCCTCCAGCTGCTGTAAACAAACTCCAGCTGCGTGCGCCCCCTTGTGCATCTGGCTTATGTGAGTCCTAGGGAATCAAGCCTTGAACTGGGTCCTTAGGCTTCACAGGCCAGCACTTAACCACTAAGCCATCTCTCCAGCCCTTCTTTCATTTTTGAAACAGAGCTTTATATAGCCACTGCTAACCTCGAACTCACTGTATAGCCCAGGCTGGCTTTGAACTTCGGCCTTTGCCTCTTAAGAGCTGGGATTATAAGCATTTGCCACCATGCCTGGCTCTGTTCTTCTTCATTCTTTCAGTCTCTCCCCAAGGTTTCCCAAACCCACTGTTAGTGTCTGTCCTGTGGCACACATCATACACTGACTTGTAATGACAATGCCTTGGACTGTCGACACCTTGAGGTAAAAAGGACTTACACATTGATCTTCATGACCTCTGAGTACCCAACTCAGTGAATTTGTTAACATTAGTGCTCGAACTGTTCTAGTCATTGTCTAACCAATTATCTACATTACTGCTTGTCACAATGACATCATGAGAGTTACATCATTCCTGTTTCACAGTTGAGAAAATGAGTCACAGAAAGGCCA
Source organism: Jaculus jaculus (assembly GCF_020740685.1). Lineage (NCBI taxonomy): Eukaryota > Metazoa > Chordata > Mammalia > Rodentia > Dipodidae > Jaculus > Jaculus jaculus. Next base: position 121,354,513 of record NC_059109.1, on the reverse strand, counting down.
AAGATCTTGCCCAAAGCTACAAAGCTAATTGAGTGGTAGAGTTGTGGTTTGAAGACTGGCAAGCAGTCAAGAGTCAGGACTTCCAAACAGCATGCTGTAGTGCTTATGCTCTCTATTGTGTTCCATTGTGGCATGCCAACGGCCTGTGTTCATGGAACACCAGCTGTGTGCAGACCCTGGGCTCTGTTATGTATTATCTCTGCTCCTCATACAAAGCTCATGTGACACATGTAATTATCCATAGATGAAGAAACTCAAGTTCAGAGGAGTTGGGATTAAGTATTTTATACTCAAGCAATATTGCAGTGTGGCTTATTATTAACCAATGAATATGGAAATACAGGAAAAACTGTAGGAAGAGGGCTCAAGAAGGTAATTAGTATGCATTGAGTATCTACCGTTTTGTAGTATGATTTTCCCCAACATTTTAGTATAGAAATATTAAAAAGATGCAAGGTGCTGAGCGTGGTGGCACACTCCTTTAATCCCAGCACTTAGGAAGTAGAGGTAGGAGGATCGCCATGAGTTTGAGGTCAGCCTGAGACTACATAGTGAATTCTAGGTCAACTTGAGCTCGAGTGAGATCTTACCTTGAAAAACAAAACAAAAATAAATAAATAAATAAATAAAAAGATGCAAGAATATTATTGTAAGAAACCATTAGCTCAGTACTGTGTGTGAACCATTAATATTTTACCTCATGTACTTTCTGTCTCCCTAATCAGCCATCTGTTGGTCATGTTTTCTTAAATCTATTTTATTTTATTATTTATTTATTTGAAAGGGGGTCAGGCAGAGAGAAAGAGAGAGAAAATGAGCACGCCAGGGTCTTCAGTCACTGCAAACTTCAGACACATGTACCACCTTGTGCCTATGGCTTACATGGATGCTGGGGAATCAAACCTGGGTCCTTTGGCCTTGCAAGCAAGCACCTTAACTGCTAAGCCATCCCTCCAGCCCTGGCATGTTTTTGATTCATCCTGCCTCTTAGTTGTTCTGAAGGCATATCACAAAGTAGAGGTCGTTGCTTGTTTACAAGGTTTTTTGAGGTAAGGTTTGTGCATTGCATTAGTTAAATTTTGACTGCACATTTACTTTGTGTGTGTGTGTGTGTGTGTGTGTGTGTGTGTGTGTACACATGTGTAGAGGTCAGAGAACAACCTTGGATGTCAGTTCTCTCCTTCCACCTTGACTGAGAGAGGGTGTCTCATTCACCACTTCATTCACTGGGTCAGTTAGTCTGCAAGTTTCCAGGAAATTCTCTGGTGTCTGCCTCCCATCTTGAAATAGGTGCTGTGTGATTACAGATGCACACTACTGGAGCTAGTGCTTTATGTGGGCTTTAGGGAGCCGAACTCAGGTACTCTTGCTTGCATAGTAAGTGTTTTATCCAGCCCTGCGTGTATATGTGTGTGTGTCATAGAATACATGTGGAGGCCACAGTGTAACATCAGCTACTGGTCCTTCCTGCTGCCTTGTTGGAGACAGGGTTTCTTTGCTGTTCACTGCTGCACATGCCTTGTCAGCTTTGCCTGAAGGCTACCGGGGATTTCTGTCTCGGCCTCTTGGCTCATCATAGGAGTTTCCACTGGCTTACAGATGTGTAAGCTGCTGTGTCTGGCTTTATGTGGGCTTTATGTGGGGATTTGAACTCAGGTTTCATGTTTATGCAGCAACTGGTTTTACCCATAGAACCATTTCCCCAGCCCCGTTTGTTTGGTTTTGACAAGTGTGTGCATCTGTATAACCCTAAATTCCTACCAAGATAGTTTTATTACCCAGAAAGGTACCTCATGCCTTTTTCTGGTCAGTTCTCATCCTCACTTCTGTTAGACTATCCTCTTTTTATACCGTTTTTTATGCCTTGTTCTAAAAGAATTTAAGATGACTCATTCAGATTGATAAAATATAACAGGAAAACAAGTAAATGGAAAAAAGAAACTAAAAAAACAATATGAAATAACACTGATAGATGCCTGAGAATGTTTATAAGTAATGTATTGCTTAATCCTCATGAGGATGCAAACTATTCCTGTCTTATAGATAGAAAGTCTGTATGCTTGTGTTGCTAATAAGCAATCAGAACTCTTTGACTTTAGAGTCTATACTTTTCTCACTTTAGCTTTTAAAGGCAAGACAGTGGAATTTTAAATTTTTTTTCAAATTTTTATTAATAACTTCTATGATTATAAAAAACATCCCATGATAATACCCTCCCTTCCCCCACTTTCCCCTTTGAAACTCCATTCTCCATCATATCCCCTCCCCATCTCAATCAGTCTCTGTTTTATTTTGATGTCATGATCTTTTCCTCCTCTTATGATGGTCTTGTGTAGGTAGTGTCAGGCACTGTGAGGTCATGGATATCCAGGCCATTTTGTGTCTGGAGGGAGCACGTTGTAAGGAGTCCTACCCTTCCTTTGGCTCTTACATTCTTTCCGCCACCTCTTCCGCATTAGATCCTGAGCCTTGGAAGGTGTTAGAGATTTTGCAGTACTGAGCACTCCTGTCACTTCTTTCCAGCACCATGATACCTTCTGAGTCATCCCAAGGTCACTGCCATCTGAAAAGAGAAGATTCTCTACCAAAAGTGAGAGTAGCATTAATACACAGGTATAAACATTAAGAGAAGTGCTTACTGGGCAGTTTGGTGAGCATAGTACATACATTTAACCAGACAGCAACAGATATTACACCCCTAGGGCTCATGACTACCCCTGTTGTAGGTTTTCAGTATCAGGGATGTATTCCCTCCCATGGAGAAGGCCTCCAGTCTAATTAGAGGGCAGTTGGTTTCCACCACGACAGATGTGCCACTGTTGCACCCATTGGCTTGTTTGGCCTGGCTGGCCAAATCTAAGGCTTGCAGTGTCCACTGTTGCATGTCTTCACTGCTGATTTCTTTTTCTCCCATTGAACTGCATGCAGAATGGCTTCTTCCAGCTTTCTGTCAGCTGGTCTACATGGAGGAGGTTCTCTGTTCAGTTCCAGCAGGATTTCTCAGTGGCCTTGCAGCCCAAGTATGTGGAGTCTTCAGCAATAGGGTCTCACCATCTCTTCCTAGCGAGAAACCAAGGGCCTTAGCAATGGCCTATAATGTTTTGGGGACATAAGGGACCTCCCTGGCCAACAACTCACTGGAAGGTATCCCATCCCTGGCACTGAAAGTTTTCTAGCAACAATCTATACAGCTCCTGCGTGTTCCATTGTCCAAAAATGTAGGATTCCATATGATTTATTTATATCCTCTTAGATTTTGATTAGCCCTCCCTCCACCTTTCCTTTACTTAATCTCTTCCCCTGACCTCACTTTGGGCCTTTTCACCCCCATTAATCTATTCTTCTACTTACATATATACAGTACCATCCTATTAAGTACCCCCCTCCCTTCCTTTCTCCTTTCTTTATATGTCTTTTCTAGCTTACTGGCCTCAAGACAGTGGATTTTTGTTGTTGTTTCTGGTTTTTGAGGTAGGGTTTCACTCTAGCCCAGGCTGACCTGGAATTCACTATGGAGTCTCAGTGTGGTCTCGAACTCATGGCGATCCTCCTACCTCTGCCTCCCGAGTGCTGGGATTAAAGGTATGTGCCACCACACCTGGCTAAGACAGTGGATTTTTTTTTTTTTCCATGCAGAAACAACTCGCTTTATTACTCTGAGCAGTTGCCTATCTCATGTTGGGGACAAAGGTAGGGATTTTAGGATGGGGGGAGAGGTAGGGGCCAATAGTAAACTTTAACTATTGAAATGGTAATTACAATTGCCGTGCGGAGGTAGCAGGCCAGAAGCCATTAGGCATCTTGCTGAGTTATAGCTGGCCAGAGACAGGTCGCCAAACTTTAGCTAGGTGTTATGAGCATGTAAGGACCAGCATATGGTCCAGGGCCAGTTTAGGATAAACAAGTTTTTTTTTTGTGAGAGTAAAAAATGCAAAGTCAAAGCTTGTAAGCTAAACTCTGTGTGCAGTACATAGTAGAGATTAGCAGATGTGTGTGTGAAACTATTAGATAAGCATTGAAAGGTATAAAAACCCCAGCTGCTCAGCAACCATTGTCTCAGTCTCCCCGACACTATGACTGACTGAAAGGCTACTCAGCAGTCCTGACTAAGACCCCCGCGAGTACATCACCGATCCGAATTCATCAGCCCGACACTCTGTCCGAATGCTGTCCGAATGATCATCCATAAGCTAAAGCACTAGTTTACACCAGCGGACCAAGACTCGGCTGGAAGCGCAGGAACCGGAAAAAACGTTGCAGCTCGAACTTCGCGTTGTCAGGCTGTAAAACATCGTAAAGCATCACAGCTCAAATCTCGCGTTGTCAGGTCGTATACATGTTAGACTCGTTAGAAATATTCCTGTGTTAGTAGCGATGAATATACCTTGGTTATATATTATATTAGCTATAATATTATTTGTGATAGTTTGGACTTGCTTGTGTGTGACTTTCATCCCAGTAAACTCCTTTGTGAGTATACCAGTGTCTGAGTATCATTGACCTTCGCCGGCGGAATCCTCTCAACCAATCATCTTTGAGAGTGCTCACGACACTAGGCTCAGGAAGTTCCACTAGGCCTCATGCCTGGGCCTTTCAGGGCCCAACATCTCCCCCTTTTGTTTTTGTAAGAGCATTGGTCACCGTGGCCCTGTCTTAGGTTGTCCCCCTCTGGGGATCTTACCCGTCATTGAGTACCAGGTGTTTAGCTTACTGAGAACCCACTCCATGGCCTGTCTTAGGTTGTCCCCTCTGGTGATCTTACCCGTCATTGGTCATATGGAGGGCAGGGGAGGTGGCAGTGGGTTATTTGAGGAACTTAATTCCTGAGTTGCCAGCCTAAGACAGTGGATTTTTAAAAAGAGCTTATTTTAAAGGTCAATACAGTTTTTTAATTTATTTTATTTTATTATCATTATTACTTTTTGTTTTTTTTTAATTTTTTGTTTATTTTAATTATTTATTTGAGAGCTACAGACAGAGAGAGAAAGAGGCAGAGAGAGAGAGAGAGAGAATGAATGGGTGCGCCAGGGCTTCCAGCCACTGCAAATGTACTCCAGACGCGTGTGCCCCCTTGTGCATCTGGCTAACGTGGGTCGTGGGGAATCGAGCCTTGAACTGGGGTCCTTAGGCTTCATAGGCAAGTGCTTAACCACTACACTCTCTCTCCAGCCCTTTTTTTTTTTTTTTGTTCAGTTTTTATTTATTTGAGAGTGACAGGCACAGGGAGAAAGACAAATAGAGGGAGAGAGAGAGGATGGGCGTGCCAGGGCTTCCAGCCACTGCAAACGAACTCCAGATGCATGTGCCCCCTTGTGCATCTGGCTAACATGGGACCTGGGGAACCAAGCCTCGAACCGGGGTCCTTAGGCTTCACAGGCAAGCGCTTAACCACTAAGCCATCTCTCCAGCCCTTTTGTTTGTTTTTTGAAGTAGGGTCTTGCTCTAGCCCAGGCAGACCTAGAATTCACTATGTAGTCTCAGGCTGGCCTTGAACTCAGTTATCCTCCTACCTCTGCCTTCTGAGTGCTGGTATTAGAGGCATGCATCACCATATCCAGCTTTAAATGTCAATATGCTTTTAAAAAATATATAATGAAAATTTATTTTGTGGTATTTTCCTTACTGATATTTTAAATTAGATTAAAATATAATAATATTTCGTGCAAAATAAAAACCTAGAAGTATTTAGGTATCTGCCATACATGATTTGGCTATTTTTTTCATCTCAAACATTTTTAAAAGTAGGATAAAAATGATAAGGTCTGCTGTATTCTTCACTTATCTTGAGTCTCATAAATGTTAGGTCAACTGCCAGTTTTTTTTCTCAAAGATGTATGTCACTTGTGCCTAAATATGGAACATTTCATGAATTTGGATGTCATCCTTGTGCAGGGGCCATGCTAATCTTCTTTGTGTCATTCCAATTTTAGTATATGTGCCTCCGAAGCGAGCACTCAATATAATTTTAAATAATTTCTTTGCCAGGTAGTCCTCATTTAGTTTATTATTCTGGTCAAAATTATCTTTATTGGTATTATTAACATATTTTGTTTGGATATATCATATGCTGGCACCCTCTTTTCCTTCATGCCGGCCCCCATTCCACTGCAGACCCTCAGTGGGATTGTAGGTATTGCCCATGGAGTTGTGGGTTGTGCGTTGTGTGAGCACCGTTTTTTTTTTTTTGAGGGGAGAATGCCTCTGGGCATGATGTCTCAACCGGTGGCTCTTACAGTCTTTCTGCTCCCTCTTCCACCAAATTCCCTCAGTTGTGGTGAGTTTTAAGTCTACTTCAATGATGAGCTCTTAGTAGCCTCTGGATTTCTGCTTTGGTAAGTGTTGAGTGTCCTCAGGGACTGTCTTCTTCACTCTGGCGCTGATTGTCAGACTCACCATGGAAGCAGCACTCCGTGGTCTCAGCTGTGGCTTGGCTACAGTGCAAAGGGCAGCTTATCTCCTTGGGTCTTGCTACTCTGCATATGCACCCTCCTAAGCAGCGGATCTGAGAGTTGGGGACCCCCTAGTTTTAAATAATTTTAAAATTGTATTACCTCATCTTTTTTTTTGTTTGTTTGTTTTTGAGGTAGGGTTTTACTCTAGTCCAGGCTGACCTGGAATTGGCCTTGAACTCAAGCGCTCCACCTACCTCTGCTTCCCAAGTGCTGGGATTAAAGATGTGCACCACCATGCCTGGCTTGTTGATAGTTTAGCCATAGAAAATCCTAAGGGTAGGTCATTGGAATAGAGTATCTTGTAGTCCTTGTAGCACCTTAAAGTTAAGGTTGATTTTGAATTATTTTATGTGACCCTACAAATATGGTTCCATGTCTTTGGAGAAGAAAACAGCTTTGTAGGACTGGTGATAGAAAATGTAGTCTTAAAAAGTGACAGCTAAGTGTGGCGCTAGCCACATCAACCAGGAAACATCTGTATGTGGAAGACTCTTGATTGGGGCCTTCACAGGGTTCACTTAATTAGTTGTATCAAGAAGAGTGAAAATACTGTTTGATAAAAAGAATTCTACCTTAGTGCTTGGGGGAAGATCACAAGTGTGAGACTGACTGGGCCTGCTTAGCTAGATTCTGTATCCAGAAATTCTTTAAGTCTCTCCAGTAGTCATCACTGTTAAATAAGTCACCTTTACCACACTCTCCATGGCTCAGGGAATGTTGCAGAAGGTGGGGGCAAAAGAGTATATGAACCAGAGGATGGGGAGGAGTATTTGAGATGCTAGGTTCTGGACACAGGTGGCTGCTACTTCCTAACCTCACAATGGCTGGTTTTCTCTACAAGACCTGTACAGTATTGACCTCATTAATATTTCAACATAGATAGAGGGGGAAAAGTAAAATAGAATATGGGCTGGTTGGAAAGTAGAAAGAGTTCATTGGAAGGGGAGGAGGGGATTATGATGAAATTACATTATATTCATGTATGAAAATTGTCAATAAAAAGTTTAAAAAATTTTAAAGAATCATAATCTCTAATAGGAAATAATTGGGATAATATTGCTTCTGTGTTCACTGCTGAGTCTCCTTTTAAAGAGACATGGTGGGGACTGGAGAAGATTGCTCAGTGGTTAAAGGTATTTGCTTATAAATAGGGATTGGAGCCAGGCTTGGTGGCACATGCCTTTAATCCCAGCACTTGGGAGGCAAAGAGGATTGCCATGAGTTCAAGGCCACCCTAAGACTATATAGTGAATTCTAGGTCAGCCTGGGTTAGAGCAAGACCCTACCTCAAAAAAACCCAGAAAAAATAATTAAAATAATAAATAAATAAGTAAATAGGGATTGGGCATAGAGGAGTGTAGAAGAACTGATTCCTTTGAGGTTTCTTACATGAAATGCCAGAAAAGTGATGGGACCTGTTATAAAATAGGAAGGTTGTCACAAAGTCCCTGTATAAAGTTAAGAGACTCTGAAAAAGGGAAGATGGACATTTAGTATAAAACTGAAGAATTACTTCTGGACTCTGGCCTCTAGCATGGTGGAATGATAGCTGTGTTTTGGCTGTGTTAGGACAGGGATCACCAAGAATTGTTTCTGTGGTCTTGAGTGGTGGAGTGAGGATACGCTAGAAAGACCCATGGAGACCTAGAGAGTGACTCTGAAGACCCGTAGAAGTGAGGCAGGTTTAACTGGCTGTGCTCGCTCTACTCTCTCTTCCCTTCTCTCTCCCCTCAACGATACTGTCTATTTTTCACCCTCTGCTCTTTGGATCTCATACCCAGAGATTGCAAAAAGATCCTTTCTGGTCTTCGCTCTTTGTCTGCGATCCTCTGGAGGGCAGGGGATGAAGAGTGGAAGGCATCCAACTCACTATTAGAAATATCCACGTTAGGGACTGGAGAGAGAGATGGCTTAGTGGTTAGGGTGCTTGCCTGCAAAGCCAAAGAACCCAGGTTTGATTCCCCAGGACCTATGTAAGCCAGATGCACAAGGTGGCACATGTGTCTGGAGTTCATTTGCAGTGGCTGAATGTCATGGTGCACCCATTTTCTCTCCCCTCCTACCTCTTTCTCTCAAATAAATAAAAATAAAGCATTTTAAAAGAAAGATCCATGTTAAAGATCCTACCAGTGATAAAGACTAGTCCTCCCCCAGACAGCAGCACAGTCATCCTTAACAGACTGTGTCAATTAAAGAAAAAAGTAAAATAACAGTGTGTTTTGATTGCAGAAGCCATTTTTTGGTAGATAACCTGAAAAACATAAGAACTCATAATGAAGATAATTGAGATTCCTATTATTCATATCTGGTTAGTATTCTTCAGCAACTTCCTTAGAATTGCTTATATACAGTGTGAAGCCATCCCATATATTTCAATCTTGCCTCTATAGTATTTATTTACATATCATATCTTAATAAATATATTCTAAATTTATGTATCATTAAAATTATTCATAAGCATCATTTTAAATAGTCATTGATAAGCTATCTGTTATATGGACCATACGCTAGCTTAATTATTTTATTTAATTGGATGTGAGCTTCTTGTAAACAGCATATAGTTATGTTGTATTTTTTTGTAGTTAACCAATTTCAGACTTTTAAAAGTATATTTAGATCTTTATATTTAAGGTAATTATTGTATTATCAAGATTCTAATTTGCCATTTTATTGTTTTATATTCATCATTGTTTTCTTGCCTTTCTTTTAGTTACTTGGCCATTTTCAGGATTTTATTTTTCCTTTTCACAGTGTTTTTTAAAAATATTCTTATTTTTATTTATTTATTTGACAGAGAAAGAGCGAGAGAGAGAGAGAGCGCGAGAATGGGCACACCAGGGCCTCCAGCCATTGCAAATGAACTCTGGACACGTGCGCCCCCTTGTGCATCTGGCTAACATGGGTCCTGGGGAATCAAACCTGGGTCCTTTGGCTTTGCAGGCAAACACCCTGACCACTAAACCATCCCTCCAGCTCTTCACAGTGTTTTTGAATGTGTCTCTGCATCTTTTTCTTAGCGGTTGCTCAGGGCATTACAGTATACATGTGTGACTTATGCAGTCTGTTGTTTCAACATTTTATCATTTTGAGGAAAATACAGAAACCTTACTTTCCTCTTGGCCCCTGCCTTCTGCTTTTTACCTGTAACTGGCTTGCGTGCCATGTTGTGTTGTGTTGTGTTGTCATGTCATGTCACGTTATGATGTTCTGTTTCAGTCAGCACACATGATCTACAAACTCACGAGGAACTGCATGGTCTGTGTTACTGCTTTTTCCTTTGTTCATCCTTTGTTACCAGTGCGCTCAGATTTCTTCTCATCGTTCATTTTGTTTGAAGGGCAAGCATTCTTTGTTCATACAAGAATAGGTTTTCCAGTGACACGTTATTTTGTTTTTATTTATTTATTTAAGATTGTTCTTTTTACCTCCAGCATGGAAGCATAGTTTTATCAGGTATGGAATTAATGGTTGGCAATTCTGTTCTTTAAGTGTGGAAAATGTTATGCCACTTTGTTCTGACCTTGATGACTTCAGGTAAGAATGTGTTGTCATTTGAATTGTTTTTCCTTTATAGGTATGCATATTGGTTATTTTCCCCCTATTTTAAGAGATTTCTATTTGTCTCCAGTTTTCACAGATACAGCTGTAATTTGTCTTGGTCTGGATTTCTTTGATTTTATCCTATTTGAGATTTATTCAACTTCTTGAATCTGTAATAATATTGTTCATCAAATTTGTTTTAGTTTTCAGTCATCTTTTTTTTCTGAAGTTTTTTTTATGAGAGAGAATTGGTTCACCAGGGCTTCCAGCCACTGAAGTCAAAGTCCAGATGCATGCTCCACCTTGTGCGCATGTGAGACTGTATGTGTTTGAGTCACCTTGTGCATCTGGCTTATGTGGGACATGGAGAGTCAAACAAATGGGTCCTTAGGCTTTGTAGGCAAGCATATTAATTGCTAAGCCATTCTCTAGTCTGCCATCATCTTTTTAAAAAAATATTTATTTGCAAGGGGGGAAAGGGGGGGAGGGAGGGAGGGAGAGAGAGAGGGAGAATGGGTGCTCTAGAGCCTCTAGCCACTGCAAATGAACTCTAGATACATGTGTCACTTTGTGCATTTGGCTTATATAGGTCCTAGAGAATTGAACCTGGGTCCTTAGGCTTTGTAGGCAAGCATTTTAGCTGCTAAGCCATCTCTCCTGCCTCCCAATATCTTTTTGAATGCTCCTGTAGGTGTAGTCTTTCTTGTTTTCTTCTTTATCTGATAATTATTATTTCACAATTGCCTGTGACTCTTTTGTTTTCAGCTCATCATTATTATTAATTTCTTCTTATTCCACCCCCTTCTCTTTCCTCCTTCCTCCATCTTCCTGCTCTTGGAAAAGTTTTGTTGATCTGTCATGCCATCAAGTTCACTGATTTGTTCTCTCCATCCTATTCTGTCTGAGTCCATTAAGCAACTTTTATTTAAATTTCTGTTAGTATATCTTTCAGTACCATAATTTCCATTTGGTTCTTTTGTTAATATTTTATTTTTATTTATTTGAGAGAGGGAAAGTGGGGGAGAGAGAGAGAATATGAGAATGGGCACACCAGGGCTTCCAGCCACTGCAAATGAACTCTAGATGCATGCGCCACATTGTGCATCTGCCTTACGTGGGTACTGGGGAATTGAACCAAGGACCTTTGGCTTTGCAGGCAAGTGCCCTAACCACTAAGCAATAGCTCCAGCTCTATTTGGTTCTTTTCTATGACTTCTATTTCTTTGACAAATTAACATTATTTTTCATATATTTCAAAAGAATTTGTGAGACAAGACAGGTGTGGTGGCAGAGGCCTGTAACCTTGGCATCCTGAGACTGAGCTAGGGTTTGAGTTTAACATTAGCCTGCAGCTACATAATAAGATCCTGTCTCCAAAAAAAGAAAAAGAAAGAAAGAAAGAAAGAAAAAAAGAAGCAAGCAAACAAACGAACGAACAAAAAAGAACTTGTAGCTGGGTGTGGTGGCACATGCCTTTAATGCCAGCACTTGGGAGGCAGAGGTAGGAGGATCACCATGAGTTCAAGGTCACCCTGAGACTGCATAGTGAATTCCAGATCAGCCTGGGCCAGAGTGAGACCCTACCTCAAAAAAAAAAAACAAAAAAAAACTTGCAATTTGTTTGTTGAGACACTTTTATGATGGTGCCCCTGGCATTCATTGATTGCCTTTTGACACATTCAGGTTGTCATTTTCTTGGTTTGTCTTATATCAAGTGATTTTTTTCAGATATGTTTTGAGCAGTTTATAATATTAGTCTTCTGTTAGTAGATATCATCCAGTTTACGTTTTATGGCCCCAACTTGTAAGTGTTCTTGATGTGCTTGGTTAATTTTGTTCTGCTGGGGCTCACACTTGTCTTTGCTGACACAGTCTAGGAGAATGAGGAATCCACCCAGGCTATGCTATCTGGTATCTTTTGGAGGGAGAGGAAGTCTGTCCTGCTGGGATGAAGAGTACTTCTTGGGGGCTGTATTGTAGGGAAGGTGAGAGTATTTCCCCAGACTGACTGACTTTTAGTGGGATCCTGAGGTACCCTGCTAGTTGGTGTTGGCAGCTAGCCTTATGTTGTCAGTAGATGCCATTCAGCCATAGGCAGCCTTCTATTACTAGATTGGGGGTTGGGAAATATCAAGCTTGCCTCATTTTTCTGTTGTATGAAGGGGGGTGGGTAACAAGATAGCCAGCTGCTATGTTGTCTGTCTAGTTCTGGGGTCTCTTAACTAGTTCATTTTCCTTTTCCCTATCTTTCCAACTTCTCTGGTTGGCTTTTGTGTTGTCTCCAGAGTTTGTAATTGTACTTAGAAGGAGGTGGGTAGAGAAATGAGTTTATAACATCTCATTGGGTCCATGACAGTGATCTGTTTAATTATTCGTCTTTTAGATTATGTGATTGTTTTGAGTGGTAAAACTTTAGATATCATGAGGGGGTAAGGGGTTTGAGGAGGAGGCCTTCCAACAGCCTCAGAATCTAAGAGGTTTTCTACTCCGCAGGCCCATGGACTTGGACCTGGTTAGTCACCCAGTAGAGGTTATTTGTCCTCTGCTCGCTGGGCTGGTGATGTCAGCTCTGGGTGTGCTTTCAAGGCAGCTTGCTTGTTCTTATGTCACTGAACAGTGCAGTCTGTCATACTTCTAGCACAATTAAAATAGACTCTTGCTTTTGTAGGATCCTTTCTTAGCCTTTTGGTCAGTACTATCTGTTAGCAAGGATCTTATTTTAAATTCAACTATATAAATCATGTTTGTCATTTAACTATAAGAGTAATTACTTTTAATCTTTAACTGTAAGATTACTTTTTATGTGAGCACTTTTATTTGAAGACTGCAAATCAATGGCAAAAGTTTTTCATAAATGAGTGAGAAGAAAGTTTTGTTTGCTACCTACAAATGAGAAATTTGAGGCCATTTCAGTTCTCTTAGAGTAAATGTGTTTTAAAAAAATCAGAAGAAGATATCCTTAACAGTATAGCCATGGGCCACTTTGTATAGTGTACAATAATAGTTCTGCACAAATAATTCAGGTTAAAATTGTATACTATTTATTCCCACCCATTTCCTTTATTGGCTGTGACACACAGGAATTACGCCCATTGCTTGACTAACCTTTGTGACCTTTTGTTACTTGGCTATAAATTGACTTGGGTCTTTTGCAAAAACACTGGGGGGGCGATCTTTTTGTTAGAACCCAGCCAATTCCTGCCTCAGAGCAGAACAGTTTGTTCTCTTGAAGAAATGAGCCAGTTCAGTGAACAGAAAAACAGCTATAAACTGGCATCGCCAAAAACTGCAAGTGATTGCCTACATTCATTCCACAGAGTGAGGGCCTTAGAAACAGGTTTTTTTAGAAAGAGAGAGAGTGTGAGTTTTGCACTCCACTGGCTTTAGGTAAAGGTAAAAGTTAATTGATGTGTTAGATAGACTGCATTCTAACCACATAAAAGGGGCTTTGCTTCCTGTGCTGTTTTTTTCTTTCTTTCCCGAAGTAGGGTCTCTCTCTGGTTCAGACTGACCTGGAACTAACTATGTAGTCACAGGATGGTCTCAAACTCATGGAGATCCTCCTACCTCTGCTTCCTGAGTGCTGGGATTAAAGGTGTGCACCACCGCATCTGGCCTGTGTATTTAAATACATGTGGATCATGTATTTTGATCAAATCCCCTTCCATCATCTTCTGTTAGCCCCTATCTCCGATCCCTTTACTAAACCCCTTCTTCTTTCTAACTAGCCTCTTCTATACTTTTTTTTTTTTTTGGTGACCCACTGAGTTTAGTTAGTGTTGCCTGCATGAACATGAGTGGGAGATTGTTTGTCAGAGCACGTGGATCCTCCCAGTGGCTCCACCACTGCAGAAATGCCTCCTTCTCTCCCAGCCGCCAACAACCGCCACTAACTCCCAGGGAAGGATGGTGGCCTCATGCCCTCCCTCCTCCATCATCAGAGATGGAATGTTGATGGGTTCCATAGTGTGGGAATCTTGTGCAGGCTGTCCTGTCAATGTTGGGACAGCTGTGTCACAGCATCAACATTTTAACATTTTCAACAGGAATGAAGAATTTCCCCCCGTCTGCTTCCATAGTCCCTTCAGACTGTGCTTGAGCGTGTTGCTCTGGCATTTTATCAGACCTGCCCATCATGCCAGGAGACCTCTGTTCAGCCATACCAGTACTCCCCAAAAGACTGCACTAGGCCAGACTGAGTGTTATTTAGCCTCCAGAGAATTAGAAGAAAGCATGAAAAACTAGTGCATGCCAGTGGCAGGTGCAGGAATAAAACAAACATACATGATAGTATTTGAGGGCTGGAGAGATGGCTTAGCGGTTAAGGTGTTTGCCTGCAAAGCCAAAGGACCTGTGTTCCATTCTCCAGGACCTATGTAAGCTAGTTACACAAGGTGGCGCATATGTCTGGAGTTTGTTTGCAGTGGCTACAGGCCCTGGTGTGCCCATTCTTCCCTCCTCCCCCTCCTCTTTCTCTCTCTCTGCCTCTTTCTCTCAAATAAATAATAATAATAATAATATTTTTAAAAGATAGTATTTGACAGAATGAATGACAGAAGTGGAGGCATTTGAATAAGGTTTGGAGATTGTTTGGGAGTCTGCCGTGTATGTGGCAGAAAGGTTTCTGGGGCTGCAGGAGGTACTTTAGGTACCCTTCAATGCCACCTTTGCAGTGCATTCAATAAAATAAAATATAATACAGTAAAAGAAGTTTCTGGGTAGAGAGGAACAGATGTGAAGTTGAAGAATGGTGACACAGCCTAGGTACTAAAAGTAGAATTATACTGGGGTATCTTGGATATAAAGGAAAAGGAGTGAGACTGGAGAACAACAGGTTTTTTGGACACTACATATCTCAGGTATCAATGAAACAGCCTGGCATTTATCCTGTAGGCCATAGAGCTGTGGAAATGCTTGGAAAGGGAGATTGGCCTGGGCAGAAGTTGGTTTGCAAGGAACTGTGAGCTCGGAAAGGACTGGTTGGACCAGACTAAGGAAAGACTATGAACCAAATTTAAGTGGGGTCCTGCGTGGAGTTTCTAGAGACAGTGAGTGCTCTGTGTGCTGGAAAGGCTGGTATGGTTGTGACTCAGAGGACCATATAGGGAGGACAGGTTGGTGCAGATCACTGAAGCTTGCAGCTTGTTCTACCATACACAGCCTTGTAGACATATTCTTCATAAAAGCTTATGCCTATAGACACCCATTCTACTAATACTTAGATAAAAGTGTTAATGCTGGGCTGGAGAGATGGCTTAGCGATTAAGGTACTTGCCTGCAAAGCCTAAGAACCCATGTGTGACTCACTAGATCTCGCGTAAGCCAGACGCACAAGGTGATGCAATGTAAGGTGGTGTACATGTCTGGAGTTTGATTTCAGTGGCTGAAGGTCCTGGTGTGTCAATTCTCTCACTTTCTCATTCTCCAAAAAAAATTATGAAAAAGTATTAATGCTAATGGTTTTATTAATGCTAATTAATACTAACATTTGCAAGCCAGAATTTCTTTTCCTTCTTAAGTTACTATAATACATAAACCTCAGATATATATTTTCATTTCTTAAAATCTCATTATTATAAAAAATTACTTTGGAGGAATGCTCAATCAGTTTGGCAGAATGTATATTGAATGTATTTAACTTTAGAGGTAATTTTAATTGTGTAAGTGTATGTGTAGTAAATCATATGACAAAAAACTAGCTTTCAGAAACTAGAGACCTGCTTCAGACTAACATTAACTGATGAGGTAATCTTTAGTAAACACATGCTTTAAGAGGTCTCAGGAAACCCATGTTTTTTGTTTTTGTTTTTGTTTTTCAAGGTAGGACTTCCCTCTAGTTCAGGCTGACCTGGAATTCACTATGTAGTCTCAGGGTGGCCTTGAACTCACAGCGATCCTCCTACCTATGCCTCCTGAGTGCTGGGATTAAAGGTGTGCACCACCATGTCCAGCTTGAAACCAATGTTTTTCAGGTAACAGTACCTGATAAAGAAGTTTATTGTCAGAATGCAGCTGAGAGAAGGCCCAAGACAGATGAGCGATTCTCTCTGTGCAGCATTCACCCTTCAGTAATGAGCAGGACTCCAGGATTAGGTCCTAGAAAATGACCAAAACCAAGTGTGGCCCACCCTGTACTGCTTAATTGATCATCCTCTGTGAGCCCCCAAAGGGAAATGCACGGCCCCATTTGGGATAGGAGCCCTGACATCCTGGCATAGAGGGCTGTAATTAAGCGTCTCTGCATCTCATCCTCATCCCATGCTTGTGTCTCAAAGTTGAACTAGAAATAATGAGTGTTTTCAAGAAAGGAAATGTGGGGGAAGTATCTAAATCTTTAATATCTTAATATTATGTCTGTATTATTTTGTGGCGTCATTGGCAAATGCTATTTTTTAGGGAAAAGTGCTATTTTGTGTGATAGAGCAATGGCATGCTTTCTTCTTAAAGTCGTGCTTATATATAGCTCAGGAATGGAAACAGCTCTGTTTTCCTCTAGTGGCTGCCGAGCATAGCAGGAGAGGTAGTTATGTAACTGGGTGTGCTCATTAGTTCTGCTATAAATTCATACAGCTGGGCCTCTGTGGCCCTTTGTTCACCTCTGTGCTAACTTTCGCTTGCTTTCAGTGAGGACTGTGCTTGGCACATAAGGAAATATTGGAGCTAAAGAACCCCAAATACAGCCCTTTGATACTCTAGTCCACTGGAGCAGGAAGATTTCCAAGCAAGCAACCCCGGCCCGTGTGGAGCAGAAGGATGTGGGTTTGGGGTGGGGGGACAGTGCACAGGAGCTGAGAAGCACAGCAAGGAGACACCCACCAGCCAAGTCTGGGGCTCTGCTCATCCTGTAAGCGCCTTCAGCCTGTGTACTTGTCTCTTTGTACCTTTCCTCTGCTAGAAAATGATTATAGGGCCTACTCCATAGTTAGGCATTACATTGTTGTGCACAGTAGATGTGTTCGCTCATACAATATGCCTTCCCCACAATTGGTACTCAGCATTTTGTACATCCTCACTTCTCTGCCACTTTCCTTTCCTCAGCCCTGTCCCAGCTCTTCCTTGTTTTCTTTTTACTGAGAAACTTGATCCCATTAGTGAGCTTCATAGATCAAGAGATCTCATTTGAGCCTCACAATTTTCTCATCTTGACCTTACCCTGTCCTTTTTTATTCCTGCCTCCCAGGAATAAAAGTAACCCTGTGTCCTTTCTGCTCTTCCTGGCCAAAGATGAGCAGTGAGGGAAGGGGAACTGGCCTGGAGAGATTGGAATGGCATTGCTGGCATGGACAGACACATCAAGGATCAGCATTTATTCTAATCCAGGTTCCTTAAATCTCCCAACTAGGTTTGAGAATTCCAGGGTCTTGGCACCCCTATAGCATTAAAACACCCCTCTTTCTTCTTTCAATTGACTTTTTTTTAAAGTTTTTATTTTTTATTTCAGAGAGAGAGAGAGAGAAAGGGCAGCTCAGGGCCTCCAGCCACTGCAAACAAACTACAGATGCATGCACCACCTTGTGCATCTGGCTTATCTGGGTCCTAGGGAATCGGACCTGGGTCCTTTGGCTTTGCAGGCAAGTGTCTGTTTGGATTTGACCATTCCAAGCTGCCGCCAGAGTCTGTTCTCTCCTTCTGTAGATGGGCTACTGCTAGGGGCTCTTCGTAGCCACCTGCCATCAGTGTGGCCTCTTACTGGGCTCCATTTGCTATGGCATTGTCAGAGTCCACATCTGAGGGAGTTGATGGTATCTACTGCACACATCTGTTTGTACCTTTCCAGATCCCCATTCAGCCACACCCAGTTTCTGTCACATCTTTACCCAGGGCAGTGGTTCTTAACCAGGGCTCATGATAGATACCTCCAGAGACATTTGGCAGTGTCTCAAAACTTTTCTTGTTCTTACTTCCTGGGGACAGTGGGAGATGGTGTGTGTTACTTCTAGAGGGTAAGGGTCAGGAATATTGCTGCATTCCCTACAGTGTACAAGACAGTCACACCTGGAATGTAGAGCCTTCTGTCCCCAAGCCCTTATAGAAGGCTGAGGAACTCCGATCTGAGGGCTCCTCGCACAAGTCCTGTGTGTGTTTGCTACCTCTGTACTGAGGAGCTTTGCTCACTGCAGAAGCCCCTCCTTGTCGGTGGAGGGCTTCATCTCTCCGGGGGCTCCCTCCCTCCTCACCCAGGCAGAGCGGCTTCTCCTTCTTGGGTCCCTGACCTGATGTGTCCACTCGCTGATGCTCTTCTCACCAACTGTCTGTTAGTCGCCTTTCCAATGATGTGTTCCTCTTTGGAGAGCAGAGTAAAAATGTGTTGTTAAATATCCCATATCCATGTATGTAACAGACAAACACAAATCCTAGGCAAACCTTTGGCAGTGGAAGAGACAGGGCACATCATGGGATGAGCAAAGGACTTGGTGTGTGGAGACTCATTTGGTAGCCAATTATAACTTTCTCTTGCTATGGAAATAGAAATAACTTCCCTGAACCTTGAGTTCTGTACAGGCTAGGCAGGGAGAATGTCCATTTTCTGAAACTACTTGAGTCCATGAGGCAGTGTTAGCAAAGAACCTAGTATATTCACATGTGTTTCAAACCTGGAAAAAGTAGCAAGGTTCCAGATAAATAGATAGATAGTGCATGCAGAAAATATAGTTGCTTCTTCTTGCTGGATAGTACCTTGTGGGGCTGAGTAGAGATCTCACTGGTGCAGACTGCAGCATACTCTGTTTGCTGTAGAAGCATGAAAAATGTTGGTTGCTTCCCCCTAATCTCATGAAAGTAGAGGGAAATGCATTCCCTTGTGATGGGTTGTTTTGCTTTCAGGCCGGATCTCATTTTGTAGCCCAGGCTGAGCTCAAACTACCAGCAGTCTTCCTATTTGCACCTCCCAAATGTTGGGTCTCCAGGCATGTGCTGCCATTCTAGTATTCTTGGTTTTAGAAAGATATTTCTCATTCTCTTTAAAAATTGTAACACTAGAAACATAGCCTGAAGGTTGAGAAGTCTGCCCTGACCTTAGCAAGGTAGCCTGAAGTAAGCTGCTTTGTAAAGAGATTGATAGTGAATGAGAGATTTACCACATTGATACACTCCTGCAGATTTCTGGCACATGGAGACCAGCGCAGAGGAAATGGTCTTACATTTTGTTCAGATACTGTAATACTGTTAGCAGGCTCTAGTGACAATTGAGATGTAGTCAAAGACCATTTTCATATGCTGTTAGGGATAGGGTGATAGCAGTTATATAAATAATCAAATATCATCTTCAGTTTATTCAGAGAATTTCAAAATCTCTCCCTTTGCATCTGGCCTTATCTGTAAAACAGAGAGGAAGTCTGAGCATATCAGACAAAGATCTGATTCCTCCTTCAAGAGAGCTTTGAACATGTCTTAAGGTATAATGAATATTGTAGGTCTTTACATGAGTAGGTCATGGCTTAGACGTCATAGATATGCTGGGTGGTTCACCGTCAGCATTAGGAGGGCTCACAGAGCTCACAGCAGCAAATGAGGCACTTACCCTGTTTGCTTCTTTGACATCACACTCAGAGCACTTGGGCACTTTACTGGATATCTCGGGACTTAGCTGTTCACTCCAATACAATCTCTTCTAGTATTCACTCTTAGAGAATGTCCTTGTCTGTTTTCCTGCTAGACACAAGTACTGTGGGTTAATCACATAAACCTTGAAATCTAGAATACCTGGTTTTGTGTCCTAGCTGTTAGTTAGCTATTTAAGTCTTAGTAGTTCAACATGCACAATTGATACTTAGTGCCTAGTGTTATTGTGAGGATGAAATTGAGAAAATAAGTGTAAGGAAGTTGGCCTAGTGCCTGACATACAGTCGATTTGTTAAGTGAATGGTGTTTCTACCTTATTTCTTGTTACTGAGCCAGATATCTAGTAATACTCAATTTTCTTATATTTAAAACAACGATAGATAAACACATCTACTTACTGATATACTCTGAAAGGATTGTCTGAAAATGACAATAATTTGAAACACTTTAAAGGCCATGTTTTTGTTTTTGTTTTTTGAGGTAGGGTCTCACTCTAGCCCAGACTGACTTGGAATTCACCACTCAGGGTGGCCTTGCACTCACAGCAATCCTCCTACCTCTGCCTCCCCAGTGTTGGGATTAAAGGTGTATGGCACCACACCCAGCTAGAAGCCATGTTTTTAACAGTTGCGCTCATTCTGAGAAACTTGATTCATAAGAGGGAGTTGAGATAGGCCAATCCTCCTTTCAGTAAAATTAGACCATTTAGAAGAAAGCATCTGGACTTTATATCATGTAAGTCCTCTTTAAAAACCTCCCTTGATTATGACTGCCCTCACCTTCCCAAGGACCATTAAGCTTGGCCTATTGAATGGTTTTGTTGGACCTTTCAAACTAAGCCTGGAACCTCACCTTTACCTGTTTTCCTTACTAAAATTTCAGGCCATCCTTCTCCTTGAGTGTCTCTCCAAGAGAATTTGTCTGTGTATAAGCATAAATATTTGTATCTGTTAAATGATAATGTTGGTATGATTCAAAATACATTTCCTTCAATACTGAGACTCTATGGTTTAAACTCAGTGCCGAGTGAAGGGTAGAGGACATTCTCTGCACAAAATTCCTTATACTTATTCACTCCTTTCAGAAACAAGCAGGTAATGCTTATTTTTATCTTCTGATAAGAGATTGTTTTACCCCAGGCTCCAGGGATACTCTTGATTACTTAAGCAATCTTACAAGCCCACATATGTTACCACAGTGATGAGCTTAGTGGCAGTTAGTGTGTAGAAGAGTTCAGGCTGGGCATGTGATCTAGTTCAGACCACCAGAAAGATTGCTGAGAACTTTAAGGAAAGATTCCTGAGGCTGCTTTCTCACCTTGATGTGGGAACATGAAACCTGGGACTGTTGTGAATTTGCTGCCATGGTCAGTGAAACCACCCTTAGAATAGAATTGAATCAAAGCAAGCCAAACTGCAACTACCCAAGTGTTGGACTTTCTTCCATTTGCATATGCCAGTAACCTTTCTTTATTGTGCAAACCATTTTAAACTGGGTTTCTTTGTGGACACCTTAGAAACTAAACAACATTTGGTAGGTACAGTTCCTATTTTGTGCATGTTAGTGATTCTGGTCTACCATGAAGAAGAGAAACCCTTGAAAGGGTTCTTGGCAAGGCATGAATTGCTTATGTGAATAAAGACCTGCTCTCTGCATATACACACACCCACGTGTGTGTGTATATTATTTATTATTTTTAAATTTATGTTGCTCTGTTTTATTTATCTGAGAGAGAGAGCGCGCGCGCACATGAGGGGCGGAGAGAATGGGTGTGTCAGGATCTCTAGCTTCTGCAAATGAACTCCAGATACATGTGCCACCTTGTGCATGTAGGGAGCTAATGCAGACGCCATTACAAGATGGCGCTGGCTTCCTGCCAGTCTTGAGGTAAACAATTCCTTATTTAGGCAGCGCCTTGGCGCCAACCTCGCTTGAGGTTGCGCATGCGCTTGACGCACCTTGTCCCGAGCCTATCCCGTGGCTCCTGTGGGCGGGTGAGCCTATGGCAGCCAATCAGCAGGCGCCCCGTAGTATTCTGCCCTATAAAAGCAGCTACACTCCTGCGCCCCTCGCCCCTCGCCATCAGCTTTCCTGTTAACCAAGAGGCTCTCCAATAAAGTGTGATCAAGAAGGATCTTCGTCTGGTGGTCGTTCTTCTCCTGCAGGACAGGGGGCTCGCCCCATGTGCATCTGGCTTTACGTGGCTAATGGGAAAGTGAACCTGGGTTCTTAGACTTTGCAGACAAGTGCCCTAACTGCTGAGCAATCTCTACAGCCCTGCTCTCTCTTTCTCTCTTTGTTTTGTTTTTTGAGGTAGGGTCTCACTCTAGTCCAGGCTGACCTGGAATTCACTGTGTAGTCTCAGGGTGGCCTTGAATTCATGGTGAACCTCCTACCTCTGCCTCCCAAGTGCTGGGATTAAAGATGTGTGTCATCACACCCGGACTTTTTTTTTTAAGACAGTGTCTTCCAACCTGGACTTGAATTCATAGCAGTCCTTTGGCCTCCCAAGTACTTGGATTATAGACATGAGCCACTATACTTGGCTTTAATCTTGCTGTTTGATTAATAAAATACAAATTTACATAAAGGTGCTGAATTTACTGATTTCTTTTTAAAAACTTTTTATTGACAGTTTTTATACATGTACATATTATATTTTGATCATAATCCCGTTTATTACCTTTTTTGTACTCCCATCATGTTGCCCTTAAATTGAACCCCTTCTTTCTAACTAGCCCTTCTTTTATTTTGATGTCACCCCCTTGCTTAATCATCCATATTGAAATGGTGATGGTCCCAATATTGTGAAGGTCTGGTGTACACAACAACAGCCACTCTGAGGTACTTAATTCAATGGCTAGTTCATATCTAGAAGACAGCATTCCAAAGCACTCCTTCCCATCCTCTGGCTCTTACATTCTTTCCATTCCCCTTTTCACGGTGTTCTCTGAGCTATGGGAGGGTGTGGTAAGAAGTCTCATTTTTAGCACTGAACACTCAATAGCCACTTATTCTCAGAACTCTGACAAGTGTTGAGTGTACCCATTAGTCACCACCATCTGAAAAGAAGCTTCTCTGACTTGAGGTGAGAGCAGCACCAGTTTTTGGTCAGAAACCTTTAGAGGGTGATTTGATGCTCATGATATATCTATTTAACCATACAGCCATAGTAGCCTCCCTCCTAGGGTATATACCTTACTAGCCATAGGTTTTTGATGAAGTTTTAAGAAGCAGGCACAAATGTCTTTCCTTGGAGCATGCCTCAGATCCAGTCAGAGAGCAGTTTTCTACCACCGTAACAGCCATGCCACTATTACACTAGTCGGCACATCTTGCCTGGCTAGTCAGTTGTGTAGCGCACATCAACTAACAGGTTTTGTCATATATTTTTTACAATGAACAGAGGTTTAAAGCATTACATAAATTTCTACCAAAATTACTCAGAATATACTATCCTACTATTCACTGTCAACAGTTCTTAGGCTTTTCTTTGTGCACAACACAACATTTTTTTTTTTTTTTGCCATAGATCAGGAATTTTGACACCTTGCTAGCCATGCTCATATGCCCACATACACATTGAATTTGTTGCAAATAAAGCAGTATAATAAATCAAAATTGTAACTGACTCTTACAAAGCAGAGGCTACCTACTGGGTATTCTGCATGGGTAATAAATGACCTAGTTGAACTCTGTTCATTGCACTCATACCAAATGAAGTATTACTGAATTCAAGTAAAGGAGACTTACAGGACAGCCTTGGACTGACTCCCAATTTGTTCAAAACAAAATAGAAAACCTTTACTGACTCTGGTATTTCATGTCAGAAGTGACAATGGCTCGCTGAGCTCCCCAGTGTCCTGGCCCTGTGTGCTGCTTCTAGAATGCCAGCTGAAAGGCTGGGCCAAGGCAGCCAGCTGGTCATGGAGCCCTGTTCTAAGACTAGACTCAGAAGCAAAATGGGCATGGTGCCAGTAAGCCACAGGGGCTGTATTCAAGCAGTGACCTATTTTTACAGTAACCGGGTTGGGTTTCTCGTCTTCCCTCCTGAGGCAGTACTCTCACATTCTCTGTGGGCTTGAGAAGCAGTTCTCTGTTAACCTCTTTGGCTTGGTTATTTTTTTTTATTTTGACATGGGTCGCTCTGAACTGAGCACAGTAATATCTGCTGCTTTTCCCCACTTGGAAGGGGGTCTGATTTATGAATATAAATTGAAGGAATGAGGAAAGTCTTAAGCAGTGAGGATGGGTAGCTTCTGAGGAAGAATGAAGCCAGGTGAACTAGGTAGAAGTAGAGAGGTGAGCTAGGTAGAGGATGGCATTGAAAATTATAGGTCAAGTGGAAGGAGAGGACCAACATCCGAGGCTGACCTCTGACCTTCCCATTAAAAAAAAAAAAATTATAGGTCAGGGTTCTGTTCCTTCAGATGCCCAATGTGCATCAGCTAATATCTTAGTGTACTCATGCAGCTTTGCTTGAACTCTGTATGTGCTGGCTGATAGAGGTGTTAGGGGTAAAACCACACAGTTCCTGCACAGCCAACTTTTGTGAGGGGCCGCCTATATTCACAAGTATGAGGCAGTGTCATCTGTGTGACAGAGAAGGCTGTGCCTTGGAGGAGGCTGCTGGGCCTGCTGGGGAAGAGTGCTGAGATGGGCATCAGGGGAGTTCCTGCTGAGCTTCCCAGCCGGACTCCTTGCTTCACATTGCTCTCCATGCCTGCTTAGGTCTCTGCTAGGGTTCTGTTTTGTGTGCTTGTTGCCTCTTCAGGTATGTGCTGTGTGTCATGGGCAGGGTTCCCTATCTCCAGGTCCCTTTCTCATGTCTTTTTAAGGAGACCAGCTGGGCTGGAGTGAAGTATGTTGTATGGCCCCATATTCTCCCAAAGGTGACTGTGCTGTGTCTATTAGGCCTTGGGGCTTTTCCATCTATAATGAAGCATGGTCCTCCCTTCTGCCTGCACAGCTCCTTTTCATTCTTTGGGAACTTTTTTTTCCCAGGATGTGAACTCTAATATCCTGAGGGACACAAGACTAGTTTGTTGTTCTCTAATGTTCTCTTCCTTTTTCACCAGCAGCTAGAGCCATTGTCTCTCTTACACCTGCTTCTGTCTGTCTGTCTGTCTTCCCCACTGCACTGTGAACCTCAGTTTCAGGTCTTTTGCTGAATTTACTTAGGACACACCAGTGCTCAGCATGAGGAGTCACAGGAAGGAAGTGTGTGCGTGTCATATGAATAAAGTTTCCCGCTGGCCCAAAGAGGAGTAAAGATACAGAGAAGACTGCAAGAGATTCTTGTTAAATTTTTACTTATTTTGAGACAAGATTTCTTTATTTTCTTTATGTAGACCAGGTGGCCTCAAACTCTCAGTACTTTTACCTCAGCCTCCCAAGTTCTGGGATTTGCAGATGTGTGCCAATGTGCCCAGCCTACAAAAGGTTCATAATTCATTATTGGGCTTTATGAGCTGATAGAATGTGTTTTGTACATAAAAGGATACAGGAAAAGTTTTGTCATATATAGCCTAGGAGGATATAATATGGGCCTGTTGGCATTGAGGACACAATAAAAAGGAAAGGCTGTGTATAGCAATTAGACCACCACAGGGTGGGGCCTGTCAGAGGGAGCATCCCTTCTAGGATGCTGGGCAACATGCAGATTATCTGGCAGCATTACCATGCCTTTGTGTGGGATGTTGATGAATTCAACATTAATGTGGTTATTGGGAGACATCAGTGCTTTCTAAATATGGAAGTTGAGGCTGCTCAGTATTGTTATGGTTTAGGCCTCATATCTATCAAGAATGTTCCTTGATTAAAGAAACAAACAAGCAGCTGGGCATGGCGGTGCACGCCTTTAATCCCAGTACTCGGGAGGCAGAGGGAGGAGGTTCACTGTGTGTTCAAGGCCACCCTGAGAATACAAAGTGAATTCCACTTCCAGGTCAGCCTGAGCTAGAGTGAGACCCTACCTTGAAAAACCAAAAACCAAAACAAACAAACAAGCAAAAAGAATGTTTCTTGATTGAAGGGTAGTTATGCACACCAGAGGGTGCTATGTTTCAATTTTTGTACCTCCTTATGGTTGCTACATGATTCATTTGAGAATTTTCCCTCAACAAAGGACTTGCTGAAGGCATGTACACACCCAGTCCTCTTGCAGCTTTCCAGCCTAATAAAGGCATTCAGAAACAGCTGTACCATATACTCATATACTCCCTTGGTCTGTATAGTTGTACATTAGTTCTCAACTGTCAAGTTCTTTGTAAAAGTGGACACTTTTTAAATGTTGCAGCTTAAATGTATTTCAATCCTGTTTCTTTGGTGGAAATGGAGACCATCTGGTCACTGTCATCTGTATAATAACAATGATTGAAAATGGTTAAGTCACCCTTCAGCTTTTTCTCTTGTCTAGGCAAAGTTGTCCCTCTGTTCCTGTGGCCATACCCCATAAATCATTTTCCAGACCTTTAATCATGTTGGTGGCTTTCTTTGGAAAGTACATCAAAGGCTTAGTCAGGGCCTCCTCTGGTGGGGTCTGCACATTACCGTTTAATGGATGTGGAGGGTGGTTGCTTTAATTGTCCGGTTTCCATAGCTAGTCCTCACATTTCCAAGCCAGTCTCAATCTGCTGACCATCAGGGACTACTTTTCTATATCTTCATTGTGGCACATTCTATCAATATTTTTGAATAAGGTGTTGATCTGATTGAAATACAAATTTCAGTTTGTGAATAATTCTAGCTGTTGGTTGATGGATTTTGCAGCCTGGTCTGTTGCATTTGAGATCATCTTCTGTGTGGTTATAAGCAGATATTTGATCATTTAAGAGAAGGTAATCCTTTATATGTATTCCATTCATTATTGCCTCAACATCTGTGAGTGTGTATTGTGTGTTGGACAGTGTGCTAGGGGCTGAGGACTGGACAAACCATGGGCCTAACTTCAAGGAGCTCGTAATCTAGAAGGCAAATCAGTTACTTACATAAAACATTATGATGTAAGATGGGATGTGTATAAAAGATGAGTCAAGGGCAGTGGAAGTTTAAGAAGCCCTTACTGAAGATGTGATCTTAGCTAGTTAAAGAAGATGCTAGTGCGGGTACAGACAAGGAGGCTGGCATGCTCAGGGTGCAGTGAACTAAGTATGGCCAGGCGTGGGCTTGAGAGTGGCAGGTAAATGCCCACCTGAAAACCTTTCCACACCAAGCCAAGAACCATTCAGCTGAAACAGAATGTGATATGCATATGCCATTTCAAATGTTTTAGGAGTTGAATGGGGACAGGGACAAGGGAAAAGAGGGTACAACACATGATGCATCCATACAAAACATGTTGTTAATAATAATATAAAAACAAATTTCAATAAAACATATATTCACATACAAAACATACAAAAAATAAAGTAAAAATTAGGGGCTGCAGAGATGGCTTAATGGTTAAGACACTTGCTGGCAAAATCAAAGGATCCAGGTTAGATTCCCCAGTACCCACGTAAATCCAGGTACACAAGGTAGCACATGTGTCTGGAGTTTGTTTGCTGTGGCTAGACGTCCTGGAGCCCCCATTCTCATTCTCTCTGTGTGTCACACTCTCAAATAAAAATATTTAAAAAAGTAAAAATTAACAAATCATGAAATGAGCTGCAAGTCATGAAAACACATAGAGGGATCCCGTATATGTATGTGAATGTGTGTGTGTGTGTGTGTGTGTGTGTGTGTGTGTGTGTGTGTGTGTGTATGTGTATGTATTACTAAGCTAAAGAAGCCAGTTGAAAAAGCCTAAGTACTGCCAGGCATGGTGGTGTACACCTGTATTCCCAGCACTTGGGGGCAGAGGTAGGAGGATCACTGTGAGTTTGAAGCCAGCCTGAAACTCTAGACTGAGTCCCAGGTCAGGTTGGGCTAGAGTGAGACCCTAGCTTGAAAAAACAAACTTTTTTATTTTTAAAAAGGCCTACATACTATGTGATTCCATGACATCAGAAGAGTCAAAGCTATGGGAACAGTAGAAAGATCAGTGGTTACCAAGGACTGAGGACAAGACTAGGAAGAGCATAGATATTTTTTAAATTTTTAAACTTTTTATTATTGACAACTTCCATATTTACAGACAATAAACTATGATAATTCCCTCCCCTCCCCTACTTTGCCCTTCACAAATCCACCCCACATCATATTTCCTCCCCCTCTCAATTACTCTCTTTCATTTTGATGTCATCATCTTTTCCTCCTTTTATGAGGGTCTTGTGTAGGTAGTACCAGGCAGTGTGAGGTCATGGATATCCAGGTCATTTTGGGTCAGGAAGAGTGCATTGTAAGCAGTCCCTACCCTTCCTTTGGCTCTTGTATTCTTTCTGCTACCTCTTCCACAATGGATCCTGAGTCTTGGAGGGTGTGATAGAGATGTCACACTTAGTGCTGAACACTCCACTGCCACTTCTTCTCAGCACTATGGTGCCTTTTGAGTCATCCCAGTGATCACCATCTGAAAAGAGGATCTTCTGTAAACCAAAAGTGAGAGTAGACATGAAGGGTCACAGAAATCCTAGAGATAGGTGGAGAGCCCTAGACCTGACCTGGAAGAAGCTTTCCTTCCCCAGGGGAAAATGGAAGGAGAAAGGCCATCAGGTCCGAGACAAAGGCAGGCTGGGGTGATGAGGGGGACTTCTTGTAAAATGGAGCTCCTGCACCCGCAGAGCTGAACGCCCGGTATCTTTCCAGCTGAGTCCCTTTAGACACCACTCGAGTTCATTTCTTTTTGTTTGTTTTTCGAGGTAGTGTCTCACTCTGGCCCACGCTGACCCAGAATTCACTATGTAGTCTCAGGGTGGCCTCAAACTCACCGTGATCCTTCTACCTCTGCCACCCCAGTGCTGGGATTAAAGGTCAAGTTCATTTCTTTACCGTTGTTGAAGTGGGATGACTAGTTCTGTTCATTAAGATTCCAGAGATGAAGCCTGCTGTGGTGGTGTACGCCTTTAATGCCAGCACTCAGGAGGCAGAGGTAGGAGGATCACTATGAGTTCAAGGCCACCCTAAGACTACATAGTGAATTCCAGGTCAGGCTGGGCTAGAGTGAGCCGCTACCTCAAAAAAAAAGTGAGAGTAGCATTAATATATGGGTATGAACATTAAGAAAAGTGTTCACATTTTAATCCCAGCACTCGGGAGGCAGAGGTAGGAGGATTGCCGTGAGTTCAAGGCCACCCTGAGATGACATAGTTAATTCTAGGTCAGCCTGGACCAGAGTGAGACCCTACCTCAAAAAACCAAAAAAGAAAAAAAAAAGAAAGAAAAGTGTCCACAGGGGCTGGAGAGATGGCTTAGCAGTTAAGCTCTTGCCTGTGAAGCCTAAGGACCCCGGTTCGAGGCTCAATTCTCCAGGACCCACGTTAGCCAGATGCACAAGGAGGTACATGTGTCTGGAGTTCATTTGTACTGGCTAGAGGCCTAGGCATACCCATTCTCTCTCTCCTTCCCTCTATCTCTTTCTCTCTCTGCCTCTTTCTCTCTGTAAATAAATAAATAAAAATAAAACAAAAGAATTTTTAAATAAAAATGTGTTCACAGGACAGTGTAGTAATCATAATATATGCATTTAACCAGACAACAGCAGGCATAACTTCCCTAGGGCTCATGACTTGCCCCACCATAGGCTTCTGAGTCATCCCAAGTTCACCACCATCTGAAAAGAGAAGCTTCTGTAACCAAAAGTAAGAATAGCATTAATATATAGTTATGAACATTAAGAGAAGTACTTACTGGGCAGTTGGGTGAGCATAATATATACATTTAGCCAGACACCAGCAGACATTACACCCCTAGGGTTCATGACTACCCCGTTGTAGGTTTTCAGTATCAGGGATGTATTCTCTCCCATGGAGCAGGCATCCAGTCAAATTAGAGGGCGGTTGGTTTCCCCCATATAAGACGTGTCACTATTGTACCCGCTGGCTCCCATGGCCTCACTGGCCAAATATGTCTTGCAGTGTCCACTGTTGAGTATCTCCACTGGTGATTTCTCTCTCTCCCACTGAACTGCATACAGAATAGCTTTTTCCAGCTTTCTGTTATCTGGTCTACATGGAGGAAGTTTTCCACTCAGCTCCAGCAGGATTTCTCAGTGACCTTGCAGCCCAAGTATGTGGAGTCGTCAGCAATAGGGTCTTACCATCTATTCCTGGTGGGAAACCAAGGGCCTCAGCAATGGCCTGTATGTTTTGGGGGCATCAGGGTCCTCCCTGGCTAACAAATCACTGGAAGATATCCTATCCCTAGCACAGAAAATTTTCTAGTAACAATCTATGGCTTCTGAGTGTTCCATTGTCCAAAAGAGTAGGTTTTCATATGATTTATTTATATCCTCTTAGATTTTGATTAGCCCTCCCTACACCTTCCGTTTATTCAATCTCTTTCCCTGACCTCATTTAGGCCTTTTTACTCCCATTAATCTGTTCTTCTACTTACATATATACAATACCATCCTATTAAGTCCCCCCTCCCTCCCTTTCTATTCCTTTCATATCTCCTTTTTAGCTTATTGGCCTCTGTTACTGAGTTTTATTCCTACTCACATAGAAGTCCAGTCATTTGTAGCTAGGATCCACATATGAGAGAGAACATGCCAAGGAGCACAGATTTAAAAAAAAAATAATTTATTTACTTATTGGCAAGCAGGGGGAGAGAGAGAGGAAGAGGGAAAGAGGAGAGCAAATGGGTACACCAGGGCATTCAGCCACTACAATGAACTCCAGATGCCTGTGCCACCTTGTGCCTCTGGCTTACATAGGTCCTGGGGAAGCAAACATGGGTCCTTATGCTTTGCAGGCAATCATTTCTTCAGCCCAGGAGCACAGATTTTTCTTTTGTTTTTTTGAAGTAGTGTCTTGTTCTAGCCCAGGCTGACCTGGAATTCACCATGTAGTCTCAGGGTGGCCTTGAACTCAAGGCGATCCCGAGAGGATCACAGATTTTTATTTATTTATTTATTTTTGTTTATTTTTATTTATTTATTTATTTGAGAGCTACAGGCAGAGAAAGAAAGAGGCAGATAGAGAGAATGGGCACGCCAGGGCCTCCAGCCTCTGCAAATGAACTTCAGACGCGTGCGCCCCCTTGTGCATCTGGCTAATATGGGTCCTGGGGAATTGACCCTCGAACCGGGGTCCTTAGGCTTCACATGCAAGCGCTTAACCGCTAAGCCATCTCTCCAGCCTGGAGCACAGATTTTTAAAGCTGCAAGATTATACTGTGTCATACTACAATATACAGCTTTGCCAAGCCCATAGAATACACAACTCCAAGGTGGAAATGTTGGTAATGCTGTGGACATTTTATATGTGGGGGACAGGGAGTAGATACATAAGAAATCTCTGTACCTTCTGCTTAATTATGTTGTGAATCTAAAACTATTCTAAAATAACATATTCTAAAGGGTAGGGCTGCAGCTCAGTGGCAAAGTGCTTAGCATGTGTGAGACCCTCAATTCATTTCTCAGCACTGAAAAACAAACCAAAACAGAGCTAGTCATGACAATACAAGGTTGTAATCCCAGCATTTGGGAGGTAGAGGCAGGAGGTTTGGGACATCCTCAGCTACATAGTAAATTCCTGGCCAGCCTTGGCTACATAAGACCGTATCTCAAAAAAAAAAAAAAAAAAAAGCTGGAGCTGGGCGTGGTGGCGCACACTTTTAATCCCAGCACTCGGGAGGCAGAGGTAGGAGGACTGCTGTGAGTTCAAGGCCAGCCTGTGACTACAAAATGAATTCCAGGTCAGCCTGGGCTAGAGCAAAACCCTACCTCAAAAACAAACAAACAGAAAATAGCTGCTATGATGGTGCACACCTTTAATACCAGTACTCGGGAGGCAAAAGTAGGAGGATTGGTGTGAGTTGGAAATCAGCCTGAGACTACATTTATTGAAAACATTTTATTTAACAATCTACCAAAATATTAATAGTTAAATAATTTAATATGTTATTGATATAAAAGGTATTGAGGTATTTTACACTTTGTAGCAAGTCTTTGAACTCTGATCATTATTTTATAGTTACAGCATGTCTGAATCCACGCTAGCCACCTTACACGTACCCAGTAGACACAGAGACACATGAGGGCCCATAGCTAGAGCTGCTGTGCTGAGCATAGCAGGTCTTAAAACTACATGGCAGGAGCTCCTTGCACTTTTTTTCTTTCTGAGCTTTTTTCCCCAGGCCCTCCATGTGGGATCTCTACGCACATGGGTGCCTTTATTTGGCTCTGTACTTCCCTCAATAAATATAATAATTTAATATTTTTTTAAAAAAACCTTTGCCTAACTCAAAAGTCTCAGTTCTCAGCCACACTGTTTTTTGCTCCCTGAAGGCTGTAATGATAAACACAGGAGGAAGGGAGTTTACAGATAACCACTTTATCCAACAGTGTCTCGGCTGTTGCTCTCCACACTGCCTCCATGCCTCCAGTGGGAGGCATCTAGGGCTGTGCTGCTCAACAGAAAGAAAATGGGAGCCACATATGTGTGGTTTTAAAATGTTCCAGGAGTCACAGTGAAAAATAACAAGAAATAGGCAAAATTAACCAATACGTTAAAAATATTATTTCAGGGCTGGAGAGATGCCTTAGTGGTTAAGATTCTTGCTTGCAAAGCCAGAGGACCCAGGTTTGATTTCCTCAGGACCCACATAAGCCAGATGGCCAAGGTGGCACATGCATCTGGACTTCATTGCAGCAGCTGAAGGCCCTGGCACACCAATTCTCTCTCTCTCAAATAAATAAATAAAAATAAAAAATAAAATAATATTATTTTAGGGCTGGAGGGGTGTCTTAGCAGTTAAAGCATTTGCCTGCTAAGCCAAAGGACCCAGGTTCGATTTTCCAGGAGCCACGTTAGTCAGATGCACAAAGAGGTGCATGCATCTGGAGTTCATTTGCAGTGGCTAGACCCTCTGGTGCACCCATTCTCTCTCTCTCTCTGTCAAATAAATAAATAGAAATAAAGTATTTAAAAATATTATTTCAACTTGTATTCAATACTAAAAGTTGTTAATGAAGACATATAGCCAAATGGAATAGAAGAGATAGCCCAGAAACTAATCCTGGCATGCATAGTCAGATGTTCTTTGACATCTATACCATCTTTTCAACATATTTCAGCATATCAATTTAGACTCTTAGGTATGCCATATGTAAGAATGAACTCAATGTGGGTCAAAGGCTGGAAAAAAAAAAAATTTTAAAATACTTAGAAGAAATCCTGGGGGGAAATGTCTACAACATTGGATTAAGCAATGATTTATTTTTATTTTTATTTATTTATTTGAGAGAGGGAAAGAGGCAAAGAGAGAAATAGAGAGAGAGAGAGAATGGGCATGCGAGGGCTTCCAGCTGCTGCAAATGAACTCCAGATACATGTGCCCCTTCGTACATCTGGCTTACCTGGGTCCTAGGGAATTGAACCGAGATCCTTTGGCTTTGCAGGCAAGTGCCTTAACTGCTAAGCCATCCCTCTTGCCCATGGCAATGATTTTTTAACTATGATATTGAAAGCACAGGCAAAGAAATAAAAAAGATTAAATAGACAAACTGGACTATACCAAAAGTTTGAAGTTCTGTGCATCAAATGACACATTCAATAGAGCAAAAAGTTAGCCTACTGAAAATATTTATAAAGCTTGTATCTAATTAGTACCCAGAAGATACAGAACTGCACCTCAGCAAAAACAAAACTAAACAACACAACAACCCTTTACAGCCTAGTAAAATAGACAATTTGGAATAGGGGGTTGGTAGTGGAAAAATGTTTGCTGGGTAAGCCTGAGTACCCCAGACCTCAAGTAAAAGTTGGAAGTCCTGGCAGGCTTCTGTAATCCCATCAGACTGACAATGAGATAGGAAGTAGAGACAGGAGAATTTCCTAGAAGTCCATGGACCAGTTAGCCCACATACAAGCTGTGACATGCATGTACCTGCACTCACACAACACGCACGCACGCACGCACGCACACTAAATCAGTAGCCAATTTGATTAATAGATGTTTCTCCAAAGAATATGTGTGTGTGTGTGTGTGTGTGTGTGTGTGTGTGTGTATGGCCAGTAAGCACATAAGAAAGCTCACCATTAGCAGCATTGGGGAAGTAGACATCCCAAACCACAATAATGGCTGTTGATAACAAAATGAACAGATAATGACAAGTTTTGGCATGGTATGTGTGTGGAGAAATAGGAACCCCTTTATACTATTGATAAGAATGTGAAAAAAAAAGTTTGAGATTTAACTGTGTGACCATTTCTCCAAAATTTTAAGAAAAGAATCATCATTTTTTGGGGGGTGAGTTTTGCGGTAGGGTCTCACTCTAGCCCAGGCTGACCTGGAATTCACTGTGTTCTTAGGATGGCCTTGAACTTATGGTGATCCTCCTGCCTTTGCCTCCCAAGTGCGGGATTAAAGGTGTGTGCTACCATGCCTGGCCTAGTCCATCTTGCTTTTATGATGCACATTAAAGGCTGGGTAAATTATAAAATAGGTTTTTATTTGGTCTCAGTCCTGGAATAGCAGGTCCAAGATTGATGGGTTATACTGGTGAGAACTACTTGTGTCCTAACACAACAGGGCAAGCAAGAATTTGAAATAGAAAGCAATCAGGTTGAATTCTTTTTATTACTGATTCATTCTATCATAATTAACCCACTTCCTCAATATTAGTTTATTCATAAGGGTGGAGTCCCCATCATGTAAACACCTTTCAAGGGATCTACCTCTCAGTGCTCTAACAATGGCAGTTAAGTTTCAACATGAGTTTTAGAGGGAACAGACAAAAATATAGCCCCATATGACCCAGCAATTCCAGATACATGCAAAATAATTTATAGTGGGACCCAGACAGATAACGTATACATCCATTCTCATACTAGCGCTATTCACACAAAGACAGATGCCAAGTGTCCACTGATGGATGAGTGGATGGAGAGAGAGGGAGTGGGGGAGGAGAAAAATGGAAGGCAAGAGGTAAGACTAGAAGAAGGGAGGGGAAAAGAGGAGAACTGTTAGTCTTAGAAAGGAAGGAAATCTTGGCATATACAACAACATGTACAAACCCTGAAGGCATTATTCTAAATTAAATAAGCCACTTACAAGAAGGCCAATGCTGTATGATTCTACTTCTATAAAATACTTCAAATTTACCAAGACAGCAGAATCATGACTGAAGAGCAAGATAATGGAGGGTTAATGTTTAGTGGGAGATAATTTCAGTTTTCTATGATGAAAAGAGTTCTGAAAATGGCTTATGATGACAATTACCTAACAATGTAAATGTACTTAGTGCTTCTGAATTGTTCATCTAAAAGTCATCATACATGGTATATTTCATGTTGTTTGTATTTTATCACAAACATTTTAATCCCCCCCAAAAGAGGCTTATGAGACCATTAATGTTTCACATGGGAAAAGGAAAAAAAAAGAGAGAGAGAAATGTAACTGAAAAGAAGTAAGAAAAATAAAATATTTTAAAAGTCAGTGTGTTGGTTCAAAAAAGGCAATGGAAAGGTGATTTAATAAACACTAGATCAACATGTACTGTGGCTTCCCTTTAAAGAACTCTCTTATGTAAAAAAATAAAAATGACAGTTTGAAGTCCTTTTCATGCATAGTCTTCAAATTCGATGTGCATTTTCTTCTTATAGCAGTGCCAGTTTGGACAAGACACATAGAAGTATTGAATAGTCTTATGTTGCTAGTGACTATAGTATTAGACAGCATTGGTTTGGAATCTTCTGGTTGGCAGCAAGAAGCCAATAATTTCCCTAAACCAAGGAGCAGCATGAACAGATTTGTTTTTTAAAATGTTAACTCAAGCAATGAGAATGGAACTAAAGGATGGAAAGATCTCAAGGGCTGGGAAAGTAGATGACTACAAGATCAAAAGGCAGAGTAGACAGGGACATAATTATGGGAAAACCCTGAGGATGTTACCACTGGCCATCATTTCTGGTGTCATGCATAGTGTTGAGATAGTATGCCTTGTCTTAAGCTTAACATACCTTCTGTGATTAAGGTGACAATGTATGTTCAAAGAAGAGGAAATGGAGACTCAGAAAGCACATGCATCTTTCCAAGGTACCAGAGCTCATAGATAGCAGCATTGAGACATGAATCAGGCCTGTTTATGTCCAGAATTTAAATCTCTTAACCATTACACTGTATCTCATAAAGATGGAGACAAGTGGTGAGACTTAAAACATCATTCTTATTACAGACTTGATGTCAGGCAAATGTGAAGGTTTTGATTGTCAGCTTCATTGGATCTGAGAGGTGCCTAGGAGATCAGTGAAGCACACTCTTGACTGTACCTGTGGTGTTTCCAGAGACAATTAGACACTGCAGCAGACAGCTTCAGGTTTGCTGAGATGAACTTCCATACCAGGCTCAGTTACAGAGGAATGGATTTATTGAAGCTTACAGATCCAGGGGAGGTTCCATAATGGCAGAAGAAACTGGCCTGCCTTCACAGGTCCAAGTGGAGACAGAGAAGCACAAGACAAAAGCCAAAACCCAGAGCACAGCACACTTTAGGAATTCCAGCTAGGCACACTTTGCATATCTTTATATTGAAATCTCAAACTCATCACCACACCTTAAGATTTGCCCAGTGACACTGCCTCCAGCCAGGTAGCTGCACATGCAAACTACAAACTAATAAAATGTTGAATATATTGGGGCCATCTATTCAAACTATCACAGACCCTGAGGGCTCTGCCCTAATCAATGGATTCATCCCTTAATAAATCATAGTTTGATGGCATTGTTGGAGAGTGGTAAAAGGTAGGAAGGAGGTGGGGCTTACTTGGAGCATGTCGATCACTGGGACATATCTTTGGGGATGTATGTTGCCCTGGCCTCTTCCTGTATTTCTTTCTCTGCTCTCTGGTTGGCAGTAAAGTGAATAACTCTCCTGTGTACTACCATAACGCTCTGTCCAAGCTTATGGATCCAAGTGACTCTTGACTGAATGCCCTGAAACTGAGTCAAAAACAAACCCATCCTTTCTTGAGGTGTTCTTGTCACAGAAAAGATAAAACTGACTAATTCAGAAAAGAAGGGAATGGGCTGCATAAAGTGAGGTTGGAGATTTCTGTTGAACCTTTGGATGGATAATCCCTTGGTGTGGCAGGATGAGGAGGTGACTAGGCAAGGATGACAGAATCCTAATGAATGGGATTAGGGCCCTTTTAAAATGGGCCCGACACTTCTCTGTCTCTTCCACTCTGTGAGAAGACACATCTGTGATGGAGTAGATCCTCACCAGCCATGAAGGCTGCCACAATCTTGATCTTAGACCTCCCAGTTTCTAGAACTATGAGACATAAATTTCTGTTTATAAGCCATTTGATCTGTGGCATTTTTTTTGTTAGAGTGGCCCAATCTAAGGCGATGAGAGAAGGCTAATCAAGGTGTTTTCTGAGGTGTGTATGTGTTTGTGTGTGTTTAATTAGTTAAGTGGCATTTTAAATAAAGTCAGATAGAGTTTTTTGTCCAAGGTTATCATAGAAAAAATAAAACAATGCATAACATTAAAATGGCCTTTTTGTTTGAAGGTAGAAAAACAAATAGACATTTTAAGAAATTATGACAAGCACATCACAACAGTTTTCAAAATATGGCATAAAAAGTTCTTAGAAACTTTGGAGGCATGGAGTGTTGGACAGGGTTCACTGTGTAGTCCAAGATAGCCTCAAGATCACAATCTTCCTGCCTTTGCCTCCCACATTCTGAAATTACGGGAGTGAGCCATTATATCCACTAGACACTCTTGATTTAGACAGCATTCCAATGTACTCCTCTCCATGCTTGGCTCTTATATTCTTTCTGCGTCCTCTTCTGCTGTGAACCTTGGTGGGTTGATGGAGATATCTCACTTAGTGCTGGACACCCCACTGTCACCCTTTCAGTGCTGTGATTAGTTTTGAGTCTTCCCTAGTGGTCATCCCCCTCTGAAAAGAGAAGCTTCTTTGGGCGGTTTGGTATATCTGTTTTGCCAAATAACAGTAGTAGCTCCCCCTCCCACCAACCCCCGCCCCCGCCCCCCGCCTCCCACCAAAGGCTTTTGACCAGCTTGTCAGTACCAGGCAGGAATTCCTAGAGCAGGTCTCCAGTCCAATCATAGAGCGGTTGGTTAACAATATAAATATTCTTAACACTACCGAACTACACACATAAAAATGTTTATGGTAGTTTTGTTTTTCTTCCTTGACTGAAAAAGGAGGGGAAATGGGCTGGATGAAATCGTTGATGTACTTTAGTTAACATCTAATCCTTGTGCTCCAGTTCCAGCCCCTGAGTGAAGGTAGGAGCCTGCAGTAACTGGTATGTTCAGTGTTCACTGTGTGCCAAGCAGCAAGCTAAGTCCTGAATACTTCTTAGCAGTTCACAAATTTCCTGTCGGCTCTGTGAACAACTGTGAATGTGTTCAGAGGACTGAGGATACAACTCAGTGACAGGATGTGTTCTTTGATCACCAGGGAGAATGGGGGATGAATTCAGGATGCTTACACTGCAGAGGCAATTCCTAAAGGATGGAATGGTGATCTTCAAGTGAGTGACAAGGTAGATAGAGAGAAGGGCTACCGATCATGCAGTAAAACAGTTGACTTATTCCTTGCTTAAAAGGCAGCTCTTAAACCTGGGAGCCAGGATCAATGGAGAAAAGAATTTTGTAGTAAGCTGTAATAGTCATAAGAAGCTCCTCGGCCTTGTCGGTGCTCAGATGGAGACTAGGTAACGGGCTGTTGTGTGGTGTCTTAATTGGGAACAAGGTTGAGCTGTTATATGTTGTTCTACTCTTCCTTATTCAGTGTTTGTAAGTTAACTTAGAAGTGTGACTTGAACCTGGGGTGATTGAGTATATGTCCTCTTCAGTGCTGTATTCCTTGTAGGTGAAGGGTCATGTGTCACACGGCAGGGGTTACCCCAAATCTGCTTGGGTCTGGGGAGCTGGCTCAACTGGTAAAGTGCTTGCTGTGCACTGAGGATGTGAGTTCAGCTCCCCAGAACCCATGTAAAAGCCAGAGATAGCCCAAGCCTGTAGTCTCAATGCTAGGGAAGCAGAGCCAGGGAGTTCTCTGGTTACTGGTTAGCTTGCCTATAGCCAAATCGGCTCTAGGTTCAACCATACACCTTGCCTTAAAGCAGGTGAAGCATAATTAAGACACCAGAACTTGACTTCTGGTCTCTACATGCATGTGTAAACATGTGCACCTGCACACGTAGGTAACTGTGATGTGAAGTTTGAAGCATAGAGATGCTTCCTTGTCTTCCCCTGTCACTCTGAAAAGACCTCAGCCCTGACTCGTAGCTGTGTGAGTGCAGGCTTGTCACTTGTAGCAAGCAGCTCGCACGCTCACGTACTTTGGAAATGCGCTAACACTTTTCAGTTTTAGCATTTCTTCAAATCCTAATGTTCATAGCACTTTCATACTCTTTCGAATTTTGGAGGGCTTATGGGGAAAAGCTTCTTTGGGTTTCACCTTCTTCTTTCTTCATTCCAGGAGCAAACACTGTGACTGGATTTTCATGTATCCTAGGCACATAGCTTTTCATCTGCTCTATTTTGGTTTTTCAAGGTAGGGTCTTGCTCTAGCCCAGGCTGACTTGGAATTCACTATGTAGTCTTAGTCTGTCCTCAAACTCACAGCAATCTTCCCACCTCTGCCTCCAGAGTGCTGGGATTAAATGCATGTGCCACCATGCCCAGATCTTTAAAACAAAACAACAACAATAACAACAAAAACCCCTCAGGATAGCTCTTGAAGGTTAGCTCATAGCAATAAAGAAAGTGCTCCCTTGTTCTCTTTCACAAGGACATATTATTCCACCATCTAGAAGTATCTCATTGGTGAGTGGCTAGATCATCTCCCGTCCTTTGCTATCCAAATGCTGATCGTGGGTTGCCTTGTGTGTTACTTCATATATGCACAAGTATATCACAGCTACAACGCTAAAGACAGGATGACTGAATCAAAGAGAAAGGAGCATTTGCAATTTTGTTAGATGCTGTTTTCAGTCTTAACCAGTTTTTACTCCTGCAAGCACAGGATGAGAGTGTATTTTTGCAGTCTTATCAGGTGACCATATTATTACATATTTTATGCTTTCCCATGAACAGAGTCATTTTGTATTTCTCATACTCCATGGTATATGTATGGTCTGGCTGGACTTTTGTAGCAAGGCTGTCAGAGAAAGTTGTCAGTGTGTTAAGCCTGGAAGAGGGGGGGCATTATAGCCACAGGCTGAGCCAGAAAAGTCATCCTAAATGAATGTTCTTGAGAGTCGTGCAAGCTTTCTAGACTGTAACTATCTGGCTTACACTGGAAATTTTCAATGAAAACAAAACAAATGTAATTTCAGAAGTGAAACCATATCCAAAGCAAAGCACTTATATTGTTTTTAAATGTTTTGGTTTTCAATTTAATAAAGTGAATTACTTTTGTAATTTTGTACAAAATTTAGAATGCAAGTACATTTTAAAGTAACACATTTACTTGGAAAGGAGTTGCCTCACGTTTCCACAGGTACAAGTTCTCACCACTTACTTACCTCTTACAGCTATCCTAGGTTTGCTCCCAGTCCCCCTCTCTGGGTCCCTTAAACCTCACCCTGCTTTCTGCAGTTTCTCTAGATTTTGGCAAAGAGTAGAGTCTTCATTAGAAACAGAGGCATTTCACAGTCTTCTTGCTCATTAGTAGTCTGACCCATTATTTCCCTGAAATACTTGTGACCAAATTCATATATATTCAATATAGTGTTTCCCTTAGAAAAGGACCTCCATTCTCAGGAATGTGATTTTTTTTCCTGCTTTCTGCATGAAGCTTATAGGTCCAACCCCATTGTGGCTGATGGTAATGCCATCTTCATGGTTGCTTAGGCAAAAAAGTCTCAGTTACCCTTGATTCATGCCATCTACTTCCAAAGTATATCCAGAATCGTATCTCCATTGCTACCATTCTGATCCCAGCCATGGTTATCTCCTGCCTGGACTGCTGCCATAGTCTCCTGACTATGTCCCTATGCCTCCACTGCCTTTTCCTTCAGTCTGTTCTTAACACAGCCTGCAGAGCCTTGCAGGATTATGTCAACACTGTGCTCAAAGTCCTCTGACACTGCCTGTCTCAGAGTAACCAAACTGAAACCATCATGCTGTTTCTACATGGTCCCTAGCCCCTTGCTGCCTTGGCCTTGTTTCTCCACTGCAGCCAGCAACCCTGCCGGCCTTTGTACTGGACCTTGAGCCTGCCAAGCACATGGCCGTCTGTTGGTGCTTCTGCCTGGAGTATGCTTCCCCCATGCAGATGGCTCACTTCTGCTTGTTCAAATCTGTGCTCTGCCCTTCCATTCTCAACGAGGGCTCCCTGATGGCCGTGCATGAAATCGCAGCCTCCCCTCTCCCCAGCCACCACAGCTCTCCTGCTTCCAGTGTCTCCATTGCTGCACTAGCCCTGTCACTCCTGAGTCCCTAACTTTCTGTCCCTCCCAAACTAGAACACCAGTTTGGGGAAGCCAGAGATTTTTGTCTTCTTTTTAAAATTTTATTTATTTTTTATTTATTACTCTCATATTGTAGCACCTGGGGCAGTGGCTGGCACAAACTATGCAATTAGTAATCTTTTGCTAAAATAAATTAACTGCCTATCCTCTCTCTACCCTGCTCATTCTCCAATCTTGTCAGGCCTAAATGTAAACAAACAGGTATTGTGTTGTGGCACTAGTGAATTAAATCTAAGATCATTAGTCCATACTTTTCTTGGCACTCATTATAGATAATCTGGCATCATTTGGGCAGCAACATTTATGAAGTATTGAGTATGACACAATAAGCAATAAGGAAAGTGACAATATACTTCAATCATATCTGAGAAATAGATTTAAACTTAGGTGTCACTCTGATGAGGACTGTAGCCGAGCAGGGCTTTGGCATGCTGAGGAGAGTGTGAGAGAAGCATGCACCTCAGGAATCCTCTCTTCCCTCCACCTTGTCAGCAGAGGTCCAGCTGTAGAGGAGCCTGAGCACCAAGAGGGGCCCCTCCTAAGATGGAAATGGAAATGTAAGGGCTACGAGCTGCAAAGGGTGACAGTATACTTAGATACGGTTTTAGAAGGTGCCTGTGCATGTGATACTCCTGGACGCTTCATGCCCACTAGTTACACAATAAGCCCACCACACCCATACTTTACATGCCAGCAAAACTGAATGACTTGTAGCTCTCCAGCACAGCACGTTCCTTTTCCTCTGGCTTTGCATAGCATACCCTTTGTGCAGCACACCTTTCCCCCAGCTTATCCACTTGGCAGTGTCTACTCATCATTCAAGCATGACCTCTGTCAGTCTTTGCCTGTCTTTCTCAAAGGCTTAAGTAGATGACAAGTCTATCTACACCTCTGCTGAACCTGAGCATGTGCCCACAACACACAGCTTATTTGATTTTCATTGATATTTGTCTGGCTTCCTTTAGATTGTGTGTATTGATCAGGATGAGCTGTCATAACAAGTAACTCCAAAAATCTCAGTGGCTCAGATCAAGAGAACTTATTTCTTGCTCATACTATCTTTACATGATGGATCAACTGTTGTTTTGTGTGGGGAAGAGTTTTTTTTTTTTTTCCCAGTGCTAGGGATTGAACCCAGGGCCTTACACATGTGAGGCAAGTGCTCTTCCACTGAGCTATATGCCCAGCCACTTGCTCTTCTCTGAGGACCCAGTTGAACACAGTAGTGACTGTCTAGAGTAGTGCCACTGGCAGGCAAGAGAGGTAAGAGGAAGACAGCACATGCTTTTTCCTAATTTTCCCTATAGGTGACACATTTTCTCACATTTTATTAGTTATAATCCAACTTCAGGTAGGCAGGGAAACCCAGTGTGTCCAGACAGAGAACTGGTCTCAGAGTACTGGTAAGTAGCTTAAT
The DNA here is from genome assembly GCF_020740685.1 of Jaculus jaculus. Lineage (NCBI taxonomy): Eukaryota > Metazoa > Chordata > Mammalia > Rodentia > Dipodidae > Jaculus > Jaculus jaculus. The sequence goes on along the minus strand of NC_059109.1, from coordinate 121,311,997 downwards.
AACCACAACAAATCATTGGCTTCTTGAATCCAGAGATGGAAGGCAATCTTGTATGTGTGCACACCTCAGCATTCATTCCTGAAGTCTCTCTCATGTGGGTTCTGAGCTCCCCGTCTCTGGGGTGCTGCAGTACAGACTAGTCTCTCTCCTCATGTGGGTTCTGAGCTCCCCGTCTCTGGGGTGCTGCAGTACAGACTAGTCTCTCCTGGCAGTCATCCTGCCATGCAGCCGTGAGCATTGAAACGGGCTGTCTGTAAAGGGCCTCTGCTCCTGATGCCCCTGGGTTTATGTCACAGTTACCTTTCTGAACTCGAAAAAGAGTAAGTTAGTGTTCACTTTAGAGGGGATAACATCTGACTGGGGAAAGCTATTTCTGTTGGTGATTTGACAGAACAAGAACTGTTTAAGAGAAGAAAACAAGCTTCTAGCCCTGAGACTTTAGTTGAATGGTGATTACTAAATGCAGAAAGTATTGGGACCCTTAAAGTATTCTGAGAGCAAGACTAAACCAGTGCTGCACTTGATGTTGCTTTACCACTTGAGGATTTAGATTGGAAATAGACTTGAATGCTCTGTAGGCCCTTGTCTTAGTTTTCAGCAAAAATCTAACTCTTCTCGCCAGCAGATCTACTGTGGTGCCAAGCCCCTGCCCACACACATTCCTAAAGGATGGTCTCCTCTGTGTTCTTATTGTTAGAGTGCTACTGATTAACCTTAGTTTAATCCCTCAGCCCCACTGTGGGCAAAGTTCTCTATTTAGATGTAAAAATAAAAATGCACTCTTTTCTGACAGTGTGAAAATATGAAGAATTATAGTATTGACATGCCTTTTAAATTTATAAAAGGAAAAATAGAAAAAGACAAAAGAGGAAAAAGCAGCACTGAAACAGTTCAGCACATAAAATCTTTGAACCATCTGGAAAAAGGAAATGTAGAAGTGGAGGGAATAGGTCTCTGGCTTAGTGGTACTCAGGTGAATGGCATCTAAAGTAAGTGTGCGATTTAGAGTCAGGAGCATCTGGCCTCTGTGGAGGATCTGCTACATGATGAGCCATGTCACCTCCCCTGTTTCTCGTTAACTCCTGGGGCGGCTAAGGGTGATTCCAGAGTGCTTTACAGAGCAGATTCACTTCGGGTGAATAGGGATGGAATAGGGATGAGTTTAGTTTCTCACTTGGTCATGGAACCCTCACAGTTAGCCCATTTACTTAGAGTTGGCTTGGACAGTGGTGGCATGGGCAATAGTATCTTATTGTCATGGTCAAAGTCTGTGTGTTCCAAGAAAGGAAAGAGATTCAAAACAACACACTTCATAGAAATATAAAGTTAAATTTCATGCAAGCTTTCTTTTTAAGTCTGAGTTTTTTTTACTTTTTAAAATATGAACTATACATAGAAGTCATGAAAGACTGGTTAAATTAATTCTATTTCCATCCACTCCCCATCTTGTTTTGGTATGTGTTTCCCCCTCTAGTAAATGGCATACCATGAATTGTTCTGTCCATAAATACTTGTGTATATCATGGTAACCAGTTGGGATTTTTGTTTGTAATATAACTGAAATGTTGCTGATACACATAAAAATGTTAGCAGTAATTCATTTAAAGATGTTTGTTTGTTCATTTATTATTATTATTTTTTTTTTTAATTTTTAAATTTTTATTAACATTTTCCATCATTATAAAAAAAATCCCATGGTAATTCCCTCCCTCCCCACCCCCACACTTTCCCCTTTGAAATTCCATTCTCCATCATATTACCTCCCCATCACAATCATTGTACTTACATATATACAATATCAACCTATTAAGTGTCCTCCTCCTCATTTATTGTTTTTGAGCAGAGGTGGTACGGACACTCCAGGGCCTCCTGCCACCACACAAGAACTACTTCATGCATCTGGTTTCACATAGGTACTAGAGAACTGAACCTAGGCCAGCAGGCTTTGCAAGTAAGAACATTTAACCACTGAGCTATCTCCCAGCCCAGAAGTAATTACTTATTTTATTTTATTTGAGGGAGAGAGGGAAAGGGAGAGGAGCATAGGCATGCCAGAGCCTTCAGCCACTGCAAACGAACTCCAGATGTGTGCGCCCTTGTGTGCATGCGTGACACCTCCTTATGGCGCTAGTTGGGCACCACAAAATGCTGTCATTGACTCTGCTCCTTCTGTGCCCATTTAACTTCTCCCATGAGGTAGTCAGTTTTCCTGCTTCTTTAGTTAGGACTTGCCTTGGAATTTGTTTTGATCAGCAGAATGTGCCCCAAGTGACACTACCATTTGAGGTCTATCCCTGAAGATGACTGGCAGCTTCCTCTCATGGGTGTCATCATCACGAAGAAGTCTGAGTACTCTGACTGCTGTGTGGTAGAAGACCAAACTTGCCATGTGAACAGAAGAATGAGTTCTGTCCTAACTTTCTAGCCAGGTGTCAGCAGACGAGTGGAGAAGCCATCTTGGACATTCCAAGTGTAGCATGTCCCATCAGGAGAAGAAGAATCTCCCGGCTGAGCCCTCTTAGAACCATGAAGTTTTGATTGTTTGTTCTTTTTTTATTATTTTTTTGTTCATTTTTATTTATTTATTTGAGAGTGACAGACAGAGAGAGAAAGAGCCAGATAGAGAGAGAGAGAATGGGCACGCCAGGGCTTCCAGCTACTGCAAATGAACTCCAGACACGTGTGCCCCCTTGTGCATCTGTCTAACGTGGGTCCTGGGGAATTGAGCCTCGAACCGGGGTCCTTAGGCTTCACAGGCAAGCATTTAACCGCTAAGCCATCTCTCCAGCCCGAGTGTTTGTTCTTAACATGGTAATAAACTAAATGTTAGTGCACATTCATGGTAACAAACCATAATGCCAGCGTACACTTATGCATCTTTGATTGCTTTCAAAAAAGGCCTTTTGCTCTTGGTGTATTAGAACCAGGATCCAACTAAGACATAACTCATTTGCAAATAAACATAGCACTTACTCTAACATTCTAAGCAGAATTTTTTGTGCCCTTGTGAAAGTTTCCTTTTTACCATTCTTAATCTACAAAATCACCATTAATAGATTATAAATGTAGGAACTTTTTTTTTTTTTTGGTTTTTCAAGGTAGGGTCTCACTCTAGCTTAGGCTGACCTGGAATTCACTATGTAGTCTCGGGGTGGCCTTGAACTCACAGCAACTCTCCTGCCTCTGCCTCCTGAATGCTGGGATTAAAGGTATGCGCCACCACACCAGGCAGTGACAGGTATTTTTATTACATTTCTATGTCAGAGGTCAGAAATCATTGAAATATAAGGAATGATGAATAACTTTAGCTTGCATTTTGAACACTTCAACAAAAGCTATAACAGCAACATCTTAAGTATGTAATTGTTCTTGTATTTCTTCTTATCATAAAGATGAATAGCTGTGGTGGTGGAGAGATTGCTCAGTGCTTAAGGTGCTTGCCTGCAAAGCCTAACAACTGGGGTTCAATTCCCCAGTACCCACATAAAGCCAGATGCACAAAATGGCACATGCACCTGGAGTTTATTTGCAATGGCTGGAGGCTCTGATATGCCCATTTTCTGTGTGTCTGTCTGTCTGTCTCTCCCTGCTTGCAAATAAATACATAAATAAAAAAACTAATAGCTCTGTTTCTATATTAGTTTTTTTAGTAGTCTTACCTTTTTCTCTTTCTTCTTTTTTTTGCGGGGGGGGGGGTGTTTCGAGGTAGAATCTCACTCTAGCCCAGGCTGATCTGGAATTCATTATGAGTGGCCTCGAATTCATGACGATCCTCCTACCTCTGCCTTCTGAGTGCTAGGATTAAAGGTGTGAGCCACCACGCCCAGCCCTTTTTTCTTTTTCTTTTTTATGGGGGAGAGAGAGAGAGAAAATTGGTGCACTAGGGCTTATAGCCACTGCAGTTGAACTCCAGATGCATGTGCCACCTTGTGCACATGTGCAACATTGCATGCTTATGTGGGACCTGTAGAGTTGAACATAGGTTCTTTAGGCTTCGTAAGCAAACGCCTTAATCACTAAGCCATCCCTCCAGCCCATTCTTACCTTTTTTTATTAGTGTATGTGCACACATGAACATCTGCATGAGTGTGTATATGGAGTCTAGAGGTCCATGTCAGGTTTTCTTCAGCCATTCTTCACCTTCTTCTTTTCACACAAGCTCTCTTGCTGAACTTAAAGCTCAGTGATTCAGTTTCTCTCAACTAGGTGTTGCAGTTAACTTTGCGTTGCAGGGAAAGCACCTGACCAAAAGTAGCTGATGGAAGGAAAGGGTTTATTTTGGAAGGAAAGGGTCTATTTTGGCTTACAGTCTCAAGGGGAAGCTCCATGATGACAGGAGAAAGTATGGCACAAGCAGAGGCTGAACATCACCTTTGCTGCAGCAGGTGGAAAACAGCAGCAAGAGAGTGAGATATGACTAGCACTGGCAAGTTGGGATAATAAACATCAAGGTCCTCCCCTAGTTACACACTTCCTCCATCAAGGCTTCACCCTCAATGACGCCTCCTCCAGTAAAGCTCCATCCCCAGTGACACATCACCTCCAGCAAGGTTCTAACCCCAGTGACACACCACCTCCAGCAAGGTTCTAACCCCAGTGACACACCACCTCCAGCAAGGCTCTAACCCCAGTGACACACCACCTCCAGCAGGGTTCTAACCCCAGTGACACACCACCTCCAGCAAGGTTCTAACCCCAGTGACACACCACCTCCAGCAAGGCTCTAACCCCAGTGACACACCACCTCCAGCAAGGCTCTAACCCCAGTGACACACCACCTCCAGCAAGGTTCTAACCCCAGTGACACACCACCTCCAGCAAGGCTCTAACCCCAGTGACACACCACCTCCAGCAAGGTTCTAACCCCAGTGACACACCACCTCCAGCAAGGTTCTAACCCCAGTGACACACCACCTCCAGCAAGGCTCTAACCCCAGTGACACACCACCTCCAGCAAGCCTCCACCTCCCAAATTGCTACCTGCTAAGGACCAGACATCCAGAGCACATAAGTCTATGGGGGACATCTGTAGTCAAATGTTTCATTACTGAGTTCAAGGCCACCCCGAGTCTACATAGTCTACATATGTCTGTATAATTTAAGCTTCATAAAATATAAAGCAATATATATTAATGTATACTAGAATCTCATTCTGTTTATGTTTCCAGATCACCCAAATGTCTTTTTTACTGTGCTTGTAAGACATAGTTTATGTACAAATATTACACACATATGGACATTTAAACATACCACATATACATGTAATTCCTATATAAATTCTATTTTTCTTTTAAAATATTTATTTGCAAACAGAGTAATACAGAAAAAAAGTTTGTGCATGCCAGAGCCTCAAGCCACTACAGGTAAACTCCAGATCATGCACCACTTCGTGGTCTAGTTTTACATGGGTACTGAGGAATTGAACTTGGATTGTTAGGCTTTGCAGGAAAGTGCGTTAACCATTGAACAATCTCTCCAGCCCTAAATTCTATTTTCTTGTTTTTATTTATTTTTTTTAGTTTAAAATTTTTTTATGGACACCTTCCATAATTATAGACAATAAACCATGATAATTCCCTCCCTCCTCAGTTTCCCCTTTGCACCTCCATTCTCCATCATATTCCTTCCCCCTCTCAAATACTCTCTCTTTTATTTTGATGTCAATATCTTTTCCTCCTATTATGAGGGTTTTATGTAGGCAGTATCAGGCACTGCAAGGTCATGGGTATCCAGGCCATTTAATGCCTGGAAAAGCACACTGTAAAGAGTCCTACCCTTCCTTTGGCTCTTGCATTACAGCAGCAAGTCTTCCAGCCTCCCACACATAACAACTAACTTAGTCTCTGGGCCTGGCTTGGAAGAGACAGAGGCGTCATCGTGTTCTCATATGTGGGAAGCTATGAAAAGAAATACCCTCGTTGGCCCAAATATTTAAACAAGAATGACATTGGATCTTTTGTTCTCACTCTAACATGGTCAGAATTAATTTGTAGGTCCAAAAAGGGTGTTTTTTTTTTTTTTTTTTTTTTTTTTTTTTTTTTTGCAAGCTGAGTTACTTAATGCAAGAATATAGGAGGATAAAAGAAACAAATACAAAACGGTATCATTTAAGTTTATTACATGGTGTTGGAACATCCCCAAGTTATTCTTCAGAAGTATACTGAGGCGCTTGTGCCTCACTACTCACAGCCAAGAAGCTGTGAGCTTGTTGTGAAAAGACCCACAAGACAGAGGGTGACTAGAGGAATGTGTCTGGGGATCTGAGAAACAGGATTCAAAGCTTAAGAAATCTTACATTTTTCTCTTCCTCCTCAGGTTTTATAGGGAAAAACCTGCTTTCTGCAAATAACTGATAAAGCTGCCTTCGAAGCTCTTCTCGGGCTCCATGGAGTAGCTGGACTTGTTCTGTAAAGCCCCGGCTGGGGCAAGCTTGCATCTGCTCATCACCCAGAGCAACTGTTGCCATGGCCAGCAAGAGGAAGTCCACCACCCCCTGCATGATCCCAGTGAAGACCGCGGTGATGCAGGGGGCTGGGGCGGAGGCTCAGCCGAAGGAAGCCTTGCCTGAAGGTCCACCCCAGGCCCTTCCCCCAGAGGTACCTGTGGCCAGCAGTGAGACAGCCCAGAACCCTAGCAGCACTGATGGCTCAGCTCTGGCTAATGGGCATCGGAGCACTTTGGATGGCTATTTATATTCCTGTAAAGACTGTGATTTCAGATCCCAGGACATGACCCAGTTTGTAGGACATATGAACTCAGAGCACACAGATTTTAATAAAGACCCAAATTTTATATGCACAGGGTGCAGTTTCCTGGCAAAAACCCCTGAGGGGCTTTCCCTGCACAATGCCAAGTGTCACTCAGGGGAAGCCAGCTTTGTATGGAATGTGACCAAGCCAGACAATCATGTAGTTGTGGAGCAGAATGTCCCAGAGAGTACGAGCACTCCTGACCTAGCAGGCGAGCCCAGCACTGAGGGGACTGATGGACAGGCTGAAATCATCATTACTAAGACTCCAATCATGAAGATAATGAAAGGCAAAGCTGAAGCCAAAAAAATCCACATGCTTAAGGAGAACATTCCCAGCCAGCCTGTGGGTGAGGCCGAAGGGAAAGAGGAGGACCACACTTTCATCAATGGGGCAGCTTCAGTCAGCCAGGCATCCGCTAGCTCCACAAAGACCCCCCACTCTGCCAACGGGCCCCTAATAGGAACAGTGCCAGTTCTGCCAGCTGGTATAGCACAGTTCCTCTCCCTCCAACAACAGCCCTCGGCTCATGCCCAGCACCACACCCACCAGCCTTTGCCCACATCCAAGGCTCTTCCCAAAGTCATGATTCCCCTGAGCAGCATCCCAACATACAATGCAGCCATGGACTCCAATAGCTTTCTAAAGAACTCCTTCCACAAATTCCCCTACCCAACCAAAGCCGAGCTCTGCTACTTGACTGTGGTGACCAAGTATCCAGAAGAGCAGCTCAAGATCTGGTTCACAGCCCAGAGGCTGAAGCAGGGAATCAGCTGGTCCCCTGAGGAGATTGAGGATGCTCGGAAAAAGATGTTTAATACAGTCATCCAGTCTGTGCCTCAGCCCACAATCACAGTTCTCAACACCCCCCTGGTTGCCAGCACTAGCAATGTACAGCATCTTATCCAGGCCACTCTCCCAGGCCACGTTGTAGGACAGCCAGAGGGGACAGCAGGGGGACTCCTGGTCACTCAACCACTGATGGCCAATGGGTTACAAGCATCAAGCTCATCTCTCCCGCTGACAGCTACATGTGTTCCCAAGCCAAGTGCAGCACCCATCAACACCGTGTGTTCAAATGCAGCCTCAGCTGTGAAGGTGGTCAATGCAGCTCAGTCACTCCTCACAGCATGTCCTAGCATAACTTCCCAAGCCTTCCTTGATGCAAGCATCTACAAAAACAAGAAGTCTCATGAACAGCTGTCAGCTCTGAAAGGGAGCTTCTGTCGGAACCAGTTCCCTGGGCAGAGTGAAGTTGAGCACCTTACCAAAGTGACAGGCCTCAGTACCAGAGAGGTGCGAAAGTGGTTCAGTGATCGGAGATACCACTGCCGGAACCTGAAGGGCTCCAGGGCCATGATGCCTGGAGATCACAGCTCTATCCTCACGGACTCTGGGCCAGACTTGCCCTTCTCTGTGTCAGCCAAGGCTCCAGAGGTAACCTGTTCCCCGACAACAGCCTCACTGGCAAGCCATCCTGCCACCAAACGACAGTCCTGGCACCAGACTCCAGACTTCACACCAACCAAGTACAAGGAGCGAGCCCCAGAGCAGCTGCGAGCTCTAGAGAGCAGCTTTGCACAAAACCCACTGCCCCTTGATGAGGAACTGGACCGCCTGAGAAGTGAAACGAAGATGACTCGCAGAGAAATTGATAGCTGGTTTTCAGAGAGACGGAAGAAAGTCAGTGCTGAGGAGACCAAGAAGGCAGACGAGCACGCGCCTCAGGAGGAGGAGGAAGCTGCCGAGGAGGAGGGTGGAGAACAAGAGTTTGCTAGTGAGCTGAGGGTTCTTGGTGACAATGGCTCCCCAGACATGCTTCTTGGCCAGACCTTGGCAGAGCGCAAGGTCAGTCCGATCAAAATCAACCTCAAGAACCTGCGGGTCACTGAAGCCAGTGGCAAGAGTGAGCTCCCGGGGTTAGGTGTCTATGAGCCTGAGGGTGATGGCTTGAACAAGGTGGCAGAGCAGCCCCCAGGCAAAGTGAGCTACAAAAAGACAGCCCAGCAACGGCACTTGTTGCGCCAGCTCTTTGTCCAGACACAGTGGCCAAGCACCCAGGACTATGACTCCATCATGGCTCAAACGGGGCTGCCCCGGCCAGAGGTGGTACGCTGGTTTGGAGATAGCAGATATGCCTTGAAGAATGGCCAGCTCAAGTGGTACGAAGACTATAAGAGAGGTAACTTCCCACCAGGTCTCCTGATCATTGCCCCTGGCAACCGGGAGCTGCTGCAGGACTATTACCTGACACACAAGATGCTGTATGAGGAGGACCTGCAGAACCTCTGCGACAAGACCCAGATGAGCTCCCAGCAAGTTAAGCAGTGGTTTGCTGAGAAAATGGGTGAAGAAACGCGGGCCATGGCAGATACAAGTAGTGAGGACCAGGGACCTGGTGCTAGTGAGCCTCTGGCAGTTCACAAAGGTCTAGGTGACACCTATTCGGAGGTATCTGAGAACAGTGAATCATGGGAGCCGAGTGCCCCTGAGGCCAGCTCAGAGCCCTTGGACACTTCAGTTCCTCAGCTTGGACGTCAACTCGGTAAGGAATTTGTGGGAGCCATGGCCTTCTTCTGTGGGTAAGGGCAGGATGCTTTCATAGGGGGGCCTTGGATTTATTGCACAAGTTCACATCCGCTCTCTGAAAGGCTGCCTAGAACAGACTGACTGCGTGTCTGCCTCGGGACGCACAGATGCAGAAGCTGTGGGTCTTAACATGATGATAAATGGCTGAATAGTGGACTTTTCTTGGTTCATGTTTTTGTTTTTAAACCCATGCAAGGGAAAGAACATGAACGTAAAGGGATTCAGGCTTTTCTAGCCATTTCTTAGCAATGCAAGGATAGGCTAACATATCGTGTAAGTTCTAGTCACAGGGGAGGGGGAGATAATAGCAGTAGGATAGCAGAGGAAATTTAACACAACTAAGAGCCTGTACACAAAATACTGTCTTATGTTTCTACTGCTTATACTAATGCAGAAAAACTATTATAATGGAAAATCACTTTTCATCTTGGACATACATAGAACCCCCAAGGCTTGAATTTAACTTCTCACTTGCTCGGGATTGTGGTATTGTAGTTCTCAGGAGATAAATTTAAATCCGGATTATGACACAGACAGATCACATCTTCAGGTAGTGATTTTCTAGGATGTGTGTATATATGGATGTTATTTGCAAGGAGAGAGGGAGAGAGAATGAATGAGAATAGGTATGCCAGAGTCTTAGCACTACAGACAAACTCCAGATACAAGCACCACTTTGTGCATCTGGCTTTACATGGGTACAGGGGAATAGAACCCAGGCCGGCAGACTGAAAGCAACACATCTTTAGCCACTGAGCCATCTCCCCAATCCAGATGTTCTAGGTTCTTTTTTTTTTTTCGGTTTTTGGAGGTAGGGTCTCACTCCAGCCCAGGCTGACCCTGGAAATTCACTATGTAGTCTCAGAGTGGCCTTGAACTCACAGCAATCCTTCTACCTCTGCCTCCTGAATGCTGGGATTAAAGGTGTGCACCACCACACCTGGCTCAGATGTTCTAGGTTCTTGATCACTAGTTTGTGGCCTCTTCCTTCCTTCCTTGTTCCTTTGTATTGGTCTCCTTAGCAAAGGCTCCATCACAGGGCAGCTGGAAGCTCAAGAGAGAGCCACGGAGGAAGAGTGTTGGAGAAGCTAAAGGACTAGGGTCTCCAAAATGGCAGCCTCGCCAGCTGGCTCGACCCTGGTGGAGAGGTGCAGGAGACACCCAGGAAATGTCTGTGGGATTGGACAGTGTGGAAGTTGGGCCCAGAGTCTTCAGTGTTAATTACTTCAGTATGGGGCCCTGTTACATGGTACTTCATCCCTAAAGCCCAGCATGGTAGTGTGCCCTCAGCAGTCCCATAGTATTTCCTGGATGGTGTTTTACTGTTTGCATACAGTGGCTGAATATTATTGTATTGGCCTGGCAAACTAATTCCTCCATCCCAGTTTTCTACTTAGACTTCTAGAAAGCATAGAATTCCTATTTCATTGAATATTTTAAATTCATCTCAATACATTTTTGAAACATAGTTATACTATTGTTCCTTCACTTATTTAAGGAAAAGGAGATTTCTGTGTGTATGTGAATTTGGGAGGTTGCCATGTTTTCCATTTGTTTAGCATTTACAGAAAGCCTATTCTCATCTCCCCCCACAAGTAGAAACAGCTTTGCAAAGCAAAGAGAAAGAGATGCCTGGTGCAGGGCAGGCCGCTGGTCAGCAGTGAGGAGTGTGAGCATGTAGGGCCCTCTGACCACATCCTCACTGACTTCTCAAATGGCTGCGGGCGCCTGGAGTGAGAGCAGCAGCAGGAGCTTTCTTCGGGGTTCTTTGGCCCTGTCAGTGCAGAGCTGGTCTCTCCTCCTGGAGGGCTTTGCCTAAGCTGGTCTGCATGCGTTGTGCTGTGCCAAGCTCTGTGCTTCCTGTGGTTTCAGTAGGCCAGGGTGAGGATGATTAACTGTTGTCACCTGAAGAGCACGATCCTATGGGAAGATGGCAAAACTGGAGCACTAGGAACAGAGCCTTGAGCCATACAGCTACGGGGGTGAGTCACCTAAAGCAGCTGTTTCTGGAACTGCACACAGCATCTAGCTGAATATTTCCAGTATCCAAAGGACAGCTTGAAGAGGCTTACATGTCGTAAATTTCTGTGTTTCACACAGCAGCATTCCCCTCCCAGATCCCTACAGCAGGCACCCGTAGTAACTGGCCCAGGTTCCTGGCATGACTTGTTTTTGCCAGGGTGGACAACAATGACTTTTCTACCAAAAGTTAGATTTTGTGTTTGGGTTGCAATGAAGGCATCTGATTTCTTATGGGCTGACAAAGAGGCAGACCATTGTTCCCATCCCGTGGACTGAAGCAACTTTCCAGTCATAGGGCACTTGAAGAAGCAGGGCCGTTTACCAAAAAATAAAAATAAAAATAAATCCCCCCCCTTTGGCAAACCAGATACTTAAAAAGATCACAGGTTACCACAAAAACAACAGAACATAAACTTTAGTGACTCCCCACCACAAGAAATACATACTTTACAAAAGAGCTTGGAAAAGTCACAAACAGATGGCTCCAGTCTTCAACAAATAAAAATTGCCAATGCTGGAGGCTAATAAAATTAAATTTTGAGTTACCACACATAGTATTCAGAAGGTCCAGTTCTTAATAAAATGTTATAAAACATACAAAAATAAGAAAGTATTCCATTCACAGAAACAATAAAAAATTGACAAATAGCATCCTTAAGGAAGTCTAGACATTGGAATCATTAGCTAAAGATGTTGAATCAGTTTGTCTTAAAGATGTTCGGTGAGGTGAAGGAAACCATGGAAGAGAATCAGAGGGAATCAGGAAAGCTGTGTGAACAAAATGGCAACAGCAGTTAAAGAGGTGGACATAACAGGTGACCAGATACACTCTAGAGCGAAAAATCACAGTCACTGAAATGAACAATTTATCAATTTATCAACATAGTTAAACAAACATAAGATGATCAAAATATCCAAAGGAAAAGAAAGAAAATAGAGTGAAGGAAAATGAACAAGCCTGAGAGAACAGTGGGATATAATTAAAGAGGAATATGTACATTTTAGGAATCCCAGAAGGAGAGAGAAATGGGCAAAAGGAATATTTAAAGAAATTCCCCAAATTTGATGGAAAACATGAACATACATACCGAAGAAGTTAGCATTGGAGCAGGAGAAATGCAGTGTATCACATATATGGGGTCCTCAGCAAGGTTAATAGTTGATTTCTCATAAAACTATGAAAGCAGTGGAAGAACATGTCTAAAGTCCTGAAAGGGGGGAAAGCATCAACCAGTATTTCTGTATCTGAAAAAACTGTCCTTTAAGAGTGAAAGAGAGCTGGGCGTGGTGGCGCACGCCTTTAATCCCAGCACTCGGGAGGCAGAGGTAGGAGGATCGTGAGTTCAAGGCCACCCTGAGATGACAGAGTTAATTCCAGGTCAGCCTGGACCAGAGTGAGACCCTGCCTCGAAAAACAAAAAAAAAAAAAAACAAACAACAACAAAAAAAAAGAGTGAAAGAGAAATGAAGGCAACTACCAATGAACAGAATCAGAAGGAGTTCATTACCAGTAGATTGACCTATTAGGAGTTGCTAACAGGAACCCTTAGGCTGGACACTGAACAGGAATTTGAAACCACAAGAAACAAGAATGCAAGGTAACTATAAGTGAATATAAAATCCAGTACCAGTGTACTGACTGATTTGTAACTCTTTTATTTTCCCTCTGTAATTTAAAAGGCAGATTGCATGAAAGTTATTAAGTCTGTGTTAATGGGCTACAATTGAGAAAAGGGTAATCTGAGCAAGTAACAAGGACAGAGCAGTAAATACTAAAAAGGAAGGAGATAAATAGCAGCAGTGTTTGTGTAACATTGAAACTACATTGATGTTAGACTAGAGTGTTTGAAGCTGCTAATTGTATTCCCCATGTTAACCAGTAAGAAACTAAAACTAGGGCTGGATTGCCTAGTGGTTAAGGTGCTTGCCTGCAAAATCAAAGGACCCAGGTTCAGTTCCCCTGGACCCACATAAGCTGGATGCACAGGTGGCATGTGCATCTGAAGTTGTTTTCAGCAGCTGGAGGTCCTGGCGTGCCCATTCTCTTTCTCTCTCACACACACAAATAAATAAAATATCAATATTTTTTAAAAGAAACTAAAAATAAAACTCAGGAAAAAAATCAAAAATGAGTAAGATGTATAAAAATAGAGCTAAATGGCAAGAGTAATCCTTTTTAAATTTATTATATAATGTATTTTGATTTTATTCCTCCACTTACCCTCTTATCACTTCCCCCTCCAATCTATACCCCTCTTCTTCCCCATCAATCCTAATCTTACTTTCATGCCTTAAAAAATATTAGATTAAATTATGGTTGCATGCATGGTCATGGGTGGAAGATGATTTACTGTACAATGTGCAGCTTACCAATGGTTACACCATTGATGAACCTGACTCACTCTCTGCAACCATTAGCTGTCATTAGCCACTTGGTAGGTCTGAGGTCTTCTCTATCCTTTCCCCAACAATGATGAAATATTGACAGGCTCAATCTTGTCTGGACACCACAGCAGATGTGAGGTTATGAGTATAACAGGCATGTCATATCAAGAAGACTGTGTTTTGCAAACCACCTGCTGCTACTCCTGTTTTTATATTCTTTCCTCCCCTTCTGTGAGGTTCCCTGGGCCTTGGAGGGGTTGGACTGTATGTCCTATTTGTGGCTGAGCACACAATAGTCACTTATTCTTGGCAGTTTTCAGCTGTGCATCAGCATTAACCACTGCTCACTGTAGGAAGAAATTACTGTGCTCAAAGCTTCAAGCAGTACTACTCTACAGGAACAAATATAGACATTTAGAAGGCAGTTTGACTTCCTGTCCAGTTAGCATAACCACAGTAGTAGGTTCTTTCCTGTGGCCTTGTCCCTAGCCACTTTACAGTACCAGGCATGAAATCCATCTTGTGAAACGGACATCAACTCCAACCAGAATGTTACTGCCATAGCATTCATGCCACTATTGCACCAGTGGATATATCTTGCCTGGCAGGTCAGTTGTGGAATACACAGGGTCCACATCTGCACTGTTGATAGCTTTTCTCCTCCAGCAGCTTGCATATTTACCAGTAATCACACTCCATGTAAATAGATTGAATTATGCTAAAGACAAGGGTTGGTAAATTGTACTAAAAATAAATAGGATCCATCTACATGTTATCTATAAGAGACTCACTTTTTTTTTTTTTTTTGAGGTAGAGTCTCTCTCTGTAGTCTGTACTCTGGAGTCTCAGCGTAGCCTTGAACTCACAGCAGTCCTTCTACCTCTGCCTCCCAATTGCCTGGCTGAGACACACTTTAAACCTAAGGACACAAAAGTGGTGGAAGCTAAAGGAATGGAAAAAAGATTGTCATGCAAATAGTTACTAAAGAGAGAACTAATAAACTTTCAAAAAAATGTTACAAGAGCGCCTGGGGAGGCTCACAGTTAAAGTCACTAGCTGACAAAGCCTGCCAGCCTGGCTTCAGTTTCCCAGCCCCCCACATAAAGCCAGACGGGCATTCTTTGGCAGTGGCAAGAGACTCTGGCATAAGTACACAACACATACACACACATACACGTACAAATAAATTGTTTTTTTTTTAAGTTACAAGAGACAAAAACTAACCATATTTTTATAAAAGGCAACATAAATATATAGTATTTATTAACATTTATTCACCCATGCCCCAAAGTACATAAAGTAAAAATAGAATTAAAGGAAAAAAAACATTTGGAGATGTTAATACCATACTGTATTATTTTTAAATTTTTATTTTAAATTTTATTTAAAAAGAGAAAAAGAGGCAGACACATGTGCCACATTATGCATGTGACTTATGTGGATCCTGGGGAATTGAACCCAGGGTCCTTTGGCTTTGCAGGCAAGTGCCTTAACTACTAAGCCATCTCTCCAGCCCTGTTTACTTTATTTTATTTTTTAAAATTATTTATTAGAGAGAGGGGGCACACCAGGGCTTCTAGCCACTGCAAGCGAACTCCAGACGAATGTACTGCCTTGTGCATCTGGCTTATGTGGGTACTGGGGAATCGAAACTATGTCCTTAGGCTTCAAAGGCAAGCGCCTTGGTGTAGTCAGGTTTGCATTGCTGGCAGAAATCACCCGACCAAAAGTAGCTTGTGGGAAAAAAGGCTTATTTTGGCTTACGGACTCAAGGGGAAGCTCCACGATGGCAGGGAAAACGATGGCATGAGCAGAGGGTGGGCATCACCTCTTGGTCAACATCAGGTGGACAAAAGCAACAGGAGAGTGTGACAAACACTGGCTACAATATCCATAAGCCTGTCCCCAACAATACACCACCTCTAGGAGGCGATAATTCCCAAATCTCCATCAGCTGGGAACCTAGCACTCAGAACACCTAAAGTTTATGGGGGACACCAGAATCAAACCAACATACGCCTTAACTGCTAAGCCATCTCTCCAGCCCCACAGTTTCTTTTTTATTTTTTAAAAAATCTTGACAACCTCCGTACATATACACAGTATCACCTGATACCACACTTTTTTTTTTTGTTTTTTTTTTCAAGATAGGGTGTCACTGACCTGGAATTCACTCTATAGTCTCAGGGTGGCCTTGAATTCATGGCGATCATCCTACCTCCAAGTGCTGGGATTAAAGGCGTGTGTCACCATGCCGGGCTCAATGCCACACTTTCAATAATGGATGTAAAAACCAGACAGAAGCCACATGTTGTAGCACATAGAGCTAATCCTAGCTATTTTGGAGGCATAAGACAGCAGACTCATTTGATTTCCCAAGTTCAAGAGCCACCTAGGTAATATGGTGAGAAACTGTTGAAAAAAGAAAAATAAAAGACCAGATAAGTTCTATGAGGAAATGGAGGACTTGAAAAACACTATAAACAAGCCAGGTATGGTGGTTCATGCTTGTAATGCTAAGGGAAGCAGAAGCAGCAGGATTGTTGTGGATTCAAGGCCAGCTTCAGCTGTGCAGTGAGTTCCAAGCCAGCCTGGGCTACAAAGTGAGCCTTGTCTTCAAAATAAAACAAAGCAAAACAACAACAACAAACACCACTATAAACCAGGTCAAATTAACATGGAAAATCAACCAACTAAGCCAAAGAGAGGGAAAGACTTAAAACAGGTGAAAACCTCCCAAGCCTTGAATCAGCAAGAATTTCTTAAGTAGGATGGCAAAATTATAGGCACAAGTAATTAATAATAAATTGGACTACATCAACATTTTAAAACTTTGAGTTGGTCATGGTGTCTCCTACCTCTAATCTCAGCAGTTTGGAGACTGAGGCAGGAGATTTATGAGTTTGACACCAGCTTAGAGTACATAGAAAATTCTGTAGTGAGACCCTATCTCAAAAATCAAAACAAGCCAGGCGTGGTGGCGCATGCCTTTAATCCCAGCACTCGGGAGGCAGAGGTAGGAGGATTGCTGAGAGTTTGAGGCCACCCTGAGACTACATAGTGAATTCCTGGTCAGCCTGAGCCAGAGTGAGACCCTACCTCGGAAAAAAAAAAAAAATCAAAACAAAATTTTAAAAATTAAATATATTTTTTAAAGAATTGAGCCGCTTGTGGTGTGTGCCTATAATCCCAGCACTGGAAAGGCTGAGATTGGAGAAGTATAAGCTTAAGGTCAGCTTGGTTTACATGAGAATCTTTCTCAAATAACAATGTTAACCAACATTTGTGTATAAATGGCATTCTGTAGAGAATGAAGAGACAATGAACAGAATGGGAACAATACCTAAAAACTGTGTATCTGATAAAGGAATAATATTCAGAATACATATAGAACTCTTACAACTCAATGACAACCGACAAGCCAACTAAAAATGGATAGATTGTTTAGGAATTTCTCTACAGATGTATAAATGGCGAGTAAGCACATGTGAAGATGGTAAACATCTTAATCATTAGGGAAATACAACTCAAAACCACAGTGGGCTACCAGTTCACACTCAACAAACAGTAGCATACATATGCACAAAGTGATCGCCATTGCTAAAGAGATGGAGAAGTCAGATCCCTGTACATTATAGATGTGGCAGGTGCGAGTGTAGAATGGCACAACCATTTTGGCAGTTAAGGAAATTGAATATAGACTTAGCATCTGATCCAGCACTTTTACTCTTAGGCACATATCCAGAAAGACTGAAAGGGACTTGAACTGATTGACTGCTATGCACCAGTGTTCCTAGTGGCATTATTCATGAGACCCAAAAGAGGAAAACCACCTGAATGCCCACTGGCAGATGAATGGATAAACAAAATGTGGTTAATACACATATCAGAATTTTTTATTCAGGCATAAAAAAGAAAGAAAACTCTGATACATTCCACACCATGGATGGACCCTGAAAACATTATACCAAGTAAAATAATCCAGACACAAAAGGCAAATATTATGATTCCACTCATATGAAGTCTCTGGAGTAGACTAGGTGATGGAGGGAGAAGAAGGTAGAATCTAGGGTACAAGGGGTTGGAGGAATTTGGAGTTATTGTTACAGCATTTCTACATAGTATGATGAAAAAGTTCTAGAACTAGGATGATGATTTGTAAGATGGCAAATACACTTAATCCTACTCTGTCATATGCGTAAAATGGTTATAGTAGTATGTTTCGGTTGCATTTTACAATGACCTTTTTCAAAAAAGCTTAGCTAGTGATGAGATGAGTAGATGTGAGTCACAAGCACTGGCTCACTTCAGTTACTCCTGGTAGGACAGAGCAGGATTGGCAGGGTAGTCATGCTGGTGTGACATTGTCTCTGAGTCTTCCCTATTTGTCTGGCTCTGTCTATCCACACCTGATTCTTCAGCCGTCCTCAGCACAAGGGCTGTATCTGTGGGCACCAAGGAAGGCAGGCAGGTTCTCTGATAGCCTCCCTGACTTTGACTTTAGACCCATAAATTGTAAAGGAAGATACCAGGGGAATACACACCGGAGCTGGCCCCATTGCTATGGTGCTAGAGCAAAGTGTGTAGTGTCCCAGGAAGTAGGGTGAGCCTGTGTACCTGGAGTTGGCTGCACCTGGAACATGTGAGAGAGAGCCAGCTGCTGCTGCAGGTGCCAGGCCTGGGGTTCAATACTGGCTCTTTAGGGAGTAGGAAGGCTTTGTCATATTCAGCCAGCATCCTGTCCTTAACCCATACTCTGCCCATTTCACCTTCCTCAGGCTGAAGGGAGGAGTAGATGGAAGGCATTGCTCATGGAATTAGGAAGCCCCCAGTGCCAGTGGCACCACCCTGGCATAGTGAGGCTCTGGCTGCCTGCCTGCCTGCCCTGTGAGCTAAACATGTTGCAGCTGCTGTGGAGTGACAGGCATGTGTTTTTTCCTCAGAAACAGACTGAATTTGATTGGATTACTGTGATACCAGTCTGGGATGCTGTCTGCCACGTGGAAGAGCTAAACCTGCCTCTCTGCTGCCACATGTCGTCCTGAAGGCCAGCTTCTGGGTGCCCAGAGGCCACACAGATCGCTCAGACCCACCTCTCTAACTACCCCTCAACCTGACCTACCAAGCAAGGCACAAAGGGTTCTTGTTCACCCTTCCGCCCATGGTGCAGGACCTTTCCTTTGCTTCCCAGGGACAACCCAGTTCAAATTTCATATTCAGAGACACTGAATCAAGTTTTTAGCTTATACATCTGCCTATGTACATTTAATAAAGCATCAAATCATAAACATTTTCACTACATAGAAACTTCAGTTAGTAAAGCAGTACATGTTCATATCATCTCTAAAATTGCCATGTCTGTTCTCAGCGGAGCTCTGGACCATGGGGGCCCTCACCCTCTACAGCTGGCAGGGGTCAAAGGCACCTCAGGATTGTGTCTGAGCCCTGACTTCACTTGTGTTCCTCAAGGAAGCATCACCCTTGAAGAGATCTGTCTGTCAAGCAGAAGCCAGCCACATTTTATGACAGGCTTGTTGTGGACTGACAGGTGCAGAGCCCACTGTTTCTGTTCAGAAAATAGCCCTGTTACAAGGCACTGCTGGATCCTCACTGTTCTCTTCAGTTGTTACCCTAATTCATGGAGTTTGAATCATGGACTGTAACTTCCTAGTGATTAGATCAGCTAAGGAAACCTTTGTCATGAAGCCTGATGTACCTACCAATCCACCTGCTTCCCTCCCCACTTTAGAAAATGAAGGAAAAGTGGAGAGACAGAACAAGGGAGGGTGGGCGTGGCAGGGGGGAGCCTGGGGCTGTGGCCACTGCAGTGCTAGAGCTTTCTCCGCCCTCTGCAGAGCGCCCTGTAGCTGGGAGGGAAGCGCAGCATGTCTGCTGAAAAGAGCTTGGTGGGGATCGATCGGGGGTGTTTGCAGTGATCATAGCTGGCGTGGTCTTGGACACAAAGGCCTGCAGGTGGAGTTCTTGGCAGAGCACTTTCAGTTCCCCTGCTGCGTGTGTGAAGGGCCTGGCTAGATGCTGACTACGTGCCCCAAAGGTGGTGGGCATTATCGGGTATGGCCTTGTGAGGGTATTGCTAGGGTCTCCATTTATACTCCCAGACTTGGAAATGAGAACTCTATCTGCTTTACCATACCCTCACGCCCACCTTTGATTAAGAAAATCACAGGTCAAGGTGCCTTTAAACAACGGCAATTTTGCCTTCTGAGCTGCACTAGATTTTAGAGAAATGCTGAAGCCCCTATTGCCCCAAGGCTGGCTGCTTTAAGACAGTGGGTACTGAGGTCCTGTAATGCACGGCCCCACTAACCTCTTGGAAATGCCTGCTTGTGAAGTGCCAAACACAGCCCCAGGACCTTGGGCTTTGGGAGCGCTCCTATTGCCCCTGGCTGCAGGGTGCACTGGGAGACCCAGAAGCAGGGCAAGGCTTTGGTCAAGAACCACTGGTCATGTTCTAGGCACCATCCTTCCCTTCTCCTACTGCAGGGACTAGAACAGCCAGGCCACCTTGCTGGCTTGTGGCAGCACGACCTACCTTTCAAAAGAGAGAGCACTCTTTGGAAACCCAAAGCCATTGAACCATTGTTAAGGTGTTCTCCCACCTTTCTGTCTTCATAGGGATGACCTCCTGATTGTCTCAGACAGGTGGGGGGGGCGGTGTTGGCTTGAGTACTTGCCTAGTTTTGCAGCGTGCTTTTAAATCCTTTCCATTTGGGTAAGGAAGCTATTTGGTCCCAGCTGCCAAGAATGACAAGTGATTACCTGGCTTCAGTGAACTGGTACCTGGGAATTTTTCCTTAATGCTTGTATACATGCAGATTAATATACATATCCACATATAAAGTACAAATACTCTTTTGTTACTTATAAAAATGTATCTCTGATGCACTCTCGAGCTTCATGGGACATGGATGCAGGGGAAAATTGTGTGTGTGTGAGGGAATGTCAGTGCAGTGAGTGGCTGGGGCAGCTCAGGACAGAGTCGTCTCCAATGTGTGAGGAACCGGTGCCTGACTGAGCCCAGGTTCTGCTGGCATCTAGAGACCTGCTGCACTGGCTGAATGGAAGAGGATTTTTTGGTTATTTTTATTTTTAATTTATAACCCACGCAGACAAGTTATATGGTAGATGAGTTTATACAGAATACAGAGATGCCCTAGTTTTGGCACCAGCTAGTCTTCTGGATGGAGCAATTACAGTAATGCTGGCCCTGGCATGGTTTTCTCACATTCATTAGTCCAGCCCAGTAGGAAGAGCTTTACATGGATGGCAAGACTGCCCAGGCAAGGAGTGTAGCAGAGTAGTAGTTGAGCCCTGCTGCTTCCTGTGCCCTTGAGGGAGAGAGAGTAGTCTGGACCTTATTCATGAAGAGCAGGGTCAGAAGTTTCATGGGAGGAAGCGACCCTCAAGCAGGTGCTTCAAGAAGTGCTTTGGGTGTAGGGTGCGGAGTGCACGGAGTTGGATACCAGCATAGCCCCACAGCCCAGAGGTCAGACCCACATTGACCGCAGAGTGTCTTTGTCCACCAGTCCCGTGGCTAGTCCAGAACAGATCACTGGCTCTGTACTGTTGAGGGCTAGTGTCACGCTCAGTAAAAGGCTGGCTGTGGCCTCAGACTCTAGACAGGTGGGGTAGGGTTCACCTCTCCTAACAAAACAGCCTGTATTGTGAGTCTTTTCCCCACTTTCCTTGAACTTATCACAGGTAAATCTTTTTTGTTGTGGTGGTGGTTGTTGTTGCCTGTCTTGTACATATGATTTGTTGTTTTTTTACGTGGGATTGTAAATTCAGTTCTAACAGGTGAAACTAGATACCATACTGATCATGGAAGTTTGAATCTATGATACATAAACTTTGCATATTTTGATTATTTAGTGTTTTGAGACAATAGATGAATGTTTCTGATTTGGGGAGGGCAAGTGTCATTTTGGAGAGTCTTTTCACTGGATGGCTCACAAGCACTTTGAAGGGTCTACTGGAGATCATTTGATTTAGAGCTCCTTTCTTTTGGCTGATTGGCAGTGGTAGTGGCCATCAGTGGACCAGAGTGCACAGTCTGAGGGCCCTGCTCTCTGGAAACAAGAGGAGGAAGTCAGTCAGAGTGCTGGGTGGCCCTCTGGCCTTCTACCTGCCCTTAGAGCCTGCACCCAAGTGGCCTGTCCCATCGGGAAGCTCCTGTGTGCTCTTCGGGCTGAGATACAGCTCTCTTGGGTTTCATCCTGTTCAGTAAGTGGCTCAGTGACATATCCTGTGTTCTTTCCTCCCTTCTGGCTGTGGGACATCTGTCCCCAGCTGCTGTCCAAGGAGCAGGAGGCGGCCTTTCTGCTGGGATGTGCACGTTCTCCCATAGCCACCTGCTCGTGCCTTCCCTGTCTAGGGCCCTGTTGCCTTGTGTCTTCCTGTAACCTCTGTATGGACCAAAATCCTTATTGGAGCAGTTTGCTCACTTCAGACATCATATCCCAAGTGGATAATGGCACTTGCAGGAAACCGGCCTTTCCCTGCTACATCTGGGGGGTGTATTGGTGTGATTCACTTTTGTAGCAGATGAACATTTGTCTAAGTTTAAATTTCTGTGAGCACATTCATCCACAAGGTTCAGATGTCTGCTGGAGAAGAGTCCTCTGGACTCATAACAGTCCACATAGCCCACTTGCCCTAGCCAAAGCCAGCAGGCTGTCTTGAGTCAGTCAGTGAAGTTTGGCCCCCCTCATTCCAGACTGAAGCCCCTTCTTCAGGCCTCGGACCCAGCTTCTTCCCCTCCCTTCCCTGAGAGCACACATCCCCAGCATTCTGCCAAGACCCGGGGAGGGGGTGCTCTCCACATACTTGAGGAGCACCTAGTCTCCCAAGAGCACCGGCACTGGAGCCAGAAGGCATTTGCCTGTCCCTAAGCAACTTGAAGTCAAGGTACCCACCCAGTTGAGTGAGGCAGGGAAGTGTCTGTGCTGTACCCCCTAAGGCTGACGAGGCTATGAGAGGAGCGCATCAGAATGACCGCTGGGGTTTTGTCTGAGTGGCGAGACTGAAGTGGCTGTTGTGGTGCTTGCTGTCTGGCCAAGCTAGAAGTCCACATGGAGCAGACACACCATTTTTGCTGGAGTCTGTTTCCAGTGCCTGGTCATCCTGGGGAGCCAGCATGGACAGTAAGCCCAGGTGTACTTTGGGCTGGCCCAGCATCTTGCCCCTGATTGTGACATTAAAGGAGCTCACGTGGAGCAATGGCCGCCTTTTTGGGTCTTTCATCCTGACCTCTGAACACTAGTCAGCAGCCTGGCGTCTAGTCCAGGCTGTAGGAATGGCAGTGTTTGTTTCAAGCCCAGGATCCAACAAGAGCCACACTTTTCTAACTGTCTAGAAGTCTGGCACAGGCTGGGAACAGGGAGGTCAGAAATAAAACTAGGCAAACACTGGCTGTCATCAGGACAGAGGTGGGTAACAGCTTCCTTGGTTCTTAAAGCCGTTTTTGGCTTGCAGGACCATGTGGGTTCAGAGTAGTTACTAGGCTGTTGTCTGCGCACTGTCAAGCCTGGCCCTTGCTGCTGCTCTGCCAGGAGCTAGGCAGAAGAGCGGTGGCTGTTCTCACAAGGACTCCGGTCATCTGCCTTGCTGCCTGTTATCCTCAAATGGAAGGCAAGCCAGGACACCTGAGAGAGGCCTGCATGTTCATCTGCCACCAGTGCCTCTGGTCCGGAGAATGGTACACTGCACACAGGCCAGCACCTCTCTGTGGCTATTGCCTTTCTCAGTTCATGCTAACTTGTTCCCTTCCGTGACAAATCATTCAGAATCACTCTGTGACTGGAGCTGCAGGTGAAAGGTCTAGGATAAATCATGTCCATTCAGACACTGGGTAGAGGGCCGCAAGGCTGGGTCCTTCCCAAGTGCCAAGCCCCAGTGAAACACTGGTTAAGAATCTATCATATGGTGTCTGTTAATTATGTTTAAAGAGTCATCTTGTCACTTGTCCCCACCCAAATAGCTTTGTTTCATTCTTGCAGTTTGCCTGAAACCCGGGGTCAGGGCCCCATGTGAGATGGTTGGCAGGAAAGAGCCAGCACCCACTCCTCAGCAGGGGTTCCAAGTGAGCTGGGTCACTCCCTGTGGAGCTGGGTGGCTGGGGCAGCAGAGGTCATCCGGGGCAGTCAGCTTCCCCAAGCTTCTGAGCAGCACTTGTTCAGCTATGTCAGGGGGTCAGACTGGGCCATAATTGTTATTAAACAGAGAAAACTGGCCAGCCTTCCTCTGGCCCCTGCTGGCCATTGTTCTTTGAGCTGTACTCACACAGCCTCTGAGGAAGTGGGAGGAGCTGCCAAAGCCTTGCAGATACCTTCCTGACCAAGTCCAGTTTCTGGTTCTGTTGGACCCATTTTGTGTTCTGGTCTCAGGGCAAACCCATTTCCAAGGGGCCAGACTGCTGAGACGTGAGACTGGGGGGTGACAAGCAGTTGGCTTCTGGTGTGCTTCCTGTCTCCCAGAAGCAGCTGAAGGGATCATCCTGGTGCTAAGTGAGGGGCAGCTGCCCTGTCTCTGTCCAGAGGCAAACTGAAACTAAGCCGCACTGTAAAAGGTCCCACCTCTTACTGCAACCAGTTGTGAGAACCCAGAGAATGGCTTACTCGGTCACACAGGCCTGTGTGGAGTGGGAATTCTTTATTTGGTCTGTGTAGCCTTGGCTAGCCTGAAACTTGCTATTAGACCAGGTTGGCCTCGAACTCCAGCAGTCCTCCCGCCTCTGCTTCCTGAGCACTGGATAACAGGTGTGCAATGACATGCCTGACTGGAACGTGAATTCTTTGCCCTGGGAAATGTTTTTAGTGGAAAGATGTCCCTTGCCTGCAAGGAGGCAGCAGGCTCGAGGCTGCGCTTTGTAGAATGAGTCTCCAGGCCTCATAAGGTCCCCCATGGGGATGCTGCTATTTCTAAGATGCAAATTGCACATTTCCTAGATTTTGTATCTCTGGATTTGGATAAGGGAGGGGAATAGGGACAAAATTGCTCGTACAATTTGAAATGGGCCTCAATGGTACTTCAAACCTTTTGATCTTAAATAAAAATGTACAGACATTTCGCATTTGCTGGCTGACTTTGTTTGGGGCTGGGGAGGCGGTCGGGGAAAAACTACAAAACACTTCATAGTCTGCTGGCAAAACTGTTACAGAGTGAGGGGCTTCCTTCAGCTCCCCTGGAAGAAATTCCAGTTCACCTGTTTCCTGTGTTCTGAGCTCACTGTAATGGCTTCTACGTGAAAGAACTGTGGGGTTTTAGAAATTGGACTGAAAAGACAGTGCAAATCGAGTCAGACCTGTAGCTGCCCATCTGGCATGAGGACATTTCATTACTCTTCCTGTGAAAAAGCTGATAGCAGAGTGGATGTTATTTGCCAAGGAGGGCTTATCAACTTGTGTAAGGATTCAGGGACCTTCTGGAGGCCCAGGGCCAAAGCCACAACTTCCAAGATTTAAAGCAACTAAGTTTTGTTGGAGTGGCTTAAAGGGCCTGTGGCATAAGGAAAAAGGGACCCCCTAGTATTAAAATCAGCTGAGGTGGAAGTATAACAATGCAAGGTAACAACTGTAGTAGCCAGACATAAGGGTCTGCTCTTGACCTGGCCCCTCCCAAGGCCATCCCAGGTCCTAAGGAGGCAGCTGTTGAACATGAATCTGCTCCCTGGGGTGACCACACTGATGTGAAAGCTTGGAGTTTGTCAGCTGAGCCCATGGTGGGCTCACTCAGAACACACTTTAGGTGGGGTTGGCTGCAATGGCCAGTGGGGGAGGGGAGTTGTGGAGGCCTTCTGGAAGGGAATGCCCAAGTTGACTGCTGGGCATAAATCCTCTGGGGATTATCAAAGACTCAGGGCCTGACCCACCTCATTAAAATGCAAGAGATGTGTGACCTTGTTTACCATGCTGCTTTGGTGGGATAACCCAACTTCACCCTGCCTCAACTCTTCAACTGAGTTAACATGATCAGAGAGGTAGGACAGGTTCAACGACTCTAGTTCCAGTCCACAAGTGAAGGCCAGAGTGAGCCGGTGGATGGGGAGGGAAGTCCCTGTGGGAATAGCTATGTGTCAATGAAGTTTTGAAGCAAATGCCAGAAACTGCTCCTCCTCCTCATCAGACCTTCAGTCCGGTAGCAGGAGGCAGAATGCTCCTGATCGTATAGCAGTGCTCTTGAGGCAGGTGTCCACTGGACAGCTGCTCAAAGGAGAGGTCTTCCACTCTGACCTGTCTACTGGTCCCTGCCCTGGTATCTCTGGTTTCTCCTCTGACTCAGGTATTTTAGTTTGCCAGTCTGGTTCTCAACGCTGACCACTCGCCCAGGAAGCTTGTAAATAATACGCACGTGAGGACCCCAGCTATCGGTGTGAGGCCTGCAGATGGTAATGGCAGTGAAAGCAGTGTCGAGGCAAGCCTGCACGCGTGGGGTGAGACAAGCCCCAGATCAGGGTCCCCCTTTGCTAGGGTTAGTTAACAATGACCTGGAGGAATGTGGGGGTGAAACTGGTCTTTTAGATATGCTCAAAATATTAGCTGACTCCCAATAATGGTGACACATGCCTTGAACCCCAGAACTCAGGAAGCTGAGATAGGATTACCAAGCGCTCCAGCCAGCCTGAGCTAAAGTTTGACTCTGCTTAAAAACAACAACAACAAAAAAAAAAAAACATGATGGTGCATGCTTTTAATCTCAGCCTCTTCCCCCAGAAGACCACTTGTTGAGAAAATGGAGGTGGGTATTGATGAAAATTCATGTGCCCAGCACCAAGTCATGGCTGTCACATGCAAATGCTGAGGGCTCTACCCACAGTGCCAACCAAGACCTCTCCCCAATTCTACTAGGCCACATGCTCCCAAGTGGAAGAGCAGGGATGAGACCCCAAGAAATTATCATTACCATCTCCTTGTGGGGTAAGGACTGCCTCATGTCTTTTTCACTGGGACACTGAGGCTCTAGGAAGCCACACACCAGCCAAGACTGGACACTAAGGACTGTGACACCAGCCTGCAGAGCTAGGTCTGCACACGGCACACATTGTCATAATCTTGTATTCTGCCCCAGCACAGACTGCTACAACAGAGCCTCAGGAAAAGACAGGCCTTTCACCATCATGTTGTTGGCGCAGAGGTTTTGGCTGCCAGTTTGAGGGGTAACCAGAGTGTCACCTGGTAGCACACATCTGAATGCTACTTCTTTGAAAACGAGGTTCTTGTGCAGCTGGCATGGGGCCATGGCCACTTCCTGCTCATCACCAAACCAGGGAGCTGAGACACAGGGCTCGCTCCAGGTGGGGTGCACTCTATCCAGCATACCATGATGATGAGGTGGTTAGACAAGGTGACTTTACACTTCTTGATGGACACAAGGAGGCTCTAATCTACTTGAGATATTTGCAGAAACACCACACTCCTTCTGCCAAATTACCTTACTGAGCACCCCCAGGAAGCACACAGTGAAAGGAAGGACACAAGGATGATTTATTTGGCAGTCAGATCTTAAGAGGGCAGCGGAACTCGCAAATGGCCAACCCTGAGCCCAGATGTGGGCAGTGGGTTTGCATGTGCTGAATGCTGGCTGTGCTGAGGCACCATAGCCGCCTACAGGCCTGGACCCCAGCCTGTCCTCAGAGGTGGGGCTGTCTTTCCATCTCCTTTCCAGCTACAGAGGCTGCACAGACCCAGCAGCTTCACTGGGCACCTGAGTCCTGACTCTGTTTACCCCCGAGGCAGGCAACTCCTTGCCCTTTTAAGAGAGCACATGGAGTCTTCCTTGCCTTAAAAACAAGAACTCATCAGGATGGCTTGGCTGTTTCCTCTCTCCCCGCCCCTCCTCCCTCAATAGTGCCTTACAACCCCAACACTGAGCCTCCCCACCCCCCCACCCCCCCGCCAACACAGCCTCCCCACCCCGAGCTGCCGCTCTCCGAGGCTCTGTGCTGAGGTTTCCTTCTGAGGATGAGGACCAGAAGGAGTGAATAACTTAGTTACGATACCACTAAGAAAAATAATACTGCTATTTTCATCATGATCCCCTGTATCTTTCAGGCTGGGTAGTGTCCCCAGCCTTGGGCAATGTGCCCTTGTGCTGTGTCTTCCTCCTTGGGCAGGGCAGATCCTTCTCCATACAGTCCCTGCTTTCTTCTATCCTGACTCCAGGGCCAAACTGCAGGGGCGCCTACCTTCTCACCCTGCTACAGGACAATGTAAACTTTGTTTCCTGGGCCAGCAAGGCTCCTCCTCCTCCTCTACTCTCAGCAATGTCAGTGGCTCCTTTGAAGCCTCCTGTACCACCGGCTGGCTGAGGCAGCCTCTCTCTCCAAGGGGCTCTAGACCCAGTCCTGGCCCCACAAGATGGAAGGACCCATCTCCAAAGTCAGGGCCAGATGTGTGTGCTTAATGCGAGACACAGTACAGTTTTCTGCCTTCACCCACAGCTGGGCATGGAGGGCCAAAACAATACATCTCATTAATGGCTTGGTTTTGTCTAGCATTCACTGCTGGAATCCAGGCTCCAGGCTGCAAGCGAGACAAAGAAGACTGCCACAGCGGGCCGCTCCCAGGGAACCCACTTCATGGCCTTCCTTCCACAAGGCGGGCAGCACCTGCTGCTTTCCCAACAAGCTGGGGCTTGACTAGAGGCGGTTGTCTCCATTGACTCGAGTCCTTCTTGGGGCCCTGGACAGAAGGGAAGTGTCCTTATTGGCCTTGTCAGCAGATGGAGCAGCCCAAAGCCACACAATTACAGCTTGTCTGCACAGGAAAAAGGCACCAGAGAAGCAGACCTAACCATACACAGCTCATCTTCTGGGCTCCAGCACCCCTCCACTTCCCTCACCTTCGTTCCCGAGCGTCAAAATGGTCCGTGAGATGCTCCTGGGAAATGCGGAAGTCCTCAAATGGCTGCTGGTAGCGGGCTTCAAAGGACCCTTCCCGGGCTCGGCCATGAAACAGCTGGCTGGAGGCATCCGAGGCCCGTTCCCGCAGGGATGTGCCACTGAAGGGACTGAGGTCACCATTCTCCTGGTCAACAAGGGCAAGCACACAATGATCAAGGCTGCTCTGCACCCCAGGAGGTCCTATACAGCTGACCGTCCACTGGAGGTCAGCCTACCGTGCTGCAGTTACCTTGGCAGGGAAAACGTCAATCTTGATGAGCAGAGAGGCCAACTCCAGGTCTTCACTGTAGTTGTTCTTCAAGGGCACTGCTCTGTACCCTGGAGGAAGGCTTGGCTCAGTGCAGGTGGGTGCCAAGCAAGAAGCCCCATCCCACCCTGCTTGTAAGACCACTGGGACATGTGCCAGGAAGGAGCCTCACCTGTCTTCAGTCCTTTCACTGGGAATGTAGCCTGAGCTAAGAAGTTCTGGTCACTAAACATATCTTCCTCATATACCACAAAGCGAAGGAAGGCAAATTCCGGGTTACTGATCTGGAAGTGGAAGGGCTTGGCCGGCCACACAGGGTTCAGTCCATTGTCCACTGTGAAAAGGACAAAAGGCTCAAACCACACTAAGGGGATGGGTGAGAGGGTGGGGAGAGGGCATCAGCACCTCCAAGAAATCGAGGGTGGTAACTGGGGAAGGCTGGCTTACCTACAAACTCTGTCTTTTGCTTGGTGCTATCATATTCTGCCCCAGCCACTTCAATCTCCACAAAAGGACACACAATACCTCGGCCATTTTTTGGCAGATGTCGGGCCCCTAGAACCTGTGAGGCAAGCAATGGGAAAAACTGTCTTGTCTTTCTGTTTCCTAACATCATCAGGGACAGGACTTAGGGAGTAAACGTGTCATGGAGGAAGTGCGCCCTCTGCTGGGCCCCATGGATGCTGCCCATCAGGCCCCTTGCAGCATCAGCTGAGTACAAGCTGCTACCCTTGTACACATTTGTATAAATGTAAGCTTTGCTAGCTGGTACACTGATGACCTCACAGTGAATACCAACAACTCCACTGAGGAGGGCCCTAAGCAGAATGGGGGCTGGGGAGAGAGTATAAACCTATGGGAATACGACCAATATGTAATTTGTTCATAAGATAAAGTTCTCAATTAATGGGCTGGAGAGATGCTTCGCCATTTAGACTCTTGCCTGCAAAGCCTAAGGACCCAGGTTCAATTCCCCAGCACCACTGTAAGCCAGATGCACAAGGTGGCACATACATCTGGAGTTCATTTGCAATGGCAGAGGCCCTGGTGCACTCATTCTTTCTCTCTGCCTCCTTCTCTCTCTAATAAATAAGTTCTCAATTAAAAAAAGATGTTAAGCTTTAGCCAAAATTTTTGTGTCAGTTTTTATGCTTCATGTTAAATTCATGTCTTTTTCAACATGAACTATTTTATCTTTTTTTAAATTTTTACTTATTTATTGGAGATAAGAGAGAGGAAGAGGCACATGTATGTAGACAGAATGAGCACACCAGGGCCTCTAGCCACTGCAAATGAACTCCAGATGCATGTGCTACATGGTGCATCTGGCTTATGAGAGTCCTGAGGAATTGAACGTAGGTCCTTTGGCTTCCCAGGCAAGCACCTTAAGAGCTAAGCCATCTCTCCAACCCAACATGAACTATTCTAAATTACTTCTACTCAAGGGGAAATATCTGTGACTTTAGAACTCCAGATGGCCCAGGCCTCAATCCTTCAAGACTGTTGAGGCAAAACCTGCTGACTCCTACAACACCAGGCTGACCCCTGTCATGTAGTGGGAGCTCATGGACCAATCAAAATGAGGAGCTCCCATGGCCTGGGAGGTAGAGGCGGATGGTAAACGCTCCAGCAGGCTGCTTTTCCTGCTTCTGTGGCCAGGTGTCTGGCTCACCATCGCCTTTTCCTGCCTGTTCTCTTGACACTCTGACCAGCTTTTTCCTGCCAGGCGGTGGCTTCCCACAGGTTGCCAGGAAATGGCCATGATCAGCCCAGCTGCCTATGAGAGCCCAACGCCAATAGTGGCTTTCTACCTCAGGGTAGCTATGTCCTCCTCAAGCTCAAAAACAGTTCAGGGGGGCTGGAGAGATGGCTTAGTGGTTAAGGCACTTGCCTGTGAAGCCTAACAACCCAGGTTTGATTCTCCAGGTCCCACATAAGCCAGATGCACATGGTGGCATATGCATCTGGAGTTCATTTGCAGTGGCTAAAGGCCCCCGGAGCACCCATTCTCTCTCTCTCCCACCCCTCTCTGTCTCAAATAAATAAATATTTTAAAAAAAAACAGTTCAGGTCCAGTTCCTATCCCTAACACAAGACAGAAAAAAGTTGTTTCCCTCTGTTCTGTGCCCTCCCCCAATTGTGCTGACCAGCCCCCCCACCTTTGACTCTTAAAAGTATTCCACACTATTGCTGGCAAGTTCAGCACTCCTCAGCCAATTGGAGTGAGCCCCTTTCCCACCCTGAAGACCACACGTGAGCACCACCCACCTCAATGCAGATGACACAGGGCTCCAGCCCTCGGAGACTGCTCTTGTCAAAGGGGTCGAAAGCTTCGTCTCTCATGGCACTTGGCTGCAGCACATAGCCACAGTGCCCGCCTGCCATGAAGAGGGCCTGGTTCATCTGCATAGGCTTGTCTGGAAGAGTAGGGTAACACTGTGCTCCAGCTCAACTGTCCCAGATGCCTCTCCCCACCCACAGGGGACCTTCTCACCTGGGGTCTGGAAGTTGAGAGCCACAAGCTGACTGCCACAGATCCACATAGGCAGAGGGTCATAATTGGAGGAGTCCAGCCGCTGGCCCTTGGGATAGATGCGGGAGAGCTGCAGCCGATTGTACTGGAGGAACTTCTTGCCTTTGGCCTTGTTCACGTACTTCTCTGCTTTGGTTTCCGGGAAAGACGACATGTCCCGGTAACAGGCACGTTCTGTGCCAATCTCTGAGCCAAACAGAGAGACCACTTACAACAGGACCTGCCTCAGGTAGTGTGCGTGGGGGTGGGGAGAGGAAGGACACCAAACATTGTCACCAGGCCCCAGGCACATGTACACCCCACCTGGGCCTGGCCTTACTGTCTTCATCGAAGGGAACAGGCCGGCAGTAGACAACAAGCTCAGACAGCTCCAAGGCGATCTTCTTCCTCCGTTCCATCATCTTCCCTTCAGTAAGCTGGCGACACAGACAAGGCCCCATAGCCTCCGGCTAGAGCCCTGTCCAGAAGCAAGCTCCGCCAGCTCTGGGTACACCCCATAGTGCAAGCGCTCTAGGTCCTCTCACCGTGGGCCTTCCAGACCCTAGCACGTACTAAGTGAAAACCCTTGCTCCTCAAGGTCCAACCCAGCAATGTCCTTTTCTGTCCATAAGGACAGACCTGAGTCCCAGCTCTTACGGTGGAACCTTCCCCACCAACATATGTCCCAATGATCTCACAGGGATGCCAAGAATGGCAGTGTCTCCCCAATGATAATTTCTGATCATTCTTTTTTTAAAAAGGGTATTTTATTTATCTGAGAGAAAGAGAGAGAGGCAGGGAATATGGGCGTTAGGGCTTCTAGCCAGTGCAAATGAACTTCAGACACATGTGCCACCTTATGCATCTGGCTTGACGTGGGTACTAGGTCCATTGGCTTTGTAGGCAAATGGCTTTACCACTAAGCCATCTATCCAGCCCTCTGATCATTCTTTATCCAGCATCATCCCTTGACAACAAGGTTACTTCTAATTCCTTGAAGCATTTGGACCTTGACCCTTTCTGGCTAATGTCTAAGATGATCGGAAGTACTTCAGTTTCCCTCATCTCAGCTACCACCCACTCACAGGCACCCCATTCCACTGTCCTCACTTTTCCTCTCTAGCAGCTTTGCTGTTCACTCCTTCCTTTCCAGCCTAGAGCCAGGATCCAGCTCTTCAGCCACCGGGTCTTTCAGCACCTTGTCCTCCCTCCCAGGGCACTCCTGACAAACTCCTCAGCACCCCAACCTCCTTCCCTTGGCTCACTGGTGTCTGTTCTCCGAAGCAGTTAGAGGTCTGCCCACCCAGTGCACTGGGAACAGCTTCCAAGCACAAGTTCCCATACTCTTGCAAGTGCTCTACCCCTGGGCTCACTGGAAGGAGTCTCCCTCCTCCTTCCAACCAAGTGTGGGCTCCCCAAGTACTCCCCAAACCCCAGCATCCATCTTGTCCTCATGGTTAGCCATCCCAAATGCTATGCTGTGCCTCAACGGGATCAGTAGAACTCCTGCTGCTTGTGCTACAGCCAAGGGCATTTGCAGACTCTTTCCTACTGGGCCTCTGCAGCCCTCCCTCAATACAGCAGAGCTCCACTGTCTCCAAGTGGCTCCTGCCTTTCAGCCTGCCACACTGCTCTGTCCCAGGTCCACACGCTCTCATGGAAGCCCTCAGTCCTCCTAATAAGCCTCTGAGCACCAGTCCTGCTGTTGGTCAGGGCTTCTCTTGGCCCTCGCCTCCATCCCAACTGCTCCCTATGCAAACTCAGAAATGATCCCTAGACCACAAGCTCCACACCTAAGCACACCACACTGCTGTCTTCTGAGTTGCTTCTTCTGGGGCCCTACGTAAGGCCAGACTATAGCATGTGCAGCAGACGGCACTGCCCTCGCCTTAGCATCTGGCCTGAGAGCTGGATCTCTGGCTAACAAGCCACACAACCCCCAGCAGCATGTTCCAAGCTACGGCAGGTGCTCACCCTAGCATCTGCGGTCTGGGCTGCTTCACGGATCTTTTTCACCCAGTCCTGCAGCTCCTCCTGTGAGTCAGCTGCAACATCCAAGGACCAGTGAGCCACTGACGCCATGCTAATGGAGAAGACGAAGAGGCGGTTGTTCTTGCCCTCTGGACGAATGGCTGGGGGGTAAAGAAGACAAGAACGGAGAACAGGTATTTTTGTCCTATTTCATACTCCTTTGACTCAAAGGAATTCTCTCTCATCCCATTTCCTACTGGTCGGTCACACCTCATGAGCAGGCAGAACTAGTATATAGGTCCATTTTATAAAGGAGGTGTTGAGGCCCAGATCATGCCAGTCATGGAGGAAACAGGGTTCCAACCCAGCTGTGTATGACTCCTGCTTCTTCTTTGGGGCCAATCTCTTTAAACTCTGCTCTGTCCCATCTCCAAACTTGACACACTCCTGTGATCTAAACAGTTAGGACAGTGGATGTCAGCCTACCCTCACTAACTTTGCTCTCTGCAGTTAGGACTCCAGTGCATGGCACAGGGCAAGCACGCAGGTATCAAAGCTGAGGGTGACAACGGGAGCCTGGGGCATACAGAGTGTGGGAGAAGCTTGAAATGAGTGAACTACTTTGGGAGTTCTGCTACTGGCATCAACGCCAGGAACAGAAGGCACTACAAGAGCACCTGACCCTCAGGAGAGCTGCAAGACAATGGCAGGGCTCACCAATTTGACAGGCTGGTACATCCAAGACCCCTCGCAGCAAGTCCCCCAGGGGGCTGTTCTCATCCAAGTGCTGTGGGAAGCAAAGCCCACAAGATGTCAGAATGGCTGCCACATATGCATGAGCAAGGCCAAATTCTGTGTGTGACAAGACACCTTCACCTTGGGGGTGGATTAACGACTAGCCAAGTGTGGCACAAGTAGTGATGGCAGGCATTTCTGGGCACAGGTGTTGGTGCTGTCCTGTGGGAGGACCCAGGACAAGTTGGAAGTGGAGAGGTAGGGTTTCTGCCAGAAAGCACCCCACCAAGACTGCTCCCAGGAGTTACTGGGAGCATGCAGGCTGTGTTACCAACATGCATGTGACAGGGGTTTGTGCATACCCAGGCAGATCTAGACTGGTTATGACAGGTGTATGCTAAAGAGATCCTGGGGACAGGGAAACCAGAGCCATCATGTGGCTCTGGACGCACCTCCCTCTCCGGTTCCAGGGTTGCTGGGTTGATCATCTCTTCCACGTAGTTTGATGGAAACCACAACTGCTTCTTTCCACCATAGTCTCCTCGCCACCTGTGGAAACCACAGGATATGTATGACCCCAGCAACCACCCTGAACTCCCATCAGAGTATCCTCTGTTGGAGTCCCTACACCTTAGGCAGATATACTGCTAATACACATGTGAGACAGACACTCCACAAAGCATGTTGTCAAACCCCTCTTGGTGCCAGCTCCACAGGGTCCCTTGATTCTGTCCCACCATACCAGACTCACCAGCCCCCATCTTGTTTCTCCACATTCTGGATGATGGCACTCTTGGTGAAGGTCAGTTCGTCCTCTCTCTGGGCTTTGTAGTCAAAGAGGGCTTTGACTGCACACTGCAGAGGTGAGACATGTGGGTTAAGGCAGACAGGCCCTGCCTATCACTAGACGCGGAGCAGCGCATGTACACATGTGTGCCTGGGATCCTTAGCCTGGGCTCAGACAGTGCTACTGCTGGCAAGCAACTCTAAGCACAGCTCTCAGGAAAACAGAATGGGAAGAGGAAGGGCTCTGCCAGGCAAGTTCCTGGCCATTCAGGTGAAACCTTGGGAACTCAGCCCTGGGCCTGCTCCTAGGAGTCAGAGCTGGTGGGCCAGGAAGGGAATGTCTACAGTGGTCCTGTATAGCTTCCCAGGACCCTGCAGTCTATGGGCATGGCTGGACTCTCACTTATATCTGATTGACACCTCGACTGAAAGGAAGTGATGGACTGGGCAATCTCTTATATTTGAAAAACTGGTGGGCTGGAGAGATGGCTTAGTGGTTTAGGTGCTTGCCTGAGAAGCCTAAGGACCCATGTTTAACTCTCCAGATGATACAAGCATGCAAGGTCGCCATGTGCACAAGGTGGTGCATTCGTCTGGAGTTTGACTGCAGTGGCTGGAGGCCCTGGAACACCAATTCTCCCTCCCACCCCATAAAAAGGGCAAAAATAGGAAGGTTATCTGACAGACCTCTATGACGAAGGGAATGACTGGTCAATGTACTTTCTAGCTCTTGCCCTGCTCTATCCATGGCAGAAGTGGGGTCACTCCAGAGAATTCTCAGAAGGGGTTAGTGTTGACCCATGGTACAGAGGCTATGGAGTGGGTTGGCCCTTGGAGAGCTGCAGTCATTTTGTCAGTCACACATCTTTCACAAGGTTTGCCTAAGCAAGCCTCAACCACCACTCTCCACACAGACCACAAATAGGCCCAGGACAGAAAGAAAAGCTCTCAGCAACTGAGGCTCCCCTTTCCTCTCTGCGCCAGGCTTCCTGTGCCAAGAGCAGATCTGTACCTTGAAAGTTGGCATAGGGTTTGCCTCCACATAGAAGCCAGGGTTGCGACCCTCATACAGTGCGCCATAGTCAGGCTCCTGGGAAACAGGACACATTGAAATCTGTTAATACCCTGGTGCAGAGAAGAACAGCCGCCGCCCAGGGGAGCAGCCTGAAGTGTATGGCCTCCCCCTCTCCTTTTTGTCTGTTCTCACCCAAGGCCCACCATATGGTTTCTAAAATCTCTTGGCTCCCCAAAGCCCAAATGCTGAATGTTCCTGAGCTGCCTGGAGCTGGGCCCCACAAACACTACATATGACCATGTTTTTGTTCAGTGGCTGAACCTCAAGTCATGAGGAGCCAACACACCCCTCATACTTCCTTTCCCACAATCTAAGCCCTAGGCCCCAGAGGACAGTGGGACTCTCCCCAGCTACCACATCATTGATGACAACTCTTTCAATGACAGCACTGGTCCAGGGCCCTCCTCAATCCCTGGGCTACCAGACCTGTCTTCTTCCCTCCCCAGTCTCCCCCACAGGCCTGAGGCATCTGTAGGTTGCACTCTGTGCCTCACTCTTCTTGCTGAAAACACCCCAGGCAAAGCCTGTTTCTGGTGTGTGTGCCTCTCCTTGCTGAGCTACTGGACCTTCTTGCCTCCCCATCCCCTCCCCTTACAAATTTCTGAGCTTGTTAGATTCTAAGTGTCTTCTGACTGCCCTGCTGTGCCCCCATGGCCCTCACAGCTGTGCCAATCTTCTCCAGGGCCTCCTCATTGATGGGGTAACGAAGCTTCATCTTGCGATACAGCGGGTGCTTCTCATAGTAGCTGATGAGGTCGACGAGGCTGTCAAACTCGGAGTTCCCCAGCATCACGGTCTGGCCCTCCTGCTGGACTCGACAGTGCTTGATCTTCCCCTCCGCCCTGCAGAACAAGACAGTCAACAGGGCTAAGGTGACCCAGACCCAGATGAAGGCCTACAGCCCCTCTAGCAATCCTCACCGGAAGGAGATGGCATAGGAGTTGGGCTCATTCCTTTTCCGCACCAGGAAGGCCCCATCGCGGGGTACGCGCATCAGCATGTGCTCAGCCTGTGCTCTGGTCAGGCT
The DNA here is from genome assembly GCF_020740685.1 of Jaculus jaculus. Taxonomy (NCBI): domain Eukaryota; kingdom Metazoa; phylum Chordata; class Mammalia; order Rodentia; family Dipodidae; genus Jaculus; species Jaculus jaculus. The sequence goes on along the minus strand of NC_059109.1, from coordinate 121,274,979 downwards.
TGCATGGTACCACCTGAAGACAGACAGTCAGGTCTTGGCCAGTATTGCCTAGATCCCTGGTGCCTGCTACCTTCCCCGTTCCCTTCCTTACTCTTTGCTCTCGTGGGCATTAGTCTGTGGGACAGGCTCTGACAGGCGCATCTCAAACTCGTTGCAGCGCAGGGGCACCTGCTGATAGTGTGTGATGAGGTCATAGAGGGAGTCAAAAACAAGGTTGTCTGTCAAGAAGAATTTGGGAGTCCCAGCGTCCTGCCGGGAGTGGATACGGCAGTGCTGGACTTTCCCATTCCGCCTGAGGGGAAGACAGAGGGCAGGAGAGGAATGAGAAATGAATGAGCCATGGCTCTAGAGACCAAGTTCCACCCCCAAGCAAGGCATCAAGTTCCTAAGGAGCTTGGGTAGTGTGGGCAGCCCTTGGAAGGCCTTCATAGAGACCAAAAATGCACATGTGAGTATACACATTTCATGTGTGGAGAAGAAATTGTTTTCCATGGAAAAGTCTGGAACCAAACAGCTGTTAACTGTGATTATCTCTGGTGACACCAAGTCTAAGTACACTCATGAAGTGAACACATGCACTATGCTGGGTGTGGGTTACCAGAAAGACAGCGTGTAGTCGCCCACGAAGGTCTCACTTTCTCGCACTAGGAAGGAGCCATCAGGAGCCCCGGTCTCGATGCAGTACTCTGTGAGCAGACGCTCAGCGATGTGCCGCCCATCCCGCCCAGCCCCGAGTTTCCCGTGGAACCACTTCTCGTTGGAGTGCAGCTCTGTGCTGCTGCTAGCCTGTGACAGGAAGGCAAGAGAGCAAAGGCACTCAGTGCTCAGCCCAGCTCTGACCTGGCCTGAGCCCCAGCCCTGACCCAACTCCACCTCCTTGGGCTCCTCTTCATCTTCATTGCCCTGGTCACTGCTGGTCTCCTCAGAGTAGTAGATCTTGCTGCTGGTCAGAACGAAGTAGTGGGGATACCATTCCTGGAACAGATAAAAGGCAGATCTGTGACCAGAGCCCCTCCTCGTGTCCCACCAGGCTCACACCAGCCCAAGCCTCACATGGTTCACAGGGTCTTCCAGGTAAAGAATGCCATTCTTGATGGAGTTGCTGATGTCGTTCTCAGAGTACATCACAGAAGTGGGCACCTCCTCATAGGCACTGCCCTCAGCCAGCTTCTTGTGCTGTGGGGGAAGGCCAGGTATAGTGAAGCCTGCTCCAGCTCTACGTCGTCATCCAAGACTACGTCAAAAGCAGGAGCCCTGACCTGGGAAAGGCACTGGGAAGCACAGGCTCCTCCCACTAACTTTATCACACCTTGATTAGGATCTTCCTTTTGAGCTGGTTGGGTGAGGGGAGTCCATCAGCAGCAATGTCCACAGGCTTGGTGAGGAGTGTGTCCCCAAGCACCTTTTTGAAGTACTGGGCCATATTCCTTTGCTGGGCAATACTACAGTGGTCCTCAATGGACAGAATGACAGGATACCTGAAGGGGCAAGGAGGACAATGATACAGAACTATAGTTAGGCAGGTTAAGGCACAGTCCAAACAGCTCCTCAGAGTGAGATAGTGAGAGCCAAGGGTTTAGACACAGGACCTCTCCCAGAGAGCAGGGAGCCACTGGTAGGGTGAAGGGACTCCTCAGGAGGCAACTATATGCAATGGGAACCAAGGACTGGAAGTTGACTGGAAGGAGCATCAGATTGGCTCAGTTATGGAGCTGTCTAGCAGTGCGAGAGGTGACACCAAACAGGTCGGGAAGCAGCCTTCAAATGAGTATTTTTTTAGTGAGTTCAAAGACTGAAGACTAAGTTCACTGGTGGATAGGAACTAAAGAATGGCTCAGAGGTAACCCAGATGAGTTTCTGGGCTGTGAAGGGAAAGGAGCTAGCAAGACACTGACCTAAAGAGACTATGGTTTTAAAAGTGTTTCTTGAGCTGGGCGTGGTGTCACACACCTTTAATCCCAGCACTCGAGAGGCAGATAGGAGGATCGCCATGAGTTTAAGGCCATCCTGAGACTACATAGTGAATTCCATGTCAGCCCGGGATACAGTGAGACGCTATCTCGAAAACCAAAAACAAACAAACAAACAAAAAACAAAGTTTCTTAAAGCTGAGATGAACTTGACTATACCCCATAGACTGAAGAGGAAGACCCAAGAAGGTGAGCAACATTCTGAAATGAAAAGTAGTAACTTAGGAAATTGTTTTGAGTAAGAAGCAGAAGAGGAAGGGAGGAGTGGGGACAAGCATGAGGGTCCTAGGAAAGAGAAGATGCTTGTATCCTCCTTTTCTACTCACTCCGAGGCCACAAAAGCATGCTCCTTGATGGTGTGCAGGACATCTGAGAACTTGATCTTGGTGGTGAGGGTATGCCCATGATAAATGACTGGCATCCCATCTGGTCCATCCCAGCAGTCCACTGGGGATAATATAATATCATCATGGTCAGGAGGCAGGCCTCCCACCTTCCCTCCCCAGGCCCTGGCCCCCACGCACACTCAATGCAGCGGCAGCCCATTCTCAGGCAGCGGGCATAGGCTTCCAGGGAGGATTCGCTGGAGAACTGGTCCCCCGTCAGGTATCTGAAAAGGGAAAGGAGGTGTGCTCCAATGGGTCCTCTTTCTGTCCCAGAAGGGGCTGGGTGGGCTGAGGGAGCCACACTCACGTGTTGTGAGAGGAGGAAATCCAGTAGTGGGAAAGAGGGTTATTCATGGTGTCTGGGCACACAGCATCCAGCTGGGAGTTCCACACACTATTCTCTTTGGAGAACAGGAAGGTGACAAACTGTTCAGGCACAAATGTGGAAGGGCAGGAAAGTGAGTCTGACTGCCACCCAAGATGGAAGTCGGAGCCTTCCAGGGGAGGTGGACAGTAGGCAGGAACAAAAACAACTGGGACTCAGGTGGGCCTCCTTATTCCATCCATTTTTCTGACAGAAAGGTGTGAAAAGCAGGTCTTACCTCATCCAGGAAGAAGTATGGCTCCTCAATCTCTCTTAAGGGGTCCCGGAGGAAACTGAGCATGAATTCCTGCACCTGGAGCCGGTCAACAGCCCAAAGCTCCTGCTGGGAGGGGAGAGGATCATGGGAAAGGCCTGCAGTGATGAGTTTGCACTTTAGTCTTAACCCTGGCCCAGCTTCCTCAGCCCAGCCTCACCCCCTGGTACTCAAGGAGAAACTGCTGGAACTCAGGAAGAGACACTCGGCAGAGCTCCGGCCGCTCCCCAGTCCTGCAGAGAGAGAGAAAATGAAGGTCTGGCAGCCAGTGGCCTGTCACAAGGCAGAACCCAACTCCCAGGTAGTGAAGTTGCCCAGAATGGCCACCCAGCTCACCCTCCCAATGCTTCCCACCTGGATTAGAAATCTCCCAGGGGAGAACCCCAACTCCCTAACCCAAACCAAACCTCAAAGTGCTGGCTTCCAAGAAGGGAAGGTCCATCTGCAGGAAACAGAACCTGGTCAGGGTGAGAGCCTCGAAGGCCATGCAGGAAAGGGGCTCTCGGGAAGAGAGGCTGGGACAGCAGATGGGGGGAGGCCTCAGGAGGACGATTAGAGAAATGGCACCCAAAAGTCCCCAAGCAGGGCAACGAGGCAGAGGCAAGCAAGGCTGGGGAGGGAGTGGAAGAGCCCAGGCAAAGGCAGGGAAGAGCAGGTGGCTCATGCACCGTCTTCTGGGCGCTGTACATGAGGCTGCGGTACAGTTGGGCGAACTGCCCATAGGTGATGTCCCCGCTGCGCTGCTCCACGTCCTACAAGTACAGAGCAGGACTGCCAGTCAGCTCCCAGTCAAGGGGCTCCTGGCCTCTCCTGCCCTGGCAACCAACAGCTGCAAGAAGCCCTTACCGTCAGCCTCTCTCGGAGAAAGCGCATGTTTGGGACCCTGTAGTTCACCTGTGACAGCATGTTCTTCAGGTCCTTGGCTGATATGCTGAGAAGAAAGGTACATCTCTCTGACCTGTCAGCTCAGCCCACCTGAGTGTACACAGGTAATCAACTTGACTCGGGGAGCCTGAGGTCCTAAGGGCAAGTTTGGATCAGAATCCATGGCATGACCATGTAAGCCCCTTCCTTTTTCTGGGCCTGTTTCAGTCTGAATAAGGAAAAGGACGCTGTGGCAAGAAGTGAGTGCCTTCCGTAGCCCAGGACCCCTCTCAGGACAGAGGGCAGCGCTCACTCACAGCCACGGTGCCTCGGCATTGGGTTGCCCTAGGATGTCTTGGAAGCCACAGTCCCTAGGCTCATGAGTAACAGAGTACAAGGTGCAGGGAGGGGAGGGAGGCATCTCAGCCACGTACAACCACTGCTGCCTGGGCACACACGCCTGACGCTGAACAGAGAGCTGGCTCCAGGCAAGGAACTCAGTCAGATGGCACACCCCCTACCCTCCAGGGTTGTCATGCTTCAGGCATGGGGCTAGGACATGGACCTGGTACAGGACAGACAAGATGAAGAAAGGAAGGGTATCTCCTTTGGCAGAGTATCTGACATGGAGCACCAGAATTTCCTGAGGGGACTCAGCTCTTCACCAATGGTCAACTGCCTTAGTGTGAGTGCCTGCTCTGCACAGGCTCCGGGTCACTTGACACTTAGCTACCCAGGGGGAAGACAGAAGCCTCTGCCCACCACCCTGTCCCATCAACATGTAAACATGCTATTACACTGTCTTGCTCTGCTTAGCTCTCCAGCTGCCGCCCCTTCTCTCTCCATGGCTACACTCCTGGAAAGTCATTTGTACAATACTCCTTTTATGTCCCCTAGCTGCTCAGTACTGGGCTGAAGATGCGATTTCCATCATGTCATACGTATGTGAAGGTCAGTTTGTAGTCGTCACCGATCCCGCCCAGCCCCTTATAGGAGGTCTGAGTCACCTCTGGGCCTCCTCACTTTCCTTGCATTCCTGGGCCCCTGGGTGACCTCATCCATTCCTCAGGCTTTCACTATCACCTACATATTCCTATATTACTGTCTCCAGCCCTAATGCCTCCTTTGACCACATCCTACCCACCTTCTGACTACACACTTCCACCTGGATATCAAATATGCACTGTAAAATGTATGCCCACACTGCACCCCTGAGCTCCCCACGGTGTGCTATTCCCACAGTACTGTCTCCATTAATGGCAACTCTGTTTTCTGGTTGTGGAATCCAAAATGACAACTGATCCTTGACTCATCTCTTTTATACACCCCAAAACCAATGTGCTAGGAAAATTCTTTTTGGCTCTGTCTTCAAAACACAATACACAGCCAAAATCCAGCTACTTCCTACCATTATTACTCCAACCAAGCCTTTTCATCTTTCATACGGAGTGGTGAAATAGTTCCTAACAGCCCTGCCCCCACAGAAAAGTCAACATGATCCTGAGCCAACTGTAGGTCGGGGCATGCTGCTCCTCTTCTCTGTTCCTCTCATGACCTCTTGCCCCTTAGAATCATCAGGGGGCCTTAGCACGGTGCAGGACACCACCAACTGGTCCTTGCTCCTGTCTCTTAGCTCCCAGCTGTACTCCAGGCCTGAGAGCACCTCAAGGTGCTCCTTTATACGCTACTTCCACCCTGGCCCTAAAGACAGTCTGCAAGACATGCAGAGCCACATCTGAGGAGAACCCAACAAACTGTCTCTGGCTTCTTTCATCAGCTGGCACTAAGGCAACCAGAAGGCTCTGTCGAAGCTACTTGGGCCAGAACTGCCTGGTGCACTTAGGACAGGTCATTCTTCTGTTCTTCAAGTAGCTGCTCAGGAGCTCATCTATTCTCCTGGGCACCTCTGCCACTACTCTGGTATGAACCACAGCTCAGCACCTACCGATCCTCACGGTTGCGATCCACAGAGTAGAACTGCTTCCGGAGCCACCTGGAGAGAGAGAAGCCTGGTGAGGCCGTTTCTTCACTACAGTGAGGCCTGAGGAGGAGAGAAGCAGGGTCTCTGGGTGCACGGAGGCCTGAAGCCCCTGCCTTTGCTCGCCTGGTCCCAAGGCATCTGGCCAAAACCACATCGGGAGTTGAGTCTTACCTCTCAATCTGCAGGGGTGTGGCCGCCTGCCGTGTATCTTCCATCAGCCAGGTCAAACCCTTGACCCACATGCTCACTTCGTCCTCCGATGTGGCTGTGAGAACAGCAACAGCTCAGCTGAAGACCAGGCCTCTCACAGGGCCAAGGGCTGCTGGGCACTCCCCTTGCCTACACCCTGCCTCCTCAAAGCCCTTGTCTCCCACCTTGCAGGCTCAGGGTCTTCAGGCGGAATTCCATTCCATAGAGGATGACAAAGCAGTGAGACTGGTCTGGCCGGAAAGCAGGGTCCTCTTGGTAGCGGTCAAAGTCCCGTGAGGTCTTCCCTGGGCGTATCTCCTTGATTTCACGAATATCAACTAGGAAGGTAGTGAAGGGTCGAAGTCAGGCTAGGGCTGTCCAGGACACCACCAACAGGAGAGGGGCCTGGCTTCCTCCCTCGCTCTAGTACTACTCAGGAGAAAGAAAGATACCCACTTCACTGGGACAGGGCCAAAACCATTCTCATGCATTGCAGGTGATACTAAGAGAGCTGAGTTGATCTAAAGGGTAGACCTTTTTTGTCTTCTTTTTAAAAAAATGTATTTTTGTTTTTACTTATTTGCTGAGGGAAATAAGACTTTGATGAATGGGTGTGCTTAGGCTCCCTTGCTGTTGCTGCAAATGAACTCCAGGTGCGCGCACCACCACTGAGCCATCCCAGCCTCAAGGGTACACTTTTTCTCAGGGCAGAAAGGGCTGAGAGGGTTATCTGGGGACAGGAAGCTTATGTAGTATTCTTTCCCCATCTTTGTTCCCGTGCAGACTGGATGCTTTGAAGTGAAAAGGAGCTAGATGGACTCTTTAAGGAATAACACAGACCCAAGACTGTTCCATGTGGACCACATTCTGACACAGTATAGACACAGAACCAACGGTAAAGTCCCAGGGGGCACAGGTGAGCAGGTCCAGATGGGTTAGCATCCCAGAGAAGTAGGCTCAGACCCAGAGAACTGGTAAACCTGAAGGGTTCCATACTCCAAAGGCATGTCCATACCAGTTTCATCAAGAGGCCTGGTTCTAAGATCATGGCTGTCCAAGTATAGCATGTATCCTGGGTTCAGCCCATGTATGGTCTGCTGTTAGTTCCTTATCTCAGCTATCAAAAGGTCCTTGACTTCCCCCTTCCCTCTCAGGTCAGGGAAGTACATGGGCCTGAATGGCAAACAACCTGCCATGACCATGAACTTGAGTGAATACCACACGCGGCAACTGAGCTGGTGACTCATTTAACTTGTCCCAGTCCCAGTCTTACCTTCTAAGAGCAAACGGCTGAATGAGTTTCTCTGGGTGTCTGGGTTGTGGAAACCACCACCACAGGCGCTGGGTGAGACTGTCTGGACCAGACCCCCTGCTCTGCTCCGTACGAGCTACTTCACCTCAGCAGAGGGACAGCTATCCTGTCCCTTTGGGAAGGGTGGCAGGCAACCAACAAGAGCAGTGCCAGGATGACGGTGAGCACGGACAGCACAGCAGGCGGCACCGGCCTGTGCGTGCTGCAAGGAGGGACTGCTCCTCCGCCAGCGCACTCAGTGCACAGGCCCCAACACGGCTGCCCCACGGCTACACGTACTCCAGCCCGCCGTGGGCTGGAACCCAGGGCAGGAGGAAACACTCAGTTCTGGGAGGCAGATTCTAGGAGGATCAGGGCCAGCGGAAGAAACTTGGCATGGCCAGCACACGTGACTGTGAGCTTTCCCTCAGTCTGGGAGGGTCTAAAATGCCCTGCCCTAGGCTCTCCACTACCCCATACAGACCGTCTCTGGGCCCACTCTGTCCTCTCAGTGAAGCCTGGTCTCTCCTCCAGGAGGAAGCCCTGGCTTCCTGCTGGGGGTCCTAGTTCACACCTGCCATCCATTCCTCCTTCCTAACTCTGCGGAACCTTCATAAGACATGTTTTGGACTCCTGTGGCTCATCCACTCCCTCCTGAGGCTGTCTACTGCCAATCTAATGAGGACCTGCTCTTCCTATGGCATTTAAGGCCCTTTGGGATAGGGCTTCAAGATTTCCTGAGCTTTTTCCATTCTCTCTTCATCCAAATCAACCTAGAGCTAGAAGAAGAATAGCTATCTCAGGCTAGAGAGATGTCTTAGAGGTTAAGGTGCTTGCCTGTGAAGCCTAAGAGACCAGGTTTTATTCCCCAATATCCATAATAAGCCAGATAACCAAAGTGGCACTTCCATCTGGAGTTCATTTGCAGTGGCTGGAGGAGGCCCTGGCACATCCATTCTCTTTCTTTCAAATAAATAAATTAAACAAAAGAATAGCTGCCCCCATTTCCTCACAGTCCTGACCTGGCTCCATTCTCCCACTCCATGTTCCCCGATGAAAGACCCAATGATAAGCTCCACCCACAGCAATGATTCCCTTGATGCTTCAGGGTGCTTCAAACACGTATGTTTCTCACTGCCCCTAAGAGAGGCAGAGCCCCTCTAGTACGTGCTAAAGGACTAAATGAACAAATAAGATAAAGCAGGCACAGCACAGGGGGTGGGGGAGATCTGGGTCATAAAAACCCAACCTGAGAACATAGTTTCTAAAGATGGAATGAAGAGCTTCCAGCAGGGGAAATGCCCAGATCAGAAACTGCACAGTAACCACACACTCTGCCCTTTCAAAAGAAACCAGAATATTCTTCCGGTGTAAAGCTATCATCCCCCTCCCACATCTTACCTTATACACACATATACACAGAGGGGGGGAGGAGAGAGAGAGAGAGAGAGAGAGAGTGTGTGTGTGTGTGTGTGTGTTAGGCCCTACATAACTCTCAGTTGAGGCATTTCCCTTTGCTGCCAGCACACACCAGAGATAGTCCACAGTGATGTGGTTTCCATTTAGCATGCAGCCCCAGGGCTGGTCCAGTGGCTTCTGTCTGGCTTCATATTACCCCATACCCTCTTGTACACATGACTGTGTGCATATGCACAGAGCCAATGGGCCCTAGGTGAGCTCCAGTCTGAAGTCAAAGTAAGTACTTGCTTGAAGTAGCAACCAGGCAAGTAAGTGAGGCAGGCATCCCAGTCTCCCAAGACCCCCTGGCTAAACTTGATCTCTGGGGGAACAAGGGCAGGGGTACTGAGAAGCACTTGCTGTGCAGGAGCTGGGGGGTAAGAAGAACTCTGAGGACAAGGGCAAACTCTACAACCTCATGTGTGCCACAAGAACAAAGGTGCCTGCAGTGGACATAACACAGCTAGCACGGAGAGTCAGAGCTTCCGCATGCTCACTCCTCCAAGGACCAGCACTGCATGCCAATGGAGAAGGACTACCCGGGTTTCAGGAATGGCCTGGCATTGCCTCTCCAAACAGGACTGTGGTCAACAAGGACAAGATAAGCTTTTTGGGACAGTGAGCAGGACCTAGTCCTTTACAGGTAGTCCCCGCAAACTCATAAGGAAATCAAAGACTTGGTTTTCTTTCTTTTTCTTCTTGAGACAGAGTCTTATGATAATGCAGGCTAGCCTATATTGGCTCTTGCCTCAGCATGCTGGGGTGACAGGTGTGAGCCACCGTGGCCAGCTCTTCTTGAAGGGCTCTGAGTCAACGGAGACCCATCCACACTAGCATTATATGCCAGCTCTGAAGACTAAGAAACTTCTCACAGGCCACACGGTCTGGTACATCAGGCAGAAGACGGGGTCTCTGTTCTTCCCAACTTCCTTCTGCTCCCCCAGAAAGCCATCCATCTGACCCTTAAAGCTGCCAGGCCTAGGAAGAAGAATCATGGGGGTCTTCAATTTCAGCTGTGAGGCTCTGACAGTCCCTCACTCCTTCAGCCTCAACTTTCCCAGAAAAAAAGTTACTGTGAGGGCCTTGCTAGGAACATACTTGTCTGATGCTTTCATAAGGTAGAAGTAGGAGAAATGAATCTAGAAGCATGCCATGGTTCTGCTGGGGGACAAACACAAACATTCATGGAAAAGAACCCAAGAAGCAATTTAACAGCTTAAAGGGCCTCACGTGACGACAGCATTATGTGGGGCAGAGCAGGGCTGGAGGCCTTGCATTTTACCAGCTAAGATACTGCTACTTCCGGAGCTGGGTGTGGTGGCATGTGGGAGGATGAGGTAGGAGGATCACTTTGAGTTTGAGGGAAGCCTGGGCTACAATCAATTCCACGTCAGGCTGGGATAGAGTAAGACCCTGCCTCAAACAAAAACAACAAAAAGATACTGTTTCCTGAGCCAGCAGCACCCCACCTGCATACTTTCTATAGTCTGGGGCATGTGCAACCCTGCTGGTGGGTTATGGAAATAGGAGATCAACAGATCTGAAATCACACAGATCAAGTCTGTTCTCCTGTCTGGCTCATGGTAACAAGAGCACTGGTGAAGGTGCACTTCCCATGCCCCTTTATTACACTACTTTATTACACTACTGCCCAGATACCCACCCAGAAGTAGCAGCCCTGACCTACCAACATTCCTGTCCTGCTAACCCAACTTCAGAGTAAACTTTTTAAATTTTATTTTTTATTTATTTGAGAGAAACAAGAGAAAGAGGCAGGGGGGAGAGAGAAGAAGAAGGAAAGAGAGAGAATGGGTGTGCCAGGGTCTCCACCCACTGCAAATGAACTCTAGACGCATGCGCCACCGTGTGCATCTGATTTATGTGTGTCCTGGGGAATTGAACCTGGGTCCTTTGGCTTTGCAGGCAAGTGCCTTAACCCCTAAGCCATCTCTCCAGCCTTGGATTTTTTTTTTTTTTTTTAAAGAAGAAACTGTAATTTATGCCTGGCACTTGTGGCCAGTTATAAGCATGGAATGAGAATGCCACAAAAATGAATTGAATAAAATCAGTTCGCATACCAGGCCTGGGACCCTGAGAAGAGCGATGTTCCCTTTCTGTATCTTCTCTCATCTCCCTCTACTTTCTTCCTCAGCCCAGGACAGACTCTTGCCTTGAGGCCACAAAGACCAGAAACAGCACTTAAGCACACAGCATCTGGACCATGCACGCATAGACAATAGTGCCTCTAGGACTAGCCAGTAATGGCAATCACTGTCCCTTTAAGAGACTATTTCCTTACCTGAGCTACCAGTGTTGAGAACTAATCCCAAGTACTTAGAGAGTTGTGAAGCCAAGACACCTCTCAGGGCAGGTGCGAACCTGCTTCTGCAGCGCAGTGCCCTTCACCCTGGGACAGCACTCCACTGTGTTCTCGCATGAGGTAGTTTTGTTAAGGGAACAAGTAAATTGCAGGCAGCCAGTCTGAAGCCTGGGAAAGGGGAGAGGACAATGTTCTCTGAAGGCAGGGCTGTTTCCTGCCTTCATCTCCCACTCCCCCAGACATCAGGCCAAGCATAAGCCTGCCACCATCTGTCTTGCCCAGTGAAATGGGGCAGCCACCTTGCCCAGCCATGAGGGGGCAGCATCTGTTACCAGGCAGGGTCCCAGGATTGCGGGAACCCCAGAGAAAGTAAACAGCAGGAACGATAAACTAAGCCTTTTCCAGGGCTCCTCAAAGCACAGGCCCTGGAACGTAGCCAATCCTCCTTCAGGGTTAGAAACACAGCAGGCCCTAGAAAAATGAGGGAGCCCAACCACTAAGCCTAAGACCTGGAGACTCCAACTTCTTCATCAGAACTCCAAACCCATTTCTAGTGCCCCCTACGATCAACAAAGCCACTTTTCACACAGATCCAGAGATCCCTACATCACAGTCACAGGGTCACACGGCAAAGGGCAGGTGATGCCAAAGCACCCTCTCCTTCCCATGCCCACACAGGAGATGCCACCAAACCAGAAGAAAGGAGAACTCAGTCCCTCCCCAGGAGACAGCAGGAACTTGAGGTTACACCCATAAGAGACTGCCCCAAACACCTGACCCAGAAGAGCAGCTGGGCCCAAGTTGGCATGCAGCCCCTTTCCTACCTTAGTAAACAGGAAGACGCCATTCAGACATCTGGATGGAGGTCCGTGGGATCCCTCTACATAGGACCTTGCTCCGCTAGGGAATAACTGCTCCAGGTTGCAGCTGCACAGGATCCTCACCAAAACACAAGTAACCCTGAGTCTAGAGGCATCTTCTATTTAGAGAAATTAGGAATAGAAGGTCCAAAGTGTCTTAACATGACCACATGGTAATTGGTGGCAGATGGGGGCTCAATGGAGTATTACCACTGTAATGCCAGCCCTGACACTGAGCATACAGGGAAAAGGAAGGAAGACCACAGAGAGCTTCATACCGCCCAGGCAAGCAGGCCTCTTTCCTAGGACACAACGTATCTTCACCCATTTCAGGTGGTAACGGTACGTCTTGTCTCAAAGGAAGGAAGCCTTATATAGAGCACTCGAGCTGAAGGAAACTCTCAGCAGCCATCTGTGATGTTTAATCAGATGCTATCATCCCATTAGTTGCCAGGTATCTCTCTACTCTATGTCAGGGCCTGAACTAGGTCCTGGGGAAACAGATCAATAAGGGATCAGAGTTCCTGCCTTTGAGAAAACCCCTGCCTGATGGAGGAAACAGATGGGGAAGCAGATAGCTACTATGAGGTCATGGAAAGAGTGGAACAACAAGATGTCTATGGTGCTGAGTGTGCAAAGGGTCTCTGAGTGCTCTATGGAAGGCAGGTCTAGGGGTTAACCTGAACATGTTGGACAGACGGGGACATGGAAGCCAAGGCATCAATAAAGGCAACTAGTATGTTCCAAAATAGTGTTCAGAATGTCATGGATAAGAGGGAAGAGAGGTGGGCCTACAATGGCCTTGACTGCCACAGTGGGAAGAGAGGTAACAGGAAGGGGGCTTTCTCCAACTTCTCTGCCTGAGCGCTGACGCCTCCCTAGGCAGCCCAGCATTATATAAGCCTGTGGGTCAGAAGTCCTGGATGCTCTGACCACTGCCTTCCAGAAGGCTGACAGGAGCCATGTTTTTCCTACATGACCCATATCTGGTAGTCTTCCAGCCATCTAGGGGCCTCCAAAGCCAGAGTCTATGAATGTCCAGGATTTAAAACAAAACAAAACATAGTCTATAGAGTGCCTCCTTAGCATCTTCAGGTCACATGGGAAATCAGCACTTGGATGCAAGTCACTTCTATAGTTTTCTTTTGTGACCATACTCTCCATCCTATTTGAGACTGCCCTTGATTTTCCCCATACAACCTCAACAGGTTTCCCTGCTTCTTTGTGAGCTACAGGTCCATCCCACTAAATACTGGCCTTCATCAAGGCTCAAGCCAAAGCCGTCTCTTCTGGTCTCTGCTTTCTCCTTAGTCAACATCAGTCATGCCCACATGCCTCCAAATGTACAGACAACTCACAGAACATCTCTAGCCTCTATATGACCCTACAGAATTCCACTTCTGCCTCTGAGCCCCACCTGTCCAACTAAAAACAAAACAAAAAGGAGGGGGCAACCCTCAAACCAAATATTGTCTTCTTGCATTATAACCCAGGCCTTTTGTACACAAACTGAAATTTCAGAATCAGCCTTTAGACTCCTTTTTCTTTTTTTTAATTTAATTTTTTATTGACAACTTCCATAATTGTAAACAATATCCTATGGTAATTCCCTCCCTCCCCAACTTTCCCCTTTGCAACTCCACTATCCATCATATCCCCAACCCCTCTCAATCAGTCTCTCTTTTATTTTGATGTCATGATCTTTTCCTCCTATTATGAGGGTCTTGTGTAGGGAGTGTCAGGCACTGTGAGGTCATGGATATCCAGGCCATTGTGTGTCTGGAGGAGCACGGTGTAAGGAGTCCTACCCTTCCTTTGGCTCTTACATTCTTTCCACCTCTTCCACAATAGACCCTGAGCCTTGGAAGGTGTGACAGAAATATTGGCAGTGCTGAGCACTCCTCTGTCACTTCTCAGCACCACAGTGCCTTCTGTAGACTCCTTTTTCTGTCACTAGACCCCAATCCAGCTCTCCAACAAGCACAATTGACTTTATTATTCACAATTAGTCATACTCACTGAGCACTAAATGAGGGTCATCATACCAGGTACTTAGAACACAGGCACCTCATGGAGCTTCAATGTGGGAGAACTGGATTGTACATGATGCTAGGAAGATTATGTTAAATAGAGCCAACTAATGTTCTGAGAAACTGCAAAGCACAGAAGAGAATGCTAATAATGCCTCTATTGGGTGGGAAGTCAGCAGAGCAAGAGTGGCACCTGACATCCTGTCACTCATTTCTTGCACAATTCCTTTGTGCATTACATAAAACTCCTGATAAAATGACTTTGTTTCATCCTGCAACTAACCACTATGAAAGCCAAGCATAGAGTTCCCATCTTCCAAGTGAGGAAACCGAGCAGAGAAGTTAATATGCGCTGTACTGCTTCAGGATCCCAATGGGAAGTGTCTGAAAGGGGCCAACACACACAGGTGGAAGAAAGCACTTCGGGCGGCACCATGCACGGCTGCCTCGTGGCACTCTTTACAGCAGTAATTGCATGCATGTGCTTTAAGGCTGTCTTCCCCACTCGAGTGGAAACTCACTAAGGGCAGGAACCATTTCTACCATCTTGACTGTCACACACTCCACGGGAATTTAACAAGTGTTCATGGAAAGAAAACAACAAAGAGCATCTCAGGTGACCAACCTACTCCCCTCAGCCAAAGACACCTACAGGCTTCTGCTGCCTTGTCCCTGCTAGGCTCTCCTACAGAGTAGACATGCAATGGGTTAGGCGGGGAAAGGAAAATTCAGCAGCCTCCATCTGAAGTGAGGAGACAAAAGGAAAGGGGAGAATCTCTAGAGGCCTTCCCTTCCAGAACTCTTAAACCCCTGCCTTCTCTCCACCTAACCCTGGTTCCCTCCTCTGGTTTTTATGAAAGTGGGGACAGTCGTAAAATCCCAAAACACAAGAGTAAGCTCTGACTAGAGTTAGTTCTCAGTGATGAAAGAAGTCAACAAGGTGGAGGACTGGTGACGCAGATAGCTTGCTCCACAGACTAAGAGGCTCTCACAGTTGAGCTGCATAACCCAGGCCTCCACAGCGTCTGACCATACTCCCTTTGGGTCATGCCTGGCTAAGCGATTCTCCCGTCTCCCTTTGCTTCATAGAGAAGCAAAGCCCCAACAAGCTACCTGACTTTAGTCCATAGGAGAACCCACAAACTCACTCACTGCTTTCCCAGGAAGTCTCGTTTAGACACTTCGAAATTCCTCCCCCTCCTGAGAGATAGCTACCTTGCAATTTCCCCCTCCCAGTTTTTGCTTTCTAGTTCTACCCTCTCAGGAAGCTTCTTGCCCCATCCCTCACCAACACACATTCAAGTGTGGGCCAATTCTCAAGAAAGAAATCAGGACAGCCTTTTGGGAGCAGTCTGGCACTAGGTACACTGTTCTTACTGGAAGGAAGGAATGCTCTGTCACAGCTGGCCTCAAAAGGCCCTCCACTAAATCCTTGGCAAAGTGATATTTTTTTTCTAACCTACCTGGTGGATATGCTAAGGGCTCCCAAGGAAGGCCACAGCCCCAACTGGGACTGACAAGCTAACAATAAGCATATTATAATCAACTAGCAGGACTGAGAAAGGGAAGAGCTGCCTCCCTAGCTCAGGTGGGACAAGGAGACCATCAGGAGATCTATTGCCAAGTCCCAATGAATGATACCCATCCCTTGCCCTGTCGACACCCAGCCTGCCAGCTGAGGTTACCTGGACTGTACCCCTGTGCTGACCTACTACCTTCAAGCAGGCTGAGAAACCTGTGGGAACTGT
Organism: Jaculus jaculus; assembly: GCF_020740685.1. Taxonomy (NCBI): domain Eukaryota; kingdom Metazoa; phylum Chordata; class Mammalia; order Rodentia; family Dipodidae; genus Jaculus; species Jaculus jaculus. Next base: position 121,259,244 of record NC_059109.1, on the reverse strand, counting down.
GGCTGACTGGAGCCTTCCTCCCCCTTTTCCTAAAGTTAGTCACCCTATGAACTCAGGCCCAGAGGTGAAGCAGAGCCAATTGATCCTAGAATTCCCCCTTCACACACCTGCACCTACACAGCCAAACTCAGTGTTGTCTAGGCCAAGCCAATGGCATTGTGACCCTTAGGCATACATGCCTTCAACAATCACATTTCAAAACTTCAACCATCTTCAGGAACTCAACCCCAGAGTGTACCCTCAACTTGGGCCAAAGAAAATTAGATCCTACAGCAGCAAGTGGGCCAGCTTGCTGTGCGCCAACCCCTCATGAATGTGGCTTGTGAGCCGCCGAAGCCTGGAGCCGCAGTCAGGATCCACACTTCCCAGTGCCTGTGCCACTCCCTGGTACCTCGAGAGCCTTTGTATAAATTGCCTACCCAATAGATGTGCCAGCCAGTGGGGGAGGGGTACCCCATAGACCAGGAAGGGCTGCAACACAGACAGCCAATTCCATTTGGGACTTCCAACCTGGGCCCTCTGGCTGAGCCTACATGTCCTGTCAGGCCCGGTTTTGTGTTTTTTGCTGCATGTTCCAGATTTGCAAATGTCTCAGAATCAAAGACTGGGTCACCTCTTTCTAGATTCCCAACTCCTCTGTGCCTGGGCTCAGTAAAGGAGATGCCAGTCTTCTGTAGGAGAAACCTGCCTCACCCCGCTTACTCTGCATCCTGAGTCGTGTTGAAGCCAGGGCCTCCGGCCAATACGGGAAGGGCCAGAGCCGGAAGGAAGCAGCACAGCCTATACACAAAGCCTCCACGAGGGCTATAAAAAGGAGCCCCTCCCTGCTTCCCCCAGGATGGGCCTGGTTCCTAGGAGGTGAGGAGCAGGGAGAAAGCTAGTACTTGCGCCTGGGCACACAGCCACTGTAGCCTTTCAAAGGCTAGCCCAGCACCACCTCAAAAAGGAAGTCATCTTGAGAGAGGGCATGAGAGCATTAAGGGGTGAGCCAGGAATGTAAGTAAAGACTCTCTGAGCCCCATCTCTTGGGACCATCACCTCTCTCAAAGTAACCAAATCCAGTGCCTCTTCTCCCAGTTCTGCAGTCCCCAGTCATCCTTGGCCTTCCCACCATCCTTCTTTCTCCGGGGGCTGGCAGACACATCCCCTCGAGGCTTCCAGGAGCTCGAATTCTCACTCTGGAGGTCTCAATACACATAGCAAAGGAGTTCTAGGAGCAGCCATGACTAGAGGTGGCAGGAGGTTCTCATTCTGCAGTGATAGCAGACCCTGGGGCCACCTACATCAGGGTCTAGCAGGGGCACATGTGTTGGCTAAGACAGGGAGATTATGTAAGGGGCTCAAAGTCTAAATACAAAGATGACAGCTAAGGCAGCCTCTTCACTCACATGGGCAGAGCTCTGCTCCTCGACAGCACTAGGGCATGTTTGTTGTGCTCTTCCTACAAGGAAAGCCGTTTTCTCCCAGCAGCTGGCTACAAATCCCTTTCCCGCCTAGGGTGCATGAAACATTCAGGCTCGACACCACAGGGCTGACCCAGAGCACTGAGCAACAGTGGTGATCCAGGTGTACATGCACATGAAGCACTAGGGACAAATGAACCTTTCCTGCCATCAGCCACTGAGGTGTAGGGGTCTGTTAGTCAGTTTCATGTTGCCAGGATGAACATCCAAGCCAGGCACAGTTTATAGGAGGAAGGGATTTATTGAAGCTTACAGATCCAGGGGAAGTTCCATAATGGCAGAAGCAGCTGGCCCTCTTTCAACCACCACCCAAAAGCAAGCACTGGGAAATCCAAGCATAGCTCAAGCACTCTGCATACCTTAGCCTGAAGTTTAGATCCACCCCTGCTAACACCTTTTGGCTGAACTCCAGGATCTGCCCACAGTGACACCTCTACCCAGCAGCGACTATCTAAGTTACAAGCTTTGATAATCTCTTGATTCTACTGGGGGACATCCACTCAAACTACCACAGGGTCTTTTGTCTGACAGCATGCCCTTGCCTATCCTATGGAAGAACAGTCTCTTGTTTCCTATACAGACTCATCACAACCTGTAATTATTTTATTTGTCTGGCTGCTGATGTCCCTTCTGGCTTTCACCACCCAAACTGCATGTTCACTACTAGACTTCTCAGTGTTTGCCACAGTTAGCAAATGCCAGAGTGCAAAGCCAGGACCACAAGCAGTGTCTCATTTGTTCAGTGAGCCAGAGGCCCCAGAAAGCTGGATTTAATTAATGAATTTGATTATTATTTTGTTTCTAAACGGGGGTAGCTATGATGTGATGGAAAGCAAACCAGGCGAGTGATCTGCTGCTACTGTGAGTAAGTCAGAACACGGAGCCCAGTGTGCCCAGCACACGGTATCCAGTCCCACTGGACGTGTGTGATGGGTGAAGGAAGGAGATTATGAATAGAAGCATGTTGTAGGGTTTGAGAAACTGCACCCTATGTCCCATGTTCTCCTCAAAGGTGTTGGTGTCGACAGACTGTCACATGAGCCAGTGGTAGTGCTCTGGCCTCCATGTCAACCACCACCTTCAGTCTTGTAGGAGTGAGGGGAATGTCTGAGAAGGCTGAGCATCTGGATGAGGGTATCATGGCACAGACAGAAGCAGGAGAGATTCTGGAATGGAGGTGAAGTCTAGCTTGCCCAGATACAAGCCTAGGCTAGGCAAACACATCTGGACAGAGGGCAGAATAGGGATCAGGATCTCCGTCCACATTAACAAAACCTCTGATCCTATAGAACAGTGCAACTATTGTCACTTTTCCCACAGTGGAAGAATAAACAAGTACTGTACAAAAATCAGAAATCCTACCCTCTCCCATGAACTGCTCTGTGTAACTTCACCTTTGGGACTCTGGTTTCCTCCTAAGAGAGGGATGATAACTCCTGCCCTCTCTGGAGTCACTGCAAAGCTCCAACAATATATGCTTGAGAAAATGCTTCATGTACCCCCAATGCACTATTCAAATGTTTGATGCCTCGGTCCTCTGTGCACTGTCTCAGGGAGAGAACCAAGAAAACAAGTGGACAATAGACTTGTAGCCAGGTGGTTTGAATAAGCAGCCACTGTGGCCATGTGTGCTAGTGAAAAAAAACGTAGAGCTCTGATAACTAGATGAGAGTAAGGGGAGAACACTTAAGTGCCCTTAAGTGTCAGGTGCTGTGTGGGGCATTTTTGTATCAGATTTCTTACACTCATACATACACAACCTCACTTCATGAGCAGTAACGTACAACTGTATTACATAGAGGAAGTTAAGTTTTTGTTCTCTTGTTTGGTTTTTTGCTTTTTCGAGGTAGGGTCTTGCTTTAGCCCAGGCTGACCTGAAATTCACTGTGTAGTCTCAGGGAGGCCTTGAAATCACAGCAATCCTGACCTCAGCCTCCCAATGCTGGGATTAGAGATGTGCACCGCCACACCCCAGGCTGTCTTGTTTATTTTTTTTTGGAGACAAGGTTTCTCTAGTAGCCCAGGCTGACCTGGAACTCACTGTGTAGCCAGGATGGTCTTGAGTTCAAGGTGATTCTCTTGCCTCAGCCTCCTGTGTGCTGGGATGACAATGGAAGGCCAACACATCTACTAAGAAATTGCTTTTACAGCTGAAGATCACAGCTTGTTAAGCCAAAGCAACCCAGGAAAAATTGACACTGGTTCTAGCCACAAATCTCTAGTCCCCAACATAGCTCAATTACCAAGACAGTGGGGACTATCTGGCCAAGGATAACTTAGGCCACACCTTCCTCACTTTCAGATTCCCCAGGGGCAGCCCTGGATTGCATCAAGCTTCTCTGAATAGAGGACTCCATGTGGAGCACTAGAACCTTCCCCTTCTGTCCCACACCCAGATTTCTGACTTCTCCCCATTCTAACAGGGAACAAAGAAGGCAAACTCAGTATCTGACATCAGGGCCTAACAAAAGGCCTTGCAACCTCAGGTCCCGCCTCCTTCCCCAATGTGTCCTTGAAGATCTTCCTACATAGAAGGGGGCACCTCTAGAGAAGGGATACTTTGATCTGAGGGACACAAATGCACACAGGGCAGCAGAGGCAACCCTGCCACTCTGGGCTAGATCATTAGCTGGAAGACAAGGTTTCCCCACAAGGCAATGTAGAACTGGCTTAGAAATGGGCCATATGATGTCTTTGCCCTCATGGTTACCACCCGAGTAGCTGCTTCTAGCCAACCACTGGCTTCTGATACAAATGTTCATGATGGGAGAGAGCCCTGACCAGAGAAGCCCTGCAGAGAGCTTCAAGGAAGAGGAGGCAGCCTCCTGAGGTGAACTGAAGGCCTTTGGTGGTGGGGCACCAGTCCTGACCACACAGACACAGCTACTCTCCTTCCCACCAGACTCTTTCAGGGACACAATCCAATTCCCTCCTGTCACAGCTCCACACATTACACACATGCACCTTACCACACTGATGCCCAGCACTTTACAAAGATTTGCTTCAAATCCTCACACAGACCTTAAAATAAATGCTGTGTGTTACTATCTCCTTGACAGATGAGCATCAAGGTCACAGAGCAAGTGAGCTGCACAACAGGGTTATTACAACTCTTACAGTCTGAGTTCACAGTGCAAATGCTTAACTACTAAATTCTACCACCTCACCTCTCAAGACCTAATGTTTTTTCCCTCTGCCACCACAGCATCCTGGTCCTGCCTCCCCGAGGTCTTATCTTGGCCTCCATCAGTGCTCCTCTGCAAACTACAGGAGCTCACTGGGCCCTCTCCCCAACATCTACCTGAAAGACAAATAGACAAGTCAGTCCCACCATGGCCTCTGCAGACCCTCCACTGCTGATGAGATCACACTGATCATGGCACCCAGTGGATCCTCTCTAGGCTGCTCCCAACCATCCCAGCCTCATCTCTACCCCAGTAAATGTGCTCTCAACCCTGCAGAGTGTGAACCCTTCATCCTTACATTTCCCAACAGGCAAACCTTTAACCATTTAAGTTCTCTTCCCTCCAAGGAACAATGAGTTCTGTTTAAGTGGTTTCTTTTGAGTCTCAGGCTCAGTAAGCCTCAACCCTGAGGCTGAGGGAGAAGCACCCATGGGGATAATCCCCACATGGTGAATTCTACTGAAGTGCTGCTCTTTGGTCCCACACTCCTAGATAGGGACAAAGAGCTTCTGGAAGCAGCCAAAGTAAAGTTATTATTCAGAATAGGATGAAACTTCTCAGTGGTGCAGCTGCTGTGGGGTTCCCTCCCCCTGAGACTGGGGAAGGAGCAGCAGAGTAGTAATCAATCCAGGAAGCCCCATCAAAGTGGTTGCTTTGGCAATTCCATGTTCTTATACCTAACTCCTCTCCATGTTATATAAGCAACCACCAATAACCTCACTGGTTCAGCGAGTTGGTATGGGTGAAATCTTACTTTGGTCTGCCATCTGAGCCCTATTTGGGCTGAAGATGTTGCTTGAGTCTCCTCAAGGGAAAAGTTTCTCACAACAAGGGTCCTAAGAAAACTAAAATGACACACATGTTTCATCTTGTTTAATGGTTTGGTTACAAGTGTGATCTATTGATCAAAACCATCAAAACTGCGTGTTTGTAATGTGAAAAAAAAAAAAGGTTCTCTTCCCTGGTTGCCTCTGGTAGACTTTTAATAGGTTATCTAATACAGAGGGTTATAATCACATGCTTCCAAAGTTGCCCCATCCAAGATTCTCAATGGCACACTATGTGTGCTCGCCTCTAGTCTGTGCATCTGTGGAGACCCTCCTCATCCAGGGTGTGCTCAGCTTTGCTCGCCATGTATTTAGCAGGCCCCTTTTCTAGGCTCACAGGAAACAGAACCCCACCTGGACAGGGGACCTGGGAGCACACACATGGGGTGAGCCTGGGGTGCTGAGGAAACACTAAGAGGCCTGACTTCCCCTGGAAAAACGACAGTCAGACAGGAAACACACAGGCAGGAATGGCTAGTTCTAGAGTTCCGGACACGTGCTCTGCCCCCTTCCACACTGGGAATACCCAGCCAGCACAAAGAAGCCCTTGAGGACACCCACCTAGCACCCTCAGGCACCATGGACCTATTCTCCAGAGCAGACCTCTTTGGACTCTCTTCATCAGTCAAATGTTCATGACCATAGAGGCCACAACCCAATAGCTAGTCCCAATACCACTTCCTTCCCTGAGCCCACTTGCCCCATGAAGGCAGTCTGCTCCTTTTCTTCCCCCTCCTTTACATCAAAGTTTCCCTGAAGGCAAGGACCCATTTTCATTCACCAACTAAGAGGAACTGGTACCTACAACAGTGAATGATCCTGACTGATCCTGATCTCACCAGAGGGCATCATGTGGAAGTGTGAAGCCACAGCTGTTATTAGTAAGAATAAGAGACTGTGCCAGTCTGGAGGCTGGACTAGGAATGCTGCCTGTAACCTGATGTCTGGTTGTTGTTTCCAGAGCTATCTCACCTCTCTGCAGTGTCTAGCCCTCCACACTGCAAGCCAGACTCTCTCAAATGACAACCTACAGAAGTTGATGAAGGTGCAGAGGTTGAAGAGGTCTCTGCCTGTTTCTCTTCCCAAAGGCCCACAATGACCACAAAGACAGTGGGACCTGAGGCCCTGGCAGTACCACCCCCAGAGCAGGGGCCCCTCTAGATGTCAAAATGCAGGCACTGAGGGCTTTCTGAACTTCTGTTTCCTCATTATGAGATGAGGTGGTACTCGTGGCCACTGGGCAGGACTCTTGTGAGGAACAGCCAAGCAAACAGGGTGAAGGGCTGAGGAGACACCTCCCTGGGTTAACACATTGGAGTGCAGGCATGAGGACCGGAGTTTGATACCCAGAACCCACATAAAAAGCCAAGCATGGCTATGCACTCCTGTAACCTCAGCACTGAATGAGGCGGAGGCAGGAGGATTGCTGGAGCTTCTTGGTTACCAGTCTAACTGAAAAACAGGGAACTCCAGCCAGGTACAGTGAGAGACTGTATCTCAGGTAAGACAGACAGAAAGTTGACAGACCAAGACATCTAACATCTTCCTATGGCCTCCATATGCATGCACATAAGGCATGCACATCTGTACACACATGCACAATGCATACCACACACATTCACACCCACACCCATGAAAAAGAGGGTAAACAATCTCCTCAGCACTCAGCAGGAAGTGTGTAATTGCTTTTAGTTACTTAAAAGTCAGCAACATAAAAACCAAACACACCAGCCTAGCAAACAGCACCAAAGCATTTTCTACCCCTTTCAGACCAAACTGCTGCCTTGAGCATCAGCAGGTCAGAGCATGTTCCACATGCTGAAAGAGCAGAGTTAGGACAAGACAGGTCTCATGTGAGTGCTGTGTACTTTCACTGTATGACAGTGTCTCTCCTTCGGGTCCACCCTGAGTTTCTCTCTCTTTGGCCAGGTTTCTGACCCAGCATAGTACCTGGCAGGGTTAGCAGAAAAAAGTCAAATACCTGAGGAACCTGCCCAAGAGGCCAGGTGGCAGAGGACCCATCTGACAATCCAACCCTTCTCAGAATCTACAGGATTGAGATTGATTGTAGGGTTGAAAGCCCACTGAGGAAGCGAGGTACAAATGGTAGAAGTGGGACAGGACCTCAGTGGGAGGCTCTATGTGCATGGTCTGAACTCCACACTTGTCAGCTAGCCCAGGCTCCTTCAACCTAAGTCCCAAAATCAAAGACCAGGGCCCCTCTACTGCCTACCACATTCCACACCTCTTAAGTCCACGCTAACCGAGGAGGATTTCCTATCTCTGGCTGACCCACTCTGGGGAGGATGACAAAATTAGGCCCTTTGTATTCCTGCCATGGTTCCTCAAAGATGAGACACAATGAACTAGCTGGTCGTCACTTCTGGAAGCCCTTACCGTCTTCTCAGGCCTCAACTTACTATGGAGAAGGTCACACCCGCAAGTCAAATGTCAAACATTTCTTTGCAGAAATAGATGTTCTACATGATGGGCACTAGATGGGTCTCAGTCCTTCTCCTTTCTGAACCTTTACCCAGTCTTAACAGCTACCCCCTGCAGGGGGGAGTGTTCAGGCCCTTTGCCCTGAGGCCTAAAAATCCTCACTGACTGAAGACCAGGGGGACTAGCTTCTAGGTCCCCAGATCCTCTCCACATTCCCAGTCCAGGATCCAGAACAGGCATAGTCTCTCACTGTTATTATTAGTAACAGTTGTTTATTAAACATCTACCTACAATGTGTCAGGCACTGCTTTGTGTCAGTTCACATTTATCAAATATTTACAGTCAAACGCTAGTGCTTTACATCAATCTCATTTAATCCCAAGACCCACCATACATGGTGGATATATTATTGACCCTGTTTTTTGGAGAAAACCAAAGCCCACAGAAGGAAACTGCTGGGTGACACACCACTAACATCCCTATACATGGTACAAAATGCAGCTGTTACACAGGAGGTCTCCATCAGGGAAGAGCCAGCCTATTTATTTCAAAATGTAAAAGAGTGGCTGTGCCTGCAACCTGATGTTTGACTGATGTTCCCAGAGCTTGCTCAATTCCTCACAGTGTTTACACCTCCAAACTGGAAGCCAGTCTCTCAAACTACAAACATGTCCTTTCAATGGCAGCCAGAGTTGATGATGGTACTGAGAAAAGTGGGTGCCATTTCTGACTGGCAGCTGTGTCAGAACTGTAGTTTGTAGTTGAGGGTGTCTGCTGCCTCACCACAACACCTTCCTTCCTCCCATCTCCTCACCCATCTATACACACACACATACACCATACCCAGGAAGATGAGTGGGACCTTCTCTTGGGCTACCATTTCCTGACAGAGCGCTGGTTCTGAGAATGCCTTTCCAACAACACGTTCAGGGGGTCCTTGCAGAAAGCAACCCACAACTTTGGGTTACAGACAAATCATCTCCTCTGCCAGGAAACCTGGGGGACCTAAAGGGCAGAGCTGAATGGCTATCCAGCCACAGCCTAGGCACACAGGAGATCTGAGGTTTCTCAATACCACCCCCTTCCCTCCTCCCACCAAAGACCTGTGCAAAAGCAGCCAAACTCAGGCCTGGGAAGGCTGAGGCAGGAAACTAAGAGCCGCTCCCGGTTCCCCGTGGCCACTGGGCACAGGACACAAAGGACTAGACCCCAAACTGGATGCAGGCTCTTTCTGATGCCAAGCTACTAGTATTTGCTTGCATAGGAGCCTGGTCCCTTTACCAAGAGCCCCAGCTCTGGCTTTGGGTGTCTGCCCACCCACAAAGGCCTCCAAAACTCAGTTTCAGGACAAAGAAAGCAGGAGGGGGGAAAAAGCAACCACTGTCTCCTCTCAGGCTTTTCCAACCTAAACAGGACCACTTTCTGTCCTCTCTTCAACAGGGAGATGAGTAGGCCCCACTCTGATCCAAAAACCAGCCCTACTCCAACATCTGCCTAAGTTCTACTTAGGGATCCCAATGGTCCCCGTGCAAATAACACCCAGCCCGAAAGGCCCCGAGTTTCACAAAGTGCATTCTCCGGAGAATGGGCAGTGGGCGGGAACGTCTGCTGGCCCCAGGCTGTCGGGCAAGAGTAGGGGCCACTGTATTAGCTTCCCTCACCACCGAGGACACCAGTCTAGGGGTCGGGGGGGGGGGGTAGAGGAGGGGCAGGGTTCGCGAATCTGCCCTGGTCTACAGACAAGTGAGGATTTTTAGGCCTCCGTGTATATAGGGCCTAAAACACTCCCCCACAAGAGAGTGTCCTATCAGGTGATCGAAGGCCCGGATGCCCCCCACCCGGGAGTGACCACCGGAGACGAGGCGGCGGCGAGGCCCGAGGAGGTGGGGGGGAAGAAGGTCCCGAAAGTTTGTCCAAGTGTCTCTCCCGGGCGGCGGGCGGGCAGGGCGCGGGGAGTGGAGCCGGGTCCCGCCGCCCCCGCGCGCGCGCTGCGGGCCAGGCAGGCCGGCAATGATGGGCGGGGAGGAGGGGGGAGGACGGGGAGGGGGCGACACTTACTGGCCCCCTCGATCTTGTCGGCGCCGCGGCTCCACGTGATCTGGCGCGTCTCCAGCTTGACCTGGAAGGTCTTGCGTTCGGGCCGCTGCGACTTCTTGGAGTAGAACAAAGTCATGACGGTGCCCACCTCGAGGCTGCGGCAGAGGTGCAGCACCTCGGCGTCCGAGGGCGCGCCGGGCCCGCAGCCGTTGGCGCAGGGGGTCGCGGCGCCCGCCATGGCTCCGGCGGAGAGGACGGAGGTGACGGGCGGCGGCGGCGCAGGCCCGGCGGGCCCCGGGGACAGGCAGCGGCGGCTGGGGCGCTCGACGCTCGGGACCCGGCGGCGGCGGCGGCGGCGGCGGCTCCTGCGGGCGGACACGGGGCGGGGCCTGAGCGCGGGGGCGGGGCGTCGCGAGGCCCCGCCTCTCCGCGCGCCGGGAACAAAGGCGCCCGCTGGGAGGACCCTCCGCCCGCCCGCCGCGCCTGCGCCCCGCGACCCCCGGGGGGGAGGGTGCGGGGGGCGGACAGGCCGCGGGTAGCAATGGCGGACAGGCCGCGAACGCCGCGGCCCCGCACGGCTCTTTCTGGCCCCGGCTCCCATCACGTTTCCCCCTCCCCCCGCCACGCGCGGATCCCGACCCGTCACGCACGCAGCCCCGCCCACAGCCTGCGGCCCGCAGCCAGGCGGCCGGCCGGCCGTCCACCGCGCGCGCGCGCGCCCCGGACGCCTCCCGCCCGCCGTCCCGCGCGGCCTGCGCGCCGCCCGGGGAGTGACGCCCTTCTCGGGCCCGCCCGCCGTGCCGCCGAACCCGGGTTACCTGGGCAGGCTGCCTGGCGGAGGGAGCCAGGGCCGGGCCGGGGCCGCCTCACACCCGCGGCGGCGGGGGCGGACCCTCCGCGCACACTCTGGCGGGGAGGCGCGCGGGCGGGGGCGCGCGCGGATTGGTCAGCGGGTCTTGATGGGCAGGTCGATCCCGCCCCCTCCCTCCCTCCCTCCCTACAAGGCCGCTCTTGCGACAGCTGTGCGAACCTCTCGGGAGCCAAAGTGGCCTTCGAGGATGGGCTCCTTGGGAGCCGCCCGCCCGCCCGCCCGCTGCAGAACCCAGGCCCGTTTCCCGCCCCCCTCCAAGCCCCCTTCCTGCAAATGCTTTCCGAAGCTTCGCATCTTCTAGATCTTCTTTAGCTCCCCTCTCTGTGCCATTCCCTCTCAGCCCCCAAGGCTTCCCTTCCTCGGTTGCTCAGTGCCGGGCCAACACGAGCTGACCGTCCACGTCTCGTACACACAGGTGATGCTCATCCCGGATCACCCCCACCCCAGTGCTCCATGCTTTGGGGCCCTGGCATCCTGCTACCTGCTCCACACATCCCAGTCTTTCACCTCCCGCCACACACTGGCTCCTTCCACTTAGTTCCTCCTTCACTTAGTTCCTCTACAGGTTCCTCTCTTCTTTTGAGTACCCGAGGCCTGGCACCTCGCTAACTCTCCCGAGGCTGTTCCCTCTACCCTCAGAGGCCTCTCCAAATCTTCCCCGGACTATTTACCCTCCTAGGTCTTTTCTACATCTGTGCTGTAAGCTTTGCCCCTAAAGTGGAACGAAATCACTATGCTCTTAACTACACACAGGAAGTCCCACTGCACCTCACATGAGCATTCCTGTGCGACCTGCCTCTCTCCCCTGCTTCGCCTCTCACCACTGACTCTTCACTCTCCTTTCCCCAACCACAGCACCTTTCTGTGACGAATAATTTACTTTTGTCTTCCTCAAGCCATTCCCTGAACACCACTAAAACTGAGGACACTTATGGTCACATTGGAGACTGTCGGAACAACAGGCAAGTTGGGCAACAACCAGACAACTCAGTGCAACTTACTCCATTGCAGAGACGAAAGACCCCAGTACCACATCCAGATATGCTAGAGAAGAGTCCGGGTTCCTCAAAGGACTAGAATTTGTGGATATGCAATTGCATCTGGCTTACGTGGGTCCTGGGGAATCGAATCTGGTTCCTTTGGCTTTACAGGCAAGTGTCTTAACCATTAAAGCCATCTCTCCAGCCCCCAACTTTTTTACTGTAATGGTTGCATGTGCTGAAGGCCTCCAACAAGTTCAGAATTCAGCATGATGTTGAGAAACTTTGTCCTAGGGGAAGATGAGGTAGCTGAAATGGGCTGCCACCTAGTGACAGGCCTTTGAAGTGGGAGGGAGAGGACTAGGGTTGACCCAATGCCAGGTCTGGGCTTGCACATGTGGTCACGCCTGATCCTCATAATTACTCTCTAATCAGGGTTGATGTTTCCCAAGTTCGGCATGAGAAAAGGTTCAGAAAGTTTCTACAACTTGCCCCAATGTTACATAACTAATCAGCGAGAATCGGAATCAAATCTGAGTATGTGTGTTACTGTCTCAAGAGTACCTTAAGTAACTCCTGGTGGTCATTAGTCAAGGAAGCTAGCTGGCTCATCATTATGGGTGAGGAGAGGCATGCCCACACCTGGGCCTGGAACCCAGCAGAACAAGAACACTCACTGAGCATGGGTTAGGTCTGGCTTCAAGTGGTACAGCCCCTGTTAGGTAAAGACAGTTGTGGAGAGGGAGGGCTGTGGAAGAAGGGCAGAATTAGGCAATTAAACTAAGAAACCTACTTAAATGGAGTAGACAAGAAAGATCCTTCAGGCCTGTAGGACCTCAGGAGAGGCCAAAGGATGGAAGATGGTTAAGTGAGTGATTAATGGTGGGTTAGAGGAAAAGTACTTTCCAGGCAGGAGTAATAGCATGCACAAAAGATTGTCAAATTTAGTGATAGAAGAAGATGGAATTTGTCCATAAGGGAGAACACCGGCTGAAGATTAGGCTGCAAAGGCATCTGGGGCCGAATAGGGCCTTCCAGATCTTGTCTATTTTAGGAGGTACCCCTCTTAAATGTTGTAGACATCACAGAGCTCTGTGCCAACTCCAGCAGCCTATGGGCTACGATGCACTTTTAAAATCTGTTTCTCTGTTTTCTAGGAGCTTCCCAGAATGGAGCTCAAGCTTCCTTGCTTTTGCTTTTGTCTCTGGGGCCAGACATCCAGGGGCTCCAGAAATCCCTTGCCCAGTGGCAATCTCTTGTCAGGCCAGTAATCAGGGAACCCTTAGGGGATCATCTCCTCTTGAGATTCCTGGGCTAGCATCCCAGGCCTCGGTTGTCTCCTAGCAAAAGCAATTCAAGGAAAACAGGGCACATGCAGGGTGTGGCTTCTCCCAGCTCAGCATATATATGGGTGTGTAGGTGTCACTAGCAATGTGTGCAGCTGCACCATCTGGGAGGAGCAGCCCCAGCACCCACGGAAGGCACATGCGTCTGACATCACCCAGGCTAGTCCTGCTTGGACCTATTTCTGGGAACACTCATGCTTCAGCATGCTCTAGCTTGTACCAAGCCTGCGCCTGGAGTCTGCGGTGAGACTCAGTCCAACTACCCTCCAACCTATAGACTTGGCTTCATAGGTGTTTCTTTCTTCACATTGGCTCTTTTCTTTCTCATTTATCATCCCTATTGTACAGAAGAAATGGGCCTTGCTGGGCAGAGTGGTGTACACCTTTAGTCCTGGCAACTTGGGAGGCTCATGGAGGACGATCTTGACTTTGAGGCTGGGTTCGGTTACATTGGAAGATCTTGTCAGAGATCCTTCCAGAGAGGGATGGTGAGAAGAAAAGATAACATGCCCATGGTCACACAGCTCATGTGGGGCAGAGATAGAATGAAATCCAGGCAGTCTGGCTTCTGTCACTGCTGCCTTGTCTCCCATATGAACTTTTTTTTCTGTCTTTAGTTATTCAGTGTGGTCAAGGCTGGGTTCGGTTTTGTTTTAAAAGATAGGGTCTCTGACTCAGGTGGTCTTGGACTCGGCAGTTCTGCCTCAGCCTAGGCTAGGTTGGGTTTTTAGGAAGCTGGCCTTGACAGGCTTTGAGGGCAGAATGCTAATTAAGGATTAGCATTAGGACCAGCCTTAAGGATGAAACAGGCAGGAAAAGGGGAGTGGACAGAGGGAGAAGTTAATCTGTAATGCCAGCCTAGTGACAGTCTCAGCCAACCTCCAGTGTCCCTTTTGCAGCACTAGCTTCAAGTGGATGTGTCTTGCTCTGGGAAAAGCTCAGCCTCCCATGCAGCTCTTTGTAGCTGAGGTGATCCTAGCCTAGAAGCTTGGAGGCTGAAGGTTTTCTCTAATACCTCCCCCAGCAGTTGTGGCAAGTCCTTCCCTGAAGAGTGACTAGGTGTGGCACACTGCTATGCTCACCACAAAAAAAAAACAAAACAAAACAAACAAAAAAAAAACCCAGAGGCAGCGTCTCACTGTACTCCAAGCTCACCTGGGCTGACCTAGAAATCAAATCCAAAACTTCCAAGTGGTGGGTTAAAGGTGTGTGTACCACACCTGGCTTTTCGTTTCGTTTTTAACTAGGCAGGATCTTGTACAGCCAGGCTGGCCCAGCACCAGAATGTATTGTTTTCTGCCACCCCACCCCCCACCTTTTTTTTGAGGTAGGGTCTCACTCTGGCCCAGGCTGACCTGGAATTCACTATGTAGTCTCATGTCTTAAAAAAATAATAAAGACTTTATTTTTATTTATTTTATAGAGACAGAGTGTGAGCGAAAGGGAGAATGGGCATGCCAGGGCCTCTAGCTACTGCAAACTAACTCCAGAAGCATGTGCCTCCTTGTGCATGGGGCTAACGTGGGTCCTGGGGAATCGAGCCTCGAGCCATGGTCCTTAGGCTTCACAGGCAAGCGCTTAACCGCTAAGCTGTTTCTCCAGCCCCCAGCAATAGCACTTTCTATTTGATAACTTATTCTTTGGAGAAAGAAGGAAAGTAAAATTTTCCTGTTCTTGACAGGTTAGAAAATGCTAACCTTTAATTTATGCCCTATTTAAAAGTGTAGTTAGTGTATGCCGGGAGTGGTGGCACATGCCTTTCATCACAGCACTGGGAAGGCTGAGGTAGGAGGATCACAATGAGTTCAAGGCCACCCTGAGACCACATAATGAATTCCAGGTCAGCCTGGCCTAGAGTAAGACCCTACTTCAGAAAACCAAAATAATAATAAAAATAATAATAAAAAGTATAGTTTAGTGGGGCTCCTTCCACAAAAAGAGGCAGCTTTATAGAATTGTAGCTTCTAGTTAATCCATGCATAAAGACATGTTCCTTCTTTTAAAAAAAAATCATTTATTTGAGAGTGACAGAGAAAGAGGCAGAGAGAGAGAGAGAGAGAGAGAGAGAGAGAGAGAGAGAGAGAGTGAGAGAGAGAGAGAATGGGAATGCCAGGGCCTCCAGCCACTGCAAACGAACTCCAGACACATGCGCCTCCTTGTGCATCTGGCTAACGAGGGTCCTGGGGAGTGAGCCTTGAACCGGGGTCCTTAGGCTTCACAGGCAAGCGCTTAACCGCTGTTTCTCCAACCCACCATATTCCTTTTGTTAGTTGGTTTGTGACAAGTGTCCTAGCAGCCCTTAAGCACACAGAAGTACTTCCTAAGTACATAGCTGAGTGCACCATGAGCTCTACCCCAACAGTCTAGGCTCTTGGCCTCTGGTCCCAAATCTCTCTGTGGTCTTACCCTTCTGAGATGATGTCCTCTGCTCTCTTCCCCCTTTGGGATGTAATCTCAGACCCTTCCTGGCCCAGCAGCTCCTGGGGACTTCTCTGTGTAGCCCTTGCTACCTCACTGCTGCTGCTTCCCATTGAGGCTCTTCAGCTGTAGAGCAGAGCGCGGAGAAGAGGAAGGGAAAAGGAGACCAAGGTAGACTTCCTTTTCACTTTCTCTCACCCTTTCTTCCAGTAAACATCCCTGATCCTAGAGCATTAAGACAGGGCTGCATCAGACCAAGTACCCACTCCACTAATAGACTCAGAAATGCCAGAATCCAAGCTGATTCATTTGTGACAAAGGCCCTGGCAACACTGACTTCCTCAAGATACAGTTTCTCCAAATGAGGTGATCACTTATTTTCATAATAAAGTCACTCAAAGATAATTTTGTATACTTTTTGCAACTGAAATACTAACATGTTTAGAGATGTATATTAAAATGTCCAGCCGGGTGTGGTGGCGCACACCTTTATCCCAGCACTCACTGGGGAGGCAGAGGTAGGAGGATTGCCATGAGTTCAAGGTCACCCTGAGGCTTAGTGAATTTCAGGTCAGCCTGGGCTAGAGTGAGACCCTACCTCAAAAAACAACACAAAACAAAACAACAAAAAAAGCAAAATAAAATGTCCCAATTTTACTTTATTTATTTTGGTTTTTCAAGATAGTCTCTCCTAGCCCAGGCTTGACCTGGAATTCACTATGTAATCTCAGGCTGGCATCAAATTCAGAGCAACCTTACTACTTCAGCCTCCTGAGTGCTGGGATTAGGTATGTGCCACCCACCATGCCCGGCTAAAATGTCCAGATGTTTGTTCAGCGACACATCTATATTTCAATTACATATTATTTGAAGGAAGTAACACTGATTTCCCATACACATTTCCAGTATTAAGTTCAAGTCTAGATAAATCTTTGATTTCTGTCTTGTCACGGTGAGAACTGTGTTGAATTATCCCCTATAATTTCCTAAGGCACATCACCTTCACAGGCTTCCAAGCTGACAGCACTTCTGAAAACACCTTTCTTGAGGAATAATTTACATATAAAATGCACCCACATAAGGTTTGAATTTTGAAAAATGTATCCGTTCTTAGAACTTCCACCCAATTAGTATATAAAACTTCACCTCCATCCAGCCATCACTGATTTACTTGCTGCTACAGGTGACTTTCCGTGTTCTCAATCTCATATAGGTGGCATCAGCATATACACTCTTGCATTTTTCTATTTGAAGTTCATCCATTTTGCTGCAGAGGTGCTGTGTGATAGTCATTGAGGATTTAATCTAAGCAGTTAGGTTTTAGTGTAACATTAAAACATTTCTCCCGGGCTGGAGAGATGGCTTAGTGGTTAAGTGCTTGCCTGTGAAGCCTAAGAACCCTGGTTTGAGGCTTGATTCCCCAGGACCCACGTTAGCCAGATGTACAAGGGGGCACATGCATCTGGAGTTCGTTTGCAGTGACTAGTGGCCCTGGTGTGCACATTCTCTTTCTCTCTGCCTGACACTCTCAAATAAATAATAAAATAAAAAAAAACTTAAAAAAAATTTCTCCCATAGATAGTAACCTCATTTCATAATCACTTTATTGTTTTAAACACATCATGGAGAACCTTAAATTTAAGTGTGAACAGGTCAGGGAGGCCCCATCATCCAACTTCAGCAGTTGTGCTGTTTGTGTTGCTAATTTTTTTTTTAATGGTGCTGGAAATGGAACCCAGAGCCTCGCTCATACTAGGCAAGCGCTCACCCTCTGAACTATGTCACCAGCCCATCTCAGTAATTAATCCTGAACAACTATGATCATGTGTTTCATGCCAAACTTTACCCAAATCCCCTGTATTATTTTGTCATGAATCTCAGCTCTATCATGTTATCCATAAATCCGTCAGTATTTTTCTAAAGAGTTTTAGAAATATATACATGTATTACTGCATAATTACTAAGCCTAAAAATCAAGTCTATTTGGTAAGAGTCTGCTTACATGGAATACTTGGGATTGTGAGAAACGATTACTTAAGTCTGTGTTAAATTTCTTTGCCTCCCTGTTTACTGATTTTGTCAGGGGACTACTTAGAAGCATCCAAAACTAGCATGACCGAGGTCATTCCAGGATGTTTTCTCCAAGAAGTGCTTTTTAGTTCAAAACAAACAGGGAATTTCTCATTATATTAGACTTTGCAAGGACTGAAATATAAGTCAACAACTTTTAAAAATTATTTTTTTCCTCTGTGGGGGAAATTCCTATATCCAGCATAGTAGTGTTTAGGAAATTATTTCAAAGCTGGCAGTTCAGTTCCCATTGGAAATGGGATGAGAGAAAAAAAGGGATGTAAACTGTTGGGGCTTTTTGCCTTCATGTGGTAGACAGCTTCACTTAGGCAGGAAAGGTTCAACCAGGTCTGGAATCAAAGGCACTGAGATCTCTTCCAGAAGGTCTTGTGGACACCCCTGCAGAGGGGTGCGTGGCAGTGTGAACAAATCTCAGGAAGGGGCTTTGGGCACAAAAGGCATCGCTCTTGGGTGGGAACTCTTGGGTGGGATTAGAATCTGTTAGGACAAATGAGACAAGAAACCATGGCACCTAAAGACCTAACATTAGAAGTAACTCAGCAACAACCTGAGAGTGAATCAGGAGATATGACGTTACAGAAGCCAGAGAAGCATTTTTATAAAGATGTGGTCATATAAGGTATGATTACTTTCAGAAAAACAAACAAAAAACCCAACCTGGAGTTGGAGAGATGGCTCAGCAGTTAAGGCTCTTGACTACAAAGTCTACTGATCTGGGTTTGCTTCCCCAGTACCCATGTAAAGTCATATGCTCAAGGTAGCACATGCATCTGGAATTCATTTGCACTGCTTGGCAGGAGGCCCTGGCACACCCATTCTCGCTCTCCTCTCTCAACTTGCAAATGAATTTTAAAGGTAGGAGGATCACTGTGAGTTCAAGGCCACCTGAGACTACGTAAGGAATTCTAGGTCACCCTGGGCTACAGTGAAATCCTACCTTAAAAAACCAGACCAAACAAACAAACAAAACTCCACAAATGTATAGGGTCAGATTAGTGAAGGCTGTGTGTTTAAGTGCTGGTTAACCATAAATGGGCATGAGGGATCTTACTTGAGATAAAAATAGTCTAAATTTGATTATGCAACAATGGATGGAACCAGTCAAGAGTTACTGGAATGCTCGGGCCTGGTGCTCTTGTTGACTGTGACTAGAAGCTTAGCCATGCAAGCAAACCTAAAGCTTCCTGCAGCACATGGAAAGGCCTCCAAAACCCTGCTTCCCTAATAAACTCCGCCTTGCTCAGTACACATTACCCACCTAGGCTTCAAATACAGTTTTCTGCACCCTCCTCATCTTCTGGGACTGTCTTTAGGGATACACACACAGAGGATACTCTTTATTCCACACCCACAGCAGGACAGAAGCACCCCATCCAAGTCAAGCCCAGTCCCATCTGCCCCCTGGGAGGGATCAACTTGCATTGACTTGAGTAATCAAACCTTCCCCATGCTAATCCCAGCCCCTGAGCCTTAACTCTGGCCTGGGGTAACAAAGAGGCAGACACTAAGTTTCCGTTAAGTTGTAGGAATTTATTTTAAATAACCTACAATTGATTAAAAGGGAGTTCATGATAAAAATAGAAGATACTTGAGGAAAGATGTGGGGAGTGGACTCTGCACACACACTAAACTAACAATGCTTCTAAAACTAATGATTATAGCAAAAAAATGTCTTCACATTAAAATTTTGCTTTTTATGGGTTTTTCCATTTTTTACACAATTACAAAAGAAAAAATAAAAGCCCTAAAATCTTGATTATTTTTCCTTTTATTTTTTGGACCAAATACGCATTTTCCTCTAAATTTATTGACCTGGAAGTTTTTATACAATAAAAATCTTTCAAGTGAAAGACTAGGGCCCCCCCCCCAAAAAAGGATGTTTTAAAGGGTACAAAGGATGATGGGAAAATGGTTTCAGTCACTGATTATTTCATTATCCTTAGACTCACTCACCCTTCATCCCTCCCCAACCCCAATCTACACGATCTTTAAGATCAAGAAAAAGGTTTAAATATTTTAAAATAATTAAAAAGAAATAAAAATTCACATTTAAAAAGGAACACTCAAGTCAGGAAATATTTTCCCATCATGCTTTTCTGTGAACAGGTGTCTGAACCAAAACACTGCGGATGTCACAACTGCTTCAAGTTTAATGAGAACTGATTCCCATGACAATAGAGTGACAACTCTTAACAGGTGCGCTGGGTTTTTTTGTTCTACTTAATTTTCAATTCCTGAAATGGGGAAGGGGAGGGAGTTTAGGAATTTGTTTCTATTAAAATATAGAAGTTATTGCAAAACCCTAACTGTAAAAACGCACCAATATAATCGGACTTCGCATACAGTAGCTAAGAGAACCCAAATGCTTCAGTGAAACTGAATTTGCCTGGCAGGATGCTGACAAATTCCCATCCACTTGCCCTCTTGAAAATAAAAACAAAATCCAAAACAAATCATACAGCTAGAATTTTGATATCTGAAATATTTTTAAATAAGTTGTCCATAGGACAACTGGCTCAGCTCTCCCTTATATCTCCAGGTTAATCTTTTCGCAAAGATGTTGGTTTGTTAAGACTTGCTGCCTCTTTCCCTCAGGTGCGAGGATAAGCGAGGCTCACAGTTTATCCATCTTTCCCAAACCACACTGTTCCTTTTCACAAAACCCTGCCCCTTGACACTGGCTAAAACTCGTAGTCTTCATCAGCCATGTCAATGGCCCAAGCAAATTTCTCCCGCTGGGTTTTGTTGTAAATTTTCTCAATCGGGACCCCCCACTTCTTGCACCTGCAAAGGAGACAAGAAAGATAATTAGTCTGACTCAGCAATGGCCCAGAGCAGGGGCCCAAGTGGGTTGTGCTGCCCCTTTCCTGGTGAGGCATTAGGGATGTTCCAAGAGCAGGGCCATCTACTCATGTAATCTTGACCTTGATTTCTAAGGTAGGTGCTATTATAAATGCACAAATTAAAAAGGGGAGATATTAAGTAATGTCCTCATGTAGCCCTCACTACCTTTCTCCAGCAAGCAGGAGCTCTAGACAGACTCTGTGCTTACCAAGCAACTGAGATCCTGGGGTCCAAATAATTGAGTTTGGAGGTTCCCAAGGCAATTTGTTTGTTCTCTTCTCTGTCTGTAGCTTGGACTTCCAGCTTCATCAACTGTTCCTCCAGTCTCTGTACAGCTTTCTTCTTAGATTCTACAACCCTGGGAGAATGCAGAGTCATTATGGCCTCTGGACAACCTCACTTCTACCACTTAAGAGAAAGTAGGATCACGAAAGGCCCAAGTGCAGTGATTCCCCTAAGAATTCCAAGAAAAGCAGGAATGATGGCCCAGGTCTGTAATGGTAGCCCTTGAGATTCGGAGAGGTTCATAGGCTCAAGGCCAGCCTGGGCTACACAGTGAGACCTTGCATTCAAAGAACTGAATGAACAGAACGGAGTGATGCTATGCTGCTTTCCCTTCTCTCATCCCATCCCTGACTCGATAGAGATACATACTTCTTGGTCTTTGCATCCTTCATGACTTTGGCGTCAGCTTTAGCACTTTTCAGGTCCCTTCGAGCATCTGCTAGCTGATCTTTCTTGGCATCAATCTAGGGGAAGAACAGTCAAGTTATGAATAAGATGAGACAGAGAGAGAAAAGAGCTCCACAGAAGAAAGTAGAATCTGGGAGTTGTTTCTATAAGGCGATTTCAGTGGTTTCCAGGTATAAACACTAGGGAGTGGATTCATGAAGATAAAAATTCAATTACTATTTGCTTATTTCTGGTCCTCGGTGATCCTGGGTAAGTTCTATAGAGCAATAACCTGAAACTCTAGGTGTTAAGACAACTGAGAGGAGGGCCCAGATGACAGCTGTTTATCCAGTGGATCCTGTGGCATACTCCTGCCTTCCTTCCAGAGCACTAGGGGAGCTCTTCAGGACATTGAGGCTGGATCCACACACCTACAAAGTAAGGGCAGCTCATTTGTCACATTCTGCCAACACTTGGGGAAGGTGTCACCAGCTTAAGAAAATGGAAACCTTGATGAGTATATCCAAGAAACTAAAAGAAATAGCAAATAGGCATAGCTTTGCACTGGCCTTCTGTCTTAGAGAAATCTGAGGTAAGAAAAAAATTAAAACACTTGAAAGTTAAATTCCTCTTAGGGCATTGCTTAGGGATAACAGTAGGTAGTACCATGGGGCTATAGCTCATGTCAATAGACTTGTTTTGCTAAGGAGCCAAGTATTTCATCCCTGGGAGGTCAAGGAAACACCCCCAAAGTCAATACATGCTTGACTCACATAATAGGCTGCTAGTAGGCGACCTAGAATTTTAGGTTACATACACACACACACAGCCCAGGATTAGAAACAGAGGCCACCATTGTGAGAATCATTAAATATGTTTTACTGTGGGTGGCTTACTTCCAACATCTATGTTCCCAAAGCCAAGTTGAAGGAACTGATTCTATACACTAAAGCATCACAGATGCCAATAGCCAGATATGCAGCAAACCGCAATCTTTTAACCATTTCTGTGAATACTAAATTGGCAGACTATGTCAAATTCTCTCAAGGCATCAAAGACTCTATTGATTCATTTAGCAAATGGTTGTGTGTTTGCTTTGTGGGCACACAGGAGAGGGTTTCTGGGCTTGGAAAACTCGTCTGGCAGGCAGCCTAAGCTGCTCCCATGGTGGTTCCAGAGTAAGCAGCAAATGACCAGAGGGCCTCCTGAACTGGGCAAACAGCATCTGAATATTCATGCTTTTATTTCAGGCTTGGAATGATAACATAAGAGTAAAAAATACACCAGTCATGATGGTGCATGCCTTTTATCCCAGCACTTGGGAGGCCGAGGTTGGAGGATCATCATGAGTTCAAGGCCATTCTGAGACTACGGAGTAAATTCTAGGTCAGCCTGGGCTAGAACAAGACCCTACCTCAAAAAATAAAATAAAATAAAACTAATAGAAGGGCAGCAAGGGTGAAAACTAGAATAGGCAGTCTCTATGGTTCTTGGCTTGCTGAACCTATGATCAATAGAATAGTCTGTGGCTGTATGTTCACTCACTGTGGACAGAGAAGTCAGAGGGCATCTGTAGCATAAACTCTAGGTTATTTGTGTCTTTGGACTCAAATGTATTATTGCTGGTATTTATCTTAAAATAAAATCTCAACAGACGATAAGCACTCTGAGCCTGAAATGTATTCACTCCATGACAGATAACTTCAGTTATCTCAAGTACAGAATCCCAAAAACTTGGCAGGAAACAAAAATTTTACCTGTACTTTGATTTGATATTCATTCTTCCATTATGAATATGGGCAATAGGCCATAGAAGTAAGAAGTTCTATGACTAATCATAGATATTTTACTATTATACTCATTGTGAAAATCTTAAGGTATCGTATTTACCATTACAACACTTGAACTTTATAGTAATTATTAGGACCACTTCATGATCCTAAGCATGTATACATGTATCTTTTTCATTCCTTTGTCACAGACTGTATCCCCCCCCCCCCCCCCCAGTTTTCTGAGGTACGGTCGCACTCTAGCTCACACTCTAGCCCAGGCTGACCTGGAATTCACTATGGAGTCTCAGGGTGGCCTCCAACTCATGGTGACCCTCCTACCTCTGCCTCCCGTGCACCAACACACTCAGCTCCCAAACTGTATGTTAATATAGCTGGTTACTCTTGTAACCCTGGGTATCAGTTCTATAATGAAATACCATTAGCAAAGTGATCACTTATGTAGTCACTACTAAGAAAAGATGCTCATCACAAGGAGTGATTGAGAATTCAATGGAGGTAGAGCAGCAGCACTTGTTTGCACATCAGCCAAATCTGGCATATTTCAACAGATGTTTAATGATGAACTTTGTAAAAAAATGTGATTCATGTAGAATGGGTAATAAAATATAGTTATGTTAGGATTAGGGTGAACTTAAATACCATTGTTTCATTACATTTTAAATCTGAAACAGTCTAATTTGGCAAGAATTTCTTGCCCTTTCTCCCTCCCCAGTCTCCCCCCCCCGCCCCCCCCCCCCCCCCCCCCTGCAATCCTTCACCAATGATTTCCATTTACTTTTGGGATCAAATGCAGGGCCCTATCCATGCAAGGCAAGCATAGGCTCTACCACTGACATGCAGTCCCAGCCCTACAAACATTGTTTGCTCATGACAAGAAAACTTTATTGTGTGTATAATGCTAGGGAGAGAAACCAAGTCCTTCCACAGGGAAGTCTTCCACAACTAAGCCATATCCCCAGGACAGACTGCGTCCATTTTCCTCAGGTAGAGCAAGGGCAGGAATCAACATTTAAAGGTACAGGTAGGTCAGCATCTGAGAAGAAGAAGTGGTCAGCATAGAACTTCTATTCATAGCACAAAGATTTCAGAACAATGGGCACCACCATATCTTAGCTACTATAATATTATCTCCATTTGTTTATCTTTAGTGTGGATTTCTCTTCCAGAACAAGATCCAGTATCATAAGCTACTATCCTAGCTCAATAGGCTAGATTACAAAAGTGTCTCATTTTCAGAAGACCTCCGCACAGCAGGCACGATTTCTTTCATTTTGCTACCCCACCATCCAAGATGCAAGACTTAGACTTACCTTAGACTGCAAGTTCATCATAGACTTCTCAAAGGTTTTGGGTGGTGCCCTCTGATGGTTACAAAGAATCGCAACAGCTCGATTGGCACGGTTATAAGAAAGAATCTTTGCTGGGATATTCTCATCAGCTATAAAGAAACATGACAGTAAGATGGTCAGTTTGTATACCACAAGTGTATGAAGTATCTTCCTTGGGCTTTTGCATGATTTGATTGAATTCTAGGTCTCTGTGTAATGTTTTACTTACTAAATTTTAGACCAGGTATAAATATATAATACTTACATAGCCCAAGATGACCTAAAATTCTAACCAGTCCTCCTGTGTCAGCCTTTTAAATAGCCAGGTTGACAAGAATGTAATTACACCTGGCTTGTCTCCATAATATTATAGTGAAATCTACATACATATTTATAGCCAAGCAGTGTAGTCAAAGATTTAATTTACTCCGTCACTCCTGCCTTTGCAATGCAACATAAAGAAAATGTGGGTTTGGAAGAAGTCAGTAAAGGAGAATGAGATGAGGGGAACTTAAGTATTACATTTTTTAAAACCATAATACAGTATTTTATTTTAAAAGAAAAATTACAAATATCATCCAAAATTTTTTTACTTGTATTCTTTGGCATTTCAAAAAAAAAAAAAAAAACTAATCCTTTTATAACATTACCTGGCTTTTACTGACATATTCTAATACCATTTGACAAATTTACAGTAGAGAGAAGAAATAGAGAGGCCTCAAGGGCTAGTTGTAGTGACATACACCTTTAATCCCAGCACTCGGGAGGCAGAGGTAGGAGGATCACAGTAAGTTCAAGGCCACCCTGAGACCACATAGTGAATTCCAGGTCAGCCTGGGCTACATCAAGACCTTAACCTTGAAAACCAAAGAAAAAGGAAAAAGTCCTGTGAATTTTGGTGATACCTTCCATACTACTTATAGCCAGGTATGGGGGCTTATGCCTTTAATCCCAGCACTTGCCAGGCAGAGGTAGGAGGATAACCGAGAGTTCGAGGCCACCCTGAGACTACACAGTGAACTCCAGATCAGCCTGGGCTAGAGTAAGACTCTACCTCGAAAACCAAAATAAATAAATAATGACAACTCTCCAATATAACTGCCTTCAACTTGTAAGCTTTCAAGTAACATATATAAAAAACATGAAATGCAAAAGGTTCAAAGCAAATGTAAAGCTCTTACAAGCATTCCATGAACTTAATGTAAAAAGTCGAGGAAGAAGTGGGAGAAACAGCTCTGATTCTATTTTTTAAATATTTATTTACTTTGCAAGCAGAGAGAAAAAGAGACAGACAAGAGACAGAATGGATGTGCCAGGTCCTCTAGCCACTGCAAATGAACTAACTCCAGATGGATGTGCTCCTTGTGCATCTGCTTATGTGGGTCCTAGGGAGTTGAATTTGGATCCTTTGACTTCACAGGCAAATGCCTTAACCACTAAGCCATCTCTCCAGCCTCTGATTCTGTTTAAAAGATATTTTTAATTTTTTTTTTTGGGGGGGGAGCAGGAAGGAATCAGTAAATATGAGCATGCCACTACAAACTCCCGATACATATGCTACTTTGTGTATCTGGCTTTACATGGAGACTGGGGAATCAAACCTAGGATGTCAGACACCCCCCCATTTTTTTTTTTTTAAACTTGAGGAAAGGTCTCACTCTAGCCCAGGCTGACTTGGAATTCACTCTGTAGTCTCAGGTTAGCCTTAAACTCATGGCAAACCTCCTACCTCAGCCTCCCAAGCACCAGGATTAAAGGTGTGTGCCACCATGCTCATTAAGACTTTATTAACCAAAGCCATCTCTCTATTTATACAATTAAGTCTTAACTTTCTACTACAGGCCAGGAGATAAAAGGGTCCAGTCTCAATGCTGAACAATTAGGACATTGGCCCCATCAACAGAGGGTAGCCCTGTATAGTACAATGATTACTTACGGGCTGTGAGTTCTTTTAGTTGCTGCTGTAGCGTGATAGAGGCATTGTAGGTACGGAACACCTTGGCTGTCAAGCCTTCCATGAGGTCCTGAAGATGCTTATTTAGAATACCAGTCTAGAAGAAACAAGGCAACAGGGAGAACACTGGGATTAAGGTAAAGGCCAAACTCCCCTTTCCCTTCTGGCAAGACCTAGAAATCATCATGCTGGTGCAGTCATGATCTTGTCAAGCTGCTGTCCTTCAAGTGGGAAGTTAGGAAAACAGGGAAAAGAATTTCAGAATAGGGTTGCATGATGCTTTCCTACAAAATACTCTCATTAAATCGTTGACTACACTCCTTGGCTATAAAGATGTATGTAGATTTCCCTATAATACTATGGAGACAAGCCAGATATTTTAGGCCTCTAGCAGAGTTGGTTGTGCATTCAGCCAAGGGAAGGCTCTGCAGGAGATGGGAGATAAAAGGTGGAGCTAAAGCCTTCCTTGCTTTGGACCTTAAGGCTTTGGCAATACTCTGAGGTAGGGAGTATCTGCTCCTGGCCACAGCTTCCCTACACATCCCAAGGGAAAAAGAGAACAGAGAATGACATGGGAGAAGCTCATTTGAAGGGGGAACCCAAGCCTCCCTGGCTAACCCTCTTCAGGCAATCTTCCAGAATGCTGTGTCTACTTACATTAAGTCTGTCAAAAAGATCATCCTCAGGTTGCTTGTTCTCCATAAATAGTTGCAAGTTCTTAAAAACCTAAAAGAAATAAAGTCTAATTATTATTCTTTTAAAAGCTTAGGGCTGGAGAGATGGCTTAGTGATTTAGGCATCTTAATCACTAAGGCAAAGGATCCACATTCAATTCCCCAGGACCCATATAAGCCAGATACACACGGTGACACATGTGTCTGAAGTTCATCTGCAGCAGCGGAAGGCCATGGTACATCCATTCTGTCTGTCTGCCTCTTTCTCTCAAATAAATAAATAAAACTTTTAGAAGTAATTTCAAACTCACAAAAATGAGAAAAGGCACAAGGACCCACCCACTTATCCTTTACCTAGATTACTGCTATGTGTGTAATTTACACAGATATTATACACAATTATCTAGTCTAAGTCCATTGCCTCTCAACATTTCCGTGTCTATTTCTTAAGAATAGATATAGTTCTTTACACAGTACTAGAATAGTACTCGATGGCTTAGTAAATTTAACGGGTACAGTTTCCTAATGGGCTAGATTACTAGGTTTCTACACTCTGTGGTCTCCAGTTCAAGGCCAATACTTTTGGAACAAATAGGTTGGGACGATGGAGCTGCAGAACTTTGCAGTAATGGGTTCAAGATTTGAGGTCTGAAGGATGACCACTTTGCTCACCCATGCACTGTCCTGAGGGTAAGCAAAGATCCAGGGTGACAAATGTACAAGACTAGACAATGTTGGGGTGTAGGTAAATCATTAAAGCAGAGAGGCAGGTTAAATCTTATACTTATTTTGCTGCCAATTCTCTGCAGTAGGCAGTACAGAACACTAGTACAAGAGATGGCCTCTTATTCTCAGAAAGGTAGACAAGTTGGAGGACAGGGATTGAAAGGAAGCACAAAGCACATCAAACAAGTCTCTCTCTTTTCTCTTCCCCATCACTTTTGCTAATTCCCAGAAACGTGGACAGCACACAAAAGCACTCAACAAATGCTTCCTGAATAAGCAAACAGTGAAGCAACCAAGGGAGCACAGGCCACATGAACTTACTCGTTTTTCAACTGGGACTTTGTTATAGTATCTGATGGAGTCCTTCCCAAGGAAGTCAAACTCTACCACGTATTCCTGACCATCCAACTCTGGGTGCAGATTGATATGTTCTACCCGAAGTGAACAGCAACCCACTGTGTCTGCTGTTTCTCCTTCTTCCTTTTCATTGCCTGCTCTCAGAGCAAGCTACCCAGAAGAGAGAGGTTAAAAAAAAGATGAGCATCAATGAAGATATTTGTTCAACCAATTTTAATGGTTGTAATAATTTCTACAACAATAAAATTGAGGAATCGGAAAATTCATTGCTTGTAGTAAGGTTTTTGATTCAGTAACACATTAAGTATGTGGGTTGAGTTGTGATGTAAAATAACTTTTCTTGCAGGTCATAAGTTTAAAAATCCACAATATTACCAATAATGTTCAGATTCATGCAGATCCTCTCAGTGGAAAGACTACTGAGAAGCACACTGTGGGTGCCTCTCTCCACGTCTAGCACTCTCCTTTCCTACGGGTTGGATTCATGTGAGCCACACTGGGGGGGGGGGTAAGGTTGTACACCCCCCACACACACTCCCTATATACCTGTAAAATGAAACATTGACCAATGTCAACAGGTAGCTGTTCTCACCTTGTCAATGAAGTACAGGGCTACAGCTCTCTGGCGGACTTTCATCTCTTTGGACTTCCAGTCTTCCCGGTACTGATTTCGGATCTTGTCCACACACTTCTTCAGCCGCCGAGCAGTCTCATATTTCTGCCAGTCTTTCTCACCCTGCAAAGACCCAACCCCAAAAGTGGACTACTTAGAGTGGAGTAACACACACGCTGAATGTTCACAGCTCTAAACCAAAGCAGGACCTTGATTAAGCAAGCATGAAAAAGCACTAAATTGAAGACAAGGTCTGGGGCATTTGACCTGACAAGCATATATGCTATCACATTTGCACTGTCAAGCACAACTAGCTCCTTCTGGACTAACTGCAAAAAAGCTTTTGGCTTTCCTTCTGTAAAATGCTCATACTCTTAGGGAAAGCCCACAGGACATGTCCCCAAAACTGACTTCTGTCAACACAAAGAAGAAAATCCCCCATCCCTGTCAGCAGCACAGCCTTGCTGCCTAATCTAAAATGCAGCAGCCACTTTCTGCTAGCACTGAATTCCATTAAATTCAAGAGAGCCATTCAGAATTTGATAGAGCTATCAAAGAAACAGAACCACGGCTACAACATGTAATTATCAAGGAATACAATAACTTCCAAGAACAGCTATAATTATTCACTGTTTTCTAACTTATGCATTTAAGTGTTCCTTGATTAGATTGAGAGAAACAATGTTTCTGGGAAAACCTTTTCTTTCTACATTACAGTTTGCGGTATATGATTAAAATTTGATTCTAAAGCCAATGGAATAGTTATTAAAATGCATGTGAAGGCTAAAGTGAAAGATATTTGAACAGAAAGATTCACAAGTATGGACTTGTTTGGCTTCAAAAACAGAGACCTAATAAATAATATCTAAGTCTTATTTTCTGCAGAGCTGAAAATTTCACACTGACTTCTGTAAGTACATTTTGACATGTAAGAAGGAATAAGAAAAAAGCACAGTACAAACTGTCCTCCCATAAATACAAGTCAGTAATGAATCTCCACAAAAATCTAATATGCACACAACACAGGTAAAGAAAAACACACCCTAAAATAACCCAACTTGAAAGGCTCCCCAAAAGTATAATCAGCATTTAGGCAGAAGTTTCTAAATAATCACTCCAGCACACACAGGCAGCAGCCTTTCTCAGTAACTGCTTGAATTACACTTGTTCAGTTCCTTAGTTATGCCATTGAAATATTAGGGAGTAGTCAGGAAAACAAGGTTTAGAAAAACCCAACTTCAACAAGTCATTTCACACAGCACACCACTCAACTAGCTTTTCTTTCGCATTGTTTGGCTCCTGGAACAAGCGTCTAAAATGATCTCAAGAACAGGGGAGTAGGGAGTGGGAGCTGAGCCACACTGTTGGGATTTAACAACAGAGGTTAAGAAGTGTGCCTGTCCTTGTTGCTTTAGTGTCTTGTGAAGTCTACAGGAATGATGCACTTGAGCAAATGTTCTTGACTACTACTAGAAAACAGCTGTCTAGGTCTTCTAGGCCTCATCAAAAAGCCATCTTGGAAGATCATCTTGTGGCTCATTAGGCATGGTGACTGATTTTTCCAGCCATTGTGCCACCCTCAAACAGCAGCCGGGCGTGGTGGCGCACACCTTTAATCCCAGCACTCGGGAGGCAGAGGTAGTAGGATCACCGTGAGTTCAAGGCCACCCTGAGGTTACATAGTGAATTCCAGGTCAGCCTGAGCTAGAGTAAGACCCTACCTCGAAAAACAAGCAAAACAAAACAAAAACCAGTTACAACAGCACATTACTAATATGGCATGGTGGTAATTTGAATGCATGTCTTCCACAGACTAATCTTTTATTTTGAATCTTTAACTTTTAAAATTTGTTCATACGATAAAT
This sequence comes from Jaculus jaculus, assembly GCF_020740685.1. Taxonomy (NCBI): domain Eukaryota; kingdom Metazoa; phylum Chordata; class Mammalia; order Rodentia; family Dipodidae; genus Jaculus; species Jaculus jaculus. Next base: position 121,228,758 of record NC_059109.1, on the reverse strand, counting down.
ATTTTAGAAGTTTTAGTAACTTATAACTCATACAACTTCTATGGCCACCAAAATGAAGAACATTCCAAAACACAGTCCATGTCCCAGTAAGAAACCACAGCCCCTTTAATCTGATTTCAATCAAAGATTGGGGTTTTTTTTTGCTAAATTTTTATTTTTTAATTATTTATTTACTTGATAGAGAAAGAGGCAAAGAGAGAAAGAAAGAGAATGGGCATGCCAAGGCCTCCAGCCACTGCAAACAAACTCCAGATGCATGTGCCCCCTTGTACATCTGGCTTATGTGGGTCCTGGAGAATCGAACTGGGATCCTTTGGCTTTACAGGCAAATGCCTTAACCACTAAGCCATCTCTCCAGCCCCAGAGATTAGTTTTGTATAGCCTAGAATATCACATAAAATCATATATGCTACACATGTGGGGCTGATTTTCAACAAACTTACAAGCTCCATGTTGTTGGTAATTATCAGTGGCCCATTCCTTTTAACTGGTGAATATATGGTATATTCTCACACTGTACCATGTATTTATTCTCCTGGGATGTTTTCAGTTTGTTGCTCATGACTATTGCGCTACTGCAAACATTCTTAGACAGTCTTTATGTAGGCATGCCTTCCTTTCACTTGAGTAAAAATAAGTAGAACTAGAAGTAGTATCTAGTCACGACTCACGTCTTTATTTATTGATATGTAAGGAGAGAGAGAGAGTGAGAATGTGTATGAGAATGAGTGTGCCAGGGTCTATCACCATCAGGCACTGCTAAGCCATCTACAGCTCCATGGATTAAATCTTCATTTAACTGAAAAAATATGCTCAACATGCTGCCAGTATGTTCTCTCTTGTCTGTAACTCAGAGGTCAATGTTATCACTGTTTTCTTTTAAGGAAGCCCCTTTTATTAATCTCTATTAATACTTTCTGTGTTAGAAATGCTAAGATCATGGATATCCTGTCATTATGTCATCTAAATGCTTTAATACTTTTAGTCACACTAGGTCTATGATCATCTTCAACAAATTGGTGTAAGACTGAATATTTATTTGTAAGCTGACAGAAAGACAATGACTAGATATGCCAGGGCCTTTTGCCACTGCAAAGAAACTCCAGATGAATGTGCCACTTTGTATATCTGGATTTATATGGCTGCTGGAGAATCAAACCTGGGCTGGCAGGCTTTGCAAGTAAGCAGCTTTAACTGAGCCATCTCTCTAGCCTCACTTTGAATTTTATTATAAGGCAGGCTATAATAAAATTATTTTAAAAAGATGCACTGAGGAGGAAATTTGTGGAAGAAGGGGAGGTAAGAATGTCACAGCCCCAACTTGGGACAGCACAGAGACTCTTCCCCATAACTGATGGCTAACTCCACAATGCACAACTCACATTCCCCAACAAGGAGGGTCCCTGCAGAGGGGGAGGACAGGGAGGAGACTAACGATGGTACCAGCATGACTGTATATACACTGTGTACATAACTAATAATAAAGATGTACTGAGGAGAAGGCTCCTTGCTCCATAAGCATGGCAAATGGAATTTGGTTTCCCAGTACCTGTGTAAAGCCAGAGGCAATGTTGTGCATTCATCGGTCATCCCAACAGGCCTACTGACATGGGAAGCAGAGTCAGGAGAATCCTAAAGTACACAGGGTTGCTGCTCTGACCTTCTCTGGAGCAAACAAAAAGAGACCCTTTCTAGCTGGCCAGCAAGCCCCAGGAATTCTCCTATCTCCAACTCCCCAGCATGGGTACTAGGGATGACCACACTCAGGTTCTCATGCTTGCAAGGCAAGCACTTCACTATCTCCCCAGTCCAAGACTGTTTCAAAAAAGTATCTTCTTTCACCTCTAACCCTTGAATCCTCAGGTGGCTAATTTAACAAGTAGTAGGCACATGCCTTTAATCCCAGCAGTAGGGAGGCTGAGGTAGGAGGATCACTGTGAGTTCAAGGGTAGCCTGAAACTAATTCCAGGTCAACCTGGAGTAAAACAACACTCTACCTTGAAAAGCAAAACAAACAAAAAAGTCACAGGTTAAACTGGACATAGTGGCACATACTTGTAATCCCAACACTTGAGAAGCTGAGTATGAGGCCAGCCAGGGCTTTATAGTGAGACCCTAAATATGGCTCTGATTACATGCAGCAGACTAATCCAAGTTTCCAGAGAGGAGGCAAGGGTAAGGTATTAAGGGCTTACAAGACATTTCAGCTTCTCTACACTGATGCTTGTTTTTATTTAACTCTTGGATGCTCAAATGTTTTGGTACTGGAGATCAAACCTAGGGCTTTGTATAACTGAGACAAGAGCTACATCTGTAGCTCAAATGTTTTGAATTGCCAAAGGGGGAAAAAAAAAGAAAAGGGAAGAGAAGGGGAAGGGGAAGGAAAGGAAAGGGGAAAGGAAGAGAGGGAGAGGGAAAAGGAAAAGAAAACCTGCAACCCAAGGGCTAGGGAGATAGCTCATTTGCAAAAGTACTTGCTTTGGCAACCATGAGGACCAGTTCAGTCCCCAAGTACCTATGTAAAATTGCAAGGCAGAGTGGCACACACTTTTTTAATCCTGGGGCTTGGCCAATGAGAGGCCCTGTTTCAAATAAGGGAGAAGAAGGTATTCCTGAAGAAAACACCTGAGGTGTCCTTGGGTCTCCACATGAATATATACACAGTTTGGTTTTTTTTTAATTTAAAAGATGAGTGAATATCTATACTTAAGTCCCATTTTAGACACTTTCGGTCTGGGCTGTTCATTCCCTTTCTTCTCAAGAATAAAAATCCTATTTACCCCATAAATCTAATGTTAAATATTATCTCCTTGGAAAGGCCTACCCTGAAGCCCAGAGGCAATTTCATGTCTCCTGGTATACTTTCAAATGCACTTCTAATGTGTAGCACTTATCAAACTTAAGAGACCCTGCATAACTATGTCATGCTTATGAATCTTGCTCAAGTTACGCAACCCATACTCAAGACACTCCTCCAAAGTCCCTCACTGGTTGTCTACCCAGAGTAGAGCAGTTTTCGCTTTGACATGTCACTTAAGGTTGGCCATACTTTGGCAGCAGGATGTCACAGAAAAGCAAGAAGAGCGTGAATATCTAAGTTACATTTTCAGAAGTCTGAAATTAAGAGTTAGCTACCAGCTATCAGATCTTGGACTTTTGTTTGACTCTGTGTCTGTCTGTTAGAAGGGGGAGGGAGACAGACTATGAATGGGCACACCAGGACCTCTAGCCACTGCAAACAAACTCCAGATGTATGCATCTGGATTCACATGGGTACCAGGGACTTGGACTCTGGTCCTTAGTCTTTGAAGCAAGTGCCTTAACTACTAAGCCATCTCTCTAGCCCTTAGACTTTTTTTTTTTCCTTAACTTCACAAACTAAATTTACTCATCAACAAAACAGAGCCTTATGTGGACGGTTAGGAGAATCAAACGTCAACTTATACAAAAATATTTTTAGTGACTGGGGAGATGGCTCAGTGGATAAAGTGCTTGCCACTCAAACCCAAGTACCAAGTTCAGTCCCAAAATCCCATGTAAAAAAACCTAAAGTCAAGGTGGGCTTGACACCTTTTCAAGGTGGGCCAGAGACAGGAGAATTTCCCAGAAGCTCATAGACAGTACAGCAAGGAGCAGCAGAGTAAGGCAGTATGTAATTAACATAACCTTTTGATCTATGACTCTCACATTATAACAGATGTTATATCCTTTATAAACCACGGTTAAGGTCCATAGCCTTAGTCTCCTAAATATATACAGAATTAATTCCTCAGCCAGGCGTGGTTGTGCCCATCTTTAATCCCAGCACTCGGGAGGCAGAGGTAGGAGGATCGTCATGAGTTCAAGGCCAGCCTGAGACTACACAGGGAATTCCAAGTCAGCCTGGGCTAGAGTGAGACCCTACCTCGAAAACAAAACAAAACAAAACAAAAAACCTAATTTCTTGGCTGTTTTATTACGCTTTCTTTTGGGTTGTTCTTCACATGTCCACAGTAGGTCAGAGAAGGAACTCTTCAGACTCTCCAGAGCAGAGTATGTAGCTAGTAAGATCCCAAGACAGTCAATAAAAGCAACATCTGAGAATATAACAGGTTATGGTAGGCTTTCACAATCAATCCCAACTGGTCCTATTCACATGGACCTTAAGGAAGCCAGAAGTATGTAAGACTAGATTTCATACCTTCTGTTCACATTCAGAAAAATTACACTCCTTTACTTCTTTAGGTGTATTTACCACACACAACACATTCTAACCACTGGCCAGTAAGTAGAGACACTAAAGGCCAAGAGTTGCATCTATTGTTCACCAGCACAATTCTCAGTATCATGCATACACTGTGCTTGATACATGGGGATGTCAGTTAATATCTGTGAACAAGCAAGACTACAATGTGACAAAAGTCTGATACATCTTAGGGAAGTTACCATATAATACTAAGTATTACCAACTCCCTTTGAAGAGGAGAGTAGATTTTTAACTTACTAAAATGAGTGTAGAGCCATGTGTGGTGGTGCTGTGAGTTTGAAGCCAGCCAGAGACTATACAGTGAATTCTAATTCAGCCTGGCTAGAGGAAGTCCCTACCTCAACAAAACAAAACAAAACAAAATGTGTAGAGAACACAGATTTCAACCAAAAGACAGATTACCAGCTGCACTAATAAGCATAACCCTTAAGCTATGCTTACCTTGATTCGTGAACTGGGATTCAGCATGATATATTTAATGGAACCTTGAATGTTCTCTGTCCAGGACACCAGCCAAGTAACCTTATTATCATGTCGGACTTCTTTCCACTTATGTCCTGGAGGAGGAGAGGGAACCTTGGCATCTCTGTGGAAATAAACATGCAGGAGAAAAGTGAAATGAAGAAGAAGAAGAAGAAGAAAAAAAAAAAAAACAACTCACCTTTTATGACCAGAAGTGTACCTATTAGCTGAGCATACATTTTTAAGTTCCCTCCTCCTAAGACAATCCTATAAACCACTTTGAGACCTAGTCATGGAAATACTACATTTCTCTGAGGCATCTCCTTCCCAAACAGTTCTAATGTGAAAACAGTCCCAGCCAGCCCAACCACAGCCCTCCACCTCCTCCACAATGCTCTGAAGAAGCAATGAACTGCTGAGCTCACTTGCTACAGTTGATGATGATGTCCTCAGGCATGATCCTTCTTTTCAGCATGCCCATCTTAGGGTGGTTGCCTCTACCACGGAAAAGCCCAGGAGGCTCTATTTTGAAGTTGGCAATCCTCTCTCTGTGATTATCCATAATACAGAAGCCATATTCTTTAAGTAACTTTTCATTTTCTTCCTTGATTTTCTAAAATAAAGGAAGAAGTACTCAAAATGGAATCAAATCATTAGTCTTTAGGACTCACCTATTTTTTTTTTTTTTATCTTTTAGGTCAAGGTAAAGTCTAAACATCCCTAAAGAAATGAATTCAAATAAAGGTAAATTTCTAGTGGATGCTTTAAAATTACATACAATAAAATCCTCCCAAAAGATAAGTTCTCTTAGGAGAACTGACATTTTTCTCTTTCTTTTTCCTGCCCCCCTCCCCAAATTAAGGTCTCATTCTATTTAGTCCAGGCTGACCTGAAATTCACTATGTAGTCTCAGGCTGGCCTCAAACTCAATGATCCTCCTACCTTGACCTCCCAAGTGTTGGAATTAAAGGTGTGTGCCACCACAGTGAGCTATAGTCCCAATCTTTGATCCTTCTGTCATAATTGACCGGGGGGGGGGGGGGGGAGGTTACGATTGTTACCTAGGTTTTGTTTTTGTTTTCTTGTAATCATGAAATCAAGCTTGCCTTAAACTCCCTATGTAACAACAGCAACAAAAAGAGTTTGGGACCCAGCATCACAACAAAGTTTTCATACCATTCCTTGAATAATATCAAACATGATGGAAAATAGTTTCTGATACACAATGTCTCATAAACACCTCCAGAAACATTATTTGAATAGCATTTCACTCAAGTTTTTAAGCACGGACAACCTGTCATGGCGTCTTTACTAGGTGTATGGTATATACTCTTTACATTTTTTTCTTGGTGTGTAGGGCACGTAGAATAGATCATAGAACAGGGAAGTTATGATCAGTATTATTTCATCTACTGTTGGACAGGTCAACCTAGCCTTAAGTACTACATTCATCGAGTTTTTGACTATTTTTTGTGTCAAGAGAATACCAGATTCTTACACTAAACTGACACAGTTGTTATTCACAAAGTTCGGTTAAAGTAAGATTTAAAAGTTCAGATATTATTTAGTTGAATAGATTAAATCTTTAGCATTAAACAATGTAAAGTCACTCAAGGCAATGTTGTACCATAAGAATCAACAAAATCAGATGAGTAATTACTATCTTAAATTCTCTAGTTTAGTAAATTCTACAATACCAATTTCTCTTCCTTGCTCATCTGTTTCCGAGCTTCAGACTGGGCTTTGAAATACTGGCTCATCTGGGTGAAATCACATTTGCTTAGATTGGTGATCGCATTCTTTTCTTCATTAGTCATTTCCTAGTTGAAAAGCAGGAGGGAAAAAAAAAATGTGAATATACTAAATAACTCATCACGCTTCTTTGTAGTATCGTGTTTTAAGTCAGAGATTTAAATAGGTAGGTTACCTATTTATTTCATTATTTTTATTTATTTTGCTTTTAAGAGGTAGGGTTTCACTCTAGTCCAGACTGACCTGGAATTCACTATGCAGTTTCAGGATGGCCTCGAACTCAAAACAATCCTACCTTTGCCTCCCAAGTGCTAGGATTAAAAGGGTATACCACCATGCCCAGCAATTAGTGATGTTTTAAAACTTGTATTTGTTTAAAATTTTGTTAAATTTATTTATTAGAGAGAGAAAGAAAGAGGGAGAGAATGGGTGCACCAGGGCCTCCAGCCACTGCAAACGAACTCCAGATACATGTGCCCCCTTGTGCATCTGGCTCACCTGGGTTCTGGGGAGTTGAACCTGGGTCCTTTGGCTTTGCAGGCAAACGCCTTAACAGCTAAGCCATCTCTCCAGCCCATATTTTTATATATTTGGAAGCAGAGAGGCTGGGGGCGATATGGGCATGCCTGGGCCACTTGGTACTGCCAACGAACTATGTGCCACTTCATGCACCTGGCTTTACATGGACACTGGGGAACTGAACCCAGGCGAACAGGCTTTTAAGCAAGAACCTTTAACCACTAAGCCATCTCCCCAGCCTCAGTAAGGTTTTGGAAAAAAAAAAGTTATTTATTCTGTCCTGTTACAATCCATGTATTTAACATTAAAAAAATTCAAATGGAGAAAGGTTACTCTAAAGGTAATTTCTTGGGATCCCTGACAAAATGCCACAAAGCCAGGTGTGCATGGTGCCACACGCCTTTAATCCCAGCACTCAGGAAGCAGAGGTAGGAGTACTGTTTGGATTATAGAGTGCCAGGTCAGCCAAGACTAGAGCAAGACCTTACCTTAAGAAAACAGGGCTGAGGATGGGGCTGGAGAGATGTCTCAGCAGCTAAGGTACCTGCCTGTGAAGCTTAAGGACCCCAGTTTGATTTCCCAGTACCCACATACAGCCAGATGCATGAGGAGGCACATGTGCAGTGGTCGGAGGCCCTGGCATGCTCATTTCTATCTGCCTCGCCCTCTTTCTCTCAAATAAGTAAATAAATAAACAAACAAATAGGGCTAGAGGGATGGCTTAGCAGTTAAGGTGCTTGTCTGCAAAGCCAAAAAGTTCAATGCCCCAGGACCTATATAAGCCAGATGCACAAGGTGGCATAATGCTTTTCTAAAATGCTACAAATCCCCAGGCATGTGAATACCAATTTAGAAAACAGGAATATTTATCAATTATTTTAGTAAAGGAATATTTCCATTTTTATTTTCTCATGGAAACATTAAATCTATAAAAAGCACAGTAAGTCACACAGTAAGGCTCTAACTAAGCAGGACCCTATTTACTGCCCAGCCCTATGCAGAGAGAGACAAACTACTCAGTTAGAATTGAGGTTTTCTGTTTGACCTAGTCTGATAACCTGCCTTTTGCAGTCACATAAAAGCTCAAAGTATTCTCACCCTCCCCCCACCTCAGTTTGTTTTTGAGAAAAGCTCTCACACTGGTCCAGACTATCCTGGACCTCCCAGTGATCTGCTACTTCAGCCTCCCAATGCTGAGACTAAAAGTGTACACCATGTGATTACTCATATTGGATAGAAACCTCCATTTAAATAGTAGGAGATTAAAAAAATATATACACCTTTTACTAAAATGAAATTCAAAAGAGAGGGGTGGTGGTGCCAGGACTTGGGACACAAAAGTAGGAGGATCTCAGTGAGTTCAAGCCCACCCTGAGACTACAAAGTGAATTCCAGGTCAGTCTGTGCTAGAGCAAGACCCTACCTCAAAAAACCAAAATAAAATGAAATTCAAAAAAGTTAAGATTCTACATTAGGAAGTTTTTGATAAAACTATAGTTGATATATATAGTTGTGGGTTTTTTGCAAGCTGTTAAGATATTAACACTTAGACTACAATACTATTGGACCATTGGTTAGCCAACATTTTTGTAAGCTATGAGGATACTAAAACATAAGACTACATACACTACCTTTCTCCAATCTTTAAAGAAATTTTTCCTGAATATTTCCTTAGTAGTATATTCATGGTCAAGCATTTTTGCAAAAAACGTAGCTACTTCTTCTGCTTTGGGGCTCAGCTTCATGACTTTACCTAGAAGAAAAAATGTTTCCAAACAGTGAGTACAGTATTTATATTTTATGTATAAACAGCAATGAGTGCTGGGAACTTCTTTAATGATGTGCCTTTCCAAGGTCTAAAAAGGTGTACTGACACATTGTTATTCCCACAACAAAGACAACATACTGTTTCTACTACTTGTATAAAATCTCCTCCTCTTTAGCAGATATTTACCTGGGTTATTTTCTGGAGACTATGCCACTTAATTGTTCCCAGGTGCCTGCTCAGGACAGGGATGACCTGGGGAAGGCCCAGCCACTCTTCCTTTTCCTTTCAGCAAGCAGGGTCCTTTACACCTCTTCAATGGTTTTTAAAAATGAAATCCTCAGAGGGACTCCTGCCACTGCTAAGCTAAGCAGCCTCTGTTCAAGAAGGGGAGGAAGGAATAAGGCAGGGAGTGGAAGAGAGGAGTTGTGGGGAAAAGAAATAGGCATCTTTCTTCTTCAAAGTTAGGTGGATGGAATATGAATAAGAAATATATCCATAGCAGGCAAGCCCAGATTTCCCATATGAAAAGGCTAAATAAGACCTTCCTCTAGAATCTTGCTACTCGGTTCAGTTCACCTATCAAAAGCATCAGTACCACAAAGTTCGTTAGAAATATCAAGTCTTAAAAAAAAAAAAAAAAAAGAAATATCAAGTCTTGAGGGCCCCAACCCTAGCCCACAGTAGTCAGAACTTTTATCACTCATAAGCACACAATGCATTTCTTAGAACAGTGTTCATAGTACCTATTTTCCAAGTCTTATGGGACAGAGGTGCTATGAAGCGGCCTCTGAGGAATGTCTGCGGTTCCTGATGGCATGTAAGTATATGTAAACCTCACCCTAAAGGAATCCTTGTATTTCACAATGAAAACCACTGACTTCAAGAAAATCTGGATGAGGCCTAGGTCTTGTGTACGTTACTAAATAAAAACAGTAAAAGGCAAGTACTTGGGATTTGAATCTACCTTTCCCAGAAAATACAGTGCTCTTGGAGCCAATTTCCATCTTTTCTTGAAAACGTAACTTTACAATACCATATGTAACCAATCCATGTCATAATAACATTCAGCTATAATTTAAATGAAACTAAACGTAATTCCACTGCCTTAAAATTACACAGATACTAGAACTTCAGCTAAACATCACACATTCATTACAGAACTCTAAAACTTAACTAAAACCCAATTCATTGCAAAATTCAGAACACATCTCATGTCATGACAGCTGGAAGGTTACCATTCCTGACAATAGGAATGCAGGGAATGCATCACAAACTCATGACACTGTCTTTTTACCAGCTACAACAGAAGAGTTCAATAGGCGATGCAGCTCCCCTTCAGCTTCCTTTGGAAAGACACTTCAGGGAAGATAAGCTAGATTTGGAGGTTTCCTGCTTTTTTTCTAGGACTCCCCACATTCAGATCTGAACTAGAGTTGCCAGTAAAAACTGTAACATGCTTCACATATTAAGATGTGGTGATGCGGACCTGTAATCTCAGCACTCTGGAAGCTGAGGCAGGAGGATCATGTGTTTGAAAACACCCTAGGCTATAGCTACAAAGTAAGATCAGTCTCAAAACATAAAAAAGAAAAAAAAAGTAAGTTAAATGGCAAGAGGAATGAAAGCTTGCTGGGCATGGTAACGCATCCTTTAATCCCAACACTTGGAAGACAGAGGTACAAGGATTGCCATGAGTTCAAGGCCACCAAGAAACTACATAGTGAATTCCAGGTCAACCTGATCTAGAGTGAGACCCTACCTCGAAACCTCCCTCCAACCCCCCACCAAGAAAGAATGTAAGCTGTTATTTTGTCATAAACTAAACATTTAACAATATATTTTAAAAACAATCTTTGGACTATTTTATTGACTTTTGTCCCAATGAAGGAAGCTACGGGTTTTATCTTTGTTTGAAAGAGATGCAGCATCAGCACATACTGCATTGAAGTTGGGGAAAGGTGACCTGTAGGTTCCTGCAAGGTGACAGAGGCTGAGCACCAGAACAAGAAAGTGGAGTCGCGGCTGAAACTCAGGATCCTCAGCAAAGACAACAACTCAGTGCTGCAGCCACTTATATCACACCTGCCCGGCCATTTCTACAGGAATCTCATAAACTAGGTAGCATTATCCATCTGGACTGGAAGTCAAATGTTCTCTTGACTTACTGAAGAGTGGGAGCTTATACAAACAACAGGAAGGCATCCCAGAGGAAGACCACCTGAGAAATGCTAGATAGATCCCTGGAGATCCTATAGTAGAGGACTACAGAAAAAATGGGATCAGTGAACTGGCCCAAAGAGAAACCCCAAGACTATAGAACCTAGCTTTCCCTGTCAATAACTTTTAACCTCCTAAGTGAGACTTTTCAAGCTTTATCACAGTATTTTTAATAATTTTGGGAGTGAAATAAAGTTTCATGTTGTGGGGTCATGGTAGCACTCAAAAGTTTTTGCTTTATAGCATCCAGATTTCAAATGTGAGATGCTAAGCCTGTCCAGTCCTGCTCCCACAAGCATGGCCCTACTGCCACTGATGGAAAGCAAAGAGATGTCCCTAAGCTCTCAGAGTGCTTACCACCAGTACTTCTCAACAACTTTTCTGCCCAGTGTTTCTCAATGTTTGGTCAGTAAGCCCTTGGCTCAGAGGCACCCAGGTTTATTGCACACCTAGTAAATGGGCCCAAATGCAATCTGGTGATTTCATGAGTATATAGGGTTTGAGGAACACTGCCCCAGCCATTTATGGATAGAACGCTTGGGACATCCATCATACTGTCTGCCACACTGAATGTGCAGGAAGCATGTGAAAGATTACTCTCAATTCCTTCAACACACAGACAGAAATACAAAGGGAATAGAGATGGAAGGTTCTAAGAGACCCAGGCAGAACGTTTCTTTCAAGCTCATATGTCAAAGAAACAGTGTTATACTATGTAGAGTGAACAATACATTCGATGATCCCAGCTTAGTGGTTGATAACAGACAAATCTTTAGCAAAATACAATTTCTTGGCTACAACAAAATGCTATTAAGCAAGAGAGGGTTTTCTAACAACCTCACTGCCCAGAACAGCACTCTAAAAATGAAGTTCAGATAAAAAACTTCAGCCTGCAGAGTCTAGACCATGGGCTGTAAACCATGCAGATGGACTATTTTTGGATTATGTAGATAGGACATTATGCCATGGTACTTTTTCAGCAGCAAATGGGCCTTTAACAAACACTTAATGCTCCTTTCCCCAAGCCACATAATGACAGTAAAACAAAGTGTGATAAATAGAAAGGTCTATCCAGTGTAGGATCCTTCTTCATTTTCTATCCCTAAATAGAAGCAGGCTCCTCTTGGCCAAGAATCAAGACAACCTTGGAACAACTCACCATCATAGTAAAACTTGACACTCTCCGGAAGAGGCTCATATGGTGGAGCAAAGACAGGCCCTTTATGTTCTAGGAATTTCCACTTGATGCCTTCAGGATAGCGCTCTTCTTCCCACCTTTCAAAGACAAGGCACAACCTCATTTAGTGATCACCTTGCCTAAAATAAAGACCACCTATTAAATACCAAAATAATCATCCAGTCAACTGTCAGTACTCATTCAAGGCCTGGATCAAAATAACCAGTGCCTCACTAAAAATGCCAGAGTCACAAGTGTGAGAGAATAAACAGGTGAATGGAGGAAATACACAACAGCAGTTCTGGTCAAAGATACTAGGTATTAAAGACCATCACTCAAAGAGCTCAGCAGTTTATGGAAATGAAAACAGCTGTACTACCACAATGCCCTAACCAGTGTGCTGCAATGATATACAAGACAGGGGTGGTATTAGGCTGTTGCTGTGTAGAAAAATGGCTCCTGATAGTGGAGAAACCAGATAAAAAGTCAGGGGGAAATGGTCCTATGAGAAAGTACAAAATGTAACAGAAAGACCAGGAAATACAGTTCAATCAGGGCATACTAAGCTTAAAGCATTTCAAAATTACCAGTACTGTCTGACAGAATAATCTAAATCAATCTAATGATAAACACCTTTCTAAATTCTTTATTTAAAAGATGATCAAACACACAGGAAGGCAATAATACAATGACCCCCACCATGTACATACAAATAGGTGCTAAAACTTTGCTAACATTTTCAGTTTTGACAGAAACATTTCATAGTGAATTATAACTATGATACTTCAGTAATAAATATTTCAGGAAGTATCTGAATAAAAATGGCATCTTCACATGTAATGATAACCACTATTGTCACATCTAACAGAATCAACAGTTTTCTAATATCGTTTTAGTATTCAGTTTGTCTATAAAGTCTCCAGTGATCCAGCATGTATTGTATAGATCAACATCTAAGGACCACACAATGCAACTGATATATCTGTTACCAAAGCCTTTTCTTCGATGCAAAAAGAAGATGTCATCACCCCCCCCCCATTGTCTTTAAAAATAAAAAGGGAAGCCGGGGCAGTGGCGCATGCTTTTAATCCCAGCACTTGGGAGGATCACCATGAGTTCGAGGTCACCCTCAGACTACATAGTGAATTCCAGGCCAGCCTTGGCTAGAGTTTGACCTTACCTCAAAAAACCAATATAAATAAATAAAAAGGAATTTGCTAAAATCCACCTGACATAAAGATAAATTTTAAACAACACAAGATTTAATCTTTACTACTACTACTAGGGGGGACCATTCTCTCTCTATCCCAAATAAACAAAATATATTTTAAAAAATGTTTAAAAATATGTATGACTCAAACAAGGCTCAAGTCATTGCACACTGTCAAGTGATTTTCAATAAGAGTAGTTAAGATTAGTTAATCATTAAAGACTAGCTTTTGGGCTGGGCGTGGTGGCACATACCTTTAAGCCCAGCACTTGGGAAGCAGAGGTGAGAGGACTGCTGTGAGTTCACCCTGAAACTTCATAGTGAATTCCAGGTCAGCCTGGGCTATGGTTAGAGTGAGACCCTACCTCAAAAAACCAAAAAAATATATATGTATGTATGTATGTATGTATAGCTTTTAATGGGCTGGGGAGATAGCTTAGTGGTTAAGGAGCATTTGCCTGCCTACAAAGCCTAAAGACCCATGTTCACCTCTCCAAGTCCCAGGTAAACCAGACACTAGGTGACACAAGTGTGCAAGGTCGCACATGCACAACAGGTGTTGCACATGCATGGAGTTTCATTACAGTGGCTAGAGGCCCTGGTGTGCCAATTCATTCTCTCTCTCTCTCTCGCTCTCATAAACAGAAAAAGGGAAGAAAAAAAAAGGCAAAAGGAGGGCTGGAGATATGGGTCAGCAGTTAAAGTGTTTGCCTGTGAAGCGTAAGAACATAGACTGAATTTCCCAGAACCCATGTAAGCCAGATGCATAAGGTGGCATATGAGTCTGGACTTCATTTGCAGTGGCTGGAGGCCATGGTGCACCCATTCCCTCTATCTGCCTCTTTCTCTCTCCAATAAACAGTTTTTCCAAAAAACATACTGGAATTGGCACAAGATTGGCAATGGGCACTTAGCTTGCACTACATATAAAACCTCAACCAAAATGAACCAAAACCCTAAAGATCTCAATGTAAAAGCTGAATCTGTAAGACATTTAGATAATAACAGAGGAGAGTGCTAGGGAAACGGCTCAGCTGTTACAGGTGCTGGTCCAGGTTTGACTTCGCAGCACCCACATGAAGACAGATGCAGAAAGTGACACATGCATCTGGAATTCATTTATGGTGGCAAGAGACCCTGGTGCATACTTTTTCTCTCTCCCTCTCCCCCCATAAAAATAAATAACAGAAAAGGAGAAAGGTTTTCACCAATATTGGACTTAGCAATAGTGTCTTAGGCATGATACCAAAAGTAAAAACAGCAAAAAGAACAATGATTTGCACTATGTCAAAATTAAGAGTATCTGGGCTGGAGAGATGGCTTAGCAGTTAGGCGCTTGCCTGTGAAGCCTAAGGACCCTGGTTTGAGGCTCGGTTGCCCAGGTCCCACGTTAGCCAGATGCACAAGGGGGCGCACGTGTCTGGAGTTCGTTTGCAAAGGCTGGAAGCCCTGGCGCACCCATTCTCTCTCTCCCTCTATCTGTCTTTCTCTCTGTGTCTGTCGCTCTCAAATAAATAAAATTTTAAAAAAATAAGAGTATCTGTTTATCAAAAGACATATTCAATAAGCCAGGCATGGTGGCTCACGCCTTTAATCCCAGCACTTGGGAGGCAGAGGTAGGAGGATCGCCATGAGTTCAAGGACACCCTGAGACTACATAGTGAATTCCAGGTCATCCTGAGCTAGAGTGAGACCCTACCTCTAAAAACAAAACAAAAAAAACAAAACAAAACAAAAAAACATATTCAAGAGCCAGGCATCGTGGTGCACACCTTTAATACCAGCACTTGGGAGGCAGAGGTGGAAGGATTGTAATGAGTTCAAGGCTACCTGACACTGCATAGTGAATTCCAGGTCAGCCTGGGCTAGAGCAAAACCCTACTATGAAAAACTAAAAACAAACAAACAAACAAAAAAAGACATAAGATAATATTTGAAAACAATTCTGGTAAGTGGTTAATACTACACGCAGAACTCTTTATGGGATACAATAACATTCATCTATAGTTCCAGCAATACAAGAGGCTGAGACAGAACAATACTTGAGACACGAATTCAAGGAAAGCCTAGGTCCCGTTTCTTTCTTTCTTTCTTTTTTTTTTTTTTTAATGCTTTTATTTACTTACTTGCAAGCAGGAGAGAGACAGCCAGAGAGAGAATGGGCACACCAGGACCTCGAGCCACTGCAAAGGAACTCCAGATACATGTGCCTCTTTGTGTATCTGGCTTTATGTGGGTATTGGGAATTTTGTAGGCAAGTGCCTTAACTGCTGAGCCATCTCTCTAGCCCAGGACCTGTTTTTTAAAGCAAAACAAAACCCAAGGAACAAGAATCTCAACCTGAAATACCACTCACTTGGGAGGAGAAGTAGGAGGGCCACTGTGAGCTTAAAACCAGACTGGGATACAGATTAAGAACTTGTTGGCTCTCACCTGATTTAAGCACTTGGGAGGCCACAGGAGGAGGAGCAGCATGAGTTCCAGACCAGCCTGGGACTACAGAGTGAATGCCAGCTCATCTGGAGCTGAAAGTGGTAGCACATGCCTTTAATCCCAGCACTCAGGAAGCAAAGGTAGGAGGATTGCTATGACTTTGAGGGAGTGCTAGGTCAGCCTGGGCTAGAGTGAGATCCTACCTATGAAAAAAAATACCTTGGGGGCTGGAGAGATGGCTCAGCAGTTAAGCGCTTGCCTGTGAAGCCTAAGGACCCTGGTTCAAGGCTCGGTTCCCCAGGTCCCACGTTAGCCAGATGCACAAGGGGGCGCACGCATCTGGAGTTCGTTTGCAGAGGCTGGAAGCCCTGGCGCGCCCATTCTCTCTCTCTCTCTCTCTTTCTCTCTGTGTCTGTCACTCTCAAATAAATAAATAAATAATTTTAAAAAAATACCTTGGGCTGAGGATACAGCTCAGTTGGCAGAATGATTGCTTACCTAGTAGGCATGAAATCCCAGGTTCAATATTCATCACTGCATAAATCTGGGAGGGGTGACACATTCCTCTAATCCTAGCACTCAGGAGGTGTAGACAGGCAGATCACAAGTTCAAGGTGATCCCTGGCTATATAGAGAGTTTGAGGCCAGCACAGGCTACATGTCTTGGACATGATATGTGACCACCTCCACAAAATCAAACCTGCATTAAAAAAATAAACTGGACTCCAGAGATGGCTCAGCAGTTAAGGGACTTTCCTGCAAACCCCAATGACCTAGGCTTGGTTTCTCAGTACTCACGTAATGCCAGATGCATAAAACGGTACGTGCATATGGAGTTTGTTTGCAGCAACTAAAAGGCCCTGGGTTCACCCACCTTTCCCTCTCTCTATTTCCTTATAAATAAATAATATTTTTTAAAAAACCTACATTTTTCTAAAACATACAAGAACCTGAAAAAAAGTTCAACATTACGAATTGTTAGGAAAATGCAAATCAAAGACTCCTAAGTGAAATCTGGCTTACAATCCAATACTGCAGTACTATTAGCAAGGCTTGACAGGTAAAAACAACCCAAGTGGCTATCAGAGAAGACTGGGTAGACAAATGTTCTAAGCATGCACAATGAAAGTTACCCTAAAAAGGAAAAACTTCTGACACATGCTAAAACATGTGAGTCTTGAGCATAAGGTATGCCAAATGGACAAACACCATTTCATTCACTTATATGGGCACCTAGAACAGTCGGATTCAGAGAAAGTAGAATAGTGATTACCAGGGGCTGAGGGCAGTTAGGACTTAATATTTACAGTGTACAAAGTTTTAGTTTGATCAGAAGAGAATTATGAAGATGGCAATCCACATTCAACAATATAAAAATACTACCACAAAAGTAATACATTATAAATAATTAAGCTGGTATGTTTTGCTTTATTTTCATGAAGCAGGGTTTCACCCAACCCAGAGTGGCCTCAAACTTAAAGGAACCCTCCTACATCCGACTCTAAAGTGCTGGGGTGATAAGTGTGACTATGTGTTTTTTAAAACCACATTTAAATTAACATTTTTTGAAGTAAATACATAAGCATTTTCAAAAAGTAAAGATTTAGAAGGGGACCCTCAGGGGAATGAGACAGCAGGGGGAGGACACATGTTAGCCTGATGGGAATATGACCACTTTGCAATACATCTGTGGTAGTTTGAATGCATAGCCCCATAGACTCAGACTTTTTTAATAAGTTAATTTTTACTTATTTATTTGAGACAAGGGGAGGGGGGCAAGGGGGGGGGAGAGCACAGCAGGGCCTAGAGCCACTGCAAACTAACTCCAGAAACATGTGCCACCATATGCATCTGGCTTATGTGGGACCTAGAGAATTGAACCTGGGTCCTTAGGCTTTGCAGGCAAGCATCTTAATTGCTAAGCCATCTCTCCAGCCCTTGTTGTTTTTGTGAGGTAGGGTCTTACTCTAGCCTAGGCTGACTTGGTACTCACACTGAGTTCCACAGGCTGTCCAGGAACACACAAGTGGTCTACCTACCTCTGCCTCCCAAGTACTGGAGTTAAGGTGTGGCTTGACTGAGGCACTTTGTTTGTTTGTTTGTTTTTTTGAGGTAGGGTTTCACTGTAGCTCAGGCTCTCCTGGAATTTACTATATAGTCTCAGGGTGGCCTTGAAACTCACGGTGATCCTCCTACCTCTGCCTCTGGAGTGCTGGGATTAAAGGCGTGCCTACCACGCCTGGCTGACGCAGGCATTTTTGATTAAGACCAAGCTTGCAACTTGAGTCTATAGCAGGCAGAGCCTACCTGTTGTGGCAATCACAGAATTAGTGTAGAGGGATTCCCAATCCTAATCCTCGTCATCAATTCCAGTATTTCTAAATTAGGATCACAAACTGTTTTTATACAATTCTTTTAACTTCAACATGGTTTACCTTCAAGACCTGTAGTAACTTCTTGACCATTTAAGCAAATTAAGGGAATCAAAGAGTCACTGAATACTAAACCCCAGTTCAAATAGTAAGATAGGACATATATTGCAATAAGCCAATGCTACTGAACTGACAATTATTATTCCTGTTTAAATTAAAAAAAAAAAAATCACACAATGCTGGACTTTTAGGCCTCTCATCAATGTTTTTTATTACCCACCAGAGAAACAGATTAAGAAAAGCATGCATATAAGACATCAAAATGTCTTCTCTGTGGATAGCTAGTTCAGAAGCTCCTTAACTTAGGCATAATTTTATACCACAACTTGCTTGAAATGTGACAAAGTAAAAAAACGCTAGGAAGGAACATGGGGTAAAAGTAAACCCATAGGGTTTGAAATCAAGTTCCTATAGTTAACAAACACTTCGCAATACACTGTAAACTTTTTTTTTTTTGGGGGGGGAGCAGTTTCAAGGTAGGGTCTGACTCTAGCCCCAGACTGACCTGGAATTCACTATGTCCTCTCAGGCTGGAATCAAACTCACAGCAATCCTCCTACTTCAGCCTGGGATTACAAAGTATATTGCAAGTTAGCCTAAGCTAAGGTGAGAAACTACCTCAAAAAAAAAAAAAAGAGTAAGAAAAGAAAAGGAAGAAAGGAAAGAAAAGAAAGAAGACAGAAGGAGGGAAGAAGGAAGGAAAGAAAGGAGCAAAGGAGGGAGGGAGCTCACTTGCTACATCTTTCTGGAAGTGAATCTCTACAATTACAAGAAGATTCAAGTGAGGGCAGTTTTTATGAGTCTTGGTCTTTCAACCCAAATTCCTTGTAACTCTCAACTTTCAACATTTTCCCTTTACTAAGAGACTTAAAACTCCATTTCAAGTCACATCCAGCAACAGCAATAAACTAGCCAGTTTCCAAGTGTTTTGGTAAAGAATCATGTGTTTAGAATTACCTTGGGACTTGGTTCCAGAGGGGTAAGCCCTGACATTGTTACACAGAGCTGAAACCCTACGCAGCTATAATAGGTTTCTGCTAAAACCAGGGTCATCTAGGTTAAATACATTTCCATGAATGGGTCACTGCTGCCACTTGTAACATTGTTTCTGGAAAAGATGATATGGCAAAGAACCAGATTCCAGGACCATTTTCACATTCCCACAATTACTAAACAGTGGAGATATGAACCAGGGAAGTTTCCCCATGCCTCTCACCAGGACAGACATATCTCTCTCTAGTCTTTGGAGGAAAGCAAGTTTTGTTATGCTGGTAAAGTATAGGGGAATGGAAAAAATGAGAGTACTTATCACTTAAGCTCTCCAACCTGGCTCCTATTTGTGACTTCAGAGAGGGCGGTGGGTGGCCTACAACAGGCAGCCTATAGCTATCAATAAGGAAGCCATTCATTATCATTCTCCATTTTTAAAACCTTACAGTGTGCCATTAGTACTGTGATTGAGAAGAATGCACACAGAATGGGCGAACAGACGTGACAAGAGCAAGCATAAAGCTGGAGCAAGTAACTGTGCATCTTAAAACCAATCATTTTCTAAAAACTAGGTAGTTCCCCTTTAAACCCAATCACAAAGCCCTAGTCTCCCAGAATTAATGTGTGACAGCAACGATAAGATTTTCAACCACAAAACTAAAGTCAGGGTTACAGAAAGTGAGTCAGCGGTTAAGAGCGCTTGCAGTCAAAGCATGAAGGGCTCTCTGGCTAGAGACCACCAAGTTCAATAGCCCAATGCATATGGTTGTGGCCATGTATATCTGTAACCATACTCTGGTGAAGGGTGGAGACTGGGGAATCATTGGCGCACAATGATGGACAGCAGCTCTGGGCTGAGGAAGACTGTCTCAATCAATATGCTAATGATGGATAAGAGGCCACCTATGTTCTTCTCTGACCTCCTCACACATGCGTAGGGCACAAGCACCCCCCCCCATAATATACCACACATGTATTACACACACACACACAAGCACACAAAAAATTAGGTTAATAAACTCGTCAAAGACACCTAATGTTGCACACATAGCTTGTACCAGGGTAAGAGTACATTTACCTTGGACTCCCAACAGTCAAAGTTCCAAAAGGACAGGGGAGCCAGCAGAAAGTTCCTAATGACAAGAGAACCCAACACATATTTACTGGGTACCCACCAGAGAAAGAAGATAGAACAGAGAAGTGCTTACTAATTTACCATTCTCATGACTCCCAATAATAAACACTCATATACACAATGCATTATTTTAAAATACTGTTTTAGTAAAAGATACAAAAACACTTCACTATTCAATGAACAAACTCTGGGAAAGATCAATGCTAATATAAAATAAGATCCCAAAGGGAGAAAATATTCTTTTCTGTGTCACTATGACCCCTGGGAAGGCCTCAGGCTCCTCTACTCAGGGATTGTCTACACTTCCTCCTTTTGACCTCAGAGAGCACACCAACATCCAGGTGGTGGGTGCCACTGTGCAGACATTTGTGCTTTGCTGCTCCAAGCTACCTCCCTGGGCACGGGCACTGCTATTTCTACTTCCTCGATGGGAACATCACTGTTCTAAATTATAATAGCACAAAGTAAATGCACATAAGTGGGTATGAGAACCACATACTTAATCATGACTAGTGGTTATTTCTCTGTGAAAAGAAGCCTGGAATGGGGAAAAGAGAAAGGTAGACTATTTTTTTCCTAACTCACTCATCTCTGGATCACTTACAATTTTTCAACAAAACTTCAAGCATTACTGGTATTATAATAATACAAATTGTAAGAAAAATAGGCATTAAAATATGTGAGGAGTGGTCTGGGAAGAAGGCTCGGCAGGATAGGGCACTTGCTGCAAGCATGAAGATTTGAGAGGGCCTGAACAAGCTGAGGGCTCCAGGGAACCTAAAACCACTGCAGAACATGTAAGCAGCTGGACATGGTTAGACACATCAATAACCCTCGTCTTGCAGAGAGCAGAGAATTGCTGAGACTGACGAACGGCAAAACAGGAATTCAATAAGGGACTCTATTGCAAGGAAAAACAAACAAATGAGTGGTGGAGACACCCAGTGTTCTCCTCCCATTATTGCAGCAAGTGAAGGCACAGGGCAATGCATCAGTGCATGAACTGCACACGCCACACACAGCACGGTACACACACCACACCACAGATACTACACATATACACACAGGGCAACGCATCAGTGTATGAACTGCACACGCCACACACAGCACGGTATACACACCACACCACAGATACTACACATATACACACAGGGCAACGCATCAGTGCATGAACTGCACATGCCACACACAGCATGGTACACACACCACACCATAGATACTACACATATACATACAGGGCAATGCATCAGTGCATGAACTGCACATGCCACAAAGCACGGTATACACACCACACCATAGATACTACACATATACACACAGGGCAACGCATCAGTGCATGAACTGCACATGCCACACACAGCACGGTACACACACCACACCATAGATACTACACATATACATACAGGGCAATGCATCAGTGCATGAACTGCACATGCCACACACAGCACGGTACACACACCACACCATAGATACTACACATACGTAAAAGTTCCAGATTAAAGGGCATTCTTGGTCTCAAAAGAAGTACCCAAATAAGCAACAGAGGACACCCAGACTTCTCCACTGGCTTCCACATGCAAGCACACAGTTGTGCATGCATGCACACACAGCACAAGTTACACTAGTGCAGTAAGTGGGTATCCCAAATCCTAGAGTCTAGTGTATTTCTCCAAGGTGACTTGTCATTGTTCAACTTCATTCTACAGACTGACGACATCTTCACTCCCACAGCCAGTCTTTCTCTCTCTCAGGCACAGAACAAATAACAAAAAAGTCCAACATGGTAGTTTTAACGTTGGACAAGTTTAGATTTAGAAAATTTCTATTTTGATGTATCAAACATATAAGCAACAATGCTATGGCTCATGATATATTGTATCTAAATTACTAATTACACAGATTCTCTTGTGGAGATTTTTTTTTGCTGTTGTCTTAACAAAAACATTTTCCCAGCATGATATATGGAACCCTATATTGTATTAAATGCATTTCCAATACCAATAAACTAGGGTTTATTGGAGCTAGAGAGATGGCTTAGTGGTTAAGATACTTGCCTACAAAGCCAAAGGACCCAGGTTTAATTCCCCAGGACCGACGTAAGCCAGGTGCACAACAGGGTACATCAGTCTAGAGTTCCTTACAGAGGCTAAAGGCCCTGGTGCACCCATTCTTTCTCTCCATCTGCCTCTCTGTGTCCTTCTTTCAAATAAATAAAAATATATTTTAAAAAATAATGAATGGTACATTTCAAAAGCTATAGAAATGTATGAGAATTCTTCCCATAAAGATAGAATGCTTCATGTAATAGTTATGTTTAAATTGATTTAGGCATTATACAATAAATATGTGTATTATGACATTATTTTTGTCTTCATGAAACAGTTAAAAAAATAAATCTCCAAAATGGCTGGGCATGGTGACATACACTTTTAATCGCAGCACTTGGAACACTGAAGCAGAAGGACGGCTGTAAGTTCAAGGCCACCCTGATACTACAAAGTGAATTCCAGGTCAGCATGGACTAGAGTGAGATACTACTTCGAACCACCCCCTCCTAAAAAATCTTAACTTCAGTGGAATAAGCTAATGATAATAAGTAAATGTATTTCCACACTTCGGCTACTACTTTGGCCGATTCTGTTCAAAGGATGGAAATCAGTCTTAAGATCCAGTAGGTTAGAGCTAAGCCCTTGAAACTTATTTCAGCTGTTGTTCTAGACATTATTTTAAATGTCTTCCCCATGTCAGGTAGTTAGCCTCAATAACCCCCAGTACTGCATAATTAGGCTGTGACAGGAGCACCTAACCCAGCAGAGATGTTACCATTTCCACTTCTGCTCCTCTTCTTTCTTTGGCTTTTTTTTCTTATCTGGCTCAGGAACTTTTTTATCTTTATCTTTATTCTTCAGTTTTTTCAATTTACCATCCTAAAAGAAACAGTGAGAAAGCATTTAAATACAGGCTAATCATACTTCTAGGGGCAGTTTGGGGGTATATTAGGAAGATAAGCTATAAACACAGAACACTGGAGAGATAAACTTTTATGCATATCCTTTTTATACACAACTTTTATACATATATCCCAGAAGAATCTAGGAAAGCATTGCAAGAAAGACTAAGCCAAGGGTTATTTCCTTCACTTAATTTTAAATCTAATAATCCTTAATTCTCTTCAAATATAACCAAATGAGTACAGAAAGCATGCAGTTGACATTTAGTACTTGTATTGAAAAGAAATGGTCTGATTCAGACGTTCTTCCACTGACATAAAATATATGAAGGTCTGAAAACCAATGGTGATTTCTTTTTTTTTTTATTTTTTTTTTAAATATATTTTTTTAATTTTTTACTTATTCATTTGAGAGCGACAGACACAGAGAGAAAGACAGATAGAGGGAGAGAGAGAGAACGGGCTTCCAGCCTCTGCAAACGAACTCCAGACGCGTGCGCCCCCTTGTGCATCTGACTAACGTGGGACCTGGGGAACCGAGCCTCGAACCGGGGTCCTTAGGCTTCACAGGCAAGCACTTAACCGCTAAGCCATCTCTCCAGCCCCCAATGGTGATTTCTATGTTGCTATCTTTTGGATGGCTCGTCTGTCAACTGTGAATGTATGGATGCTAATCACAGTGGCATGATAAATGTCAGAGACATATGGTCCACAGCCCCTAATCCCAGCACTCAAGACGCTGATTGGGGAGTGGAGAGACTGAGGTGTTACTAAAACTGAGCTTGCAACTTCAGCCTCTATCAGATCCTTGCTGTAGGAAGTGTGTTACTAACGGCAGATCTGAATCCAACCCTACTAGGTGTGTTCAGAGCATTGTGCTCCACCAGTTTGTGCTCACTTGCTGCAGTGCTATCTCTGCTTACATCTATGATAAGCAGCTTCTTCTGCAACTGATGGTGTTCCCCTGGAATTTGTAAGCCTGTAATAAACATTCATGCCATAAGCTGTGCTAGTTGGATGTTTGTCCCAGAAATGTGAAGTTGAGTGCAACAGATAGAGATCACTGAGTTCAGTGCCAGTGTTGGCAACACAGCAAGGCCCAGGCCAGTCGGGCTATATTTCAAAACATAAACGGTTAAAAGTAAAAGAGCCAAGTGTACGCCACCTTTAATCACAACAGCACTCAGGAGGATCACAGAGAGTTCACAGACTACAACGACATAGTGAATTCCAAGTCGGCCTAGGCTGGTGTGAGACTCTTCCTTGAAAAGCCAAAATATAAAAATAAAAAATGAGCAGAGGATGTTGCTTACTTGGTAGAATGCTTGCCTGCAGAAACTGGGAGTAGTGCAGGCTTGTAATCCTAGCCCTTGACAGTTAGAAGGAAGATCAGAAGATTAAGGTCACCCTGGCTACAGAGTGAGTTTAGGCCTGCATTAAGATACAAGACTCCTCAAAAACAACAAAAAAAATAAGCACATAAAATACTAGCATTTCAAAAGTACAAGTTACCACCAGAGGAAGACGAATATAATAACGTATTCAAAGATATGACTTTTCAAAAGCCATCAGGAAGATCTGAATTCTTACAAAGTTTTTTTGTCATTTGGTCTACCTTTTTGACATAATTTAGCAAGTTTTCTATAGCAACAAAGGTGATTCTGAAGTCATCTTAAAATCTGTTTTGGAATGGCAGAGCTAGAAACAATGATCAAGTCTGTTTGGTTTGACCTCTTCCACTTATAATGAATGTAGTTTTCATTATAAGTGACAACAGAGGTTGTGTCACTTGATCAAGGTCACAGTTAGCTGTTGCTGCCCATAGTGAGAATCAGTTTGTGAGGGGAAAAATATGATAGTATGCGACATATGGGAAAGACTAATACATTCTAGTACTATATAATAGGATAACAATCAAACTAGGGATAAACCCAGGTCTTCAAGCAAATGTAAAAATTTAGGCTAGAAGGCAAAAGCTATATAGTACCACACATTTTAAAATAGGCACAGAAGATGGCGGCGTAGGTACCACGCCAAAGCAGCCTGGGGGGAAAAAAGACCAAAAAAACTCAGCAAAATACACACTTTTACTAAAAAGGGAGGTATATAGGAAATTGAAGCAGCAGAGAAGTAGGAGAGATCCAGAGCATCCAGAGCCCACACAGGCCGGCAAAAGCAGCCCCAGCAGCTCTGCCAACTGCGGCAGCGGCGGGGTGCACCAGAAAACCACCAGACTCGGCTTCAGCCACAGGAAAAGCCAGGTGCGGGAGCTTCCCCTCACACCGGCGCTCTCTGCAACTCAGGAAACGTTAAAGGAGAGCGGCAGTGAGCAAAGGAGGAGCAGACCGCAAGGTAGAAGAACATGTGGAGCAGCAAGAGAACCAGAGCAGCGGCAGCAGCAGCTTCAGTGGCAGCAACAGCAGTGGACCCAGTAGCAACAGCTTCAGCAACAGCAGCAGCTCCAGAAGTGGCACCTACAGAAGCAGCAGCAGTGGGCCCAGCAGCAGCAGCTTCAGCTACTGACAGATCCAGCAGAGGCAGCTTTCGCAACAGCAGTTCCAGCAGCAGGGGTGCTGATCTGCAGGGCCACACTTGCCAGGCTTGGTTTGCCCCGCAGGAAAAGCCAGTGCCCAGCTCCAGAAATCAGAACAGTAGCCCAACAACCCAGGCAGCAACTTGACTGAGACCAAAATCATCCAAGGTAACTGGGATTGCACCACGGAAGGGTCTCACTTGGTCACAAGCTGACTTGGATCCCTCAACAGACCAGAAATCTTAACCTCTATGTTGACAGAGGATCTGGTTGTTATAATAACTACTCTGGCATACATAGCTGGGGCTGTTTGTGATTGAATGGGTACAGTGTTTAGTTAACTTTTAGAATCTACCTGTATTTTATTCCACTCAGCCTACTTGAATACTCCCATAGCAGGGAAACTCAACCCCTAGGAGCATGTTTGTAGATACCCTGAGAGTCTTAAGAGCCACACCAAACACCTTAAGCTCTTACCCTGAAAATATATAACATCAAATCAATTGATACAGCTAAGAATACCCAGCTAGCTAGAAAATCCAAGCATTAACTTAATCCAAGATACAAATATATATACATTATAATACAAGAAACACTAAAAAGCAAGACGATATAAATCCACCTAAAAGTATTAATGCATCAGAAATGACCTCAAGTGAGAACAAGTTAGAGGAAATGCCTGAGAAAGATTTCAAAAGAATGATTGTAAATATGTTCAAAGAAGTCAGAGAACAAATCAAAGGAGTCAAAGAGGAACTTAAAGAGGAAATCAAAGGAATCAAAGAAGATGCAGGACACCAATTTTATGAAATAAAGAAGGCAATACAAGATATAAATAAGGAAATAGAAACAATAAAGAAAAACCAGTCAGAATTACTAGCAATGAAGAACACAGTTAATGAAATAAAAAACTCTGTAGAAAATCTCACCAGTAGAATGGATGAAGGAGAGGACAGAATATCTAAGCTAGAAGACCAGGTGGCAGATCTAATACAGTCCAACAAAGAGAAAGACAAACTTATAGAAAAGTATGAGTGGGAATTTCAAGATATTCGGGACACTATGAAAAGATCAAATATAAGAATTCAGGGCATAGTAGTAGGCATCTTCAACAAAATCATAGAAGAAAATTTCCCCCCAATTGAGAAAGAGGTGCCAATACAGATACAGGAAGCCTTTAGAACCCCAGCCAGACAAAACCTGGAAAGAACCTCTCCTCGCCATATTATAATCAAACTTCCAAACACACACACCAAAGAAAAAATATTGAAAGCAGTTAGAGAGAAAAATCAAGTTACCTACAAAAGCAAGTCCATCAGGATTACAGCAGATTATTCAACACAAACTTTTAAAGCCAGAAGGGCTTGGGGTGATATATTCCAAGTTCTGAAAGATAACAACTGTCAACCAAGGTTACTTTATCCTGCAAAGTTATTCATTCAAATAGACGGAGAAATAAGGACATTCCATGACAAGAGCAGGTTAAAGGAGTATTTGAAGACAAAACCAGCTCTACAGAAAATACTTGATAGAATCCTCCATGCTGAAGAAAAGGAAAAGTACACATATAAGGAACCTAGAAAAAACAAGCAATACTCAAATACTAGTTAACACAAGAGAGCACAGGTAGAACCGGAACCACCAAAAAAAAAAAAAAAAGGCGAACATAAATACACACCTTTCAATCAAACCTCTTAATATCAACGGCCTCAATGCCCCAACGAAAAGACATAGGTTTGCAGACTGGGTTAAAAAGCAGGATCCTACAATTTGTTGTCTCCAAGAAACTCACCTTTCTACAAAGGACAGACATTATTTTAGGGTGAAAGGTTGGAAGACGGTGTTTCAAGCAAATGGGCCTAGAAAACAAGCAGGGGTTGCTACCCTAATATCTGACAAGGTAGACTTTAGTCCAACGTTAGTCAAGAAAGATAAGGAAGGTCACTTTATATTGATTAAGGGCACACTCCAACAGAAAGACATTACAATCTTAAAATAGGCACAAAAAAATATAAATGTGGAAGTAAAAGAAAATGTGACACAAAATCACACTGGTGGGCAGTGGTTCATGCTTCGTAATCTCAACACCAGAAGGGCTAAGGCAGGAGAAATGGCAGGAGTTCAAGAGTTCAAAGCCATCCTGGCTATAGGTGAGACACTGTCTTTACTAATGAAAAGAAGTAAAGAATGCCATGTTGTGATGATTAATCTTTTTGTCAATCTGGTCGGATTTTGAGAGACACTGAAAAGAGGAAGACAACCCACCCTGAATGTAAGCCTATGAACTAGAGTCCCAGGCTGAATATAGAAAGAAAAAAGAAAAAAAAAAAAAAAAGAGCAAGTGAGTAACGCAGCAGCAATTCATCTCCTGGCTCCTGACTGAAGATGCAATGTGATCAAACTCCCATTGTCACGCCTCCTCTGCCATGAGGGACTCCAACCTCAAATCCTGAGCCAAAAAACACTCTTGCTTCTTCCAGGTGCTTTTGTCAGGCATTTTATCACAGCAAGTAAACAAGGAACTAATATAGAAAAACAGTACTTAGTACTGAGCACTGGGACTGTGGCTCTGACAGTGTGGGGGGTGATCTTGTCCCTGCTTGATGGTAATTGGTAGTAACTGTGCTCTCAGAGCCATGTGTCATGATACTACTCTAGCTTTCTTTCCAGATAACTGAGAAGCTTAACAAGCAAAACAAAACTGGTGCCAGGTATGATGCCAGCAAATGAACATGGCTGTTTTCTGGGATGTATTAAAGACTATGGCTGGAGTCTCTACAACTGTGTTCTGACAAATGCAGAACCCTAAGCTGTTGCTGCTACTGATGTATGACATGCACTTATTTTTATATAAATATTCTCCACATTAAAAGAAGGCTTCACAAGGCCACTGTGTGAAGCCTGAAAGTGAAGTCTCTGTTGCAATGGAGATCTAAGGATGTTGGAGATGTCAGAACTGCTGTGGCACCACTGGGGAAAGCAGCAGACACACAGTGGAGCTGGGCCTAAAGACTGGCTGCATGAGCTTAGGAGGCAGAGCTCTGGGGACCAGGGCTAATGCTAACCAAGCCCAATGAATTCCAAAGGATTCCACCAAAAGCCCAAGTGATGGGCATGCAAGATTTGATGTGTTTCAGTTTTGCTCTGATTTATTGCTTTGCCCATATTCCTGTCTTTTAAAATGACATTCTTTATTCTGTACCATTTTGTATTCAAAATATGTAACTTTCAAAAATTTCTTTATTTTTATTTATTTGAGAGCGACAGAAAGAGAGAGAGAGAAAGAGGCAGATAAAGAGAGAAAATGGGTGCACCAGGGCCTCCAGCAACTGCAAACGAAATCCAAACGCATGCACCCCCTTGTGCATGTGGCTAACAAGGGTCCTGGGGAATCGCCTTGAACCGGAGTCCTTGGGTTTCATAGGCAAGTACTTAACACTAAGCCATCTCTCCAGCCCCAAGATATGTAACTTTAAAAAAAGTTTTTTATTAGTCTTTTTTTTTATTTTACAGGAGCACAAAATGATGAATGGTAAAAAGTACCTTGAGTCTCAGACTTTCAGTTTTTTAACAGTACTGAAATTTTAAGTATACTGGGACTTCTGAAGTTAGAGTGAATGAATTTTACATTATGAGATGGTCATAAGTCTATGAGGATAGGAACATTAAGTTATAATGACAAGTGTTGTGTTTTGGTGTCATGGTGACAAGGTTTGGCCTTGTGATGGTTAATCTTAATTATCAACTGTTTAAGTGAAGAGGGAAGATCCACCCCGTATATAGGCAGCATTATCCCATGAACTGGGGTGCTGGACTTAAATTTAAAAAAAAAAAAAAGAAGAAAGAAAACCACAGCAAAAGCAAATGGAGGGCTGGAGAGATGGCTTAGCGGTTAAGCACTTGCCTGTGAAGCCTAAGGACCCCGGTTCGAGGCTCGGTTCCCCAGGTCCCACGTTAGCCAGATGCACAAGGGGGCACGTGCGTCTGGAGTTCGTTTGCAGAGGCTGGAGGCCCTGCCGCGCCTATTCTCTCTCTCTCCCTCTATCTGTCTTTCTCTCTGTGTCTGTCGCTCTCAAATAAATAAATAAAAAATTTTAAAAAAAAAGCAAATGGAACACCAGCATTCATCTTGGCTTCCGGACTGAAGATGCACTATAAGCAGCCATCTCACATTCTTGCTGCCAGGCCTTCTCCACTAGGATAGACATTATATCCCCTCTAACCATGACCCAAAACATCCTTAAGTTGCTTTTATCAAAGCAGCGAGAAAAGCAATACACATGATTAAAAAAAAAATAAATCACATCTTAAGAGTCAGGCATGGTGGCTCACATCCTTAATCTCAGCCCTTGGGAGGCTGAGGTAGGAGGATCACTGTAAATTTAAGGAAAGCTTAGGCTCCAGGGTGAGTTTGAGGTCAGTCTGGGCTAGAGTGAAAGCTTGCCACAAAAAAAAAAAAATCTATTTTTGTGGGGTGGAGAATGTATTAGACACTTTAGTCCAGAAGTTTATTACTTAAGATGGAACACACATGTTTTCCCATCAGGAAACTACCGGCCACAAATTGTGATAATCAGTAAAAGTGAACAATTCCTAGGTTGGGGGAAGTGGTAGAGGGCGACTGTAACCAATGAGTGAAGCTTAATGATTGTGTCATCTTAGGTCCCAGCCACAACAGGACACTGCATTATCAGTTTCATCTTTCAGCCTGAATATTTTTCCCTACAGGAGGGTTGCAGAAAAATGAAGTCAAAATTTCTCTTTTCAAAATTGCTTAATAAACTCAAAAGAAAAGGTACTGCTTTACATAAATGCAAATTACAAGCAAGAGAATGCATGAAGGCTCATTTTACATTTCTATTACTCGTCTATACTGATACAGTTCACTCTCAATTACATGAATTGGCTCATTTAACTTGAATTTGTGCCAAAATCAAAATAATGATCAGAAAAAACTATAATTTTATAACTTCAGGACTTGACCTTGCATCTCTGTATCTCAGTCCCTTAAGGTACTCATAAACATTTTTTCTTCTTGGTTTTCCAAGATAGGGTCTCACTCTAGCCCAGGCTGACCTGGAATTCACTGCTGAGTCTCAGGGTGGCCTTGAACTCTCAGCGATCCTCCTACCCCTGCCTCCCAAACGCTGGGATTAAAGGCTCATGAACATTTTTTAATACAAGTTAATTTAAAAAAAATCAGTCACCTTTCCTTATTAATGAGAGGGTAATCACGGTCCTACCACAGGAGACAGGAGATGGTAGGTAGTATGCTGGCTCTACACTCAACTGAATGGGGAAAAATATTGGCTATACCACTCAGTAGCTATACAACTTCTGACAGACGATTCAATTCAACATCTCTGTATCTCAACTTCTACACTTGCCATAAGATATTATGACCCATTTATAAAACAAGTAGAATTGTGTTTGGCATAAAGTCAATACCTATTAAATATACTTCTGAAGATCAATATTATTTTACTACCAGCATGATAAGTGATACTTTTTCTTTTTTCCCCAGCCCAGGCTCATCTTTGAATCCAGAACCTTCTCATCCCAGCCTCCAGTGTACTGGAGTTGTAGGCAATTCAATTACATTCTTACGAGTCACTGCCCCTGCTGCTTACTATTATTCCTTTATGCCACCCTCTTGCGAATCTATTTTACCCACAACAATGGCTGACTTTAAAGGAAATGTTAAGAGTTAAGAACTCATTCTTCCCTTAAGGTTACCTTTGAAGTTCTGACATTTTTACTTTCTTGTTAACTTCTTTTTTCAGTATTTTTATGTTTATTTATTTGAGAGAAAGAGAGAAAGGGAGGGAGAGAGAAAGAGAAAATGAACATGCCAGGGCCTCCAGACATTGCAAATGAACTCCAAACACATGTGCCACCATGTGCATCTGGCTTATGTGGGGGATCAAACCTGGGTCCTTTTACTTTGCAGGCAAGCAAGCACCTTAACTGCTAAGCCATCTCTCCAGGCCCTCTTATTAACTTTTTAATAAAAAGAAGTGTCCAAAAGGGGAACCACATTATATTTTAATTCTACCACAAGCACATTTAATCCTTAGAAATGAAATATTGGAAGCCAGGCATGGTGGTTCACACCTTTAATCCTAGCACTCAGGAGACAGAGGTGTGAATTCGAGGGTACCCTGAGACTACAGTGAATTCCAGGCCAGCCTGGGCTAGAGTACAACCCTACCTCCAAAACCAAAAGAAAAGAAAAAACAAAGAGAGAGAGAGAAGGAGGGAAAGAGAGAAGGAAGGAAGAAGAAAAAAAGTATTTGAGCAAAGAAGGAACAGTGTGTATTACATGAATCTCTGGAACACAGGAGAATATGGCATGGAGTAAAGGACATCTATGGGGCTTGAATAAGATTAGCTCCAGAGGAACAAAAATGAAGAAAGGAAAAAAAAAAAAAAAAAAAAGACAGGATTTATGCCTGAGAGCTTGAATTCATTCTATGTCTATGGGGGTCAGTCATTAAAAGACTAAGTAAGCATGGTTACTCAAAGTGAGTGTTTTGTTAGATATAAGAAAACACTTAAAAAAAAAAAAAAAAAAGCAACTCAGGGAAAACCCCACAGAGTTATAAACCAAACCAAAATGATGTGTCTTCTTAGGAACATTTTTCTGGGTAGTTGAAGATGGCATACTTTTTCTAATAATGTCAGCTGGCAAGATGGCTACAAGTAGATACCCAGGATAGCAAAGATTAGAGTCACTGTTAGTGAAGTTAACCTAATGACACAGGAGCCACCACTTGCATATAAATGGTTTTGTCCATTATTAATGCTAAAACAAACAAATACATCATTAAAACTCATTTGTCTCATGACCTCTTTTACAGGAAAGCCTCACTTCCAAGCTTAACATTCAAAAGCCTAAAACTCTTACAAACCTCCTCTTCTTCTAGTTTTCGCTTCTTTTCCTTCTTGATATCTTCCGTCTTGATTTTCTTAGGTTTATAATCAGCACTAGAAAGGGGAACATGAACACTCAATTAATGTGATTATCAGGATTTCTCACTCATAGGATTAAGACCTCCAAACTTGGAGGTCTCCACGGCAGGCATGACTGCTGTTATTCATGGCTGGTATTCTGTATAGTGAAGACTATTGGGAGTGGAGAAAGTAAATGCCAGACTACAGATCAGTAGTTTTAATTCTATGGAAAGCAAAGAAAGCAAACAACTTATGCTATACACAGGCATGGAATGAAGTACAGTTGTGCAGTATATATAGAAATGACCCCACTGCAGGATAGATGTTTGAGAGATAGCCCAATAGTACCACCAAATAATAACTTCATGGAAAAAGTATTGGTTTACTAAGTATTTTCTTCTTCTTTTCCTTTGCATGTTCATGAGTATAAAGTCTAGGAACTGCAAGATGGCTCAGAAGGCAATGTACTTGCACATACGCACAAGGGTCTGAGTTCAGATCGCCAGCACCCATGTCAAGTGCTGGGCATGCTGACATGCACATGTCGAAGTAGGAAGTGGAAACCAGGGCTTGCTGGCTAGCTTGTCTAGCATAATCAGCAAGCTCCAGTTTCTTTCAGTGAGAGATTGTCTCAAAAACCACGGTGGGGCTGGAGATGGCTTAGAAGTTAAGGCACTTTCCTGCAAACACAAAAGATCCAGGTTTGATTCCCCCAGTACCCAAGTAAGCCAAATACACAAGGTGGCACATGCATCTGGAATTCATTTGCAACGGCTGGAGGTCCTGGCATACTCATTCTCTCACTATTAAATAATAAAAAAGGGTTGGAGAGATGGTTTAACAGTTGAGGTTCTAGCCAAAGGACCCAAGTTCAATTCTCCAGGACCCATGTAAGCCAGATGCACAAAGGGGTGCATGCATCTGGAGTTCATTTGCAGTGGCTGGAGATGCTGGTGCATCCATTCTCTCTCCCTCTCTGCCTATTTCTGTATCTTTCTCTCAAATAAATAAATAAATTTAAAATATTAAAAAATAAATAATAAAAAATATTGGTAAAGTAAAAGGAAAAAAAGCATGGTGGAATGCACTATATCTCATTTCCACCAACATGCGCACCAACATGCGCACCGTACTGTAAACAAAACTTCCGGATGTGGGACTGGATAAAATCAAAATGCTCATCTCTGTAGTCGTGCTCTTCCTCCAACACGCTAATGGCGTCATACTTTGTGCATGCTAAGTGAATGTTCACCTGTTCACACATGTGAGCGCACACACACACACACATTCATATATACTCGCAAACATATGGTACCAAAAAAAAGAGGGTCTGGGGATAAGGCTCAGTGGTTAAAGGTGCTTGCCTGAAAAGCCAGTTGGCCTGTGTTCAATTCCTAAGTACCCACATACAGCCAAACGTACAACATGATCCATATCTAGAGTTCATTCACAGTGATAAGAGGTCTATAGGCACCCACTCACTCTTTCCCAAATTTAAAAAAAAAAAATTAAGCGGGCTAGGCTGGGTGTGATGGCACATGACATTAATCTCAGCACTTGGGAGGTAAGAGGCAGAAGGATTGCCGTGAGTTTGAGGCCACCCTGGGGTTGCATAGTAAATTCCAGGTTAGCCTGGGCTAGAATGAGACCCAGATCAAAATATGGGTATGTGATAACTTCAAGGCAACTAATGTTGGGCTCTAAAATGCCCAGGCGTGAGGCCTAGTGGAACTTCCTGAGCCTAGCTAAATTTTGGTGACCTGTCTCTGGACAGCTAGGACTCAGCAAGATGCCTAATGGCTTCTGGCCTGCCACCTCCGCGTGGCAATTGCAATTACCATTTCTTTCTTTCTTTCTTTCTTTCTTTTTTGGCAGAGAATAAATACTTTATTATTAACTGATTACAGTTGAGAGTCACAAACAAAAGGAGTCTATTAAGGCAGAGCTATATATGTATGTATGTATGTATGTATGCATGTATGTATGTATGTATGTATAGACAAATTCAAAGACTGTTTCTTTACATTTTCATGACCACTGCATTTTTCTTTTACACATCTAAGTAGTGTGCTTTCTATCCTTCTCAGTTAAAGAAACAGCTTGGCCAATGATTCTCGATCATACTTTGATGGTAACTTACAGGACCTCCAGTTGAGACGATGACTACTGTATCAAACACCACCTGATTGTTATCTCAATGGTACCCATGTGTGGGCACATTTGTGTTGGTGTGCAGAATCTGACAAATGGCCATTTTTTTGTTTTCCAGCAAAACACAGTATCTTTTAAAATGATTTTAACAGTCTTACCTAAAAATACATTTAGACTTCCAAACCAAACACCTGCCCAAATTACGCATCTTCTGTCCTTTCTGAAACCTTCCTGCACGGTTTATATAGTCTTTAGAACATGATCACATAGTTCTGTTACAGGCTTCTAAATTCTGAGATTTTCAAAATCCAAAGTTACTTCCTTATGCAAAACAATTCCACCAGTAATTCTACGCAGTGTAGAATCATATTTCTTCAGAATAGCTCCTTTTATAAAACCAGGCAGCCACCAAAAAAATAAACCTGGTGTCTCCAGGAAGCCCCTCCTTTCGCGGGAGATGCGGGCAACGGAGGGGACACTGACACTGGCTTCCATGTGATTCTGTCTAGTTCCACGTGAACATCTGATAGGACAGGCTTCTGGCCTGACTTTTTGGCAGACAGAGGCAAACCACTGCTCCCTCCTCCAGCCCCACCTCCACGGCTGCCACCACCAACGCCAGGGCCTCCGGGCGAGCCAGTCTTTTACTCAGCAAGATATTGAAGAAGTTTGCCAGGACCCCCTCACTCATAGCTCCAGCTTTCATGTTCGATCCAGCAGGAATGGGAGACACGCTAGCCACATTAGATGACACAGATCTGTTTGGTATTTGGGGAGAGCCTCCAGGGACTCTTGGGGATGCATCCACTGGCCTTCCAGCTGCAGTTGGTGGTTGCTTTGCTAATAGGGACTGTAACTTCATGAGAAACACTTGATCGTCTTCTGCCATAACTTCCTTTTCATGTACAAACTTTCGGACAGGTGGTTTAGTTATGATGTCTTCAAAAATTACCTTCTATTTTCAATGTTTGGAAATTTTTGT
Organism: Jaculus jaculus; assembly: GCF_020740685.1. Lineage (NCBI taxonomy): Eukaryota > Metazoa > Chordata > Mammalia > Rodentia > Dipodidae > Jaculus > Jaculus jaculus. The sequence goes on along the minus strand of NC_059109.1, from coordinate 121,192,847 downwards.
GCAATATTCCTATTTTTTTTTTATCATTATCCCATCCTGCTGGAATGAACACTGCATCCTTCTCCACAACCACAGCAGGTATCTTATAGGGGAACCCATAGAGCTTCTCAACGATGTATTTACATACTAAGTCTGTTTTTGTTCTCTTTTACTGACATGTAAATAAGCACTGCACCGTACTGTAAATAAAACTTCCGGATGTGGGACTGGATAAAATCAAAATGCTCATCTCTGAAGTCGTGCTTTCTCCAACACGCTAATGGCGTCATACTTTGTGCATACTACGAGCACCGGGACGCCCAGGTTATGTGTGAGGGTATCAGCACCCAGAGGGAGAACAACGCTGCCGTCCCTGTCCTCCTGGGCAGCAGTGTTTCTTCTCTGAGGAGAGGCTGGGAAGTCTTCTCCAGGCTCCACATACTCTTGGAAGTCTCCAATTAACTTCTGTTCCATCTCTTTCATCTCTGCAGGAGGGATTTTCAACTTGTCCACGTGTTCTCTCACAACACTGGCCCATTTCTGTAAAGAATCCAAACCAGTCCAAGGCTTTGACATGTCCACAACCAGCGGGACCAGAGTGTCCCTCAGAGAAATGGCGTCCAGTGAGAACTTGAGGAGCCCTTTGTGACACAGATCTGCTCTAAGAGCCACACATTACCTCTAGTTTGATCATCCCTGTCTTCGTCGTGCACGTTGAGTACAGATATTCTAGTCCTCTTCCTTTCTTGTACTCCTCTATTCCCTGAATTTTCCTTATTAAGCTTGTTTTTCCAGCTCCATCTTCCCCGAGCAGCAGCACGTTCTTCCCAGCCGGCAGCTTGGAGCGCGAGCGCGTGAACACCCTGCTGAGGATGCACGACCACAGATTCTGCCTGTCGTCGTCGTCAGCTGGGGTGCCGCCGGTGGAGAGGAGCCAAACGAGCCCACTCGCCCCATGGCCGCCATCTTGGTCGGGGATCAACACCCACTCCCAGGCAGGGCTTGAATGGGCACTGAGGCGATGCACGCATGCTGCTGCTGTGGCCACTGCTGCTGCTGCTGTGGCCACCGCTGCTGCTGCTGCTGCTGGTGGAAGTGGTGGCGGTAGTGGCAGGAACCCGGATTGCAATTGCCATTTCAATAGTTAAAGTTTACTATTGGCCCTTACCTCCCCCCACCCTCCACACCCATGCCCTAAAATCCCCGCCTTCATCCCCAACATGATATAGGCAACTGCTCAGAGTAATAGAGCGAGGTTCTTCTGCAAGTTCCTGCATTGAAGACTCCAGACTCAGTGTGGTTTTTCTCTGGTGCCCAGGAGAGGTTTGAGTCATCGGACGTTCATCACCCTCCTCAACCCCTAGGGAGGAACCAGCAGGCCTGGTTCTTCCCTCAGCACTACCTACCTGACCTGGAAGGAGCCCCCCACAACTAATGTAATTCTGAATCATTTAAAAATTTTAAAATAAGTAAGAAAAGCATATATTACACATAACTACCACATAAACAATTTATTTGATAAGCAAACCCCAGTTCTTATAAATCAATGAAAACTCAATCACTTGATCTATTATCATAAATTCTAATTAAAGAAATTTGTGCAACCTTCTTTTCAAAAGGAAAATTCTAGGGCTGGAGGGATTGATTCATGGTAAAGGCATTTGCCTGCAAAGCCAAAGGATCCCACGTAAGCCAGATGCACAAGGTGGTGTGTACATCTGGAGTTCATTTGCAGAGGCTAGAGGCTCTGATGTGCACATTGTCTCTCTCAAATAAATAAGCCATATTGAAAAAAGAAAATTCTGAAAGTATATTCATTTTCAAAATCAAATATGGAAACTTACTCATCCTCATCTCGAGGTCTCTTCAGTGGCTTTATATCCTCTTTAGAAGGAGCAAAATATCCATCATCTTCAGGTTCATCTTTAATTCGTGGTGGACTAATAAAACAAAAATGCTAGTTACTCTTACTGATTACTAGAGCACCTACATTATTTTAAATAATACAGAGTGGACCTATATCACCTTACCAAGAAGCGATTATGAGGATGACAATATTCGTATCATTTTCGACAAGCCCTTTTTTTCCCTGCTGCAACCTTGTCAAGTAGGTAAGTATTCTACTTAGTTTACAAATGAATAGGCATCAGGGTTCAGGCTTATTTACTTTACACACAGACTCTGCCTATTAGATAAGAGAAACATGATCCTGATTTCTGGCTAAGATGGCAGATTGGAAGCTGCCTCTGCATAGCGCAGTGAAGGACAGGAGTCAGGAAAAGACCAAACATGCTCAGCTGGGCGCAGTGCTCTCACCTTTAACCAGTACCATGGCACAGTAAAGAATGGGACTCATGGTGATGACTCTGAGGCCAGCATACATAATGAATTCCAGGCCAGCTTGGGCTACAGCAAGACCCTACCTCAAAAAAACCAAAAGAGAAAAGAAGAAACAACATTTTCTAGCCAGAAATGGTGGCTCAAGCCTGCATTCTCAGCACTTGAGAGACTGAGGCAGGAGGGTCAGGATTTCAAGGACAGCCTGAACTACAGAATACCCTATCTCAAAGAAATAAGAAAAAGGGAGGGAGGGAAGAAGGAAGAAATGGAGAGAGGAGATAGGCTTCTCTGTTTCAGGTTAACATTCTTTCCCACCATATCTTAGTGCCCTTTGCCAGCAAGAGAGAAAGAATGAACTCTATTACAAAGAAAGGGAAAGAATCATAAATTGAGAGAGGATGAGGCATCTGCAAAGCATATAGAAACAGAAGGGTGACTGGGCAAAAAGAAATAACCGGGACACAGATCCAACCACAGAACAGGGCACGAGGAAGACTCATCCAAGGAACTGTTTTCTCCTCTCTGAAGGGTAGTTAGGATTTATCCCACAAGAGTAGGCCTGTCACTAGGAAGATCTCCAACTCACATTAAGAGACAACCAAACCAACAGACAGACATATCATAGCACAGAGACCTAAGAAAAAGAAAGGCTACTTAACAGTACTCCTCAAAATGATCTAATGCCGGCTGGACGGTGTGTGTGGATGGGGGGGGGAGGGGGAGCATCGTACTTCAACCTGGCCCCAGCAGAAACCACAGAGGATTGGGGAAATGAGCAAGAATGCTGCTTTCTCGCTGAACCTGATATCAGCACAAGGGTGAAGGAGATGGACACTGAGGACATTTAACACCTACCAGAGCAGAGATCTAGAGGCTCCAAAGAGCCCAGCACAGAAGTAGACTTACAAGGCACCAAACCATGGTTCAGGGTATTCTGTGGAAGAGGCGGTGGAAAAATTGTCAGAGCCACAAGTTGGGACTGACTGCTGCCCCCACAATGTATGACCCACAATCCCCATGGGGTTGATCTACATCCCCCAAGGAGGGCCTCTTCAGAAAAGGGGCAGGAATGAGGGAAAGGAAAGTACCAACATGTTCTGTTTACATACTAAATTATGATCATTATCTAATAAAAAGAAATTTTAGAAAAATCTAATGCCTCAAATACTTAATAAAAAGACAATGAAATGGATAAAATAGGGGAGAACACAAACCTTTAAATTAAAAAGTAAAAAATATGGATGAGATACTCAGTAAGGAAATTAACATTTTGAGATTTTAAAAAACTAGAAATGTTGCAAATAAAAAGCTCCATTAGGGATTGGAGAGATGGCTTAGCAGTTAAGTGCTTGCCTGTGAAGAGTAAGGACCCCGGTTCGAGGCTTGACTCCCCAGGACACACATAAGTGAAATGCACAAGGTGGCACATGCATCTGGAGTTCATTTGCAGTGGCTGGAGGCCCTGATGCAACCTATTCTGTCTCTCTCTCTCCCTCTCTTTCTCTGTCACTCTCAGATGAATAAAAATAAAAACAAACAACAACAACAAAGCTCCATTAAAAAAACAAAAGAGGCCAGGCATGGTGGTGCATATCTTTAATTCTAGCACTCAGGGGGCAGAGGAAGGAGGATTGCTGTGAGTTCAAGGCCACCCTGAGACTACATAATGAATTCCAGGTCAGCCTGGGCTAGAGTGAGAACCTATTTTGAAAAAAAAAAAAGGTGGGGGTAGATAATAGGCATGGCCCACGCCTTTAATCATAGTACTTGGGAGGCAGAGATAGGAGGACTGCTGTGAGTTTGAGGTCACCCTGAGGCTACAGAGTAAATGCCAGGTCAGCCTGGGCTAGAGTAAAACCCTACCTCAGGAAAGAAAAAAAAAAGAACAGTGGGGTGGCACTGGAGAGATGGCTTAGTGGTAATGCCCTAGCCTGCAAATCCTAAGGACTCATGTTCCTTCTCTCTCTCCAGATCTCACATAAGCCAGATGCACAAAGGAGAGACAAGCACAAGGTCACATATGCCCACTAGGTGACACAAGCTTCTGAAGTTGGATAGCAATGGCTGAGGCCCTGGCACACCTATTCTCTCGCTCCAAAAAAAAAAAAAAAAAAGGCTGAATTCACTACCTATACATCATTAAACTAAGCACCAAGAGTGGAGAACAAGGCTGCAGAAATACTACATTCCAATACCACGAACAGTAACAGTGAATAGTATGACTACAACTTCCAGGAATTCAGGATATAATCTAGAGACCAAACCTAAGAATTTATGGAGCACAATAGGGAGTTGAATGACACAAACAATAAAAGTATCAAAAGTTATTTCCATAACACAATTTCTAAAACCCTGGGGAGGGGGATCCAAGCATAGGAGGCATTTAGAAACCCAAATTCATGTGACCAACAGAAGCTCACCATGACACATTATGGTAAAGATGTCAAAAGAATAAAACAAAGAAACAATATTAAAAGCTGTTGAGAGAAATGTCAACTCACATCAAAACAACTTACGAGGGCTGGAGAGATGGCACAGCTGTGAAGGCACTTGCCTGCACAGCCTAATGACCCAGGTTTAATTCCCCAGTACCCATGTAAAGCCAGATGCACAAAGTGGTATGTCTGGGGTTCATTTACAGCAGCTGGAGGCACTGGCACATTCATTCAGTCTGCCTCTCCACTCTCAGCTTAAAAATAAATAATGAAATATTAAAGGAAAAAAAGGAGGAGTGACAATAAGAGCTCTCAAGAGCAACCCTAAAAGCCAGGAAAGCACAGAAAGACATATATCAAGTTCTAAAAGTAAATAACGGAAAGATAAGATTGCTATAACCAACACAGTTATCGTTAAAATTGAGGGATAACAACATTTCAAGATGAGCACAAACTAAAGCATTCATGACCATCAAGCAGGCACTGGAGAGGATCTATTAAAGCAGTACCAAACATGGCAGAGGAGAAAGTCCTATTCAGGAGATGACAGGAAAGAAATAGCTCTCTCTCACAAAGAGCAGAGGAGAACTTCTCTAGCGCAAGACAGCACCCACCCAATACAAAAAGGGGACAAAGAACAGCAACCCAACTAACCAAAAAAACAACCAAAATCACAATGATTAGTAAACCACTCTTAATATTGCTAAATGCTGGGCTAGAGAGATGGCTTAGCAGTTAAGATGCTTGGCTATAAAGCCTAAGGACCCAGGTTTGATTCCCCAGGACCCACTGGAAGGCGAATGCATCTGGAGGTCGTTTGCAGTGGCTGGAAGCCCTGAAGCACCTGTTTCCCCCCCACACACCTTCCATCGGTCCCCCTCCCTACCTCTCTCTCTCTCAAATAAATAAATAATTTTTTAGAATGCTTAATGCCAATGACCTGAACTCTCCAATTCACATATGGACACTGTCTAGTTGGTTGGGTTACAAAGTAAGGTTTGTCAGTCTCCAAGAAACACACCTCACCGGGAAAAACACTCACAGAATGAGTAAAAGGACAAAAGTCAATATACCAAGCAAATAGTGACTGAAAACAAACTAGGTATTCTCATAACTAATATACACTTCCACCCAAAATGCAATCAAACCTGGGATTTCTGATTTCATAAAACAAACAACAATAGACACAAAGGAACTGATGCACTATTCAGAATGGCCAATATGTATAGAACCAGACTAAATGCAATTAAAAAAAGGAATGGAGAGATGGAGATATGACATAGTGGTTATGGTCCCTGCCAGAAAAGCCAAAGGTTCCAGGTTCGATTCCCCAGGACCCACGTAAGCCAGGTGCACAAGGTGGCGCATGTCAGGAGTTCATTGGTAGGGGCTGGAAGCCCTGGTGTGCCCATTCATTCTTTATTCATTCTCTGCTCCCCCTCTTAATAATTTTTTTTAAAAAAGAGGAATGGACAAAGCAAATATGTTGTATGTGCAATAAAGATACTGGTACATTACTTACACACACACACACACACACACACCCTCTCTCTCTCCCTCTCGCTCTCTCTTTAGTCAGTCATAAGGTTAGAATGAAAATCTCATTTACAGGAAAAAAAATGGAAACATGTGGGGGAAGAGGCCCATATGAGCAAGATATAATAATATTCATCACAACTAAATCCATTAGCCTTTATACTGACTATAGAAATGTAGGCTGGGCTGGAGAAATGTCTCAGTGGCTACAGTGCTTGCCCATGAAGCCTAAGACCCAGGTTCAATTCCCCAGTACCCTCACAAAGCCAAATATACAAAGTGGCACATGCATTCTGTCTCTCTTCTCTCTTTCTCTGTGCAAATAAATAAATATTTTAAAAAATTAAATTGAATATGGTGATAGAAGTTCACACACATAGAAGTGAGAGCTGGAGAGACAGTTCAGTAGTTAAGGTGCTTGCCTGCAAAGCCTAAGGACCCAGGTTTGTTTCCTCAGTACCCACATAAGCCAGATGCATGAATCTGGAGTTCATTTGCATGGCTGGAGGCCTTGGTGCACACACTCTCTCTGTGTTTATTCTCAATCTCTCTCTTTGCTTGTAAATAAATATAAATTTTTATTTGAGGGAGAGTCCCACCACCCCCTCCCAAAATAAAAAAAGAAAGAGAATGAGCAAGTGAAAGAGAAAGACTCTACTTTGACAACTAGATTAAACCAAAATCAAGAACAGACAAGTTAAAAAATAAAAAAGTCACAGAGAGCCAGGAGTTCAAGGCTACATTGAGACTACATAGTGAGTTTCAGGTCAGCCTGGGATAGAGTGAGACCTACCTCTAAAAAGCAAAAAAGTCACAGAGAACAGCAGTCAGTGTCCTTGGACTATCATTCTTAGTCTGGCACAAACTCTTTGGACCCTCACTACTGTTGTCAGTATGGAAGCAATCTCCCTAACAAAGGGTTAAGGTGTGAGGAACAAGTATGTTCAGAGTTTAGTACACACAACCTACTCATCCTCTCCCCAAAACCATACTGGATACCTTTGATCATGATAGAATAAGAGTGTTAAGTAGATTAGCCCTCCTCATTTTAGCATATTCCCAAATATCACTTCTACAACTGTTTTTTCTGCTGCCTCAACTACTGAGTAAACCCTAGGATACAGATGGTTTAACGTAACTACTACATCCCAGTGCTGTCATGGGTAGAAAGGGTTAACAGGTCTGAAAAAGAACTTCTCGAACAATTTACTAAACACAATCATTAACTTCACTGAAGCATCTGGATTCTATACAAAGACACTGGCATGCAAGCCATCTAGCAAAGTGAATCAGAGACCAAGGCCTCGGAGCAGGGCAGTTTCTAACCTTCTAACCCAGTCAGTCAGTAAATGAACCCTTGACTACCAACTAAACACACTAAGTCCAAAAAAATCTATTTATATCTTGGTTGAGGCACAAATATTAGGCAGTCTCTTGGAAGAGATTAGATCCTATGAGCCTCAGTCACTTTATCTAGGCAATCAGAATCTCTCCGGTAAGCTTGTAGCTGGAATACTTCCTAAATTTTATCCCTCTTCATCTTTAGACTAGTTACATACCATGCCTGCCGAGGGTGCTTGCTCCTCGTTCTTTACAGGACATCCAGGAAGTGGCCCAATTTCAGAAATTCTATCAAAAACTGAAAATTCAGTCTTAAGGAAGCAAATCTCAAAACTATTTGTCTTAGACAATAAGGCCAACACGTCCAGCAGTTTCTAACAAATCCACTGTTTTTTTTAATCTAAAGGGGGCTTATTTGAAGAAATTGAGGCAGATGAGGGAAACAACAGACTGAGTACAGAAAAAGAAGCCAACAGAGAATATACATCTTCTATTCTAGAAAATAAATCATGTATTTCTACTTAAATATAGACTCATTCCTAAAGTTAAGTCAAATATAGCTCTCTATGAAAGCCTCACATTACTACTATGGAGGAACATTTTTTTGCAGATGCACAAGGTGGCACATGCATCTGGAGTTCATTTGCAGTGGCTGGTGGCCCTGGTTCGCCCATTCTGTTTCTCTCTCTCTGCCACTCTCAAATTAATTAAAAAAAATTTTTTTAGAAAAATGCATTTTGAAAATACTGTGAAATCAGTGACAAGGTTAGGTTGTGAATACACTAAAAACTCCTAAGTTACACATTTTAAGAAAGGCCAATTTCATGGTATGCATAGATCTCAACTTTAAAACAAAAAGAAAGAAAATCGGTCACCTTCTTTTGCGGGGGAGGGGGTTCAAGGTAGGGTCTCACTGTAGGTCAGGCTGACCTGAAAAATGCACTATGTAGTCTCAGGGTAGCCTCGAACTCACAGTGATCATCCTACATCTGCCTCCCCAGCCTCGGTCTAAAGGCGTGCACCGCCACACCCAGCTTAACCTTCTCCTTTCAAATAAATTTCTGGAACATGTGCATGTCAGTTTCAGTAGTATTTTAGGTGAAGTCCTGTTACTGTTGATATCCTTAGTACCATCACCATAGCTAGGTCAATGTGTTTTGGGCAAGCACCATCAAAGGCACAGTGAACCTAAGCCAGCTAAGCTGATGAAGTAGAAGTAGCTTACCTAGAGAAGCCATTTTCCTTGTCCTTCTTAACTTTTGCATCCCCAGAGGCTCTGATCTGAAAAGCAAACAATAATAGTACATTAGCACTTTGTATAGCACTGAGTATGAGGAAAGGTCTCTTGATCCTATACTAAGTCTTGTTAGCAAAGCTGAATAGATGAGGTAAAGATGTTGGTTGACATTGCTTCAGGACCAGTTTTTGACTGTTCTCGGTAAAATTGTCCAATTGATTGAGAAAGGTGTTTGTTTCTTCAAAACAGTATTTTTATCATTAATAATTCATTTCATTTCACAGTGAAGATATTCACCGCAGTGCTGAGAAGTAATACCCCAAACAAAGCAAATCAAAAGAAACTATTTCCTGCCTGTGTGGACCTCCTGTGTTTATGATTAAGCCTCATACTTAATCCTCAGCTGATAGAGCCTTTGGGAGGTGGAGTCTTGCTGGAAGGTGTGTGTCCCTGGGGGTAAGCCTTGAGGTGTATCAGTCCAGGCCAACTTGATGTTCACAGCTCAGTCATGCTGCTTCCTCCCTGCTGATGGGACAAGATATACATGGCTGTGTGCCTGTGCCATGCTTTGCCTGCCATGATGAAACATACCCTCAAAATTATAAGCTGGGAATAAACCCTCTCCTTAAGTGGCTTCTGGTCAGTGTTTTGTCCCAACAATGAAAAGTGAACTGCTACACTGCCTTCTCTTAAGAAAATTATATCCACTTTCCTCTTCTCCTCCTCTTCCAACTTTCCATGTTTTTAGGCTTATCAGAAACAAGGTCTTTCAAAAATTTTAACACATACATGCCAAGGGATCCACACATACAAAGATACAGAGTATCTCTTGAAGATACAAAACACAATCATCAGAAGTACAGTGGCAACTTTCAGGGAAGGATGGGAGATGGGAAATGAGGGGTAAAAAGGAAGATGTCTTCTTACCATATTCCCTGTTCTAGCTGAATTTACCAATTACCAACATTACTGTTCTTCACTCAGAAAGAATCTGCCAACTGTGCTTCATCCCCAGCATCTTCGATTTGTCAAAAAGGCTAATAAAGCCCTTTGGTCTATCTTCCAAATACATGATCTTTCTTCCCTAATATGAAAAACTGACATTTCTAGAAACCCTATATTGTCAATTTATCTATTGTAGAAACAGAAGGCTGCGCAGTAAATCCAGGCCCACCTATTGAATAGTCTTTTGACAGCAACCTTTCTACTTCAAGTCTACAGGTGTGCAACAAAGGTACTGTCATTACCTGCATCTACAAGTAAGTAAAGTACAAGTACATCTGCTCTCCTTTATTTCCCTACTGGAAGGTTCTGTACCTTGTCCTCCTTTCGTTTTTCCTTGTCTCTGTCTTTATGTTTGTCTTTATGTTTTTCTGAGCTTCCATCTTTGTGTTTGGTCTTTTCTTTTTCTTTGTGTTTCTTTTCAGAATCTTTATGTTCACTGTGAAAAACAAGACAAAAGGTTAGCCTAGATTATGGAAAAGATCAACTCACTAAACATCCTAATGTAACATGAAAAATGAAAACTTAAAATGCTTAAGAGAGCCCTGACAGATGGTTAAGGTCTGCCAGCTATATCATATTTCTTCTTCTTTTTTTAATTATCACTATATTATTATTGACAAAGGGTCTTGCTATGTAGCCTAGGCTGGCTTTGAACTCTACCTCAGATTCTTTTTTTTTTCCCCCCGATGTAGGGTCTTACTCTGGTCCAGGGTGACCTGGAAATAACTCTGTAGTCTCAGAGTGGCCTTGAACTCATGGCAATTCTCCGACTTCTGCCTCCCAAGCGCTGGGATTAAAGGCATGCACCACCACACCTGGCTCAGACTCTTGAATACTTGGATTATAGACATGTACTGGCTCAGATTTTTCATTATCTTATTTGTTATTATTTTTGCAAAAAACAGAGGAACCAAAGCAAATCCCCAGGAATCTAAAATGCTTTTTAAAAGTGACAGACAGGGCTGGAGAGATGGCTTAGTGGTTAAGCGCTTGCCTGTGAAGCCTAAGGACCCTGGTTCAAGGTTCGATTCCCCAGGACCCATGTTAGCCAGATGCACACGGGGGCACATGCATCTGGAGTTCATTTGCAGTGGCTGGAGGTTCTGGCACACCCATTCTCTCTCTCTATCTGCCTCTTTCTCTCTCTGTTACTCTCAAATAAATAAAAAAAAAAAAATGAAAGTGACAGACATACAGAAAGCTTGGTGTTAAATGTTTTGTTTTTGGAAGTAGATCTCATTTGAACCCGGGTTGGCCTCTCACTCTGGAGTCCAAGCTAACCTAAAACTCAGTGATCCTCCTACCTCAGCCTCCCAAGGGCTCTTATTGCCGTTGTGCACCATCATGCTCAACTTCTATGCCTTTTTAAAAAAAATCTTTTATTTATTTATTGGAGGAGGGGAGAGGGGGGAGAATGGGTGGCCAAGGCTTCCAGCCACTGTAAACAAACCCCAGAAACATGCGCCCCCTTGTACATCTGACTAACATGGGTCCTCTGGCTTTGCAGGCAAGCACCTTAACCACTAAGACATCCCTCCACCCCTTCTATGACTTTTAATAACAAATACAATGAAAGTTTCATCTTGAATACAAAAGTTTGACTTGAGGAGGTTAAATCCAGTTCACCCAAAATGTACTTAGTGATTCTGTATCAGATTCATGAGATATATATCACTGACTTACATAGTCAGTCCCCAGCTTTGTGAAATGAACAGCCCAAGACACTGAATGTTTCCTTCTAGTTTCATGCCTAGCCTTTTCCTCACAGTAAGACATATCTGAAAGCAAGAACAAGTTTTCTGCTATTTCTAAGCCCTGCTTTACTAATTCCAGGTCAGCCTGGGTTAAAGCAAGACTGTACCTCAAAAAAAACAAAACGAGTCGAGCATGGTGTCACACACCTTTAATCCCAGCACTCAGGCACAAAATAGCCTGGATATCCATGACCTCACAGTGCCTAACACTACCTGCACAAGACCATCATAGCAGGAGGAAAAGATCATGACATCAAAATGAAAGAGACTTATTAAGAGGAGGAGGGGATGTGATAGAAAGTGGAACTGCAAAGGAGAAAGTGGGGGGGGGGTGGGAATACCATAGGATATTGTTTACAATTATGGGAGTTGGCAATAAAAAAATTAAATTAAAAAAAAGAATATGGGTCAGGAAAACACCTGCTATCACACACTTCTCAGTACACACAAGCTGCCACAGCTTGAAAACAGTATCTGAGTTTTAAATGCGCAGAAACTAAGATGTCTAGCCAGACTAGAAGGAAGACTAGCAGAAACAAAGCTACAGGTTTATGAAAGATGCAGGTACTAGTACAGAGAGGAGCAGAGTGTGCTCATGGCACATGGTGACCAAGTTTCTCCACTATGTTGTTTGTTCTTAGCATTAGAACAATGTTGTACTCAATGAATTCTCATGTTTTCTAATAAAGTGCAATGTTTTGTCAAAAAAATTATAATTTAACACCAGGAAAGGTGGCTCACACCTATAAGCCCAGTATTACAGAACAGAGGCTGAATTAGGAGGATCGCTGTGAGCTCAAGGATGGCCTGCACTACAGAGTGAGCTCTAGGTCGGCCTGAGCTAGACTGAGAAGCTTCCTTTAAAAAGAAGAAAAGGGGGGCTGGAGAGATGGCTTAGCAGTTGAGGCGCTTTTCAGAGAAGCCTAATGACCCAGTTTCAATTCCCCAGAACCCGTTAAGTCAGATGCACATGGCAGCACATGTGTTTTAAGTTCATTTGCAGTGTCTAGAGACCTTGACATGCCATTCTCTCCCTCCCCCTCTCTTTCTCTCATAAATATTTGAAGGAAGGGAGGGAGGGAGGAAGGGAAGAAGGGAGGGAGGGAGGGAGGGAAGATAGATAGGTAAGGGAGAGCTCCCAATTACACTAACACTCATCGGCTCTTACTAATTTCTCTAGGTTGCAAAATCAGAACAGATTCTTTAGGAATTTACACAATAAAATCATAACCACACAGTTTTGATATCCCCAGCCATTTGCACTTACTGTTCCATTATAAAAGCACTATAAGTTTTGGAAGCCTCAACTATAAAAACTAATATATTTCTTATCATAAAGTAAAATTCTAGTAGCAATTATGTTCATCGTATTGCTGGGCATATATATCTATCCCCCAGGAAAGGCAAGGAGCTACTCTAACAATAATCATTGCAACTTGGTGTTTCATACATCCATTATTTCAATTCCTTCTCCTAACAGCCTGTGAGGTAGGCTTTGTTACTGCTTTACAGTAAATGACATATTGAAGGGAGACTGGTGTTGAGAAGGATGTGTGGCAAGTCTACAATTTGATATATCAGGGTCCTAACTTTATACCTCAATCAATAGAAATTTTCTAGAATACAACTCTTGAAAGGTACTTTGTGAATGCATCCAGTGAGAATATAAATGTCTATTCCAGGCATCTAGGTGCAGGAATGCTTCAGGCTATATATGCACCTCCCTACCCCAATCTCTCTCTCCCTCTCTCTCGCTCTCCCCCCCCCCCCTGTAAGCAGACAGAGAGAGAAGAGATAAGACAGAGCAAGAGAGAAAAGAGAATGAACATACCAGGGCCTCCCAGATACTAAAAACAAACTCTTTACATGCTTTACATGGGTACCAGGGAACTGAACCCAGGTCCCCCGGTTTCGCAGACAAGCACCCAAACCTCCGAACCATCTCTCAAGCCCCACTGTCTTTTTTAATTTAAGAACTCTTAAAACGTGAGTGTGGGGCTGGAGGGATGGCTTAGCAGTTAAGCACTTGCCTGTGAAGCCTAAGGACCCTGGTTCCAGGCTCAATTCCCCAGGACCCACGTTGGCTAGATGTACAAGGGGGTGCATGAGTCTGGAGTTCATTTGCAGTGGCTGGAGGCCCTGGCGCGCCCATTCTCTCTCTTTCTCTGCCTCTTTGTCTGTTACTTTCAAATAAATAAATAAAAATAAAAAAATTTTTAAAAAATCATGAGTGTGCCTCAATGGGAAATGGCTTCTAGCAATCAGGGCATAGATGCCTATGAGTTAAACACACATTCCTCAGGTCTTTATCTTTGCTCTTCATTATGACACCAAACAGAACAAAAGGAATTAACAAATAAAAATGCAACAAGACAAAACACAGGCTACTATTAAAAAAAAAAGCCAAAAACCTCAAAAATTCAACTGAAAAATAAATAAATAACTGAAATGATTACTGCCCCTTTGCCTGCTAACCATAAGGAAAACTATTCAGGAAATTTAAAGATTATGCTAGAAAGTAGACACACTTTCACAGGTCATAATTAGTCATAAAGACCAGAATGGAATAAAATATCAACCTCGTTTTTTCCAAAAGAGCTCTCCTCTCTCAATTCGTTAGAAAAATCAGAACAGCCAGGCGTGGTGGCTCACAGCACTTGGGAAGCAGAGGTAGAAAGAAGGACCACCATGAGTTCAAGGCCATATTGAGACTATATAGTGAGTTCCAGGTCAGCCTGGGCTAGAGCGAGACACTACCTTAAAAAAACCAGAAAAGAAAAAAAAAAATCAGATTCATTTATACTTAAGGATAGTAGTGGTACAAAACATTTCTATTGGCAACTGATATAAAGTTCAGCTTATGGCCAGGCATTATGGTACATGCCTATAATCCCAGCACTAGGGAGGCAGAGGTAGGAGGATCGCCATGAGTTTGCGAATTCTAAAAGAAAGGGAGGGAGGGAAAGAGAGGAAAAAAAGAAAAGAAAAAGAAAGAAAGATAGCTCAGTTTGTGGAGCCCTATTAGGACTCTGAACAGTTACTTGTCATGTTCTATTCTTATTTCTATCCCCGAAAAACAGAAAACTAAAGGACTTGGAGCTGACGACCTCATCTAATACAAGAGGAGTGCTAGCAAACAGCAGAGTGCCAGTGTTTCCTGAATCTATCTGAAGAGATGGTAAATGCACTGGGGAACAAAGTGATGTCAAACAGAAGTGCCTCCAAAACTGTCACAGAACGAGAAGTTGTGCAGTGACACCAATGTGGGTAGGCTGAGCTGACTCACTATTTGAGATTTTCTAAAATGTCAGTCTTTTCCAAAGGGCTTAAAACTAATTCAACTTTCACAGTGGGTTAAAGAGCAAGCAGCACCACTGGTAGTGAGATGATGGAACTTCCAGCCAATGCAGAAGAGAAATTCATGTGCTGACTCCCTAATTTAGATATATCCTTATACTTCCCACACAAGGCCAAAAGACAAAGACTAAGAAAAAGAAAAAAATAAAAAATAAAACATAAGCCTTTATTAGGGAGTTTGGCCACTAATGCCTACCAACTCCTCAAGGTAGTAGATCCTAGGTCACAGGGCATCCTTGTGAGTAGTGTGGGCTCCCAAGTTACAGAAAAAGCGAAATTAATGGCTCTTTCAAGGAAAGCAAACAGAAAAGGGTTTTCCTGTGTATCTGGCTTTACATGGGTACCAGGAAACTGAACCCAGGTCCCCAGGTTTCGCAGGCAAGCACCCAAACCTCCGAACCATCTCCCAAGCTCCACTGTCTTTTTTAAAAAACTTTTCTTTTTTAAATCCCAGGCTACAGAGATGACTTACCTGCTAAGGCACTTGCCAGCAAAAGTAAAGGACCCAGGTTCCATTCCTCAGAACCCACGTAAAACCAGATGCAAAAAGGTGGTGAATACATCTGGGGTTCGTTTGCGCTGGCTAGTGGCCCTGGTGTGCCCATTCTCTCTCCCTCCCTCTTTCTTGCATATAAATAAGTATTTAAAAAAATAAAAAATTTAAATAATCCAGATAACTTCCAAGTTGTCTCTGGAAAAGAGTGCAACGGCCAGTTTCTAAAGGCTCTAAGAAATTAAGATTACTTACTATACATCATCAGGGTTTATACAAAACCATGAGGACTCAGCTGGTTTATATTGTCCCCGTACCTGGCACGTATACATAGCCTTCCCCCTCATACAGCATATCTGTGATAAAGGTTAACCTAAAAATTAGATAAAATAATAATTTACTGTAGATCTCAGAACCCACGTTTTTTTTTTTCCTTTTCCTTATTGAGAACTTCTATTTTTCACTTAAGAAACACTTTGCTCTAGCATGTACCAATTTGCAGTATCACTCTAAGGCCATTAAGTAAATGAAGAGTTAACTAAAGGAAAGCACTTCAGTGGGATAAGGCTGGGCAGAAGGGACAAGAGGGTTACTTGATGGGAATACAACCAAATTACAGTATGTTTATATATTAAAGTTCCCAATAAAAAATTTTAATCTCTAAATTAAATGTTATCTATTAACTACGAATACCAAAACTGACAGCTCCAATTTATCTACATGATATTCCAGTAGGTTCTGTGATAATCACCATAATTATCTTAATTATTTATTATGTTATACTTTCCGATGAGCTACCATGAACACAAACAATTATGAAAGCTTGCCAAGGCACATATTGTTATCGACAGTCGACTAAACTGGCAAAGAAACAAGACACAGAAGATGCCTGGATTAATGATGAATGGCACAGCCTGGCCTGCTACCTTCCATTTTTGAGTGATTCTCATTATATCACACTCCTAGGTCTAATAGGAGTTCTTGGGGCTCCTCATTTCTAAACTGCCTAGTATTTTCTATCTCTGTGGAATATCCATGTTTCCTCAGACAGGCTGATACAGAAATGAAGGGTTTGGACCACTCACCCAAAGCAGGCAAACATCCTTCTGTTTGACTACTTGAAATTCAAAATTCTATTTCTTATTCAAGTGTATTTTCTTAAAATCCTACATTTTCTCCATTAAGATAGGGTTTGGAACTACACAAGGGCAGCAGAAGCCAAAGCATCTGGACTCTCAGCATCTCCCACCCTGGCAGTGAGCACCAATGCCAATGTGGCTGGAAACAAACTTCCCTCGACTATTATTTCATAGGAGCAATCTGTCTTCCCTAACGTTACATAGATTTTTCAGTCCAGCTGAGTGCCATGTATTGAACTGGCAAGAGATACACAGTCAAAAGCAGAAGGAATTTTTGTCACGTGTGACAGTCTCAATCTTAAGTGGATCTAGTGTCTGACACTACTTACGTAAGATGATCGTAATATGAGGAAAAGATTATGATAGTAAAATAAAAGAGAGACTGAGAGGGGAAAGGGGTATGATGGAAAGGAGAGTTACAAAGGGCAAGGAGGGAGGGAATTACCCTGGCTTACTGTCTATAATTATGGAAGTTATCAATAAAAAAATATAAAAAACTCTTAAGAGAGATGATCTAGTACTAAAGATAATTTATGACTAAGAATGTAATTCTCTGAGGTAAAATATGTGCTAAGAGTCAAACTCGTCAATTTCTTGGTATCTAGAAGTATCCTTTTCTTTGAGAAAATTTTACACATTCTTTGAACCTGAAGTATAAAATACTATTTCTAGTAGGAACAGTGTCAAAAAATATTACTGTAAGCAATTAATTTTTATCTTGCTGGCATGAGCTCATCCTGTGATGTTACCAGCAAAACACAGAGATAGCCAGGCATGGTAGCTTTAATCACAACACTCAGGAAGCAGAAGCAGGAGGATCACAGTGAGTTCGAAGCCACCCGGAGACAACATAGTACATTCCAGGTCAGCCTGAGCTTCAGCCAGACCCTACTTCAAAAACAATAACAAAACAAAACAAACAACAACAACAAAAAAATACCATACAGTTATTTAGATGGGCTTTTCTTTTCCTAAGGTCCAAATTCAATGTGATTAATGCTTTTAATGCCAAAAGTTTTAGATTTGGGTTTGAAAGAAAAAGACAGGGCTAGAGAGATGGCTTAGCCATTAAGGAATTTGCTTGCAAAGCCTAAGGACCCAGGTTCAATTCCTCAGGACCCACATAAACCAGATGCATAAGATGGTTCATGCATCTGTACTTCACTTGCAGTGGCTGGAGGCCCTGATATGCCCATTTTTTCTCTCTACCTGTCCCTTTCTCTCCCTCAAAAAATAAATATAGGGCTGGAGAGATGGCTTAATGGTTAAGTGCTTGCCTGTGAAGCCTAAGGACTCTGGTTCGAGGCTCGATTCCCCAGGACCCACGTTAGCCAGATACACAAGGGGGCGCACGCATCTGGAGTTTGTTTGCAGTGGCTGGAGGTCCTAGTGTGCCCATTCTCTTTCTCTCTGCCTCTTCCTCTCTCTGTCACTCTCAAATAAATAAGTAAAAATAAACAAAAAAAATTTTAAAATATAATAAAAATTTTCATTTTAAAACTTAAGGAGGTCCCTCTTCTTCCCCAGCACTCTGTGGCCTCTGGCTGGAGGCATGTCAGTTTGGTTCTCCCTATCCTGCCTGGCCAGGTAAGGGAAAATGGCATTTCTTGACCTGTGTACTTTTCTTCTTCCTTTTATCTACCTTATGCTCTTGTGGTAACTTCTCACTTTACTCACATACAAGATTTTCCTCTAATCCTTGAGTCTACTAATGTGTATTTCCTTCACACCCTAGACATGGGTATCTCACCTAAACTCTGGGACTGCTACCTGTATAGTTTCTCTAAACTCATGGGTGTAACTTTTTTTTTTAAGCCAATTCTCATCTGAATTTCCTCATCTCTATTTTGGTAACCTCTTCTCCCAGGATCTCTTCCTTTTGCCCCATGACCTCGCCTGAGCATTCATGTGAATCTGTCCCTCCTTCTCAGCTTGGCTAGGAAGGGGAGAATACTGACCTGGGCTTGGGTGGTTTTCTTCTTGCCTTCTATCTGTGTCATGCTTTGGGGGTACCCTCTCACTTAAGTTCTATGTTCTCTGAGCCCTTTCACCATTTCTTAATCCTCTCTGGTCTGTTACTTGAAGGACTTCTCTGTTAATCCGACACACGCGCACGTGTGTGTGTGTGTGTGTGTGTGTGTGTGTGTGTGTAATGCCCCCAAGCCTTTCCCTAGATACCAACTTCTTTCACAAATTATGTCTTCTCCCTAAACAAACTCAACAATCCACTAAAAAATATTGAGGCATGCTGGGGAGATGGCTCAGTGGTTAAAGGTGCTTGCTTACAAAACCTGCTTGCCTGGGTTTGATTTCCCAGTACCCACAGAAAGCCAAATACATGAAGTAGTAAATGGGTTTAGAGCTCATTTGCAGTGGCAAGATGCCATGATGCACCCATACTTATGCAACACCCCTCCATCTCTCCTCACAATAAATAAATAAAATATTTTAAAAATAAGACAAGGGTGGCACACACCTTTAATCCCAGCACTTGGAAGCAAGAGTGCAGTAGGATTGCTAAGAGTTCAAGGCCACCCTGAGACCACTAGGTCAGCCTGGGCTAGAGTGAGATCCTACTTCGAACAACAAGAACAACAAAAAAGACACGAATCCTAAGAGACTGCTTCACCTACAAAGGGGAGGCATGCTTGTATTTGAACAACAGTTTGGCTATACAACTTCCTTTCCTAACAGGGTAATTATTTAAGGTTGTTTATTGTTTTTCCAAGAAGTAATATATTCGAGGGTGCAGGAAGTCGGGTCTCAAAATGGGCTACCACATTGCCCTTTGCACTCAGGCTCTGGTTACACACAGAGAAAAACAAGGTGAAGTGATCTTTAATTTTTGCTCCCTTGTTTGGCACTTCAAGTGAAGACAATTAAAAGGAAACCATATGCATGTGTTGTCTCTTGGGGGTTCTAGGTCCACAGACTGTTATCACATGTTATCACATAGTCACATGACTCCTGGGCTTGGGCCCAAATGCAACCTGATGACAAATGCTAAGGCTAATATCTAGCAATGAACAGCTGGGCGTGTGCTAGCACGCCTTTAATCCCAGCACTTAGGAGAGAGGTAGGAGGATCATGTATCTCATATAGTTTGCAATATATATATACACACACATATGTATATGTATTACCACAAACACACAAAATAATATTTGAAAAACTAGGAGTGGCAGTTTGAATGTATGACTCCCAAAAGACTCAGGTGTTTTATGAATTTCAGGACAGCCTGCACTATTTTGAGAACCTACTTCAAAAAACAGTAATAGGGCAGCAGAGATTACTTAGTAGTAATGTGATTGTCTGTCAAGCCAAAGGAACCAGGTTCAATTCCCCAGGACCCACGTTAAATCAGATGGACATGGTAGTACATGTGTCTGGAATTCCTCTGCAATGGCTGAAGGCCCTGGCATATCTATCCATCCTATCCCCCATAAATAAATAAATAAATAAGCAAGCAAGCAATACTAAAATGGAAAAGCATAGATGAACAAAAGCCAAGTAAAGACAGTTCTAAGGGCTAGTCTAATCCCAAAATATAATTCATCTTGGCTTGTTTCATGCTCATTTAACAGTGTATTCTGAAACTGGTACTGGATGAAATAATTTTATAAATGTCAATTAGATCAGGTTGGATGGTGCTGGGATTTATTTATTTATTTGATTCTTTAGACCAGGCAGACCTGGAATTCACTGTAGTATCAGAGTGGCCTCAAACTCACGATGATTCTCCTACCTCTGTCTGCCAAGAGCTGAGATTAGAGGTGTCCGCTGTCACACCTGGCTTATTTAGTGGATTCTTTTGAGGCAGTGCCTCACTATGTAGCCTCCAGCTAGCCTCAGACTCATAGCAATCCTCCTGCATCAGCCTCCTAGAATGCTGAGATTACAAGCATGAGTCATCATGCCTAACTACAGGCTGATGTTGCTTGGACCACCCATATCCTTAATGACCTTCTACTGACAATTATTAAGAAGAAATAAAAAGCTTTGCCTGTGATTATGAATGCCTGGTTTTCTTGTTCTTTAGATTTTGCTTTTTGTATTTAGAGATTCTCATATTAGCAGATATGATATGCCTAACTGTATGCCACTTTTATAATTATGAAATGTGTTTCTTTGTCAACATCACTATCTTCTGCTCTCTGATCTACTGTGGTAGAGAATAATGAGGTGGGCAACTATAAACTGGATTAGAAAAGATGTGAACAAAAACTGCATTAAACTGATGAGATTAAAAGCAGAAAAAGTAAATTAACTGACTAAGTGTTAAGAAACAACCACAAGAATGGTCACTAGAGAATGATAAGAAACGTTATCTATTAAAGTAGGTTTTTCTACTTTAACTTGTCTACAATAATAAGACATGCTAACGAAGTAATTCTACCATATAGTTTAAAAGGTAAGTATAGCTTTAAAATATAGAATAAAAATCAGGTCAAATCATTTCTTCCCAAGATCAGTTTTGTGCATGCTTGACTCAACAGTGTCATATGTTACAATGGCTCTCTGCCTTAATTGTAAAGTACATGCAGAACAACTCACTATGCTTGCTTTATACATCTTGACTTAAGCAATGGCATCCCAAATGAGGAATACTCCAGCAATACAGTCTGCTTTCTCTACAACCCATGCTATTGCTCTTACCTCTATTTAGTCTCTATTCCACAGAGTCAAACAGTGGCAACCTAGGGCTAGATGGTGAGGCACTTATAATTCAGTTCTTACCTGTTGCTGTGCTTGGACTTTTCCCGGTCCTTCTCTTTGTCCTTCTTGTGCTCTTTATGCCGGTGTTCTCTGTCTTTGTGTTTATCTTTGTGTTTATGAGAATCTGCAAACACAAGACACGAGTCAGTTGGGAGGTTGCATGAGCTATCTTCTGCCTACTTAACTCAACAAGCAACAGAGGACTCAATGGCAAGATAGCCAGAGAGCACAGGACACTGCAAGCAAATATTACAGAAGGGCACCCATCACCATTTCCCAGCAGTTGGGCATTCTTCTCCCTGTGACTCTTACTATTAGCCAAACAGACAAGTTATAAAAGGGAGAACTGATTCTAAAGATCAGGTAGCTCTCTATAATTTCTTTAAAAACCAAATTGCACATGATTTTATTTTATTTTATTTTTTATGACAGAGAGAAACAGAGATAACTAACACACCAGGGCCTCCAGCCACTACACTCAAACTATAGATGTGTGTGCCACCTTGGGCACACATGTGACCTTGCGCAGTTGCATAACTTTGTCTAGCTTATGAGGGACCTGGAGAGTCGAACATGGGTACTTAGGCTTCTCAGGCAAGGTTGCCTTAACTACTAAACCATTGCTCCAGTCCTTACAAATGAACTTTAACGAGTAAAGTATCTGTTTAAACTATATGCATCACATGGGTATAATCCTCATCACAAACAAGATTTAGAATAATTCCACCATCCCTTTTTCATCATTCCCAGTCAATCCTCATCCTCTATCCTCAGTCCATAGACACTACTGATCTGATCAGTACGAATTAGATTTCTAGAGGTTCATAATTAGATTTCATATTAAAGAAATAGTGAAGGATTTATTCTTTTGAATTTACTTAACTTAGTATGTTTCTGACAATTATTTATAGTGCTGGATGTATATTGCTAGTTCCTTTTTGTTTGTTGGTTAATGCTGGGGATCAGACCCAGGGCCATCTGAATGCCAACCAAGTACGTTAGACCACTGACCAAGTGGCATTTCATTATATGGACATACTACAACTTGCTCACTATCCTGTTAATGGACATTGAGTTCCAGGTGCTAGTTACTCTGAGTAAATCTATTATGAACAGACATATGCAAATTTTTGTGTACTTTAATATATACTGCCATATAATTGTACATGTAGTTGCCAGATCATATTAAAAAGTATATGTTCAAGGACTGGATGGCATATAAATATCTAAAAACACTGTTCTACATCCTTAGTCATCAGAAAATGCAAATTAAAACTACTTTGAGATTCTATCTTACTCCTGTCAGAATTGCTATTATCAAGAAAATAAATGATAATAAACGTTGGCAAGGTTGTGGAAAAAGAGAAACCCTTCTATACTTTTGGTGGGAATGTAATCTGGCATAGCAATTATGGGAATCAGTATGAACGTTTCTGAGGCAGCTAAAAATAGTATACCATATTACCTAACTATACCACTCCTAGGTATAAATCCCCAAGGACTCTTCTCACTACCTTCAACCCTATTCACGGTAGCTAGGAAATGGAACCAGCCTAAATGTCTCTCAACTGAGAATGGATAATAAAGATGTGGTACATTTATATAATGGAATTCTATCCAGTGTTAAAGAAAAATGAAATTTGCAGGGAAATGGATGGATCTGGAAAGAATTATACCAAGTGAGGTAATTCAGGCCTAGAAAACCAAATGTCGTATGTCCTCTCTCATATGTGAATCTTAGTTCCAAAGTTCAAACTTAAGTATGAGTTGGAGTAAAAATAGGTAGAAGAGGCTAGTAAACTAGGAAAGGGACATGAGGGAGGGAGAAGGAAGGACTTAAGGAGATGGTATTTTATATATGTAAGCAGATGAACAGATTACTGCTGGTGGGGGGGATGGTTAATCAAAATTCAGGATATTTTGAATAAGGCACGTAATAACCCACTTTTTTGGATAATGGTATACCCAGAAGCCATAGACTGTTACTAGAAAAATTTCAGTGCCAGGGATGGGATACCTTCCAGTGAGTTATTGGACAGAGAGGTCCCTGATGTCCTCAAAACATTACAGGCTACTGCCAAAGCTCTTGGTTTCCCACTGGAAATAGATGAGAACATCCTATTGGTGAAGACTCCAAATGCCTGGGCTGCAAGGTCACTGAGGAATCAAATGGGCTGAGCTGAAAACCTCTTCCCTGTAGACCCACTGTAAAAAGCTGTACTGCATGTAGCCCTATGGGAGACAGAAGCCATCAGTGGTGAAAAACAGTGGACAATGCAAGCCTCAAATTTGGTCAGCAAGGCCAAATGAGCCAACAAGTGCAATAGTGTCATGTCTGCTATGGGTGAAATCAACTGCACTCTAATTAGACTACAGGCCAGTTCTATGGGAGGGAATATATGCTTGGTACTGAAAACAAAAGCCTACAGTGGGGGTGGTCATGAGCCTTAGAAGTGAAACACCTGCTCCTGTCTGGCATATATTATGCCCACCAAACTTCCCTGTAGGCACTTCTTAATGTTCATACCCATATATTCATGTTACTCTCACTTTTGGTTAGAGAGAAGCTTCTCTTTTCAGATGGTGGTAACCACTGAGAAGAACCAAAAAGAACCATAGTGCTGAGAAGAAGTGACAGAGGAGTGCTCAGCATTACAATATCTTTATCACACCTTCCAAGGCTCAGGGTCCATTGCAGAAGAGGTGGCAGAAAAAATGTAAGAGCCAAAGGAAGGGTAGGACTGCTTACAATGCAATCATCCAGATAGAAATTGGCCTCGATGTACATGAACTAGCAGTGCCTAGTACTACCTTCACAAGACTCTCATAATAGGAGGAAACAATGATGACATCAAAATAAGAAACTAATGGAGAAAAGGAGGAGATATAATGCAGTGTGGATTTGTGAATATGAAAGTGGGGGGGGAGGGATGCTCATGGTTTATTGTATGTAAGTATGGAAGCTGTCAATAACAAGTTTAAAAAATATTTTTTTAAGTATACATTCAATCCATAAGTGGCACACACCTTTAATTGAAGCACTCAGGAGGCAGAGGAAGGAAGACTTCTGTGAGTTAGAGGCCAACCTAGGATGACAGATTGAGTTCCAGGTCATCTTGGGCTAGAGAGAGACCCTATCTTGAAAAAACACAAAACAGGGCTAGAGAGATGGCTTAGCCATTAAGATGGTTGCTTGCAAAGCCAAATGATCCCCATTCAATTCTCCAGAACCCACGTAAGCCACATGCATAAGGGAATGCATGCATCTGGAGTTCATATGCAGTGGCTGGAGGCCCTGGTGCACCCATTATCTCTCTCTCCTGTTTCCCTGCCTCTTTCTCACTCTCTCAAATAAATAAATAAATAAAATTTTTAAAGAGCAAAAAAAAAAAAAAAGAGTACATAACCAACTTTATAGGAGACTTCCAAACTGCATTCCAAAGTGGTTGTACTATTATATATGCATAGGAACAATCACTGTAGTTCTAACTGCTAAAAATTCTCAGCAACATCTATGATCCTCAGTCTTTTATTTTAGCTCCTTTAGCAGGTATGTAGTGGTAGTTCACTGTGGCTTTCTTTCATATAGTTCGGATGATGAAACCATGCTGAATGAGTGTTGGTGCTACCCCATACCTAATCTTTGGTCAAATACCTGTTTAGACATTTCTTCCATTAAACATTTTTTAGTGTGTCTTATTACTGAGTTGTGCTATGTTCTTTACACACTGTGGGTTGCATTTTTGTTAGTCCCATGTATTTAAGATAATGCCACAATTTTCTACCTGTCATTAACTTACACACACACATCCCTACCTACCTCTTAACCCTCCTACCTGACAACCAAGTGCTAGGAGTAAGCTACTATACCTAGTCTTTTTATAATTTCCTAAAGGTATCTTTCAAATAGCACAAATTTTAAATCTTAGTAACTACTCATGTAACCAATTTTTATTTCTTTTTTTTTTGCCATTTTTTGGTTTTTGTTTTTTTGAGGTAGGGTCTCACTTTAATCCAGGCTAACTCAGAATTCACTCTGTAGTCTTAGTATGGCCTTGAACTCAGAAATCCTCCTAACTTAACCTCCCAAGTGCTGGGATTAAAGGTGTGCATCACCATACCCAGGCACCAATTTTTCTTTTTATGGTGTATTCTTTATATATAAAAAGAAACCTTGCCAACCAAAGGATCATACTTTTTCTGTACCCTTACAGAGGTAACATCTAGGTTTTTTTGTTTCTTTTTCTTAGTGTATGTTAAGTGTACAAAATAATGAGTTTCAATTATGACATTTTTTTAAGGTAGGGTCTCACTCCAGCTCAGGCTGACCTGGAATTCACTATGTAGTCTCAGGGTGGCCCTGAACTCACAGCAATCATCCTACCTCTGCCTTCCGAGTGATGGGAGTAAAGGCGTGCACTAGCACACCCGGCTCTAAATTATGACTTTTTTGCACCCCCCCCCCCACTTTTCTGCTAGGCACAAAAATCAATTCTATGATGGCTCAATCTAACTAGTGCCACAATCATGAATATGTGTAGCAGGCATTTCTGTTGTTTACTGCCCTGACTTCTTGGCTATTCAGCTAGTATGGAACACTAGGAGCACATGGTAGTCTTTAGTTTGGGGGGAATATCCACACTGTTCTTCATAGTGGCCACAGTAATTTCCATTCTCAACAACAGTAGTAGGATTCTTGTATTTGCAAGATTCAGTTTTTGTTTAAATATATGCACACCCAGTTGTTTTACAAACACTTTTGAAAAGATGTTCCTCTTTCCACTGAATCACCATGGTCTCTACTGAAAAGCAAATAACCATATAATCATAGTTATTCCTGGACCCTCCAAACTACTTTTGCAAAAACACATATTATATTAACTACTAAAGCTTCACAGTGATTTCTGCAGTAAGAAACAAAAGTACTTTATTTTTCAAAGATTGTTATGCCCAGTCTATGTCTTCTAGACTTCCAGATTAAGTTTTACATATAGCTTGTCAATGTCTTAAAACAGCTGGGAATTTATGTGAGGAGGAAATTGGGAGAATACTATAGGAAAACAGTATGGTGTCTTTTGGTCCATGAACATGGTATTTGCTTGGGTGACTTAAAACTTCTGTGTATATGGGCCAAAATTACCTCTAAGAGCTGGTTTTTAAGATGCACCTCACTGGAGGCAGGCCACCACACTGATGACTATGTTTTAGCTGTATATTTATTCACTATGTGAATGCTGGTTTTCAAGTGCATACAACAGATCCTTTGATTTTCTTCCTTTCAAGAAATGTAGCCTAATTTCCTTCTCCACCAGCAGGGACTAAATTTAGTGATTTGCTCTTGACAAACAGGGTAAGTATCAACATGCAACATCCAACGTCGGGCCACAAAAGGCACTGGATTGTCCTTGCTCTGGCGGAATCCAACAAGCACTACATTCAAAGTCCCATGTGGTGAGCAATCAAAGCTTCCTGACAACAGCCACATGAAGGAAGTATGTTGGAAGTGGATTCTCCAGCTTCAATTAAGACTACAGATGACAACAGACCTGGTTAACATGCTGACAGCCATCTTATGAAACACCCTGAGTACAAACTACCCAGCTAAACTGTTCCTAGGAGGCTGAGGTGAGAGAAACTGAGTTTAAGGCCAGTACAGTGAGAGCACACAGTGATTTTGGGGTTAGCATGGGATAGTGAGACCTTGCTTCAAAAAACCAACAAAAAGTCTCAAGTCTGCAATTTTAGAGTGCTGAGTCAACCAAAACAAAGTTAGTGTTTGCTGTTTATATAATACTGTGTTACATCTGCCTAAGGCCATAATAATGACAATACATGTCACAACAATACATCCTAAAATAAAGCATGTATTGTTTTGTTTTTGGCCAGAATTCAAGAAAGAAACTTCAAAATATTAAGATCTGATGTTATGGCTCAAGGCTTTAACAGGGACATAATATAAAAAAGGTCTCTGAATAATTCAAAAAATCCATAAACATGTACAAAAATGTTTGGAAAACAGACATCAAAATAAAGTGGTAAATTTATTAGTCATGTGTATTTCTTATCTTGTTTTCTCCTTTTTTACATTATTACTTCTATAACAAAGTTATTTTTAAAGATAAATGTAAAATAACTAGATTTTTAAAAACAATCTAGAAAACAGTGATATCAAATAAACTAATAACTAAGGGGGGGGAAATGTACAAGTGCGTGTAGGAATATGGAAATTGAACCTAGTTCCAGGAACTCACTGCTGGGTATAATGGAGGGAAGAGTCAAGGAAGACTTTAGATCACAGTAACTTAAGGAACAAGAGGCCCTGGCAAAAACAGAAAAGTTGTGCAAAATAAAGACGAGAAAGAAGACAGACTTGACAAGTGGTGAACCTAAAGGAAGTAGCCAGCAATGAAGGTGAAACATCGAAGTAAAGACAGTGGTCAGTGAAGGAGCCAGAAAGTGAAGAAGTCAAGTCAGTAAGTGTACACAAGACCTGATTCCTCAGAGGGAAAATGTTTAAGGAACATAATAGTAGTGGCCTTAAAGATAAAAGCAAGCACATATTCTTCTTCCTTAACAAACATTTAAACTAATAGATAAAATGTTTATGGAAATGAATGCTGTTATTTCAGCCATCTGTTAAATGCAAAAGTACTGCATTCAACTTGACTGATAAGAAATTAAAGGTACCTTCTGCATATGAAATGCTTATTACATTCATGAACTCTAGCAACTATTACTGCCTCCAAAAGACCTGTACAGTAAGTTTAAAGACAAAGGAAATTAGCCAGGCATGGTAGCAATCCCTGCACTTGGGAGGCAGAGGTAGGAGGATCGCCATGAGTTTGAGGCCACCCTGATAATACATAGTGAATTCCAGGTCAGCCTGGGCTACAGACACCATCTCGAAAAAAACAAACAAGCAAAAAAAGACAAAGGAAATTAAAGGTGCAAACCACTGCACGTTTAATCACCAGAAAACCTCATCCACTGGGAATGCAGGCCACCTACTGACTCTTAGTAACAACTGCTCCAATTGCTAGTTGAATACTCCCCAAGTACAGCAGTCCTGCAAAAGCTAACTCCACTGAAACCAACGGGGGTTACTCTACAAAGACAAGTCAGTAAGGAAACAAAGAGCAAGACAAGGAATCAACATCTTTTGTTGTATCTAAAGTGCTCTCTAGGGTTTAAAAAAAGTGGGCTTGGGACTGACTGAAGAGATGGCTCAGAAGTTAAAGTACTTGCCTGCAAAGCCTAAGGACCCATGTTTGATTGCCCAGTACCCACATAAACCAGCTGCACAAGGTGGCACATGCATCTGGAGTACATTTGCAGTGGCTAGAGGCCCTGGCATGCACATTCTATCTGCCTCTTTCTTTCTCTCAAATAAATAATTTTTTTTTAAAGTGGGCTGGAGCCAGGCATGGTGTCTTACACCTATAATCCCAGCACTTGAGAGGCAGAGGTAGGAGGATTGCCCAGAGTTTTAGACCACCTTAAGACTACATAGTGAATTCCATGTCAGCCTGGTCTAGAGTGAGATCCTACCTTGAAAAACCAAAGAGGGGGAAAAAAGTGGGCTGGAGAGATAGCTCAGTGGTTAAGGCCTTGCTTGCAAAGCCTAACGACTCAGGGACAATTCCTAGTACCCATGTAAAGCCAGATACATTAGGAGATGCATGTGTCTAGAGTTCGTTTGCAGTGGCTAGAGACTCTGGCGTGCCCACTCTCTCTATATGCCTTTCTCTCAAATAAATAAATATCTTAAAAAATTATTAAGTAAAGAAATTTCCAAATGACCAAAGCAAAGGCTTATAAGGACTACTTCAACTTAAAACCATCATATACCTTCTAAGTTCAAAACACAAGAACTCTGACCTCAAAGACTTTACAACCCAATAAGGTAATTAAGATAGAAACCCAAGGCACATGGACAGTAAGTGTTCACAATGCTAGAGTAGTTAGCTACAATATGTCAACTGTTTTCTACTCTTACATTTTGTCAAAGATAGTAAGCTGTTACTCTTTACTGACTGTGCATTCTGTACAAGGGAGTATTACATATACCACCTCTAATTCTCAACTCTATTTGTTACCCATTTCTTTAAAGCTAAAAGAATTTCTGAAAATAAAACAGACCCACTTGTATAAGCCTTGTAGAGGGTAATTCAACAATGTCACATCTGGGAATTTAACCTAAAGCAGACCCCCATGGTGTTTAGGAATGTGTACAGTGACAAAGTTAAGAGGAAGTACTTCCAGGGCTGGAGAGATGGCTTAGCGGTTAAGCGCTTGCCTGTGAAGCCTAAGGACCCTGGTTCCAGGCTCGATTCCCCAGGACCCACGTTAGCCAGATGCACAAGGGGGGGCACGCATCTGGAATTCCTCTGCAGTGGCTGGAAGCCCTGGCTCGCCCATTGTCTCTCTCTGTCTCTTTCTCTGTCTGTTGCTCTCAAATAAATAAGTAAAAATAAACCAAAAAAAAAAGATTTAAAAAAAAAAAAAAAGAGGAAGTACTTCCAAGCCAAGTGATAATTTAGTAAAATGAGACCATTTTGAAGAATTCTATAAGAATTTATTCTCAATTTTCAAAGTCTAGGAATACTCATAGTACTGTTTAAATATACTAATAAGCATTACTTTACAATAAAAAGGTAGAGATTTTATGCTGATCTACAGACACACACACACACACACACACACACACACACACACACACACACGGCAGCAGAGAAAACTCAATCAGCAGAAAAGTCCTTAACTTTTTTCTATCTTTCACTACCTTCTAAGTTTTAGTAAATACAGTAAGGCTGAAAGATTACTTTACTTATGGGCATTAAAAAGAAAAGTCTTGGGGGCATGGTGACTCATGCCTTTAAATCACCACCTTTTTTCTTTTTCTTTCTAACTTATCTTTATTTGAGACATTGAACACAAAGTCCCATACATGAGTCAGGTCCTAGGCTCAAAACCCAGTACCTAAAAGGTTAATAAATTAAACCCCAGTGTTATTTATCTCTCTAATGCCATGTGTCCCAAAACGTTCCTTTAAAAAATTTCTGCTTCTTGTAGCTTAAGAAGCTTAGTCCTCTACATCATAGAAAGATAACAACAAAAAAACCCTAGAAATTAGAAACATCCAATTCAGGGTGGTGGCACATGCCTTTAATCCCAGCGCTTGGGAGGCAGAGGTAGGAGGATCACCATGAGTTTGAGGCCACCCTGAGACTACATACCCACATATTGAATTCCAGGTCAGCCTGGGCTAGAAAGATACCCAACCTTGAAAAAAAAAAAAAAGAAATACCCATACCAAGCAGGCTGAGTGGTAGGGTGCCTACCATCTATGTATAAGGCCCTGGATCCAATCCCAATACTTGGGGGTAAAAAGACTGACAGCTGTCAGATAGATGTAATCATTAGTTGACCTTTGTGATTAACTTATTCAGAACTGAACTGAGCTTCTCCTCATTCCATACAAGTTAACAGTTCAGGTTCTGTAGTTGTACTTTTTAGGCACTACCAATGCATGCCGCATTCACCCTGCCAAACAAGGCAACAAGATATATAAAAAGATCTTTCATTTTCTTTCCCATACTGAGATCACAAAAAGAAATAGGATTTTTACCTCCTCTGATAACCTGTATTCAGAGGCCGAGAGAATATTCAGGTATTAAGGATGCTGACTGACACTAGCAGATAGCACCTCTCCACACATACGTTTATTTGCATTAGTTTAACTGCAAACAGTAGGTGTCTAACGGTGTGGCCACATCTACTCCACTTAGGGAGTTACAAAAACATTTACACTTTTTAAAAAAGAGTAGGCTACAGTGTGGCTCTATCATGTAACACTTGCCTAATAGACCCTAGGTTCCAACCTGTGGGGGAGGGGGTGCTAAAAAATCAGCTAGGCTGGCCTCAAACTCCTGATCCTCCTGCCTCTGCCTCTCCAGCAATACCCTACCTGTGTGCACCACCACAACCTCCTCTCTAATAGGACTGGAGGACCGCTCCATTGGAGGGAATACAGCTCAGATACTGAAAACCTACAAGAGGGGTAGTCATGAGCCCTAGGGGTGTAACATCTGCTGGTGTCTGGCTAATGTATATACTATGCTCACCAAACTGCCTGGTAAGCACTTCTCTTAATGTCATACCCATATATTAATGCCACTCTCACTACTGGTTACAGAAACTTCTCTTTTCAGATGGCAGTGACCCTGGGATGGTCAGAAGGCATCATGGTGCTGAGACGAAGTGACAGGCGTGCTCAGCACTGAAACATCTCTATCACACCTCCCAAGGCTCCACCTTGGAAGAGGTGGCAGAAAGAATGTAAGTGGCAAAGATAGGGTAGGATGCCTTACAGTGTGTGCCTCCAGAAACAAAATGGCCTGGATATCCATAACCTCGCAGTACCTGACAGTACCTACACAAGACCATCATAAGAGGAAAAGATCATGACATCAAAATAGAAGACAGACTGATTGAGGGGGGAAGGTACATGATGGACAGTGGAGTTCCAAAGGGGAAAGTGGAGGGAGGGAGGGAATTTCCATGGGCTATTGTCTATAAAAAAAAAATCAGCCAGGTGGGGTGGGGGAGGGAATTACCATGGGATTTTTTTTTATAATCATGGAAAATGCTAATAAAAATTTAAAAAAAAATTCTAACAGAGTTAAAACAACAACAACAAAAAAAATCGGCCAGGAAGTCTGGTGTGGTGGCACACACCTTTAATACCAGAGGCAGAGGTAGGAAGATTGTGTGTGTTTGTGTTGGATGGGGGGGGGGGTTGGGGGCCACCCTAGACTACATAGTGAATTCCATGTCAGCCTGGGCTAGAACAAGACTCTACCCTCAGCCCCCCACCCCAACCCCCACCCCCAAAATAGAAGGTGCTTGCTTGTAAAGCCTCACAGCATAGGTGTGATTCCCCAGTACCCACATAAACCAAGATCCACAATGGAGCATCCATCTGAAGTGGCAAGAGGCACTGTGGCACCCATTCACTCTCTCTCTCAAGTCAATAAATAAAATTATTAAAAAAAAAAAAAAAAGCCAGTCATGGAGGCGCACGCATCTAATCCCAGCACTTGGTAGGCAGAGGTAGGAGGACTGCCGTGAGTTCGAGGCCAACCTGAGATTAGACAGCAAATTTCAGGTCAGCCTGACCTAGAGTGAAACCCTACCTCGAAAAACCAAAACAAAACAGAGGAAGGAGGACTAGAGAGATGGCTTAGTGTTAAGTTGAACCCTTAAAGGAGGGATAGGAGAGGATTATGAACCAAGGATACATTGTGTTCATATGTGGAGATTGTTAATAAAATTTCATTTTTTAAAATAGGGTTATTTATTTGCAAACAGAAAGAAAAGAAAGAACTGGGAAATCCTCTTGACTCTACCAACCTCCTTTCTTGCCCTAGGTGCATTGGGATTCTACAAGCACACCACAGCTTCTGGCTTTTCCATGGACACCGGGTATCTATCTGCACTCGGGTGCTCAGAGTTGCCCAGCAGGCACTTGATCCACTGAGCCAGCTCGCAGCGCATAAGTAAGCTTTCTAAGACATACATCACTTCATTATTAAAATTCCCCTAATGGGACAAACCCTTGCATATTCATTTCCTCCCTAACCTTCAAATCTAAGGGAACCACATCCCGAAAGTGAGTTTATTAAACAAAATCAACATTCTACTTCAGTAACACTATATACACAGCATATCCTAATACTTTTTAAAAACGGAATTTTTATTTGGGACTTATAAACAAGCTGTTCTCTGATGATAATGACTGTTATCCAGGCATGTGGTCAGTGTCTGGGGTGTGTGAATCTCTCCAGGAACTAAGAAGCCTGAAAGCCTGTCATCATTAAAAGATGAACAATGAGGAAAAAAAAAAAAAAAAGAGAGAGAAAGACTCCATTCCCTTTCCCAAATACAACAGTATGGTTCACATTTCATGACTGTTGGTCCAGTTTTGAGCCCAGGCCCATCCTGATGGTGGCCAACTCGAGTCCACAGTAGAGTCCTTATCACTATTTTACAATGATTTTCAATGAGAACATTTTCAAAATTCTAAGGCACAGTTCATAAGTCAAAGCCAAAAGATAGAGGCAGGACTTGAGGGATAGCCTATCAATTAAGGTGCCTGCCTGGAAAGCCAAAGGATCCCGGCTCAATTTCCCCAGACCCATGTAAGCCAAATGCACAAGTTGGTGGACATGTCTTGAGTTCCTCTGCAGCAGCGGCTGGAGGCTGGAGACTCTGGCGTGCCCATTCTTTCTGTCTTTCTCTCTCAAATAAAATACAGTGAAACAAGTTTTTAAAAAATGATAAGAGGCAGTTCCTGGCTAAAAGCTCAAAGAGCTTTGGAATATAAGGAGAAAAATCCCATGGGAGAAGCTGAGGTAGGAAGAATGCCCTGGCAAATGCAGCTGTAAACAAGAAAGACCCTACCTCAAAACAAGGTGGACAGCGAGAGCCAACACTTAAGCTTGTGCTCCAATCTCTATGCATACACTGCTGCACAACCACGCCTGCATTTATATACACATCATACACACATAAAATTGAATAAACAAGGATGAACTTTTTTAAAGCCCAAATTACCATATGTTCTTCTCAAATGATTCTAACCCTTGGTCTCAGGCTCATTGACCCTTGAAATTAATGGGATATTCCCATTAGGAACCTGGTAGTCTCAAAGCAGTAACCCCCAAATAAAAATCTCCAGTTGAGAAGATGACAGGCAGAGGTTAATTCCATCCCAAAGGAAAGAATACTTAATAGCTCAAATGTTTATTCAGTGTCAACTTTGTATCAGGCATTGGTCTAAGTGTAAAAACAAGTCTCCGTCTTCATGACGGCTCATAAGGATCAAAATATCTTCCTAACTGCCCAAGGTTCCCTGGATTTGTCCTGTGAGGTTCCAGAATCAGATTCCTATGCTCCAGCTGGGCTTTAAGTCATACAGCCACATCAAAAGCACAGATAGGGCTGGAGAGATGGCTCAGAGGTTAAAGGTACTTGCTTGCAAAGCCTAAAGGCTTGGGTTCAATTCCTCAGTATTCATGTAAAGCCAGATGCACAAAGTAGTGCATGTGTCTGGAGTTGATATCCAGTAGCAAGTGGCCCTGGCATGCTCATCTTATTCTCATTCTCTCTTATTTTTTTTTCCTTGCAAATAAATAAATAAATTTTTAAAAACTAGAGCTAAGATACTGGCTGGAGTAATGGCTCATCTTTAAAGGCACTTTCTTGCAAAGCCTGAGGTTCTGGTTCAATTCCAAAGTATATATAAAGTATATATAAGCCAAAAGCACAAAGTAGCACAGACACCTGAAGTTCGTTTGCAGTGGCCCCACTGTTTGCAAATAAATAAAAATAATAAAATATGTAGACAGGTAGGTAGGTACAAAGGTAAGTGAGCTAATAGCTATCTGGGTAGATAGAGCAAGCTTTTGTTTGTGGTGAGGTGCACACTGCCAGGCTCCAGCAGCAGGTAGTATTCTCTACATAGAACCTGAGAGTAGACAATTCAAAACAGAATCTGTCCTTCCTCCCCACCCCTCCTGTGAAATTTCTTCGTCTTCAGCTACATTATCAATTAGTAAGCTTAATCATCAAACACAATGACTAGCAATGTTACCAGTAAGACAGATCCTTATTCCATAATTCTTATGTATTCACAAGGAATCAACACTTATGATCAGTAAGTTTGAAGTGGAGGCAATTGTCTCAGTAGGGCAAAATTGTGGGTTGCTTTGTTCTTGAGAGATTTCTTTGTCCACTATTTTAACAAGAGAAATACTTGGGCTGATATGGCAACAGAGGATAACAGAATGATCAGTAGCTAGATGTTTCATATTCACTCATCTGGCTGTAGAGCAAAGCGAACCAAAAACAAGCAGATGTGAAACAACCTGCAGCTATGATTTCATTGAGACCATTAACTGATGCCTTCCACTGTCCCTTCTCCATTCCTTGTTCTTATTTGGGCTGTGACTTTCAGTGGGACTACAATGACAGGATACAAAGTTACCTAACACATATATATCCTCCTCCTACTGCTTAGGCTATAGTGCTCTCTGATGCCAGCTTCACGAAGAGGTGAAACTGCTTTCTGTCAAGAGTGAACTTGGGCTGGGCATGGTGGTGAACACCTTTAATCCCAGCACTCAGAAGGCAGGGGTAGGAGGATTGCCATGAGTTCAAGGCCAGCCTGAGACTACAGAGTGAATTCCAGGTCAGCCTGAGCTAGAGTAAGACCCTACTTCGAAAAACGAAAATAAAAAAGAAAGTGAACTTGGACCTTCTGTGTGTGTGTGTGTGTGTGTGTGTGTGTGTGTGTACACGCGCGCATGTGCGCACACACACATGAAGGCCAAAGGTAAATATTGGGCATCTGACCTAGCTGCTCTCCACCTTTTGAGGCAAGGTCTTCCAGTGAATCTAAAGCTCAGAGTTCGCTAAACTAGGCTGAACAGGAAGCCCTAGAGATCTCTGGTCCCCAGGGCTAGGACTGCAGGCATGCACTCCCACACACAGCGCTCTTACATGGGTACGAGGGATCTGCCCATAGGTCCTCATGCTTGCACTGCACGCACTTCAGACACTGAGCGAGCTCTCCTGCTTTGGATCTTCCTCCATGTATGGGGAGCCGAAAGAAGATAAGCTTCAAGCCATTAAAAAGGAGCTGGTCCAGCCAGTCATGGCAGTGCACGCCCTTAATCCCAGCACTGGGACGCAGAAGTAGGATGATTATTGTGAGTTCCAAGTCAGCCTGGACTAGAGTGAGACTCTACCTCAAAAAAAGAGTGACCCAGATTTAAAAAGAAAAACAACAGAAAAGGATGTTTTTAGTGAAAACCTTAAAAAAAAATTTAGCAGAAACAGAACAAGACTAATGTGAAGATGGAGTCCCAGGAGAGCCACATGACTGCTGATGAAGGCCTACTTAATGACGATAAAGCAGCCTGTGCTTCCCCAATTACTTCATATCACTTACTCTAGTTCCATTAACCTCCACAACAGTTCTAGTAAGTCTTACCCCCTGTAATTTTTGCTTTTAATTTTGATAGCTCTTTATGACTTAATAAAAAAGATGTATGATTTTCATCAACAGTCTCCAAAATAATCTCAATATACTTGGTAGACCTTTTTTATTCACACATGCACAGTCTCTGAGTTATAAGTATGTGTTACATACAAAAGCACTGAGCAGAGTGATTCAACCCAAATATAATGTGTTTAAATTGGCATATCAAATGAACCCTGCAGAATATTAATTGGATAATAGTATTAATGTTTGTTTTCTAAATCTAATGTCTGGCATCTTTTTTTCTCAATTAAGTCCTTATTAAACCAGAAAAAAATCAAATTAAATGAAAGGTGCCAAGGCTGGAGAGATGGCTTAGCAGTTAAAGCATTTCCTGCAAAGCCAAAGGATCCCAGTTCGATTCTCCAGGACCCACATAAGCCAGCTGCACAAGGGGGTGTATGCATCTGGAGTTTGTTTGCAATGGCTGTAGGCCCTGGTGCACCCATTCCCCCAACCTAAAATAATGATAAATAAAATTTATTTTTTAAAAGAAGTGCCAATTGTTTTACAAAGTGCTGGACTATCCTCACTAGCTAGTATTTACCAGAAAACTTAATATTCCATTAAATCACTCAAAGTTACTCATTTTTTAAAGCGCCTCTGAAACAATTTCAAATTTCTAAAATCTGCCACTATTTTTCAACGTGCCTGTAAGTTCATAATAATACAAACTTAAGAACAGGGTTAGGTTGGGGAGACAGCTCAGTGCATAAAGTACATGCCACAGAAGTGTGAGTAACTGAGTTTGGATCCTCAGATACCCCGCCCCCTCCATTATTAAAAAACCAGAAGCTGGGCTGGAGAGATGGCTTAGTGGTTAAGGCACTTGCATGCAAAGCTAAAGGATCCTGGTTCGACTCTCCAGAACCCATGTAAGCCAGATGCACAAGGTGGCACATGCATCTGGAGTTTGATTGCAGTAGCTGGATACCCTGGCATGCACTGTCTCTCTCTCTCTCTCTCTCTCTCTCTCTCTCTCTCTCTCAAATAAACATATATATTTTTAAAGACAGAAACTGTCAAGCTTCTATAATCCCAGCAAGCCTACAGCAAGATGGAAGAAGGGGAGACAGGAGACTTTCTAAAAGCTGTGGAGCAGCTAGCCTGGCAAACAGCAATGAACAAGAGACCTCGTCTCAGAGAAGGTGGAAGGCGATGACTGACACCTAAGTTACCCCTGCACTCACCTACACGAACATGCACACACAAAATGGACTCAGATGTGACATTATTAACTGTGTGAGATTAGTATTACTTCGGAGGTCATTATTAAATAAAGGGACTTGTAGTTAATCCGTAGTTAACAAAAAGACCCCTTTACCTCCAATACTCAGATCAACAAGTTGTACTGATTTCTGGAGTAGCTGGCTCCAACCAAAAGCTGAACTGCTTAGACACGACACAACGCAACACAACACAAGATCCTGCACAGGCCAGAAAGCTTCCCTGCCTAGAAGAATTATCCTTTAAAGTGCAGCAGTGCCAAATATTATTCAATGGATAACCCACCACAAACAAGAACCCTTAGTCTGAGGGTACTCCACTACAGCCCTGATTCCTCAGGATACCCTGGTACTTTGATCTGTTTCACATTTAAGAACTCAGGCTGTGACATCAAAAAGGTCTAGATTAAACTCCCTGCTCTGCCATTTAGTTACAAATTATATAGCTATGAGCTACTTAACATCTGAGCCTGAATTTCAAAAGTAAAGTGGGAACAGATGGTAACGTTATCTATACCTCAGGACTAATATGAAAATTCAGAACACTTCAGACATGCCTGAGTCATGGTAAATGTTCAAATATCAGGTACTTATTTCACTCTTAATCGTTCTTTCCTCCCGTTCTCCAAAGGGAAAAAATGGATTATAATGTGAAGCTACTAAACCTTGAGAAAAATGGGTCGATTCCTAGTCTTTGGGCAATTCACACGTTGTTGTATATACTAAATGGCTCAGAGGGGCCAAGTCAGGGGCATGCCTGGCAACTCTAAGCCAGATGACTTTTGAGCAGTAGCATATATTCAACATGAGTGTGTGAGACAATTACCCCAAATGGGTTAGTTATCACTCTGGGCAAGAGGCTTTTGGTGCTACATGGAAGTCCATACAATCTTAGAATCTATCATTTATAGAAAGATACTGACTCATTCTGACTGTACTTTAACAAATGTGAGTAAATCTGATACAGGCAACATGCTAGAAATATACTATTTCAAATGAAGTTACAGGCTAATAATACTAACTAACCAGTTTAAAGGACGCTGATCAATAAAGGTATGTGCAAATGTAAATCAACCTGTTTTTTTGCTTGTTTTCCTGTTTTGTTTTGTTTTTTTCAAGGTAGGGTCTCACTCTAGCACAGGCTGACCTGAAATTCACTATGTATTTTCAGGGTGACCTTGAACTCACAGCAATCCTCCTACCTCTGCCTCCCAAGTGCTGGGATTAAAGGTGTGCGCCACCACACCTGCCCTAAATCAACCTGTTTGTTAAACATAATAGACATAAACTTCATAGGGCACGCTAAGAAAAATAAGAACTAAACTCAAAGGATATTACATTTTTCCTTTGGTTTAGCACTGAAGAGGTCAAGTAAAATGGAGAACTATCTGAAGTTCTAAGTGTTTAGATAAGCATGAGTTTATTTATTAGTAACAAGTTCTCTTAACCTGTTACCCAGGTTAAGGCAATGTAGATATACAGAAGGGAAGCCATTATTCAAACTCCTAACCCATCAAATTCACACTTCTGCAGAGTTCTGAGACCCAACCACTATATTC
Organism: Jaculus jaculus; assembly: GCF_020740685.1. Classification (NCBI taxonomy): domain Eukaryota; kingdom Metazoa; phylum Chordata; class Mammalia; order Rodentia; family Dipodidae; genus Jaculus; species Jaculus jaculus. The sequence continues at coordinate 121,153,627 of NC_059109.1, read as the reverse complement.
CGAACAAATCAAAACCTCTTCTGTCACACCCAAACTTCATCTAGAGCTGTGCTGTCCAATATGGCAGCAATTAGCCACATGTAACTATTTTAAATTCACATTCTGAAAACCAGAGGGGGACTTATGTGGCACTGTGGCTGTTCCTGGACATTTGCTACGCCTGCTGCCCACTACAATAAGCCAGTCCAGTCAGCTACAGAGGCAAGTTCTGAGCCTGTACCACAAGCTGCTGCACCTTAACAGATGGAAACCAGGCACAGATGAAGTTCCTATAGCAAAGCAGAGGCTCTGACGTGATGTGCTGCTCTGCGTGGTACCTGTGCTGCACAGGTGGTAGAAGTGCAGTTCCTGCATCTTAGTGATACTGCCACCAATGATGCCTCATGCAAGTGTAGCGGGGGCGGGGGGTGAGGAGAGACAGACCATGAAGCCCAGGTGCCACAGCCCTAGGGAATGCCATCTAATGATGGCAATGGTCAAAGGAACCATCTTGAAAGCACAGGAGCATCAGAGACCCACCCAGATGGATGATGGCGTGCAGAAGAGCATGCTCAGCAGCACAGGAGTTCCCACCTGACAAGTACGGCTAGATGGGAAGTTCATGTGACAGAAGTAACAAGTAAGAGGCCTTAAGAAACTGGCTCTATGAGCTGAGGAAACAGAATCCGCCTGGAAGCAAGAACACAGACAGCCCTGTGGTAGTCAGAGATGCCAGACCTTTCTGGTGACAGATGAGACCCCTTCCCTCCTCATGAGGGCTTGAGGTGGCCTGTTGGCACCAGCAGTCTGAATAGTTTCAAGCTCAGACTTACTTACCGAAAGTCATGCATGAGGACTCCCAAACAGACAAATGGAGCCTAGAATCTACTCCTAACCTGAGAACATCCCCATCCCTGACTCCTCAAAGTGCTACCCTTATGGATAAAGAATGACTGATGAACAGCAAGCAGCCCAGAATCCCAATTAGAAAACATTGTCTCCCTCTTTCACTGTGACAAACTAAGATCTAATAGAGGTCAAGGTCCCCTCAGCTCAGCTGATAGGAGTACCTACAGGATAGTCCTTCGGAAAAGCCACATTCCTAGGCCTCTTCCCCTCAGGGCTATTGAACAAAGGAAATATAAGTGGAAGGGGGTGCTTGCTTCTCTGTTAAAGGCCTCATATAAGAAACAGCTATCATACTGGTAAGTATAGATTATGATGGGAAGTTCTCCTGACAGGCCTGATCTAGAAGCTTAGATTAGAACACTCTTCTATTACTGGTAAGGAACCTAAAGAACCACACTTTATAACCTGTTCTGGTTAGTAAAGACAAAGTCAGGATTGAGAATTCCTTTGTCCTGACCCCCTACCTAACATTAGATCTACCCACTGAAGCCTTTTTCCTAAATGGCAGTAACTACATGTTATGTATTTTCCTTTTTTTTTTTAAAGAAATTTTCTTTCTTTTAAAAAAATATTCTACATATTGATTTTATTGAGAGAGACAGTCAGATAGAAAATAGGTGCACTAGGGCCTCTAGCCACTGTAACTGAATTCCAGACACATGTGCCACCTTGTGCATCTGGCTTTATGCAGGTACTGGGGAATCGAACATGGGTCTTTAGGCTTTGGAGGCAAGTGCCTTAACCACTAAGCCATCTCTCCTGCCCCCCCCCCTTGTTTTTATTTTTTAGAGAGAAAGAGCGAGAATGAGTGCATGAGGGCCTTTCAGCTGCTGTGGACACCAGATGTGTGCACCCCCTTGTGCACACGTACAACATGCACACTTGCATCACTTTTGCATCTGGCTACGTGGGACCTGGAGATTTAATCATACATTCTCAGGCTTTGCACACAAGTGCCTTAACTGCCAAGACATCTCTTCAGCCCAGTGTTGTGTATTTTCTAAAGGCTAGCCTGAAGCTTGCCTGGTTCAGCTGCCCATGACATAAGCAAACTGCTACTGCAGAGAGCATTCAACTAAGTAGTAGTCTATTGGGGAGCAAGGCAAACAAATTCTACTTTTACTAACATCTTTCTCCTTTAAATGCAAGGCTTAAACCAGGTGTGGTGGTGCACTCCTTTAATCCCAGCACTTGGGAGGCAGATGTAGGAGGGTCGTTGTGAGTTCAAGGCCAGCCTGAGACTACATAGTGAATTCCAGAGTCAGTGTGGGCCAGAGTGAGACACTATCTCGAAAAAAACAAAACAACAACAAAAATACAATGCTTAAGTTGGAGTGTTTTACTCTTCCTCTATATTATTCTCCACAGTAAGACCATTTTCATAAGGACATTACTGTAGTGCAAGCACTTCCCCTTCCCTAGGTGGTAGACATAAAGGAAAAAAGGACTTGTCTAACCTGAAAGTGCACTTTCTCAGGCTAGCTCAATTAGGGCAAGCCCATTCCTGCAAACTTGTCCTCCTTCACTTCCATTAAGTGAGCTCTTAAAGCTTAGGAAGTAGTGAGACTAACTACACACCTGACTAGGAGTCCACAACTCCGTCTATGTTGTCTTTGAATCGAATGGTTGGGGCCTGAAAATTCCCAAGGTCACACTTTGTCCGGCAATAAAGGGATCAAGGGTGTTAATGCATTTCTTCATTTGTTGTGTTATTAATTCAACCAAGAGGCCTTTCTTCAGAGTATTTCTATTGACTGTGCTTAGAATACTCAGGCCATACCCTGGGCCACAAGCTGTGCCTGAACACATCTCTCCCACTGAGCTTTACATATTCTTTAGGAATACAAGAAACCTAACAGTCCTACATAACTGGTTCCTTAAATGTTTTTATGTTTCAGAGGCCCTTTCCCTATCCATCCTGGGAATCATGTCAACACAGGAGCGGTCAGAAGCACAAGCATTGCTCAAGTACCAACCCAGACACAGGCCTTCAGGGAAACAAGACACGCTGGCTTAGCAGCTGAATCACTAAACAACCAGCTTTAGGCCTCACACAAATATCACACCTATAGGATTTGACCAGAAGATGATTATGATTAATCAAGTTTATCATGTTCTTGGTAAGTATTTATTATGGGAGGATACAGAAGTACCAGACATTGCTAGGGTTTTTTTTGTTTGTTTGTTTGTTTTTGTTGTTGTTGTTGTTTTTTTTTAAATTTATTTATTTGAGAGCAACAGACACAGAGAGAAAGACAGATAGAGGGAGAGAGAGAATGGGCGCGCCAGGGCTTCCAGCCTCTGCAAACGAACTCCAAATGCGTGCGCCCCCTTGTGCATCTGGCTAATGTGGGACCTGGGGAACCAAGCCTCGAACCAGGGTCCTTAGGCTTCACAGGCAAGCGCTTAACCACTAAGCCATCTCTCCAGCCCTGTTTTGTTTTGTTTTTGAGGTAGAGTCTTACCAGGCTGACCTGGAATTCACCATGTAGTCTCAGGGTGGCCTCAAACTCACCACAATCCTCCTACCTCTGCCTCCCGAGTGCTGAGATTAAAGATGTGTGCCTCCAAAGCCTGGCTTGTTAGGGTTTTTTGCTTGTTTGTTTTTTTTCTATGGGAGGGTCTCACTCTAGCCCAAGCTGACCTACCACTCTGTAGTCCCAGGCTGGCCACAAATTCACAGCAGCCTCCCACCTCGGCTGGAATTAAAGGTGGTGGAAAGAATATAAGAGGCAAAGGAAGGGTAGAACTCCTTACAACATGCTCCCTCCAGACATAAAATGGCCTGCATATCTATGACTTCATAGTGTCTGACACTACCTACATAAGACATGATCATGACATCAAAATATAAGAGACTGATGGAGATGGGGAGGGGATATGATGGAGAATGGAATTTCAAAGGGGAAAGTGGGGGAAGGGAGGATATAGGATTTTTTTTTTGGCCTGCCATTTTTTTTATTTTTATTTTAATTTTTATTAACATTTTCCATGATTATAAAAAAAATCCCATGGTAATTCCTTCCCTCCCCCCCAACATAGGATATTTTTGATAATCATGGAAGATGTTAATAAAATTGAGAAAGAAAAAAAAAAATAAATCCTCCCAGAATTTAAAAACAAAAAAAACACAGATTTGCTGGGCATGATGTGCATGCCTTTAATCCTAGCACTTGGGAGGCAGAGGTTGGAGGATCTCTATGAGTTCAAGGCTAGCCTAGGACTACAGAGTTCCAGGTCAACTTGGGCCAAAGTAAAATCCTATCTCAAAAAAAGCAGTGGCAGGCGGGGCGGTGGGAAGAGGCTGGAGAGATGGCTCAGTGGTTAAGGTGCTTGCCTGCAAAGCCTAAAGATTCAACTTAATCCCCCAGTACCTATGTAAAGCCAGGTGTACAGGGCAGTATGTGTCTGCAGTTTGTTTGCAGTGACTAGAGGCACAACCATTCTCTCTATCTGCCTCTTTCTTTCAAAAACAAATGAATTTTGAGCTGGGCATCATGGCGCACGCCTTTAATCCCAGCACTTGGGAGGCAGAAGTAGGAGGATCGCCTTGAGTGTGAGGCCGCCCTGAGACTACATAGTGAATTCCAGGTCAGCCTGGACTACAGTGAGATCCTATACCTTCAAAAACCAAAATAAATAAGTAAATCAATATTGTGGTTTTTTTTTTTTTAAGAAAGGGCTGGAGAGATGTCTCATAGGTTAAGGCACCTGCCTGCAAAGCCAAAGGACTCAGGTTCAATTCCCCAGCACTCCAGTAAAGCCAGAAGCGAAGTGGAACATTCATCTGGAGTTCATTTGCAGCTGCTACAGGCCATGGCACACCCATTCATTCATTCTTTCTCCTTCTCCTTCCACCTTCCCCTCCCCCGCTTGTAAATAAACTAAAATTAAAAAAAAAAAATCAGATGTTCCCCAGGAGTGATGGTGCACACCTTTAATCCCAGCACTCTGGAGGCAGAGGTAGGAGGTTCTTAGAGAGGTTAAGGCCACCCTAAGACTACATAGTGAATTCTAGGTCAGCGTGGGCCAGGGTCAGACCCTACCTTAAAAAACAAAAAACAAAGATTTTTAGTGCAAGGAATATGTCTACCAAGTCCCAGGTGATTATCATGTATATTGACCTTAAAAATAAAATTAAAACTTACTAAAAAAAACTATTTCTCACTGTACTGACCATACAAAGTGAGACAACACTCTTCCTAGGAAAAGCAGAAACTCCAAGCTGAACATGATAATGCAAACCCTCAATCTCAGCATTCAGGAAGCTGAGACAGGAAAATGTTGAGTTCCTGACCATCCTGAGCTACACAGCAAGACCATGTCCCAAAAAATCCAAAAACCAGATGACAAATTCCTACAGACTAGAGTAAAAACATGAAAGGATATGGCAAAGGCTAAGTAAAAGTCAAATGTTAGCCGGGCATGGTGGCACATCTTTAATGCCAGCTCTTGGGAGGCAGAGGTAGGAGGATCCCTGAGAGTTTGAGGCCACCCTGAGACTACATAGTGAATTCCAGGTCAGCCTGGGCTAGGTAGAGTGAGACTCTACCTCGAAAAGAAAAAGAAGTGCTTTGGTTTAGGGCACGATTGGACACAGCCTCTCCTGGAAAGGAGAGTATCGGACTATGCCTTCAATCCTGGAACAGGCTGTTTCTAACCCACAAGGAGTTCACAATATTTACTGCCTTCCTAAAAATAGGTAGTAAAATGGAAAAATACTGGGTGTATCCAAACCATAGCAAGTTCTAAAGACCAGAGATATTTCACAGTAGACAGAACGTGTGAACAGGGCCTATAGAATCTAGGAATAGACAGAGAACACAATCGTAATTCTGAACTTTATTTCTGGGAAACAAGGGAACAGAGTTCCTGTAGAAAGGTTATTTTTAAAAATCAAATTGTCAATGAAATGTTTTTTTAAGGGAGACCTTTCAGAGTCAGATGCCTTGTGTGGGAGAGCTTTCTATTTGGAAATTAAGTGTAACAGACCAGCATTACAATGACTTGCCAATCTGTATTCCTTTTCTAATCTTTGTTTCCTCCTCCAGCATGAAAAATGAAACTGATCCTAATTGATGATCATTTCCTCAGAAGTTCTTGTTTCTTCTCTTCTGATGTTAAATAGCAAGGATGAAAAATAAATAGCAAGAACTACTGTGTCCATAGTAAAATGCAGGATTTTAAGGATCAAGCAGTGACTCTAACACTTAACTCTTGATGACTTTTCCAGGACTGAGGCCATTATGAATATAGTAGCCCATCCTTAGTTGCACAATGTTCCTGGAATGCCTGAAACATCCTAACACTATTCTCCGCTCATATATGATAAAAGTTTAATTTATAAAACAGGCAAAGTGATTAACAGCAATAAAAATAAATAATTGTGAAACTTTACTGAAATAACAAGTATTTAAAATCTTTATAAAATATTTCTGCAATTTTCTATTTAGCGTTTTTACAATGCAGATGGCTGTGGATAAGGGAAACCACAGAAAATGAAACTGCATGAAGGGGGACTAGAGTCTACCACTACGTATTTGGAACCTTCTTCTAAGAAAGGTAGGTGCACGGCTTCTGTGCACTGTCCATACCAAAGGGACTTGATGGGGGCAATAGCTGTTGCCAACATTAATTTTGTACACCTGTAAGTAGCGAATTAAATTACTAAGATTTTAGTTTCTTAAACTTGTGATAAGAGGGTTTCAAACTATTTCATGCAGTTCCCTTCAAGGATTTACACTTTTTCAGACTTGAATTAGCTATCATCACATCAGACGCCTGTACAGAATAGACACATTTATAGCCATTCTGACCAGCAGGGAAACTTGAAGACTATTCTAAACTTCATTACATGGTTATCTGATATAACGGGAAATAAATACATAAAAATAAAGGTTTTCTTCTATTCCAGGTGAAAAAAATTTAATGAACATCAAAGTATACTAAAGAAAAAACACCTTCTGTAACAAAAGAGTTGGACTTCTTTGGAGATACAAGTTCCAGCCTTTTTATTTTTTGTGTGTGGGGGGAGGTTTTGAGTTAGGATCTTACTCTAGCTCAAGCTGATCTGGAATTTACTATGTGGTCTCAGGGTGGGCTCAAAGTCACTGTGATCCTACCATCTCTGCCTCCCAAATGCTGGGATTAAAGGCGTGTGCCACCACGCCTGGCTCATTTTCCAGTTTCTTTAAAGGATTTTCTTAGGCCTAGAACTAATGGAGCTGTCAATCTTGCACTGATGGTGAAACATTAACTGCTAGAAAGTAGCCTCCAGGTCCCATTCATTTTGATAAGACAGGAACTTTTGTACTAAGGCCTAAAGAAAAACCTCAACAGCAGGAATGTTCATGCCTACAACTTACTGACTTCCAAGTGTTCATTCTGAAAGCTGTGTGAGCTTCTCAGTTCATCTGTTTCTACTAATCAGATTTACTTTTTCAATGCTTGCATGAATATGGCAACTTAAAATTTTCATTTACAATTAAACATAAAATGTTTAGCTTCCTAAGAAAGTTTCTAAATGTTGCACAATCTAAATGTTGCAAAAAGATTATTATTCACTGACAAATTTCCTAAATGCACTGTACACAACAGGCACTTATTACTGGGTACCTCTCCTGAGCCAGCATTTCAAAGACTCAAAGCAAACAGGGTGTGGTGGTGCATGCCTTTAATCCCAGCACTTGGGAGGCAGAGGTAGGAGGGTTGCAGTGAGTTCAAGGCCACCCTGAAACTGCACAGTGAATTCCAGGTCAGCCTAGGCTAGAGTGAAACCTTACCTGGGTGAGATACCTCAAAGAAAACAATCCCATATGCAAAATTCCTGCCTGCTTATATAGAATATCACAAAAGGTATATCCCCAAGTTGATAGAAATTAAAGATGTCCCCTTTGTACAAAAGACAAATGAAGTGGATCTCTGAAAAGCTGTTTGGGTAGTTTAAAAATTGTCAGGGAACTAAAGAATCTGTTCTAAACTTCACCTTTCATAAAAGAATAGTAGTAAGCTCTTTAATCTTGTCTTGTAAGGTCAATATTATCTCTACATCACAAGTAAAGGCTAGATTAAAGGCTAGAACAAGGCTCTGATATTAACTGGTTTAATGATCCAACACCCTTGAACAGATGTTCAAGAACCCCACTTTGAGTTCCCTTCATTCCAAGGCTATCAGTTGTATATGTATTTCTTGGGGTGGGTAAAAAGCCTATTTACTTCCTGCATTAGAGAAAAATAGTGAAAGAAAAGGAGCCTAGGACAGGAAGATCGCTCAGTGGTTAAGTGAGCTTCGAGTACAAGCATGAGGGCCCAAGTTAAAACGTCCATGTTGGGTTCCATGGTTTGAAAAATATACAAGCAATGAATCTGACCTTCCATTTATTAAATGTATCTAAAAGTTAAGGTTCCGCGTATCTGTGACTGAAAATGCAAAGTTCTATTAAATAGTTGAGAAATTAGTTACAGCAGCAGGTATCCTTTATTTTTGAACCTATTGTATCTATTGCACCAAGAAATTCTGCCTTTTAACTTTTCCCAGAAAAGCAGGCTTAATATATATGGATCCTACTTAGCCCAAACCTAGATATGGAGACACTTTGATTTTACAGTGACTGCTCGACAACTGGAAGAGCATGTAGACCAGTAGTTCAGTTAAAGATTCAGCCAGCTGTACCTACATGTTACAATTCACTATGCAAATGTCAGGAAGATTTAAAACATAAACAGGAAAGAAATACCAGTAAAATGGGCTGGAGAGATGGCTTGGCAGTTAAGGCACTTGCCTGTGAAGCCAAAGGACCCAGGTCCAGCTCCCTAGTACCCAAGTAAGCCAGATGCACAAGGCGGTGTATGCATCTGGAGTTTGTTCATTTGCAGCAGCTGGAGGCCCTGGAGCACCCATTCTCCTTGGTCTCTCATTCTCTCAAATAAATAAATAAAAATTTTAAAAAGAGAAAAATACCAGTAAAGGATAAAGTCAGTACCACCACTACTTCAAATCTAACACTCGAAATAAACATCAATTTTAGAATAGAAGCTTTATGACCCAAGTTAATTCTACAATGTGGACAAGAGAGGCATTTTCATATACTCATTTAACTCTCAACAGCTTGGGAAACAAACATTTTTCTCACAAATGAGAAAACAGCTGGGAGTGGTGGCGCACATCTTTAATCTCAGCAGGCTGAGGTAGAAGGATCACTGTGAGTTGAAGGCCAGCCTGGGACTACAGAGCTCCAAGTCAGCCTAGTGTAGAATGAGACCTTACTTCCTTTTGAAAATAAAGGGTTAGGCCAAGTTTCATAGTAAGAAACAAGGACTAAGGACTACCTTGATTTTTCTGAGCTGTACTCTTTTGAAGCAGCTGCTCACAACAAGCCTATCTCCCACAGCCTCTCTCTTTACCACCTACCATTCACTTATCAGTCTGCTTCCAGCCTTAGTGCTGGACTAGCGACCCAGGTGCTTGGGGTCCAGGCTATCTCTACCAGCAGATAATTAAGGGCAGGCTGTGACTACTGTGCTACAAGCTTACTGATTACAGGCTAGGTGGAACAGTGAGTGAAGTTTCTGGAATCTGCACCAAAGCGTTATGCTACCAAAATGGGAGGTAAAAGGGGGCAAAGCAGAAAATGTTTCCTTTCCTGATCTCTGGGGTTCTCCCACAAGCCTCTGTAATCTTGGCTATCTCTCCCTATTCAGTTCAGATGTAATAAAAGCATGGTGTCTAGAAACCTCTCAAAATTAGTTCCCCTCTTCCCACTTCCCCTTCTGTTACTGAGCAAGAGCTCAAAGAGCTGAATATAAAGAAATGAAGGGACTACCATAAAGAGTTGGGTAAACTCAGTCTGAAGTAGTTGACATACACAAAATGACATATTCTGAAACTTGACAGATCAGTCTCCTAGCAACTAATAACATACCTATCTATGAACTTTTTTTTTTAAATTTTTTATTCATTTATTTGAGAGCGACAGACACAGAGAGAAAGACAGATAGAGGGAGAGAGAGAATGGGCGCGCCAGGGCCTCCAGCCACTGCAAACGAACTCCAGACGCGTGCGCCCCCTTGTGCATCTGGCTAAAGTGGGACCTGGGGAACCGAGCCTCAAACCGGGGTCCTTAGGCTTCACAGGCAAGCGCTTAACCGCTGAGCCATCTCTCCAGCCCCTCTCTATGAACTTTTAAGAAGATTATTTTTATGTATTTATTTTCAAGAGAGAAAATAGGAGACAGAGAGAATGGGCATACCAGGACTCCAGCTGCTGCAAATGTACTCCAGATGCATATGCCACTTTATGCATCTGGATTTATGTGAATACTGGGGATCGATCTCCAGTCGTTAGGCTTGGCAGGCAAATGCCTTAAAAGCAGAGCCATCTTTCCTGCCCTCTATAAAATTTTATAACCCTGGCTGGCATCTTGTATGCTAGCAATATTGAAATCTAGACTTTTACAAAGCAGCAAAAGGGCACACTAAAAAAGAATGGAAGCAACAGGAAAATCTCAGTCCCAGAGCAGCCTGGGCAGCACAGTTAAACCCTGTCTTTTTTTTTTTTTTTTTTTTTTTTTGGTTTTTTGAGGTAAGGTCTCACTCTGGCTCAGGCTGACCTGGAATTCACTACGTAGTCTCAGGGTGGCCTCGAACTCTCGGCGATCCTCCTACCTCTGCCTCCCAAGTGCTGGGATTAAAGGCGTGCGCCACCACGCCCGGCTCCGAAACCTTGTCTTAAAAAACAACTCATGGGCTGGAGAGATGGCTTAGCGGTTAAGCGCTTGCCTGTGACGCCTAAGGACCCCGGTTCGAGGCTCGGTTCCCCAGGTCCCACGTTAGCCAGATGCACAAGGGGGCGCACGCGTCTGGAGTTCGTTTGCAGAGGCTGGAAGCCCTGGCGTGCCCATTCTCTCTCTCTCCCTCTATCTGTTTTTCTCTCTGTGTCTGTCGCTCTCAAATAAATAAATAAAAAATTAAAAAAAAAATTAAAAAAAAAAAACAAAAACAACTCAGCCCAGCGTGGAGGCGCACGCCTTTAATCCCAGCACTTGGGAGACAAGAGGTAGGAGCATCGCCATGAGTTCGAGGCCACCCTGAGAATGTAGAGTAAATTCCAGGCCTGAGCCAGAGTGAGACCCTATTTCAAAAAACAAAAACAAAAAACAACACCAAAAAAAAAATTCAAAGATTCTAGATTGTACTAACTGAATTAGGACCAATAGTTGGCTAGATCTTGCTCTTAAAAAGTCAGAATTTCAGTGTTTGTGAAATGTGTTCCTGATCTCACCAACATTAACAAAGGAGGCAACTAGGGCCCAGGTGACAGGAGGATTGCTAGTTCAGCACCTTGCCTTGGATTTATCATATACAGCTCAGGAATGCAAATAAGCTGAGTTATTTGGTCCCTTCAACCCACAAAAATGAGCAACAAATGCCAATTTAAAACAGGGTAAATTCTCAGGTGAATTAATATCTTAGGAGAGATGTATCTCCCACCTTTAAATGTGTTATGAACACAGGAAATATAAACATAAATTTTATTATGTTTTTTCAGAAAAATTCTCTAGAATATAAAGGTAAAGGAGCAAGAAGATAAGTGAATGGAACTAAAAAAATAAGACAAGTTAACACCTATAAAAACTGAAGTTGTCTATCTCCCTTAGAGTTTAGAGGCCTACATGACAGTTAACACAGCACTGATATGGGTGGCCTAGGCTAATATAATTATATGCACCCTAGCAATACACAAGCATCAAGAAAGACATTTCTTAGTTTGTAAAATGCACCTTTAGGATTTTTCTTAAACATACAGATAAAAATGATGCTCAGCAATACTTATTTCCCATTAAATAAATTTGGCAAACTATTAGCCATTTCCTATATATAACATCACCAAGGTATGCTCTAATGAGCATTCTGCTATAAGCTTATCCCCATTTTATCAAGCCTTGGTCACCAAAAGAGCTGAGGCCCTAAGCTATCAACAAAGCACACACTGACAGCTCCTAGATAGGCAAGCAGGTGGTAGGCAGCGTGGAGTTTGGAGGAAAAAAAATGCTCATCCGTCCAAGCTACAGCCTCTGTTTGATTCCCTACTTTGGCTATTGGCCTGGAGTCAAAGGAATGGATGTTTCTTAAGTTCACATTTACAAAGATGGGAATAAGAAACTTTTTCCAGATTCTTTTTTCCCTTTTTGGAGGTAGGGTCTGCTCTATAGCCCAGGCTGAATTCACTATGTAGTCTCAAGGTAGCCTCAAACTCATAGTGATCACTACCTCTGCTGAGTAGGTGGGATTAAAGGTGTGCACCACCATGCCTAGCTTCAGATTCTTTTTCTTGATGTTATGACAGTCTCAAAGCTTTCCTACAACACCTAGAATATATTTGCGAACTCCAAAACTGCTTACTAATTCTAAAAAGGTACTTTACGGAGTCTGGCTACAGCACAAGAAAAGACAACACTAGAGTCTAAATACTTCATCATACAGAGACCAAGTCTGAAGACGTTCTGCACCATGTTGAGATGTATTGATTTTCGGTTTTTAAAATGTGATGAGAATTTCCATAGTCATGCCATCAGCCTTCTCACTGCCTGCCCCAATCACACTCAACCAGCACTAATGTACAAGCCCCTACCTCTAAGCATCAGAAAGAATTCCTACTTATTTCCCCCTCATCAAATTTGAATCCTTTAAACTAACCAGAATCAACACAAGATATGAAGGAGTAAAGTAGTCTACGTTGGGAGAGGAGCAAATTCCACAACTCATTCAGACAGGCAGTAAAACTTCATGTTCTTGAAGCAGTTCAAGAAGATTCACTAACAACCTTATCTGATGTTATCAACTCCACAGCTAGGTATCCTGTACAGTCCTGTGACAATGACTCAGCCACCCCACAGTCAGTACTACCAACACTTTAAAGGAAGTCTTCCTTTGTCAAAAAGAAGTATGGCTTATGCTCCTAAAATCCCTAGCTCATCAGTAACAGCTTAAAGATAAACACATTTCATATGATATTTTCCCAGCAGTCAAGTATGGAGTAGAATGTACAAAATTCCATACAAAGGCTATACAATTTTAAGCACTGTAAATAAGCATCAAAGGGAGAGAACAAAAAACTTTTACATCTTAGGGGATGAGGGCTGGTAAGGTGAGGGAAATGTGATTATTATAATACTTGAACTTTCACGGACAATTGGCAGGGTGGATCAGACCCACTTAAGATATTTAAGCTAACTTCTCTTACTACAAAGATCAATAATAAGTTTGGGTATAAATACTGATTTTTATTTTTTTAAACTATCTCATAGTTACACAAATCAATCACTTAGTTAACAGTGCATTGCTAGAGCAAGCACACGCTTAATAACACTACACTTTCTAGACAGTATTCACTAATGACTCCAGCATCAGATCCTTACAGTGACAGAAATACAATTAAAAACTTTTCTTTTCAAGATTTAAATAAAAAGTAAATGAGGAACTATCACATACGCCCTTCTTTCCTTGTATAGCTTTGGAAAATATAGTAATCTTAATTTGTTCATACTGGTATCATTCCTACTGCTACACAGTTAAGTTCATGGTTTTAAATAGGATGCACTCAGTTTACTCACCTATAACACTCATAAGGGCCCATCCAAGGATTAAATCATATGATCCAAGGAAAGAGCTGAGATTCAGGCATGGCAGAAAGTTAAGCACTCAATAAATACTAGGCATAGTTGCTTGAAAATGTGAATCAATACTGTAAAAGTCAACACAGGCAGCTTAATTCCACAAAAATACCCACAGTTGTGTTCGTGCCCACTCCTTAGTGCCCATGTACAATTTAAGTAAACACTAATTAAGTTTCAGAGGCAATTGGCTGAACGCAATTTTATTAAATATATTACACACTCAGAAGAGCCTAAAATCAAATACTTTTTCTACTCAAGTCCTACCTTCACACAGATCTAAAGGACGTCTTACATCCTCACCTGCCACATCCCTTCTTTGCTCTCATTTCCAAAAAAGAAAAAAAATTGAACTATATAGGTAGTGACCTTCTAAGCTGAAGGGGCCTCATCTCCCTATTTTAAAAGGTTAGATAAATGTACTTAAGAACCCATCCAGTCCCTGACAGTTCTCATACCTTGTCTTGCACAACACCCTGTCCTGTCATCTCTGAGAAATTTCCCCACCCCCAGATAAAATTAAGTCCTTTATTCTCCCAAAACATTTTGGGTACACATAAGAGCCAAGCACCTACCTTATAATTAACTAATTATGTCTCCCCCAATGACCGAGCTGAGAGGAAGAGTAGTGGAGTACTGTGTGGTCGCAGCATAGCACTAAGCACAGTTCTTGCACATATTAGGTGCTCAAGAAAAGCTATGCCTTACCTACACTGTCTCCTGACTCAGCCCCTTCTTGTTGGATGCTTCAGTTCAAAATCTAAACATAAGGCTGCTCTCAGTAGGGCAGGCAAACACGATGTATGACTGATTATGCCATCAGAAAACCTACTCATCAGCTTCTCCCATTGGAGAAGTTCCCGGAACCCAAACTCAATTGAACAGGATTATGTACCATCAGAATCAGTGGGAATTCCCAGCACACTACAATGGGATTGTTGGAAAGCCCATAAAGAGGAGCTTTTTATTGGGGGGTGGAGGGGAGGATGGACTCTATCCTGAATAACTTTAAAAAGAAAAATTCCAAGAACAAATGTCTGGCTTGACTAAAAAGGGCTCCAAAGCATAAGGATGTGGGGAAAGCTAGTTAACTCTTGACTGCTGACAAACAGCAGCTCTGAGAAAAAAGAACAGGAAACAGGAATGGGTGCTGGTCACTCTTTGTTTCAGTAAGTAAAATCTTTTTCTTTCTCTCCCTATAGTCCAAGAGAAAAAGGCCAATACACCAGGTTAAGGTGAGAAAACCACCCTTCCTTCCAACATTCACTAAACTGTGTCTGTAAGTAACACTGCACTGGGACCCTTGGCCCCATAAAAAGTTCTGGTCCCTAATACTTTAATTAAAAAAAAAAAATCAATATACCCAATATCCAACAGTCACACCAGGTGACAGAGAACTTACAAACTTTCTGAAAGAGATACCTTTGCAAAGAACACAACTTGGGGAAAACAACCTTATTTCACTTAGAACTCCACAAAAGGTGGCTTTAGTTTTTAAGAGTCACAATTCACAAATGCTATCATAAACATCTCACACACACAAAAAAAAAATAGCCCTCCATTGTTGCTTAAGGGAATCTTTCATTCTGTAAGCAGAAAAGGACGCAAACATGAAGCAAGAGAGCGAATAAACCTCCCCCCCAAAATAAAGTTCTATTCAGTGGGGGGAAAAAAGAAAAAAACAACAAAAACTGGTAATAATTCCATCTCCAGGCTTTCCCTCTCGGGTGAGGTCTGTGATTGATACGGCTCGGCTCGGTAGAAAGCTCTTACTGGGTGGCTCGAGGAAGGAGCGGAGGGAGGCAGAGAAAAAGACAGAGGCACAGAAAGGAGAGGAGAAAAAAAGAAAATGGCGCAGAGACTAAGTCCCGACCATCGACAAGGCGACTTTCCCGGGGAGAATCCCGGCGAGCGGAGGCCTCCCGAGGCCCGGGGATGGGTGAGACAGGGTCTCCGTGACCCCCTCTTGGGAAGCCCGTGATCGGGGGGAGCTGAGACCCCAGGAAACGGGGTCTAGAGACGGCCCGATGGGAACAATGGGGCCGGTGAGCGAGGAGCCGGGACTTAGTCTCTGGGACGCCATGTCTGTCCTCTGGCCGGCTCCCGGCCGGGGCGCCGGGGGGAAAGACGGCCGGCGACCGCGGGGGAGGTGAGGGGGGCCCGGGGCGGGGTTGGGGGTGGGGTGGGGGCGAGGACACACTCACCATTCAATCGGAAATCCGCTTCGATCTGAGGAGAGGAAAAAAGAAAAAAAAAAAAGAGGGAAGATGAAACAACAGGCGCATGAAGCCCCCGGGGCGGCGGAGCGAACGCGCGCGCGCGGCCGGGAGTCAGGCCCACCCCGGACCACGGACCCGGGGACGACACCCCCCCACGGTGACTGCGCGGGGGTGGAATAAGGACTGCAGCGTCCCCCCACACACAAATGCACCCCCAAACTCGAACTTGCCGGCTCCACCCGGGGAGCCCCGGAGAGCCGACCTGCAGCGCCGGGGGTGGGGTTGGGGGGGGCTCGGGCCTGTCAAAGCAGCCGGGTTGGGGGCGCCCCGGGGACGCTGGGACGGAGACCCGGGCTCGCCGACCGCGGTGGGGGAACCCTCCTCCCCCCCCCCCCGAAGGCCGTACCTGGGAATCGTTGTGGAGATGGTCCCCGCTCATGTCGGCCCGGGCGGCGAGCGCGGGAGAGACGCGGGCGGACGGACGGACGGACGGACGGCCTGGCGGGCGGGCGGGCGGACGGTGGCTCGAAGGAGACACGGGCAAGCGGCGACGGCGGCGACGGGCCCCGAGATGCCCGGGACAGCTGAGGCGGAAGCCGGCGACGGCGCTGACAAGACTGCCGGGCGGGCGGGCGGCGAGAACAGACCCCCCAGCAGTTGTGTAACAGCCTAAGTTCGCATTTCGGCTCACTGCGCCTGCGCGGCCGCTTTTAAATGGAACGTCGGCGACGTCAGAGCTCGCGGAAAAAGGGGCCGAGGGTTGCGAGCCTCCGACTGTCTTCGCCGGCGAGGTCCCGGGGACGTAGAGGCGGTGGCTTCGGCGTCGCAAGCTCCGCCCCTCGGGGCTCGATTTGCATACGGCGCTGGCTCCGCCCCCTTCCTCCTTGTCCGCCCGCCCCCCTCCCCCCCCCCAGCCACCGTCACTTCCAATGCGGGCTCTGGCTCTCGGAACCCGGGGGAGGGGCGTTCGCGGCAGTGCGCAGGCGCCGCGCGGACACCGCCTCCAGACCCTGGCCACCGGCGCGGCCACGTGGTGGGCCTTTAAAGGCCGCGGCGGGACTCAGCCGGGTCAGGATCGGGATAAACTCACCCTGCTTTCGCCTTGCTGGACAGAGGGGCACGGTTGACCTGCCAGCACCTGGCCGGTCTGTACCTTCCAAAGCTTTCTCACCGCGGGCCTAACAAGCTGACTCGGCCCTAAAGGCGTTTGGCTGGAGGCGTCTCCTCCCGGGCCTTTGTCCAGGCGCCTCAATTTCTGGTTTTACTTCACATCCATTTCTTTAAGAATTATCTTAATTTTTCAGTAAACCTACGGTCTGGCTTCGCCCCACTTTGCAGCTGCACACATGGAGCCCTGGGTGCCAAGGAGCCTGCTTGCACTTGTACAAATAGCATCCGGGATGAGACAGGAATTGTGTTAAGAAGTGATTCACCAGGGGTTGGAGAGATGGCTTGGCGGTCAAAGCAAGCTGAAGGGCCCAGGTTCGATTCCCCAGTACCCACATAAAGGCAGATGTACAAGGTGGTACATGTGTCTTAAGTTCGCTTGCAGAGATACTGAGGTCCTGCGGCTCCCATTCTTTATCTGCCTCTCCCTCACCTCTCTCTTTCAAATAAGCAAAAAAAAAAATTATTTTTCTTTTTTTTTCGAGGTAGGGTTTTACTCTAGCTCAGGCTGACCTGAACAAAATATTTTTTAAATGATGCACCGTTTAGGAAGCATTAAACTCGACAGCCCTCCCTGAATCCTCACAATCCTGGTACTGTCACCTACTTTTTACAAAAATCACACCGGCAGGCCATGATGGCACACACCTTTAATCCCAGCAGAGGCAGAGGTAGAAGGAGCACTGTGAATTCAAGGCCAGCCTGAGACTACATGGTGAATTCCAGTTAAACCTGAGCTAGAATGAGACCCTGCCTCAAAAATAAAATAAAATAAAAGCTCTCTGGGGTGACCTGCAGCCACCTTCCAGCCATGGACACCTGAATGCCTCTCAAACTCATCTAGGCTGAGCTCATCAACCACGGAGGAAATCTCTGGGCTGGCATCTTCTCTCCCTGGTTTCTCTTGACTCCCTCTGATTACATCCACCAGTGGAAGTCTGTATTATCCTCCATGGATTAAGGCAATAGCCTTCCAACAGAGGTTACAACTAGTGGTTCTCTACCCTAATGATCATTTCAACAAGCAAATATAACCATGATTTCTTAAAATATTTTTTATTTATTTATTAGAATGGACATGCCAGGACCTCTAGCCACTGTAAACGAACTCCAGATGCATGCATTACCATGTGCTTACATGGGTTCTGGGGAATCAAGCCTGTGTCTTTAGGCTTTGTAGGCAAGCGCTTTAATGGCTAAGCCATCTCTCCAGCCTGATTTTTTTTTTTTTTTTTTGCTACATGTATTACCACTATCTCTACTTACCATTTTAATGTATCACCTGATTTATTTACCTTCATCCTAGGTAATAATGTCTATGAAATCATTTAAACAAGAACTAGGTGTAGAACAAGGCTGTAATCCCATCCATTTAGGAGGTTGAGGCAGGAGATTACGTATGTGAGAACAGCCTGAGCAACATTAATGTAACTGTCTCAAAATGAAGTTGAGGAAAAAAAAAAAAAAAAGGAGGGGGATTGGTCAGGGTAGAGCTCTTACCTAGTATGTGCAAGACCCTGGACCCTATCCCCAGGGCTGCTAAATAAACAAACAAAATTTTCATCCACAGACCATTAGGTCATTTGTCATGTCTAGTGGTATTGAGGTTATTCATCCCAAATACCACTTTCTCATAACGTCCCCACTTCGGCTGCACTCTGACTCTTTTTCCACAGGCAGATCAAGGGCCCCTCCTGGAGGGTCTTTCTCCTCTATCTGGGTTAGCACAATTGTTAAGTTACTCATAGGGTAGTTGAAGAATCAATATCTTATCTCCCCGGATAGAATGCAAGATCCGTGAGGGTGGGGCCTGGTCCATCTTGCTCAGCACTCAGACTCCAGGACCCAGCAACAGGTCCTCCCACAGAAGAGAGACCCAAGGAACAAGTGAATGAAAGCAGAAGCACACAGTAGACAGATGCTTCACAGTAGAACAGCCTCAGTTTCAATTCTGCTCCACTATAAACTGTGTGGCAGCTGTCAAGTTGTTCAATTTCTCTAAGTCTCAGTTTCATGATCTGTATTTAATAAGCTACTAAAAAATACTTGAGGGCTAGAAAGATGTCTCAGCAGTTAAGGTGCTTGACTGCAAAGCCTAAGGACCCAGGTTCAATTCCCCCATATCCACCTAAAGCCAGATATGCAAAGTGTCACATGCATCTGGAATTCATTTGCAGAGCTGTAGGCTCTGGTGCACCCATATTCTCTCTCTCTCTCTCTTTCTCTCTTTCTCTCTTGCTCCCTATCTTCTGTCTCTCTCTGCTTGCAAATAAATAATAAAATGTGAGTTCAAAGCCACCCTGAGACTACATAGTGAACTCCAGGTCAGCCTGTGCTAGAGTGAAACCCTACCTTAAAAAGGGCGGGGGCCTTAAGTGGTGGCGCACGCCTTTAATCCCAGCACTTGGGAGACAGAGGTAGGAGGATCATTGTGAGTTCAAAGCCAGCCCAGGACTACAAAGGGAGTTCTAGGTCAGCCTTGGCTAGAGTGAGAGCCTGCTTTGGGGGTGGGTGGGGGGAATAACCAACAACAACTTGAAATTGTCAGTAAACAAAATTTAGACAATACTTGATTGGGCTGGATAGATGGCTCATCAGTTAAGAGTACTTGCTTGCAAAACCTGATAGCCTTGGTTCAATTTCCCAGTTTTCCAATACCCACATAAAGCCAGACATACAAAGTGGTAAATACACCTGGAATTCATTTGCTGTGGTAAGGGGCACTGGAACACTCATTCATGCTCTCTCTCTCTCTTTCTTCTCTCTTTCTCAAATAAATTAAAGCTTATATGAGGCCATGTAGTTAGTAAGTAGCAAGTCTTATATTCAAACACAGGTCTGCTGATTTCAAAGCTATGCTTTTTTTTTTTTTTTCTTTTTTGGTTTTTCGAGGCAGGGTTTCACTCTAGCCCAGGCTGACCTGGAATTCACCATGTAGTCTCAGGGTGGCCTCGAACTCTCAGCGATCTTCCTACCTCTGCCTCCCGGGTGCTGGGATTAAAGGCGTGCGCCACCCCGCCTGGCTCAAAATTCTGCTTTCTTGGCAGTTACCTGCTAGAGGCAGCTTTGCCTGACTTTGCGTGTCTGTCCTCCTAGTCTGCCCATCTCAGAAGCAATCCCAGTTGTTGAAGCATCTGGCTCCCACCTGCTTGCCACAGTTAAGCCAACGTAATTCTGCCCTCAAGGATAATGGTGCCACCTTTTACTACAGTTTCCAACCCCTGGTGGCTAGAGATAGGCTGCATTTGCCAAGTCCCTCCCAGGAAGATCAAGTAGGCATGGAAAGAGAGTAGTCTTCAGAGTGGCATATCAAGGGTGGTGCCTGGGCACAGATGTGTAGTCTACCTATCCATCCTCTCACGGGTAAGTGCTTTCTCTGTCGGCAAGTGAGGCTGGCTGCGCTCCAGCGCTCCCCGGCTTACCCAAACCTGCACGGCCACTCTCTGACTCCTCACCCTTCCAAACAGTAACTGCACAATATGGTCCTAGCATTTAAGAGGACTTTGGATAATGTATGCACAAGCTTTGTAATTTTCGCTGCTGTGTGTCTGTTTCAATGTGTATGAGAAAAAAATTCCTTAAGTACTATATCAAACCCATAGTTATTTACTTGGGTTATTTTTAAGGCTAAGACATGTTGGAGGTTGATTTAAATAAAAATATCCAGGAAAAAGCTGGGCGTGGTGGGCTGGAGAGATGACTCAGTGGTTAAGGTGCTTGCCTGCAAATCCTAAGTATTCTGGTTCAGTTCCCTAGTACCCACATAAAGCCAGATACACAAAATGGCACACATGTCTGGAGTTCGTTTGCAATGGCTAGCAGCCCTGCTGTGCCCAATCTCTCTTTGTCTGTCTCTTTGCTTCTTTCTCTTGCTCATAAAACAAGTTTTGGGCTGGAGATATGGCTTAGCGGTTAAGCGCTTGCCTGTGAAGCCTAAGGACCCTGGTTCGAGCCTCAATTCCCCAGGACCCACGTTAGCCAGATGCACAAGGGGGCGCATGTGTCTGGAGTTCGTTTGCAGTGGCTGGAGGCCCTGGTGTGCCCATCCTCTCCCTCTCCCTCTCTCTCGCTCTGCCTTTCTCTCTGTGTCTGTCACTCTCAAATAGGTAAATACAAAAATGAACAAATAAAATAAAAGTTTAAAAGAGAGAGAGAGAGAGAAACAGAGATTGGTGTTAAGTATTTCTAAAATATAAACCTAGGTTGGGCATGGTGGTGCATACCTTTAATCCCAGTACTCAGGAGGCAGAGTTAGGAGGATCACAGTGAGTTCAAGGCCACCCTGAGATTATCTAGTGAATTCCAGGTCAGCCTGGGCTAGATCAAAACCCTACCTCCAAAAAAAATTTTTCAATAAATAATAAAAATATAAACCTAGGAGTTCTTTTTCACCTGTCTACCTCTAGAGGCTTGTGCCCTTTGAAGGGAATGGACTCAGCACAGCAGGTCTCCATAGCTGCTCAAGATTCAGACCTCCACTGTTGGCTTCACACTCTCTTGGGCTTGTTTTTTTTTTATCAACCTGGCTCAACTTTTGTCTGCCAGAATTAGACACCTGTAAGGTTGCCTGAACAACTCCTGCTTTTCAAGGATTTTTTACTTGGA
This sequence comes from Jaculus jaculus, assembly GCF_020740685.1. Taxonomy (NCBI): domain Eukaryota; kingdom Metazoa; phylum Chordata; class Mammalia; order Rodentia; family Dipodidae; genus Jaculus; species Jaculus jaculus. Next base: position 121,132,077 of record NC_059109.1, on the reverse strand, counting down.
TTCCCAGGGTTCTGGGGGAAAAAAAAAAGAGACAGTTATAGAACCACAAATGTCCTACTGTCACTGTGAGAGTTGTTCAGGCCACGATAGGCACTTGACCTATCAGAAGACCCTCGGATTAAAGCCCTTGAGACTTTAGAATCGAGAAGAAGAGAGAGTTGGTCTCTCTTCCTGTTAACAGATCTGTACTGTGGAAATCTTGGGGCTGCTCCTGGCAGCACTTGTTGTCAGAAAAGTCAGAGAATGCTGAGAGTGAGGAGAAGGAAGAAGTCAGGGAAGTGCTAAGAGCCAGAGAAAAGACCATGAATGAAACTCAGGGCCCTGGTTTCTGCTTTCTTCTGATGCACTACCTTTGTGGTATCTATAAATAAATACATCACTTCTTCTGTTCCATCTCTGATGGGTCATGTATGACCAAGTGTCTGATACTCAAACCCGACCTACACTTGAATCAGAATTCTCAAGACCTCAGACATGCTTTTGTCTTCCACTCTGGGATCCTTATATTACTGCACTTGAATGATCTCCATACTTTTTAAAATAATTTTAAGAAAGAGAGTCTTGGGCTGGAGGGCTGGCTTAGTGGTTAAGGCATTTACCTACAAAGCCAAAGGACCCAGGTTCAATTCCCCAGGACCCATGTTAGCCAGATGCACAAGGGGGTGCACATGTCTGGAGTTTGTTTCCAGTGGCTGGAGGCCCTCACGTGCCCATTCTCTCTCCCCCACCTTCTCTTTAAATAAAGAGAGGGGGGCTGGAGAGATGGCTTAGCGGTTGAGCGCTTGCCTGTGAAGCCTAAGGACCCCGGTTCGAGGCTCGGTTCCCCAGGTCCCACGTTAGCCAGATGCACAAGGGGGCGCACGTGTCTGGAGTTCGTTTGCAGAGGCTGGAAGCCCTGGCGCGCCCATTCCCTCTCTCTCCCTCTATCTGTCTTTCTCTCTGTGTCTGTCACTCTCAAATAAATAAATAAATAAATAAATAATTTAAATAAAGAGAGGGTCTCATGTAGTCCAGTCTAACCCTGAACTTGCTGTGTAGCTAAGGATGACCTTGCTCTCACCTCTGTCTCCCAGGTGTTGAGGTAGAGGTGTATGTCACCCCACCTGACCCTGCTGACATTTTGAACCTGAAGATGGTACATTCTTGGTTTGGCTGCTTCTCCAACAGTGATGTCTTCTAGCAAGTGCCTTGTGTGAGATTTGGACACCCTCAGAAAAGAACCTACTTCATGCTCCATGGAGCAGATTCAGGCTGGTGGTCCCCATAGCAACCAGAACCATCCCTTTGCCTACTGGTGATGCAATGGCTGTCAGCAAAGGCAGAACATTAAGAGGAGGGGGGTGATGAGAGGGCCCAGTGGTTAAAAGTGCTTGCTTTAAAAGCCTATCTGGACCCGGGCATGGTGGCACACACCTTTAATCCCCAGCCCTTGGGAGGCAGAGGTAGGAGGATCGCCATGAGTTCAAGGCCACCCTGAGACTACGTAGTAAATTTCAGGTCACCCTGGGCTACAGTGAAACCCTACCTCAAAATAATTAATTGATTAATTAAAATTTTAGAAAAGCCTACTTGGGAGGGCTGGAGAGATAGCTTAGCAGTTAAGAAATTTGCCTGCAAAGCCTAAGGACCCATGTTCAGCTCTCCAGATCCCACATAAGCCAGACACACAAAAGGTGACACAAGCGCATGAAGTCACACATGTGCACAAGGTGGCACGTGCGTCTGGAGTTTGACTACAATGGCTGAGGCCCTGGCGTGCCAGTTCTCTCTCTCTCTCTCACTTGCTCTTGATATCACACATAAAAAAAAGGCCTGCCTGGGGGCTGGAGAGATGGCTTAGCTATTAAGGTGCTTGCCTATGAAGCCTAAGGACCCAGGTTCAACTCCCAAGTACCCATGTAAGCCAGATGCACAAAGTAGCACATAATCTGGAGTTTGTTTGCAGTGGCTAGAGGCCCTGGCATGCCCATTCTCTTTCTTTCTCTCTCTCTCCCTGCCTCTCTCTCAAATAAATAAATAAAATATTTTTAAAAAAATGTTTTAAGGGCTGGAGAGATGGCTTAGCGATTAAGCGCTTGCCTATGAAGCCTAAGGACCCCGGTTCGAGGCTCGGTTCCCCAGGTCCCACTTTAGCCAGATGCACAAGGGGGCGCACGCGTCTGGAGTTCGTTTGCAGTGGCTGGAAGCCCTGGCGTGCCCATTCTCTCTCTCTCCCTCTACCTGTCTTTCTCTCTCTGTCTGTCGCTCTCAAATAAATAAATGAATAAAAATATTAAAAAAAAATGTTTTAAAAGCCAACCTGCTTGGGTTCAATTCCCACAGCCACCTATATAACACCAGACAGAGTGGCAAGAGACCCTGGCATATAAGCATGCAAACATACATATGCACAAATACAGAAAAACAAATATATAATTTTTAAGATGGGTGTGGTGGCACATGCCTTTAATCCCATCACTCAGGAGGTAGAAATAGGAGGATCACTGTGAGTTTGAGGCCAGCCTGAGACAATATAGTGAATTCCAGGTTAGCCTGCCTCAAAAACTACAATAAAAAAACCACTTTGTTTTTAAAGAATAGAGTCAGCAGGAAAGTGGGCAACCCTTAGATCTACAGAATGGAGGGAAGACAGGTAGCTGGGGTTTGAGAGCCCAGCCACATGATTCAGGACGAAGAGAGGAATCCACTGTGTGCATCGATTGCCTTTTTTGATTTTCTTGCCTCATCCTCCTAGAGTACTGAGATTACAAGTCTGAGCCACCATAGTCTTCCTTCCACAAAACAGTACTGCTATGATGAGAACATTTTTTCATTCAATCCGTATTTCCTGAGGAATGAGAGTATAATAGGAACTATGAGGTATATACAAGTCTTATGTCACCCTGTGAATACAGATACTAACAAGACCTAATGCTCATTTTGGAGAAATTCTGAGTCTAATAATGAGACAGACACATGCCCCAATGGTCACCCTAAGAGAGGAATAATGACATGGAAGAGGTGACCAGCCAGCAGCTGCTATGGAAACTCTGGGATGGGCACTATTGAGGGAAAAAAGAAAAAACACATTTGTATGTCATTCTTTTTTTTTTTTTTTTTTTTTTGGTTTTTCGAGGTAAGGTCTCCCTCTAGCCCAGGCTGACCTGGAATTCACTATGGAGTCTCAGGGTGGCCTTGAACTCACAGCGATCCTCCTCTGCCTCCCGAGTGCTGGGATTAAAGGCGTGCGCCACCACGCCCGGCTGTATGTCATTCTTGAAAAATGAGGAGGAGAAAGTGTGTGGAGGAAAAGGGAAGGTATTGCAGAAAGAACTGGAACATGTACAGAGGCAGTGACTTATGGGCACAAATAGCCTTTATCAAGATGAATTAGTAGGTAAATGTGACAGTGGACCCTGTCATGGAGCTGGAAGGTAGGAGAGCTCTTCCATTAATGGGGCTACTGCGAGATGAGCTAGGGCAGCTTGTGAGCCGGGTACAGGAGCAGCCATGAACAGCAGAGTGTAGACAGGTGTTGGGGCGGGGGGCAACTAAGATCATTCGCAAATGTTCCCGGAGCATTCTGAACCACAGCAGGTTATTTGAAATTACTGGAGATGCAAACTGTGGGGGAGACACCAGGATTGGGGCCTGGCTAGGCTGTAGCCCAAGAAGGTGTGACAGCCACTCTCTCTAACACTCTCTCTCTCTCTCTCTCATAGGGTGTTTTGCTGGGGCATTCTGCTGTTGCTCAGTTCCAACTGCTTCCAGCCAGAGAACCGTGGGCAGTGGGAGACAGTCAGGATTCCAGGAAACACCCTCTGAAAGGTGCTACTGGGTTAAAGTGTGGTGTCTTTGCTGGTAAAATCCATTTAGAGGAGATGCAACCCGGAAGTAACATTTTAACTCTGGCCTGAAGGTGGAAACAAGTTAGCAGGTTAAAAGACAGGAAGGACAGACAAGGCAAGTGAGGAATATGAACCCTGGAGGACAAGAGAACAGGAAGGAAAAGATTTGGACACTCGGGAAGATGGGGTCCCTTTCAGGATCTCCTGGTTATTCAGAATGTCTGGGGAGGGAACGTGAAGAGGGGTAATGACAAATGAGACATGCTAGGTTTTGGATAGGGTTTGGGGGGGTCCACCAAAGGATTACTACCTCGCTGAGGTGGTAAGAGGACTAAATTTGATCTATGGTATTTAGAAGCAAGGCCTTTGAAAAATGATTAGGAATAAATACAATCATTAAAGTAGAATCCCCTTGATTAAATCCTTGTGGCTTTATAAAAAGAGGGAGCGATGGGCTGAAGAGATGGATTAATGGTTAAGGTGCTTGCCTGTGAAGCCTAAGGACCTGGGTTCTGTTACCCAGAACCCATATAAGCCAGACACACATGATGGTGCATGCCTCTGGAGTTCGTTTGTAATGGCTGGAGGCTCTGGCACACCCATTCTCTCTCTTTCTCTCTCTCAAATAAGTAAATAAATATAATTTTTTTAAAAAGAGGGAGCAAAATCAGAACACACACACATACACATACACACAGGTGTTTTGTCTTCCTTGCCACATGCTGCTCTGGTGCACCTCTGGACTCTGTCAGCAAGAATGCCAAAACCAGATGCAGCCCCTTGACCTTGGACCTCTACAACTGTGAGCCCAAACCAGCCCGTCTTCTTTATAAGGTTATTCAATCTGTGATACTCTTTTGTTGGCACAGATCAATAGACTGATAAAAGGCTTTTAACCACTGAGCCATCTCCCCAGCCCTGGGCTCTTTCGATTTGGCCTTTTTGCAAAGAGTCGGCAATTTGTCACCAGAGCAATAGAGAGTTATGCACTTTCATCAGTGGAGGATCATAATCAATAGGTGCTTTAGAAAACGTTACCTGGGAAAGTAGATTTGAAGTAGTCAGGACTGGAGGCATGTTAGACCTCAGGTAAAATGGTGTTGAAAAGAATGTAAGCAAACATAAAGGCATTGAGCTGGAGAGATGGCTCAGCAGTCAAGGTGCTTGCCTGCAAAGCGAAAAGACGCAGATTCCGTTCCCAAGGACCCACATAAGCCGGATGCACAAATGGGTACATGTGTCTGGAGTTTGTTTACAGTGGCTGAAGGCTCTGGCATGTCTATTCTCTCTCTCTCTTTCTCTCAATTCTGCCCTCCTTTCTATCTCTCTCTCAAAAGGTAAAAATACAATTTTTAAAAAGACACTGTTCTTATTTTAAAAAAATAATAATGATGTCGATGGCCCTGGTCAGCAAAATACCCATGAGAGTAGAGAGAAATGCATATGTGGGGATATTCATGGCACGGGGCTGATGTTGGCGATTGAGTCTGTATGTCAGGAGAAGTCAGAGATGTGACAGGAATCATCGTTCACAGAAGCAGAGACTACTGGGAGTTGACAAAGTCAGCACTGCCCACATGGAGTTTGAAGTGTGAGCAAACTGAGTCAGGACGCTTGGTAGGCAGTTAGGCACATGGCCCTGGAGCTCAGGAGAGGAGCTGTAAGTCGTTAGCACTGAGGTAGTGCCTGAAATAATTAGATGAGGTCATCGGGAGAGCCTGATGGACAGCCTTAGTTTAGGGATGGGCCTGCTTGAGGAAGTGAATAAAAGGTGATGAAGTGGGGGACAGCAAGTTTAGACACGTTTTTCAGAAGGTTTCATTATAAACCAGTAGTAGCTGGAGGAACCTGGGACCAAGAAAGGGTGTGTGTGTGTGTGTGTGTGTGTGTGTGTGTGTGTGTGTGTGTGTGTCTGTGTGTGTGTGTGTTTCTTCATGATGGACAAGACACAAGTCTAATAAGAAGGTTTGCTGATTGCTAGTTCAGGGTTACTGGATCATTCCAGCCACCTTGTAAAAGTGCTAGTCCTGCTGGGTGAGGTTGCGCACACCTTTAATTCTTGCACTCAGGAGGCAGAGGTAGAAGGATTGCTATGAGTTCGAGGCCACCCTGAAAGTACATAGTGAATTCCAGATCAGCAGGGCTAGAGTGAGACCCTACCTTGAAAACAAAACAAAACAAAACAAAACAAAACAAAACAAAACAAAACAAAACAAAACAAAACAAAACAAAACAAAACAAAACAAAACAAAACAGTGCTAATCTACTTGATACGTCAGGGTTTGAGTCAGATAAGGAGCCATATCCTTTTGGTGAAGACAGTTTGCTTTTCCTGTAAGGCCACCACCTGCTTCCATCCTTACCTCCAGGGTTCTGGGCCCTTTTCCCCAGGAAACCACTAGAGGATTGACTCAGAGAACTAGTTTTTCCAGATGGTTTATCCTTCAGGCCCCTGAGGATATCTTCCTCCCAAAGCCCAGGCCTGCAGGGGACATCTCTATCTTTCCAGGATTCAGGCTGTGGGTACCAGGAATGGATTCTGGCAGGAGAGACACCAGCTCTGCCAGTGAAGCTGGAGGAGGATCCTCAGAGCCGGGAAAACAGATGTTCCTCGTCCGCTTCTGCAATGCAGTTAAGTTCCACTAACATCCTGATGCCTGGTTGATGCCAGACCTTGCTAGTACTGTAATGAATTTCACTGAGGTGGCCTCCCTCCACCTCAGTGCAGGAGTAGTTATCTCGAAGAAGAGATGGATGGAGCAACCCATCAATTAAAAAAGCAGAGTTCTGGGACATTGTCAGAGAGCCTTCAGGGCAGAGAATCCAGGAGGATTCTTCCACAGGGAGTCCAACCTTACAGACTTGATGGGAAAAAGACAATGTTAAAGATTCCAAATCCAGGAGTTGGGGAGATTGCTCAGTTGGTAAAGTGCTTGCCATGTAAACATGAGGACCTGAGTTCATATCCTCAGCACCCACCTCAAAAGCTGGGTTTGGGGGCTGGAGAGATGGCTTAGTGGTTAAGGTGCACTTGCCTTTAAAGCCTGACGACTCAGGTTCAGTGCCCCAGTATCCACGTATAGCCAGAAGCACAGGCATCTGGAGTTCCTTGGCAGCGGCTGGGGACCCTGGAATGCCCATACTCTCCTGCTGGCTTGCTTGCTCTAAAATAAATAATTATTTTTTTAAGCTGGGTGTGGTAGCAAGGAGGATCCCTGTTAGAAAAGGAGGATTCCTGGGGCTTCCTGGCTAGCAAACGTAGCCAAATTGGCGAGCTCCAGGTTCAGTGAGGGACCCTGTCTCAAAAAATAAGGTGGAAGGCTGGTGGCAAGGTTCTGGAGCCCCAGCATGCCTCTCCAAGATGGGAGGCAGAACCAAGAGAATTTTTCTTGAAGCTGGGGGACCAGCCAGACTGTCAAACACAGGGGTAAACACCAAGCAGAGACCCTGCCTTGAACAACAGGGAAGGTAGGACTAACCCCTGAAAGTTGTCTTCTGAGCTCTACATGCATGTTGTGGTACACATGTGCCCATACTCGCACACATGAACATGTACACACACAAACATGATACACACATACATGAAATGAATCAAGAAACTGAAAGCTCTTGGGAGGCAGAGGTAGGGGGATTGCTATGAGTTTGAGGCCACCCTGAGACCACAATAAATCCAGGCCCAGCCTGGGCTAGAGTGAAACCCTACTTTGGGGGCAGGGGGGGATCATTCCTTTTTTTTTTTAGAATATTTTATTATTATTTTATTTATTTGAGAGAGAATGGGTGTGCCAGGGCCTCCAGCCACTGCAAACAAACTCCAGACGCATGTGCCACCTTGTGCATCTGGCTTACATGGGTACTGGGGAATTGAACCTGGGTCCTTAGGCTTTACTGGCAAGTACTTAGCCACTAAGCCATCTCTCCAGGCCTAAAAATATATATATTCTTGGGATTCTCTTGTCTGCCCCTCATATCTAATCTGTCACAAAATCCTGATGAAGGCTTCAGATGTTAACCATTTCCCACCATGCTTTCTGCTTCCCCATTAGCCCAGATGTCCCCCATCTCCAGGTGGTATAACGCAGGGAGCCTCCTAACTGTTTTCTCTGCTTCTATGCCTTCGTCATGGTCCATGCTGAATGCAGGACAAGATGTTAAGTCAGAGCCATTCCTTAAACCAGACCAACATCCGTCACTGCTACTCAGTCCTCCGGTGGCTTCCATCCCACTTAGGGTAAGGTCGAAACCCTCACAGTGCTCCCTCAGGATTGGTCCTTCCTGTCTCCCTTCCAGGTCTCACTGGACACCCATCTGCTGCTGCTGTCCACTTGGATCACCTCTTCCCAGCCACTGCGGTCTCTGTGTAATCAATCCTTAATATGTGCTCACACTCCAGCCTCAGCCTTTTGCATTTGTGGGAGCTTCTAGAACCTCTCTCTTTCTCTCAGATGTCTCCATGGCCCAGTTCCTGTTCTCATTCATCTTCTTTGCAGTACAAAGACTTATCTTTCTTTTCTTTTTTTTTTTTTTCTCCCAAGGTAGGGTCTCACTCTAGGCCAGACTGACCTAGAACTCCCTGTCTAGTCTTAGGCTGGCCTAGAACTCATGGTAATCCTCCCACCTCTGGTTTCCGAGAGCTGGGATCAAAGGCGTGCACCACCATGCCCCGGCCAGCTTGAAACTATTCTAGACTACCTTATTTATTATACTCTGCCATGAGTTCTTTCCATCTTTTACCTCTGCATTATTTGTCTGCCAGGCAATCATCTAGCTGTAAATATTTTTATCTGTTTGCTTATTGTTCAACCACTCCCGTCCAAATTGGAATGTTATCTTAATGAAGACCAATTTTCTTTTCTTTTCCTTTCTTTCCTTTTTTTTTTTTTTTTTCGAGGTAGGGTCTCACTCTAGCTCAGGCTCATCTGGAATTCACTATGTAGTCTCAGGCTGGCCTTGAACTCACAGAAATCCTCCTACCTCTGCCTCCTAAGAGCTGGGTTTAAAGGCGTGTGCCACCATGCCCTTCTTTTTTTTTTTTATAGTTTCTATTTATATTTTGCATGGAGAGAAAGAGAGAGAGAGACCAGGGCATCTAGCAGTTGCAAATGAACTCAGGACGCATGTGCCACTTTGTGCATCTGGCTTTATGTGAGAACTAGGGAATTGAATCTGGGTCCTTAGGCTATGCAGGCAAGAGCCTTAACTGCTAAGCCATCTCTCCAGTCCGGGATTTTCTTGTTATATATTTAAATGCACAATTTCTACTATCCACAGCAGTTCCTGGCACATATAGGGTGCTCAATTAACATTTACCGAGTACATGAATAAATTATGGGCAGCAGTGAGTATATTTCAAGCCAGGCCCTGAAATATGCCAGGAAACTGCCTAAAACGGCATGATCCCCATTTTGCAGATAAGGAGCCTGAAGTCTGGAGAATCATGAGTGTCCTGCCCCTCCCTTGCTATAGCAACCTACGCTTGGCTCCAGGCCTAGCATCTATCATACTGCTCCCTCATGGTCAGTTTCCCCGACTACATGTGAGATTTTTCTTTTTTTGTGTGTTTCGAACTCAGGGATCATCATTTATGTTTACATCCCTAGTACTTAATAGTAACCCAGACCCATAGTAGGTACTTAAGAAATCATTATTGCATGAATGAAGTTATTGAGTCAGGATGGGAGCCCACAGCTGTCTACCCACTCCACTCTGCTGGGAAGATGTCACTAAGACAGCCATAGGGCCAACCGTTAAGAGTCCCTCCTCCTCCTGGAAGAGTGCCTTTTGAACATACGCAGAAGTATTTCAGATGGGAAAAACCATACACTAGCTGGCAGTTCATTCCCATCCCATCAGACAAATGGAAAAAATATCTCCACGCACTCTCTGCAGGCTTTCCAGAAACACATTCAAGATCTGTGCTATTCCCTCCCCTGCAGATCTGCAGTTTGTGTCTCTAGCCCTCGGCTTCCAGGTCGGGCTGCCTGCCCACCCGTCCGCCTCCAGTCAGGCCTTCTTTGGGCCACGTGATAGCCGAGGTGATTCCCATTCCATCCTGCTATGAGCTGGCTTGGTTCTCTAAGACCTCTCTCTCCTTGGCTTCTCCTCCTAACTCACACCCCGTGCCCTAGGTTCCTCTTGTCCATGCATGAGTGTGGACCTTTGGTCTCATCTACTTCCTTATTTTTAGCACAGTGACTTTTTTTTTTGGTTGTTTTTTATTTTTCGGGGTAGGGTCTCACTCTTTAGCCCAGGCTGACCTAGAACTCACTCTATCGTCTCAGGGTGGCCTTAAATCCCCTGCCTCCCAAGTGCTGGGATTCAAGGTATGTGACACCATGCCCAGCTGGATCAGTAACTTTTTGTTTTTATTTTTATTTATTTATTTGAGAACAACAGGCTGACAGAGAAAGAGGCAGAAAGAGAGAGAGAATGGGTGCACCAGGGCCTCCAGCCACTACAAACGAACTCCATCCAGGTGCATGTGCCACCTTGTGCATCTGGCTTACATGGGTCCTGGGGAATTGAGCCTTGAACTGGGGTTGTTAGGCCTCACAGGCAAGCGCTTAACCACTAAGCCATCTCTCCAGCTCCTGGCTCAGTAACTTTTAATGTGTGTGTGTGTGTGTGTGTGTTCTGTGTACATGCATTCATGCATGCCATGAACTCCTCTGAGAAGCTGGTGTGGTACAGGTCATCTTCCTCTAAGAACACAACATGCTTAAACACAGTATTTTAAAAATATTTTTATTTGTTTCTTTGAGAAAGAGAGAGAAGGAGAAAGAGGCAGATAGGGAATGGGCGCTCAGAGCCTCTAGCCACTACAAACAAATTCCAGACACATGCACCACTTTGTGCATCTGGCTTACGGGGGTTCTGGGGAGTTGAACCTGGGTCCTTTGGCTTTGTAGGCAAACGCCTTTAACAGCTAAGCCATCTCTCCAGCCCTTAAACACAGTATTTTGCATAGAAGACCAGGTATTCTGGAGTAAGAACCTCTCCTCTGGATGGTGTCTCATTTCCTCCCTTCTCTCAATGTCTGGTTGTTGGTGTTGGAGTCAATCCACCTAGGCTCCTTTCCCAAGCAGAAGTCTCTTCTTATCATATTATCAACACCATCATTATTTATAGCAACTACAAGATTTATACAGCTTTTGATTTATTTATTTTTTTCAAGGTAGGGTCTTGTTCTAGTTCAGGCTACCTGGAATTCACTCTGTAATCTCAGGGTGGCTTCAAACTCATGGAGATCTTCCTAACCCTGCCTCCCAAGTGCTGGGGTTAAAAGCATGAGCCACCACATCTGGCTAACCTTCCCCCCCACCCGCAAGGTAGGGTCTCACTCTAGTCTAGGTTGACCTGGGACTTACTGAACTCCAGGCTAGCCTCAAATTCACAGTGATCCTCCTCCTACCTCTGCTGCCCAAGTGCTTGGATGAAGGATGTGTGCTACCCCCAACCTGGCTGTGTGTGAGTGTGTGTGTGAGTGTGTGTGAGTGTGTGTGTGTGTGATGGTATGCAGCTCAGGCTGGCTATGAGCTTCTGGGCCCAAGCTGACCTGTCTCAGCTTCCTGAGTAGGTATTTACACCACTGTGCCCAGCTGTAGGTATGTTATGCATCATTTAATTTCATCCTCTCAACAACCCCAAGAGGAAGGAACTATTAATGCCCCATTTTTACAGATGAGAGAACTGGTTTCTACATGTCCTATCGTTTCATAGTTCTAGCTCATTCCTGTGCACAACTGTGTGTAACCTACTAACTGCCGTTTTCATAGGCTTCCCTTATCCCCACTACCTGAAACCTACTTTCTTTCTACCCCAACCCCACTCGCCCCCCCCACCCTATGATGTTACTTATAACTGCTTTTTAAAAATTTATTTGAGAGAAAGAGGGAGGGGACCAGATAGAGAGAATGGGCACACCAGAGCCTCTAGCCATTTGCAAATGAGCTCCAGATGCATGTGCCACCTTGTGCATCTGGCTTATGTGGGTCCTGGGGAAACGAAACTGGGTCTTTTGGCTTCACAGTCAAGTGTCTTAACAGCTGAGCCATCTCTCCAACCCTTAACTGCTTTTTTTCTTTAAGTGCCTCCTATCTCCAGCGCTTGAAATCCATCTTATTTGCTCCACCCCTCTGCATCTCTAAAGCTTACTCTCTCCCCACCAGCTACTCTTAACTGACCACAGGTGGCTTTTTTTTTTTTTTTCCAGTTGCTTGAGTACATGTGAGCTACGCCAGATTTTCATTTCCCCTTCCATTCTGAGCCCAGATGCGCTGGCCTCTCTGACCCTTGCTTGCCCTAAATGGGGCATGTCTAGTCCTTCTCTCAGGAGGCCTGGGCTCTTCTGGTTCACAAGTCATACCTGAAATCCACGTAGGAAGGAAGAAGACACTTAGCTGCATACCCACTGTGTGCTAGGATCTGTGATAGTCTTGGGGACACAGAGCCCAGGCCTCAGTTTCCAACCACTTCCAGGCATCTTGCTGATGGACACCTGGATGCTCAGAGATGACGAGTCTGACTCCATCTGCTCTCTGGATGCACATGGTTGGTGCCTCCCTGCAGCACGGCTAACCTTTAGCTGCCCTCTTAGCCAGCAGAGATGCTGCTCAGACCTTCTGTGAGAAAAACACCTGGCTGGTGGTTAACCTCTTCCTCCACAGCTCAAATCTCAGACCAGCCTGACATTGTTAGTTGCACTCATCAGTCACACTGTTGTTTCTCGTAGGTGGAGCAATACATCATCACAAAATCAATTTCTGAAACTCTTCATTGACGTGGAAAATGCATGCTGAAAAAAATGCACAGAGGCTGAGCACACCTGTGTGACTAATACCTAATCAGGAAACAATACTGCCGGCGCCCGGAGCCCCTCATACAGGCCTCTTTCCTGTCAGCACCCACAAGGGTGACCCCTCTTCTTCATGACTTCCAACAGAGCAGACTCATCATGTCTGGTTTTGTCCCACTGAAGCAATCTAAAAAGAAACAAGACTGGGGAGATGGCTTGGTTAAAGGCCCTTGCTTGCGAAGCCTGTATGGAGGCCAAGGTTCAATTTCCCAGTACCCACATCAAGCTAGATGCATAAATGCACAAAGTAACATATACCCATTCTCTCTCTCTCTCTCTCTCTCTCTCTCTCTCTCTTCTCTCTTTTAACAAGCAAATAAATAAAAATATTTAAAATAAGCCAGGTATAGTGGCCAACGCCTTTAATGCCAGCACTTGGGAGGCAGAGGTAGGAGGTCACTTGGGACTATGGTGTGAGTTCCAAGTCAGCCTGGGCTAGAATGAGACCCTGCCTCAAAAATGAACAAATAAATGAATAAAGGAAAAAGAGCAGGAGGGAGATGGCTCAGTGGGCAAAGTGCTCACGGTGCCAGCTGAATGTGAGTCTCCAGCACCCACACAAAAGCCAGGCGTGGAAGCCCGTGCCCGTCACCCCAATGCCAGGGTGGCTGAGCCAGGAGGAGCCTGGGGCGGGCCGGTGAGTTAGCCTAGCTGGGTCACTGAGCTCTAGCTTCAGCAAGAGATCATATCTCAGAAAATAATGTGGAGAACAACCCAGGCCTCTGGCCTGTTGCAGTACATGCACACACATGTACCTACATCCACAAACATGCATGCTCACATAGGCACACGCGAGCGCGCGCACACACACACACACACACACACACACACACACACACAGGAAGAAAGAAAAGGACGACCATCTTCTCGTCTACCTCCCAGGCACACATTGTGAAGGATGGATGAATGATGGATCCAATCTGTGAATGACCAAATGTTTCCTGTGTATGATGTATAAGAGTTGAACCAGGGCTGGAGGGATGCCTTAGCGGTTAAGGCACTTGCCTGCAAAGCCAAAGGACACAGGTTCTATTCCCCAGGACCCATGTTAGCCAGATGCACAAAGGGGTGCACGCATCTGGAGTTCGTTTGCAGTGGCTGAAGGCCCTGGCATGCCCATCTTCTCTCTCTCTCTTTGTCTCTCTCTCTCTCTCCCTTTCTCTGTCAAATAAATAAATAAAATAAAAACGAGTTGAACCAAGTGTCTGTTGCAATAATGGGACTTTGTCAACAAATTTTCATCTACTGGAGCCTCTGGAACTGTGATGTTCTGAAGAAAGGGCCAAGACCATGTCTGATTACTTCCTCTGGTGCTCAAGTTTTCTTCCCACCACTGCTTTTGTTTCTCTCTCTCTCTCTCTCTCTCTCTTTTTAAGGTTTTGAAAAGGGAAATTAAAGACTCTGGGGAGGAGTTTCTAACACCTCTGTCCAGCACTCAAGCTCTGATCATGCTTAGCGATGGAGCAATTATCTCACCAGGCCATCACTGATCTGCTGCACTTACTAGTCCATCCTGGTAACGTACTCTTAAGCGGCCACACGTATGCACATATGCACAGACACCCCTCTTCCTGATCTCTACAGCCGCCTCCCCCAAGAATCAGTCCATTCAGTAATCAAGGTTCCAGGTACAGATATACTTGGGGTGGCTTCCTGAATCCTCAAGTTCTTCCTGGGGAGGGGGTGGGAATCATGGGATCTACTACTGAGTCAAGGATGTGGCCAGGACAACATCTGTAAGGGCACATTCCTCTGGACACTAATCTGCAAAAATGCTCTATGAAAACACAGCTCTGAGCTCCAACACATTGGGGAAATACTACAACTTTCTGTCTGTTTCTACCCTCACACTGGCATAGAGATGACTCTGGGACGTCCTTCAGGCAGAAAACCCTGCCCCACTTTGTTAGTGTTTTCAAGACTTAGTTAACTTAGAATCTTTTTGTTTCCCCTACAGGATGCCTAGAATATTTCTGAAAATGAGTGTCCCCCCAAACAGGAAACAGGCCAGTCAGCTTTAATCATCCTCCAAAACTGTGCTGCTTAATCTGGGAGCCACTGGCCCACGGTGCTACTGGCTCATCCAAATCAAGATGGGCCCTGAGTATAAAATACATATCGACTTCAAAGTCTTAGTATAAAAATAAAATAGCAATCATTTTTACATTGACTAATGTTGAAATAATAACGTTTTTAAAACATTGGATTCAGTATGTTATAAAAATGAATTCTAGCTGGGCATGGTAGTCAGTGCCTACAATCCCAGTGCTCAGGAGGCAGAGGCAGGAGGATCAGGAGTTCAAGGCCATCCTCAGCTGCTTAGTAAGTTTGAGGCCAGCCTGAGCTACATGAGGCTGTCCTAAAAGATTAATTTCAGGGCTTGAAAGATGGTTTAGAGGTTAAGTTGCTTGCCTGCAAAGACAAGTCCCCAGGACCCACATAAACCAGATGCACAAGGTGGTGCATGCATCTGGAGTTCGTTTGTAGTGGCTGAAGGCCCTGGTGTGCCCATTCTCTTCCTTTCTGCCTCTCTCAAATAAATAAATTGCTGGACATGGTGACACATGCCTTGAATCACAGCACTCAGGAGGCAGAGGTAGGAGGATCACCATGAGTTCAAGGCCAGCCTGAGAGTACAGAGCAAATTCTAGGTCAGCCTGAGCTAGAGTGAAACTCTACCTCAAAAAACCAAAATAAATAAATAGATAAAAAAGATGATTTATTCTGTACTTTCAAAAACATTTTAAGACATTAATTTCAAGGCTGGACAGTTAAGGTGCTTGCCTATGATGCCTAAAGACCCAGATTCAATTCCCCAGTACCTACATAAGCCAGATGCTCAAAGTAGCACATGCATCTCGAACCTGGTGCACCCATTCTCTCTCTCTCTCAAATTAAAAATAAAAAAATCTTTCTTTTTTTTCTGGTTTTTCGAAGTAGGGTTTTGTTCTAGCCCAGGCTGACCTGGAATTCACTATGTAATCTCAGGGTGGCTTCAAACTCATGACAATCTTCCTATTTCTGTCTCCTGAGTACTGGGATTAAAGGTATGTGTTGCCATTCCTGGCTCAAAAATTCTTTCTTAAAAAAATTAATTTCAGGGCTGGAGAGATGGTTTAGCAGTTAAGCACTTTCCTGTGAATCCTAAGGACCCCAGTTCGAGGCTCGACTCCCCAGGACCCACGTTAGCCAGATGCACGAGGGGGCACATGTGTCTGGAGTTCATTTGCAGTGGCTGGGGGCCCTGGCGTGCCAATTCTCTCTCCCTCTCTCTATCTGCCTCTTTCTCTCTCTCTGTCGCTCTCAAATAAATAAATAAAAATAACAAAAAAATTAATTTCAGCTGGGCAGGGAGGCGTATACCTCTAATCCCAGTACTCAGGAGGCAGAAGTAGGAGGATCACCATGAGTTTCAAACCAGAATGAGATTACATAGTGAATTCTGTGCTACAGCAAGACTGTACCTCAAAAAAAAGAAAGAAAGAAAGAAATTTCAGGGCTGAAGACATGGCTTAGTGGTTAAGGTGCTTGCCTGCAAAGCCTAATACCCAAGTTCAATTCCCCAGTACCCATGTAAAGCCAGATGCACAAAGTGGCACATTTATCTGGAGTTTGTCTGCAGGAGGCCCTAACATGCCCATTCACTCTCTCTCTCCTTGTAAATAAATAAATAAATAAAATATATTTTTAAAAAATTAGTTTCTGGTTGGAGAGATTACTCAGTACTTAAAGACACTTGGCTATAAATTCTGATTGCCTGGCTGATTCCCTTGTACCCATGTGACACATAGGTCTAGAGTTCATTTACAGCAACGTGAGGCCTTGACCCATATTTTCTCTTTCTCTTTCTCTCTTTATTGCATGCGTAAATAAATAAATAAAGCATATTTGTTTGCTTACTGTCTCAAAAAATAAATAAATCTTTCTATTTCCTATTTCCTCTTTTAATGTGGCTAGTAGAAAAATTGTAATTATCTATGTGACATGCTTTGTATTTCCCCTGGAGATTCTGGCTCCAACACTCTATGATGTGGTGAAGGCTTTGCTGTCAGGTACGGGACATATGAGGGGTAGGGGTGGATACAGCAGTTGAGGAAGTATAGAGAAACTGTAGAATTCAATGGAGGAACAGCTCATGACGCCAAAGAGGGGGGCAGTCAGGAAGTGGTGACTAAGCTGAGACCTGAAAGATGAGAAGGACTTAGTGCACAGAGCACTGAAGAGCATGTGCTGAGGCCTGGACTTGGAATCGGAACTATAAGCATTCCAGGATGTCCGAAGTTCCAGGCTGGGGTGGAAGGTAGAGAGTGACCCAACATGAAACCAGAGTGGACAGAATAGGCCAGGATTTCTGAGGCCTGGGAGGCCCTGGTAAGGGTTTTATTTTGAGGACATTGAGAGGCCACTGAGGGTTTTCAGTTGGCTGAGGCTAGGCAGATAACCCTTTTGGGTCAGGCATGGATGGGTATGGAAAAAAATAAGAAGCACAATGGCCTATTCAGAAGCTGTTGGAGCCATGTAAACAGGAGATGATGAATGGTAGACTAGGCTACAAACCTCAGAACAGAGGAGAGAGCCAGTGTCCAGGAAAGAGAGGTGAGACCAGCAGTCCAGGCTGCTTCTTGGTAGTTGGCAGATCAAGGCTGACGATCTTGACTCTGAGTACGGAGGCTATGATGAAGTCTGTAGGAGGGGAAGGGGATGAGTTCAGGTTGGTTCAAGCTGAGTTTCAGAAGCATGTGGGGCACACAAACAGGAATGCCCGTTGTAAAACAGACAGCCTGGCCTGAAGCTCCATAGAGGGTTATGGAGGGGAGGTAGAGTTAGCAAGGAACCACCTCCCCCGGGAGCCTCAGGTAGCTCATCTGCAAACCAGCGATGAATCCGTGTGACCATGAGATGATCCAACAGGGTGGATGTGTCTGGCACTGCTCGTGCAACAGAACAGGTGCCTGGGAACTGTCGTTTCTTTCTTTCAGATGATCTCATTTCTTACCTGGCCAACATTTTAAAAAATTTTTTAATTTTTTTCATTAACAACTTACATGATTATAAAAAATACCCCATGGTGATAACCTTCCTCCCCCCACTTACCCCTTTGAAACTCTACTCTCCATCACACCCCCTCCCCATCTCAATCAGTCTCTCATTTACCTTTGATGTCTTGATCTTTTCCTCCTCTTATGATGGTCTTATGCAGGTAGTATCAGGCACTGTAAGGCCATGGATATCCAGGCCATTTTGTGTCTAGAGGGAGCACATTGTATGGAGTCCTGCCCTTCCTTTGGCTCTTACCTTATTTCTGCTACCTCTTCCGCATTAGACCCTGAGCCTTGGAAGGTGTGATACAGATATTGCAGTACTGAACACTGCGGTCATTTCTTTCCATCACCATGATACCTTCTGAGTCGTCCCAAGGTCACTGCCATATAAAAAGAGAAGATTCTCTACCAAAAGTGAAAATAGCATTAATATAAGGGTGTGAACATTAACAGAAGTGCTTACTGGGCAGTTTGATAAGCATAGTATATACATTTGGCCAGACAGCATCAGACGGTATACCCCTAGCCCTGTTTTAAGTTTTCAGTATCAGGGATGTATTCCCTTCCCATGGAGTAGGCCTCCAGTCCAATTAAAGGGCAGTTGGTTTCCCCCATAACAAATGTGCCACTATTGCACCCATTGGCTTGTTTGGCCTGGCTGGCCAATTATAAGGCTTGCAGTGTCTGTTGTTGAGTATCTTCACTGGTGATTTCTCTTTCTCCCATTGAACTGCATGCAGAATGGCTTCTTCCAGCTTTCTGTCAGCTGGTCTACATGGAAGAGGTTTTCAGCTCAGTTCCAGCAGGATTTCTCAGTGGCCTTGCAGCCCAAGTATGTGAAGTCTTCGGCAATAGGGTCTTGCCATCTATTCCTGGTGGGAAACCAAGGGCCTCAGCAATGGTCTATAATGTTTTGGGGGCATCAGGGATCTCCCTGCTGGCCAACATTTTTACACTATGATCTCTCAGGACAGTCTCCCCCATTACTGGTGGGACCCACATCTGTGTTCAAAAATCTCCAGTGCCAGGGTGGGGAGATATTGCTAGAAAGAATTGTAGGGAAGTTGGAGAAGAGGCAACTCAGCCCTGCTGGGTCCCAGAGCCCTAGAGTGAGAAGTGGGTGAGAATGCTGCAGGGGTACCAGAGCTGCCGATGGGCTTGATGCTACCGACACCCACTGTGGGAGGGTGCTCTGAATGCAGCAACTGCTCTGTCTCCAGGGAAGCAACAAGGTCCCACAGGTTCCTTCAACATCTTTCCAATCTATTCTGTGCCAAGACCAATGACTGCGCCATTTTCCTGAGTTATGGTAGTCAGACCTGATAAGTGGGATCTTCTCTACAGAATTCCACAGGTTCTGGAAGATTTGAGTTTTTAAAATTTTATGTATTTATGACAGAGAGAGGCAGATAGAGAGAGAATGGGTGTGCCAGGGACTCTAGCCAATGCAAATGAACTCCAGATGCATGCGCCACCTTGCACATCTGACTTTAAGTGGATACTGGGGAATTAAACTCAGGCCCTTGGTCTTTGTAGGCAAGTGTCTTAACTGCTGAAAGAGCCATCTCTCCAGCCTGAAGATTAGAGATTTATCTCCTAGCACAGAGGATACTACCAGAAGAGGAGAAGTAGATGGCTGAGATGCCACAGTGAAGGCAAGAAGGCTGAGGCGGAAGGATCATCAATTTGAGGCCAGCCTGGGCTAATTGACAAATGTCATTCTCAGTCTTGGTCAAAGAAGCTTCTTTGTACACTGGGTGGCAATTAATGCCGAGTCTCATACACAGTCATAGGAGTAAATGTGAGTGACACTTGAGTGCCCAGCTCTAGACAGGTCATCAATATCACCCCTCCCCAAAGGCTCAGGAAACACAAAGAAGACAGGACAAAAAGAGCATAAGAACCAGAGGATGGCCAAGCATGGTGGCACATGCCTTTAATCCCAGTACTGTGGAGGCAGAAGTAGGAGGGTTGCCATGAGTTCAAGATCACCCTGAGACTACATAGTGAATTCTAGGTCAGCCTGGGCTATAGTGAGACCCTACCTCAAAAAACCAAAAATGAAAAGAAAGAAAGAAAGAAAGAAAGAAAGAAAGAAAGAAAGAAAGAGAAAGAAAGAACCAGTGGGTGAGTGCTGTTAGATGCTATCTCCTGGAGAAGTCCTGATCATGGCAAACACGAACTCACAGCAGCTGTGGTTTCCTGCACAAGACCTGCAGGAGATTGGGGCCAGCAATTTCCATCATGGATGGGAGATGGGCTCATGTGTCCCCAGCCCTCCCTGATGAGTTAGCGGCAGCTGATGTTTGTTTGGGGAGGGGTGTCATGTTCTTCAGTGGCATAACCACTGGTAAAGTGCCCATACTGCAGTAAATGACCCCCATCCACCTCATGTAAGCACTTCTTATTAAACTTAGTGGGCAACACACATACAAAAACATTACACAGGGCTGGAGAGATGGCTTAGCAGTTAAGGTACATGCCTGCAAAGACTAAGGACCCAGGTTTGATTCCCCACTACCCATGTAAGCCAGAGGCACAAGGTGGTGCATGTGTCTGGAATTCCTTTGCAGTGGCTAAAGTCCCTGGCGTGCCCATTCTCTTTGTCTCTGTCTGTCTCTCTCAAATAATAATAATAATAATAATAATAATAATAATAATAATAATAAAAGATGGAAAGAAATGCTCAACTCTCTGTCTTACTTTAAAAAAATACATTGTATTCATGTATGAAATTGTCAGAGACATTTTTAAAATTTTTTATTGACAACTTCTATACATACTATGATCATAATCCCTTCACACTGCCCTCCTTCTTCCCCCTCCCAAATCCCCCTTGCCCTGAATTCCGTCTTCTTCCCAAGTAGTCTCTCTTCTGTTTTGATGTCATCATGTCTTTTTCCCTTCTATTCTGCAGGTATTGTGTGTCTACCACAGTGAGGTCATGAATAGCAAGGCCACAGTGTGTCTGGAAGACTGTATTGCAAAGCACTCCTCCCCTGCTTTGGCTCTTACTTTCTTTCTGCCACCTCTTCTGCAATGCCCCCCTGAAATTTGGAGGGTGTGATAGAGATGTCTCACATAGTGCTGAACACTACATGGTCGCTTCTCAGCACTTTGGTGAGTTTCAAGTCTCCCCAGTAGTTACTACCGTCTGAAAGGAGAAGCTCCTCTAACCAAAGGAGAGAGTAGCATTAATATATAGATATAAATATAAGTAACTAGAGGGCAGTTCAGTGGGCATCATACATTCATATAGCCAGACAACAGTAGTAATTTCCCCCCTAGGGCATATGACCTCCCCAGCCAAAGGCTTTTTCAGTACCAGGCATGAATTCCCTCCCATGTCAAAAACTTAAAAAAAAATTTTTTTTGGTATTTTTATTTATTTATTTGATAGCAACAGACAGCGCGCGAGAGAGAGAGATAGAGATAGAGAGAGAGAGAGAGAGAGAGAGAGAGAATGGGCACGCCAGGGCTTCCAGCCACTGCAAGCGAACTCCAGATGTGTGCGGCCCCTTGTGCATCTGGCTAACATGGGTCCTAGGGAATCGAGCCTCAAACCGGGGTCCTTAGGCTTCATAGGCAAGCGCTTAACTGCTAAGCCATCTCTCTAGCCCTTAAAAAATATTTTATTTATTTATGTATTTATTATTTAAGGGAGAGAGAGGGAGGGAGAAAGAGGCAGATAGAGTGAGAGAATGGGAATGCTAGAGCCTCTACAAGTGAACTTCAGGTGCATGTACCACCTTGTGCACCTGGCTTTACATGGGTACTGGGGAACCGAACCTGGGTCCTTTGGTTTTGCAAACAAGCGCCTTAACCTCTAAGCCATCTCTCCAGCCCCAGAAACATTTTTGTTTTAATTTTTGACAACTTCCATAACAGAAACTTTTTCTTAAACAATGAAGTGGGTGAGCAGCCAGTGCATGCAGCGGACGGGACTCTGCACTGAGAGACAGCAGGACATGCCGCGGGCCCCAAACTTGTCACCAGCGCCGCCGGTAAACCTTGTTTCCTTCTAAACCTCAGCTTCTCCCTGGTTCAAGGAGGCTCTGGCCAGCGAGGCCCTCGCCTGTTTTTGTCCCTGCCTCCTTCTCTCTTCCAGAAAGCCTCTTGCTTTCTCTTGACCCACAAACGACATCACTTCCTTGAAAACTTGGCTGGTGTGGAGCCTCCTGGCGGCTCCTTCCTGAGGCAGAGGGCCAAAATCCTGACAAGATGAAGACGAGGTTTTGGGATCTGGGCCAGGCTGGGAAAACAGGAAAGATCACAAACAAAGCTCTCCTCCTTCGGGAGGTGGGGGGGGGGGGGTTGTTTATTCCACAGTTCTTTCAACTGAGCTTTCTGGGTGCATGGCAACCCTTGACTTTTCACCCAGGGCCCCCACCTTTGGGCCTCTCCTAGCATCGCTGCACATAGCACACACTTAGTTCGAGAGCTCAGCAAGCAGAAGGGCTCCTTCCTGTGACCACCCGACCCACTCCACCCAACTCCTAGAAAGCAGGAAGAATCCAGACCTGTCTTGACTGCGTGCATACCATGCTCCGTGGGCGCAGCCGTGCCCCTCTACAGCTCTGGAGAAGAAGGAATGCTCCTCCGCTCATGTTGTGGTCATGGAAAGGGAGGGTCCTCAAAGTCACAAGCGTCCAGCCACGAAGAGGCTTGGAAGGCTGAAGGACGGTGTATGAGCATAGCAGGTGCTCGGGAGGTTGAACGAATCCTCCTTTCTGGTTTGATTTCTAACTCTGTCCCTCCCTGGAATGTGGGCAAGTTCCTAGCAGGAGACAGTGTTGGGTAGCAGTTAAGAACACAAGCTCTGGAAATCAAATGTCAGTCCTGCCATCTGCCAGTTATGTGACCTTGGGCAAGTTCCTTCGCCTCTCTGTACTTCAGTTTCCATAGCTGTAAAACAGCATAATAATAGCCTCTACCTCATCAACTTGTTGCAAGGATTAAACGTGCTAATCCCCAGGGAGCACTTAGCACAGCGTCTGGCCCCGTGGTCCAGCTCCATCCATGGCAGCTATGGGGTGAATGTGGGCTCTGCTGACTTGGGCCACCACCTGTTTCCCTGCCAATCACCGGGCACCCCGGTGGCTCACTCAGCACTTGGCATGAGGCAGATGCACACTAGCTTGTCCACTGAAGGAGTGGCTGGAAATTGACTCAGTGTTTCTTGAAAACAGGCTTGTGACAATGTGTGGGAGGATGATTCTGGAGGAAGATGATTTTTAGGAGTTTCCCAACCAACAGGCGAGTAATTGCTTTTTGCACGCTAGTATGAACTTGAAAATATTTCCAGATTGGAAATAACCATGGGACCTGTGTCAGGCCCAGTTCTCACTGTAGCCCATACAGCTAGGAACATTCACACCTGTAGAAACCAACCATTGTCACAGTGAGCTGTGTTCACATGCTACACAAACCCCACAGTTTTAGGTAAAATAGACTAAAAGGGCTGGAGAGATGGCTTAGTGGTTAAGGCCCTTGCCTGCGAAGCCTAAGGACTCATGTTTGACTCTCCAGGTCCCATGTAGCCAGATGCACAGTGATGCAAATGCACCAGGTTGCACATGCATGCAAGGGGATGCATGCATCTGGAGTTCGGTTGCAGTGGCTAGAGGCCCTGGTGTGCCTATTCTCTCTCTATCTCTCTTACATTAAAAAAAAAAAGACAGGGCTGGAGAGAAGACTTAGCAGTGAAGATGCATACCTGCAAAGCCTGAAGATCCAGGTTTGATTTTCCAGGTCCCATGTAAGCCAGATGCACTTGGTGGTGCATGTGTCTGAAGTTCGTTTGCAGTGGCTAGAGGCCTTAGCACACTCATTCTCACTCACTCACTCTCTCTCTCTCCCCCTCTGTCTGTCTCTAATAAATAACTAAATAAATAAAAATAAATCTTAAGGGCTGGAGAGATGGCTTAGTGGTTAAGCACTTGCCTGTGACACCTATGGACCCGGGTTTGAGGCTTGATTCCCCAGGACCCACGTTAGCCAGATGCATAAGGGGGCGCACCCATCTGGAGTTAGTTTGCAGTGACTAGAGGCCCTGGCGCGCCCATCCTCTTTCTCTCTCTGCCTCTTTCTCTCTGTTGCTCTCAAATAAATAAATAAATAAAATAAACAAAAAAAATTTAAAAAAAGAGCTGGGCATGGTGGCACACGCCTTCAATTCCAGCACTCGGGAGGCAGAGGTAGGAGGATTGCTGTGAGTTCGAGGCCACCCTGAGACTTCATAGTGAATTCTAGGTCAGCCTGGGCTACAGCAAGACCCTACCTTGAAAAACAAAACAAAACAACAACAACAACAAAAACAGTCTGTTGGGCTTGCCTCAAAAAATAAAAATAAAAAAGTTTTAGTGCCTTGGTGAACTCTGCTTCAGAAGAGTTGCCAAATGAGGTTTTCCTTGAGCCTCCTTGTCGAACTCCAGCGTGCGCTCCATTCTGTGTCTGACTCTGAAGCTCCCCTGACGGTCATTACCTTAGAGGTGGGCACAGAATACATGTCACACTTAATCAGCAGTTCCATTTCACAGTGCCTGTGACTCACCCATGCAACACAATGCCATGTGGGGATTGGGAAACTGGAAGTGATGAGGCAAAGTCCTACCTGGCTTCAGAGGGAGGTCTGAGATTGAGTCATCAAGGAGATCCTCTGGTGTCCTCCACCCCCTTCCCCCACTAGATGCCTATCTACCAAGTCTCGATGAAAGGACAAGAGGGAGGATGGGACCTTTGTGTCCAGAAAATAGCATTTTCTTGTCTGGTTCCTCGTACATAGGGAACTGAACTGAAGGAGTCACCAAGCTGGTTTCTCTGACTTTAGGCAAGTCACTTCCCTTCTCGATCCCCAGGCTCCTCATTT
Organism: Jaculus jaculus; assembly: GCF_020740685.1. NCBI lineage: Eukaryota > Metazoa > Chordata > Mammalia > Rodentia > Dipodidae > Jaculus > Jaculus jaculus. The sequence goes on along the minus strand of NC_059109.1, from coordinate 121,107,486 downwards.
GGCTAATTTTTTTTTTTTTTCAAGGCAGGGTCTTGCGCTAGCCCAAGCTGACCTGGAATTCACTATGTAGTGTCAGGGAGGCCTTGAATTCATAGCAATCCTCTTACCTCTGCCTCCCAAGTGCTAAGATTAAAGGCATGCGCCACCAACCCAGCTAGACTCGTCATTGGAAGAGTGGAGAGAAACTTTCTGTCTTGAAAGGCACATTCTCTTATTAATTCATGTATAAAATATAAAATTTCATAAGAACATGGGGGATTAGGCAACAAGCATGGCCATCTGGGAAAAGAAAGAAAAGAATTAGGGACTATAGAGATGGCTCAGTGCCAACTTATTAAGGTTAAGTGGGGCTGGAGAGATGGCTTAATGGTTAAGGCACTTGCCTACAAAGCCAAAAGACCCACGTTCAACTCTCTAAGTCCCACGTAAGCCAGATGCATAAGGTGTTGCATGTGTCTGGAGTTCGCTTGCAGTGGCTAGAGGTGTGCCCATTCTCTCTTTCTTTCTTTCTCCCCCCACCCTCACTAATAAATAAAATTAAAATAACATTAAAAAAATAGTTTAGCCGGGCATGGTGGCACATGCCTTTAATCCCAGCACTAGGGAGGCAGAGGTAGGAGGATCACTGTGAGTTCGAGGCCACCCTGAGGCTCTGTAGTGAATTCCAGGTCAGCCTGGGCTAGATTAAGACCCTACCTTGGAAAACCAAAGGAAAAAAAAAAAAAAGATTAAGTGCTATTCCTGTGTAAGCCTGAGGGCTGAGACTGCCAGAGTTGTATCTCCAGATTCCATGTAAGGAGCTGGGTGTGCAGGCGCAATACTGGGTTGTCCCCCACAGTGAGCCACAGGCCAGGGAGACCCATAAGGTCCCCAAAACAATGTAGGCTGTTGCCAAAGCACTTGATTACCTGCCAGAGCTAAAAGGTTAAAAACCCTGTTGCTGAAGACACCAAAGGCTGCCATCACAGAACACTGGAATTCCATGCTAGAACTTAATTGGAAACTGACTCCCTCCTGGCCAGCCCCCAATAGAGCTGGAGAGCCCCGTGGGAGATGCTGGAAGAAAACAGTCACCAACAGCATGGACAAGCAGGGGACCCACAGACTGAAAACAACCAGCCCGACACGAAGTACACACTTGTGCCATAGTGGCATGTAGTCTCTGCAGGTGACCAGTTGTTCTCTGATTGGACATGAGGCCAGCTCAGTGGGAGAGAACTGCTGGCTGGTTCTAGACACCAAGTCAGAATCTCACGGTCAGGAAGCTCGGACTTCAGAGAGAAGCCTCCGCTACTCTCTGGAGAAGAAGAGTGATCTTGCACACCAAAAATCTCTCAAATAACTTTGCAAACCCCTTTTAGCCCAAGCTGTTCTCACTCTTGGTTGGAGAATCTGTTTTATTTTACAGCTGGCAGAGAAAACAGATGATAGCCAAGATCCACTGATAAGACAAGAAGATAGCTGACTGCCCACCATGAGGCTTGCTCCCTCTTCCACATCTGCCAGGGCCCAGGAGACATTGCAGAGGAAGCAGCAGCATGAATACTGCTCAGACTGCTAGCCTGACAACTAGCTCAGGTGACAGATGTGGTGAATAATCAAAACCCACCAGAGCACAAATCCAGAGGCTACAGAGAACTCAACACTAAATCAGATTGCCAACAGGCCTGCCATGGCTCAGGGAACATTAAGGGAGAGAGGACAGAAAGATTTTAAGAGGCACAGAGTGGATAGGAAAACCCTGAGGCATGTTCTTCCTGCTACCCCACAGGGACTGACTGAGGCCTTCATAACTTTTCAGTGAATACCATAGCCCCACTGAGGAGGGCCCCAGGGAAATGGGAACAGGGGCGAGGGGATAAAAGAGCATTACCTGTTACTATCTATATATATAAAATTTATCTATCTATCTTTCTATCTATCTATCTATCTATCTATCTATCTATCTATCTATTTGTTTGTTTAGAGAGAGAGAGAGAGAGAATATAGGCACTGGAGAATTGAAACTGGGTTCCTAGGCTTCACAGGCAAACATCTTAACCACTAAGCCATCTCTCAAGACCAATATATATATAATTAAATTTAAAAAAAAATAACTACTTGTGGGCTGGATCTCTCTAGACCAATATATATATTTAAATTTTTTTAAAGTAACTGCATATGGGCTGGAGAGATGACTTGGCAGTTAAGGCATTTGCCTGCAAAGCCAAAGCCAGGTTTGATTCCCCAGGACCCACGTTAGCCAGATGCACAAGGGGGTGCACATGTCTGGAGTTTGTAGCGGCTGGAGGCCCTGGCGCAACCATTCTCTCTCTCTCCCTCAAAATAAATAAATAAAAATAAAGTTTAAAGAAAAAATAAATAAAATAACTGTGTATGGTCACTCACACCTGTAACCCCCATCATGCAGAAGAGCAGAGACCCGAGAATAATTGGAACCTACCAGCTCCAAATCAGTAAAGAAACTCTGGCTCAAAAACAAGAGCTGGCAGGGTCCATTGTGGAAGAGGTGGCGGAAAGAATAAAAGAGCCAAAGGAAAGGTAGGACTCCTTATAATGTGCCCTTCCAGACACAAAATGGCCTGGATATCCATGACCTCACAGTGCCTGACACTACCTACACAAGACCATCATAATAGGAGGAAAAGATCATGACATCAAAATAAAAAAGAGACTGATTGAGATGGGGAGGGGATATGATGGAGAATGGAATTTCAAAGGGGAAAGTGGGGGAAGGGAGGGCATTACCATGGGATATTATTTACAATCATGGAAGTTTTCAATAAAATAATAATAATAAACAAGAGCCAGGGCTGCAGAGATGGCTTAGCAGTTAAGGTGCTCGTCTGCAAAGCCAAAGGACCCACGAAAGTCATATGCACAAGGTGGCACATGTGTCTGGAGCTTGTTTACAGTGGCTGAAGGCTCTGGCATGCCCCTTCTCTCTCTCTCTGCCTCTTTCTCTCTCTCTCTCTCTCATATAAATAAAATAAAAACAAAAAAGCAAAGAGCTGGGCATGGTGGAGCACTCCTTTAATCCCAGCACTTGGGAGACAAAGGTAAGAGAATTGCCATGAGTTTGAGACCACCCTCATTCTACGTAGTAAATTCCAGGTCAGCCTGAGCTAGAGTGAGACCCTACATTTAAAAAAGAAAAAAAAAAAATACAACCACAAGACCAGGTGGAAGAGCGATGGATTGGGACATTTGATGTTCTGTCTGACCACCATAGGCCAGCACCCTCTCCTGCCCCGTGGGCGAGCATGTGATATACCACTCACCCCCAAACACACCACATTACAAAAATAAAAAAGAACTGGGTCACTTGGTGGATTGTATTATTGTTCAGCAAATATTTACTTCCCCCAGCTGTCCCCATCGTGGGAGGAATATACTTCCTTACTCTGTTGATACTGGACTTAGCCACGTGACTTGCTTGGATCCAATGAATATGTGTGGAATTGACAGCGGCCAGCTCCAGGCTATGGAGTGTTTCCATTCCCACCTCTTGAGCAACTGTCCTTGGCCATGAGAACCTCAGACAGCGGGGAGTCCTTCAGTAGGCATGTGAGGCTGCTGTGTATGATCCACAGTCTGGAGCCCAGCCCAGCTGACCCACATACTCCTGGGTGAGAAATGAATGTTTACTGTTATGAGCACTGAGTTTCTGAAAGCTGTTTTTAAAAGTTTTATTTGCAGACTGGAGAGATAGCTTAGCACTTGAGGCCCTTGCCTGCAAAACCAAAGGACCCAGGCTTGATTCCCCAGGACCCACATTAGCCAGATGCACTAGGGGCGTACATGTCTGGAGTTCATTTGTAGTGGTTGGAGGCCCTGGTGCACCCATTCTCTCTCTCTCTCTCTCTCCCTGTTTCTCTGTCAAATAAATAAATAAAAATAGTTTTTTAAAAGTTTTTATTTGTAATTGACACACGAAACTGCACATAGTTATGTTCCAATCAGAGTAGTTAGCATATCTATTACCTTAAACATTTAAATTTTCTTTTGTGGTGAGAATTTCTAAATCCTTTCTGATAACCTTTTGCAACTTGCTATCATTAAAATTATGGAAACCTAGCTGGGCATGGTGGCGCATGACTTTAATCTCAGCACATGGGAGGCAGAGGTGGGAGAATCGCTGTGAGTTCGAGGCCACCCTGAGACTACATAGTGAATTCCAGGTCAGCCTGGGCTAGAGTGAGACCCTACCTCGGAAAACCGAAAACAACAACAAAGGCTCTGTGCATATAGACAATATACCATCATCATAGTCTCCTCCCACCACCTTCCCTTTCCCCGCTCCTGAAACCTCCTTCTACTGAACCCTTCTTCTTTCCAACTAGTCTCTCTTCTATTCTGCTGTTACAGTTTTTCCCTCCTATCTTGCAGGTCTTGTGTAGGGAGTGTGAGCGGCTGTGAGGTCATGAACGTCAAGGCCATGTTGTGTCTGGAAGACAGCATTGTAAGCTCTCCTCCCCTTCTTTTGGCTCTTACATTCTTTCCACCACCTTCCTAATGGTCCCTGAGTCTTGGAGGGTGTGACAGAGATGTCTCAGTGTTGTACACTCTACCACCATTTATTCTCAACCCTTTGGTGAACTTTGAGTCTCCCCAGTGGGCACTGCCATCTGAAAATAGAAGCTTCTCTAACCCAAAGTGAGGGTAGCATTAAGATATGGGCATATAAGTGCACGCGGTGATGCACGCATCTGGAGTCCGTTTGCAGTGGCTAGAGGCTCTGGCACGCCCATTCTCTCTCTCTCTCTCTCTCATAAATAAATAAATAAAAATCTTAAAAAAGATATGGGTAGCTGGGCATGGTGGCATACGCCTTTAATCCCAGCACTTGGGAGGCAGAGATAGGAGGACTGCCATGAGTTTGAAGCCACCCTGAGACTACACAGTGAATTCCAGGAGAGCCTGAGCTAGAGTGACACCCTACCTCAAAAAAAAAAAAAATATATATATATATATATATACATACATACATACAGGCATAAACATAAATAAACATAGGGCAGTTTGGTGGGCATAATATGTTCACTTAGCCATACAACAGTAGTGATTTTCCTCCTAGGTCTTATGACCTCTCCAGCCATAGGCTTTTCATGAGGTTTTTCAATACCAGGCAGGAATTTCCTCCTGCAGAGCAGGTCTCAAGTCCAATCAGAGAGCAGCTGGTTTTCCCTTATAACAGCCATGCCACCATTGTACCAGTTGGCACATTTGGCCTGGCTGGCCAAGTGTGAGGCTTGCAGGCTCCCCTGCTGGTTAAGGCTGTCGATGACTTTTCTTTCCCAATAGGCTGCATAGCTCTTTTTAGCATCCCGACAGCTAGTCAACAGGAGGAGGCTTCCAGCTCAGCTCCAGCTCGATTTCTTCAACAATAGGGTCTTACCATCTAGATCTGGTGGGCAACCAAGACCCTTGGCAATGGCAGGTGTTGTTTTGGGAGTATCATGGTTCTCCCTGACTAACAAGTGACTGGCAGCTCTCCCACCCCTGGCACTGAAATTTTTTGGTACCAACCTATGGCTTCCCCACAGAGTACTTCTCCCAGACACTCTTTTCTATTTGTCCACTTCACTTCACTAAGACCACCCCACCCAGCTGAAGCCCCTGTCCTTCCTTGCCTGGACAGCAGCAGCAGCCACCTCCCTAGACTCTTGGCTTTTGTTCCTTTGTGTTTGTTTATTTTTTGAGGAAGGGACTCCTGGAGCCCAGACTGACCTCAAACTCCCTATGTAGATGACCTTTAACTCCTAATGCTCCTGCTGCGCCTCCCAAGTGGGTGCCACCAAACCCAGTCCCGCTTTGATTGTTAACCCTATCCCAGTCAGTCTTCCACACCTCAGCTAGTGAGCTTAGTTAAGAGCCAATCAATCATCTTCCCGCTGGTGAGTGGATAGAGAAATACAACTATTCAACAATAAAAAGAGATGGATGGAGGCTGGGCGTGGTGGTGCATGCCGTTAATCCTAGCCCTTGGTAGGCAGAGGTAGGAGAGTCACCATGGGTTTGAGGCCACTCTGAGACTATATAGTGGGTTCCAGGTCAGCCTGGGCTAGAGTGAAACCCTGCCTCGAAAAAAAAAAAAAAATAGTGAAGATGGGACTGGGGAGATCGTTCAGTGGTTAAAAGCACTTGCTATGTAAGGCCGATAACCAGAGCTCAGTGCCCCAGAACCCGTATCAATCCAGACATAAGCGGTGCACGTGTCCGTAGCCCTTGTGAAGTCGTGGGGGGCATGTTGGAGGCCTACTTTGGTTCGGAGCTCTCAGCGGCCGTTCATGTGCTGCTTTGAGGAGAAGGCTCTCTGGCTGGCAGCGAGAGTAGGACTCACATCTGATTTGACAAAGGCCCTTCTCCAGTCGACTTTCCGAGTCCCTTTGACGCAACCCTGCAGTTCTACCGCCTCTGAAATGACAAAGTCCTTCACATTGCGCTTGCACCCGCCACTTCTCCAGTGAGCTTGGTTCTAGGCTAGAAAGTGGAACTCAGAGAACTTCACTCAGGCTTTTCTCCAGGGATGCTTCTAGCTGTGACATGAGGAATTGTTCCCTGGCCGTCTTCATGTGGACGGAACAATAGAAAATAATTTAAAAAAGCTATTGAGTCCATACTCATAGTCAATGTCAATTTATAGAATGCTTCTACTTTTATTATTTATTCATTTCATACTATGGATCGAACATGGCCTCATACATGCTAGGCAAATAATCTACCAGGATCTACAGCTCTAGCCATCTGCCTTTTAGTTGTTTTTTTTTTAATATTTTTTGTTCATTTTTATTTATTTATTTGAGAGTGACAGAGAGAGAGGGAGAGAAAGAGACAGATAAAGAGGGAATGGGCGCGCCAGGGCTTCCAGCCACTGCAAACGAACTCCAGACGCGTGCGCCCCCTTGTGCATCTGGCTAACGTGGGACCTGGGGAATCGAGCCTCAAACCAGGGTCCTTAGGCTTCACAGGCGAATGCTGAACCACTAAGCCATCTCTCCAGCCCTGCCTTTTAGTTTTTTAGTTAATTAATTAATTAATTAATTTTTTTTTCGAGGTAGGATCTCGCTCTAGCTCAGGCTGACCTGGAATTCACTATGGAGTCTCAGGGTAGCCTTGAACTCACAGCGATCCTCCTACCTCTGCCTCCTGAGTGCTGGGATTAAAGGCGTGCCCCACCATGCCCAGCTTATTATTATTATTATTTTTGAAGTAGGGCCTCTCCTAGCCCAGGCTGATCTGGAATTCACTATGTAGTCTCAGGCTAGTCTTGAACTCACAACAAACCTCCTACCTCTTTAGAGAGACAGAGAAGAGAGAAGAGAGAGCACTCCAGGGCCTACTGCCACTGTATACAAACTCCAGGCACATGTGCCATTTTGTGCATCTGACTTATGTGGGTTCTGGGGAATTGAACCTGGGCTGTCAGGCTTTGCAAGGCAAGTATCTTTTTTAAAAAAATTTTTTTTGTTCATTTTTATTTATTTATTTATTTGAGTGTGACAGAGAGAGAAAGAGAGAGAGAGAGAGAGAGAGAGAGAGAGAGAGAGAGAGAGAGAATGGGCGCGCCAGGGCTTCCAGCCACTGCTAACGAACTCCAGACGCGTGAGCCCCCTTGTGCATCTGGCTAATGTGGGTCCTGGGGAATCGAGCCTCGAACCGGGGTCCTTAGGCTTCACAGGCAAGTGCTTAACCACTAAGCCATCTCTCCAGCCCGCAAGCAAGTATCTTTAACTGTTGAGTCCTCTCTCTATTTTCCCTCCTTCTTTTTCAAGGTAGGGTCTCCTTCTAGCCTTGGCTGATCTGTCACTTTGTAGTTCCAGGCTGACCTCTAACTCACAGAAATTTTCTTTCCTCTGCCTCCCCATGGACTGGGATTAAAGGTGTGTGCCACTGTGGTTTGGCCTTGAACTTTTGACCTTCCTTTTTCAGGCTGTTGCATGACCGATATTATAGGCCTCCACTGCCAGGCACAGCTTTTAATTTTATTTTTATGTTTCTTCTCTCTTGTGCCAAGAACCCTGGTTATTTTGTGTGTGTGTGTGTGCACACGCATGTATGTGTGTATGTATGTAGGCACATATGTGTTTGCGTTCACATGCACGTGTGTGCATATATGCACAGGGAGGCCAGAGGTTGGCTTGATGTCTCCTCCCATCACCTCACCTTACTGATTGAGCCAGGGTCTCTCTCTGAACGCAGAGCTCACTGATTCTGCTACTCTAGTGAACGGCTTGGTCCCAGGAATCCACCTGAGCACTCTGCCTCCTGAGCCCTGGGATCGTAGCCACGTCCCCCCTGCCCAGCCATTACGTGGATGCTGGGAATCCAGACTCGGGTCGCCATGTTTGTGCAGCAAACACTTTGCAGACTGAACTGTTGCTTCTGCCCTGAATCCCGTTTTATAATAGCAGCAACACTAGATGTATTTGCTTCGTCCTGTGCTATCTACAGAATAATTTTATTAGTGCCATGATGGTGGGAAACATTTTAGGATTAAATTCATTTTCTTCTTGTAGTTCTGGTCCTTTGAGTATATTCTGATGGGAATGTACAATCAAATTACTGTGTCTAAAGGCATTTGACATAATTCTTCTCTAAAAATGTTCCACTATCAATTTAATACATAGTTTGAGACATTTATTTCATTTTACTTTCAATTTCTAGGAGTTGCTTTCTTTAAAATTCAATTTTGTTGTAATAATTACATAGGACATTTATAGTCCAATCTTCCAAATAAAATAGATTCAAGTCAGTTTTCTCCACTCTAATCTCTCCCTCCCACATAGGTAGTAATTTATTAAAAAGTTTATTTTCTTTTACTTAAAACAGGCATGGTGAGGCTGGAGAGATGGCTTATTGGTTAAGGTGCATGCCTGAGAAGTCTAAGGATCTAGGTTCAGTTTTCCAGGTCCCACAAAACCAGATGCACATGGTAGCGCGTGCATCTAGAGTTCACTTGCAGTGGCTAGAGGTCCTGGCGTGCCCATTCTCTCTCTCTCTCTTTCTCTCCCCTTCTCTGTCTCTAATACATAAATAAAAATATATCTTAAAAATAAAACAGGGCTGGGCATGGTGGTGCATGCCTTTAATCCAGAACTCGGGAGGCAGAGGTAGGAGGATTACTGTGAGTTCGAGGCCACCCTGAGACTACAGAGTGAATTCCAGGTCAGCCTGGACTAGAGTGAGACCCTGCTTTGAAAAACAAAAACAAAACACAAAACACACACACAAAAAAAAAAAAAGAAAGAAAGAAAGAGAAAGAAAGAAAAAAAAAGATGGCTAGCTACTGGATTGTACCCTCTCTTATTACATTATTACATAAATGGTTTCATATCATACTCACTTTTCTTGTAACATTTAAAAAAATATTTTATTTATTTATTTGACAGAGAAAGAGGGAGTGAGAGAGAGAAAGAATGGCATGCCAGGGCCTATAGCCACTGCAAACAAACTCGAGACACATGCACTCCCTTGTGCATCTGGCTTACGTGGATCCTGGGGAATTGAACCTGGGTCCTTTGGCTTTGCAGGCAAATGCCTTAACCACTAAACCATCCCTCTAGCCCATCTTCTAACATTAAAAAACTTATTTATTTATTTATTTGAGAGAAAGAGGCAGATAGAGAATGGGCACACCAGGGCCTCCAGCCACTACAAACAAACTTCAGACACATGCACCCCTTGTGTATCGGGGTTATGTGGGGGTCCTGGGGAATTGAACCTTGGTCCTTTGTTTTTGCAGTCAAATTCCTTAACTGCTAAGCCATCTCTCCAGACCTCTTCTAACATCTGACAGTGTGTTCTGTTCTGTTTGTTTGTTTAAGCAATTTTTTGGCTCAGTGGTTAAGAAGCTTGCCTGTAATGTCTAACAACTCGAGTTCAATTCCCTAGGACCCACATAAAGCCAGATGCACAAAGTGGTGCATGCATCTAGAGTTTGTTTGCAGTGGCTCGAGGCCTTGGCACACCCCTGAGCCACTTTTACAGCCCCCTTGTCTTATTTTTGAGGCAGGGTCTCATTCTAGCTACACTGGCCTGGAACTCACTATGTAGCCAAAGTTGGCCTTGAAGTCCTGGTTCTCCTCCTTCCACCTTCCAAGTGCTGGGGCTATAGGCATGCACCACCACAGTTGGCTGATATATGTTCTGAAGATCATCCTATTATAGTATATAGAGTTAGCACCCAGTTCCTTTTTATAGCTGTATAGTACCGCGTTGTATAAATGTACCATGATTAATTCACTAAGTATCCTGTGGGTGCATATTTGGGTAGTTTCTAGCCATCTGTTATTAAAAAGAATGCTGCAGCATAGACTCATTCCAGGCTTGCCAGTGTGTTTTTGAGATCTATTTCTAGAAGTGGTATTGCTAGGTAACTGTATATGTGATATTGGCCTTTGTGGTTCTAGTTCAAGAATATTTTCTGGGTCTAGAGAGATGGTTCAGCCATCTTTGCTGAGTGCTTGCTTACAAAGTCTAATGGTCTGGGTTTCATTCCTGGTACCCACATAAAGCCAGATACACACAGTGATACGTGCATTTGGAGTTCGTTTGTAGAGGCAAGAGGCCCTGGCATGCCATCCTCTGTTTGTCTCTCCTTGAAAATGATAAATAGAATCTTTAGGAAAGAGAATACTTGCAGTTTGAGGGGTTTTCCCCCAACAGATCTCAGTGTCTCAGTTTCTCAAACTGATAATAATAACAGCAGAAGGTGGTTGGGAAGAGTAAATGGGCCAGTGGTGTTAAAAGTCTACCCCAGGGGCTGGAGAGATGGCTTGCAACCCCTTGTGCATCTGGCTAACATGGTCCTGGGGAATCGAGCCTCGAACCAGGGTCCTTAGGCTTCATGGGCAAGTGCTTAACTGCTAAGCCATTTCTCCAGCCCATCTTGCCTTTACTTCTTAAGGGCTGGGATTACAAGCATGCACCACCATGCTTGGTTTATGTGGTGCTGAGATCAAACCCAGGACTTCATGCATACCAGGCAAGCACTATACAAATTTACCCATATCCACGGCCTGAAAAGACAGTTATATTCATCCTACGTGAGTTCCTGACCTGTGCAATTCGAACCCATTACGTTGCTTACTGGCAGCCTGTAACACAATGGAAAGTAATGGAAAGAGGGCTAAAAGAAATACAGAGTGGCACCATGCTAGAACTGTGCCATCCAATACCACAGCCTTGAGCTACGTGTTTCTCGTGGCTACCTTACTGGAAAAACCAGCTATAGAAATCCCCGTCATTGCTGAATATTCTATGGGGCAGCACTGGGTTACTCTAGTCCCAGTGAGAGAGCACACACGAAAATGCTGATAGGATATGCGTGAGTGGTAAGATGTGATTCGGGTGCTAGAGAAGCTATGCTAATGTTCCTATCTCTGTGCCCAGTGAAATGGGCTCACACTGGTCCTCTGGGCAGCTGCCTGCTTCTGAGAGGGAGTCAGATAGTGTTTTTAGGCAGTTAGGGTGATGGGGCTCCTGAAAAGGCAGAAATGTCTGCCCTGTGCAGTCTGCACTTGCTAGAGATCAAAGGATGATCTGACTCCTTATCTCTTGCCTGAAGGAGATGTTTTATTTTATTTATTTTGAGGGGGAGCGATAGAGAGAGAACGGGCATGGCAGGGCCTCTAGCCACTGCAAACAAACTCCAGATGCATGTACCACCTTGTGCATCTGGCTTACATGGGTACTGGGGAACTGAACCTGTGTCCTTAGGCTTTGCAGTCAAGCACCTTAACAGGTAAGCCGTCTCTCCATTCTGAGATCTGTTTTTCCATGAACAACCTGTGACCCTTCTGGGAGCGAAGTCCCCTTTCCCAATCCTAACATCGTGGTTGGTCAAGTTCAGCCTCCAGAACTTGGCATCATGGCTACCCTCTTCCTGAGACAAGCTCTAGCCCAGATCAATCAGCTGTCTCCAGGCTCACCTGAGTTGGAAGGTACAGCCCATCACCATAAGGTTATAAATTTGTCTGCGAGGGGTAGGCAAGCTCTTTGGGCTGCCTAACCACTCCTGAACATTCAGGTTCTGGTGAGTTTTGAGGGGAGAACCCCCTGATCCCTAGTCCCACAGGGACTCTTTGCCCCTTCCTGCCCTCCACAGGGCAGGAGTTCTTTGTGCTGTCTTTTCTTTCTTCTCTCTCTCTGTCTCTCTCTTCTTTTTAAATCTTTCCTCTTGACTTCTTTAAAAAGTTTTAAAATTTATTTATTATTAAAGAGAGAGAATGGATATGCTAGGGCCTCTAGCCACTGCAAACAAACTGCAGATGCATGCATCACCATGCGTATCTGGCTTATGTGGGGAGTTGAACCTTGGTTCTTAGGCTTCACAGACAAGCACCTTAACTGCTAAGCCATCTCTCCAGCCCTCTCTGTCTTTTGAATGGCTTTTCCAGGCCCACCATGTGGGCTCTCAGATCACGTGGATATACTCATTTTTCTTCTCTTGGTTCTGTACTTCTCTCAATAAATATAATTTAATATTTATTCTTCTTAATTTTATTTTATGCAATTCTTTGGTCAGAAATAGATTTGAACCTCAAGGACTTTCCTGAACATCCAAACCCCATTTCACTTCCATGTGGTCATCTAAGTTTGTGTCTTAGGATTAGTTCCTCCTCCCTTTTCCAAGGAACGTCGATCTGCATTAGCTCCAGCTCTCCTATCCCTTCCTCTTGCATCTGCTTTCCTCAAAGTCATGCCCTGTCTCGTTCCCCAGATCTCTTTCCCAGGACCTCAGCAGGCCCCAATTTGTGTGATCTATTTGTCCTTCCTCTTCCTTCTCTTGGGCTGGGTGGGAAGTGGTTGGAAAGGTGGCAGTGGGGTGCCCCAAGTTGGTTCCCACCGACTCTCTTTGGTTCATATTTCCTGTTTTCCCTAGCCAGCTTCCGGGGCCTATTAAAGGGTGGTGTGGAAGTAGCTCTTTCCCTTCACTGTTGTGTTTGCTTTTGAAAGGGGGGAAGTGGAGTACCCCAGCAACATCTTGTGTCCCCCAGTGAGACCTCTAGCTCAGTTCTATTCACGAGCCTGTGCCCATCCCATAAAGGCTTCCTTCAGGCGGATCCAAAGGAACAATTACAATTGTTCTGGGTGATGCCAGACTCAGAGGAAGCTCCCCTCCTCCCGCTCTATTGTGCAGGGATGATGTGACTACCTTATGGCTAACCAAGTTGCATCCACCAGTTACTGTTGAAGCCAGGCCCTGGGAATGCTAGGCTCTATAAGACATGGAAAGCCCTTGCTCCTTGGTCGGATATCCATCTTAGTGGGGAGACAGATAACAGAAAGGAAAGAGGATCCTGGCTGAGGAAGACCTTGGGGGACCGAATTTAATATTGGAGGTTCTGGGTTTGGAGGGAAGCTGTGGGATCTGTGATCAGGGTTTAGGTCCGAGCCGGAGATGCCTCTGTGGTCCCTCTGCCTCAGCACCCAGATTCCAGCCCCTCCCCGGGCAGCTGTGCCCGCTCAGATTCAGTCTCTGACGTTTCTCAGTATTTTCCTCTGCCGGAACCTCTTGGCTTCTTTGATCCACATTGGGTGCAGAGGCATTGGGCCACGCATAAAATGATATAGGTGGGAAACCGGTGACTTGCAGGCAGCAAGAGCATACATACGTTTATTTTGTGTGACATCGGGGCACAACATTGTTACTTACAAAATTCACACTCAAGAACAGTGCAATCTCAATAGGACGGAAAGATAATGATATCAAAATAGAACAGGGACTAGTTGGAAAGAAGAAGGGATTTGTTGGAAGGATGATAGGGAAGGAAGAAAAAAGAGGGTGGGAAGGGATTATGATCATGTATATATGTATGGAGGCTGTCAATAAAAAAATTTTAAAAAGCCGGTGTGGTGACGCACACCTTTAATTTCAGCACTTGGGAGGCAGGTGCAGGAGGATCACCATGAGTTCAAGACCACCCTGAGAATACAGAGTAAATTTCAGGTCAGTCTGAAAACCAAAAATTAAAAAATAAAAAAAATAAAAGAATTATGCAATTGAGTTACCAAAATATAGTTTAAAAATCACAATGTTTTAAGTAAGTTTAAGATTTTGTGTTGAGCGGCATTTATAGTTTTCCTGGGCCCCAAAACACTCAGCGGAGGCCATTCTGGCTTAAGGCCCTTTAAGGTCCAGGCAGCGCCAGAGCCTCATCTGCAAATTGTTGAGTGGAGACATCTAGTGGTCAGATTCTGTGATGGCAGTGGTTAAACAAGCCGTGGAGCAAAGGCTAAGAGCCACAGTTGGTGGATTTGCACAAAATCTTGTTCAGACCGAGCCCTGTCTAGTCACTGAAGGAACTCTATCCTTGTCTAGGCTCAGACCCTGTCTCCTTGATGGCTCCTCTCGTTTTATTTATGCACTAATTGTTTATTTTAATTTCTTTCTTTCTTTTTGGTTTTTTGAGGTCGGGTCTCACTCTAGCCCAGGCTGACCTGAAGCTCTCTCGGTAGTCCTAGGCTGGTCTCAAACTCCCAGTGATCCTCCTACCTCTGCCTCTGGTGTGCTGGGATTAAAGGCACGCGCCACCAAGCCTGGCTAGTAAGTTTGTTTTTTAAATTTATTTATTTGTCGGGCGTGGTGGTGCACGCCTTTAATTCCAGCAGAGGTAGGAGGATCACCATGAGTTCAAGGCCATTCTGAGACTACATAGTGAATTCCAGGTCATCCTGAGCTAGAGTGAGACCCTACCTCAAAAAACAAAAAAAAAATATTTTATCTGTTTGAGAGATAAAGAGGCAGAGAGAGAGAGATAGAGAGAGAGAATTGGTATGCCAGGGCTTCTAGCAGCTGCAAACGCTCCAGACACATGAGTCAACTTGTGCATCTGGCTTACGTGGGTTCTGGGGAATCGAACCTGGGTCCTTAGGCTTTGCAGGCAAGTGCCTTAACTGCTAAGTAATTTCTCCAGACCTAGTAAAAGGTTTTTGAACACATAACAACTAAAAATTAATGTAAAAATCGCACGTGAAGTGAATCCTTTGGCAGTGCTTGTGACTTCACTGCAGCCCAGGTCCTGGGTGCGTGACGTGAACACTGCCTGAGCTACCTCAGCTCAGATTCAAGACTCTTATCTATGTTATGAACTGCAGTGATTTTACTGTGCTAAAGCGTTCTGCCTCAGAATATTCCTTCCCACCCTGTGGCACTTACAATCTTCCTACCCCAGCTTCCATGATGTTCTGAGCCCTGGAGTGCCTGTCAGCAGTCCAATTTGGTGTTGTGCTCTCTGCTGCCTCTGGATTTCTGCGTTGATGCATTTTGAGTGACTACCTTGTCTGTCCCCATCTCTCTGGAGCTGGTTGTCAGGCTAGTAGTGAGAGCAGTACTTGTGATGCAATGTCTCTTGGAGGGCCCTACCGACGTGACAGAGATGACATGTCTCATGGCAGAAAGTTGGCTCTCTTTTCTTGCTGCATTGATGGATGTTGTAATTCCCCCAGTATTCTCTGCCATTTATAAAATAAAACCAATTCTCCAACCATAATTGAGAACGGCTTGGATTAAATGGGACAAGCATAGTTATTTGAGAGACTTCGTTTTGGGTGGAGGAGGTGGTTGATGTAGGATCTCACTCTAGCTCAGGCTGACCTTGAACTCACTCTGTAGTCCCAGGCTGGCCTTGAACTCACAGTGATCCTCTTACCTCTGCCTCCCAAATGTTGGGATTAAAGGCATGCGCCACCATGCCCGACTTGAGAGACTTTATGATGTGTATGTCCACTCTCCTTAGCCAAAGAGCAGTGTGTGTGTGTGTGTGTGTGTGTGTGTGTGTGTGTGTGTGTGTACGCGTGCGCACGTGCAGGGGGAGTCTTTATGATTCTGACTTGGTTCACAGTACAAGATATGAATTCTCTCCCACTGAGTGGAAATCATGTCCAATGTAAGAATAGTTGGGGGCTGGAGAGATGGCTTAGTGTTTAAGCGCTTGCCTGTGAAGCCTAAGGACCCTGGTTCAAGGCTCAATTCCCCAGGACCTACGTTAGCCAGATGCACAAGGGGGCGCATGCATCTGGAGTTCGTTTGCAGTGGCTGGAGGCCCTGGCGTGCCCATTCTCTCTCTCTTTCTCTGTCTCCCTCCTACTCTCTGTCTGTCGCTCTCAAATAAATAGATAAAAATAAAAAAAAAATTAAAAAGAATAGTTGGTTATCCACATAGGCTGTGTGTCAATATTTGAGAGAGACGTAGAGACAGAAAGAAAGAGGCAGACACACAGAGAGCGAGTATGGTCTGGCAGGGCCTCCAGCCACTGCAAGTGAACTCCAGACACACGCTCTACTTTGCGCGTCTGGCTTTATGTGGGTACTGGGGAATTGAACCCAGGCCATAAGCTTTGCATGAAAGCTCCTTTAACTGCTGATCCATTTCTTCAGCCCCCTGGTGTACAAATTCTGATTGCTCCAAACCTTCATCTTTTTCACTGAGGACTGCTGCACCTTCCATTCCAGACTCTGGATGGTGTTTACGGATGAGCCTGAGATGCAGACGGGTATACAGGGGGATACTGCTGCTGTCGTTAGTAAGGAGAGAATCTCAGTGGAACATCGGCTCTGCCGTTCTATTTACTGACACTGAGAATGAGTCCAACGTCATACGTTAAAAACCCAGTTAAAAAGCTTTAGTCACTTTGGCAAAAATTTATAAACTTCTGGTGCCAGTTACTTTCTCATTGTTGGGGGAAAACAACAACTACAACAATAAAAAAAAAAAAACCCTGACCATACGGAGTTTGAGGAAAGAAAAAGGTTTAATTTAGCTTATGGGTGCAGAGGGTAGAATTCACTGTGGCGGGCGGGGAAGGCACAGCGGCAGGAGCTTGAAGCAGCTGTCGCATGTGCCCACAGTAAAGAAGCAGGGAGGGATGGGTCCTGGAGCCTAGAGAGAGGGAATGGGCATGCCAGGGCCACCAGCCACTGCAAAGGAACTTCAGACACAAGTGCCACCATGTGCTTCTGCCTTATATGGGACCTGGAGAATCAAACCTGGGTCCTTGGGCTTCGCAGGCATGTGCCTTAACTGCTAAACCATCTCTTCAGCCCTAGCTTTCTAATTAAAAAAAATTGTTTATTTTTATTTATTTATTTGAAAGTGACAGAGAGAGAGAGAGGAAGAGGCAGATGGAGAGAGAGAGAGGGAGAATGGGCACGCCAGGGCCTCTAGCCACTGCAAATGAACTCCAGACGTGTGCGCCCCTTGTGCATCTGGCTAACGTGGGTCCTGGGGAAGAGAGCCTCCAACCGGGGTTCTTAGGTTTCACAGGCAAGGGCTTAACCGCTAAGCCATCTCTCCAGCCGCTTTCTAGTTTTTTAACAGCCTAGGAACCCAGCCCATGGGGTTGTGCCGCTCATAGTCAGGGAGGGTCCTCCCATCTCAACTGAACTATTTTAGAAACTCCCAGAAGCCGGGCGTGATGGCACACACCTTTAATCCCAGCACTCAGGAGGCAGAGGTCACCGTGAGTTCGAGGCCACCCTAAGACTCCATAGTGAATTCCAGGTCAGCCTGAGCTAGAGTGCCACCCTACCGTGGAAGAAAAAGAAAAGGAAAGGAAAGAAAATCCCACCCAGATATGTTTTCATGCTGAGTTTAAATTCTGTCAAGTTGACAGCCAGAGAGTAACCATCACATTTCCCAAGCCATCGACTCATAAAAGATTACTTAACTGCTTCTTAAAATCCTATCTGAACAGGCATTTGCAGTACTTAACCCAGGAGAATTGACCAGGGGTAGGGATGCATTGTTTTTGCTAAGCAGGCCCTTAGCATCGTATTCTGGACTTCTATTGAGGAGTGTGACAGGAAGCAGCCAGCCCCTAGGACACAGGCTGCTGGATGTCCTACCAGGATCTTGAGGGAGACAATGTATTTATTCTGCCCACAGTGGTCTCTGTGAGACCCCGGCAGCAAGTTCTTCCACATCAATTATAACAATAGCAATAGGTGTTTTCCTGGAGAATACTTTTGTTTTTAGCCAGCCTTATGAATCATATGATAGACCACATTTCTTTCCACTTTCACAATGGTTGCTAAGAAGCTCCAAGACAGATCTGTGACCTGTGGTTTCCAAGTATCTCGGAGTCTGTAAACCTGTTTGCACTAACATCACCCCCGATTGTTCTTAGCTTTTCTTTTTCCATTTCTCTTTTGCTTCTATTTCTTTGCCTTCCTAGTTTTTCACTTCCTATATTTTTTTACTTTTTTAAAATTTTTATTAACATTTTCCATGATTTCAAAATATATCCCATGGTAATTCCCTCCCTCCCCACCCCCCCCTTTTTTTTGAGGTAGGGTCTCACCCTAGCCCAGGCTGACCTGAAATTTACTATGTAGTCTCAGTGGCCTTGAGCTGACAGTGATCCTCCTACCTCTGCCTTCTGAGTGCTGGAATTAAAGAAAGGCAGCTCTATTTTTTCTTTTATTTATTTATTTTCCGAGGTAGAGTCTCACTTTGGCCCAGGCTGACCTGGGATTAATTATGTGGTCTCAGGGTGGCCTTGAGCTCACTGTGATCCTCCTACCTCTGCTTCCTGAGTGCTGAGATTAAAGGCGTATACCTCCACGCCAGGCTCATTTTTTACTTTTTTTGTTTTTTGGGTTTGTTTTTTGAGGTAGGGTCTCAACTCTAGCTCAGGCTGACCTGGAATTCACTGTGTAGTCTCAGGGTGGCCCCGAACTCTTGGTGATCCTCCTATCTCTGCCTCCCAAGGGCTGGGATTAAAGGCGTGCGCCACTATGCCTTGCTTTATTTTTTACTTTTAAATGACTGGTTTTCGAGGTGGCAATCGTAGCAGCATAGACATGAGAGTGTGAACAAATGCTGCCTTGGTGAGTTACATGTGAGATGAGCCCAGTCTGTTCAGAGCCGGGCGCGATGGCATAGGCCTTTAATCCCGGCGAGGCTGAGATAAGAGGGTTGACATGAATTTGAGGCCAGCCTGACTAAATAGTGACTTCCAGGTCATCTTGGGCTAGAGTGAGACCCTACCTCAAAAAAACAAAACAAACAAACAAAAGAAAAGGAAAGGAAAGGAAAGGAAAGGAAAGAAAAGGAAAAGGAAAGGGAAAAGGAAAGAAAAGAAAAGAAAAGAAAAGAAAAGAAAAGAAAAGAAAAGAAAAGAAAGAAGAGCCATGTCTCTTGGCGGAGCTGACAGGATAGCTTCTAGGCATCAGCTCTCCGCTGTCATGTGGGTTTGACACTGCCCAGCCATTTCCATTCCTGCATGGCCTCCTCTCCTCTCCGGTGATGGATGAAGCAGGTTCTGATACTGGTGTTTGACCCACTTACCCCTGTAGCCTGTGATGGTTGATCACCTCCTATAGCCATGTCTTCTGAAACCAAAGACAGCAATCGACCTGTCATCTCAATAAGAAGAGATTTATGACTGTTAGCTAACAGAACTGTTTTTGCAAGGGTGACCACTGATTGCTTCCCAGCTGGTTAGGCTCCCAAGCCTTCCTGCCTCGATTTTTGTTTTAGTCGGGGTTCTCTGGAGGAACAGAACCAATAGAACAACTTGTATTTAAAAGGGGATTTATTGGATTATTTTACAGCAGCCCAACAATATCAGTCTGCAGGCTTGAACCCTGTAGCTTGCTCAGTCCGTGTGGCTGGATGCCTCAGCAGTCCCGATGCAGCACTGAAGGCCTGGAGGCTTCCTGGAGAGACGCTGGTCTTCAGTCCACGCAGGAAAGCTCAGGACACATGGTTCCAATCCCAGCGAAGGAACAGGAGAGACGCACGTGCAATGGAGCGCTCAGCAGCAAGCAGCGCCCGCAGCCTGGTGGGAAGAGGGGAATCTTCTCCCAGAGCTTCACCAAGCAAAGCCCCCCTCCTGGAGGGCCACTCACTCTGGGGGAAGAGCTTCCTCCAGTTAATGCTTCCTGGACGCAACCTCAGAGACCCAACCAAGAGGGATGTCTCTGGATTCCTACTCTCATCAAATTGACAGCAGAACTTCACAGTTTCCCTCCAAGCTCTCTGTGGTAGGGGAGTCCACACCCATGGCCACAAGTCAGGGGAAGTGGGAGGTGGAACTGAGGGGAGAAACATGGCTCCTGGATACGCATACTAATTGTCTCTTTTTCTTTGAATCTATTCTCTGCTCTCAGCAAAACTGGAAGGCAGTTCCCTTATAAACCTCACTCAGCCAGTGCATCTTTTTTTTTTTTTGAAAAGTTTCTTTTTTTTAAATTTTTTTTGTTTTATGTTTATTTATTTATTTATTTGAAAGTGACAGACAGAGAAAGAGGCAGAGAGAGAGAGAGAGAGAATGGGCACGCCAGGGCCTCCAGCCACTGCAAACGAATTCCAGACACGTGCGCCCCTTGTGCATCTGGCTAACGTGGGTCCAAAGTTTCTTTTTTTAAGTTACTTTGATTTGTTTGAGAGGAAGAGACAGAGGTAGAGATACAGATAGAGAGAGAACGGGCACATCAGGGCCTCCAGCCACTGCAAACAAACTCCAGATGCATGCGCCACCTTGTGCGTCTGGCTTACATGGGTCCTGGGGAATCAAACCTGGGTCCTTTGGCTTTGCAGGTAAGTGCCTTAACTGCTAAGGCATCTCTCTATCCCAGCCGTTGCATCTTTTAACCATGTCAGAAAATAAAGAAATATTATCCTCTCTTCCTTTTCCCTTCCTCTGCTATCCTTCCCAACCCTCCCTTCCTGTCCCCTACTTCCTTCCTTTTCTTCTTTCTTAAATGTTTTATTTTTATTTATTTATTTATGAGAGAGAGCGAGAGAGAGAGAGAGAGAGAGAGAGCACATAACAGGGCCTCTACCCCTGCAAATGAACTCTAGATACATGCGCTCCCTTGTGCGTCTGGCTTACATGGGTTTTGAGGAATCAAACCTGTGCCTTGAGGCTTCGCAAGCAAGCACCTTAACCACTAAGGCATCTCTCCAGCCCTCCTTCTCCTCCTCCTTCTTTTTTTTGGACAGGGTTTCATGTAGTCCAGGCTAGCCTTTAATACGCTACGTAGCTGAGGATGGCTTTGAACTCCTGACCCTCCTGCCTCCATCTCCCCTGTCCTGGGACTACAAGGGTAGAACCACACAAGGTTTATGTGGTCCAGAGGATCAAACCCAGGTCTCAGTGCATGCCAGGCAAGCACTCTGCTGACCTCTACCTGTGACACTTTGTTGGCACTGCAGGTGAACGGTGGGACCACAGGGAGGTGAGCGTGATGCTTTGTGCAGACACTGGAAACCTCCAAAAGGGTAACTCGCAGCTCCTCTTTATCTTCTTTTAAAATATATTTATTTAGGGCTGGAGAGATGGCTTAGCAGTTAAGGCACTTGCCTGAGAAGCCTAAGGACCCAGGTTCGATTCTCCAGGTCCCACATGAGCCAGATGCACAAGGTGGTGCATGCATCTGGAGTTCATTTGCAGAGGCCCTGGTGTGCCCATTTTCTCTCTGTCTGTCTCTAATAAATAAATAAAAATCTTTTTAAAAATGTATATATTTATTTATCTGCACACAGAGAAAGATGAAAGAGAGAGTGCAAGAGCACATGCCAGGGTCCTTAGGTGCTGTATGTGTCACTTAATGCACCTGGCTTTATGTGGGTATTGGGGAATCAAACTCAGGTCATTAGGCTTTGCAGGCAAGTGCCTTACCCGCTGATCCATCTCTCCAGCACTCTTCCATATTTTCTGATGAGACACTATTAGTTACATCTGCATTCCTGTGATAGAGTGCTGGCCAGAACCACTTAAAGTAGAAGGATTTCTTTTGGCTCAGAGTTCAGGGGACTCCAGTCCATCATGCGGGGAAAAGGCACAGCAGAGGGTCTTCATCCATGATGGCAGAAGTACAAGGTGGAACTGTTGGCACCATAGTGGTCTGAGAAGCTGAGAACAGCCAGAACCAGGAGCTGGACTATGACCTTCAAAGGCCCCTTCCAAGTGATCTACTTATGCCAGCTGAACTTCATCTCTCCACAGCCTCCCAAGACAGTCCCACCAGCCAGGGAGCAAGCATTCCAAGTAGGAGCCTACGGGGAACATTTCAGATTCAAACCATAATGGTGACTTTGCCACAGAATCCTTCAGATTGAGAAATGAGGTCGTTTTCTTCATTCCGAAGTCTTCCTTTTGGTGGAACAGAGGGGCTGGGGTTCAAAGCCCATCTCGAGTTGATAGTCATGAGCCCCTCAGCTACACAGACCAATGGCTCCTCAGTGGTGTTCCAGACCTAACCCGTGGGACCTACTTATATATTACCTCAACAAAGGACTTGGCAGACGTGACTAAGAACCTTGCAAAGGGATGATCAGCTTGGCTTATCTGACTGAGCTTGATGTAATCATAAGGTCCTTAAAAATGGGAGGCGGGGCATGGAGAGATGGATTAGCGGGTAAGGTGTTTGCCTGCAAAGCCACCTACATGAGCCAGGTGCACAAGGGGACCCATGCATCTGGAGTTCGTTTGCAGTGGCTGGAGATCCTGGCATCCCCATTCTCTCCCTCTCTCTCTCTGCCTCTTTCTCTCAAATAAATAAAATATATTTTTGAAAAAAAATAGGAGGTGGGGTTAAAGTCAGAGAAGCAGATGGGCGTTGGAGAGAAGCTCAGTGGTTAAGGTGCTTGCCTGCAAAGCCGAATGACCTGGGTTTGATTCCCTAAGTACCCACAGAAAACAAATGCACAAAGTGGAACATACATTGAGTTCATGTGCAGTGGCTGGAGGCCCTAGTGTACCCATTCTCACTCTCTCTGCTTGCAAATAAATCAATAAAAATACTATTTTAAAGAACCGGGCATGGTGGCACATGCCTTTAATCCCAGCACTTGGGAGGCAGAGCTAGGAGGATTGCCATGAGTTCGAGGCTACCCTGAGACTACATAGTGAATTCCAGGTCAGCATGAACTAGAGTGAGACCCTACCTCAAAAACAGAAGCAAATTGTTAAAAAAAAATAGCCTGCTTGCCAGATGGGAGGGTGGTCTTGGAGGTCAGAGTGCCATGACTGTTGGCTTGAAGATAGATGGGAGCCACCAGTCACAGAACATGGACAGCTTTTAGAAGGTGGTCGAGGTGACAAACAATTTCTGCCCAAGAGCCTCTGAAAGAATGCAGCCCCGAGGACACCTTGACTTTAGCCTGGTTCTGACTGACAGATCTATAAGCTACTAGGTGTGGGGGTTAAATTGTTGTCACCATAATGTTTTGTTTTTTTAAATTTTCAATTTTCAATTTTTTTTTTAATTTTCAAATTTTTTTTTTTTTTTTTTTTTTTTTAAATTTCAAGGTAGAGTTTCACTCTAGCCCTTTAGCCCTCTAGTCCAGGCTGACCTGAAATTTACTATGTAGCCTCAGGGTGGCCGCGAACTCATGGTGATCCTCCTACCTCTGCCTCCCGAGTGCTGAGATTAAAGACGCATGCCACCATGCCCAGGGGAAGGAAAGGTTTTATTTTGGCTAACAATCTTGAGGGGAAGCTTCATGAAGGCAGGGGAAAGCACGGCATGAGCAGAGGCCGGACATCACCTCTGCCGCAGCAGGTGGACAGCAGCAGCAGGACAGCGATCCAAGTTCTGGCAAGGGGGAGCTGGCCATAACACCCCTAAGCCTCCACCTACAAACACACCTCCTCTAGCAATGCGTTACCTGCTAAGTTACTACCAAGTATGAAAAACACCTGACCAGAAGCAATTTCTAGAAGGAAAGCTTATTTTGGCTTACAGTTTTGTTTTTTTTTTTTTCCCCAGATAGGGTCTCACTCTAGCCCAGGCTGACCTGGAATTCACTCTGTAGTCTCAGGGTGGCTTTGAACTCATAGCGATCCTCCTACCTCTGCCTCCAGAGTGCTGGGATCAAAGACGTGAGCCACCATGCCCAGCCTTTCTTCCTTCTTTTTCTTCCTTCCTTCCTTCCTTTGATTCAGCTTACAGCTTTGAAGGGGAAGCTCCATTATGGTGGAGAGCGACAGGCCTGAGAAGGAAGCTTGGCATCTCCACATCAACAGGAAGGAAGTAGCCCATGTACTGGGAATTGAGTTGGGTTATTTCACCCCAAATCTGACCCCTCAGCAACCCACCTCCCCCAGCAAGACTTCATCTCCCAAAGGCCACACAATTTTCCCAAATTACCACCAGCTGGGGACCGAGCATGAAGCTTAATCACAAACACATGAGCCTGTTGGGGGGGGGGGTGTTTTTTTTTTTCCTTATCTGGATTTATACAACTTCATAAAGGAAACAGGTGCCATGGAGCCCAGAGCTGGCAGAATCCACCCGAGCACTGGGCATGGTGGTATGCACCTTTAATCCCAGCACTTGGGAGGCAGAGCTAGGAGGATCGTCATGAGTTCAAGGCCACCCTGAGACTACATAGTGAATTCCAGGTCAGCATGAACTAGGCTGCTGGTCAGAAGTTCCCATGAGGAGCGGATCCAGCCATCCCAGAGCCAGCAGCCTGGAAGGATCTTGGGGCTACTACTGTCCTCCACATGGAGTGGGCTCAGCCATCCCAGCCTGGTGCTGAGGAGCACCGCTTCTGGCTCTGACTCTAGGGCTGCTCCTGGGGAGAGGGTGGTCTGGGGAGTGGAATAACCTCCTGCCCTTCCAATCCAGGCCCTCTGGCTCTGCCCTGTGCCCTGAGGCTGGTGCTGAACATTCACTGAGAACGCGTTATGGGCAGCACTTCACCTAGACAAGCCTGGGGAACTCTCCCCAGAACCTTGTGAGGCTGCTGCTTGGTGACAGCCTGAGACTGTTGGAATGGCTTCAAAGGGACCAGAGCCCTGGTTGCCATCTGTAGCTCTGTTCCTCGGGACTGCAAGTACAAGGATGGATGCCCATGGCTAGGACCTTGTCTGCTGCTGTCTCCGTCAGTTTTAGCTACTGTAACAGAATACCATTGGCTGGGGGCCACAAACTACAGATTCCTCACAGTTCTGGAGGCGTGGAGTGTGAGGTGAAGACTTGCCTCTTGAGTTGTAGACCACGTTTCCTCATTGTGTCCTGGACATAGCTGGGGTTAGAGAGAGGAAAAGAGAGAGAGAAAGAAGTGCTGGGATCACAGTGTGCATCACCACAGTGGGCTCATATCTCATAAGAGTACTGATTTCATCTGTGAGGATGCCATCTTTGTGATTTCATTCCTTCTCAAAAGCCTCACCCAGCCTGGCATGATGGTGCACACCTTTAATATCAGCACTCAGGAGGCAGAAGTAGGAGGATTGCTGTAAGTTCAAAGATAGTCTGGGACTACAGAGTGGGTGCCAGGTCATCCTAGGCTAGAGTGAGACCCTACCTCAAAAAAACAAAAACCACTCACAGGTTCACCTCACACTGGGATTAGGTTTCAATATGTGAACTGAGAAGGGGCCACAAACATTCCATCATCACAACACCCATCTTTGTCTTTCTTGCTTTCCTGCCCTTGCTGTGGCTAAAAGTTGCCTGGAACCCTTCTGAAACATGGGCATGACTTGTAAACAATAGATGGCTACCTGAATAATATGACTGTGGCTAGCTCTCAGGAGACTGAGGCAGGAGGATCATGAGTTGGAGGCCAGTCTTGGCTACGTAGCAGTTCACTGTCTCAAAAACAAAACAGAACTAAAGCATCAAAAAGTCTGCTGGCTACCTCAAAAAACAAACAAAACAAAACAAAAGTCGGCTGGAAGCCGGGCATGGTGGCACATACCTTTTTAATCCTAGCACTAGGGAGGCAGAGGTAGGAGGATCACTGTGAGTTCAAGGCCAGCCTGAGACTACTTAGTGAATTTCAGGTCAGTCTGGGCTAGAGTGAGACCCTCCCCCCAAAGAAAAAAAAAATCTATTGATGAGCTACAAACTTGCCCTCTAATCCTAATGTGACACTGAACATTTTCTCTGTCCTTTTGATCATTGACCCTGGCCTCACAATGACCTCTCATCTCACATTGAATGGCTCCTTATCCTTGAACAACTTTCACTTGACAAGATTAAGTTACTGAACTCAGCATGTACTATACAATAATATAAAAGTTTTATAGTTACTAGCTGACTTCATCACCCCAATGAACCTGGGGTTTCAATGGATCTCAATGGCATTATTGTAGCTCCCATTTAATTAACTAATTATTTATTTTTCTTTTCACAATTTTTATTAACATTTTCCATGATTATAAAAAATATCCCATGGTAATACCCTCCCTCTCCCCCCACACTTTCCCCTTTGAAATTAATTTATTTTTTAAAATATTTGTTTTTTTGCTTATTTGACAGAGAAAAAGAGAGAGAGAGAATAGGTGTGCCAGGGCCTCCAGCCACTGCAAATGAACTCCAGATGTGTGCACCCTCTTGTGCATCTGACTATCGTGGGTCCTGGGGAATCGAGCCTGGGTCCTTTGGCTTTGCTGGCAAACTCCTTAACCTCTAAACCATCCCTCCAGCCCTTCCATTTAACTTATTATTATTACTACGATTGTGGTGGTTTGATTCAGGTGTCCCCATTAAACTTAGGTGTTCAGAATGCTAGGTTCCCAGATGGAGATTTGGGAACTAACACTTCCTGGAGGCAGTGTATTGTTGGGGGTGGGTTTATGGGCATTATAGTTAGTTTCCCCATGCCGGTGTTTGGCACACTCTCCTGTTGCTATTGTCCACCTCATGTTGGCCAGGGGGTGATGTCCACCCTCTGCTCATGCCATCATTTCCCCCTGCCATGATGGAGTTTCTCCTTGAGCCGATAAACCAAAATAAATTCCCCTTTTCTCCACAAAAGCTGCTCTTGGTCAGGTGATTTCTGCCAGCAATGTAAACCTGACTGCAACAACTATTGTTATTGGTTTTTTAAAGTAGGGACTCCCGGGCTGGAGAGATGGCTTAGCGGTTGAGCGCTTGCCTGTGAAGCCTAAGGACCCCGGTTCGAGGCTCGGTTCCCCAGGTCCCATGTTAGCCAGATGCACAAGGGGGCGCACGCGTCTGGAGTTCGTTTGCAGAGGCTGGAAGCCCTGGTGCGCCCATTCTCTCTCTCTCCCTCTATCTGTCTTTCTCTCTGTGTCTCTCGCTCTCAAATTAAAAAAAAAAAAAAAAATAAAGTAGGGACTCCCTGTAGTCCAGGCTGACTTGGAATTCACTATGTAGTCTCAGGCTGGCCTTGAACTCACAATGATTCTCCTACATCTGTCTTCTGAATGCTGGGATTAAAGGCATGCGCCACCACCCTTGGTGTTCATTAATTAGTTTTCTATTTTTTGGAAGCAGGATCTCACTCTAGCCCAGGCTGATCTGGAACTCACCGTGTAGTCCCAGGCTGGCCTTGAACTCACAGCCATTCTCCTACCTCTGCCTTCTGAGTGCTTGGATTTGAAGCTTGTGCCACCATGCCTGGCTCTCTGAAGCTCCCACTTTCAAAGGGGGGGGGGATATATCTTTAAGAGAATTAACTGTGCTTCAGTCTCTTTGAAATGGATCGAAATGATACGTGATGTCCGTTCATTCACGAGCTCATCCAACAAACATGGGTTGCGTTCCTGCCTTCTCTAAGGCTGAGGGTCACGATCTGGGGACATCAGAAGGGGACAGGCTCAGGCAGGGGCTCCAGCCTTCAGGGCAGGTGGCACAGTTACATCTCCTTCCCACCTACCCTGGCTCATTGGTGCCCCCAGCCAGGGAAGGTATCGACGGGGTCAAGCGGACTTCTGAGTTTCAGGCAGAGCCTCTCTCACACGTGCTTCTGTTGCTCTTTGCTGTAAGGAACAGAACGGTCAGGCCCAGGAGGTGTGAGAAACAGAAGTGACACCTCACTAGAGGATCTGGTGACTTGGTGCGTGCACTGTCATCTCTGGAATCTGGGTGAGTGGCGTAGCTTGGCTCCGGAGAGTATGACATGGCCCTGCATGGGAGGGCGGACCCGGGACATGCTGTGACTAGGCCCAATTAGGCACCAAGACCAACAAGTGCCCTCTTTGTGACCCCTCCATGCAGAGCAGGTGGCCAGGAAGTCAGGCTGGCTTAACCCAGCGCCCGGGAGCAGCTGTCGGCGGAGCACATAGCGTAACCTCAATCGAGTTGCAAGTCCAGCTGGGCAGCTGGGCAGCTGTGTGTCTCCAGGCAAACCACTGTCCCCTCTGCGTTTTCCTGTGTCATCCGCCAAAAGGGGAGAGGGAGACCCGGTCACGTGGTTTGTTCATTTCAGGCTGATCCCCATTTTCTGCTTTAGACTAGGGATTTTTAAGTGTTTTCTACTCATGAACCCTTTGTGCCTGAGAAATTTTTATGATCCCTTGGGTATATAGGGGTATGAAGTAGGTATAAAAATCAAACATTGATAACAAATCATAAAGAGATTTGTCTTAAAACTTATTTTAAAAGATTTTATTTTATTTGTCTGTTTTTTCGAGGTAGGGTTTCACATTAGCCCAGGCTGACCTGGAATTCACTATGGAGTCTCAGGGTGGCCTCAAAATCTCAATTTCCCTACCTTTGCCTCCCCAGTGCTGGGATTACCACACCTTGCAAAATATTTTATTTTTTATTTATTTATTAGAGACAGAGAGGGAGGGAGGGAGGGAAGGAGAGAGAGACAGATACAGAGAATGAGCATGCCAGGGTCTCTAGCCACTGCAAACAAACTCCAGATGCAGGTGCCACTATGGACATTTGGCATGTGTGAGACCCAGAGAATTGAACCTGGGTCCTTTGGCTTCACAAGCAAGTGCCTTAACTGCTAAGCCATCTCTCCAGCCCTTAAAACTTTTTTTTAAAAAGAATATATATAGTTTACCATTTATTAAAGGCAAAAGCAAATTTGGGTACTAATGATGGATTTTTTTAGCTTTACATAAAAAATCTTGTTTGAGATCCTTTAGTCCCTAGACCTCTCTGAAACATTCACAGACTCGATGGAATCCATAAACCAGGCTCCCCCAGATTGGAGAAGGGAAAGGGGTCCCAGGACCCTCCCCAAGAAGGTCATTTAGGCCATTAAGATGGGAACAAGAGCAGAAGTCTCTGTACTTGGGCCTAAATTGCTATAGGCACTCCTCGTATACCATGACGGGACGTATGTGCAGGGGCTGTGGGGAAATGTGTGGAGGAACTCAAGTTTGGGAGCTGGCCTTGTAGGACGAGTGTGGATATCTTATCTTGGATCTTCCTTGCTCCAGGAGGTACATAGACCATGCTATGTCTCCCCTTTGGGGAGAAAACCAGGAATGTTGGGTTAGGACTCTTGCAGGAAGGAGATATGAAATCTATTTTTTAAAAAGATTTATTTACTTATTAGAGACAGACAGACAGACAGACAGACAGACATACACACGCCCACACAAAGAGAGAGAGGATAAATGGGCACACCATGGCAAACTACAAATGAATTCCAGATGCATGCTCTACCATTTATATCTGGCTGATGTGGGACTTGGAGAATTAAACCTGGATCCAAAGGCTTCACAGGCAAGTGCCTTAACCACCAAGCCATCTCTCCAGCCCTAAAACCTAATTTCTCTCAAATCTAGTTCTGGAGGGATGCACCCCTCCAAGTAGAAGATTTGAGACAGGATGGGGCATAGCTTGACTTTGTATTCTTCTATTCTCTTTCCTCTATTTCATTTCAGATGGGACAATAGGCTTCTAAGATTGGTAACCCAAGAGAGAAAGGGAAACAAAAAGGAAAAGAAAGGGGTCCTGGAGGGATGGCTTAATGTTTAAGGTGTTTGCCTGCAAAGTAAAAGGGGCCAGGTTTGATTCCCCAGGACCCACGTTAGCCAGATGCACAAGGGGGAGCACATGTCTGGAGTTCATTTGCAGTGGCTGGAGGCCCTGGCACACCTATTCTCTCTCTCTCTCTCTCTCTCTCTCTCTGTCAAATAAGCAAATAAATATTTTAAGCTAGGTGTGGTGGTGCACACCTTGAATCCCAGCACTCGGGAGGCAGCGGTAGGAGGATCGCTGATAGTTCAAGGCCACCCTAAGACTACAGAGTGAATTCCAGGTCAGCCTGAGCTTGAGTGAGACCCTACCTCAAAAACAAAAACAAATAAACAAACAAACTAAAAACAAAAGGGGGCATAGAAAAAGAGAAAAATAAGGATAAACAACACCAGGAGATCAGAGTGGTAGTGAAGGTTGCTCAGGGAAGGGCTCCTCCATTAAAACATTTAAATGGGCAAAAGCTAAAATGTGTCTACTTGATGCCAAGGTTTTAACTAGTAGAGAAATTGAGTCCAACAGCTCAATAAGGCTCTCAGTAAGATAAAATAGGTTCCTCTGTTTGCCAAGAGTTTGACTATTACAGAAACTGAGTCTTATGATTAAGGTTCACTCATTGATGCTAATTTGTTCATGGTTTAGGGGATATAAAAACTGACTCTAAAGTACTCAACCAAGGTAACTATGTTTCTCTATTAGCTATTGGGACATTAACTATTGGGAAAATTGAGTCTTAAGGTAAAGGTTCACTTACTAGTGTCTAATTTCCCAAGATAAGGTTCTCATACCTAAGAACATTGTGACTTTAAAGATAGCTCCTGAGCTGGGCATGGTGGCGCATGCCTTTAATCCCAGCACTTGAGAGGCAGAAGCAGGAGAATCGCCATGAGTTCGAGGCTGCCCTGAGACCACATAGTGAATTCTAAGTCAGCCTGGGCTAGAGTGAAACCCTACTTCCAAAAACAAACAAACAAACAAACAAACAAACAAACAAACAAACAAACAAACAACAACAAAAAGATAGCTCCTGTTGGGACTGAAGAGATGACTCAATGGCTAAGGAGCTTATCTGCAAAGCCTGAGGACCTAGGTTTAATTCCTTAGTGCCCATGTAAACCTGGATGCACATGTGGCCCATGCATCTGGAGTTTGTTTGCAGTGCCTAGAGGCCCTATGGTGTCCATTATCCCCACCCCCGCCTCTTTCACTCTCAAATAAAAAAGTATCTAAAATTTTTTGCTTATTTTCATTTATTTATTTAACAGCAACAGACAGAGAGAAAAAGAGAAAGCTAGAGAGAGAGAGAATGGGCGCACCAGGGCTTCCAGCCTCTGCAAACGAACTACAGGCACGTGCGCCCCCTTGCGCATCTGGCTAACGTGGGTCCTGGGGAATCAAGCCTTGAACCAGGGTCCTTAGGCTTCAAAGGTAAGTGCTTAACTGCTAAGCCATCTCTCCAGCCCTAAAAAAGTTTTTTTTTAAAAAAGACAGTTCCAGGTTTATTTATGCTAATTCTATCAAATAATCATTACTAGGTTTAATCATTTAAGTTTAAGTTATTTAATTTTCGTCATCGTAATTTTAATCCTCCTGTTAGGTAAAATATGTTAGTATAGCTTGCCTAAGCTTTATCAATTTTAAGTTATGGGTAAAACATAAAATTGCTTTATGTTAATAAAATTTCCAATGTGAATCAAATTAGTTGCTCTCCAAGGTAAAGCTGAAAGCACTGACGGTCAGTGTTTTCTTTCAAAACAGATTTGTGTTAGAGCTCAGCTGTTTTAGGTCAGCATAACCAGGTTCTACTCTATTATGTGTAATCAAGTAGTTTTTAAAAATTTTGATTTTATTGTTTATTTATTTGAGAGAGAGATACAGAAATAAGCAGGTAGCGAGAGACAGACAGAGAATGGGTGCATCTGGAGTTTGCTTGCGGTGCCTAGAAGCCCCGTGGTGTCCACTCTGCCCCCCCTTTCTCTCTCAAATAAATAAAAAAGTATTTTAAGTTTTTGTTTATTTTCATTTATTTATTTGACAGCAAGAGACAGAGAGAAAAAGAAAAAGCTAGAGAGAGAGAGAGAATGGGTGCGCCAGGGCCTCCAGTCACTGCAAACGAACTCCAGATGTATATACCCCCTTGGGCATCTGGTTCACATGCGTCTTGGGGAGTTGAACCTGGGTCCTTTGGCTTTGCAGGCAAGCACTTTAACCACTAAACCATCTCTCCAGTCCAAGTTTTAACCAAGATTTTGCTTAAATAACTCTCATTTCTGGTATTTCCAGTTCACTGAATATTAGTAAATTAACTATTAAGACATATTCCCTAGCCGGGCGTGGTGGTGCACGCCTTTACTCCCAGCACTCGGGAGGCAGTGGTTGGAGGATCGCCATGAGTTTGAGGCCACCCTGAGACTCCATAGTGAATTCCAGGTCAGTCTGGACTAGAGTGAGATCCTACCTCGAAAAAAAAAAAAAAAAAAAAAAAAAGACCTATTCCCTGCTTCAGGATACAGCCTCATGCTCAAACAAATTGTTTTCATCTGAGAAACATGATTCCAAATTCTGCTGTTCTGTTTCCAACCTCCCCTGGATAATTGGTACCCACACAGGTATCTAGACTAATCAAAGAGGTCTTCAAATACAGGTGCCAAAACTTTATGCTGTCTTACTTGTCTTTTCCTGACAGTGTCTAAGTCAAGTTAATTGGCTTAGATCTGTTGATAAAAATATTGTTTTCAGCACTGGCAACATGTTCTGTCTGTACTGATAGCTACCAGATATTTAAAGGGTAAGACGTACCTACTTTCCTTGCATAATGTCACAGGATAACTAAACTTAGATGTTAGATAAAAAACGACTTTAAGCTTTTGTGCCATTCTCTAAGGAGATCTGTTTCACTACTCAGAGGTAATGACATCTGTCCACTCTTCAAGGCTGGTATGACGTCCTTTCCAAGTTTCCTAATGACCTATGTATAAGCCAAAGCCAATTGGACCCAACTGGAGCTTAAAAAGGCCAATATTTTTGTCCTTGCTCCCAGGTCATGAGGCCACTGGAGATGATGGGACACTTCTAACTGGCCCTCTGGTAAGTCACCTGTCTTCCTGATCAGGGAGAACATGGAGACCCAGCAACAACAAAAAAATGGTGTACAGTCTTAAAACAGGAGAGTCACAACCAAGGAGAAATCGTCCTCCAAGCTTCCCAGTGGAAGGAGTCACTGGGTTAGCATGGCCCCTGATTCATCTCAACAGATAACACCAGCACTGGAGAAGCCACAGCGCTCCTCCCAGGGCCCTGGAGTCTCCTTTGGAGAGCCATCAGTGACCTCCAAAACTACCTCCTCGATTATACTTTGGCTACCTGCTTGGTTTTAAGCACTTAGAAATGTATAACCAAAAATAAAGGGATGCTTCAAATAGTATATGGATGGCCTATTAAGTCTACCAGAGATAAACAGGAACACAGGAACTTTCCAGAAAGGGGAAACAGACAAGACCTTAAGGTAGTTTGGACCCCCCTCTCTAGTAGTTCTAATTCTCCAACAAGGAAAAAAGACCCATTAGATACCAGGAAAAATGACTCTGACCAAAGGTCACTTCAGTCAAAAGCGTTCTTCATGTTGGGAAGAATGGTGAATCCCTTTTCCAACCATCAGAATGACTTGCTACTGAATGAGTCCTGAGGCCAAAATTATACTGAGCACCCCCTCATGGCGCCCAGCGGCTCTGTGGTACCAACCTTTGGCCCTGGCTACCCCCAGGATGGATTAAAGTATACTCTGGGATTTCCTTGGTTATAAGGGCAACGAACAAACAAAAAGCCTTAGAGTGCCCAGTCAATTTAGTGGTTTTAATGCACCAACAGACAAAGGATGGTTTTTCTTTTTTAAAAATTTTTATTTGAAAGTGACAGAGAGAGAAAGAGGCAGATGGAGAGAGAGAATGGGCGCCCCAGGGCTTCCAGTCACTGCGAATGAACTCCAGAAGTGTGCGCTCCCTTGTGCATCTGGCTAACGTGGGTCCTGGGGAGTCGAGCCTTGAACCGGGGTCCTTAGGCTTCACAGGCAAGGGCTAAACTGCTAAGCCATCTCTCCAGCCCCAAAGGATGTTTTTTTTCAATGGTATGATCATTTAGTCTCAGGTTTATTTGTTTGTTTGTTTTTCCAAGGTAGGGTCTCCCTCTAGCCAAGGCTGACCTGGAATTCACTATATAGTCTTAGGATAGCTTTAAACTCACAGCGATCATCCTACCTCTGCTTACCAAGTGCTGAAATTAAAGGCATGTGTGCCACTACTCCAGACTTTTTTAAAAAAGTTTTTTGTTTATTTTTATTTATTTTATTTTTATTTATTTATTTGAAAGTGACAGACAGAGAGAGAAACAGACACACAGAGAGAGAATGGGCGTGCCAGGGCCTCCAGCCACTGCAAACAAACTTCAGACACGCACGCCCCCTTGTGCATCTGGCTAACGTGGGTCCTGGGGAATCAAGCCTCGAACTGAGGTCCTTAGGCTTCACAGGCAAGCGCTTAACCGTTAAACCATCTCTCCAGCCCCTTATTTTACTCTTTTGAGGAAGGCACTCGCTCTAGCTCAAGATGACTTGGAGTCTCAGGGTGGCCTCAAACTCACAGCAATCCTCCTACCTCTGCCTCCTGAGAGCTGAGATTAAAGGCGTGCGCCACCATGCCTGGCTAAAGTTTTTTTTTTTTCAAGGTAGGGTCTTGCTTTCAATCATGTTGACCTAGAATTAGCCTCAAGGTGGCCTTGAACACACAGCAATCTTCCTACCTCTGCCTCCTGAGTGCTGGGATTAAAGGTGTGCACCGCCATGCCTGGCTCTGGCTAAAGTTTATTTTTTATTTATTTATTTATTTTTACTTTGCCAAGAAGAGAGTGAGCGAGAGAAGGAATGGGCGCGCCAGGGCTTCTTGCCCCTCGCCTTCTGGCTGGTCTTCATTTCTAAAACACTTCTTTTTAAACATGGACTTCTCATTCTTTCCTGAATTGCCCTTGTTCAGGGCTTTCTAGTTCTGATTTCTGTTACTGTTTCACAATCTTGCATCACTTCAAAATGCCTTTTAAGTCATTTTGGAATAGGAGGTTATGGTTCTGTTTTGTTCTGAGAAGTGTCTTGCTGGCATGCTTTACGGTTTGCAGGGATAATAGTTTGTTCCTTATTCTTTTGCTTAAATTAACTCCATATGTGATTTGTTCTCAAGACTTTTCTGTTGCTTTTTTTTTTTTTGGTGAAATTAATTTTCCTGAACTTGGAGGAGATGTACAAGATGACATTTCTGATTCAGAGTGACTTTCTCATGTGGTCTTCATGAGGCACACAAAATGATGGCCTCTTTTCTGAGGTTTCCTGGCTCAGTTTCTTAGCTTACTTTTACTGGATTTCCCCCCTTTTTAAAATTTTATTTTTATTTATTTATAAGACATAGAGAAGGGGAGGAGGGAATGGGTGCACCAGGGCCTTTAGCCACTGCAAATGAACTCCAAATGCATGCACCACTATATGCATCTGGCTTAGGTGGGTTCTGGGGAGTTGAACCTGGGTCCTTAAGGCTTTAACCTGCTAAGCCATCTCTCCAGCCCTATTTTATTATTTTATTTTGGGGTGTGTGGTGTGTGCAGATGCACTTGCATGGACATCCATGCATGAGGAGGTCAGAGGACGATGTCTAACCCTCTTTTACCTTATTTTCTTGAGACAGGAGTGCTCATTGAACCTGAAATGCTCTCTCTCTCTCTCTCTCTTTTTCAGTTAGCCTGGTTGGACGGAGAGTCTTAGTGATCCTCTATTTCTGTTCCCCTTAGGGCTGGGATTCCAGGCATGTGTGGTCACACCTGGCTTTTTCTGTGGGTTCTGGGGATTGAACTCAGGTCCTCATGCTGACACAGCAAGAGCTCTCGCTCACTGAGCGTCTCCCCAGACCTTTCCTTCTTTCTGATTGCTCAGTTCCCATTTATCTTTATGTGGGAATTGGAGAGATTAATAAATTATGCTGCTGTAGCTTCTGTCCTCCTAGCTAGGTCAGTGTTTTTGTGGCGGGAGATGGTGTTGAGACAGGACGTGCATGTGTGTGTATCACAGGCTGATCTTCCTGCCTTAGTTTCCAAGTCTTGTAATTACAGGCAGGCCACCACCTTAGCAGCCCATCGCCTTAACCCCTTGGCCACCTCGGCCCCCATGTACCACTTTAGGTCAATTGTGTGTGTGTGTGTGTGTGTGTGTGTGTGTGTGTGTGTGTGTTTTGTTTTGATGAGGTAGGGTCTCACTCTAGACCAGGCTGACCTGGAGTTCATTCTGTAGTCTCAGGGTGGCCTCAAACTCCATGGTGATCCTTCTACCTCTGCCTCCTGAGTGCTGGGATTAAAGGCGTGCATCACCACGCCCTGCTTGGTCAGGATGTTGAATACCAAGTTGCATATTGGGCACAGGGAAGAGGAGCTGCCATAATAGATGCCCATCATCCCGCCAGCTAACCACTCCTGTCTCTGCTGGCGGCCTCCAAGTCCCCTCCTCCCCCCACTCAGTTTCTGCGGGCTTGACCTCTGGTCCTCGTACCTGGCTCAGCAGATAGACATAGGCAGGACCCACAGCTCTGACCACTGTGCATTGCTTGGCCTAGCTGGAGCCACCGGAGTGTTTCCTCTTCAAGTCGGGTTTTGGAGAAAAGAAAGAGCTACCACCTCCCTCCCCTCTGCGCACCAAAGAGGGCCCTGGTGGTGAGGCACCTGCTACGAGCCTGCAGTGCCATCTGCTGGCAGTTTGTTTAATTGCATAGAAGAGCAGAGTGGCCGGCCCTCCTTCCCCAGCCAATGGGGTGAATTCTTTTTTCTCTCCCCCTCCCCCCCCTCCCCTCTTCTCCTCCTCCTCCTTTACTTCCAAGTAGGGTCTCACTCTAGCCCAGGCTGACCTGGAATCACTGTGTAGTCTCAGGCTGGCCTCGAACTCAGCGATCCTCCTACCTCAGTCTCCTGAGTGCTGGGATTACAGGTGTGTGCCACCATGCCCGGCTCCTTTTTTTCCACCTTCTAACTAAAATAAGTATATTTATGTAAACATAGCAGATAAAAGGAAATAGGAGAAAGTTCGGCTCCTTTTTTTCCACCTTCTAACTAAAATAAGTATATTTATGTAAACATAGCAGATAAAAGGAAATAGGAGAAAGTTTCTCTCTTGTCTAGATAAGAAACTTCTGCCTCCTGAGTGCTGGGATTAAAGGCGTGCGCCACCATGCTTGGCTCAGGCTTTTTAAAATTTACTTTTGAGAATCGAAGAGGCAGACAGAGGGAGAGAAAGCAGGGAGAGAAAGTACAGAGCCTTGTGCCGCTGCAGACAAGCTCCACGTGCATGAGCCACTTTGTGCAGTTGGCTTTACATGGGTCCTGGGGAATTGAACCAGAGTTGGCAGGCTTTGCAAGCAAGTGCCTTTAACAGCCTAATGCCTCTTTTTTTTTTCTTCTGAGGTAGGGTCTCACTCTAGCCCAGGCTGGCCTGGAATTCACTATATAGTCTCAGGGTAGCCTTAAACTGATGGCGATCCTCCTACCTCTGCCTTCTGAGTGCTGGGATTAAAGGTATGTACCATCATGCCCAGCTCCTCATTTTTTTTTTTTTTTTTTTGAGTTAGGGTCTCACTCTGGTCCAGGCAGA
The DNA here is from genome assembly GCF_020740685.1 of Jaculus jaculus. Classification (NCBI taxonomy): domain Eukaryota; kingdom Metazoa; phylum Chordata; class Mammalia; order Rodentia; family Dipodidae; genus Jaculus; species Jaculus jaculus. The sequence continues at coordinate 121,070,158 of NC_059109.1, read as the reverse complement.
CCTGGAATTAACTACGTAGTCTCAGGGTGGCCTTGAACTCATGACAATCCTCCTACCTCTGCCTCCCGAGTGCTGGTATTAAAGGCGTGCACCACCACGCCCGGCACTTTTAAAAATATTTTTAACTTGCAGAATAGAAAACTAATAAAAAATAAAAATAAAAAAATTAAAGCAAATTTAAAATTTTTTTAAAAAATTATTTATTTATTTATTTGAGAGCGACAGACACAGAGAGAAAGACAGATAGAGGGAGAGAGAGAGAATGGGCGCGCCAGGGCTTCCAGCCTCTGCAAACGAACTCCAGACGCGTGCACCCCCTTGTGCATCTGGCTAACATGGGACCTGAGGAACCGAGCCTCGAACCGGGGTCCTTAGGCTTCACAGGCTAGTGCTTAACCGCTAAGCCATCTCTCCAGCCCTAAAATTGTTTTTATTTATTTATTTATTGGAGACAGAGGGATGGATGGGGGGAGAGAGAGAGAGAGACAGAGAGAAAATGCATGCATCAGGGCCTCTAGCCACTGCAAACGAATGTGTACCCATTCTCTCTCTCAAATAAGTAAATAAAATAAAAATATTTTAAAATGAAAACGTGCTTGCTCAAAGAGCACTGAACTCAGACTACAGAGAGAAGCTCCCACTGCTCTCTGGAAAAGAAGAGTTGGGTATGCACACCAAAAAAAAAAAAAAAAAAGCTCAAATTTGCATACTCCCTTTTAACTCAAGCTGCTCTCACTCTTGTTTGGAGACTCTGCTTTATTTTACAGATGGTAGAGAGAACGAGGAGAACCAAGATCCATCAATAAGACAAAAAGTTAGCCGACAGCTCACCATGAGTTGTGCCGCCACTACCCCGTCCACTGCGGCTCAGGAGAAATCGCAAGGGAAGTGATGACATGAACACTGCTCACACTGCTAGCCTGACAACCAGCCCCAGGTTGATGGTGACAAACACAGTGATCAATCAAAACCAATCAAACAGAAATCCAGAGGCTACGGAGAACACAACACTAAGTCAGACTGCCAACATGCCTGCCATGGCTCAGGGAACATTGTGCAAGAGGGGGCAGAAAGAATGTAAGACCACAGAGTGGGTAGGAATATCCTGAGGAACAGGGACCGACTGAGGCCTTCATGACCCTACAGTGAAGACCATAACCCCACAGGGTCTCCAGGGTAAGGGGAGCTGGGGTGAAGGACTAAAAGAGAACAACCTGTTATAAAATAACAATAAATATAAAAAATGAGCACTGGGTATGTGTATTTTTCCTTGTAGCTATGGAGACCTGGGTGTTTACTCTGGTAACAGGTGTGCGTGGTGGGGGGGGGTGGGTGGTGGTGGGGGGGTAGGGGAGATTCAGATTCTGGAGCCTGAAAGGTGGTCCTTGTAAGGTAGAAGGGACTCTGATTGAAGTCAGACCTTGAGATGGTGGTTACCCCGGCTCACTGGGGTGCTCCAAAGTGGTCACTCGAGAGATTCTCACAAATGAGCAGAGACCCGATCTTGGCTTCAGTAAGAGATTAACCAGTGCAGGCTTGGAAGTTGGAGGGAGGGAACCTGGAGCTGTGGAATCCAAGCCTCCTCTGGAAACGAAGGCTCCAGTTGAAGCCGCTCCCATACTCAAGATTCTGAAGTCTGATTGGCTGATTAGAACCTCATGACTCTTGGAATGCTGCAATTTCCGAGTCAACATAATCTTAGGGGCTGGGGAGATGACTCTGCCCACCCCCCGCCCTCCCTACCATGATGGGCTGTAAGCTGGAATTGCTAGACGAAATAAATAAAATGGTTTTTGTCAGATATTTTTCTCAGCAACTAGAAGGTAACTGATACAGCAAGACATTTCACAAGGGCTTTGAGGTCCCTTCTGGGAGCACATCCAGTTAATCCTTTTTCATATATATATTAATTTTTTTTTTTGTTTCCCAGTAGGGTCTCACTTTTAGCCCAAGCTGACCTGGAACTTACTCTGCAGTCCCAAGCTGGCCTCAAACTCACAGCAATCCTTCTACCTCTGCCTCCCAAGTGCTGGGATTTAAGGCGTGTCCCTCCACGCGTCCAGCAAGTGGCTGTCTTCCCCTCCCACCCCCCATCCCCAGGCCTCCTGATCAACAGGGTAGTAGGACATTAGCAGGTCACACAAACACAGAATTATAATACCATTGGACGTCATGAGGGGCTCATGCAGGCAACTGTATGATGAGTGCGGAGGTGGAGGCTGGCCAGACATCAAGCTTCAGACACAAAGGCGAGGCGGTCTCTCCAGGGTCACCGTCTTTTCTTTTGCTCACGTGTCCTAGAAGCTGGTGTTCTCTACCGTGGGGTGAGGTGCTGAGAACCACAGCCCGTGGCAGGACCTGGGGCCCACTCTGAGGCCACTGAGATCAGTGCTGCCTGAACAGTGGTCTTGGCATGTCCCCTCCATTCCCCCCCACCCCAACTCCCTGGAATACTTCTAGAAAAAGGGGCTGGGCCCAGGACCATGGCTTCTTCAGATCGTGTTGCTGAGCCTGGGTTTAGGATCTTGTGCCTACAGATGAGGGGCGGGAGTTGGGACACCTTACCTGGCTCTGCATGTCCTCTCTCTGGTGGACACTGCTTTGAGTCTTCATGTGCTCTCCTGGGTTTTCCAAAGCTCCTTGGTAGCCCTGCACTCGACCTTCAGTGGAACATAGTCACTCAGGGCCCAGAAACTCCCTGTGTTCCGCAGACTGGGGTATCCTATCCAGCCAGGGGATCTTCCCCATTCCCTCATTAGCTGAGAGACCCAGCGACCACCAAGCCAGAGCCCAATACCAGAGCAGATGTGCTGCCCCCTGGTGGCCCATTTCATAGCTGCTGTAGGATCAAATACCTTGCTCTCCAGGGACCATCTTCTGTTCAGCTCAGAGCCTGACAGAGTGAATGGTAAAGGGCCCAGGAGATGAGTCTGGCAGAGAAGGCGGTGTGGTCTGGCCATAGAGTCTCTGTCTTCCTTATCCTGGCCAGGTTCTCTAACATTCTGAGGTCTGGGCAACTCCGCAAGAAGGGTGGCTGTAGTCACCCAGCACCCACATTCCACCATGGGCTTTCTGGGCTCAGGGACAGCGCTGGCAATTCCTCCATCAGACCCGCCACTCTAGAAACCTTGGGAGGGGAGCCGACTCATGCACCCAGAGCCTGGCATAGGACCCTGACACAGTGGGAGCCAGGAGGAGAGAGGGTGCTTTCCCCAGCTCACATGACAGTCCTGCCAGACCAAGAGATGTGGAAACTGACCACCCCATAACAGAAGTGGACACATTTGTCCTTGGGCAGCATCTGCCCGTAGGAGCCAGGCACCTGCAGGTCACATGGTATATGCTTAGGGTACCCCTGATGCTGAGACCAGCCACTCTGCAGGCCACAGAGGATTGGCTGAAAGCACGGAGTCAGAAACATAAAGTGTACTCGCTCTACCAAACAAATGATTTAAAAAAATAGCTGGGCGTGGTGGCACACGCCTTTAATCCCAGCACTTGGGAGGCAGAGGTAGGAGGATCGCCATGAGTTTGAGGCCACCCTGAGACTACATAGTGAATTCCAGGTCAGCCTGGGCTAGAGTGAGACCCTACCTTGAAAAAACCACCATATATATGTACGTATGTATATATAATGTGCATGGTGTGGTGGTGCATGTCTGTAATCTCAGTACTTGGCCTGCTGAGGCAGGATTGAAAGTGAGATCTGGGCTAGAGAGACTGCCTGAAACAAAACAAAACAAAACAAAACAAAACAAAACAAAACAAAACAAAACAAAACAAAACAAAAGGGTTGGAGAGGTGCTTGGTGGTTAAGGCACTTGCCTGCGAAGCGTAAGGACCTAGGCTCAACTCTCCAGAATCTGTGTAAGCCAGATACACAAGGTGGCACATGTATTTGGACTTCGTTTGTGGTGGCTGGAAGCTCTGGTGTACCCATTCTCTCTATCTATCTATCTGCCTCTCTCTCTATTTCTGTCTCTCAAATAAATAAATAAAATAGTAAAAAAAACCAAGACAACCACAAAAAACAAAGCCAACCCCCCCCCAAAAAAACCAAAACAAAAAACCCCAGAAAACAAAAACAAAAAAACCCAAAAGTCAAAAAAAAGGAAAAAAATTATATATCGTATAATAAGTTGTTTGTCTTAGAAAAACTAAAAGAAAAAGGGTGGCCAGAGATAGAGGCCCTAATTACCTCACAGTGAACATCAATAATCCTAAGAAGGTGGGCCCTCAGGGAAATGGGAATGGGGGGGGGGCATGCTAGAACCTATGCTAAAAAGTTAATTAACTAGGGCTGGAGAGATGGCTTAGCAGTTAAGCGCTTGCCTGTGAAGCCTAAGGACTCCGGTTCGAGGCTTGATTCCCCAGGACCCACATAAGCCACAAGGGAGCGCATGCATCTGGAGTTCGTTTGCAGTGGCTGGAGGTCCTGGTGCACCCATTCTCTATCTATCTGCCTCTTTCTCTTTCTGTCTGTCTGTCGCTCTCAAATAAATAAAAAAGGGGTGAAGAGCAAATTTTTAGGAAAATAGGAAACGTTTTAGCCATTCCCACCCTTTCCCCCCAGGTAGGGTTTCACTCTAGACCAGGCCGACTTGGGACTCCTTCGGTGGCTCCAGCCTGGCCTTGAGCTAACCATGATCCTCCTACTTCGGCTTCCCCAGTGCTGGGATGAAAGGTGTGTGCCACTACGTCTGACCATCGTAGCCCGTTTTTTTCAAAATATTAATTGTGGGGGTTGGGGAGTTGGCTCAGTGGTTAAAGGCCCTTGCTTGCAACGTTTGTGGGCCAATTTCTCAGTCACCCATGTAAAGCTGGACAGGCCCACCTTTGCAGCAGCCACCCTGTGGCTCTTACAGTCTTCAAAAATGAAGTGCGCCCAAACGGCAATGGTACCATAAAATTCTACTTCCTAAAAGACAGACCAAATGGCTGAACCTTCACTAGATCCTTACAGGAAACCACCTGAACCACAAGACACTGGAGAGGGTATGATCAAGACTGACCTAAATCTCCTACATCTTCCCTCCCTCCCTCTCCCCCTCTCCCCTCTATCTCTCTCCTCTCTAACTCTTGTATATTAGTTATCTTTTTCCTCAATTTCTTAGTGGACACTGACCTGTAACCCCCACTTCCAGCTTGGGCCTACCATCCACAATGAGCTTTTGATCAGAGAAACCTACAAGGTTTCCCAAAACAAGGACAGACTTCTGTTAGAGTACTTGATGCCACACCAAAGGCCAGTGGTAAGACCCTATTGCTGAAGACTCCATATGCAGCTGACGCGTAAAATGGAATGGCATGGCTGGAAGCCAGGAGAGAGTCAGTTCCCAGACAGTCAGCGTGTCTAGTGCCAGAAGGTGCTACATAGGCGACTGGGGGAAATGACCAAGATCTGTCCAAGCAACACATTGTTTAACCTAATTAGCAACAAATAACTGGATGTGATGCCCACACAAGTGCAATAGTGGTACACAGCCATGGTGAGGAATCAATTGCTCTTGATTTGGCTAACTGATCCACTCAGTGGTACTAGACCCATAGCTGGAGCTAGGAAACAAGTCAGAACCATACCCAAACACAAGCCCACTCTACAATATCAAGCTACCATCAATCACGGGGTATAAGAGGGCCTACACCTATCAAACTGTCTATCAAAAAAGTAAGTGTTATCTCAATTTTCTGGGTGCTAACTTACTCTCCGTTGGAGAATCTGCTTCTCTTTTCCAGAAAGATGCAGATCCTAAGAAGAGAGCTGCCCCAACATACCTCAAAAGGGGCCCAACTGAAACTAAGGACAACTGGCGAAATAAGCAAGGGTGATGTTTTCCTGTGAACTGGATACCAGCACAAAGGGGAAGGAGATCAACGGAGAGAAAAATCAACTCCTACCAAATCAGAGAGCCAAAGCCTCAGAGGCCCCCAACACCTCAGCACTGAAGCAGACCAAAAATGAACCCAACATGGCTCAGGGAAATCTTGCGGAAGAGGGGGCGGAAAGAATGTCAGAGTCACATGTTGGGTCATGATTTGCAGAGACATTTATCATACTAATAACTGGGGGCTAACTCCACAATGCACGACCCATTTTCATTAACAAGGAGGGTCTAATGGGAGGGGGTAGATCACAGATGAGCCTAAATAATGGTACCAAACTGCCTGTATTTACTGCAAAGAAAACTAATAAATTAAATTAAAAAAAAATGAAGTGCGCCATCTTGTGCACATATGTCACCTTGTGTCTGGCTCATGTGGCACTTGGGGAGTTGAACATGGGTTCTTAGGTTTCACAGGCAAGCACCGTAACTGATGAGCCATCACTCCAACCCTCTAATAATCTTTTTATTTTATTTTTATTCATTCATTTATTTATTTGACAGAGAGGAAGAGGAGAAAGAGAGGGAGAGAGAGAGAAAATGGGTGTACCAGGGCTTCAGCCACTGAAAATGAACTCCAGGTATGTACACCTCCTTGTGCATCGGGCTTACGTGGGTCCTGGGGAGTTGAACCTGGGTCCTTTGGCTTTGCAGACAAACATCTTAACTGCTAAGCCATTCCCCCTCCATCTCCCTCTTTTTTTTGGTTTTTCAAAGTAAGGTCTCACTGTAGCCCAGGCTGATCAGGAATTCACTATGTAGTCTCAGGCTGGCCTCAAACACATGGCACTTTTCCTACGTCTGCCTCCCAAGTACTGGGATTAAAGGTGTGCGTCACCAGGCTGGAGAGATGTCTTAGTGGTTAAGCGCTTGCCTGTGAAGCCTAAGGACCCCGGTTCGAGGCTTGATTCCCCAGGATCCACGTTAGCCAGATGCACAAGGGGGCGCACGTGCCTGGAGTTCGTTTGCAATGGCTGGAGGCCCTGGCGCGCCCATTCTCTCTCTCTCTCTGCCACTCTCAAATAAATAAATAAAAATAACAACAACAAAAAATTTTTAAAAAAAGGTGTGCATCACCACGCCTGGCATACAATCTTTTTATTGAAAACTTCCATAACTATCAACAATATACTATGATCATAATCTCCCATGGCCCCCATTTTCTCTTCCCAAGTCCTCCCTCCACTGAGCCCCTTCTTCTTTCCAATTAAACTCTCCTCTATTTTTTAAAAAACTTTTTTATTGACAACTTTCATAATTATAGCCAATAAACCATGGTAATTCTCTCTTTATCCCCTCACTTTCCCCTTCTCAACTCCATTCTTTGTCATGTCCCCTTCCCTTCTTCATCAGTCTCTCTTTTATTTTGATGTCATCATCTTTTCCTCCTATTATAATGGTCCTGTGTAGGTAGTGTCAGGCACTGTGAGGTCATGGATATCCAGGCCATTTTGTGTCTGGACGATTGCATCAGAAGCAGTCCTACCCCTTCCTTTGGCTCTTACATTCTTTCTGCCACCTCTTCCACAACGGAGCCTGAGCCTTGGGAGGTGTGATAGAGATGCTTCAGTGCTGAGCACTCCTCTGTCACTTCTTCTCAGCACTATGGTGCCTTCTAAGTTTTCACTGCCAGGCAGGAATTCCCTCCCATTCAGTGGGCCTCCAGTCTAATCAGAAAGCTGTTGGTTTCCCTCCTAACAGACATGCCACCACTACAACAGTTTGCACGCTTGGCTTGGCTGGCCAGCTGTAAGGCTTACAGGGTCCACTGGTGGTTAAAGCTGCTGGTGACTTCTCTCCACCAAGAGGCTGTTTGCTGCTTGGCCTTGACCACTAGCCCACGGGAACTAGGCTTCTGGCTCAGCGCCAGCTTGATTTCTCAGTGACCTGCATGTCCTCCCCAGCATGTGGCGTCTTCAGCAATAGGGTCTTACCATCTAGTTGTCTAGTTCTGGTGGACAACAAAGAGCCTTGGCTATTGCCTATAATGTTTTGACGGCATTAGGGTCTCCCTGGCCGAGAACTCACTGGAAGCTATCCCACTTTTGACACTGAAATTTTTCTAATACCAATCTATGACTTCTGGGCATAGCATTATCTGCCCCTCTCCCCCCTGTCTAAACTCTCCCCCCCTTTTTTTTTAAAGACCTTCATAGGATGTCTTTGTGTTGTTGTTGTTAGTTTTATTTTTATTTATTTATTTGAGAGCGACAGAAAGACAGAGAGAGAAAGAGGCAGCTAGAGAGAGAATGGGCACGCCAGGGCTTCCAGCCACTGCAAACAAACTCCAGACACATGTGCCCCCCTTGTGCATCTGGCTAACGTGGGTCCTGGGGAATCCAGCCTTGAACAGGGGTCCTTAGGCTTCACAGGCAAGTGCTTAACCACTAAGCCATTTCTCCAGCCCTAAACTCCTTTTTAACATAGATATTATTAGCTGGCAAAGAAGTAGGTTTCCATATGGCAGATTCATGACAGTTGTACCTCCAGGCTGGCCTTGAACTCACAACAATCCTTTTAACCTCTTCCTCCTGAGTACTGAGATTTAAAGGCATGAGTTACTACTCCTTTTCAATGAGTTTTTCTATAAGCTTTAGTCATATATTTTTTAAAAAATTATTTTATTTTAAATATTTATTTATGAGAGAGAAAGAGCGAGAGAGGATATGAATGAATGGAGATGGGTGCACCAGGTCTGCAAACAAACTCCAGACACCACGAACCACTTTGTGCATTTGACTTTATGTGGTTTTGGGGAATTGAACCCAGGTCAACAGGCTTTGCAAGCAAGCACCTTTAACCACTGAGCCATCTCCCCAGTCCCCCTGTGGTGGTTTGAATAGATGGCCCTCAATATATTCCGTTTTTATTTGTTTGTGGTTTGCCACCTGGCTGGAGGCAGTGTCACTGGGTGGATCTTAAGGTGTGGTGGTGGGTTTCAGATTTCAATCTAAAGATATGCAAAGTGTGCCTAGCTGGAGCTCCTGAAGTGTGCTGTGCTGTGGCTTTTGGCTTTTGGCTTTTAGACTTTGTGCTTCTCTCTCTGCTTGGTCCTGTGAAAGCAGCCCAGTTTCTTCTGCCATTATGGAACTTCCCCTGGATCTGTAAACTTCAATAAATATCCCTTCCTCCATAACTGTGCCTGGTCTGGAAGTTCATCTCAGTGAACCCGAAGCTGTCTGTTACACCCCCCAATATCAACTTTTGTATTAGAAAATAATTTTTCTCCCTATTCTCACCAAAATAATGTCAATAAGTATTGAAGTGAACAGGGTCACACACCCTGGAAACCTTTGAGACATGCACTCTTTGTTTATTTATTTGTTTTTATAATTTTGAAGTAGAGTCTCACTCTAATGAAGGCTGACCTGGAATTCACTATATAGTCTCATGGTGGCCTCGAACTCACTGTGATTCTCCTACTTCTGCCTCCCGAGTGCTGGGCTTAAAGGCGTGCGCCACCACGCCCGGCTGAGACATGCATTCTGTGAGGCATGGACTTGGAGGATATTGACTGTAGCACCATATGTAGGGATAGAAACTTGGAAAGAACCCGAATGTCACCATCAGGGGCAAGGATAAATAAATTGTGGTGCAGATGGGAGATGTCAGCAGGGTGACAGCCTCTTTAGTTAAAATGAATAGCCTCACTGCACCAACATGCAAAGATCTGAAAAAAAAAACAAAAAAAAACAACACAGATAGAAAGCAAGCTGCTAACGCATCTATCTACTCAGCATATTATTTATGAATTTATATATGTGCAACAAAAAGTGAGACCGTGAACGGGGCGGGGGGAGGGGCGCTGGAGACTTCCACTGTGTTCATTCATCAATGAAGAAATTAATGCCTCATTGCCTGGGTAAGTCACGGTCATCGTTCAGATCTCAGTTCAAGGTGTCACTTCTTTGGGGAAGGAAGGTCCCCCACACCCCTGATCCCTGGACCAGGTAGGCATGTCAATATATGACCACAGAACCGTATCTTTCCTCAACGTCTCTTGTCACTGTTGCGTGTTTACTTAATTAATATCTATCTTCCCCAAAAACGTCACCTGGGCAGAGACCCTGGCCATGCTGTCCAGCATGGCTTCCCTAGGCCTTACTTACCCTAGTGCTGGACACTTGCTAGATGCCCGAGGGAAAGAACTTTTCAGTTTCTGTCTCTCTTCTACATAGGCTGTGAGTAACATGAACCCAGGGCGAGGACCCACTTTCGTTCTCACGGAATCTTTCCAGGGCGGGTGAATAGAAAGGCAGGCTGTGGAGAGAGACTGCCTAAGATCACACCCCTCTTCTGCCGCTTTCTAGCTGTGTGACCTTGGACGAGTCAAGGAGTCCCCAGCTCAGTCTCCTTGTCTGTAAGAAGAATGAGCCTATTTTTTTTTTTTTTTTAGTTGTGTTGTTCAAATTAAATGGCGCCGTGTATGAGTACAGCCCATGAAAGAGGCTGGAATTAGGACTTTGTCATTGTTGTGGACTGTCTAAACGTCTCTGTTCTAGAGACACTTGGGTCAGGATACTGCGATCTGACCTCTGGGGCAGATCAGGCCATCTCCCATATCACCACCAGGTGGCACTGTGGTCATTCTCACGGCTGCTGCTTAACCCATAGCTCAACACAAAGCCTCCCCCAGCTCTGCAGCCTCCCTCAGCTCTGCAGCCTCGCTCCCCAGCTGGCCCTGCAACCGCTGCTCTAGCCTGTCAGGGCACTCGTAGGATTGAGACCCTGTCCTCTGGGTGAGGGCAGCTGAACCTTGATGACTGGGAGACCGAGAGGGACATGAAGAGCCATGCAATGGGTTTAGAGTATAGACATTTTTTTAAAAATTAGTTTTGTATTCAGCAAATACAGGCAGTTTGGTACCATCATTAGGCTCATCCGTGACCTACCCCCTCCCCATTGGCCCCTCCTTGTTGAGGCATATGGGTCATGCATTGTGGAGTTAGCCCACAGTTATTGGTACCATAAATGTCTCTGCATATCGTGACCCAACATGTGGCTCTGACATTCTTTCCGCCCCCTCTTCCGCAAAATTTCCCTGAGCTATGTTGGGTTCATTTTTTGTCTGCTTCAGTGATGAGGTGTTGGGGGCCTCTGAGGCTCTGGCTCTCTGATTTGGTTGGTGTTGATTTTTCTCTGTGTTGGTCTCCTTCACCCTTGTACTGGTACACTATGTCTAAGGTGCTGTTTTGTGCTAAGCACCTGCTGGAGAGAAGCAAAATGGATGCCCACCTTCATCATGGTTTTCATTCTACCATGCTGAGTCCTGGCTCAGTCACGTTGTTCTCCTGTAACTTTGACCTTGCCAGGAGGCTAGGGTGAGTGGACAGTCCCTCTGCTGTGGTTCTGCTCCCGTAGGGCAGGGCGTGGGCTGGTCGTGGGCTTAGCTCTTCCCAGAGGACTGGGACCGCTGGGGCCATGGCTGGAGCTGATTCTGGCTGGTTGTGTGGTTGCTGGGAGCTCTGGGTCTCTTCTGCTTCTCTGCTGAGGTTGATAATTCCTTACACACCTTCGCTTTTCAGCAGAGGAGAGTATTGTGGTATTTCTCTGCTTATCCCGCCCACCCCAGCTGCCTTGGTGTGGCTATGAGGCTGCCATCTTAACTGGAAGTCCTCTCTTGTAACTTTGGGCATTTCCCTGTGCCCAGCCTCTCTGCCTTCCTTATGGGATAGGTACCATAGTGCTGTCCTCCTTGGGCTTTGTGGAGGATGGAGTGGCTGAGATCTGCAGTGGAGCTTGGAAAGCACTGGCTGTCCCCACTAAGATCTCACCATGGGAGGAAGCTCAGAGGTTAAAAAGGTTCTTGTTTGCAAAGTCTGCTAGCCTGCTGGACGGGCATTTGTTTGCAGTGGCCAGAGAATCTAGTCTGTGGGCATGAATGCACACATACACATGAGCAAATAAATGATGTTTTTTGTAATGTTTTATGAGAGAGAGAGAGAGAACTGGTGTGCCAGGGTCCCAGCCACTGTACTTGAACTCTAGATGGATGTGCCACCTTGTGCCCACGTGCAACATTATGCACTTGCATTATGTGTCTGGCTTGGGTGGGATCTGGAGAGTCGAACATGGGTCTGTAGGCTTTGCAGGCAAGTGCCTTAACCACTAAGCCATCTCTCCAGCCCAAATAAATGAAGTTTTTTTTTTTTAAAGGTATCACCACAAAGAGGGCTTCTTCCAGCCATGCCAGGATGTCGCAGAGAGTCAGGTTCTGTGGCTGCCACGTGACGGCACAGTAGAGAAGAGAAACGGAGTCAACGTCCTCGCCGGGTGTGGAGGTGCATACTTGAAGTTCCAGTTACTCAGGAGGCTGAGGCGGGAGGTTCACCAGAGCACAGGGGCTCAGGGGCAGCCTTAGCAACACATAAAGACCCCATCTCAAGAAAACAAGCAAACAACAACAACAACAACCAAGTCCCGTGTTCTTGCTGAACTATGGCTTCGGCACTGTGACTGAGGCGAGTCTCCTCTGAGACAGGAGAGATGGGTGCACACCTTGTGGCTGCTCCTGAAGCAGCAAGCACTTGCACTGTGGGTGCCCTGGAGGAGTGTCACTTCCTGTCCTCCAGAAGAATCAGAATGCCCCACCTCATACTTCCTCCCAGCTGATGTCATCACACACAGCATTACCCATCTAGTAACTTATTTCAGAAACAAGGAAACTGATCTTCCAAACAGGATGAAGAGACGCAACTAAGCCAAGGTGCTGGGGTCCAAAGTTAGGAGATGCTTCTGGATTCATACCATTTTTGCTAGCACCCTTTCCCTGCACCTCTCTCCTACTTTCTCCAACACTGAATTCTTTTTTTTTTTTTTTTCAAGGTAGCTTCTCCCTCTAGCTCAGGCTGACCTGGAATTCACTACATATTCTCAGGGTGGCCTTGAACTCACAGCGATCCTCCTACCTCTGCCTCCCAAGGGCTGGGATTAGAGGTGTGTGCCATCATGCCTGGCTTGGACTGGCCTTTTTTTTTTTTTTTATGAGAGTGATGACAGAGAAAGAGAGAGAGAGAGAGAGAGAGAGAGAGAGAGAGAGAATTGGCATGCAAGGGCCTCAGCCACTGAAATCAAACTCCAGACACTTGCACCACCTAGTGGGCATGTGTGACCTTGCGCTTGCCTCACCTTTGTGCGTCTGGCTTACGTGGGATCTGCAGAGTCGAACATGGGTCCTTAGGCTTTGCAGGCAAGCGCCTTAACCACTAAGCCACTCTCCAGTCCACCAACACTGAATTTCAATGGTCCTTTACTCCTCTTGTGGAGGAATGACTAACCATCATGAGTGGATTTAGGCTGCTCCATTGTAAATGAGCCCATGGACAGCGAGTACGTGTGCCTACAGTGAGAACAGCCCTGGGGACGCCTGACCCTGGCCACTGGTTCTCCTCCCAGGCAGGCCAGGCTCAGCTAGAAGGGGTGACTTTGCCCTGGCATGTGTGGCATTCTGGTGACTAGAAGTTCCCAGCCCCAGTTGCCTAGGCTCACCCCTGGTTTGGGTGGAGGGAGTTCAGGGAACAGCTGCTGAGCCACTTTTCATCCCCACACTGACGAAAAGATCTGTTTTCAGATTTGTATTCCAAAACTGAAAGGGGAAGACAGGAACAATGAAAAAAGACAACGAATAACCCTCTTGTAGCCGAAGACTTCTGCTTGGTCTGCGTGCGTCTCCCAAAACGCACGGGCCCCAAGGGCAGACTTGGCTCCACAACCCCCGTGGGACACGACATGCAGTCAACCCCAAATCTCTCTGAGCCCGTTTCCTTAGCCATCAGTGGAAGGTTCTGCTATTCACACGGAAGGAGGTAGGGGCATGGAGACATTTTGCACAGAGGTCTTCTGATGATAATTTTATCACAGGCAGGAGACAGACGCACTCACACGCCCCCAAATCACTAACGGGCCTTCCTTCTGAAGACGGTCCTTGCTTCTTGAGCCCTGATTGCTCAGTAGGCCTGTGTAATTATTTAATCAACCCAACTAAGCCCTCAGCTCAAAGCTGGGCGGCTGACCGGATCCGCCCCCACCCCAACTCCTCAGGAGCATAATCAGAGGCTGTGAGAGGGAGCAAGCCCCCCACCCCCAGCCCGGTACTTTGTGTAACAAGTGAGTTGTGGGGAAGAGATGGCTGGGAGGGGAGCAGGCCAGGTCACCTTGGGGCTCCCTCAATGAGGACAGGGCAGGAAGGGGCCTTATTTCACTCGGAGGGCATAGAGACCAGAGAGGAAAAGGCAGCAGACAGAGACCCATATGTAGCAGCTGAGCAGGTCACACCAGCTTTGGGGACTCTCTCCCACCCTCCCTCCCCTCCTGTTTTACAAACACTGGACGTGGGGGCTGGAGAGGTGGCTTAGTGTTTAAGACACTTGCCTGTGAAGCCTAAGAACCCAGGTTTGCTAACCCAGTACCCATATAAGCTAGATGCGCAAGGTGGCTATGGTGGTTTGAATAGATGGCCCCCAATGTATTCAGTGTTTTATTAGTTTGTAGTTTGCATCTGCAGCCACCTGGGTGGAGGCAGTGTCACTGGGCGGATGTTAAGGTGTGGAGGTGGGCTTCAGATTTCAATCTAAAGATATGCAAAGTGTGCCTAGCTGGAGTTCCTGAAGTGTGCTGTGCTCTGTGGCTTTTGACTTTTAGCTTGTGCTTCTCTCTCTCTGCTTGGACCTGTGAAGGCAGGCCAGCTTCTTCTGCCATTGTGGAACGTGCCCCAGGATCTGTAAACTTCAATAAATCCTTTCCTCCATAACTGTGCCTGGTCTGAAAGTTCATCTCAGTGAACCTGAGGTTGTCTGCTACAGTGGCATGCATCTGGGATTCGTTTGCAGTGGCTGGAGGCCTTGGCGTGCCCATTCTCTCTGCCTCTTTCTCTCCTCTCTCCCTCTCACTCTTCCTTTCTGTCAAATAATAAATAAATAATAAATAAAACAAGTACTGGACACACATGCATTTCCATTGTCAAACATGCATATAACATACAATAAAGTGCAAGCTTCTTTACACCCTCTTCTTCCCTCTTCCTCCCTCTTCCCTCATCTACACTCTCACCCAGCTCCCCACAGGCAACCCCAGCTGTGAGGCTGGAGACATTTTCAGAAGTTTCCTGTACACTCACACACTTAGCTCACTCCTGTAGAGCCCAGTCTGGATGCTCTTTTCTCACGCAAGTCTCCCTCATGCTGTCTAGACTGGTGGTTCCCACCTGGGGGCTGACTTTCCTCCCCAGGGGACATGAAGGAATGTTTGGAAACATGATTTTTTAACATCTTTATTTGAGAGAGAGAGAGAGAGAGAGAGAGAGAGAGAGAGAGAGAGAGAGAGAAAGGGAGGGAGAGAGAATTGGCACACCAGGGCCTCAGCTACTGAAATTGAACTCCAGACACTTGCACCACCTAGTGAGCATGTGCGACCTTGTGCTTGCCTCACCTTTGTGTGTCTGGCTTATGTGGAATCTGGAGAGTTGAACATGGGTCCTTAGCTTCTCAGGCAAGTGCCTTAACCACTAAGAAATCTCTCCAGCTTCTTCTCTCTCTCTCTTCCTTTATTTCTCTACCTCTTTCTTTTTTTCTTTTTTTGAGGTAGGGTCTTACTCTAGCCCAGGAAGACCCGGAATTCACTCTGTATTCTCAGGGTGGCCTTGAACTCACAGTGATCCTCCTACCTCTGCCTCCTGAGTGCTGGGGTTAAAGGTGTGAGCCACCATGCCCAGCTTTTATCTTTTGATTCTTAATTTATTTACTTAGGTATGTGTGCGTGTGTGTGTGTGTGTGTGTGTGTGTGTGTGTGTGTGTGCGTGTGTGTGTATGAGATAGATAGAGAGAGGGAGAGAGAGAGACAGGGAGAGACTGGGCATGCCAGGACTTCCAGCCACTGCAAACAAATTCCAGATGCACGTTGCACCTTGTGCATCTGGCTTACATGGGATCTGGTGCATTGAACCTGGGTCCTTAGCCTTCACAAGCAAGCACCTTAACTACTAAGCCATCTCTCCAGCCCTGGTTTTTTTTTCTTTTTAAAATTTTATTTTTGTTTATGAGGAAGAGACAGAGAGAGAGAGAGAGAATGGGTGCGCCAGGACCTCTAGCCATTGCAAATGAACTCCAGATGCATGCACCACCTTGTGCATTCAGCTTACATGGATTCTGGGGAATTGAACCTGGCTCCTTTAGCTTTTCAGGCAAGCACATTATCCACTAAGCTATCTCTCCAGCCCTGTTTTTCTTTTGATATTTTCCAGGTTGACTCTGATTGGGGGTGATGAATGAATGCAACCTTGTTGTTCCCTCCCTGAACACTTGGGAGCAGGGTTGCTGTGTGCAAGGGGTAGCTATTGACTGCCTGATTTCCTATGGTTTCAAAAAAAAGCTTCCACTTTCAAATTGAATAGATCTTGATAGATCTTGCACTGTGCTCTTACATGAAGGCCAAAGTACCTTCTTTGCCAAGGTAGAAGATTTTAGGAAAGATGATAACATTAAAAAAAAAAATTTTTTTTTTTTTGAGGTAGGGTCTCTAGCTCAGGCTGACCTGGAATTCACTCTGTAGTCTCAGGGTGGCCTGGAACTCATGGCGATCCCCCTACCTCTGCTTCCTAAGTGCTGGGATTAAAGGCATGCACCACCACACCTAGCCCCCAAAACATTTTTTTGGGAGATATATTATTATTATTGTTTAAATTATTTATTTAAGAGCAACAGAATGGGCTCACCAGGGTCCTCCAGCCACTGCAAACAAGTTCCAGATACATGCGCCACCTTGTGCATCTGGCTTACGTGGGTCCTGGGGAATGGAGCCTCGAACCGGTGTCCTTAGGCTTCACAGGCAAGCGCTTAACCACTAAGCCATCTCTCCTTGACTTGACTGCCATAGTATGGATGGGGCCCAGCACTGCCAGTGTTATGCAGTTGGTAAGGGAGACACTTCCACTGTCACCAGTCTTGTGCACAAGAAGAGAGACAAGAGAACCTGGCTGGGAGCCTGTGCTTCGTAGGCATGTATCAGTGATGTAGTGGGATTTGAGAAGTCACCTACCCTACGCAGACCTCTGCTTAGCAGGTGAGGAGGAAGTTAGCAGAGGCAGGCAGGACCCTAGCTACAGATCCTGGGAGACCCTGTTGTTACGGGTGGCTGAACACGCCATCAGATCGTTTGTGACCATGGGACCGGGGTTGCCGGATCGCACGGGGCACATTCTTGCACGGAACAGTTAGTTATTCGTTATTACTCGAGATTCAAATTTAACAGGGAAACTATTTTACCTGGAAACCCTACCTGGGGCTCCAGGGACGAGGAAGGACGGAAGGCTAGGACCTGACGTGTTTGTTTCTTGCCTCCCCTCCTTAACCTTCGCTTCTCCAGAGCCTTGGCACCTCTATCTGCGAGCATGCCCTTGCTTGTCCGTAACTGGCGAGGCTGGAGTAGAAGATAGCAGACGTGGCCAGGGTAGCCCCGAGGGCCACACTGACCCCATCTAGCCCACGCTGCCCGAACTTGGAGCCCAGCAGCCACTGCAAGCGTAATTAGTTAATAAATCATCCCCAGTGATAAACAGAATGATAGATGCAGGTTTCACTTGATCACTTTTTTATTAAGGAGAAATAAATCAACACCACATTGTTGCTATAAAGCTTTCAAACTGGTCAGATCCTGGCTGGTAGAAGCTGATTAACATGGCCACATGGAGGGACCATTTGTAGCTGATCATTGAGATCAATCCATCCCTGTCACTTTTCCCTCCCCGGAGGAGGTAGCAGAAGTCAGGTGTTGCACATGTCTGTGACCGCAGTGCTGGAGTGTGGAGGCAATTTGGGAACTGTGTGTGTGTGTGTGTGTGTGTGTGTGTGTGTGTGTGTAGACAGGAGGGTCACTGGTCAGTTTAAGGTTCAGTGAGAAACTCAGTCTTAGGGAAATGGGATGGAAGAGTGTTGGAGAAAGGTGCCTGACCTTTTCCTTTAGTCTGCACGTGGAGCCTCAACCCCCTGCCCCCCGGCCCACACCACACATAGATCACACACCACACACACACACACACACACACACCAAAAAAGAAAATAAAATAGAAATTATAAAACCCATTATTTTATTTAAAACAATCATAAACCCCTTTCAACTCAATAGGAATATATATATTATATATTATATATATAATATATATTCTAATGAGAGAGTGAGAGAGACACAGAGAGAGTGCGAGAATTGGTGTGCCAGGGCCTCAGCCACTGATACAGAACTGCAGGCGCTTGCACCACCTAGTGGGCATGTGTGACTTTGCGCTTGCCTCACCTTTGTGTGTCTGGCTTATGTGGGATCTGGAAAGTCTAATGTTGGTCCTCAGGCTTGGCAGGCAAGTGCCTTAACCACTAAGCCATCTCTCCACTCCAGGAATAATATGTATATTATTATATATATATATAAAATGTGTGTATATATATATATGTATATATATGTGTGTGTATGTGTGTGTATATATATATATATATATATATATATATATATATATATGTATTGGTTTTTTGAGGTAGGGTTCCACTTTAGCTCAGGCTGACCTGGAATTCACTATGTAATCTCAGGCTGGCCTCAAACTCATGGCGATCCTCCTACCTCTGCCTCCCGAGTGCTGGGCTTAAAGGTCGCCACGCCTGGCCATGCCTGGCTTTTTATGTGGGCTCTGATGCATCGTAGCTGTCTCCTCTTTGCTGGCAAAAAGCACCAGACCAAAAGCAGCTCATGGGCGGAAAGGGTTTATTTTGGCTCACAGACTCGAGGGGAAGCTCCATGATGGCAGGGGAAAATGTGGCATGAGCAGAGGCTGGACATCACCCTCTGGCCCACATCAGGTGGACAACAACAGCAGGAGATTGTGCCAAACACTGGCAAGGGGAAGCTGGCTCTAACACAAATAAGCCTGCCCCCAGCAATACGTCACCTCCAGGAGGCTCCAATTCCCAAATGGCCTCCAGCCAGAGACCCAGCATTCAGAACACTTGTTTATGGGGGACACCTGAATCAAACCACCACATGGTACCTCCTCCTCCCAACCCACAAGTGGCTACCTGCACAAGGTTGAGCCTGTCAATTCTCCACACAACTATGTGACAAAGATTACTCTCCTTATTTGACACACGAGGAAGCTGAGGCACCTTAAGGCTGAGGGACTTGGCCAAGATTACACAGCTATGATGTGGCATACATGGGGTTTAAACCCAGGACGTCTGGCTCCACGAGCCCTCCTGTGTCTCTCTTTGTACCAGGTTATTTTATTTGAATCTGTTTCCCCAGCCAGAGTGTGAACCCAAGAAGGGTCTGGCACAGTGTCTGACCCACATCAGGTAATGGAATGATTGAATGAATGGGAGACAGCAGCTGCTGTTTAATTTTTTTGTTTATTTTTATTTATTTATTTGAGAGCAACAGATAGAGAAGAGGGAGGGAGAGAGAGAGAGAGAGAGAGAGAGAGAGACAAAGCGAGAGAGAGAGAGAGCGAGTGAACAAGTGCACCAGTGCTTCCAGCCACTGCAAACAAACTCCAGATGCATGTGCCCCCTTGTGCATCTGGCTAACCTGGGTCCTGGGGAATTGAGCCTTGAACCGGAGTCCTTAGGCTTCACAGGCAAGCGCTTAACTGCTAAGCCATCTCTCCAGCCCAGCAGCTGTTTTTAAAAAATATTTTTGTTAATTTATTTATTTGCAGGGAAAGAGAGAGAGAGAGAGAGAGAGAGAGAGAGAGAGAGAGAGAGAGTGAGGGTATGCCAGGGCCTCTTGCCATTGCAAGTGAACTCCAGTCACACGTGCCACTTTCTGCGTCTGGCTTTAAGTGAGGAGTGGGAAACCAAACCCAGGCTGTCGGGCTTTGCAAGCAAGTGCTTTAACCACTGGGCTATCTTTCTAGCCCAGTTGGTACTTTTTTTTTTGTTTTTTTTTTTGTTTTTTTTTCAAGGTAGGGTCTCACTCTGGCCCAGGCTGACCTGGAATTAACTATGTAGTCTCAGGGTGGCCTTGAACTCACGGCGATCCTCCTACATCTGCCTCCCAAGTGCTGGGATTAAAGGCGTGCGCCACCACGCCCGGCCAGTTGCTGCTTCTGAAACTGCGGAGTCCTGGGGCACTCTGCAGTCTCTGCTCCTTCCTCAGGGAGTGCCCCTCGTGCCCTGGGGATGTGCCAGCAGGTGCAGGGCCTTCACCCTGCCCAGGCCCGGGTCCGCAGGCCTCGCCCTTCCCGCTGATGTCCCGGGCAGCCGCGTCCAGCTGGGGAGGAGCTTGTACCGGCGCCGGTCCCCAGCGCCCCGCCGCTGCCCCTGAGCGAGTGACCCTGCTAGGAATGCAGTTTTCAGCCCCTCTCGCCTGAACTTTGATTTGATCAGGCCAAATCTGAAATGATGTGTGAAAGTAATGATATTTTGTAATTAAATCTCTGGTGACGGCCACCGCAATTTGTGCTACATGCATTGTTCATAAGGAAAAGACGCGTCGATTCATTTTCTGACTGGCTACTCCAGGGACTGGCAATTAGGAGCAGCTCATCTCTCGTCGCCTCGCATATTAAAGAGCTACTGAAACGCAAAGAGAATTTGGGAGTTCCCCCCCCCCCCGCCCCCGCCCAACCTTCTAATAATGTTAGCTTAATTAGTGAGGTGCAGTGGTAAAGGGACAGTTTTGGATGATTTGAGCATATTGTGGTGGAGGGAAAAGAAAGAGCAATAATAAGTAGTAAAGGTGTTGGGCTAGACTACGGACAATTCAGTTCACGGTTTGGGCTGTGGCTAAGCACAGGAGAGCCCTGGGCATGCTGGGCACCTTGGACCTAAACTATGTCCTGCTTCCCGCCCATTTTGGTAGATATTTCCTTTGTTAAAATTTTGTTTATTTTTTAAATATACTTTTTATTGACAACTTCCATGATTGGAAACAATATCCCATGGTAATTCCCTCCCTACCCCACTTTCCCCTTTGAAACTCCACTCTCCATCATATTGGTAGATATTTCCTTTGTACCTTTCTCTTTCTTTCCTCCACCCCTCCCTCCCTCCCTTCCCTTATCTCCTCCTTCCTTCCTTCTTGCCACTCTTCTTCCTTCCCTCCCTTCCATTTACTTTTATGATTGAGCTCTGTAATGTGTTTTATTCATTCATCCACCCAGTGAGGATGACTACTACTTTAATTTGGTTATTGTTGACATCTGGTCTGGACCAAGGTTCCAAGGCACCTCTATTCCCCTCCCAGCAAAAGGACTTGGTTTTTAAAGCATATTTTTTCTTGGTGTGTGTGTGTGTGTGTTCATACGTGTGGATGTGGGTACACGTGCACAGGTGTGTGTAGAGGCCAAAGAAAAACCTCAGGTGTTATTCCTGAGGTGTAGTCCATAGCCTTTGATGTTTTTTAAAATTTTTATTTATTTGAGAGAGAGAGAGAGAGAGAGAATGAGAATGAGCAAGCACACCAGGGCCTTTAGCCATTGCAAATGAATTCCAGATGTGCATCTGGCTTATGTGGGCCCTGGGGAATCAAACCTGGGTCCTTTGGCTTTGCAGGAAAGCGCCTTAACCCTTAAGTCATCTCTCTAGCCCCCATTGCCTTTGAGACAGGGCCTCCCATTGGCCAGAAATTCACTAAGTAGGCCAAACTAGCTGGTCAGCACCTATCTCTAACTACCCATTGCTGGAATTATGAGCACAAGCCATCATTCCCAGTTTTTTTTTTTTTTTTTTGGTTTTTCGAGGTAGGGTCTCACTCTGGTCCAGGCTGACCTGGAATTAACTCTGTAGTCTCAGGGTGGCCTTGAACTCACGGCGATCCTCCTACCTCTGCCTCCCAAGTGCTTTTTTTTTTTTTTTTCAAGGTAGGGTCTCACTCTGGTCCAGGCTGACCTGGAATTAACTCTGTAGTCTCAGGGTGGCCTTGAACTCACGGCGATCCTCCTACCTCTGCCTCCCGAGTGCTGGGATTAAAGGCGTGCGCCACCACGCCCGGCTTTTTTTTTTTTAATATAGGTCTGGAGAGAGAACTGAGGTCTTCATGCAAGCACTTTACTGACTGAGCTTTCTCCATAGCCCTGAACTTTTAAAATTTATTTACAGTATTTTTTTTAGAGATAGATAGAGAGAGACGGGGGGGGGAGAATTGGGGTGCCAAGGCTTCAGCCACTGAAATTGAACTCCAGACACTTGCACCACCTAGTGGGCAAGTGTGACCTTGTGCTTGCCTCACTTTTATCTATCTGGCTTACGTGGGATCTGGAGAGTTGAACCTGGGTCCTTAGGCTTCACAAGCAAGTGCCTTACCTGCTAAGCCATCTCTCCAATTTGCCAGCCCTGCACTTTTGATCACATCCTTCTCCCACATCCTGAGTGGAGCCCTCTGCCTGCCCCTCCCCGCTCATCAGCATCTCTCCCTGGGCTGCACACCATACTTTCCAGAGCTCATGATTAACAAAATTTTTTTTTATTTATTTGACAGAGAGAAAGAGTTATTCTCATTTCTATAAAATCTGATTAATAAAATTTATCTCAAAATATTTTAATCAATGTTTTGGTAACTACTTTTCTAAAACTATAATAACTTCAATATATTTACTAAGTACTTTTGTACTGTGTTTGATTAATTTTTATTTTATTATTATTATTATTATTTTCAAGGTAAGGTCTCACTCTCACCCAGGTTGACCTGGAATTCACTATGTAGTCTCAGGTGGCCTCAAACTCATGGTGACCCTCCTACCTCTGTCTTCCAAGTGCTAGGATTAAAGGCATGCACCACCATGCCTGGCTCAGCTGCCTTTCAAAGCCATGATCTGACAGATGGTGCCTGGCTGATGGTCTTTGGAAATTGTAATCTGAAATTCTGTAAAGAAGGTGGCTGGGGACCTTTGTATATTTATAAAGAAGACTTTTTGTATGATCATACTAGTGTAAATTATGTTTAGGACATGCCTAAATCTGCTTAAGGGCACAGACTTTTGAGGATCATTCTAAAGGTGTTAGCAACATCCCTTAGCATATAAACAACCCATGGATTATAAATTATTCCATTTCCTTAAAGCAAATTACCTAATCATGGGGCACAGGCATCTCTCAGCTTACTTTGAGTAACTAGGCGCTTAGAAAAAACAACTACAAGAAAATGATTTTTGTGTCTCTTCAGTGATTCAGGTTTTATTTGGAAGCCAGCAAGAGCTTCTCTTCCTCCTCCCTCCCTCCCTCCCTCCCTCCCTCCCTCCCTCCCTCCCTCCCTCCCTCCCTCCCTTCCCTTCCTTCCTTCCTTCCTTCCTTTCTTTTTTGTTTTTGAGGTAGAGTTTTGCTCTAGCCCAGACTGACCCAGAATTCACTCTGGAGTCTCAGCCTCAAACTCATGGTGATCCTCCCACCTCTTCCTCCGAAGTGACCGGCCATCTTTTCTCTCTTAATTCAAGTTGGAGTGGAGTCCTTCTGGGCTGGTGATCTTTACCGTTAAATCATTCTTCCTCCTCCTGCCCTGACCCTTCCTAGGCTTTAGAGAAGTAAGACCTGTACCTCTGACCTACTAGACTTTATTTAGAAAGTAACATTTATTCAGCATAAGCTAAGTGTTATCTGGACATTCGTCCCTCTTTGTTCATTTTGTCCTAAGTGCAGCCTTGCTTGGAAAGTAGACATTTTCCCTCTGATTTTACTATAAAACCCAAGCTCCCCAAGGGAAGTGGGTGGGAAGATTTCAGGGCTGCTTCTCAGGTGCAAGGTGTTGGACTTTGCTGGCTGCATCATAGTCACTTGCACAACGTCAGGGAATGCTAATAATGCTCATGCGGTCCCCAGACCGATGAAACCAGGATCTTTGGGAGTGGACCCTGGGGCTGGATTTTCAAAGCCAAGCAGATGGGAGTCAGATGAGACTTTTGGCAAGCAGGATTCAGAAAGCACAGCCTCTTTTTTGATACCTAACTCCAGGGTCATATTGACCCTGTGAGCAGAGCCAGGGCAGGCTTGGGTTTAAATCTTTCTTTCTTTTTCAAAGTAGGGTCTCACTCTAGCTCAGGCTGATCTGGAATTCACTATGGAGTCTCAGAGCGGCCTCGAATTCACAGCAATCCTCCTACCTCTGCCTCAAGTGCTGGGGTTAGAGGCTGCGCCACCATGCCCCGCTTGGGTTTGAATCCTGATCCTGCTACAAATTTGCTGTGACTTTGGGCTAGCTGTCTCGTCATAGGGAATCTACCCTTTGAACGATGACAATATAATCATTAACAATGACAACGACTCTCAGGGCTGTTCAGAAGGGCTGTGTGGAAGATTCTGAGGGCCACTCAAGATACTTAGGAGGTAGTGTGTCCTACAGTCCATCAAGGCCACTTCACCCCACTTCTAGCTGTGTCCCAGGTGGCCTGGTCCTCCACTCTCTTTGGAAGCCAACAGCTGCCCTTGGGTCCCAGGCTGGCCGCTTCTGGGGAAAGCCACCCTCTTTGCTGATGCCCACAACGTGCTCAGTCGTGCCAATCCTCTCCCAAGGAGGATGGTATCGACATTTCAAAACAGTTTAATTATTCTGCGGCTGCCTGGCTATTAGCTCCGACAAGAGAGCTCAGGGCTATTTTTCAGCATTAATTTTCCATTTGAAATGAATTCCTTTTGGTTACACTTTTTAAATGTTTCTTTTAATTAGACGCAATTACTTCAGAAGAATTGCTTTTATTCCTCAGCCTGAGATCCCAGTGATAAAGTCGCTATCTGGCCCCACCGAACTGCCGGGACGGCTCATTTAGCCGCTCCACTAAAGTATATTGAACTAGGAAATTATACAGCGAATCAACTATTAATTCCTTTTATGATCGCTCACTCTAACATCTTGAATGAGATCTTCAGGGGGAAATTTAGTCACAATAGAGAGCATTGTCCTCTTCCTCCAGCCGCCGGCCCCAGCATCAGGGGGGTTGGCAGCGTGGGTTGTGCGGGAGACAGGGGCAGGATGCTACGGGGGGCGGGGGGGATCCTGGATTTCTTGGGGGCGTTGGGGCAAAGGATAATAGGGGTGATCCGTACAGACGAAGCCTCTTGGCCCGGCTGGAGGTCTTCCTCAGCCCTCCTGAATTGGGGTGGGGGGCGTGCTGTGGCTCTGCGCCGACCCTGGTGTCTTCTCGGTGCGGTGCTGGAGCGAGGCCGGCGGCCAGTAGGTGGCGCTCTCCCCTCTGCGTTGGCAGTTCCACGTGGGCTGATGGAAGACCCTCAGAGCACATCACCCGCCTTGGATGCCTCGGGTTAAGGGACTTTAAGCCTGATCCACAGACAGGGAAACTTAAGCAGACAGGGGCTTGGGGATTGGGGGTGGGGAGGCTGGGCGGGTCACAGACAAAAGCTGAGCCAGTTTCTTTGGACACTGGCTATGTCTCTAAATCTGGCCCTAGGGGTGATCTGGATAGGTGGGTGGGTGGGGCGGGTTCTTGGCGGGGGTTGCGGGGGGGGGGGGATGGTGAAGCTACTGCTCAGCCCATCTGGGGCCCTCTGCCGCCCACGGCCCCCCCCCCCCAACAGAGGGGCTTCACTCGCAGCTTGGTAGAAGGAACACAGGCCATTGCTGAACACTTGAAGCCAAAGGGCTGCCGAGGCCTGGGATGGGGTGAGGCCCGAAGGCACCTCGCAGGAGCTCTAAGAACAGTGGACAGTGGCCCTCATTTGCTCTGGGATATAAAGAGGGATGACTCAGTATCCCCGTCAACCTTCTCTTAGAGGAGATGGATTTGAAGGATGGCTAGCTTTTTTTTTTGGGGGGGGGAGGGCACATTAGAGGGCATTGTAAGCATGCAGATGTGGAAGTGTGAAGGCGAGAAGGCTGGGGTGTGCGTGGGGAGTGCTTGTGAAGTCCCCCGGAGACTGTGTGCCATGCTGGGGAGTTTGTCTTGAGGACTATGGTGTTCGCTGGCGGTTTGGGATAGGGAAAAGACTTGTTCACGTTTGTGATGAGCGACAGGGCCCCGGGGGGGGGGGTGTTGTTCTGTGGAGGACAGACAGATGTCAATTTGGGAAGACAGGCTGGAGACCCTGCCTGTGGCTTCTGCCTCTAGCGAGGTGAGAGGTGAATCTGAAGAGACGCAGGGCGGTGGGGATGGGAAAGGGCAGGGCTGCCTTGTGACTCCTGTGGGCCCCAGACACTAGCTAATGCCTTTGTGGGCTTCCTGCGAGAAGAGACTTCGCTGGGTTCTTCAAAATTTCATTTGTCTTGGATGAGATAAAAAGTTCTCGCCTATTCTTAAGGTTCATTTCCTTTTGATTTTGAAGGAAATCAAAACATTGTCGTGGCTTTCTAATAACATATCGTACTGTGGGCCTCAGGCCTTGCTCCTGTGCCTGGTGGAAGAATCTGGTTTGGAGGAAGAATAGATAGAATTTGGAGCTCGGGACTGCTGATGTGTGGCCAAGGGAGGAAGTGGGGACCTTGGTTGCTCTTTTCTCTTCAGCTCCTCCCCACCCGATGGGTGTCGGGTGTCCGCAGCCATGTCAGCAGTGACAGTGACTGCCGCTCCTTGGAAACTTACCAGGTCCAGAGCACATTACACACCTTTTTTCATTTACTCCTCAGTTATTCTTTGAGGTCAGGACTGTTATCCATCTTCGCTTCATTTTAACATGTGTGTGTATGTATGTGTGTGTGCATTCATGTGTGTGCAAGTGCATGTGTGCATGCAGGAGTGTGTGCAGGTGTGTGTGTTTGCATATGGAGGCCAGACAACTTCTGGTGTTGTTCCTCAGGAACACTATCCACCATTAAAAAAAAAAAAAAATATATATATATATATATATATATGTGTGTGTGTGTGTGTGTGTGTGTGTGTGTATATATATATATATATGTATGTATATATATATATATATATATATATATATATATATATATGTATGTATGTATGTATATTTGGTGTTTCAGGGTAGAGTCTCATTCTAGCTCAGGCTGACTTGGAATTCACTATGGAGTCTCAGGGTAGCCTTGAAATCATGGCGATCCTCTGACCTCTGCCTCCTGAGTGCTGGGATTAAAGGTATGTGCCACCTCACCTGGCTTAAAAATATATTTTATTTATTTACAAGAGAGAGAGAGAGACACACACACACACACAGAGATACACCAAGGCCTCCAGCCACTGCAAACAAAGTCCAGACACATGCACTACCTTGTGCATCTGGCTTACGTGGGACCTGGGAAATCAAACCGGGGTCTGTTGGCTTTACAGGCAAATGCCTTAACTGCTAAGCCATCTTCTCCAGCCCACCATTTTTTTTTTAATGAGAGAGAGAGAGAAAATTGGTGTGTCAGGGCCTCCAGCTACTGCAGTGGAACTCCAGACATGCGCCCCATCTTGTTGCATGTGCGACCCAGTGCGCTTGTGTCTCTGCGCGTCCGTCTTACGTGGGAGCTGGGGAGTGCAACACGGGCCATTAGGCTTCACAGACAAGCACCTTAACCGCTACACTATCTCCCCAGTCCACCTCCTTTTTTGCTTTTTGATTCAAACAGGGTCTCTCTTGGACTGCAGAGATGGCTTAGCAGTTAAAGTGTTTGCCTGCAAAGCCCAAGGACCCTGGTTTGATTCCCCAGGACCCATGTAAGCCAGCTCTACAAGGGGGTGCATGCATCTGGAGTTCATTTGCAGTGGCTAGAAACCTTAGCACATCCATTCTCTCCCTCCCTCCCTCTGTCTCTGACTCTCTTTCTCTTCAATAAATAAATAAATAAATAAATAAATAAATAAATAAATAAATAAGTAAGTAAGTAAATAGAATAAACACAAGGTCTCTCATTGGCCAGTTAGGCTGGATTGATTGGACAGTGAGCTACAGGACTCCTCCAGTGTTTGCCTCTCCCAGCACTGGAATTATAAAACGCATGCTGTCATATAAAACATATTTATTTATTTATTTACAAGGGGGAGATAGATAGATAGAGAGAGAGAGAAAGAGAGAGAGAGAGAGAGAGAGAGGGAATGAATATGAATGGGCTTTCCTAACCACTGCAAATGAACTCCAGATGTGTGCACCAATTTGTGCATGCCACTTTATGTGGGTACTGAGGAATTGAACCCAGGTCATCAGACATTACAGGCAAGTGTCTCAACTCCTGAACCATCTCTCCAGCCCAATGCCATCATTTTCACATGGGTCCTGGGGCTCAAACTCAGGTCCTTGTGCTTTTTGAAGCAAGCTACTTCCTCAGCCATTATTCATCCTAAGTGAGAAGACTGTTGCTCAGAGAGGGTCACCTGCCCAAGATCACACAGTAGTGAGGGCATCAGAAGCTGCCATGGAGATGGTGAGAAGAAGGCGGTGACCTTGTTCTGGATTGAGGTCTGGGTCACAAAGCACCATTGGGTGCTTAAACTTGGTTCAGATTTGCACAATGCATATTTTTCTAGGGAAGATCTTGTCATCCCATTCCTCTGCTTGAGGCCTCGGCAGGCTCCTGTGGGGACGAAGGGGCCCAGGCATTCAGTGGTCCCACCTGCTTAGAGACCCACGTTGTAGAGCGAGATGGGCTCTCCGTGGATACGTCCCACCTTCTGCAGCACAGGCGAGCTGAGAGGAGGCCAGTAACAGAGCCTTAGTATTCAGCTGTCCCTGGCCTTTCTTTAAAAATTTTTTTTACAAATACATTTTATTTTTATTTATTTATTTGACATAATGTGGGTCCTAGGGAATCGAACCTGGGTCCTTTGACTTTGCAGGCAAATGCCTTAGCCGCTAAGCCATCCCTCCAGCCCTGTCCTTTCTTTTTAAAGAAATATTTATTTATGAGAGAGAGAGGAAGGGCAGATAGAGAGAGAATGCATGAACCAGTGCCTCTAGCTAACCCTAACTCCAAATGCATGTGTCACCTTGTGCATCTGGCTTACATGGGTACTGGGGAATTGAACCTGGGTCCTTAGGCTTTGCAGGCAAGTGCCTTAACCACTAAGCAATCTCTCTAGCCCTGTCTCTGTCCTTTCTTGCTGCCTGTCCACACCCCCCCACCCCCACTATGCCCAAGAGCCTTCCTGGGCTTGGGCTGTGTTTCTATCTGAGGAAGAGGTGGTTGCTTGAGGAAGGGGGTGTTCCTGCCCAAGAATCATCTGGAGTTCATTTTGGAGGGGACATGTCCCAGTTCAGGCTTGTTTCTCTGCTGTCCCAAGTGCCTGGCTATAGATAGAAAGTTTGCGTCCTTGCAAATTCACATGCTGAAGACTAAATTCCTAATGTGATGTGACAGTATTGGAAGTAACTGGGCCATGGGAGTGAGGCCTTCACGAGTGGATTTCACCCCCCTCATACAGTGAGGGTGCACTGTGTCAAGGCGACCTCCACCAGAACTCCAGCAAGTCTGATCTCAGAGTCTAGCCTCCAGAACTGGGAGAAAGAAGTGCTCATTCACACCACTGTCTATAAAATTCAGTTACAGCAGCCTGAACCAAGGCACATTTCTATTGCTGGCAGCTGTTTGAGACTGGTCCTGACCAGGGTGTTCTGCTGTATGGGATTCCTGGAGCCCGGCTGTCTGAGAGGAACAGGACTCCTCACACATGGGACGAGTCAGGCATGGGTGCTGTTAGAGTGACTGTTTCCTGGGATGCAGAACCTTGGGACTGTCCTGGGCAAACCATGTAGGCTGGTCACGCCAAGTAGTTTGTGTGTGACTACTAACCCAGTGTGGTTGAACATTCTTCCTGCTAAAGACATAGGCTGGTTAACACCTTGTCTTTGAATATTGTCTAACCCATCACATTTCCAGGGGAGCCAACCTGACCCTTTCAGCCTCTTGGAAAAGATGAGTTTGATTGGCTGATTAAAACCTCTGGTAGGAGCAGGGTGTGGTGGCACATGCCCAGCACTTGGGAGGCAGAGGAAGGAGGATCACTGTGAATTTGAGGCCACCCTGACACTACATAGTGAATTCCAGGTCAGCCTGAGCTAGAGTGAGACCCTACCTCAAAAAACCAGAAAAAAAAAAAAAAGGGCTGGAGAGATGGCTTAGCGGTTAAGCACTTGCCTGTGAAGTCTAAGGACCCCAGTTTGAGGCTCGATTCCCCAGGACCCACATTAGCCAGATGCACAAGGGGGCACACCCATCTGGAGTTCGTTTGCGGTGGCTGGAAGCCCTGGCGCGCCCATTCTCTCTCTATCTGTCTCTTTCTCTCCCTCTTTCCCTGTCACTTTCAAATAAATAAATAAAAATGAACAGAAAATATTTTTTAAAAAAGAGCGAGAGAAAAGAAAAAAAATCTTTTAGGTGTGATTAATGGGCTTTCAAATGTATTGTAGAATTGTTGAAACTTGGGCTGGAGAGATGGCTTAGCGGTTAAGCGCTTGCCTGTGAAGCCTAAGGACCCCGGTTCAAGGCTCGGTTCCCCAGGTCCCACGTTAGCCAGATGCACAAGGGGGCGCACGCGTCTGGAGTTCGTTTGCAGAGGCTGGAAGCCCTGGCGCGCCCATTCTCTCTCTCTCCCTCTATCTGTCTTTCTCTCTGTGTCTGTCGCTCTCAAACAAATAAAAATTAAAAAAAAAAAAAAAGAATTGTTGAAACTTGAAGATACACTTTTTATTTTTTTGTGGTCTGTAGCCCAGGCTGACCTGGAACTCACTCTGTAGTTTCAGGCTGGCCTCGGACTCACAGCCATCCTCCTACCTCTGTCTCTCAGTGCTGACATTAAAGGCATGTGCCACCACACCTGGCTTGAAGGTACATTTATTTTTATTTTTAAAATTATTTATATATGGGCACACTAGGGCCTCTAGCTATTGCAAATGAACTCTAGATGCACACACCATTGTGCATCTGGATTTACGTGGGTACTGGGGAACTGAACCCAGGTCATGAGGCTTTGCAGGTAAATTACCTCTGAGCCATCTCTCCAGCCCCGAAGGTACATTTAAAAGCATGTTTTATTTGTGTCTTTGCATAGTGTGGAAGTCAGAGGACAACCCTGAGTGTTAGTTCTCTCATTCTACCTTCTTCTTCTTCTTTTTTAAATGGTGTTTCAATGTAGGGTCTCACTGTAGCCCAGGCTGACCTGGAATTCACTGTGTAGTCTCAGGATGGCCTCGAACTCATGGTGATCCTCCCACCTCTGCCTCCCGAGTGCTGGGATTACAGGTGTGCGCCACCACGCCCGGCTTCCTTCCACCTTCTTTTGAGACAGAGTCTCTCTTACTGTTTTACTACAAACAGACAATCTAGCTGACCAATAAGCTGCTTGGTTTTCCCGGCATCCCCTCCCACTGCTGCTGTAGGCTCACCCGGACGACAGGCGTGTGTGCTGCTTAGTGGGTGCTGGGGATTTGAACACAGGGCACAGTTAGCCATTGAGCCGTCCCCTCAGCTCCAAAGCCACACTCTCTGCAGCTGGGATCACACTCTTACGCAGTAGGACCTGAAGCTATTGTACCCGTGAATTTCACTTTCCACCTAAATTTTCTTCTGCGAGGAAACGTGTGAATGGCTCAGTGGGGAACATGCACATTATCCTGGAAACCTGTATTCAGACCCCCAGGACCCAGGTAAAGCCCAGCACAGTGTAAGCGTCTGTAATCCCAGCATGCCCGTGACAAGATGGGGAATGGAGACAGGAGAATTCCCACTATCCCCAACCCATGGGCCAACTAGCAGGGATAAACAAGGAGAGACCTTGCCTCAGACAAGGTGGAAGGCAGGGACTGACACCCAAAGTTGTCCCCTGACCGCCGCACATATGGGATGGCATACACGTGCTGTGGCAGGTGCATGCCTCTACACATGTGCCCGCGCCACATCATACCCACACACAAAAATAAATAAGTGGGGTGTGGTGGCACATGCCTTTAATCCCACCACTTGGGAGGCAGAGGTAGGAGGATTGCTGAGGGTTTGAGGCCAGCCTGAGACTACAATAGTGAATTCTGGGTCAGCCTGGGCTAGAGTGAGACCCAACTTCGAAAAACCAAAAAAAAAAAAAATATATATATATATATATATATATATATATATATATATATATATATCCAGTTCCCTTCCAGCTAGCCTTCATAGTGCTATAGAGAGACTCCCCCCCACTCTTTGACTAAGAGGAGTGGATACACACATCAGTATATCGCTCTAACAATTAGGCTTGTCCTCTTTTATTCAAACTGTTCTCACTTAAAATTTTTTTTTTTATTATTTACTTATTTATTTGAGAGACACGGAAAGGGAATGGGCACACCAGGCCCTTCAGCCACTGCAAATTGTGCATCTGGCTTACATGGGTCCTGGGGAATCGAACGTAGGTCCTTTGGCTTTGCAGGCAAACGCCTTAAACAATAAGCCATCTCTCCAGCCCTGTTCTCACTTTCGATTGGGGAATCTGCTCTGTCTTACAGATGGAGGCAACTATTGGGGAGAACAAGGATCCATCAATACATTAAGGGAAGAGAGCTGACTGTCTACCATGAGATGGGTCACCTCCACCTCATCTGCCCATGCCAAGAACTCAATACAGAGGAAGCAGTGACATGAATACTGCTCTCATGGCTAGCCTGAAAACCAGTCCCAGGTAAATGACAATGGGCACTATGGTCGCTCAAACCCTCCAAAGCAAAGACACAGAATCTACAGAGACAGCAACATTAAATCAGATCCCTGTCTTGCCCCCAGGGCTCAGGAAACATCTTGGAAGAGGTTGCAGAAAGATTGTAAGAGAGTTGGGGGGGGGGGTGGCCCGAGGTGTGGTGTTTCCCCCTTCCTTGCAGAGATTGACTGTGGCCTCTTGGTTCCCACAACAGAGATCCTCAGCAGAACTAGAATGGGAGAGAGGGAGTCTAAGCACACAAGCATTTTCTATAAAAAGCGATAAATAATAATAAAAAATATTTTAAAAATGCCTATTTGTGAGGAAGGTTAATGGAAGATTTCACACAGTTAAAATGGATTCCTTTATATATTTTTTTTTTTGTGTTTTTTTTTTTTAATGAGAAAGAGTGAGACTTAGAGAGTGAGAGAAAGAGAGAGAGGATTGGCATGCCCGGGCCTCCAGCCATTGCAATCAAACTCCAGACCTGTGTAACATTTTGTGCACATGTGCGACCTTGTGTGATTGCATCACCTTGTGTGTCTGGCTTATGTGGAATCTGGAGAGTCAAACATGGGACCTTAGGCATCACAGGCAAGTGCCTTAACAGCTAGGCCATCTCTGCAGTCCCAAATGGATTTTTTTTTAAATTTTTAATTTATTTATTTGAGAGCGACAGACACAGAGAGAAAGACAGATAGAGGGAGAGAGAGAGAATGGGCGCGCCAGGGCTTCCAGCCTCTGCAAACGAACTCCAGACGCGTGCGCCCCCTTGTGCATCTGGCTAACGTGGGACCTGGGGAACCGAGCCTCGAACCGGGGTCCTTAGGCTTCACAGGCAAGCGCTTAACCGCTAAGCCATCTCTCCAGCCCGATTTTTTTTTTTTTTTTAATAGAGTCTAACTCTAACCCAGCCCAGGCTGATCTGGAATTCACTATGTAGTCTTAGGCTGGCCTCCTACCTCTGCCTCCCAAGTGCTGGGATTAAAGGTATGCACCATCAAACCTGGCTTTAAAATGGATTTTTAAAAGAACAATGAATGAGAGTTAAAAAGCAATCATCTAGATAGGAAAAGAGGTGAGGTATTAGAAAGTCTTATGACCAGAGGAAAGTCATACACAGGAATATAAGTTAGTCACTTTTCTCATCTCTGGGTCAGAATACCTGACACAAACAGCTGAGGGAAGAAGGGTTCGTTGGGCTCAGTAGTTCAGAGGGGACAGTCCGTCCTGGCAGTTGGATCTGCTTATGTCTGTGGAAGTGGGAGCTTGCAGCACCTGCTTCAGGGCCCCACCCCACAGGGATCCGCTCCCTCCAGCCAGGCCCCACCTCTAAAGGTTCCACAACCTTCCTGAAATAGCGTCACTGGTTGAGGACATCTCACATTTGAACCTTAACAACGTAGAAACCACGGCCACAAGGGAGGGAATGGGTGTCCAGTGTATTTCTTGGAGGGATGGATTAAGGTGAAGCAGTGAAAACTGCTTCCCTGGGCCTCCCACTGGATAGGAGGGTGTGGTCATTTGAGTGGGTGTCCCCCCCCTCAATACATTCAGGATTTTATTAAAGTTTGTATTTAGATCTGAAGACACCGGGCTGGAGGAGGTGGCACTGTGGGTGGATCCTAGGGTCCAGCCCTATGGTGTTTGGGGTGCGTTGGAATTCCAGTCTAAAGTGCTTGAGGGCTGCCTGTAGTTTCCTGAAATGTGCACGCCTGCTTTTGGTGGCTTGTGGCTTTTCTCTCTCTGCTTGGACCTGTGCAAGTGGAGCCGACTTCTGCCGTTGTGGAACCTCCCCTGGATCTGTGAGCTTCAGTAAATATCCCTTCCTCCATAACTGTGCCTGCTCTGGAAGTTCATCCCAGTGACCTGAAGCTGTCTGCTTCAGTGGGCAACATAGATCTCTCAGGCTTGGGTTCAAGGAGTTCACAAAACAATGTGATGTGCTCAGTGCAGCCCCTGGCTCACGGGAAGGCATGACAAATACGGGCTAATTGTCATTTCAGGACAAAAATGATGGAGATGATCAGAGGAGGAACCTGAAAGATTCAGAGAGGGTCAGTTAGCACAGTCCTCCAGGCCCGTGGGCCTCAGTTTGAGAGCTCACAAGAGTGTCTTGGGGAGGCTCAGTCCACAGCTTGTGAGCCAGTTGTGGGCTTGGGTCTTCTCGTGTCCATCTAGTTCCCAGGTGGTGCTGATGTGGGAAACCAGCTCCGTGATGAGGTTGGCGGTGAGGTCGGGAAGGGAAGGCGCTTGCTGGCTTTGAAGTGCTCTGACTGTGAAATGACTGTGCGGCGGGTGAGGCCAGGGTACAGGTGAGGGGGCGTGGGGTCCTGGGCTTCTACCCCTAAAATGGGGGCTGTTGTTTACGCCAGCTTGGGAGACGGCAGTAACCTTTGATTGGACAGCCTGTGCGCAGAGTTGTTTAATGATGTATGGCAGGACAATTATCTTGATTGGAGGGATCATTGCAAAACGTGTGGATGTATCAGAACAAGTTATATACCTTCAAGGTATACAATCTTCGTCAATTATATATGAATAAAGCTAATAAGATCGATTTGCTTATTTATTTATTTATTAATTAATTTATGAGAGGCAGGGAGAGAGAGAGAAGAGAGAGAGAGAGAGAGAGAGAGAGAGAGAGAGAGAGAGAGAGAGAGAATGGGCATGCTAGGTGCTTCCAGCCATTGCAAACGAACTCCATATGCATGCGACCCTTGTGCATCTGGCTAACGTGGGTTCTGAAGAATCGAACTGGGATCCTTTGGCTTTGCAGGCAAACGTCTTAACCACTAAGCCATCTCTCCATCCTGATTTTCTTTTCTTTTCTTTTCTTTTTTTCCTTTGAGGCAGGGTCTCATTCTAGCCCAGGCTGACCTGGAATTCACTCTGTAGCCCCAAGCTGGCCTCAAACCCACAGTGATCCTCCTACCTCAGCCTCTGCAGTGCTGGCACTAAAGACCACCACACTTGGCCAAGATTGACTTGGGATTGTTACAGGGGAGGCCTTCTAGAAGGTACTGGTGAGGAGGTGACCGGAGCCTGTAGGTCTGACACTGGACGACGGGAGCTGGCATTTCTGGAAAGGACATGTTATAGATGTGTTATCGAAGTTGTATTAGTTGCTTTCTCGTTGCTGGGACAAAATGCCTGACAAAAATCAGTTGAAGGGGAGGAAGGGTTTAGTGCAGATTTCAGTACCAGTTTTCAGTCCATCGTGGAGGTAAAGGCATGGCAGCAGGAGCTTTAAGTGGAGCTGCTGACATTAAGGGCCCTGTGAGGAAGTAGAGAGCAGTGAATGCCACTGCTCGGGCAGCTCCCTCCTCACTATACAGCTCAGGACCTCAGAGCAGAGAATAGTGCCTCCCATAGTTAAGGCAGGTCTTGCCCCCTCATGTAACCTAATCACGAAAATCCCTCACCTATAGGGTATCCTAACCTACAGAACCCCTCACGGGTGATCCTAGGTCAAGTCGAGAATCAATGTGATCCATCGTGGTGTACTGTTTCTTTTTTTTCCCCCTGAGATAGAACCCAGGGCTCTGTACAAGTTAGGCAAGCACTCGATTGCTGAGCTCCAACCTCAGCCCCCATAGGGTTGTCATGGAGGATGAAGCATACAAGGGCGGCTCAGAAAGAAAACCAGACCTGGAGCTGGAGAGATGGCTCAGTGGTGAAGGTGTTTGCCTGTAAAACCTAATGACCCGAGTTCAATTCCCCAGTACCCACATAAAGCCATCTGGAGTTTGTTTGCAGTGGCTAGAGGCCCTGATGTGCCCATTCTCATCCTCTCTCTCCTCTTTTAAATTTTTTTTTTTTTTTTGAGGTAGGTCTCTCTCTGGTCCAGGCAGACCTAGAATTCACTATGTAGTCTCAGGGTGGCCTCAAACTCATGGAGATCCACCTACCCCTGCCTCCCAAGTGCTGGGATTAGAGGCTTGCGCCACCATGCCCTGCTCTCCCATTCTCTTTTGCTCTCTGCTTGCAAATAAACAAATAAAAGTATTTTTTTTTAAAAAAATCACTATAAGTAAACATTAAAAAAATTTGTCTTGTCAGGCTGATGCTAATGGGTCAAGGGGCAACACACACATGTGGAAAGAGCCTCGAATGTTTGGATTTCTACTGCTCTCTCCTCTTGGAGCTCCGCTTCAGGGCGCAGCGTGGGGGACAATTAATTCTCCCATCCAAGTGTTAACCAGGCCCAACCCTGCTTAGCTTCCAACATCAGACAAGACCTGGCCCTTTCAGGGTGGTGTGGTTGTAGGTGGGACAGTTTATTCTAAAAATACCCACCCTGTTCCCTGTTCCAGCCAAGGGAAGGTAGGAAACCCAGGATCCAGCTGGGCTCCTGAGAACATATGGGCCTTGGAAATCATATTAAGAGGAAGCCATCTTCTTCATTAATTGATTAATGTAATTAAAGAGAGATAAGTATGTCGATGCCGAGCACATTAGAGTTAATTTGTACAGGCAATTAGCTGTGCTCCCTCCTTCATGCTAACTGCCTCAGATGCGCTGTGCACAGCCACCCTGAGGGTCAAGCCCGGTCCCCACAAACCTTATTCTGGGGCTCTGAAAGGACTGCTAGGACCCTTGGATAGGGACTAGAGCTAGTTCAACGACCCACGACCTGTTCTCAGTTCTCTTGCCTGTCCAGTGGAGATAGTGACCCTGATCTCCAATGGAGTCAGGGGCACACAGAGAAGAGGGGTGTGTCCTGGGTCTTGGCAAGGACCAACGTGTCCCCTTCCTTCTGGTGATGTTATGTCTTCTTTTTTCAGCCCTTGACACCCCATTGTACTAGGTGAGGTTTCTAAGGGCTTGGTGGGTGCACCTATTTTGCTTACATCTTCTCTATTCTTAGCTGCTCTCTTGGGTGGGCTATCTCTGAGCTTATCTGACTATCTTCACACACACACCACACACACCGTCTTCTTGGACAACCATGTTTTCGGAAAAGCCAACCCACTCTGCAGCCAGATGTCTCCCGTGTCATCCTATCCAAGAGAACTGCATTAGTTAGGTTTCTCTAGAGGAACAGAACTGCTAGAATGAATTATTTTAAAAAGGGGATTTATTGGATTAGCTTACGGTAGTCCAATAGCAGTTGCAGGCCCGAGAATCACGGAACCTGGTAGCTGCTCAGTCCACGTGGCCAGATGCCCCAGCAGTCCTGACCTGGCGCAGCAGATGGCGCCCGAAGGCCTGGAGGCTTCCTGAGGAGCCACTGGGGTTCGATCCACGTGGGTCTTCAGTCTGCACTGGTCTTCAGTCCATGTTGGAAGGCAGCGAGCAGCTCTGGCAGCCAAGTGGGAAGAAGGGAGGAAGGAAGGGGCTCTTTTCACCCAGAGCTTCCTTATATGAAGTCCCCCTCTGAGAGAGGCCTCTGGCTCTGGGGGAAGGACTTCCTCCTTCAGTAGATTCTTCCTGGAAGCAACCTCCGAGACCCGCCCGAAAGGGTTTTCTGTGGATTACTAAACAGATCAAGTTGACAATACCTTAACTATCACGAGTACAGTATTTTTTAAAAAATTATTTATTTATTTATTTGAAAGACAGAAAGAAAATGAGAGAGAATGGATGCATCAGGGCCTCCGGCACTGCAAACAAACTTCAGATGCATGAAACACCTTATGCATCTGGCTTATGTGGGTCCTGAGGAATTGAACCTGGGTCCTTTGGCTTTGCAGGCAAGCACCTCAACCACTAAGCCATTTCTCCAGCCCCCGGGAGTACAGTTCTTGTGGGATATTTCCACCAGGGTGCAGCGGCTCTCAGTTGACTCCATCATGTTTCCTTCTCCATACCCCAAATCAAGTCCCTCTCAGGGTTTTCAACTTTTAAAATTTATTTTTACTTTTAATTATTTATGAGAGAGAGAGAACGGGCATGCCAGGCCTCACCTCTAGCCACCTCAGATGAACTCTAGACACATGTGCCACCTTGTGCACCAGGCTTACATGGGTCCTGGGGAATTGAACCTGAGTCTTTTGGCTCACCGGTCCTTCAACTTTTTTTTTTTTAATATTTTTTAATTAATTAATTAATTAATTTATTTGAGAGCGACAGACACAGAGAGAAAGACAGATAGAGGGAGAGAGAGAGAATGGGCATGCCAGAGCTTCCAGCCTCTGCAACCGAACTCCAGACGTGTGCGCCCCCTTGTGCATCTGGCTAACGTGGGACCTGGGGAACCGAGCCTCGAACCAGGGTCCTTAGGCTTCACAGGCAAGCGCTTAACCGCTAAGCCATCTCTCCGTCCTTCAACTTTTTTAATGATTAGATTCTTGTTTTTTCAAGGTAGGGTTTCATTGTAGCTCAGGCTGACCTGGATTTCACTATGTATTCTCAGGGTGGTCTTGAACTCACAGTGATGTCCTACCTCTGCCTCCCAAATGCTGGGATTAAAGGCATGTGCCTCCACGCCCGGCTAATGATTAGATCTTTAGAAGTTTATTTATTTAATTGGGAGGCAGAGGTAGGAGGATCACCATGAGTTCATGGCCACCCTGAGACTACATAGTGAAATCCAGGTCAGCCTGGGCCAGAGAGAGACCCTACCTTGAAAAACGAAAAAAAAAAAAAATTTATTTATTTTGACCATTTTATACAGGCATCCACAGCATTTTGATCACAATCCTCTTTTGTTTATTCTTTGTGACCCACCGAGTTTGAGTTGGGTTTCTTGCATTGGCATGAGAGGAAGGTTATTTGCCAGAGTGTGGGCACCTTGCCAGTGGCTACACCACTGAAGAAAATGATTTCTCCTGCCCTAGCAAGCACTGATTTTTGATAGCTCCCTCAGGGAGAAGTGAGGCCTCATGAGCCTCTCTTCCATCTGTGGTAGAATGATGAAGGGCTCTCTCTTTTTTATTTATTAAAAACTGTTGAATGAACATATTGTGAATTGGTCATATTTCCATCTGGTTATATGCTAATGTTCCCTGTCCCCCGCCCCTGTTTCACTGAGGGTTCCTTTTACTGGGGTTATTGGTAAGCACTGTGGGGTCATGAATGTACCAGTCAGTCTCTGTGTGGGGGACAATAGCTTCTTTCCATTGAAGGGCCCACATGCGCAGTTCTTGAGCAGGTACCCACGACTGCTGTGAGTTCATGAGCGTAATGTCCACAGGACAGCATTCCACACCACTCCTCCCCATCCTCTGAGTTCATGAGCGTAACGTCCACAGGACAGCATTCCACACCACTCCTCCCCATCCTCTGAGTTCATGAGCGTAACGTCCACAGGACAGCATTCCACACCACTCCTCCCCATCCTCTGAGTTCATGAGCGTAACGTCCACAGGACAGCATTCCACACCACTCCTCCCCATCCTCTGGCTCTTGCATTTTTTTCACCTCCCTCCGTGGTGTTTTCTGAGCTTTGTGGGGGGTGATGTGCAGGTCCTGTTTAGGAGCAGGCATCCACCAGTCCCGTATTCTCAGCACCTTGAGCAGTTGGGAGTCTCTGGAGTAACCACAGTAGGGCTGTGACTTTTGGCAGCCTGTCTTTGGGAAGCCAGCACTTTCCAAGGATGCCACCTGGGTGCTCCCTTTCAGCTCCTCTCCTGCAGAAGTCCTACGTAGGGTACTTCTATCTTGCTCCTTTCCTCCTCTGCCCACCCATCTCTGCCTCAGCTGTGGAGGCTTTCTCCTCCCATCGTCTGCCCCCCCCAAGGACTCCTGCCCTACTCCTCAACTCCTGCCCCATCCCCCAACCTGGGCTTGCTCTCTCTGGGCACTGGTGCCCTTGCTTCTTTCTCAAAGCACAGTCTTCCTTTTCAATTATAAGCAAGCACCTTTAATCACCGAGCCATTTTTCTAGGACCTCTTTTTTTTTTTTTTTTTTTTTTTGGAGGTAGGGGCTTGCTCTAGCTCAGGCTGACCTGGAATTCACTATATAGTCTCAGGCTGGCCTTGAACTCATGGCGACCCTCCTACCTCTGCCTCCCAAGTGCTGGGATTAAAGGCATGTGCCACCATGCCCGGCTTCTTTTTTTTTTTTTTTTAAAGTATTTATTTATTTGCAAGTATGAGAGAGGAAATGGGCACAGCAGGGCCTCTTGCCATTGCAAATGAACTCACTCCAGATGCACACACCACCTTATGCATCTGGCTTTTCATGGGTGCTGGGGAATAGAACCCAGGTCAACAGATTTTGCAAGCAAGTACCTTTAACCACTGAGTCATCTCTCCAGCATCTAGGTCCTCTTTTCCTTCTCTTTTTAAAATATTCTATTTTTATTGGTTTATTTGAGAAAGAGAGGTCCAGGTACCTTTCCATCTTGCCAATATTTTCTGTGTAGAGCCCTCTGCATTTTAGTCATACTGTGAGGATTATAGCATATCTAATTATGATTCCTATTTGTGCTTCTCCCACAGGTATTCATGTTGAACATGATTATTTGGCAACCACATATTTTCTTTGGTGAATATTTCTTCACAATTTCGCCCATCTAAATCTTTTGGATTATTTGTGTATTAGGGACTTTGATAGGTTTTTATACATTTGGAATGCAGATACCTTATCATATTATGTCACTTGAAGACATTTTCCAGAGTCTGTGGCTTATCATGTCATTTTCCTAGCAGTGTTTTTCTTTCTTTTTCTTTTCTTTTACAAAATATTTATGTATTTTTATGTTTTATATTTATATTCATTTATTTGTGAGAGAGAGAAAGAGGCAGAGACAGGGAATAGGTATGCCAGGGCCTCCAGCCTCTACAAAGAAACTCTACAGGTATGCACCGCTTTGTGCATCTGGCTTTACATAGGTACCGGAGAATCGAATCTGGGTCCTTTGGCTTTGCAGGTTCTCTCTCTCTCTCAAATAAACAAAATAAAATATTAAAGTTTTAGATATCCTGTAGAAGTGTGAATAAGATAGTTGTACACACGAGTTTAAATTGAAAAGAGGACCCGGGGCTGTAGAGATAGCTTAGCAGTTAAGGCACTTGCCTGCAAAGCCAAAGGACCTTGGCTTGATTCCCCAGGGCCCATGTAAGCCAGATACACAAAGTGGTGCAGGCATCTGGAGTTTGTTTGCAGTGGTTGGAAGCCCTGACACACCTATTTTCTCCTTCTTTCTCTCTCTCTGCCTCTTTCTCTCTCTCAAGTAAATAAATAAATAAAAATAAAATATTGAAAGAACAACAAAAAAAGAAAAAGTAAAGAGGACTTGGATGCTGGAGAGATGACTCAGTGGTTAAAGGCACTTGCTTACAAAACCTGTCCACCTGGGTTCTATTCCCTAGCACCCATGTAAAGCCAGATTTATAAATTGATGTGTGCGTCTGGAATTTGTAAGAGCAAGAGGCCCTGCTGTGCCCATTTCTTGTTTCATTCTCTTTCTCTCCTTCTCTCTCTCTACTTGCAAATAAATAAATAAAAAAATATATATTTCTAAAGGCTAAAGTTCTTAACTTTCTTATTTTTTATTTATTTTAGAGAGAGCGAGTGCAAGAGAGACAGAGAGAGAACTGGCATGCCAGGACCTCAGCCACTGAAATCAGACTCCAGATGCTTGCGCCACCTGGTGAGCATGTGCAACCTTGCGCTTGCCTCACCTTTGTGTGCTTGGCTAACATGGGACCTGGAGAGGAAAACATGAGTCCTTAGGCTTCGCAGGCAAGCATCTTAACTACTAAGCCATCTCTCCAGCCATAAAGTTCTTAATTTTAGTGAGATCTAGCTTATTAATTGTTTCTCTTATGTGAATCCTTCTTTTGTTTTGCACGTGTATGTGTGTGGTGTCTCATGCGTGTGCACATCTGGGTAGTGGCCAGAGGCTGATGTTGAGTGTCTTCCTTGACTGTTCTCCTCTTTATTAGTGAGGCAGAATCTCTCACTTGAGCCCAGGACTCATTGATTCAGCAGATCTAGCTAACCAGCTTGCCCTGGGGAGCCTCTGATTCTATCTTACAGATGGCTACCATGCCTGCCTGGCATTCATGGGGGTTGCTGGGACCCAAACTCTGGTCCTTACATTTGCATGACAAGTGCTTTCTCCAGTGAGCCATGCCTCCGGCTTCCATGACTCATACTTTTGACGCCATATTAAAAATGTGTTTATTTATTTATTTAAGAGGAGAGGGAAACAGAGAATGAATGGGCTCACCAGGGCCTCTGGCCACGGCATGTGCCAATTCGTGCATCTGGCTTTACGTGGGTACTGAGGAATTGAAGCTGGGCTGTTAGACTTTATAAGCACGCACTTTTAACCGCTGAGCCATCTCTCCAGCCCAGATGTTATATTTGAAAACAAGAAAAACTTTCTCCTGTGTTTTCTTCTGAAGTGTTATAGTAATAGATTTTATATTTTGGGGTTTTTGTTAACAACTTTATTAAGGTAAAATTCGCATAGCATACAATCCACTCTTTAAAAGTGCACAGTTTAAGGCGAAGAGTAGAATATCAGCCTAACATATGCAAGACCTTGGGTTTGATCCCCAGGCCTGCCTGAAACTAGAATTTAATGATTTTTTAATACATTCCCTGAGTTTTGCAGTCTTCATTAGTCTCTAATTCAAGATCATTTTCATCAGCCTCCAAGGAAATCCCATACTCAATGGAAGTCATGTCTCATAACGTATTTTTCCCCCTGTCCCTTGGAAACAAACCATGTCTATGGATTTGCTCGTTTTGCATGTTTTCTGTAAGTTGAGTCATCATACACGTGGTCTTCTGTGACTGGCTTCTTTTGCTTAGCACAATGTCTTCACAGTTCATCTGTTTTGTAGGATGCATTATAACACCATTTTTTTTTTTTTTTTTTTTTTTGGTTTTTCAAGGTAGGGTCTCACTTTAGCCTAAGCTGACCTGGAATTCACTCTGTAGTCTCAGGGTGGCCTTGAACTCACAATAATCCTCCTACCTCTGCCTCCTGAGTGCTGGGATTAAAGGCATGCACCACCACGCCCGGACACCATTCTTTTTTTTTTTAAAAATAAATTATATATATTCCAGAGTTTGTTTTTTATATTGACGTGTTTATTTGAGAGAGAAAGAGTCAGAAGGAGGGTGAAGAAGGGAGAGAGGGAATAGGCATGTCAGGGCATCCTGCCACTGTAGACAAACTCCAGATGGATGCACCGTCATGTGCATCTGGCTTATGTGGGTCCTGGAAAATTGAACCTGGGTCCTTTGGCTTTGCAGGCAAACAATTTAACTGCTAATTGATCGCTCCAACCCCAACACCATTCTCTTTGTTGTTGAATCGTACTCCATTGTATTGTTATGCCACATTTTAATCTATTTATCAACTGTTGAACATTGGGACTGTTTCAATTATTATGAATTATAATTCCATAAGCATCTGTGTACTTTTTCCCCCCATGGTAGGTTCTTATTCTATAGCTCAGGCTGACCTAGAATTCACTCTATAGCCCCAGGCTGACCTTGAACTCATGGTGATCCTCCTACCACTGCCTACCAAGTGCTGGGATTAAAGGTGTACACCCCCATGCCTGGCATGTGTATAAAAAATTATTGGGAACATTAATGTATGAACATATTGCAAA
Source organism: Jaculus jaculus (assembly GCF_020740685.1). Lineage (NCBI taxonomy): Eukaryota > Metazoa > Chordata > Mammalia > Rodentia > Dipodidae > Jaculus > Jaculus jaculus. Next base: position 121,026,241 of record NC_059109.1, on the reverse strand, counting down.
TTGACTTATTTCCATTGAGTTATCCTCTTTATTTATTTTTAATGGGGTTAGGTCTATTATTTATTTATTTCTTAGAAAGAGAGATATATATATAGAGAGAGACAAAGAGAGACACATAGAGAGAGAATGGGCACATCAGAGTCTCCAGCCACTACAGATGATCTTCAGATACATGCACCACCTTGTGCATCTGGCTTATGTGGGTCCTGGGGAATTGAATTTGGGTCCTTAGGCTTTGCAGGCTAGTGCCTCAACCACTAAGCTATCTCTCCAGCTCTTTATTTAATATATTTTTTATTTATTTGACAGCGATAGACAGAGAGAGAAAGAAGCAGATAGAGAGAGAGAATGGGTGTGCCAGGGCCTCCAGCCACTGCAAACGATCTCCAGATGCGTGAGCCCCCTTGTGCATCTGGCTAACATGGATCTTGGGGAATCAAGCCTCGAACTGGGGTCCTCAAGCATCACAGGCAAGAACTTAACCGCTAAGCCATCTTTGCAGCCCCTTTATTTATTTAATTTTTAAAAGAAAATATTTTATTAATTTATTTATGAGAGAGAGAGAGAGAGAGAGAGAGAGAGAGAGAGAGAGCGAGCAAATGGGCATGCCAGGGCCTGTATCCTTGCAAATTAATTCTAGACACATGTGCCACCTTGTGCACCTGGCTTTACACTGGTACTGGGTAACCCTAGGCTGGCTGGCCAGTAAGCTGGAGGTCTTCTCTTATCCCTGCCTCTCCCACTGGGATTAAAGGCACGTGCTGCCTCACTTGGCATTTTTACATGGGTTTTGGGCGTCCTCATATTTGTCAGCCTCATTTTTTTTTGCTTATAGACATTCCAAGAGGTGTGAAACAGTAGTTCAGTGTGATTTTGATTTGCATTTCTCTAATGACTAATAATGTTGTGCATCTTGTCATGTGCTTACTGGGTGTTTTTATGTCCTCTTTGAAGCATGCCTATTCAAATCCTCCATCAGGTTTCTGTTTGGAATATTTGTCTTTCTATTGTTGAAAGTTTTCTTTAGAGTTTCTGGAAATTAGAACCTTATTAGATACATGATTTGAAATACTTTCTCAGTCTCTGAAAAATTCTTTTTACTTGCAGTTCCAGTTTTTTTTTTCCCCCTTTCTTACTAGTGTACTTTGAAGTCAGAATGCTTTTAATTTTGATGAAGTCCACTCTTTGATCAGATTTGAGTCAATTTTTGATCATGGTACAAGATATGAATTAAGATTTTTTTCTTTTTTAAATTATTTTTTTTTTATCTCTACAGAACTGCTTTGGTATTTTTGTTAAAAATCAGTGGATATATATATATATATATGTCTTATTTTGGAACATGTTCTATTAATCTTTTTTTTGACATAGGGTCTTGCTGTAGCCTGGATTGACCTTGCACTTGCTCGGTGTCTCGGGTTGTGTTCCCACTTTCCACCCTCCTGCCTCAACCTCCGGAGTGCTGGGACTATAGTTGTGTTCATCATGCATCATGAGTCCTGTTAATTTTATCTTCAAAATATTTCTTCATTTTTCCCTTCCTCTGTTATCTCTGCAGTCACCTCCCTAGTCCGGGCCACCACCTACCGTGTGACCACAGGCACGGACCACAGGTCCCTCTGATGCTTTCTCCACTCAGTAGCTAGAAGACGTTCTTATTAGATCACCACCACGTTCAATAATCGTCACTGGCTTCCTACTACACCCCCCACCCATCTCTCTCTCTTTTTCTAGGCAGGGTCTCACTCTAGCCCAGACTGACCTGCTACGTACTCTGTAGTCCTAGCCTGGCCTCACCTTCACAGCGATCCTCCTGCCTCAGTCTCCTCACTGCTGGGACTAAAGGCATGTGTCCCGCACTGTGCTCTGCTTCCTAATGCTCTTACAGTGCAAATGGTTAGTCATGGACATTTGTCTGCATGATCTTTTTCCTCAGCTTCTTTTCTGATGTCACCTTCTGTCATCACTTTCTTTTTTGCTCTGTGGCCTTTTAAAAACCATTTTTATTTTTTTGAGCTAGCCTCTCACTCTAGCCCACGCTGACCTGAAATTCACTATGTAGTCTCAGGGTAGCCTTGAACTCATGGCGATCCTCCTATCTCTGCCTCCCAAGTGCTGGGATTTAAGGCGTGCGCCACCATGCCTGGCTTTAAAAAACTTCTTATTGATCACTTCCATACATATAGGTAATATGCCATGATCATAATCCTCTCCCACCGCCCTCCCTCTTCCCTCTCTCAAGTCCCCACCGTCACTGAAGCCCTCTTCCTTCCAACTAGTCTCTCTTCTATTTTGATGTCATGATATTTTTCCTCTCCTATGATGCAGGTCTTAAGTAGGTAGTAGCAGCCACTGTGAGGTCATGAATACCATGGCCACTTTGTATCTAGAAAACAGTATTGTGTATAGGCTTTAAAATTTTTTTTGGCGGGGAAGGGGTGCCGGAGAGATGGCTTAGCAGTTAAGGTACTTGCCTGTGAAGGACTCAGATATGATTCCTCAGATCCCATGTAAGCCAGATGCACATGGTGGTGCATGTGTCTGGAGTTCGTTTGCAGTGGCTAGAGACCGTGGCAACCCATTCTCTCTCTCTAATAAACAAATAAAAATGAAATAAAACAAAAAATTAATTGTTTTTCATTTGTTTATTTGCAACACACAGGGGGAAAGATGGTGAGTGTATGGATGTGCCAGGGCCTCTTGCCACATCTGGCTTTATGTGGATACTGGGGAACTGAACCTGGGCTCACTGGCTTTGCAAGTAAGTGCCTTTAACCACTGAGCCATCTCCCCCAGCCCTGTCGTCTTTCCTGAGTGGTGCATTCTGCTCTTTCTCATGTTTGCCCATGCAGTTTCTTCTTCCCACAAAACTCTCTTCTTCACTTTTTTTTTTTTTTTTGGCTTTTCAAAGTAGGGTCTCTCTCTAGCTTAAGCTGACCTAGAATCCTCTATGTAGTCTCAGGGTGGCCTCGAACCCACAGTGATCCTCCTACCTCTGCCTCCCGAGTGCTGGGATTAAAGGCGTGCGCCACCATGCCCGGCTCTTCACTTTCGCATCCTTGTGTGTCTAAGAGTTATTCATATTTGTTTCAATATTTATTTTCTAAAGAAATGGACTCTTTGCCTTCCTCCACCAAGACCCAGTCATTATTGCCTATTTTCTTACCTCATTAACTCTCCTCTGGCTCTGTATTACTAAGCTACTGCTGTGTCACAACACCAAAAGCAGAGACCCTCAGTGACATTCAACAGTCAATACTACATCTATGACGTGGCGTCACACCTCTCATGCACGCCCCTCCACTCTCCTGAGATCAGCAGGTTCTCAAGCTTCATGACTGTGACCCCAGTGTAAGACAGGTTCATCGTGTAAGCTCGGTTCACTTCCTGCTGTTGCCACAACTGCTCATATCTCACTGGATAAAGCAATGCATCCCGCGAGGGAGGGACTGCAATATTATATGGAAAAGACTTGCTAAGGAGAGGGGTGGACAACCAGAGACAGCCATTCACTGCAACTCGATCCTTCTTTTGATGTGCACATCAGTGACTTTCTCCTTGCAGGGACAAGATACCTGACAAAAGATCAGGCAGAAAGGGTTTATTCCAGAGGACAGTTCCAGGTCAGAGTCCCTCATGGTGGCAGAGGCATGGTGGCAGCCCAACTCTGTCCACCGAGGAAGCGGAGCAGAGCCACGGATAACCAGTGCTCAGCCAGCTTTGTCCTGTTGATACAGTCCAGGGTCCCAGCCCACGGGAAATGCTTCTGGAAAATCCCTCACAGATATGACCAGGGATGTGTTTCCATGGTGATTCTAAACCCTGCCAAGTTGACAACCAGAGATCAGCCATGACAATCACGGTGGACGATTGGTATCAGCATGTTTCTCCAGTTGTCTCGGTGTTGGAGGTTTTTCTCCCCATTGATTCCTTCATCCCTGGTGGCCAGCACTGTGACTCAGCACATTAGAGGTGACTGAGATTTCAGCCATGGGTTGAATGGATAATCAATCAACTGTTTTTTCTCCCCCACTTTCCTCAGCCTCTGTTCCTCCTCCATAAGATGAGGATTATGGTATCCAGGTTTGTGGATTGTTGGGAGGCTTCCATCAACTCTGATCTTATGATCTGGAAGACCCATAGGGTTTGGTAGTTCAAATCTAGTCTCACCTGGACTCAAAGGACCTCTTAGCACATGCTCAGCCCCACTCACTGGGTCAGGGAACTGGGTTCAGGTTCCAGGAAGACTGAGCGTCTCTGATACCCATGAAAAGCTGGCATGTTGAACCCCGATGACAAGTCTCAAGGCCGATGTCTGTGTCTCAGCAGGGCTAGCTCAGGCTCTCCCACACAGGCTGCAGATGTGCAGTGTGGGAGAGCAAAGAGCCCTCCTTTGAAAATCACTTGCACCTGAACAGAAAGTATATTTATAGGGTGGGGATGTCACCCACATAAGGACGCCGTCAAGTCGGTCTCCTCTTAGAGAGTCTAACCCAGGCTGGGGAGATGGCTCCATTTTTAAAGGGCTTGCTGCACAGGCCTGAGGACCTGAACCTGAGTCAGTATGCAAAGAAACTATGCAAAGAAAACCAGGTGTGGTAATGCTCGTGACCCCAGCACTGGGGAGGCGGAGGTAGGAGGATCCTGGGGCTTGCTAACTAGGGAGTCTAGTCTATTGGGTGAGCTCCAGCCAAGCAAACAAACCAAACTCCAAAGCACCACCACCACCACCACCTCCACCACCACCACCAACAACGATAAAAACTCTTGTTTGCAAAGTAATGGGAGCCACCAGGCTGGCCCCTTTATATGCCGACCTCAGAAGTTAGACAGTTTTATTATCCCCATTTTATAGGTAGGGAGACAGAATGTTACATAATTTGAATGTGAAATGTTCCTCACAGGTTCATGTATTGGAACACTGGGTCTTTAGTTGGTGACGCTGTTCTTCAAGGTGGTGGAACCTTTAGGAGGTGAGCCCTAGCTGGAGGAAGTGGGTCCCTGGAGCTGGCCTTATGGATTATAACTTGGTCACACTTCTACCCGGGGCCACTGCTCCTGAATGCCACACGATGCAACCGGTCTCTCATGTTGTAGCCGCCAAACTTCCTCTGCCATGGTATGTGGACTGCAGCCCAAACTGTGAGCTGAAACAAGTCCTTACTCCTGTCAGTTGTTTCTGTCAGGCATTCTGTCACCGAGGAGAGGAGTAACGAGTCTACCGTTGAGGTGTTTGCACTCAGCAGCATGAGGCCCCGTTGCTCTTGCTGGTTCTCACCCATGGAAGGAGACCAGAACTCTTACCATGCGAGGGCCTGGCTTCCGTGAGTCCTTACCCTCTTGGGCTTGCTGCCCACTCTCGTGGGGGGCTTGTGACAAGATGGTCAGATGATATGACTCCTCTTACTACCGGAAGAGGAGGCAACCAGCCCACCTCCAGAGTGACCAGCAGTGCACTTAGTCTATTCTTATGCGCTCAGAGGCCAAGGTCCCTTGGTGGGTCCAGTGTGGTCTTTGGACTTCTAAGAAACACACGGCTGCTGAGTTGCTGTAAAATTTGTGCTTTTAGAAAAAATTCATAATGAAAGAAGAAGAAGAAGAAAAAAAAAGCAATGTGATAAAAAGCCATCTGAGAAGCAGCTGTGACCGTTTGCCGCCTGTGCAGCTGCTTCTGGGGATGAATGCACCCCGCTCCTCCCCGCCGTGCTGGGGAGCCCTGGCCTAGGTGTGCTGTGTGTAGACCCAACACTGTGGAGCAGGCAGCCCGAGATGTCCATGCGGAGTGCGTGAAGAGCCACCAGCTTGAGCCAAACTTATTTCTTAGCTCTCTTTCCCAGTTTCCAAACTGTACTTCCCTCCTTTCCTCCCTCCCCCTCCTTTTCCTCCTCTTTCTTTTTTTGTTTTATTTTTATTTATTTATTTAAGAGCGAGAGACAGAGAAAGAGGGAGCGAGAGAGAAATAGAGAGAGAGAGAGACAGAGAGAGAGAGAGAGAGAGAGAGAGAGAGAGAGGGAGAGGGAGAATGGACGCGCCAGGGCCTCTAGCTACTGCAAATGAACTCCAGATGAGTGCGCCCCCTTGTGCATCTGGCTAATGTGGGTCCTGGGGAATTGAGCCTTGAGCCAGGGTCCTTAGGCTTCACAGGCAAGCGCTTAACCGCTAAGCCATCTCTCCAGCCCTCCTCCTCTTTTTGAGACAGTGTCTTGCTATGTAGCCCAGGCTGCCCTAGAACTCATGGCAATCCTTCTACCTCAGCCTTTTGAGTACTGGAATTATAGGTGTATACCACCACCCTGGCTTTGTACTCTTTTTAAAATTATTATTTTTCATTTTAACTGAATATATATAGTTTTTCTAAGGTAGTATCTTGTTCTAGCCAAGGCTGGCCTGGAATTCACTATGTAGTCTCAGGCTGGCCTCAAAGTGATGGTGATGGTCCTACCTCTGCCTCCAAAGTGCTGGGATTAAAGGCATGTGCCACCATGCCAGCTATTTGTGCATATTTACGGTGTGTATATGAGCAGAACATTTAATGAGCAATTAGCAAGTTGCACGTGCCCACCTCCTTAAGCATTTGTCATTTCTATGAGTTGGGTATCTTCAAATTCTTGTCCTTCCAGTTCTTTATCAATATATGCAGCTGCTGGCTGTGAACTCTCACTGCCGCACGTGCTGTGGAGCATGAGGACCCGCCGCTCCTCGGCGACCACGGGTACAGCGCCTCCGGCATCCTGAGCCATCTCTGGATCGTCTCCATCACATCCCGTTTAGCCTCCAGTGAGCACTGTTCACTTTTTATTGTATTTTTCATGAGCTCTACTTTTCAACTTTCTCATACGTGTTGGCATTATGCTGTATTTGTCTTTTTTTTTTTATATTGGTTTCTCGAGGTAGGGTTTCACTTTAGCCCAGGCTGACCTGGAATGCACTATGTTGTCTCAGGGTGGCCTCGAACTCTTGATGATCCTCCTACCTCTGCCTTCCAAGTGCTGGGATTAAAGGTGTGTGACACCATACCCGGTCTGTATTTGTCTTTTTCTTAAAAACATATTTTTATTTATTTATTTGAGAAAGAGAGAGAGAGAGAGAGAGAGAGAGAGAGAGAGAGAGAGAGAGAAAGAGAGAGAGAGAGAGAGAGAGAGAGAGAGAAAGAAGAAGAAGAAGAAGAGGAAAGAAGAAGAAAGAGAAAGAGGCAGATAGAAAATGCACTCAGGGCCTCCAGCCACTGCAAACAAACTCCAGATGCATGTGACCCCTTGTGCATCTGGCTAACGTGGGTCCTGGGGAGTTGAACCTGGGTCCTTTGGTTTTGCAGGCAAACACTGTAAAGGCTAAGCCATCTCCCCAGCCCTGTATTTGTCTTTCTGTGCCCAGCTTATTTAACGTGCTGTTCTTCAGTTCCATTCACATTGCTGTGAAGAAAAGACGTCACTCTTGCATGACTGAACAATATTCCACTGTGCATATATGTGTACCACGTTTTCTCTGTCAGTCCACGTCAACACTCCATACCTTGGACATTGTGAACAGTAAATATTTTTATTTCTTTGCAAACGGAGAGACAGAGACAGAGAAAGCGGGCATGCTAGGGCCTCCAGCCTCTGTAAATGAACTCCAGATGCATGTGGCATTTTGTGCATCTGACTTTATGTGGGTCCTGGGGAATTGAACCCAGCTCACTAGGCTTTGCAGACAAGTGCCTTAATCGCCGAGCCATCTCTCCAGCCCCTGTATACTCTTGATTTAACATAGTCAAGCCTTAGATCCATCACCTGTAATATGCAGGTACTGTTGGCCCAGAGAGCTCAGATAACAGGGATCCATTTTTGCCTTTGAGTATGAAGTTATATCTTCACCTGTCTTCAGGCCTCTAGTCCTTATGGGTCCATCACCTTTTCCCCTAGTGATATATTATAGAAATAGGGGACGTGTATTTTTATGATCAAATTTAGGGGCTTCCTGAGGTGGGAAGAGGAGGCCATAACGAGTGAAGCGGGTAGTCACTTTTCTAGCTGGACCTCCTTGGCCTTGAAGGGGCTGTTGCCAGAGAGCTGAGCTGGGAGGGCAGAGAAGCAAGTGCGAAGTAAGTCAGCTCAAGCAGGCTGAGTGCTTGACTTCTCTTCCTGATTGTGAGGGACCTGAAGGCCAGGCGCAGGCCAGGCTTAGCTGTCAGCTTGATGGGTCTCAGCTTCTGTGACCTGTAGGTCTCGAGAGGGGGTAGCACCATGACTCTCTGTATGGCATATATGTGAGTTTACCAGGGCAGCGAGGATTACTCCAGGGGGCAAGAATGAAGCAGAATTTGACCACGACAAGGTGAAGGTCTTCTGAATTCAAAGGAAGGAGACTTGTGATGTTCTCAGCACAGGACTGCAGCATAGGGAGTGCTTAGTGAGTTTATTAATGTTATCACTATCACAAGCTATTGTTACTATCTCCATCATTATCATCATTACTAGGGATGTCAAGGTGAGGTAAAGGTGACTGGTTGACGGTCCAAAGTTCATGTTTTTTCTTTCATAGAATAGAGTTGATGCTTAGGAGCCGCTGTCTAGGCAGGAACTACATTTCCCGGACTTCCTTGCAGATAGGTGGGGCCATATGAATGATTTCTACATTTCCCAGATTTCCTTGCAGGTAGGTGGGGCCAAATGAATGATTTCTACATTTCCCAGACTTCCTTGCATGTAGGTGGGGCCATATGAATGATTTTCATTAGTGGATTATGGGCAGAGACAGTGTCAATTTTAGGCCAAGGAGATTAGGAAGGGGATTTCACTTCTCCATCCTCTCCTGCTCTCCTTCCTGTGTAGGAGCAGAGGACTTCTAGGCTGTAGCAGAGATTCTGTTCATCTTGAATTCCACTACCACAGACTCATTTTGTCTGTTCTTGAATATCATGTGAGTGGAGTCATACAACATGCCCTTAAAAATAATTTTATTTGTTTATTTATTTGAAAGCAGAGAGAGACATAGAGGAGAGACAGAGAGAATGGGCATGCCAGGGCCTCCAGCCGCTGCAAATGGACTCCAGATATATGTGCCACTATGTGCATCTGACACTACATGGGTACTGGGGAATCAAACTCAGCCATTACGTTCTGCAGGCAAATGCCTTAACTGCTGAGCCATTTCTCCAGTCCTGAACATGTGCTTTATTATTTTTTTTTAGTCTGATTTCTTGTTTTTTGTTCACTTTTGAAATATTTTATTTATTTGTTTGAGAGAGAGAGAGAGAGAGAAAGAATGAACTAGCATGCCAGGACATCTTGCTGCTGAGGATGAGCTGCAGATACATCTGCCACTTTGCATAAGTGGATTTGCTTAGTTGCTGGGGAATTGAACCTGGGCTAGAAGGCTTTGCAAGCAAACACCCTTAACTGTTGAGCTAGCTCTCCAGCTGTGTCTGAATTGTTTCAATTTAGTTTAATTTGTTTGAGAGATAGACAGACAGATAGATAGATAGAGAGGTAGAGAGATATAGAGAGGGAGAATATGGGTGTGCCGGGGCCTTCAGCCACTGTAAATGAACTCCAGATGCATGTACCACCTTGTGCATCTGGCTTATGTGGGTCCTGGGGAACCAAATCTGTATCCTTTGGCTTTGCAGGCAAACATATTAACCACTCTTTCCAGCCTTGTCTGAATTGTTTTAAAAAATATTTAATTAATTAATTTATTTGAGAGAGAGAATGAAAATGAGAATGAATGGGTGCACCAGGACTTTCTGCCACTGCAAACCTCAGATGCATGCACAAATTTGTGCATCTGCCTTTACATGAGCACTGGGGATTTAAACCAGGGCCGACAAGCTTGCTTTGAAAGCATGCGCCTTCAACTGCAAAGCCATCTCCCCAGCTCATGTGTCTGACTTCTTTTACTCAATGTGCTTGATTTTATTTTATTTTTATTTTTCAAGGTAGGGTTCTGCTGTAGCCCAGGCTGACCTGGAATTTACTATGTAGCCCCAAGGTGACCTTGAGCTCACAGTGATCCTCCTACCTCTGCCTCCTGAGTGCTGGGATTTAAGGCGGGCACCACCACACCTGGCTTCAACAAGCTTTTGAGATCCATCCACATTGTATCAGAAGTTTCTTGCTTTTACTACTGGGTAATATTTCAGTGTGTGGATGTAGCATGGTTTATTCTTCTTAAAAATATTTAATTTAATTAAATTATTTACAAGGAGAGAGTGAAAGAGGCAGGGGGTGGGGATGAATATGGTTGCTCCAGGGCCTCTAGCCACTGCAAATGAACTCCAGATGCGTGCACCGCTTTGTGCATCTGGCTTTAGGTGGATACTGGGGAATTGAGCCTGGCTTGTTAGGCATCGTTAGGCAAGCTCCTTAATTGCTGAGCCATCTCTCCATCCCTCAGGGCTTATTCTTCCACTCTCTTATTGTTGGGGGTTTGGGTTGTGTCTACTGTTTGATTACTCTGGATAAGGATATTGTGTGTATCTGTGTACAAGTCTTTCTGGAAGCATGTGCTCATTTCTTATACATGAACACCTAGGAAATTTGCTAGAATCTGGCAAGTGTATGCCGAAGGCTCTTAGAAACGAATAAACTATTTTCCAAGCAGGCAGTACCACCTTACACTTTCATTAGTTTTGTGTGTGGGTACCAATTGCTCACATCCTTGTCAACACTTAGTCATTTTTAAATATATTTTATTTATTTGAGGGAGATAAGGAGAGAGAGAGAGAGGGAGAGAGAGAGAGAGAATGGGCGCACCAGGCCCTCCAGCCACTGCAAAGGAACTCCAGATGCATGGCCCCCCTTGTGCATCTGGCTTACATGGGTCCTGGAGAATTGAACAGGGATCCTTTGGCTTTTCAGGTAAATGCCTTAACCACTAAGCCATCTCTCCAGCCCAACACTTAGTATTGTTAATTCTTTCATTTCATGTTGGAGGGAAATTCTGGCTTATGTTGCAAAGAAGCAGCTCAGATGAGCCAGGGTCTTTCCCTGGTGGAGGGTCCTGGAGCGATGCCGGGGCAGGTGCCTGAGTAGAAACCTGGAGGTTTCAGGAACTTGAGATTTTGGAGGAAGAAGGGGACAGTGTCACAGGAGAAAAAAGCGCAAGGGGCAGTGTGAGGAGCGGTACTGATCCTTGAGGGCCAAAGTCAAATCTGTCTTCACTACGACCTTTTAAAGGGTCTCCAATAGGCTTGACAGCTGAATTCAACCAAAATTCCAAAGAAGAATTAACATCAATTCTTTTTTTCTTAAATTTTTATTAACATTTTCCATGATTATAAAAAAAAACTCCCATGGTAATTCCCTCCCTCTCCACCCCCACACTTGCCCCTTTGAAATTCCATTCTCCATCATATTACCTCCCCATTACAATCATTGTACTTACATATATACAATATCGACCTATTAAGTATCCTCCTCCCTTCCTTTCTCTTCCCTTTATGTCTCCTTTTTAACTTACTGGCCTCTGCTCAATTCTTTTTTTTTAATATTAAAAAGGGAATTTAACAATGCATGACCCATTTCCCCAACGAGGAGGGTCCCTGTGGAGGGGGAAGGACAGGGAGGAGGCTAACAATGGTCCTAACATGACTGTATACACACTGTGTGCATAATAATAAAAAAGGGAATTTACTGGATTAGTTTATGGTAGTCCAATAGCAGTTGCAGGTCTGAGAATCAAGGAAACATCAATTATTAAATGCACCAAAAAATGAAAGTAAGGGGATATATATGTATATTTCGATGACGAGGATTATGTAATCAAAGTGTTCAGTGAAAGCTATTCCCAGGACAGCTCTACTCTTGCATCTTCTCAAGTGTTTCCTCCTTGCGCTTGCCCTTTTCCTCTCCCACTTGGTGACATTTGGCTTTCCGTTCCAGGATCTTCTTGAGGTCCTTATCCAGTTTTAGCCTGGCGATGACCACCTTGCTGGGGTGAATGCCCACATGGACAGTCGGGCCATAGCCTGTTCCCGCTGCACCCGTTCAGCATGATGACACATTCCTTCCTGTGAACCCGGACTGCTTTGCCAATCCACTGACCTTCATAGAGTCCTCGCACAACCTGAACCTCATCATCCTTTCAGAGAGGCACGGGATGAACACGGCACTTCTGCCTCAGCTCTTTGGAAGGAGGGGAAGACCCAATCTTCCCCCGGATGTGGGGATGTGCGTTGACCCCTGTGGGTGCTGAAGAGAGATCAAACTCGGGTTGGCAGGATTGCAAGAAAGTGCCTTTCATCACGAGCCGCCGCCTCAGACCTAAATTATCCTAACAGAGTTTTAATTTTGCTTTCCTTCTTAAAGCTGATGTCATGGCTGGAATGTTTATGCACCATCGCTAAATGCATATGCTGAAATCCTAACCCCAATATATTATAGGAGGTTGAACCTGTGGGAGGTGACTGGGTTATTAGGGTACAGTCCTTACAAATGAAATTGTGCCTACATTGACGTGGCTCCAGAGACTTCTGTCGCTTCCTCCACCATGACATAACAGGAGTCACCAGTACGCAACCTAGAAAAAGGCCCTCAGTAGACCCCGAGCATGCTGGGCACCCTGACCTTGAACTTCTAGTCTCTCCAGTTGTGAGGAGTGTATTTCTGTTGTTTGTAAGGCACCCATAACCCTTGGTCATAGCAGGTCAAATTGACAACTGCTCCCACTTATCAGTCTGTGTGGCCTTCCTAGAGCACACTGCAGGACCCTGGGGCGTTGGGCACACTGGATACACTGAGTGATCCTTTGCTGGCCGGTGCTGGTACCTAGTGGGAACAGATCAATTTGGCGGGCCTCTTTTAAGAGTGGGCCAGAGACATTTGCCACCCCAGTTATACAAGAATGGAAGCACTTAGGAAGCAGAGAAGAGAGGGGATTCGCTCTCTTTGGAGAGATCAGAAAAGACCGCACTCTGTGTGTGTGTGTGGTCTTCTTGTTTCTGGACTTTGAAGGTTGAGTAAGAGGGTAGTGATGGTGAGGAAGGACGTGGCAGACACAGAAGGTGGAGGTGCAGGGGATATGAGGAAACACGGGGTACTAGGAGAAGGGAGAGGGTCAATGTGCTTGCAGGCAAGTGTGGTTGCTGCAGCTCTTCAGGAGATGGTGCGAAAGGCCCTGAGTGCTGAGCCAAGGTCTGATTCCTGGACAAGAAGGGTCACGATCAACGATAACAACATTAATGGCAGCAAGAACTACTACTGAGCGGTTAGAACAGGTGACGTGCATGCACAGGTCCCACTAACCAAGTGGTAAGAGGGTAAGCAAAGACGAGGAAACCTCCCTCCCTCTTTGTTCTCAGCCTCCGGAATCAAGTATCTGCCACCCCGTGCGTCTGAGCAGAGACATACATGTGTATATATAGCCTCAGCCCGCTCCCCATCACAAATAGCAACACTCTAATCACTCTGTTCAGCACTTTGCTTTCTTGCACTTAACAATATATCTTGGAGATTGTTTCATATCCGTACATAAAGAGCTGCCTCATTCTTTTTTAACAGCCATAAAGATTTCCATCGTCAGGATGTACTGCAATTTGCTTGAGCAGTCCCCCCTTGATGGACATTCAAGCCGTCTCCAATTTTCTGTTATTGTAAGCCGCGCTGCAGCGAGCAGCCTCACAATCCAACTTTGCATACATATGTGCAAGCGTGTCTGGGGAGTGCGTCCTCGAGCACTGGGATTTATGGGTCAATGGGTGTGTGCATCCCAACTTTCTTGGAGTGCTGACTTGCCGTCCCTGCAAAATGCCGGTTTATACTTCCAGTGACCTTCCCAGGGCTAGCTTTCCTGCCCCTCAGCTAGCAGTGGAGGCAGACACTTAGATCTTGGTCAATCTGATAGGCTAAAAAAAAATGGTACCTCATTATAGACTGAGATTTCTGGGGCTGAGGAAACAGCTCAGTGGATAAAACACTTGCCAATCAAGCTGGAGTATGGGAGTTCAATCCCCGCATCCCGTATAAAAAGCCTGCACTATTGGGGGTGTGTGTGTGTGTGTGTGTGTGTGTGTGTGTGTGAGGGGCTTTTATAATACCATCTGCTGACAGGGTAGTTTGGAGGCAGAGACAGGGGAATTTCCAGGAAGCTTGTATTGAGTGCAGCAAAGAAGAACAGTCCAGAGAGAACCCAGATCGAGAAACTCTACCTCAAATGAGGAGCAAGGCAGAGGACTCACCGAGAAGTTGTCCTCTGACCATGTATGCATGTGCCCGCATTCACACACTCATCAAACACGTGCGCATGCACCCACACCAACATACACACACACACACAAATTATGAAAAGTTAATAAGCTCTGGGGCTGGAGGGATGGCTTAGCGGTTAAGGTGTTTTGTCTGCAAAGCCAAAGGACCCAGGTTTGAATCCCCAGAACCCACGTTAGCCAGATGCACAAGGGGGCCATGTGTCTGGAGTTTGTTTACAGTGGCTGGAGGCCCTGGTGTGTCCATCCTCTCTCTGTCAAATAAATAAATAATAAAATATAAAAAATTATAAAAAAGTGAATAAGCTCATGTTAATTAAGATTTCTTTTTTTTTTTTTTGTTGTTCGTTTTTTTTTGAGGTAGGGTCTTACTCTGGCTCAGGCTGACCTAAAATTCACTCTGTATTCTCAGACTGGCCTAGAACTCATGGAGACCCTCCTATCTCTGCCTCCCAAGTGCTGGGATTAAAGGTGTGTGCTGCCATGCCTGGCTGAGATTTCCTTTTTTTTTTTTTTCATCATGAATGGAAGCTGAGTGTCATTTTTTTTCTTCCTTGCCTTGAGGTTATATAAATTTTCAGATTTAGGATCTATCTGCTGTTTGATAGATGTGAACATCCTTTGCTCATTAAAAAAAATATTTATTTATTTTTTTTGAGAGAGAGAAAAAGAAGGGGGGAGAGAGAGAGACAGAGAAAGAGAGAGAGAGAGAGAGAGAGAGAGAGAATGGCAGAGATAGAGAGAGAGAATGGGAACATCAGGGCCTCTAGCCCCTGCAAACAAACTCAATACATGCATCCCCTTGTGCGTCTGGCTTACATGGATACTGGGGAATCAAACCTGGGTCCTTAGGCTTCACAGGCAAGTATCTTAACTGCTAAGCCATCTCTCAAGGCCCCCCATTTAAAAAAAATTACCCTATCTTCTTACTGAATGGTTAGTGCACTGTTATTAGTGGCTTGCTGGTAAATTTCCTCCTGCCCATGTCAGCATTGGTACCCCATGCATGCAGATGCCCTCCTCTGAGAGTAGGCAGGAGCTGTATTGACCAGCCAGAGGTCAGGAAGATGGGGATTCAGGCTAGCTCTTCGTTGGAGGGGGAACAGATGAGATGGAGCCTCTTTATTGCTTGGTCGTTGAAGAGACCCTCTCACAAGTTGAATTAGGGCAGTGTGGTGGTTTGAATAGATGGCCTCCAATATATTCAGTGTTTTATTAGTTTGTAGTTTGCACCAGTAGCCACCTGGCTGGAGGCGGTGTCACTGGGAGGATGTTAAGGTGTGGAAGTGGGTTTCAGATTTCAATCTAAAGATATGCAAAGTGTGCCTAGCTGGGGTTCCTGAAGTGTGCTGTGCTGTGCGGCTTTTAGACTTGTGCTCCTCTCTCTGCGTTTGGTCCTGTGAAAGCAGGCCAGCTTCTTCTGCCCTTATGGAACTTCCCCTGGATCTGTAAGCTTCAATAAATCCCTTCCTCCATAACTGTGCCTGGTCTGGAAGTTCATCTCAGCCAACCTGAAGCTGTCTGCTACAGGCAGGCTCCTGCCAGCATCCCTCTCAACCCTCTTCTTTTCTTCCTGGTTCAATACCACCCTCCCTCTCCAGGGCCCATGTTCTCTCTGCCCAGTTCCCCTTCCCCTAATATTAGCACAGGCCCAGCCCTGCCTCCCTGTCACAGACAGCGATTATATAGCAAATTAACCACAAGCTGTTCCCGTCCTCGTCCGGAGGCAGTTGAGGAAATACTACTGAGTAATGACTTGGGTAGTCGATGCTCTCATCTGTAATTTGCATGTGCAATAAATGCAGAAATAAAAACCGATCCATACGAAAAAGGGACTGGGTAGAAGGAGCCGGGGTGGGAGGAAGAAATCGTGAATTTTGTGGACTGCATCTGACAGTCTGGCTTCAATTTCCTCTTGAGTAATGCAGTCACTGCCTGTATTTGATTGATGGCTGCGTTTGGCAACAGGATGGAAGCAGATACATGGAGAAGCAGGGCAGGGCTTGAATCTTGACTCCTCAAAGTGTGTCTTTGAGAGTGAGACAGTAATTCTCGGGAGCCTCAATTTCTTCATCTATAAAATGGAGCTAATATTTATTTCTGGGTTGGGGGTGTGGCTCAGTGGGTGCACACCTGAGACCTGGGGTTTAGTCTCCAACACGGCTTAAAACCGGATGTGGTTGTCCATGCCTGTAACCCCAACGTGTGAGAGGCGGGATTAGAAGTTCCAGGTCAGCCTCAGCTAAGAGCAAGTTTCAGGCCAGTCTGAGTTAACATGAAATCCTGTTTCTAAACAAAACAAAATATGTAAATAATATTTATTTCCAATCAGACGGTGAAGAGCATGCGTTTTGGGACATGGTAGGTACCTTCATGGTTACATTTCTTCCCTTGCTGGCTCTTTTCCCTCTTTCTCCCTCCTTTTTTCCTTTACCCTTAATTACTTCCTTCTCTCATTCTTTCTCTCCTCTCCTTGATCATATCATCTTAGGAATTAAAAAAAAAAACTTAATCTTGGGGCCGGGCGTGGTGGTGCACACCTTCAATCCCAGTACTTGGGAGGCAGATGTAGAAGGATCGCTGTGAGTTAGAGGCCACCCTGAGACTACAGAATTCCAGGTCAGCCTGGGTGAGACCCTACTTTGAAAAACCAAAAACAAACAAACAACCCCCCCAAAACAACAACAACAACAAACCCAAAAACAAGAACAACAACAACAAAACAAACAAAAACTTAATGTTGGGAACATAATTGGTTTACACATAGTTGTAATAAAAAAAATAGAGTACCTATGTGTCCTTTATCCAAATCTCCCATCTTGTAAGACAGTATTGTAATCAAGACATCGTCCTTAACACAACCTATAAATCTTACTATCATTTCATTATTTTAATCTGTATTTGTATGCGTGAATTTAGTTATATCCAATTTAATTTCACATGGGGTATCGTGTGTCTACTACCAGACTGAAGAAAGGTACAACAGGATCCCACATATTGCTTTTTTATTTTTTGAGGCAAGCCCAACATACTGGCCTTTTTTTTTTGGTTTTACTTTTATTTATTTATTTGAGAGAGAGAGAGAGAGAGAGAGAGAGAGAGAGACAGAGACAGAGAGAGAGAGACAGAGAGAGAGAGACAGAGACAGAGAGAAAGAGAGAGAGAATGGGCATACCAGGGCTTCTAGCCACTGCAAACGAACTCCACACATGTGTGTCCACTGGCCTACGTGGGTCCTGGGGAATTGAGCTTTGAACTGGGGTCCTTAGGCTTCACAGGTGAATGCTTAACCGCTAAGCCATCTCTCTAGTCCCATACTGGCCTTAAAAAAATTAGTTATGTACACATTGTGTACGCAGCTACGTTGGTACCATCATTAGCCCTCTCCCTGCCTTCCCCCCTCTGCAGGGACCCTCCTCGTTGGGGATTGTGGGTCATGCATTGTTGGGGTAGCCATCAGTTGTGGGGAAGAGGCAATGTCTCTGTGCATAATGTCCCAACTTGTGGCTCTAACAATCTTTCCACCCCTCTTCTGCAAATTTCCCTGAGCCATGATGGGTTAGTTTTAGGTCTGCTTCAGTGATGAGGTCTTTGGAGCCTCTGTCTCTGGATCTCTGGTTTGGTAGGAGTTGAGTGGTCTCTGTGTCTGTCTGCTTCACTCTTATGCTGGTTCCAGGTTCACCAAGCAAGAAGCACTCTTGCTCATTTCCCCAGTTACCCTTGGTTTCAGCTGGGGCCCTGGTGAGGTGCAATGGACTGATTCTCTCCTCAGGTTCTGCATCCATCTGAAAAAGAAAAGCAAATTCTCCAACGGAGAGTGAAGTCAGCACCAGATAAATGGGATAACCATTATTTCTTTAGAGAGAATTTAATAGGTGTTGACCCTCTTGTAGCCCATGATTGGTGGGATCTTGATAATGGAGAGCAGGCTCATATTTTGGATATGGTTCTGACTTGTTTCCCAGCTCCAGCTATGGGTTCTGTTCCACTGAGTGGATCCATTAGCCAAGTCAAGAGCAGTTGGTTCCCCGCCATGGCTGTGTGCCACTATTGCACTTGTGTGAGCATCAAGACAGGTTGTTTGCTGCTGAGTAGCTTAGACCATGAGTTGCATGGACAGATGTTGGTTTTTGTCCCCCAGTCACTCATGTAGCACCTTCTGGTACTAGATGAGCTAACTGTCTGGGGACTGCCTCTCTTCCAGATTCCAGCCAGTTCACTCCATGTTCTGTACCAACAGCATATGGTGTATTTGGCAGTAGGATCTTACCGCTAACCTTTGGTGGGTCATCAAATACTCTGACAGAAATCTGTCTTCTTTTGGGAAATCTTGTAGGTCTGTCTGATCAACAGCTGATTGTAGATGTTAACAATATGCTGGTACTAGGAGTAACATGGCCTTTTCTTTGAGCGACAGAAAGAGAGAGAGAGAGAGAGACAGAGAGCAAGAGAGAGAAAGGGAAAGAATTGGTATGCCAGGGCCTCTAGCTATTGCAAACAAACTCCAGATGCATGCGCCAGCATGTACATCTGGCTTACATGGGTCTTGGGGAATTGAACCAGGATCCTTTGGCTTTGTAGTTAATTGCCTTAACCAGCCAGCCTCTATTTTATTTATTCTTACAGGTATGGAGTAGCATTACATTATGGCATATATTTATATAAGAACTTTAATGTATAAATCTACAGCAATTTGTGTTCTTGTTCCTTTTATCCATTTTTTAATCCCCTCTCCACACCCTATCCCCTGAGAACCTCCTCTTTTTTTTAAAAAAAATTATTTATTTATTTTGAGGGAGAAAGAGAGAGAGAGAATGGCTACACCAGGGCCTCTAGCCACTGCAAATAAACTCCAGACACATGTGCCACCTTGTGCATCTGGCTTATGTGGGTACTGGAGAATTGAACCTGGGTTCTTTGGCTTTGCAGGCATGTACCTTAACCACTAAGCAATCTCTCTAGCCCGAGAGCCCTCCTTTCTCAACGTAGTCTTTCCTCTGTTTTATTATCTCCTTCTTTTTTGTTGTCCTCCATCCTCCATGTCAAAATGTTGATGGTCTTGTAGGGGCATTGGTAACCACTGTGTAGTCATGAATGCACCAGTCAGAGTCAGTTCATGTAGGGAGGGCAGTGTTTTTTTTTTTTTTTTTTTTTTGAGGTAGGGTCTCACTCTAGCCCAGGCTGCCCTGGAATTCACTATGGAGTCTCAGGGTAGCCTCGAACTCATGGCAATCCTCCTACCTCTGCCTCCAGAGTGCTGGGATTAAAGGCATGCACCACCACACCCGGCGAGGGCAGTGTTTTTGTTTATTAGTTATTATTTATTTTGAGAAAAAGTCACACTATCTGGCCCAGGTTGGCTTCAAATTCATAATCCTTCTGCCCAAGCACCTATTTTTTCCTAGTTGCTAATGATATACTTAACACCTCAAAGTCCCTATGCGGCTGAGGCGGGCCTTGAACTTCTGATCCTTCAGTCTCCACCTCTTGAGTTGCTGGGGTTACATGCTTGTGCCACCATATTCAGTTTAGGCTGGGGACAGAATCCAGAGCTTTGTGCATGCTACACAAGCTCTCCACCAACTGAGCCACAGCTGCAGCCCTGAGACTTAGTATGCCTTTTCATGTGCTTGCAGCCACCTGTGTTTGAGTTTTGATGAAAAGTTTCTAATCGGGCTGCTCATGTTTTTCACTGTTGAGGTTCTCATGCAGCTGCAAACGGACTGCCAGACTGCACAGGAACGTCAGGCTAGCTGGTGTGTGAGCTCAGCATTCTCCCGGCTCCACCTTGCACTGTTGTGGACACTGTGAGATCACTGATGTATGTGTCACTTTGCATCAGGCTTTACGGGGGTACCGGGGAATTGCACCCCGGCCAGCAGGCTTTGCAACTAAGCACCTTGAACTGCTGAGCCATCTCCACAGCTTCCTTATTTTTAAAATTTATAGCTACCCTAGTGGTCAGGTAGTGTTATGTTGCTATAATTTGACTTAGACTTCCTTATTAATGATGTCGACCAATGATGGTCTCATTGGTCATAAGAATGTATCAAAGAACTATCCATTCAAATTTTGATCATCTTTATTTCACAGAGGCAGGGCCTCCCGCTTGAGCCCAGAGCTCACTGGTTCAGCTAGAACAGCCAGCCAGCTCATCCCAGCCATCCTCTGTCTCTACCTAAGTGCTGGGTTTACAGTGGGCTGGCATACTACCTGGCATTTTATGTGAGTGCTGTGGATCTGAACTCTGGTCCCTATGCTTGCAAGGAAAGAACCTTATCTACTGAACTGTCTCCCTAGACCTCAAGTATTTTCTGTGTGTGTATGCATGTATGTGCACATGCATCAAATGCACACACATGTGGAGGTCAGAGGAGAACATCAGGAATCCTCTTCCCATTGCTCATGCAGGCAAGAACCTTAACCATTGAGTTGCCTCTCCAGCCCCCCACAATATTTTTTAAAAGCACAAAATGGAATTGTATCTTGTCAAATGTCTTACCTGTATCTGTTGAGAGAACTGTGTAATTTTTTTTCAAGGTAGGGTCTTATTCTAGGTCAGGCTGACCTGGAGTTCACTCTATAGAGCCAGGCTGGCCTTGAACTCACAGCGATCCTCCTACTGCAGCCTCCAGTGTGCTAGGATTAAAGGCGTGAACCAATGCCTGGCTAGAGAACCATGCAATTTTTGTCCATTAGTGATCATAATATGTAAGGCCAACCTTGCATTTGTAAGGTCTCTGATCTAGAATTCACTATGGAGTCTCAGAGTGGCCTCGAACTCACGGCGATCCTCCTACCTCTGCCTCCCAAGTGCTGGGATTAAAGGCGTGTGCCTGGCTTGGGTTGAGGATTTTTTGTGCCTTATTATTGAATTTTAAGAGCTCTTTATATTCCAGATACTGGCCCTTCAGGAGAATTTCTTGGTTGCAAGCTAAATTGAGCAAACTTTGGATAAGGCAAGCAAAATCAGCAATATTTGGAGGCGTGTTAAGTCAGTAGGTAACTCTGGTACAGTATAATTACTCGAGAGTGAGTGGTCAATTGGATCAAGGTAATTTTGTTATTTCTGTCCTTCCATTGCCCATTAGCAACTCAAGATCCTGGGCACAATCCCGATTGCCTCATGTGGTCAGATCAGGTGAGACTTGAATGCTGGTCCTAGAAAGACTGCATGTTATGAAGGCGGAGGGACCTTGACATCCATCTTAGGACAGGGCTAGTGGGAATTTTACTTTCAAATTGTAAAATTATTATTTCTTCATATAAAGGATGGAACACACACACACACACACACACACACACACACACACACACGTGTAAGTATGAAGAAGGGACTACAGATGTTCTGCAAATGCACCAAATAAGAGAATACAGCTGCTAACATTTAGGAAATATTATTCCTATCCCAGTGCCATGGTGAATCTTGGTTGTCAACTTGATGGGATTTAGAATCATCACCATGGAAACAAATTTTTGGGCAAGTCTGTGAAGGCTTTTCTAGAGTGGTTTAATTGAGGTGGGAAACCCGCCCTAAGTGTGGGTGGCACTGACTCAAGACGATCAGGCTGGCTGAACCTCGGCGTTCATCTCTCTCTCCGTTCTGACTGTGGATCGAACGTGACCAGCTGCTTCAAGCTGCCGCCACCACGCCTTCCCTGCTCAGCGGCCTGTAACCTCAAGCGGCAAGGTGACCTCCCGGCTTCAGTTGCTTCTACTTTGTTACAGCAACGAGGAAAATAACTAATATTTAGAAACAAGAATCTCAATTTCTCTACTACTGTGCCAACACTCTTATCCTTTTAGTTCTGATCAGAGCCATGCTAACAGATGTGCTCCTTGCACTTCCCTCATTAGTGATGCTGAATCCCTTTTCATATACCTGTTAACCATGTGTGTCTCCTCCTCCTCTTTCTCCTTCCTTCTTTCCTTCCTTCCTTCCTTCCTTCCTTCCTCCTTCCTTCCTTCCTTCCTTCCTTCCTTCCTTCCTTCCTTCCTCCTTCCTTCCTTCCTTCCTTCCTTTCTGTTTTTGAGGCAGTGTCTCACTTTCACCCAGTCAGATCTAGAACTCACTCTGTAGCCCCAGGCTGGCTCTGAACGCCCACAAGTCTTTCCACCTCAGTCTCCCAAGTGCTAGGATTAAAGGTGCGCATCCCTGTACCCAGCAACCATGTGTGTCTTCTTAAGACATGTGTCTGTTCAAGTTCTGTCTATCTGTCTGTATGTGTTTTGTTACTGTATTGTAAGAGTTTGTTGCCATTACCTTCTTGATGCTGGGACAAAACACTCAACCCAAAGCAGCTTTCAGGAGGAAAGGGTTTATTTCAGCCTACAGTTTCCATCTCATTATGGCGGGGAAAGGATGGCCAAAACAGACAACAGGGGATCACGTCTTCTCTAACCATCTGGGGGGAAATAATCTAAGGACCGGCCTTGGAGCTGGGCTAGATGTCCCCCTGAAGCTTGTCCCCAGCAACACACTTCCTCCAGAAAGTCTCCACCTCCCAAAGGCCCCACATCTTTCCCAAATTGCCACCACTTGGGGACCAAGTACTCAAAACATATGAGCCTATGTGGGACATTTCAGTCAAATCACCAAAGAGTTCTTTATATATTTTGGCATTAACTTCTTATTAGACATGTGGTTTAAAAAATATTTTGGGGAGCCAGGTGTGGTGGTGCATGTCTTTAATCCCAGCACTTGGGGCACAAGTAGGAGGATCACTATGAGTTTGAGGTCACTCTGAGACTACAGAGTGAATTCCAGGTCAGCCTGGGCTAGAGTAAGACCCTACCTAGAAAAACCAAAATATATACATGCACACACACACACACACACACAATTTTTCCGGGCTGTAGAGATGGCTTAGCAGTTAAGGTGCTTGCTTGTAAAGCCGAAGGACCCAGGTTTAATTCCCCAGTACCCACATAAGGCCAGGTGCACAGTGACATGCATCTGGAGTTTGTTTTCAGTGGGTAGAGGCTCTGGTGTGCCTCTTCTATCTGCTTCTTCCCCCAGCCCCTCTTAAATAAATAAATAATAACTATTTTTTCATTCTGTAGATTGCCCTTTTCTTTATTTTTCTTTTTGAGACAGGGCCTCCTCTGTCTATCTCAGGCTGATCTAGAACCCACTCCATAGCCCAGGCTGGCTTTGAACTCTTGGCGGTCCTCTTACCTCAGCCTCTTGAGTGCTGGGGTGATAGGCATGTGCCACGGCACCTGTGTATGTGGCCTTCCTGCCATGCTGATAGTTTCCTCGGCTGTGGTCTTGAGTCTGACGCAGCCCCACTTCTCTGGTTTTGCTTTTGCTGCCCATGCTTTTAGAATCTTATCCATGATGTCAATGTCAAGATGAGTGACATGCAACGTTTCCCTTAGATTTTTCTTATAGGAGTTTTATAGTTTCAACTATTGCATTTAAGTATTCCATCTGGTTTGAGTTGATTTCATCAGCTGAATGTAAGATAAAGTCCAATTTCATTCTTTTGCACATGGCTGTCTAGTTTCACCAGCACCATTTTCTGAAGACACTATCCTTCTTCTAAGTGTATTTATTCCAAAGAGTCTCTCTCTCTCTAGCCCAAGCTGACCTGCCTGAAATTCACTATGGAGTCTCAGAGTGGCCTCAAATCACAGCGATCCTCCTACCTCTGCCTCCTGAGTGCTGGGGTTAAAGGTGTGCACCACCACGCCCAGCTCTAAGTGTATTTTAGTCCCCACAGCACTAGACATCAAATCCAGAGCTTCACTCGTGCTAGGCAAATCCTTTTCTAGAATTCAATTCCATAGTCCTGATATCTTCCTAAAGGATCAGTGGGCTTCATTTTGAAAAGCTAATATTTATACATAGTCAAAATTCTCCAAACAGGGCCAGAGAGATGGCTTGGTGGTTAAAGCACTTGTCTGTGAAGCCTAAGGACCCAGGTTCAATACCCCAGTACTGATATAAGCCAGATGCACAAGGTAGCACAGGCATCTGGAGTTCATTTGCAGTGGCTAGAGGCCCTGGTGTGCCTATTCTTTCTTTCTCTCTCTCATATAAATCAGTCAAATAAAAAAAAATCTCCAAACAGCTCAGAGCATACTCATTAAATAGCAGATCTTGTTTTCTCCCTTAATTCTGGTTTCCTGTGTCCACTCTCCAGTGGTCATCAATGTAACCAGCTTCTTTGAATTGTCCCACAGGCATATAGACAAGCCTATGGAGTATGAAAATATTCTCGCATCTGAAAAGAGAAGCTTCTCTAACCAAAAGTGAGAGCAGCATTAGTATATGGGTATGAACATTAAGAGAAGTGCTTACCAGGCAGTTTGGTGAGCATAATATGTACATTTAGGCAGACTCCAGCAGATATTACACCCCTAGGGCTCATGACTACCCCTCACATAGGTTTTCAGTATCAGGCATGTATTCCCTCCCATGGAGTGGGTCTCCATTCCAATTAGAGAGCCGTTGGTCCCCCATAATAGACATAACACTATTGTACCTGTTGGCTCATTTGGCCTGGCTGGTCAAATATAAGGCTTACAGTGTCCACTGTTGAGTATCTTCACTGGTGATTTCTCTCTCTTCCATTGAACTGCATGTAGCATAGCCTTTTCCAGCTTTCTGTCAGCTGGTCTACATGGAGGAGGCTTTTAGCTCAGCTCCTGCAGGATTTCTCAGTGACCTTGAAGCCCAAGAATGTGGAATCTTCAGCAATTGAGTCTTACCATTTATTCCTGGTGGGAAACGACGAGCCTTGGCAATAGCCTGTAAAGTTTTGGGGGCATCAGGGACCTCCCTGACCAACATCTCACTGGAAGGTATCCCATCCCTGTTACTGAAAGTTTTCTAATAATAATATATGGCTTCTGGTTGTTCCACTGTCCAAAAAAGTAGGTTTCCACATGACTTATTTATATCCTCTTAGATTTTGATTATCCTCCCTCCATCTTTCCTTTATTCAATCTCTTCCCTGACTTCACTTAGGTCTTTCCACCCTCATTAATCTGTTCTTCTACTTACATATGTACAATACCATCCTATTAAGTCCCCCTTCCCTCCCTTTCTATTTCCTCTATATTCCCTTTCTAGCTTGCTGGTTTCTGTTACTGAGTTTTATTCCAACTCACATAGAAGTCCACTCATTTGTAGCTACATCCATATATGAGAGAAAACATATGACATTTGGCTTTCTGGGCCTGGGTTACTTTACTAAGTATAATCCTGTCCAGATCCATCCATTTTTCAGAAAATTTCATTTTTTTAAACTGCTGAGTTGACCTTCATTGTATAAATGTGCCACATCTTCATTATCCACTCATCAGTTGAGGGACATCTAGGCTGGTTCCATTTCTGAGCTATTGTGAATACAGTGGCAAACAGCATGGTTGAGAAAGTATCTCTAAGATAGTAAGATGAGACCTTAGGATATATGCCTAGGAGTGGTAAAGCTGGGTCATATGGTAAATCACTTTTGGTGAGAGAAGCTTCTCTTTTCAGATGGCAATGATCTTAGGATGACTCAAAAGGCACCCTGGTGCTGAGAAGAAGTGACAGGGGAGTGCTCAGCACTGAAATATCTCTATCACACCTTCCAAGGCTCAGGGTTCATTGTGGAAGAGGTGGCAGAAAGAATGTAAGAGCCAAAGGAAGTGCAGCACTACTTACAATGCACTCTTCCAGACACAAAATGGCCTGGATACCCATGACCTCACAGTGCCTGACACTACCTACACAAGACCATCATAATAGGAGGAAAAGATGATGGCATCAAAATAAAAGAGAGACTGATTGAGAGGGGGAACGGGTATCATGGAGAGTGGATTTGCAAAGGGGAAAGTGGGGGAAGAGAGGGAATTACCATGGTTTATTGTCTATAATTATGGAAGTTGTCAATAAAAAAATTAAAAAATAAAAAATTCTTGTGTCTATATCTTTATCTCAGTTTAAAAAATATTTTATTTGTTCACTGCAAACCTTGTGCATCTGGCTTATGTGGGTACTGGGGAATCCACCTGGGTCCTTTGGCTTTGCAGGCAAGCAAGTACCTTAACCACAAAGCCATCTTTCCAGTCCTATCTCAGTTTTTTTTTCTTATTTTTTTTCAGGGTAGGTTTTGCTCTAGCCCAGGCTAACCTGGAATTCACAATGTAGTCTCAGGGTAGCTTCTAACTCATGGCGATCCTCTTACTTCTGCTTCCCAAGTGCTGGGATTAAAGATGTGCACCACCACACCTGGCCTGATCTCAGTTTTTTTTTAAAAATTATTTATTTATTTATTTGAGAGTGACAGACACAGAGAGAAAGACAGATAGAGGGAGAGAGAGAGAGTGGGCGCGCCAGGGCTTCCAGCCTCTGCAAACGAACTCCAGACGCGTGCGCCCCCTTGTGCATCTGGCTAACGTGGGACCTGGGGAACCGAGCCTCGAACCGGGGTCCTTAGGCTTCACAGGCAAGCGCTTAACCGCTAAGCCATCTCTCCAGCCCAGATCTCAGTTTTTTTTTGAAGATATTTTTTATTTACTTATTTGAGAAAGAAAAGGAGGGAAGAGAAAGAGAAAGAGAGCAGACAGAGAGAGTGAACACACCAGGGCCTCCTGCCACTGTAAATGAACTCCAGATGTATGCACCATTTTGGCTTTATGTGGGTACCGGGGAATCAAACCCAGTCTATTAGTTTAGCAAGCAAGTGACTTTGACCACTGAGCAATCCTTAGCCTCCCAGCTTTTCTTATTATGCATATCTTCACCACCTTCTCTGCTCACCTAACAGTATATCTTGGAGAAAACTCATTATTACCATGTGTTCCACAGTCATTCCATGTTTAAATTACCACATAGCATTTGTTTGCAGGGGTGTAATAATTTAAGAACTTTTGTGCAGTGAGCATTTAGTTCACAAACTTTTTCTAAAAAGGATGCTTTTTAAAAAATTACTTTTAAATTTTAGTTTATTTTTGAGAAGGAGAGAGAGAGAGAGAGAGAGAGAGAGAAAAGAGAGAGAAAAGGTGCACTAGGGCCTTCAGCCACTGCAAATGAACTCCAGACTCATGCACCGCTTTGTGCATCAGGCTTACATGGGTCTGGGTCTTTTGGCTTTGTAGGCAAGCGCCTTAACCGCTAAGCCATTTCTCCAGCCCTAAAAAGGTTGCTTTAGAGAACAACATTATAAGAAATCTTCTCACCCAATAATGAGTGTATCTGTGGAATGCATACTCGAAGTGGACTTGCACATTCAAAATTTCAACATACAGTGCTGGGGAGATGGCTCAGTGGTTGAAGGCACTTGCTTGCAAAGCTACCCACCTGGGCTTGATTCTCTAGTATCTATGTAAAGCCACATACATAAAATGGCTCATGGATCTAGAGTTTATTTGTAGCAGCAAGAGGAGTTCAAGGCCAGGCTGGGACTACAGAGTGAGTGTCAGGTCAGCCTGGTCCAGACAGAGACCCTGCCTTGAAAAAAAAAAAAGTTATTTGATTTTAAGTTGTAGTGATGTGAGGCACTTTTTAAAATGTGTTTGAAAGCAATTTCATTTCATGAGATTTCATTTTATGGGAATTCTTTGCTTATCCCTCATTATTTTTTTTCATTTATAAAGTCATTTTTAGGCAATAGAGCAATTAGTCCTTCCTCTTTTGTGTTGCTGGTATGTACCCCTGAGTTTATCACTCTTTTGATTATTTATCTTTCAGTTTGTCAAATAGAGATTTAAAAATATGAAAGGTTGCTATACCTCTCAGCTTTTTAGAATTCAGTTGCTTCTGCATGTTGTGTCCTGAATGTGACACAAAAAGCCCCTTTTTATTCTGAAATTCCTGGCTTCAGTCCCCAGATTCCCAGGATCATAAAACAATATCCACAACCACAACAACTTATCAAGTATGAAATTTTCCTTAGAATTTGAAGAAACCCTAATATTCTACCAAGAAATTGGCTGCTGCTGCTTCCTTTTCTGCTCCTCCACCTCCTGTGAAAAATCTCTTCTTAATGACAGCAAAATAAATAAATAAATAAATGAATGAATAAATAAATAATTGATTTTTTCCCCCTTTTTCCCTTTGCCTATCGGAAACTTAGACTAAATTGAAGTACTGAACATAGGAGATGGTGCAAGATCTTATATGCCGCATAGATTTCATTTTCCCCGTTTTAGTCTCGACATTCTTGTCTAATTTGCATTTCTTTGTTCTTAATTCTTTTCTATTCATTTTTCACCATTCCCGGTACGCCAGTAAAATCTCTTGTGAGATAAGGTAGGACACACACACACACACACACACACACACACACACACACACACACACTGTTCCCAAATGCATTCATGCATATATTTAAACATGTATTTTATGTTTATTGCATTTGACATGGCCTTGCTGTGTCGTTGGGAGCCCAGTAGAAAAAATTGGGGCTCTGTAGCCCCTTCCCTTGAGATTCTCTGTGAATGCTTTTACTTACACGCTATAGAATTTCTTCTAGAACTTTCTAGACTAGCTGTTTGGCCCTTGAAACCCAGAACAACCAGGCTGGACTTCGAGCACCGGGTGAGTAGACAGGAGTCTCCTCCATCCTGATCATGGGTGGGTGGCCACCGGGGGCCCTTCTGCTGCCCAGCAAGTATCCTAGGGTCACTCTGTAGAAGGCCAGGGGCCTGGGGCGAGGCACTGTGGCGGCCCACGCAGACGCAACGGCTGGGGAAAGGAACGAGATTGCATCTTTCCCCCGGACCAGCAAGATTCTATAAACATAATCAAAATGTAATAGAAACTTTTTGGAAATGCTGTTATGAGGAGAAAGCATCAATCTTGATGCAACTCCGCTCAACAGGCTTTGCGAGCTAATCAATCATGGTCAGGCCCCGGCCTCCCCATCTGTCTGCGCCGGGGACCGCGCCGAGCTCGCCGGCTCCCCGGGCTGGGGCTGCGTCCCCTCACCAGGCAATCCATCATGCTGCAGGGGGACGGCGGGAGGGAATAAGAGCACGCTAATAAACTACGGGCTGGCTTCTTCTTCTTCTTTTTTTTTTCATTCCCAACTAATTTTTAGTAAATGAGCCCAATCCAGGCAGACCAGGAAAAGAGCCTGGGGGTGGGAGTGGGTTGTGTGGGGGGGGGGGAGAGGGTACTTCTGAGATGCGCCTGGCTGGCTGGGGACAATGGCTCCTGGGCCCGAGGGGAAGCAACGAGGCAGCCCCGGCCCAGGGATGACGACTCAGCGCTCGGCTTGCCGAGGCCCTGCGAAGGATGAGCCCGAAAAACTTCCGGGCTGGTGACATGGACTTCTGGTTCTGGCTCCTACATGATGAACTTACTTCTGGTTCTGGCTCCTAGTGCTGATGCTGAGGAATGGCCTATCCCCCCCCCCCCCAACCCTGGCCCCAATACCTAAGTCTAGTTTGGAATTCAGCATTGAGCAGGAACGTCGCCCATAAGGGAAGCCAGCAGTGAAGGGAGTTAGTTCCAAGCCTTGATTTCAAGGTTGATAGCAGAAAATGAGCCAGGGGTCAGAAGCCAAGGGTGAGGAGGAGGAGGAAGAGGAGGAATAGCATGCAGGATGGCTTTGAGATAAGGGCTGTGATAATCACAGGGCACAGGCTCGTCTTCATCTGGCGGGATCTGCCTTTGGGAGGCAAACCTTTCAGGTTACAGGAAGGGCCAAGGGCCAAGGATGGGATGTTCTCACAGAAGCCTGTGATTTTGGAGGACACCCGGCTTAGCGCAGATCATGGGAATACAAGAATCAGAAATTGTCTCCAAGAGCACATTTTAAAGTTCCGGTCTCATGAATTACTTGACTTCTTCAACTTTAGGTTTCCATCTTGAAGTTTATTACAAGCTCAGCCCCTGGTTTTCTCCTACCCAAGACCCTGTCTATTTAGGACCAAGACAGACCCACAGCTTTAGAGCAGGTGAATGGATTTCTACTCTTGCTGTGTCCCCCCAACCCCATGATAGCTGGTGTTGAACAATGACTATCATCTGTTAGAGGTGCGGTGGTCAGAGCTTCAGGGATCCTTGTCTCCAGTCTTCCTATGCCTAGGGGGGTCTTATGCAGTTGAGATCTTGTTTTGCTTCCAGATTTTAGAGATGGCTGCAAATTGCCTGATATTCCATTCCAAGATGGCCGTGGACCATTTCACCAATATAGAAGAAAGGATGCCAGGCCAGTTCTGGGCATAGTGTTTTTTTCTCTCCCTTCTATTTTTTTCCCCCTTCTTCTTCTTTCCACTTTTTCCTTTTCTTTCCCATTTTTTCTTGTTTTTTTTTTCCTTTTTTAACATTTTATTTATTTATGAGCGAGAGAGAGAAAGAGAGAGAGAGAGTGAGAGCAAACATATCAGGACCTCTGGCCACTGCAAAGGAACTCCAGACACATGTGCCACCATGTGCATCTGGCTTTACATGGGGACTTGGGAATCAAACCTGGGTCCTTTGGCTTTGCAGGCAAGTGCCTATAAAGCCATCTTCTCCAGCCCAAAGGCCAGTGTCTTGAACTCTCCCAGCCCAGCTGTTGGCTCAATATGGGCAGTCGTTGTCATATAGAGTAGGAAAATGGCCTATGGAAACGGTGCCTCAGAATAACATGCGAAAATAGTTGTTTTGGGTTGGAGGGATGGCTTAGCAGTTAAGGTAGTTGCTGGCAAAGCCAAAGGACCCAAGTTTGATTCCCCAGTCCCCAAGTAAAGCCAGATGAAGAAGGTGACGCATATGTCTGGAGTTTGTAGTGGCTGGAGGCCCTGGCATACCTGTTCTGTCTCTATCTGCCTCTTTCTTTCTTTCAAATAAATAAATAAATAAATAATAAATATTAAAAAAGAAAATGTTTTCAGTTATTTTCTTATTTATTTTTGTTGATATGTATGTGTATGTAGGATACATGTATATGTGTGTGAATGTAGGCATGTGCATGCCATGGCATGTATGAGGTGGTCAGAGGATAATTTTTACATGTTGGTTCTTACCTTTCACCTTTATTTTGAGATAGGGTCTCTCATTTTTCACTGCTTCATTCACCAGGCTATCTGGTCTGTGAGCTGTCTCCGCCTCTTATCTTGCGGTAGCTTTGCAGGGATTAGAGGCCCACCACAGCTTCTGGCTTTGTGTGTGTGTGTGTGTGTGTGTGTGTGTGTGTGAGTGTATGGAGATGTGGGCTCAGGTACTCAGGCTTGTGCAGCAAGCACATTATCCGCCGAGCAATCTCCTCAACCCCCAAAGTGTCCTAAGTTTTAATTGATGAATAATAGTTTTATCCATGTATGGGGTGCAATGTGATGTTGCATATACGCAGTAGGAGGAAAGTGACTGAATCTTTTTTCTTCTCCATTTTCTCATTCTGTAAAAGTGAAGTCAAGGACTGGAGCAATGGTTCAGTGGTTAAGGGCATTTGCTTGCAGAGTCTGACCATGTAAAGCCAGATGCACCAGGTGGCAGTGTGTCTGAAGTCCTTTTGCAGTGACAGGAGGCCATGGCATGCTCACACTCCATACTCCCTCTCTCTAGCTCTCTTTATCTGCCTCTTTGCCTCTGTCTCTATCTCAAATAAATTAAAAAAATGAAGTAAAAAATAACAGTAACCATTTCTTAGGGTTGTGGTATGACATCTCTAAGATTTACACAAAACTCCTTAAAAAACTTTTTATTGACAACTTCCACAAATATAGACAGCAAACTGTGAGTATAATCTTCTTCCCCTACCCCCGCACACTGAAACCCTTCTACCCAACCCCTACATGAGATTCTTCTTTTTTGTTTATTTATTGAAAGCGATGGACGCAGAGAGAGAGAGAGAGAATGAGAGAGAGAGGGAGAAAGAGGCAGATAGAGAGAGAATGGGCGTGGCAGGGCCTCCAGCCACTGCAAACGAACTCCAGACTCCTGCGCCCCCTTGTGCATCTGGCTAACATGGGTCCTGGAGAATAGAGCCTCGAACCGGGGTCCTTAGTCTTCACAGGCAAGCGCTTAACTGCTAAGCTGTCTCTCCAGCCCCTACATGAACTTCTTAACGCCGTCGCCCTGTGAGAGCCCTGTGAAGTCAGCTTCTGCTGTTTCTTCACATCACTCATCCCTGCCTTGCACTGTGTCATTGACCCATGTGTTCTATGGCCCATCTCCTTGCTCAGCAGGCCAGTTCCGGGTGTTCAGAGACTGTGTCTCTGTTGTCCACGGTTGTGTTCCCAAGTCTGGGAGAGTGCTGGGGCCATAGAATGTTCAACAAACCCAAACTGAATTTATAGCAAACAGTGTCATTAGAAGACTCTGGGCTGGGTCACAGTTGCCCTCAGATATGCTATGACCATATGTGCATGCATGTATGTATGTATACATGAATATATATATATATGCATATATATATAAATAATATATATATATATATAATTTCTCATAAAATTGCATATAACTCTTTTGTATTGTTTTTTTGAGGTAGGGTCTCACTCCAGCTCAGGCTAACCTGGAATTCAGTATGTAGTCTCAAGGTGGCCTAGAACTCATGGTAATCCTTCTACCTCTGCCTCCCGAGTGCTGGGATTAAAGGTGTGCACCACCAATCGCATGTAATTTTTTTAAACTTTAAACAGATTGTTATTACACAAAGGTTGGTTGTCACATAACTGGATATACTTGACTACTTTGTACAGTTATTCTTACTCTCCACAGAAAGGCTGCTTCTGAACTTATGTGGCAATGGCAAGCACTGAAATCCTGACTTGAAGAGAACTATAGTAGAAATGCCTCATTGATTTAAGTTGAAAGCAGTACATTGGTACACGGCTCTTGCACCCAGTATCGGGGACATACAAATGTCTTTTTATTAAAAATACAAAATAAATTATCCGTAAGCATGGACAAATGACAGCAGTAAACCAGTATATATTGTCAACTGAAACCAGTAACTGATGTAACTGATGGTTACAGTGATTTGCTTAAACATCAGCCAGCCTTTTCTTCGGTCATTTTCTTCAACTGACTTCTCTGAAGTTATTGATGAGGAATCCTGCCTTGCGCTTCCTGTCACAGATCATTGCGCGTGGCAAAGCACTATTCCAGGACTTAGAACATGCCCCTCCCATACCACCACCCATTCCTCCCATTGCGCCCATTCCAGGTTCATTCTCTTCCTTGGGAATTCCTATGATTACAACTTCTGCTGTGGTTAGCAGGGAGGCCACCCCAGCAGCATCCACTAAAGCAGTTCTCACATTTTTTGTTGGATTGATGATTCCCTTTCCCACCATATTCACAAATTCTCCAAGCATAGCATCATAACCAACTTCTGAGGAACTTTACAGGATTTTCTCAACTCTCACAGGTCCTTCAACACCTGCATTCTTCGCAATTGTCATTGCAGGAATTTTGAGTGATTTTCTAATAATGTCTATACCGATTTTTTGATGTTCATTAACAGGCTTTAAATTAGTCCAAAGCTGGAGTGCAGCGGAGGAGAGCACACCCCCTCCTAGAAGAAGGCTTTCTTCTACAGCTGCTCTCGTAGCCCTGAGGGCAGCGGTGACGTCGCCACACCTCCATTTCTTCTCATTCACCTCCACACTGCGTGTCTCACCAACCTTCAGCACAGCTACTCGATCAGAAAGCTTTGCCAGTCGCTCATTTCGTTTCTCCTTTTCATATTCGCCAGTTGTGGTGTCTAACTGCTCTGTGATTTCTTGAATACATTTTTCAACTTGAGTTTTGTCACCTTTTCCTTTCAAAAGCATGGCTTCATCCTTGTTGACAATGACCTCTCTGACTTTACCTAAGTCATGAGGCTGAACATCTTCAAGGTTTAGGGTCAGTCCCTCTTCTCCAAACACTGAAGTGCCAGTAGCAATAGCCATATCCTTAAGCTGGTTCTTTCTGCTGTCACCAAAACTGGGAGCTTTGATCGCTACAACCTGAAGACCAACTTTTAGCCTATTTAAAACCAGTGGACTCAGAGCTTCACCATCGACATCGTCAGCAATTATGACTAAGGGCTTACGGTGAGCATTTGCAATTTCAAGAGCAGGTACAATGGACTGGACACTAGAAATTTTCTTTTTACTCAACAGAACATAGGCATCCTGGAATTCACATTTTTGATCTTTTGATGTGTTAAAGTATGATGAAATATAGTCTCTATCAAACTTCATGCCTTCAGTAATTTCTAATTCATCATTCAGCGTTTTTCCATCCTTCACTGTGATGACATCCTTTCTTCCAACCTTTTTCATTGCATCAGAAATGATGGTTCCAATTTCTTTGTCTCCATTTGCAGAAATTGTAGCATCCTGAGCAATTTCCTCAGGGGTTGTCACAGGTTTAGACTGCTTCTTTTTTTTAAATTTTTTGTTCATTTTTATTTATTTGAGAGTGGCAGACAGAGAGAGAAAGAGGGAGAGAGAGAGAGAGAGAGAGAGAGAGAGTGTGAGGGGGAGAGAGAATGGGTGTGCCAGGGCCTCCAGCCACTGCAAACGAACTCCAGATGCATGCGCCCCCTTGTGCATCTGGCTAACATGGGTCCTGAGGAGTTGAGCCTCGAACCGGGGTCCTGAGGCTTCACAGGCAAGCACTTAATTGCTAAGCCATCTCTCCAGCCCTAGACTGCTTCTTAAGTTCAGCAATTCTGTAATCATCAACAGGCAATGTTACACCTCCCTGATTTCCACTGGATTAGCACCTTTGTGGATCTCAAAACCTTCCTTGGTAATTGAACGTGCCAGTACTGTGGCAATGGTGGTGCCATCCCCAGCCTCTTCGTTGGTGTTATTGGCAACATCCTGAACCAGTTTAGCTCCAACATTTTTATACTTATCCTTTAAGTCAACTGCCTTTGCAACAGTCGCACCATGTTTTGTTACTTTAGGACTTCCCCAACTCTGTTCAATAATTACTGTTCTTCCCTTTGGCCCCATCGTAACGGCTACAGCATCAGCTAAAAGGTCTACACCTTGAAGCATTAAGGCTTAGGCTTCCGCGCCAAATTTTACATCTTTGGCATAAGCCTGAGTGAGAGGAGGAGCCAGTGCCCGGGACACTGGTCTCATGTGTCGAAGGACTGTAGGTAGTTGGCACATTTCTGCGGGGCATCGGCAAAGGGGCACGCGGTGACATGGACCATCAATGGTGAGTTCTAGGCTGGCCTCACATTTACAGCAATCCTCCCCCTCCTGCTCCTGGAGTGCTGGGGTTAAAGGTATGTGCCATCATGGCCGGCTGATGGTATTTTTTAGTCTACTCCATCATCCACAACACAATGCTGAGTGGCTGTCATATTATGCAGGTCTTGTGCAGGTCATGACGGTTGCTGTGAGGTTATCAATGCGGCAGCCACTTCATGTCCGGAAGACAGTGTTCCACGTCTTTGGCTCTTACATGCTTCTGCTTCCTCTTCCTCAACGTTCCCTGAGCCTTGAGGGTCAGAGATGCCTCGTTGAACCCTGGGAACTCAACAGCCACATCCTCAGCACAATTTTTTTTTAATATATTCTTTTCATGTATTTATCTGAGACAGAGAGAGAGAGAAAGAGGAAGATAGCCAGAGAGAGAATGTGCATGCCAGGGCCACTGCAAATGAACTCCAGACGTGGGCACTGCCATTTGCATCTGGCTTATGTGGGTACTGGAGATAGCTCAGTGGATAGAGCACTGGTTGTGCACACATGAGGACCTGAATTTTAGGTTCCCCTGAGCCCTTGGCCCAGTGTGGTGGCACATGCCTGTAATATGAATAATCAAGCAGGCAGAGACTCACAGATCTCTGGCCAGCTAGTTTAGCCAACTTAGTGAGTTCTAGGTTCAGTGTGAGATAGGGATCTCACAAAATAAGGAGGAGAACGTCTGAAAAGGATACCCAGCATGGACCTCTGGCCCCACATACACAATATACATGTGCAAGTACCCCCCCCATGCACTCACACATACATGAATGTACACACACATACACATGCAAAAAATGTAAAATAAGGAAGGTTATGATGTGTGAGAACAAGAATGAATCTTGAGGACAGTGGGCTAAGTGAAGCATGTATCTGGAGTTTGTTTTCAGGGGCTGAAGGCCCTGGCATGCCCATTTTCTAGCTCTGCTTGCAAATAAATAAATGAATATATTTTTTAAAAATAATAAGAAAGCCAGGAGAGGTGATGCATGCCTTTAATTCCAGCATTTGGGAGGCAGATGTAGGAGGATAGCCATGAATTTGAGGCTACCCTGAGAATATAGAGAGAATTCCAGGTCAGTCTGTGCTAGTGAGACCCTACCTTGAAAAACAAAAACAAAAAACAAAACAAAAAACAAACAAAAAACCAAAACAACACAACCTTTAAAAAGACATGCTGCATGACTCCACGTATGTGAATGACTTAGCGTAGTCACATCCACAGAGGCAGAAACGCACTGGGTGGGGGAAGGAATGAGGCGCCGTTCCATGTATGCAAACGTTTAGTTTAATAGGGTGAACAGAAGCCTGGGAAAGAATGATACAATGACGTGAATGAACTCAACAATACTGAAAGGTACTCCTAAAATGGCTAAGATAGAAATGATTTTTTGTTTGTTTGTTTCAAAAAGCTTCTAAGTAGAAAAAAAGTTCTGCTTAACTACCACATGACATAAAAGAAGGGCAAAGACACACGTAACAGCGCCCATCGTTGCAGCGCACAGGGTAAACACTTCGGCCCTTGAAGAGCCTGCAGACATTTTCTACAGTTACACACCCAGATGGGAGCGGGCGTCTGTCTGAGTCAACACCAGGAATGCCAGAAATGCTGATCTCCATGTTGTTTGGCGACCAACTTCTTTCAAACCAAATTGCCTTGTAGGCATGCTTCAGAGTCAATATATCGAGCACCTGTCATTTTTAATGGCTGGATAGTATTCCAAGTTTTATGTATTCTAATTGTATCAGTTCATAATGCATGTAACAGAACACCTCAAAAACTCGGCGGTCTAAGACAACAGCCATTGGTAATTGCTCATGGGGACTGTTGTGACAATCTTTTATGGGGGGGGAGCACTGCTCTCAGAAGTGAAGTTAAGGAAACATGATGAAGTGAAGAAGAAAATTGACTTAAAACAGCAGCTCGGTTCCAAGGAGAGCAAAACATTGCACCCCAGCACTGGTCCTACCTGATGGTCCTTTGATGCATCCACCCATCACCAGCCACAGGCAGATTCACAGGGCAAGGGCAAGGGCAAGTCCCCACAGGAAGAGAGGCGATTGCTAGCTTGTATTAAAACAGCCCGGAGAAAGAAATGGTGGCAAGCTTTCTAACATTTGTGCTTTATGGCAATAAAAGCAACAACAACAAGAACAGGAGCTGTGTGTAGGGACATTTCACCTACAAGCACGAAGTGGGTACAGGACGGAGTGTGCCCGAGGTGTCCAGGGGTGTGGGAACAGATGCCCATAATCATGCCCATGCTTCCGTTTGCATTGTGGGGAAATTTTGCTGGCAATTGCAGTGGAGTC
Organism: Jaculus jaculus; assembly: GCF_020740685.1. NCBI lineage: Eukaryota > Metazoa > Chordata > Mammalia > Rodentia > Dipodidae > Jaculus > Jaculus jaculus. Next base: position 120,988,623 of record NC_059109.1, on the reverse strand, counting down.
CAAGTGGGCTTTCAAGGGAGAGGTGACTTTGCGGAGGACAGGACTTGCCCGAACCAGCTTGGGCACATGGTAGGTGGGTGAGACAGGGTAAGTGATGCAAGAGTAACCCTGTTAGCTGAGCACTTACTGTATCTGAAAGCCTGCACAGGTCTCCTTCATGTTTTTGGTGATGGAGACCTCCCACGAACCCCTTATTTTGCAGGTGGGGAAACTGAGGCTGTGAGGAGGGGAAGTGTCTTGCTGGCCTTCAGACTCCTCTCTCTGCCTTCAGGACCTTCCCAACTTGGGGGAAGGAGACAGGAATCTGATCTGACTTTCAAGTGTGGCTTGAGGTACACAGTGGCCTGAGCCTCTGGGGACAATGAAAGGTAAATAGAAGACTATTTTTTTTTTTTTTTTTCAGGGGAGGTTGGTCCAAGGTAGGGTCTCACTACTCTAGCCCAGGCTGATCTGGAATTCACTATGGAATCTCAGGCTGGCCTCGAACTCACGGCGATCCTCCTACCTCTGCCTCTCCGGCGCTGGGGTTAAAGGCGTGTGCCACCGCACGAGGCTAGAAGACTACCTTTTGAAAGGGAAACTTTCCGTTCTAAAGCGACAGTGATTTCTCATAGCTTTGCTTTGCCCGGCTTGTTTACCTGAAAGTGCTTCCAAGTTCTGCCGAGGACAGCGGAGGGAGGACTGGAATTCTCCAGGGGCTTGAGGCGGCTGTTCAGCTCGCTGTGTAGCCTGACAAATCAAGTGGGTAAAACCCATTAATTAGCAGTTTTTGAAACAGTTGCAAAGTTAATTATTCTGCTTTCTGATGAAAGAAAGCTAATTTTTGGCATTTACCCTGACAGTGACATGAACTAACATTTTTCGAGTTGACATCCCTCAAGATAAATGATGCTGGGAGGCGCATGCGCAAACACCCCGCCACAGCTCGCTGCGGAAGACTGCCCGCCACGGGTGCTTTGGCTACAGTGTTTGGACCTACAATTTTTTTTTGGGGGGGTGAACAGAGCAAGCGGCTCTTGTGGGCGAAAAGGATAATGATAGGGGAGCCTGGTGGAGGGAATTGGCTTATTCAGATTTTGCTCTGAGTGAGAGAGCAAAGACTACATTTTTATGTCTGTCTGTCTGTCTGTCATGAGATTCATATCCAGAGGAGAGTCCTGTCTTTCCCAAGTGGTTGTTCCTAAAATCACATCATTATATAGACTTTGCTTTTGAATAGTAGGCCTCTCTGCTTGCCAACTTGCAGGCACCTCAAATTCAGCAAGGCCCAATCAAGCCCATAATATTCCTGTCATGGCAAACTTTTCCCCTGGGGAGACATGGACGCATGTCTTCACCCCAAATAGGGCTCAGGTGGCAGACCTAAGTACGATCACACCAAAACTAGCTCGGTAAACCAATGAGTTCATTGCGGGGGGGGGGGTCACTTACAGAACGTAAAGAGAGGTAATTTATAGGAATGTGGGGGCCCCAAAGCAGCCGCTTTGCTGGAGATTCCCTAAAATGACTCCTTGAATGCTCCTCCACAGCCTCAGGATGAGGGGCTTCTTTACAGAGCGTTGGGACACCAGAGCAGCCACACCACAAAAGTCTCATTCCACCCTGAATGACAACTTCCCTGTGGCCACTTCTAGAAGCTCCTTGTCCCTGTCCAGAAGTGTGAGAACCCCCTTCCCCCAAAGCCACACTTCAGTGGAACTCACTATACCCAGATGCCCCCGCGGCTGCTCCTCCCTCAGCCTGGGGTCAGGGCTTCCTTACAGACCTTGGAGACCCCAGGGACACTGCCTCAGTGGAGGTCATTGTTCTTAGGCCTTTTCCTTGCTCTATACTCATCTCCCACCTGAGGTCATGAGATCTTGTGCGTTAGTGTGTGTATATATATATATATATATTGCTGGAGCTATACAGCTGGTGTGGGTGGGGGGGGGCTCCTAAACCTCAAGTGGGGGGTCTGGTGACCCTCCCCACTCCTTGTCTCGTGAGTTGACCCAGCTGCTTTTGATAAAGCTGGCAATAGTTGTTCACACCTTTCTCAGTGCGGAGGAAATTTGCCATTCAGCAACTCCACAATGTCCAGTGTCTTCCGGTCTTCTCTGTTCATGGAAAGGACACCTTCATCAATTGAAATGCTCAAGCCAGAACCCAAACCATGTCCTCTGACAGCTCCCTGCCCCTCAGTCATTCTCGACAGCCAGTTTATCAGTAAGTCTGCCATAGCTACTTCTCACCTCTAAATGTCATTTCTGTTTTGCTATTTGCTATCTTTTTTTTTTTTTTTTGTAGCTCCCACTGTTATCCTAGTTGAAATCACTACCTTTGCTTTCAACTCAGTGTTGTCCCACGTAAACACTCTGAGGACCACACATGAAAACATATACGTCTTCTTGGTGTTTCACTGGAGAAGGTAAAACAAAACAAAATAGGTGACTTTAGGGCTGGAGAGATGGCGTAGCGGTTAAACGCTTGCCTGTGAAGCCTAAGGACCCCGGTTTGAGGCTCAATTCCCCAGGACCCACGTTAGCCAGATGCACAAGGGGGTGCACGCGTCTGGAGTTCATTTGCAGTGGCTATAAGCCCTGGCGCGCCCATTCTCTCTCTCTCTCTCTCTCTCTCTCTCTCTGCCTCTTTCTCTCACTGCCACTCTCAAATAAATAAATAAAAATCTTGTAAAAAATAGGTGACTTTAATTTTAATACTCCATTTTGTTTAACTCATTACGTTCCTACTATTATTGTAACATAATTGATGTAAACCATTATCAAAATACTTTACGTTCTTCTTTATTTGGTCCTAAGTCTTTAAAATTCAGTGTGCATTTTATAGTTACAGCACATTTTAATGGGATGCTAAATTTTGATTGGAAACATTTGATCTGTATTTAGATTTTATAAGGTTGACAGTTAAGATCACTTTCTTAAGCTATTCCCAACTAACTAAAAAGTTTTTGGTATTTATTTTAAAATATTTTTATTTATCTGCAAGGAGAGAGAGAGAGGGAACAAGGGTCTCTTGTCACTGCGAACAAACTCAAGACACGTGCTGTGTCACTTTGTGCATCTGCCTTGATGTGGGTACTGGGGAATTGAACCTGGACAAGCAGGCTTTAAGAACAAGCCCCTTTAACCACTGAGCAATCTCCTCAGCCCCAAGAAGTTTTAAGATAGTAGAATCAGTATTGTTTGGCTCTTGGTTCCTCGGTCTCACCAGCCACACGTCAAGGCATGTTTCTTGCCACGACATTTGTGTGGAGGTCAGGGGACAACTTTGAATGTTACTTTTTACCTTCTATCTTGTTTGAAGCAGGATCTGTCCTTTTTTTTTTTTAATCTTTTGGTTTTTCGAGGTAGGGTTTCACTCTAGCTCAGGCTGACCTGGAATTCACTATGTAGTCTCAGTGCGGCCTTGAACTCACGGTGATCCTCCTACCTCTGCCTCCCGAGTGCTGGGATTAAAGGCGTGCGCCACCACGCCCAGCCTAGGATCTCTCTTTTGTCACTGCATAATCCAGGCGAGCTGGCTTGAGAGCTTTTGAGGATTCTCTCATATCTTCCTCCCACCTTGTCATAGACATGTTAAGATTACAGGCGTGTACCTCCATGTCCAGCTTTCTGTGGGTTGTGGGGATCTGCACTCTTGTCAGTCTGTGGGCTTGTGTGGCAAGTGTGTTTCCCCAGTGCATTATTTCCCTGGTTCTCCAGGAATGTTATTTAAAAAAAATATTTAATTTATTTGAGAGAGAGAGAGAGTGAGAAGAGGAAGAGGCAGATAGAGAGAGAATAGATGATCCAGGGCTTCCAGCCATTGCAGTCAAGCTCCAAATGCATGTGCCACCTTGTGCATCTGGCTCACGTAGGTACTGGGGAACCAAACCTGGGTCGTTAGGCTTCGCAGGCAAGCACCTTAACCACTAAGCCATTTCTCCAGCTCATGTTTTTAAGTGTGGCGGGGAGATGCTGCATTCCACAGTGCAGTTTAAACATCCTATCTCCAAGAACTGCCCCTGTCTAACCATGTCTCCATGAGCACCCACAGAGAGAACGGGCAAACTGGACCATGTCCACAGACCTAGGATGGACGCGAACGGCTAGTGCTGGGGTTACAGCTCACTTAGTGAAGTGCTTGCTTAAAGTGCATAAGGCCCTGGGTTCCGTCCCCAGAGCCACATAAAACCAGGCACGGTGGCCCATACCTGTAATCCTAGCACTTGGGAAGTGGAGGCAAGAGGACCAGAAGTTCAAAGTCATAGTGATTACAAAGTCATTCGTTACATAGTGAGTTTGAGGCCAGCCTGGGCTATATTAAAGAAAGACAAAACAAAGGAACGGGCACTCCTTCTGAAGGCCTCTAGGGCTTTGGTCTTGCCCTTGCTTGCCTCACCTACCCGCCTAGTGTCTCTCCTCCTCCATTCAGCACATCCAGTCACTTCGGATTTTTTTTTCCTAGTTCTTCAAACATCACCCTGTGTAATTGCAATAGAGGGTGCCAATGGGCATTCAAGTGTCTTGCAGGCCAGGTGCTCCTAGAGGTCAAGGGAGATCCTAGAGTAGGGGTGAGGGCCGTGAGGGGACCAGGTCAGCCTATGTCCCCTTCTGACTGCCTCTCTGTAGTCTTGAGAACTGAGCAGGAATCATGTGCTCTGGGCAGCATCCCTCTTAACACAGGCAAATTAATTGGAAACAGATGTCAAACGGTGGGAGTTAAATACAGACATCGCACCAAATGTCAGCCCTTCCCCCTGGGCCATGATGGAGTCCTCACTTCTCATCCTCACCGGGGAATTTTGGTGTGGTGTGTGTGGGGGTTGTGGGGGGTGAGGGGGAACCTTTTACACATGCTGGTGGCATGGTTGACCCCAAGGGTCTTTTAGCACTTTGCCAAAAATTCAAGGCAAATGATAACTTTGAAAAGCAGGACCTGCGAGGTTTATTTATATCAGATGCTACGAGGTTTATTTATATCGGAAGCACGCCAGCAGGAGCTGCTTTCTGAGATGCCCACCTTTTCCAGCAGCCACAGCAGCTCAGGTAGTCAGAGCTGCCAAGGAGCATCTTTTTTTCCCACTTCAAAGAGTAAAACTGAGGCTGAGCTATGGAAGGTACTTGCACAAATCTGCTCATCATCAGTAGGTTAGGGTCAGAGCTGGGAGCAAGAGTCAAGGTCAGAAACCCCCTGCTCCTTCCCTTCCTCTCTCTTCCTCTTCTCTCCCCTTCCTCTCTCCCTCTCTTTCACATGTGCGGTATATGCATATGGGTGCGCACGCATGTGTTTGCATCTGTGTGAGGTTATGCAAGTCCCAGGAATCCTCCTGACTCTGCCTCCACAGCGCTGGGATAACGGGTACACACCCTGCTCCTGGCTTTTATGTGGGCGCTAGAGATCTGAGCTCAGGTCCTCATGCTTGAACTGAGCCATCTCCCAGCCTCTAGAGACAGTTTGCTAAAGTGCAAATTTGATGTCATCTCCCTCTGAGCCTCTCTTTGCCTGAAGAATAAATCCAAACTTCTAGGTAGGCTGGCAAGTCCTTAATACCCACCCCGCCCCCCATCACTGCATCCTCATCTTCTCAGCCTTCCCTGAACAAGTGACTTCCTAACTGTATTACTCAGGTGATTTTGTTTGTGATGTTTCCTCTGTGCCTCCAACCACCATGTCGTAAAGGCCTATTCATTCTGCACAAACCAATTCAGATGCACCCTCCTCTTGAAGTCCCCTTGACTCCCAGGTCAAGAAGTCTCCTTATTCTGGGATTCTCCAGTTACTGTGATTGCATATTTCACCTTTTATTATTTTTGTTTTTAAAAATATTTTAGTTATTTATGAGAGAGAAAGAGAGGATGGGCATGCTAGGGCCTGTAGCCACTGCATACCAACTGCAGACACATGTGCCCCTTGTGCATCTGGCTTATGTGTGTCCTGGAGAATTGAACCTGAGTCCTTAGGCTTTGAGACAAATGCCATAACCACTAAGCAATTTCCCTAGTCCCTATTTTTGTTTTATTGAGGTAGGGTCTCACTCTAGCCTAGGCTGACCTGGAATTAATTTTGTATTCTCAGGGTGGTCTTGAATTTACAATAATCTGAGTCATAACTCCCAAGTGCTGTGATTAAAGGCATGTGCCACCATGCCCAACTTCATATTTCTCCCTTTTTAAAACATTAAAAAATATTATTTGAGAGCAAGCCAGAGAGAGAGAGAGAGGAAGAGGCAGATAGAGACAGAATGGGCATGCCAGGGCCTCCAGCCACAGCAAATAAACTTCAGATGCATATGTCACCTTGTGCATCTGGATTACAAAAGTACTGGGGAACTGAACCTGGGACTTTAGGCTTTGTAGACAAGCGCCTTAACCTTTAAGCCATCTCTCCAGCCTTCTCCATTCTCCCCTCTTTGCCCCCAAGTTCGAGCCCCCATGTTTTATTTTACTTTTGCTTCCATGGACTTCCACATAGTCTGGTCCAAAGTAGGCCGTCAATGAATACTTGTGACTTGGACCCCACAAAGCTAAAGGACCCTTCCCTTTGCTTTCTTGGCTTCTCTGTGGCATCGGATGCCCATGAACCCTCCTTGCTGTGCTCTTCTTTCTTGGCACCTGCGGTTCCCTCCTGCCCGGTTTTCTTTCTCACCCTCTTGCTGTGCTGGCTCAGCCTCTGTGTTTGTTCATTCTTTGTTATCACCAGAGGCAGGGTAGCTTTATGAAGCAAAGAGGTTTATGCAGCACACGGGTCTGGAGATTCAGGGGCATGGTGCTGGCATCACCTTGCCTTTCTTGAGGGCCTCATTAGGTATCTTGGCATGAACATGTGTGAGAGGAAGAGACCATGTCTCAAAACAGCCAGGGAGGGATGCAGGGGCCAAGCTTGCTCTTCCAACAACTTGCTGTCGCGGGATCTCAGGGATCCCATGGGAGCTACCTTAGCCTCCTCCAAGGGCAGTTTCCATTAAGTGCCACCTCTTAAAGGTCCCATCACCTCTGAGCACCACCACAGTTGAGGAACACCCTAGTAGCTTGCTATGCGGACGTCCCTCCTCTGTCTCTTACGGGTGACGGTCGCTCAGGGCTGTGTCTGGGTCTTTTGCTTGTGCTTGTTACTTTGCTGGTTGCTGTGAAAAAATACCTGACAAGAGCAACTTAAGGAAGAAAAGGCTTAGTCTGGCTCAGAGTCCACAGGTACTGTCTGGGGAGAGTGGTGATGGCTGGGGCTCGAGGCAGCTAGTCACACCGCGTCCGCAGCCAGGAAGCAGAGAGAAGGGTGCTGGTGCTCAGCTCACTTTCTCCTTTTTAAAATACTTTCAAAATTTAATTTTTTAAAATTATTTTTTGTTTATTTTTATTCATTTATTTGAGAGTGACAGACAGAGCGAGAAAGAGGCAGATAGAGAGAGAGAGAGAGAGAACAGGCGCGCCAGGGCCTCCAGCCACTGCAAATGAACTCCTGATGCGTGCGCCCCCTTGTGCATCTGGCTAATGTGGGTCCTGGGGAGTCAAGCCTCGAACTGGGATCCCTAGGCTTCACAGGCAAGTGCTTAACTGCTAAGCCATCTCTCCAGCCTTAATTAATTTTTTTTTTTTTTTTTTAGTGAGGGAGAGAGAGAGCTAGAGAGCAAGCGAGAGAGAGAGAATTGGCATGCTGGGACCTCTAGCCATTATTTGAATTCCAGACTGTGTGCCACCTTGTACACATGTGTGACCTTGTACACACACGTGACATTGTGCACATGCATCACCTTGTGTGTCTGGCTTACGTGGGTTCTGGGGAGTTGAACCTAGGTCCTTAGGCTTCATAGGCAAGCACCTTAACTGCTAAGCCATCTCTCCAGCTCCACTTCCTCCTTCTTAAAATATGTATGTAAGGCTGGAGAGATGGCTTAGTGGTCAAGGCGTTTGCCTGTGAAGCTTAAGGAGCCAGGTTTGATTCCCCAGGACCCACGTAAGCGAGATGCACAAGGGGGAGCATGCGTCTGGAGTTCGTTTGCAGTGGCTGGAGGTCCTGGTGCATCCATTCTCTCTTGCTCTCTCTCTGCCTCTTTCTCTCTCTCTCTCAAATAAATAAAAAAAATATATTTAAAAAAATATGTATGTATATATGTATGTATGTATGATTGTCTGGCTTATATGGGTAGCTTGGAAATTGAACCCTGGGGTGATAGGCTTTGCAAGCAAGTGCCTTTTGCTGCAGAGCCAGCCCTCACTTTCTCTTCTCTTTTTTCCAGGGTAAGAGTTTGCTCTAGCTCAGGCTGACCTGGAATTCACTATGTAGTCTCAAGATGGCCTTAAACTCACAGCAGTCCATCTACCTCTGCCTCCTAAATGCTGGGATTAAAGGCGTGCACCACCTCGCTCCATGCCACTTTCTCTTTTCTACCTATTCCTGCATCCCAGCCTCTGGATGGTGCCACGCACAGTTAGGATGGGCATTGCCAGCTCTATTAATCTAATCTAGAAACCCCACCTCATGGACATGTCCAGAGATTTGTTTCCTAGGTAATTTTAGATACAGTGAAATTGACAAATATAAACCCACCCTTTGTCAACTTGGGATCCAAGCATATTCCTTTTAAGCCATAACCTTCCAGCTCTTGCCAATTCCCAACGCCATTCAAAAGTCCAAAGTCTTGTCTGAGACTCACAGCGATCGCTCAACTAGTTGAGAGCCAAGCCTCTGTGTGGGTTGAGTCACTGTTCTCAGAGCCTTTGCCTGGGGCCGTTTCCTCTCTCTGGGTTCCTTCTCTTTTCATTTCTCCTCCTACTCACTTCAACTTTTGGGTTTCAGCTCCACGGTTGCTCTGAGGAGCCTCACCTGAGCACTGAGCTCCCGGCTGGGGCTGGGCTACTAGCCGTGGGCCGGTCGGGGGGAATGAGTTGAGCGGCGGCAGGTCTGCGGAGCGGCTGGGCGTCTGCAGGTGGCATCACCTGAGGTCAGGGGCTGGGGCTCCACTTCCCAATGCTGAGACCGGCAGGCCCCAGCATTGTTGGGTTATTAACTCCTCTCAGTAAACTTCCGATGAGTGTGATAAAACATTCAGCAGAATGCAGCCAGAGCTCATAAAAGCAGGATTTAGTGCCATTTTATAGATGTCAGGGCTGACTTTCCCACTGAAGCTGGCGTATATTTAAAATTCATGCCTGACTCATTGCCTTTGTGGAGGAGGACTGAGGCCTTGGAGGAGGTGGCGACAGGACCCATGCTCACCTCCTAGGTTTAGCACCCCAGGGGGACAGACACACGAGTGTGAGGTCTCCTAGTGGGGATCAGGCTGAGCCAAGCTGGACCTTGCCCGACCTCATTTCAGGAAGCAGTCTGTGAGCAGGGCTGTGAGAATGGATTTTGGAGCCAGACAGGCCTGTGTTCAAGTTATGGCTTAGTGACTGACACATGCAGCCTGTTTGCCCAGCAAGTGAACTTCCAGGGCTCAAACCAGGAAAGCCCCGGGACAGGAGGACAAGCTGGCTGTCCCTAACCCTGACTCTGTGATTTCTTGGTTTTATAGGCAAGATCCCTTTCATTTCTGAAATACCAATGACACCTGCTTTGTTAAGTTCATCAGTACAAACTGCTGTGACGTGCACTCACCAGATCTCCATGGCTTAACTCCACACAGATCTCCTCCTGCCTCTGTCACGGTGCAGTTTGGGTGAGCTCGTCCTTTGCAACAGTGATTCAGAGAGCCCGGGTCTGTCTTCTACAGAACTCTTCTCAGGGAGTTCTGTAGGACTTCTTAAATGAGCCACCCCAGGGTGACAATTTCATGGGATTCTAAAATTTTGTTCAATTATTTTTTTTTTCATTTTTTTTAGAGGCAGGTGGTGGCCACGTTCACCCTCTAGTTATTTTCTAATTTAATTTAAAAAATTATTAATTAGTTTTGTATTTAGCAACTACAGTCAGTTTGGTACCATTATTAGGCTCATCCGTGACCTACCCCTTTCCTCTTGGCCCCTCCTTGTTGAGGTATATGGGTCGTGCATTGTGTAGTTAGCTCACAGTTGTGGGTAGGATAAATGTCTCTTCATATCCTGACCCAACATGTGGCTCTGACATTCTTTCCGCCCCCTCTTCAGCAAAATTTCCCTGAGCCATTTTTGGTCTGCTTCAGTGATGAGGTGTTGGGGGCCTCTGGGTCTCTGGCTCTCTGATTTGGTAGGAGTTGATTATTCTCTGTGTTGGTCTCCCTCCCCCTTGTGCTGGTACCTAGCTTACCAGGAAAACAGCACCCTTGCTTGTTTTGCCAATTTTTTTTTGGTTTCAGCCAGGGCCCTTTTGAGGTATGATGGGGTGGCTCTCTCCTTAGGATCTACATCTATCTGAAAAAGAGAAGCAGATTCTTCAATGGAGAGTAAGTTAGCACCAGGACAAATGAGATAACCCTTACTTTTTTTTATAGAGAATTTAATAGGTGTAGGCCCTCTTGTAGCCCACAATTGATGGTAGGGAAGCTGTAGAAGATTAAGGTTAGTCTTCATCATACCCTCTCCAGTGTCTTGTGGTTCAGGTATTCCCTCTAAGGGCCTGGTGAAGGTTCAGCTATTGGTCTGCCTTTCAGGAAGTAGAATTTTGTGGTACCATTGCTAGTTGGGTCTAGATTTGTGTTTCCCACCCCTCCATTGCCCTCCCCTCCCTCCCCACCCATCCTATTGTCTAGTCCATGAGATGCTTGCTGGGTATGTAAGGCATCTTGGGTAGATTCAGGTTACTTGCTATAGATGAGTGAGACTATGTAGCGATTTTGTTTCTGTGATTGGGTAAGTTCACTAAGAATGATCTGTTCCAGGTTCAACCATTTTTCCTCAAATTTCATTGTGTCATTTTTTTCTTACTGCTCTAATGAATTCCATTGTGTAGATATACCACATTTTAGTTATCCATTCTTCTAGTGATGGACATCTGGGTTGATTCCAGCTTTTAGCTATTATGATTTGAGCCGCTACAAACATGGTTGATCAAATCTCTCTGGCCTATGGTTTGAAGGTTTTAGGGTAGATGCCCAGTAAGTGAATAACTGGGTCTGTTGGTATCTCTACAGTCAGCTTAAAAATATGGAATGCTTCACAAATTTGCATGTCGTCCTTGCGCAAGGGCCATGCTAATCTTCTCTGTATTGTTCCAATTTTAGTATATGTGCTGCTGAAGTGAGCACTTCTAATTTAATTTTATCTATTTATTTGTCATTTAAAACACACACACACACATACACACACACACATACACACACACACACACACAGACACACGGAGAGAGAGAGCAAGATGCAGACAGAAAGAGAGTAAGTATGAGTGTGCCAGGGCCTCTTGTCACTGAAAACAATCTCCGGAAACATGCACTACTTTGTGCATCTGGCTTTATATATGTGGATGCTGGGGAATGAAACTCAGGTTGCCGGGCTTTTAGGCTTGACAAACAAGTAAGCACCTTTAACCTCTGAACCATCTTTTCAGCCTTCAGCTTTTTAAAATAAATAAAGTTTTATTGGTACACAGGCACTGACATTTGCTTTCACATTATCCAGGGCCACTTGTGCTCTACAGTGGCAGTGTGGAGTATCTGTGGTGCCCTTTCAGCCTGCAAAGCATCACATATTCACTACCTGGTCCTTAATAGACAATGTTTGTTGACCTCTATTTGAATGCATTAGTGTACTTCTAGGGTCAAACCTGGAAGTCATATCTATTGCTTCCACCTTCAGTCTACTGGTGACCACCTCACTGAATGAACCTATTGCATCTCACTGCAAGGGAGACTGAGAAATGTCGAGGAGCACATGGGTTTGGCTGCAGTGACAATTCCCTGCCTTACCTGCCTCAGGGACATTCTGAAGATAAAATAAAATGGTGCATGGAGCTGGGGAGATGGCTTAGTGGTTAAGACACTTGCCTGCAAAGCCAAAGGACCTAGGTTCGATTCTCAAGGACCCACGTAAGCCAGATGCACAAGGTGGCACATGTATCTGGAGTTCATTTGCAGTGGCTGGAGGCCCTGGTGCATCCATGCTGTCTGTCTGTCTGCTTCTCTCTCTCTCTCAGTAAGTAAATAAAAATTAACAACAACAACAAACAAAGCTCAGGCTGACCTGAAATTCACCACGAAGTCTCAGGGTGGCCTTGAACTCACAGCGATCCTCCTACCTCTGCCTCTAGAGTGCTGGGATCAAAGGCGTGCGCCGCCACGCCCAGCTTGCAAAGTGTTTCTCATAAGGCCTGCACTTAGTAACCCCTCTGAGTGGTACTCGTGGCTCTGCAGGCCTCAGGGACACACTAAGTGGCCGGGATGAGGGGCTGTGAGGGGTACCCCTTCCCCATCTTTGGGAGAAGAGCAGAAGTAGTTCGCTTAGATTTCTCTGTACCTGAAGGGTGAACCAAATGTTTCGTTCCATCCTGGATGTTTCTCTGTGGAGAGCGAGGTTTGGGAGCAGGAAGAGCTCAGGGGCATTTACTTGGAGTCTACCCATAACATGTGACAATGGGACAGGGAGGCTGCTGTGGGCTCACCTGGCGCACGGAGCCCCGACCCGATGCCTGCTCACAGTCCCCCACCCCAATCCTATCCTTTATCACCGCTTAAAAAACAGCAAGCATGGGAAATTATAAAACACTTCCTATTAATTATAGTATGTGAAAGATATATAACATTGTACATATGTTATTAATGATATTTTTACTTTGGAGAGTAACCGTAATAAAATTTATCTAAAGTATCGACTGGAGGTTAATTAGTCGTTAAGCTTGGTATTTTAAAGTTAACCCACTAATGCGGAGGTGATTATTCACTAATAATGAAGCAATTCTCATTTTTAGGCCCAAGCTGATGATGTTCCCCACTTTTTGCATGCGTTTTGCCTAAGAGTTGAGATCTCAAATGCGCATACATCGGATTTGGGGGCTGGGGAGATGGCTCAGTGGGTAAAGGGGCCCCGGCATCTATGTGTGGTGTGGGTGGAGGTGGAGGTGGGGGTGGAGACAGGGGAATCCCTAGGACTTACTGGCTAGCGAGTCTAGCTGAATCAGTGAACTCTAGGCTTAGTGAGAGACCTTGTCTCAAAAAACAACAAAAACAACAAAAAAACAAGGTTGTAGGCTGGAGAGATGGCTTAGCGGTTAAGGCGATTGCCTGCGAATCCTACGGACTCATGTTTGACTCTCCAGGTCCCGTGTAAGGCAGATGCACGAGGAGACGCAAGTGTGCAAGGCCTCACACGCACAAGGCGGCACGTGCATCTGGAGTTAGATTGCCCTGGCGCACCGAGTCTCTCCTTCCCCCCACCTGCCCCCGCCATCTCTCTCATAAAAACAAAATGAGGTTGTGAGTGACTGAGGAAGACACCTGATGTTGACCTTTGGCTCCCCCCCCACATGCACGTGTGGGAGTATACGTATGCATATGTACACACACATTCAGCACACGCACACACGCACACACACACACACACACACACACACACACACACACACAGGCAATGAAAGCATACAACAGAATTATTGATTTTTTTTTTAATATTTTTATTTATTTATTTGACAGAGTGAGTGAGCGAGCGAGAGAGAGAGAGAGAGAGACAATGGGTGTGCCAGGGCCTCTAGCCACTGCAAACAAACTCCAGACACGTGCACCCCCTTGTGTATCTGGCTAACGTGGGTCCTGGGGGATCAAACTTGGATCCTTTGTCTTTGCAGGCAGATGTCTGAACTGCAAATCCATCTCTCCAGCCCTGATTTTTTTTTTGTTTTACAAAATTGCTTTTTTTTTTTTTTGTTTTTGGTACTAGAAATCCAGAATCAAGGGAGTTGCTTGAATGTTTCACTTTAAGGCCACCATCTAGAAATAGAAGTTAATAATTATAAAATGAAAGAAAACAATCAAAGCACAATAACCATCAATAGAATGAGCATGCAATAATGTGTTTATTTCTGGCAAAAGCACCCACCCAGGGGAGGAGTCTCAGCCCTGGACCCACTTCAGAGCCGAGTCACCGATGGAGAAGGTCCACTGGACTCAGAGGAGCAAAGCTCCCTTGCTTGTCTCAACAAGCTCCGTTCTCCTTGGTGACTGAAAGCTGAGTTCACTTTCCAATTCCTTGCTCTCAACTCAGCTCATGTGGCCTTCTAGTCTCCTTATCAAATGACCGAGGAGTAGTCATGAGCTCGGAGGTATGGAAAGAGCTTCTTCCACACCCAGAGGTGCCCAGCGTCCGTTCTGTGGCAGGAGGGGCTGGGGTTTCTACGCCAAGCCGACTTGGGTTCTGATTTCACTGGAGCCATTTCATAGTGTTGCTCCCTGGAGCGAAGCGTTTAGCCTCTCTGTTCCCCCAGTGGGAAGGTACCTGGACATCTTGTACAACAGACATTGCACACGTCTCTGCTCTGTGCCCTCTGCCATACCCTGCTGTGCCACCCATGAATAGCCTTTAGTGGTTTTGTTCAGTGACCACCTCTCTTGGACCCCGTCAAACCAAGTTAGCTGAGGTTCTCTTCTGAAATCTCAGCAGAAAACTTTGCCACCACTTCGATGATGGTGTTGGCCGTGGGGGTCATGTTATGGGATCAGCGGGGGCCTCCATAGGACCTGGGTGGCCGCAGTTGGCTTCCTAAATGCATGACAGAGGCCATGGACATGGTGCTATGAGGTGCCTTCCAAATCTGTGCGTCAGACCCCCTTCAGCTGCAAGTAACAACTAATCATATTCAAATGGGAATGTCCCATGTGGGCAATAATTATGCCAGGGAACAAAAAGGCTTAAGGAACTAGATTCCACTTCTGAGAGCCATGTTGCTAGCAATGGAAAGAGAGAAGGTGGTAGTTTAAAAATAAGAGTGATCTGCCATGACGCTGATAGGCTCAGGCTCCCTCAGCGTCGGTCTCTGGATCTGGTGGTGAATGGAAGATTGAGAGCTGATGGCTTTGGTGTCATAGAGGTTGGACAGCCTAACCTTATTGCCAATTGGTGATGGGCTTCCTTGGACCTCCCTGTCTCTCTCTCTCTTTTTAATCTTAAAAAATTATTTATTTGCAAGGAGAGAGAGAGAGGGAGAGAGGAAATACGAGAATGGGTGTGCCAGGGCCTCTTGCCACTGCAAGTGAACTTCAGATGCATGCACCACTTTGTGCATCTGGCTGACGTGAGTCCTGGGAAATCGAACCCAGGCCGTCAAGTTTTGCAGGCAAAGCTCTTTGACCTGCTGAGCCATCTCTCCAGCCCCTGTGTGTTTCTCTCCTGTACTTCTTTTGAACTTGGCTAGGGAGGATGGTCTACGTCTGGATGCCTTCAGAGATGACTTGGAAGTGTTCCAGTAAACCACGAGGAGGTTCAGAAGCCAAAAAATAAAAAAGTGATAGAGAAGTTAAAACCAGGATTCCAGTGGGCATGGGCAGAGGGAGCTATGGCAGGACTCAGGATCCAATGGCAGAGTGTTTCTCTTTACCATCTCCCTTTACTGTTGACCCCATTCTTTTCCATACCGTGGAGAAGATGCTGCTTCATTTCCTGGCTTCTAATTTAGGAAGAGCAAAGTTTCTTCTCTTGTGTCTCAAGAATCAGATGGCCAGGTGACCAAATTAGATATCCAAGTCCCACCCTGATAGGCATGGTTAGACAGGACTTCACAGACTGTCCTTAAACTTGTGTGGACATTGCTGCCTTGCCCCCTCCTGATGAGACAAGGATGGCACCTGCCTCCCAAGTTGTTGCCAGCATGCAGTGAGGTTACCCAGGCAAATGCATCTTGGAGAATGTTGATGCCGGCTCTGCTGAGCTGTCAAGCAAGGGTGGGAAACCCCAGGCTAACCAGGCTGATTTACTGCACAGTCCCTTGGAGCTCTGTATCAGTTCTGAACAATAATATCTGTTGCGACACTAGTAGGTTGTATTTCCTTAATTTATTTGATTCTGTTTGGAGGACATCTCACGGGACTATGTCCACTGCCTTAGCTGTGTGTGTAGAAAGCCAGCTGTGGACACCTGGGTCCTGTGGAAGGCCACAGCTGATTGATCCTTTTTTTAAAAAATGTTTATTTATTCATTTGAAAGTGACAGACAGAGAAAGAGGCAGAGAGAGAGAGAGAGAGAGAGAGAGAGAGAGAGAGAGAGAGAGAGAGAGAATGGGCACACCAGGGCCTCCAGCCACTGCAAACGAACTCCAGACACGTGCGCCCCCTTGTGCATCTGGCTAACGTGGGTCCTGGGGAATCGTGCCTCGAACCAGGGTCCTTAGGCTTCACAGGCAAGTGCTTAATTGCTAAGCCATCTCTCCATCCCTGATTGATCCTTCTTTAACCTTAGAGAAGCTGTCTTCTTGGTGGTAAAGGGAAGACCCTGTGCAGAGTGAGTGGGGGACCCTTTTATTTTTTTTCCTCCTGCATCGCAAGAAGTCCTCTGCATGCCCTCACCCATTTCCTACAACCCATGGGGGCTCGTAACATGCAAATCTTTCCACCCTGGCTGGGTGGAAATAAGCCTGGAAGGTGGTCCTTAGGGGCCGGTCATATTGTGAGGCTACCATGCTGTTCTCACACCCAGTGCTCCCCAAACACAAGCCACTTCAAAGTCACCTTCAGGAGTAAAGGAGTTTCCTGAACAAGGGACAACTTCTCTGAGGGGTAGCTGGCCGAGAGGGCACTGCAAAGCTGAGCCACACTCATTTTCCTTGGTGGCAGGACTGACAGACGGGAGGGCTTGAAGCTCGCAGGTCGGGCCTGTGGAGGTGAGTCAGTGGGTAAGAGCGCTCCCTGCGCTAGTGTGAGGACCTGGGAGGGCTTCATTCTCCCTGAGTTCAATTCCCCAGCGGTCACGTAAGCAGCTGGGAGTGGCCATACTTGCCTGGAACCCCAGTCCCATAGAAGGCAGACCTGGGAGAATAGCCTGGGCTCCTTGGCCAGCCAGTCTGACTAGCAGAGAGAAAAAAAAACAAAACAAAAAAACAGCAGGTCCAGGTTCAGCAAAGAGACTCTGTCTCAAGAAATGAGCAATGAAGCTGGGCGCGGTGGCCATGCCTTTAATACCAGCACTAGAAAGACAGAGGTAGGAGGATCGCTGTAAGTTCGAGGCCACCCTGAGACTACATGGTGAATTCCAGGTCAGCCTGGACCAGAGTGAGACCCTACCTCGAAACCCCCCCCCCAAAAAAAAAAGCAATGAGCGATGGAGGACACCTGCTGTTCTGTTCTGACCTCCACGGGCGCATGGAGTGTGTCCATCTACACACACATGCATATACCATACATGTACATGCATACCACAAGTGGACACATACATACGTGTGTGGGGAGCCCCCCAAAAAAACCCCACTGACAAAGCCACACCTGCGCACAGCCGTTCCTTATTCCCAAGTTTTAGTTCTTTTTTTTTAATATTTTCAAATTGTTTTTGCTTTTTTTTATTATTTTATTTTATTTTTTTAAAATTTTTATTAGGATTTTCCATGATTATAAAAAAATCCCATGTTAATTCCCTTCCTCCTCCCCCCGCCCACTTTCTCCTTTGAAATTCCATTCTCCATCATATTACCTCCCCATAACAATCATTGTACTTACATATATACAATATCAACCTATTAAGTACCCTCCTCCCTTCCTTTCTCTTCCCTTTATGTCTCCTTTTTAACTTACTGGCCTCTGCTACTAAGTAAGTTTTAGTTCTTTCCTGAGAAAACCTCAGCACTCTGCCTTCCTGGGTGCAACAGTGTGGCCTGTGGCGAGCTCAGCCTCTCGGAGAAGCTGTCCACGAGGGAGGCAAGCTACCTGGCCCCGGCCTCCGACCCGGAGGTGGACAGAGGCGGAGAGAGTGGCTGCATGCAGTGCGGCTCTGCCTTGGAATTTCCGCTGGGGATGGGGCTCTCCAGGCCTTGGGATGAGTACAGCCTCCAAGCAACCATTTTGGGTTTGTTCTTGGAGACTCCCCCTCCCTCACCCCAGGACCTTCAATTCCTCTGCATCCGTGAAATCCAAGGCAGGTGGCGCACCCTGGTGCGTGGGCTAGGCCCGCTGGCTCAGGGCTGTGCGCACGGGAGCTGTCCCGTTTCCAGGAGTCTCTGCCCGGTATCACTGCCCTTCCCTTTAGCGTGGCCTTCATGGTGACAGTGTCAGTAAACTCGGGCATGGGGGGAAACACGGAGATACGGGACAGTGAGTGTGGTTCATGTACCTGTCACTAACAGCACCGATGGTGACAGCAAGGGATGGGACTCCCTAGGGCTGGAGGAGGAGGGAGGAGCAGGGGAGGGGACACAGCGTTTGGGAGGAGGAGGAGGAGGAGGAAGGCGGGGGAGGGGAGGAGAGGACCTTGAGGACACGGGGAGGGGTGGGGCAGGTGGGAGGTGAGGGGCAGAAGGAGCAGGAGGTTCCTGACTGGGAGGCATTCAGGACAGGGTGACACATGAGTGACACCCGGTGACTTGAGAGGGAAGAAGTTGGCGGCTTGAAAGGGAGGGAGGCGGAAAGCAGGGCTTTTCAATATGAGCGTTCATGTCGCTCTGACAGCAGCCATTTATCATAGCCTGAATGGGAGCTCGGGGCCCAGCACCCGCCAAAGGACTCTGGTTAAAGTTTTACCTGCCTGTGAAAGGGCCCCGGCCTGGCCCAAAGCAGCCCTTCCTTCCTTCCGAGGCTGCAGGGACAGCCCACGGGGGCCCATCTGTTGGAGCAGAAAGACTGTGGCATCAGTTGGGGGGTGACCTGTGACAGGATGTTTCCGGGTTCAGGGACCCCCCTCCAGGCACCGCAGCCCTGCTGGGGGGCCGAGGGTCTGCCTGCCATGAGGCCTTTGGAAAAGCCTGCTCTAGGCACTGTGCAGGGAGCCTCTCTCCAGATCAACCTTGGGTGTCTGTTGGGAGGCTTGGGATGGGGGCCAGCAGAGGCATCTTTTGTTAAATGATGCTATTGGCATCCAGCTAATTTTTACAAAATACCATGTACCATCCACACATGTCAGACACTGTGGGTCCTTCTGCCTGGTCCCTTTGGCAAGTCCTAATTGCTTCTGGGGTTGAACAAGGAGCCGGTGAGGGGCGTGCGCTTGTTCCCTGCACAGGGGATATTAAGGAAGAGAGTCCTCCTCTGTTTTTCATGTCATTAATTGGTGATCTTCAGACTCTGAAATAGCATTTCCCCCTCTTCCATGCCTTATTTCATTATCCTCAGTTCAATACACACCAGTGCGGCGCGAGGCAGCCTGCTCAGATAGATTAGGAATTATTTAAATGAGATGGGGATGTATGGGTAGTTAAAAACGCAGTCTTCTATTCTGCCCTAATTATGTATCAAATTACGTTACAATTATTCCCAAATATAAACTTGCTGAGAACCTCAAAAGGGGAGGTCCTTAGAATGTCAGGAGACAAATGAAATCAAGTGGTAGCAGTGGTCCTGGACCCGAACTGTGTGAGGAGACCTGGGCACTGTGTGTGTGTGTGTGTGTGTGTGTGTGTGTGTGTGTGTGGGTGTGTCTTTCCTTTGTCTTTCTTCATTCCTTCTCTTTGCTCTATGTCTCTTCTACCCTTTCTCCTCCCTTCTTCCTTCCCCTCCCTCCCTCCTTCACCTTCCTTTCTCTTTCTCCCTTCCTTTCTTTCTCTCTATCCCTTCCCTTCCTTAGTCCCTCCTTCCCTTCCTCCCTCCTCCCTTCTTCCCTCTTTTTAAAATTTTAATATTTTTAAAATGTATTTGCAAGACAGAGAGAAGAAATGGGCACACCAGGACCTCTTGCCACTTCAAACAAACTCCAGATGCATGCATCACTTTGTGCATCTGGCTTTACATGGGTACTGGGGAAATGAACCCAGGCTTCAGCCTTTACAGGCAGTGCCTTTAACCTCTGAGCCATCTCTCCAGCCTCTGCTTTCCTTTCCTTTCCTTTCCTTTCCTTTCCTTTCCTTTCCTTTCCTTTCCTTTCCTTTCCTTTCCTTTCCTTTCCTTTCCTTTCCTTTCCTTTCCTTTCCTTTCCTTTCCTTTCCTTTCCTTTCCTTTCCTTCCCTTCCCTTCCCTTCCCTTCCCTTCCCTTCCCTTCCCTTCCCTTCCCTTTCTTTCCCCTTCGCCTTCCCTTTTTTTCCTCCCTCCCTCCCTCCCTCCTTCCCCTCCCTTCCCTTCTTTTCCTTCCTTCCCTTCCTTCCTTCCTTCCTTCCTTCCTTCCTTCCTCCCTTCCCTCCTTCCCACTGGTATTACTTCCATACTGGGTGACTGTCTCAAGCCCCTCCCAGCCAAGAGTGAACAGAGTTGTGGGGGGCTGCTTGTCCAGTCATTATGCCAAGTCAGAAACTCTTCTATCGGTCCCTAGCTATGTGGCCTAAGGGAAGTCCTATAACCTCTCTGAGCCTGTCTCATCCTCTGTGAGGTGGGAAGCTGGTGGCAGCTGCCTGGTGCACAGAAAGCTCTTCGAAGAAGAGGTCAGGCCGGGATTGCCATTAACAGTGTCAGCTCATCATTTGGGTTTGTCACGATCATCAGGTTTTCTAAGGGCTGGGGGCCTGAGAGCTCTCCTTACTCTCCACTCTGGCTCTCATATCCTCTGCTCAGCTGGTTAGGCTGAGCTGGGCCTGGGGTAGTCATAACTGGGGGTTCAGGCTTCAGCCAGGCTTCAGCATCAAGTTTCCTGTGAAACTAGACACCCACTTCCAGGGTACCACTCTGTGTGGGTGTTTCCTTAATAAAGGAAGAACCTACCTGTGATGTTTCAGACACAAACATGTCTGAACTGGATTCAGACGCAGCTCCTCTTCTGAGCCCAGAGGGCCCCACTTGGTCCCCAGACTGCAGAGCAGGGTCACTTCAGTTTTTTGCCCATGTGTTTTGAGCCGTTAGGCAGCTTCTCGTGCAGTTCTTTGTGTGTGTGTGTGTGTGTGTGTGTGTGTGTGTGTGTGTGCGCGCGCACGTGTGTGTGTGTGTGTGTGTTTTCAAGGTAGGGTCTAGCTCTAGCCCTGGCTGACCTGGAATTCACTACATAGTCTCAGGCTGGCCTCGAACTCAAGGCGATCTTCCTACCTCTGCCTGCCGAGTGCTGGGATTAAAGGCGTGCGCCACCACGTCCAGCTTTGGGCAGTTCTTGGGAAGAGACCGGATTCATCTTTATTAGCAACTTATTAATAATTATTAGTCATCATGAAGCTGCTCATGCTGCAGGGTCTGGCTGCTCCCATCCCTCTCCTCCCATGTCTGCAGCTCACAGCCACTCAGGTTCTAGGCCTGGGGCAGGCTGGAGGCAGGGGTGTCGCTGACAGAGAGGTGCTGCTCTCTGCTGCCTGGTTGTTAGGTAAGTAGGTCGCCCATGGCTGTCACAGACCTTTCAGTCATAATCCCCAAACGTGCTGGGACCTTATGGGTTGAATTGTACCGTGCCTGAAGGTGTTGCAGTCTTGGCTCACGGGAATTTGATCTCATTTGGAAATGGGATTTTTGTAGATAACCAGGTTAGACTGAGGACATTAGCAGGGCCCTAATCGAATAAGACTAGAATCCTAATGAAAAGGGAAAATGTGTGCAGAGATTGACACAGAAGGGAGACTTCGGGGAGAAACATGGGGAGAAGCCCCTGGAGACTGAAGGCGGGACAGGGCGGGGGAGGAAGCCTTAGCGAGCCACGGCGTTCCAGAGGAGACCGGTGAGTGGGGAGGCATGGAGCCTTCTCCCCCACTTCCCTGGGTGGCGTGGGTGGGTAATGCGCTTGCCATACGAGCATGAGGACCCTAGTTCAGATCCCCAGCCCCTATGTAAAAGTGGGGTGTGGCAGGTGCGTGCCTGTAATGCCAGCACGGGGAGGCAAAGACAGGAGGACCCTTAGGGTTTGCTGACTAACTGAGCTAGTAGCCTCCACATGCATGCGCACATGCATGTACCTGCACATACATGGACACACGTAATATAGGAACACCACACACACACACACACACACACACACACCACCCTGCCAACACCCGCATCATGGACCTGTAGCCTCCAGAACTGTCACATCGTACACGCGTTGTTAAGCTACTCTGGGTGGGAGTTTGTTCCAGCCGTCGCAGGACCCCAGTACAGAACCCAATGGTGAGATGGAGGTAGAAAAGTAGTGGGCACCCACCAGCAGACTAGCCTTGCTGAGTGTCCAGTAAGTCAGGTCTTCTGTGGGCAGGCCAGAGACCATCTTTGTCAATAGACAAATGAGATCTGTGGCAGCCAGAGTCCCAAAGCAGTGGTGACATGCTTTCTCAGGCATGGGATGGCTCTGGAGAGGGGGTAGTTCACAGTGTGAAGGAGGGGATGAGGAAGCCTTGGATACAAGGATGGGATGGGAGAAGAGAGGTCTAGGCCCCTATAATCCCTCTCTGCCTCTTTTTTTATTTATTCATTTTTCAGAGAGAGAGAGAGGGGTGGGGGGAGGCAATTGGCACACCAGGGCCTCACACTGTAGTCAAACTCCAGATACTTGCGCCACCTAGTGGGCATATGCGACATTGCGCTTGCCTCACCTTTGTGCATCTAGCATTAAGTGGGATCTGGAGAGTTGAACATGGGTCCTCAGGCTTTGCAGGCAAGCACCTTAACCACTAAATCGTCTCTCTAGCCCTGTATCTTCTGCTTTTATTTATTGTTATTTTATTTGTTTCTCTGAGACAGGGTTTCACGGAGGCCAGGCTGACCGCACACTCATTGTGCAGTCACAGATGAGCTTGAGCTCCTGATCTTCCTGCCTCCACCTCCTCAGTCCTGAGACCGCAGATATGAGCCACCACACCTGGTTTACCTGGTGCTGTGGACCAAACCCAGGGCTTCATGCATGCCAGGCAAGCACTGAGCTGCACCCCCAGCTTCCCTGTCTTTATTCCATTGGCAAGGATCACTCACATGGCCATATCGAGACCTACGCTTGCCAGAAGTGTGGCCTAACTTTGATACCAGTGCCCCTTGCCTCTGACTCCTTCTTGCCTGTGGAAAGTGTCAGAAGGATGGGCACTCACTTCTCCTCTTCTGTCCTGACAGCCCAATGCAGGGGACTCAGAGAGGTTTTTACATTAAAGGCACCTGGGCCTTGGGGGGGTCCTTGCTTGGGGACAGCTAACCTGGAAAGTTATCTTGTCAGCTATACCCTTGGGAGCTGGTTACTGAGGGGGAAACAATCGTGGTCACTCTGTTAAGCCGCTGACTTCTGGGACCGCCCCAGCACTTTGAAGAGGAAGAGGGGAGGCAAGCTGGTCTGTGCCCCAGGTTCTGCTCCTTTGTGATTTGCAAGCCCGAGGACATCGGGGAGTGTGGCGGCCTCTTGTTTAAAGCCCTCAGGTCTTTGTAAGGATCATGTGGGCCACATGGGAGGGTCCAGCCATGCACATGCTCAGCAGAAGTGACATGTTCTCCCACTACTTCTCTGTGTTCCTGCTGGGGTCTCCCTCCAAACCCCTGGAAGGGAGACTTCTTAGAGCCATCCTTTCTTTCCTAAATTTTCTTTTCCCAATGAGATCTGTCCTCCAAATAGCTCCTCCTAGACTCCCGGAGAGAAGCTGGGGTCTCTGAGCCTGGCCTTGGAGCCTCTTTGATTTGCAAGTTTGCTTATTTTCATCTCAAAGGAAGTGTTTCTAATTAAGGTATCCATAACCCATGTGTTATTTTTGGATGCAACTTCCTTTCTATTTTTATTTTTTAATTTTTTGGTAAGACAATTTATACTAATTAGATGTAAAAATTATTCCTGGGAAAATTATGTAATTGACATGCAGTTTACCAAATAGACCTCTGATATTATTTGTGCTGCTGCTTTGAGGTGTAATTAGCAAAAGGCATGCGTGATGGACCTGGGTCAGTATGCGTCAAGGGAAGGCAGCCAGTGGCTGCAGCTCTCCATGTGACCATGCCAGGTTCTTCACAGAGTAGGCCCGTCCTGCCCAGAGCATATCAGACAGTGCCATCCAACTCCAGCCAGGCTCCTGGCTCTCTGGGTGCAGTTTCAGGATGGTGCACATATGGCTGTCTGCACGTCTCAGCTCTGGTGCCAGTCAGGATGTCCCAGCATGAGGAAGTCCTCTTGGGCGATGCTTTAGGGGAAAGGGAAGGAGGTCTCCAGTGATTCACACAGATTTCTGTCTTGGGTAGAGTTTAAAAAATTTTTTTTTTACTTATTTATGAGAGAGAGCAAGAGCGAGCGAGTGAGCGAGCAAGAGAGAGAGAGAGAAGCAGATACAGAGAATGGGCGCGCCTGGGCTTCCAGCCACTGCAAACGAACTCCAGATGCGTGCACCCCCTTAACAATCTGGCTTACGTGGGTGCTGGGTTATCGAACCTGGGTCCTTGGGCTCTGCAGGTAGATGCCTTAACGGCTAAGCCATCTCTCCAGCCCTGGGTAGTGTTTTGATTGGTGGGCCGCATGAGGTCTCCTGCATTCGTTGGTCACATGTGTAGGTGACAGGAAGTGAAAGTGCTGGGGTGTTGGAGGACCGAGGGAGGACCTGCCAGTCTTTTGACAAGATGGAGCTGCGCTCACAGCTAACCGAAGGAGATGGAAGTTGCATGTAGAAAACGATGTAGGGTTGGGAAGATGGCCCAGTACATAATGCCCTTGCTGCACAAGTGTGGGCACCTGAGTTTAGGTCCCCAGCACCCACGTGAAGCTGGAGGTGGTTGTGTGCATTTCTAATTTCAGTGTGCCTGTCGGCAAGGTGGGTGGCGGAGAAACTCACAGGCCAGCACCAGCTAGGCTGGTGAACAATGAGAGGCTGTAGCCACAAATAAATAAATAAAAGACCCAGTAGATGCACAGTGGGAGAAGGTTGAACCTTACATCAGTGGGCCTGCCAGAGTCCATGCAGGAGTCAACAAACTCTCCAGGAGGACTTCTGCACGAGGAACAGTCACAGAGGCAGAGGGTCGAGTCTTGGTGGCGAGTGCCACAGGGAGCGGCCATCTGGGGCACACGAAACACAGGGAAGCGGCTGAGACTACTGGAAGTCCGAAACCGGGCTGGAGAGATGGCTCAGCAGTTAAGGCGCTTGCCTGCAAAGCCCAAGGACCTGGGTTCAGTTCCCCATAAAGCCAGATGTACAAAGTGGTGCATGCATCTGAAGTTCATTTGCAGCGGCTAGAGACTCTGGCATACCCATTCTCTCTTCTGTCTTTCTCCTTGCTTGCAAATATAAATAAATGAAATATTTTTTTAAAAGTTTGAAGCTTGGAGGAGGAGTCCCGGGAGCCAGGACTCGGGCCTTGGGGCAGGTGCTGGCTGTCAAGGGTGGGTGTTTCTGAGGGCACGTGAAGAGGCTGGTCCTACAAGTATTGGGTTGAAGCTGGAAGATAGCAGCTTAGTAACTGATACAATACCCGTCAACAAATATTCAGTGCAGTTTGAGACTTCATTATTAGAAGTCTCCAGTTCAATTTGAGAGAAGCGATAGTTACCTCTTACTTTGAATCGGTCAGCTCTATGGGTTCAGTTGAGTGCACTCTAGTCTAAACAAGGCCCAGGCTCCACTGAGGCTACCTAGAGGAGGTAGCCTTACTTAGGTAGGTAGGAGATTCAGACCTATGGCAATATCTAGTACATCATATCAGAGGAACTAAATATCATCTTCAAACACATGTCTGCTTGAGTTAAAGAGGCTGTTTTGCCTAAAAAGTGAAAAAAAACCCTTTATTTTGATTGTAGAGTGATACTTTAGAATATATTGATCACCAAGACGTCAGGTCAGCAGGGGTTCAGGGAAAGACGTGTTACTTCTCTGTGCCAATTCCAGCTGATGTGAGCTGCAGTCCGAGATAAACCTCAGCTTGTAGGGTGCTTGTCTAGCATCTGCAAAGCCCCAAGTTCAACCCGCAACACTGCACAAACTTGGCGTAGTTGGCACATGCTTGTTATCCCAGGAGTTAGAGACAGGAGGATCGGAAGTTCAAGGTTATCCTAAGAGAGTTCGAGATTAGCCTGGGCAGTGAGACCTTGTCTCAACATCAGTCATAACCAAATAGAAACCTGTGGCACAAACTGTAAACCTAGTGCTTGGGAGGTGGAGGCAGGAGGATCAAGAGTTCAAAGGCAGCCTAGGCTACCTGTCACCCTGTCTCAAAACCAACCAACCAACCAATTGCTAACCAACCAACTCCCAAACAAACAATTCCCCGCTCCGCGTATAATGCAGGTAGCATGGCCTGACGGGTCTAAGATGCAGGGCTTCCTGCTGTCGGTGCACATTCTAAAAACTTGAAGTTAGGGTCACAGGAAAGAGAATAAATGGCGTTGTCTTTCTGAGCCTGTGTTACCTCACTTAGTATAACATTTTATAGGTCCATCCACCTTTCCAGCAAATTACATTTTTCTCTACAGCTGAATAAAACTCCCTTGTGCCTTTGTACCACATCTTTATTATCCAGTCATCAGCTGAAGGACCTCTAGGCTGGTTACATTTCATAGCTATTGTGAATAGAGCAGCAACAAACATGGGTGAGCCAGTATCATTATAGTAAAATATAGACTCCTTAGGGCAGATGCCCAGGAGTGGTATAGCTGGATCATATAGTAGATCTATGTTTAGCCTTTTTTAAAAAAATATTTTATTTTTATTTATTTGACAGAGAGAAAGAGGGAGAGAGAGAGAGAAAGAGACACAGAGAGAGAACAGGTGTGCCAGGGCCTCTAGCCACTGCAAATGAACTCCAGATGCATGTGCCACCTTGTGCATCTGGCTAACGTGGGTCCTGGGGAATTGAACCTGGGCCTTTTGGCTTCGCAGGAAAATGCCTTAACTGTTAAGCCGTCTCTCCATCCCTGTGCTTTAGCTTCTTGATTTCCATATTGGCTGCTGCAGTCTGCGTTCCCACTCAC
Organism: Jaculus jaculus; assembly: GCF_020740685.1. Lineage (NCBI taxonomy): Eukaryota > Metazoa > Chordata > Mammalia > Rodentia > Dipodidae > Jaculus > Jaculus jaculus. The sequence goes on along the minus strand of NC_059109.1, from coordinate 120,961,871 downwards.
AGTGAATAGGGTTCCTCTTTCCCTGCACCTTGGGCAGCATTTATTATCCTTTGATTGTTTGATGTTAGCCACTTCAACACACACACACACACACACACACACAGAGTGTCTGGCAGGATTAATATATAGAATGTACAAAGAACTCAAAAAACTAAACAATAAGCCGGGCATGGTGGTGCACGCCTTTAATCCCAGCACTCGGGAGGCAGAGGTAGGAGGATTACTGTGAGTTCGAGGCCACCCTGAGACTCCATAATGAATTCCAGGTCAGCCTGGGCTAGAGTGAGACCCTACCTCGAAAAACCAAAAAAAAAAAAAAAAAAAAAAAAAAAAAACCACACAAAAAAAAAAAAAAAAAAAAAAAAAAAACTAAACAATAAAAAGCAAACAACTTAGAAAATGGGCTCTGGAACTGAATGGCGTACTCTCAAAAGAAGAAGTGCAAATAACCAATGAATATTTTACTTTTTTAAAAAGTATTTTTATTTATTTGTTTGGGAGAGAGAGCGAGATACAGAAATAGGCAGGTAGAGAGATAGAGAGAGTGGGCATGCCAGGGCCTCCAGCCACTGCAAAGGAACCCCAGATGCATGCACCCCCTTGTGCATTTGGCTTACGTGGGTTCTAGGAGTTGAACCTGGGTCCTTTGGCTTTGCATCAAGTACCTTAACTGCTAAGCCGTCCCTCCAGTCCAAATATTTTACTTTTTAAATGTATTTTTATCTATTTATTTATTTGAGAAACAGAGAGAAAGAGAGGGAGAGAGAGAGAGAGAGAGAGGGAGAGAGAGAGAGAGAAAATGGGTACATCAGGGCCTCTAGCCACTCTAAACGAACTCCAAATGCGTGCACTGCCTTGTGTGTCTGGCTTAAGTGAATACTGGGGGATCCAACCTGGGTCCTTATGCTTCCCATGCAAGTGCCTCAACAACTAAGTCACCACTCCATACCGCAGTAAATATTTTAAATGTTCAACATCCTTAACCATCAGAGAAGATTTCCCCCCATTCTGTAGGTTTTGTTTTGACTCAGTTGTTGGTTTCCTTAGCTGTAAATAGCTTTTCAGTTTCGTGAGGCCCTATTTGTTGATTGCCTATTTCTTGGGCAACCAAGGTCCTATTCAGAAATCCCTTCCCTACACCTATATCTTGAAGTGTTCCCTCGACCTTTCCCTGTAGCCATAGAGCATGGTTTTTTTGTGTGATGAAGTGGCCTAACAGGCAGACTTGTACAGCTCTTGATATGTATTACAATGTTGACTTCCAGTACTTTTTTGTGTTTTTAGTACTCTGCACTCTTAGCCATCTTCAGCACTAAATATCATTGCAGATTTGAAAAGTCAGTTCCAGTGAGCTAGAGAGATTGCTCAGTGAAAAGCACTTGCTGCACAAGTGTGAAGACCCAAGTTCAGATCCCCAGAGCCCATGGAAAGCTGGATGCGGTAGCATGCATCTGTAACCCTGACGCTCCCACAGTGACTCGAGAGGCAGAGACAAGAGAATCTCTGGAAGCTTCTGTGCCAGCTAGCCAAATGGTAAGAGATACTTCCCTGGGGTGGTTTGGACCAGATGACCCCCGTAGATTTATGTGTTCTGAATGCTTGGTCCCTAGTTAGTGGCAATTTGGGAGGTGGAACCTTGTTGGAGGAGGTACGTTGTTTGTGGTGGGCTTAGGAATGTTATAGTCAGCGACCCCCTCCTGGAGTTTGGCTCTCCCCCTGCTGCTGTTTTCCATCTGCTGTGGCAGAGGTGACATCCGGCCTCTGCTCATGCCATGGTTTCCCCTGCCATCATGAAGCTTGCCCTCGAGACTGTGAGCCAAAATATAAACCTTTTCTCCCATCAGCTGCTTTTGGTCGGGCACTTTATCCCAGCAACAAGAAGGTAACTAAAACATTGCCTCGAGGTAGAAGGTGGGGACACTCACCTAAGGTTGTCCCCTGACCTCCATATGTACATCAGAGCGTGTGAGCACCCACATACACACATAGCAACCTCTCTCTTTCTCACACGCACATAAAGGTGGGCACATCAGTTGGACAGGGAACTTTGATATCTTACTGCTGCTTTAATTTGCTTTTCTATGAGTTCACGCATGACTGAACGTTTTTTTCCACATGCATACTAGCTGTTTGCATTTCTTCCTTTGTGAATTATCTGCTTTGACCTTTGTCCCTTTTAAAAGCGGTATTGATTATCATGCCCAAGTCTATAACAGAGAAATTTAAAATTTTTATGTAGTCACATTTATTATCTTTTCCTTCATCAAGTTTTCCATTATTTTTATACTTAGGAAAAGAAATCCTTTTCCTATTCTCAAGTACCTTGTACATATTTTTGTCTAATTTTCTCATTTGATTTTTACCAAGTTTTAAAAAGCAATAGGGAATCCCATATGGCTGGACCATTGTTTTAGTACCATGGATTGAACAATCCTTCACTTTTTCACTAATCTTTGACATCTTTTTCATATGATGTATGGGTATGAATACACACATGTGCGTGCGCGCACACACACACACACACACACACACACACACACACACACAGGTCTGTTTTAGAATATCTTGCGCAGTCATTACAAGTTCCTGGGGGCCTCCTTGGGTAGAAGTGAGTGACCAACTTTTTGGTGTCGGGGTGGGGGGGGGGGATGTGAGCAAGCAGAGGCTGGCCAGACATCAGATTAGATTGGGATCTTTCATCTCTAGCATTTTGGGGTTTCTGATGTCCCTGCCCTGGAATGTCTCAACACTCCTGTCACTCCTTCTTCTTGCTCTTCCTGCCTCCAGGACAGATGTTCACATTGTTGTTTATGTCATCGTTGATGTCGGGGCCGGGGGTTGTGAGCCTGAGCCTTACCAGAGAGGATGGACCCGAAGGACCCACAAACCTCTTGCCTGGGCCACCTGCTCACACTGAGGACTCTCATGATGTCTACCTCCCCAGAGACTCTTTGTTCTTGTGGCACTTCCCTCCATTTGTAATTATAGCTCATTTTGTTGCTTGCCTCCCCCTAGACTATAAACCCCAAAGACTCTCTTGTCACCTGGGCACATGGAGACTGGAGGGGTGGAGCAAAAGAATAGACATCTGGCTTGTCCCTTGGAACTGGTGGATCAGGGCCTTGGAAACCTCAGTGTCTGAGTGAACAAGCAGAGACAGTTGCCAGACCATAAAAGATGCTCTTTTGGGCAATAAAGGGACAGGCTGTCTGAAATCAAGGGCCCACCTAGAAAACCCAGAACAACTGAGGCTGGGAGATGGCCACCTCATGAATCTCAGGTCAGGATGGAGCCAGGAAAACCACCCATTTGATCCTGAGCTGACATTCTGACCTTTAGAGCTGAATATCCCTCTTTGCCAGGAACATGTTCCCAACAAAACGGGGTCGAGAGGCATTTGCATCCAAACCATCAAAGCTCTTTAAATGGTGGAGCCTGGAGGCCCGATGGGTTTATTAGATTATCATTGTGGAAGTTAATAAAGAATTAATTTCTCTTCATGTGACATCCAAAGGCAGTTATTTCAGGAGCCTGTCCATTTACACAAAGACAAGTATTTGTCAAATGTCAGAGGCAATTCCCAGGTCCCAGCACCCCCCTCAGTAATTCTGGATTAGGGATAGCCTGAAATGACATTACACAAATTTCCCTTCAAGATGCACTGAGCTCTGGGGACCACTCAGGAATTTCAGGCTCCCGAAGGCTATACTGTCAGCAAAAGGGTTGGGTGGGGGTGGCTGGGGCAAGGGTAGAATTCCAGCTGGGCCTGCTCTAGGGGGAGGGAAGGAGCAGCCATGGATGGCCATTAGACTCTGGGGCCCATTTGCCTCCTGAAAACAACTCACTGTCGTTTGCTTCAAGTCTTGCACCCAGCTTGATGGGTTTTTCTTGTTCTCTGCTCAGGCCCTGGGAGGGGCCACGGCCTGCCTGGGGCTGCAGGACTGGCCTCATGTCACCTTGTGACAATATATTAGGGGAGGTCAAGGCACCATTAATACCTGTCTTGGAGCTAAGTGCTGGGAAGTGGAGCTATGGTGGAAGGACAGACTCACTGCTATATTCTAAAAGCACATTGTGGAATAGCCGGACACCCTTCATCATGGGGCAGTAGTCTGGGCTGGGCTTGAGGGAGTTTGAGTCTGATTCAGTTGAGAATAGCATTGGGAGCCATTGGACCAGCTTAACCTTCCTCTGCCAAAGCGCCAGATGTGAGTGTTTGACCATTTGCTGGGCGTCTCCCTGGGAATATCCAATAGGACCCCCATGCTCTGTATCCCCAAATCTGAACTCTGCATTGTATACCACTGCCTTGTTGCTTCTTCCTCTTCCCCAAGTGCTTTAACCCTTTTAGACTTCTCCATCATCCTCCATCCTTGGAACCACTCTCCTTCTTTCCTGAATTTGTTCAGATCTGGCTCAGCCATCACTTCCTCTGTGAAGGCCTCTCAGGAAGGGTCAGAGTCTCCAGTCAGGGCCTGGGTAGATTCTTTGTACAAATTGAGAAAAGCCCCCATGGGGTTGGAGAGATGGCTCAGCAGTGAAGGCGCTTGCCTGCAAAGCCTAAGGACCCGGGTTTGATTCCCTAGTAGCCATATGACACCAGATGTATAAGGTGGCACATGTGTCTGGAGTTTGTTTACAGTGGCTGGAGGCCCTGGCATGCCCATTCTCTCTCTTTCTAGCTACCTCTTTCTCTCTCTCTCTTAAATAAATAAATACATAAAATATTAACAAAAGAAAAGCCCCTTTTCCCTACCTGTGTGGTGACTTAACTTATGAGAGGATGAGAGAGAGAGAGAGAGAATGAAAATGGGCCTGGGGCATGCCAGGACATCTTGCTACTGCAATAGAGCTCCAGGTGCATGTGCCGCTTTGTGCCTCTGGCTTTGTGTGGATACTGGGGAATGGAACCTGGATTGGCTGGCTTTGCAAGCAAGCACCTCCAGTTGCTGAGCTCCCCAGCCCATGGTTATATCTTTTGGCCCTTAGAAATGCATATGTGTATGTTAGAAAGTCGTGCTCCCCTAGTCTCGTCCTAGAAACAGTCTGCCTAGGCTCATGGCTTGGCAGGCAGACTATGGGCTAAGCTTCAGCCTCATTGACCTTGCTGCCTGCCTACTTTTGGTTATCCTGCAATCTGAACAATACCACAGCCCTGTGCTCTCCTCCGCGATCCTGTAGTCCCGTGTTCTATGCTGCCCCTGAGTATGTTAGTTTCCTGTAATTTCTGTGATACGGCGTCGCAGGCTAAGTGGCTCAAGACAGCACAAGAGCACAGGTTTATTGATCTGGCAGCTCTGGAGGTCAGATTTTGGAAATGAATCTCACCAGTTTGAAATCTAAGGTTGGTTGCATGCCTACTAGGTCTATGAAGAAAACTTACTTCCTAGACTTTTCCAGCTTCTAGAAGCTACTTACCATTCCTTGACTCATGGTCCCTTCCTCCACCTTTAAGCCAGAAGCATAGCATCACTGGAGCTTTGATTGACAGCTGTGCCCCTCATTCTCTCTTATGACATCTGGTTACTACTTCTTCTTTCACTTATAAGGATCCCTGAATTGGACTCGTCCAGATCAGCCACCTGTGACAAGATCCGTAATCATACTGGTAAGGTGCCTTTTACTGTGTGAGGTCACATATTCACGGAGGACATAGGTATGTTTTGGGACATTATCCTATGGTATGACATCATTTTATCAAAGTTGTTTTCTCTACCAAGTTAACATCCCTGAGAACAGGATCCCTGGTGTATTAAATTATGTCTTCAGAGACCTTCACAGACTGGCATAGATAGAAGTGTTCAAAGAATGCTTCTTGAGGGCACACGAGGGCACCATCAACCAGGACCTCCCCTGGGAGGCCGAGGCAGTAGAAAGCAGACGTACGCAGCCCTTCTTCAAGAGTAGGCTACGGTTCTGCATTGTTTAGATCAGCAGTTCTCAACTGGGGATGAGTTTATCCCCCCCAGGATTCAGATATTTGACAATGACTGGCGGTGTTTTTGGGTCCCAGGAATGCTGCCAAACACTGTGTGACGCATGCGGGACTATAAGATGTAGCCAGCTATAAATGCAGAAGTTGGGAAATGCTGATTGCTGAGCCCAAGTGGCTGGAGGGCCCAGTGTTGGGACAGGGTCTAAATACCTCTCATTCTCAACAGGCCAAGTTTCCCCAGCTTGCAGATGAGAAAACATGATACTGGAGGGGCAGCCACATTCCTGGGTGTCATAGCTGGTTCCCGATGGGGTCAGATTTTGGACCCACTCAGGGCGATAGGAGACTGACGTGGCCTCCAGAGGCCCTGACTTTGCCTGGCTTTTCTCTCCCTCTGGTTGCTCCTCTCCCGGTTGGGCTGCCTTTCCTGAACCCTTACCCTCTGTGCTGTAGCTGTCCCTAGATTTAGTGCAATGTCACCTTTTACTACTCTCCCTTGGGGACCTCCATTGCTCTTCCTATGGGCTAGCTGGGGAACTTTTGCTTTGGTCCCAAACTTATTATGTTAAATTTTTTATTATTTGAGAGAGAGAGAGAGGGAGGGAGAGAATTGGCACGCCAGGGTCTCTGCCATGGCCATTGAACTCCAGACACTTGTGCCATCTAGTGGGCATGTGCAACCTTACGTGTGTCTCACTTTTGTGAATCTGGCTTACGTGGGATCTGGAGAGTTGAACATGGGTCCTTAGACTTCACAGGCAAGTGCCTTAATTGCTGAGCCATCTCTCCAGCCCTGGCCCCAAACTCTTACTAGAGTTTCCACAGTTGGCAGCGCCCAAATAGAGTACCGCAAGCCGCAGCATGGTCCTGCTCTGGTCAGGCAACTGCTCGCAATCCTTAGAAACACCGTGATGCTCACCGAAGTCCAGCAGCAAGGCCTTGCGAGGCTGAATTTTGCTGGAGTCAAACCTAAATGCTCACTGTTCTCTCCCTTTCTTTCTTTCTTTCTTTCTTTCTTTCTTTCTTTCTTTCTTTCTTTCTTTCTTTCTCTTTCTCTCTCTCTCTCTCTCTCTTTCTTTCTGCATTAAAAAACTTTTTGTTGACAATTTTCACATATGTACATCATATATTTTGATTATAGTCCTTCCTATTGCTTGTTTTGGGGTACCTGGTCCCCCTTCCACTGGTCCATTTCTTTTTTCCAACTAGCCCTTCTTCTGTTTTGCTGTCTCCCCCCTTCATCATCCATGATGATGTGTTTATGGGTTCAATACTGAGCAGGTAATGACAGCCACTGTGAAGGCACGGACGCCACAGCCGCTCTGTGTCCGGAAGACAGCCCTTCACGGCACTCCTTCCTCTCCTCCCGATGCTGCGGATCTTCCATCCTTTCTGCCACCTCTTCCACAGTGTTCCTTGAGCCTTGGTGGATATGATAGACACGTCTCATTTAGCGCTGAACACTCAACTGTCACTTCTCAGCACCTTGACAAGTTTGGGGGTCTTCCTCGTAGTCACTGCCACTAGCAAAAGGAAGGTTCTCTAACCAAAAGTGAGAGCAGTCCTAATCTATGGGGCATAAATGTAAGCATTTAGAGGGCAGTGTGATGGGCACACTATCTCCAGTTAGCCAAACAGTAGTAGTAGCTTCCCTGCTACGACCTTTGACCTTTCCAGTCCTAGGCTTTTGACTAGATTTTCTGTTCTTTCTCTCTCTCTCTCCCTCTCTTGTGTGTGGGAGTGTGTTTGTGTGTGTGTACTTTGGGTGTCATTCTTCATATGCTATTTACCTTTCTTTTTTTTAAAAAAGATACTATTTATTTGCAAGCAGAGAGAGATAGAAGAGAGACAGAGAAAATAGGCGTTCCAGGGCCTCCAGCCACTGCAAACGAGCTCCAGATGTGTGTGCCACTTTGTGCGTGTGGCTTTACGTGGGTCCTGGGGAAGTGAACTCTGGTCTTTAGGCTTTGCAGGCAAGTGCCTTAAATGCTGAGCCATGTCTCCAGCCCCCTTTCTTTTCTCTTTTTCCTCTTTTTTTTTTTTTTTTTTTTTTTTTTTGTGTGTGTGCGTCTGTGTGTTTTCCTGTATACACTCATGTTCATGTGTTCGGATGATTTTCCTGTTTTCCACAGGCACACTGGAATTAGAAATGCTCACACTACGGCATCAGGCTTTTGAAAATGTGGGCTGGCCAGTAAGCCCTCAAGATCCTCCTGTCTCTGCTCGCCCAGTGCTGGGATTACAGCACATACCGCCATGCTGGTATTTTCACTTGGGTTCTAGGGAATCAGGCTCAGGTCCTCATGCTTGCCAGGCAAGCTCTTTACCCACTGAGCCATCTCCTCATCCTCTCTGCTCTTTCTTAAAACCCATCCTCCCCCCCGTCATGCCTTTGTTTAAGCTGTCCCCTCCACCCTGACCCTTGACCTCATACCTCTGTTTTTCCATCTTGATTCTCCTTCATCTCAATCTTCGGGGTTTACACAGACTTGCATCAAGCCTGTAGCTCAATCTGTGGTTGGAGAAAAAGTACGGGGTTGATTAAATGATTCATTATTTTATTTACCCAGCCCAAGCCTACAGGATGTCACAGGCATATAGGGTGGATTCAGGCATACGGAGGAGGGCATGGCAGTCAAGTTAGTTCTTGTAAAGTTCATAACCTCAGGAGAATACAGGCAGGGAATAGCTAATTTACTTCCCCATTATTTAATTTCAGTTGTGGTTGGGGTGCTGAGAGATGTTTGGGGTTGAGGAGAGCCGCAAGAGTCAGGCCAGCAAAGTTTGCTGAAGAGGTGACATTGAAATCCAGGGCTGGCTGGTCATGGTGTGGGTGTGGGTTCTGCCTTGGGTCCTGGGAGTGAGCTGAGCTGTGGCTAGATGTAGCAGTGCCTAGAGTCTGAGGCTGGAGCCCTCTGCCAAGGAGGGGGAGGGTAGCAGGGCCAGGGGCCATGTAAATCAAGCTGACCTCTGCCAGGCCTTGGGGCTCTGCAGAAAGGTTACCCCAAGCTGTGGTTCCTGGCCAGGTTGCTCAGGCGCCATTAATCCTGTTTCCAGGAAATGTCAGGCTGGGAGGGGCCTGGGCCAGGCTGCTAAGGCCTGGCAGGCCAGGGCAGGAGAGATGAGGTTGTGAGAGGGCTGAAACTGCCCAGGGAAGCCAGGAATGCCATAGACTTCTTACCTGCAGAGGAACCTAGTTCTCTGGGTTTGTCATTGTATCTTTTCTCTGGTGATCTGTCTCCCCTGCCACCTGTGAGTGAGTGTACAGGACACATACCAGCCTAATACCTTGCACTGGGCACGGTGGGTGCTCTAAACACATCTGCCTCTCAAGTGGCTGAAAGGGGAGTGTTATGGGCTTAGCTGTGTCCCAGTCAAGTTCATACGTTTAACCCTCACTCGGAGTAGGTACAGCTGTAATTAGTTAAGGTGGGGTCAAACAAGTGTGGGCTGAACCTCTAACCCAATATGACTCGTATCCTTGTAACAGGGAAATTTGGACACAGAAGACTGTGAAGATGACAGCCCTCCTGCCCTGAGCTAAGGACCTATCCAGGAGCCAACAGAGGGGTGTGACGCATATATTCCCCTTATGCCTTCAGGTGGGCCCATGGCTTTGACCTCTGACTTTCAGCCTTTGGAATGTCACTTGGTGTTTGGTACTTGGTTTCAGCATCGCCAGCCTTTTAACACCATGTCTTCTGCAGTCGTGAGAAGCTGAGCTCCAAACCCAGAGGAAGGGAGACGGTGTCCTTTCTTTGGCTGAGCTTCGGCCAGCGGCCAAGACAGGGAAGGGTGGAGTGCTGCTAACCCTTGCTTCTGGATTTGCAAATCAAAGGCCCTCTTGGCCACAGGGAGCCCAAGTGAAGTAAGTGTCCGTCTTGTCTTGCGAGGATGGATTTCAGGGGGTCCCTTTGGGAGGGTAGCAGAAAGGGCAGCTCTGCTGGTAGACGGGAGCCAGGTGCATCTGAAAAGGGCCTGCCTTGTTCCCTATATGGTGGCTCTGGCCCCCACAGACAGACATCCTGGTCCAAGTTAACCTTTAACTAAGCGGCTCCAGTCCTCAGCCGCAGGCCCCGAGCAGGTCTGCTTTTCTGTTCTTGTCTCCGATGAACCAGCGTCTCTGATGAATCGCCCGCATGCCCCCGCCCCGAGCCCTGCCACCATGTTGAGTGCTGGTGCCCCTAGTAAAGATGAATGGGTTCCACTAATGAGCTGGAGGCGGCGGCACCATGACCTCTGACCCCGCGCGCTCGGAGCCAGCGGTCTGGGGAATGGCTGCCTTGAGCCTGCTTAATGTGCCGGGCTGGCCTCTGAAGGAGAAAAAAAAGAACACTTTATTGCTACTTAGAGAGGATTGATCTAATTGGGATGGAAACATTCTGCTGATGGAACATGGAATTTTTATGAGGAGGGTGACTCAAGTTCAGCCAGGGGTATCCCAGCTGGGAGGAGACTGGAGAGCATTTCCAGGGATTTTTTATCCCAAACCTCCTTCTGGTTGATATACCAAGTACCTGAAAGACATCTGGGTTTGCATTCCGGTGGTGGTGCTGCCCATGGAAATATCTGATGTCTCCTCTCAGGGCTAGCTTCTTAACTGAAAAAGGGAACAAAACAAAACAGTAATTACAGTGTTCTCACAGACTTGTTGGGAAGAGAGAAATGAACTATATGCATCAGGCAGGCGCCCTACGCTCAACTGAAGACTGAGTTCTACCAGACTTTCTTTATTTTTTTTGAGGTAGGGTCTCACTCTAGCCCAGGCTGACCTGGAATTCACTATGGAGTCTCAGCGTGGCCTCGAACTCACGGTGATCCTCCTACCTCTGCCTCCCGAGTGCTGGGATTAAAGGCGTGCGCCACCACGCCCGGCTCTTCTACCAGACTTTCTTGAGCCAAGACGACATGTGGTTCCAATCTGCTTGGCCAAGTCCCCTGCAATTCCGTAGCCACCCAGCCAAATCTTGGCTGAGGCTAAGGTGACTTATGTGTGAGTCATTTATAGATAGAGCTATGGTCCCTGACGTGGAGGAGGGGGCTCACCTCCTCGAAGACTGCCTCAGGATCACCCAGGGTTACTGCCTCTCTGTCTTACACACCGAGTTTAAGGTTGCCCAGCGCTTACTAAACTCCCCTTGACCCCATCCCACTGTTCTGGCCTTCATACAGACTGTCATGGTCACTGACCACTCACTCTGCCTTCTCGTTCTGTTAGCTCTGGCTAAACCTCCGCAGCCGTTATCCAAACCATTCTGCCCACCAAACCATCCATGACCCTGAACACGGGCACATTCTCTGCAAGTGGAGGACTGTTTGGATTGGGCCACTCACTGGCTGAAAACATACCGCCCCCCCCTCAACACCCCAGCACCTCATTCGAATGCCTGAGCTGGTCCAGCTAGCCCAGTGGGCTCAGTGATGGGATAGCTATATAATGTGTCTGCGTCTAATGGGGGACAATTCCATCCAGGATAAATTGTAAATTGCATGTATGGTCAATCAATATTGCCTAGTCCAGTACAGATCAGGACTGTGCTCACCAAGTGGTGGAATGAATGGTTCCCTCTGTCTACCATGGTCTTGGCTGTGCTTCATCTCCTGCCACTTAATGAGGAGTGTAGTACGCTTCTGCAAAGCCCCCCAATGCTGGCTCACTGTACCCACCCATGCCTCAGCTCATGCTCTTCCCTCTACCTAGAGGAGATGTTTGCCCCTCTCCGTGTTGGCCAGTATGCTTTTCTTCCAGCCCCGGATCAGTGGTCATTTCTGCAGTTTTTTTTTCCTGGCTCTCTCAGGCAGTGAAAGGGATTCCCCCCTTTTTTTTGTATCAGCTATCTGTGGCCACGCAATGACTACCTCAAAATGGAGCGTTGCAGACTTGACGCTTATTATGTGACGATGTCTGTGGGTCAGGAACTGGGGAGCGGCTGGTTGTCTGTGATCCAGGATCTCTCAGGAGTCTGCAGCCGGGGTTCTTCTGGTTGTCTGAAGGCTTGGCTGAGGCTAGAGGATCTGGTCAAGGTGGCGGGCGCTCTCGTGTGGGTGACAAGATGGTGCTGGCTGTTGGCGGGGTGGGGGGGGGAGGGGCGGGGGTCTGGGGTGCTCCCCAGTGGGGCCCTTGTCATAGGGCTGCTTGAGTGTCCTGACTGTATGGCAGCTTTCCCCCCGTGAGTGGTCCAGGGGAGTACAAGGAAGAAGCTGCGTGTCTTCCCCTGCACCCTCCCCCCATTAATGCTATATTTTCTGCTTTTTTTTCTGTTTGTCGGAAGCCATCCACTAAGTCCGGATCATTCTCAAAGGGAGGAACGCTGGATTTTACCTTTCAGCAGGAGGAAAATCCAGCATGTGTGGATACAGTTTAAAGGTGCCCACCTTGTCTCATGGGAGTTCCCCAGTGGACGGTCCATGGGGCACTTGCATCTGACTCACCTGTGACACATTAAAAAAAACCAACCCATAGCTTCCCTAGATCTCACCTCAGCAGGTTGGGCTGGAGTCTGGGGTGCTGGGAGCTGGGAGGTGGGTGGGTTAATGGGGCCAAGAATCTGTTTCTGCCCCTGATGTTTGGGACTACTGTCTTCAGAAATCGGCTACTGGTAGCATGGTGTTGATTCCCCTGGGTTTGAATGGTAGCTCAATCACTTGCCAGGTAGTGTGACTTTAGACCAATAAGTCCTCCAGGTCTCAGGTTTTCCACCTACAGCATGGAGACAAAAATACATCACGGCTGGGCTGCGGAGATGGCTCTGTGGGTAAAGCACCTGTCATCCAGGCATGAGCACCTGAGTTCAGAGCCCTGACACCAACATGCAGAAATGCCCAGCATGGTGGCTCAGGCCTATGATGCCTGGGGCTCACTGTCTAGCTTGTCTAGCCCAATCCATGAATTAAAAAATCTTTTTATTCATTCATTTACTTGACAGAGAGAACAAGAGAGAGGAAGAGGCAGATAGATAGATAAAGAGAGGGAGGGAGGGAGGGAGAGAGGGAGAGAGAAAGAGAGAAAGAGAGAGAGAGAGAGAGAGAGAGAGAGAGAGAGAGAGAGAGAGAGCTCCAGGGCTTCCAGCCACTGCAAAAGAACTCCAGATGCATGTGCCATCATGCGTATCTGGCTTATGTGGGCCCTGGGAAATTGAACCTGGGTCCTTAGGCTTTGCAGGCAAGCTCCTAAACCACTAAAGCCATCCCTCCAGCCCCAAATTTGTGAATTTTAAGTTCACTGAGAGAGACCCCATCTCAAAGAACAAGGTGTAGAGAGTAACTGAAGAAGAGCTTCGGTATTCACCTCTAGTTTCCCTTGCACACTGCACACACGTGCACCCACACACATATGAACACACATACACTCATGCCTTGACACCAAACATCTATAAGCATGCAAAAAAAATACTTTGCTGTTGTTCTCAGGTCTAAATGAATTAAATTTGGGAAGCAACTAACCGTTGTCTTGCAACGAGTGACAGAAACGTTTGATTAATAAAAAAAAAAAAAAAGGTAAGCTGGGCATGGTGGTACTCGCCTTTAATCCCAGCACTAGGGAGGCTGAGGTAGGAGTTCAAGGTCAGCCCAGGCTACAGTGAGACCCTGCCTCTAAAAACAAACAAACAACAAAAAAATGGCAACAAAAGCAAAAACCTGCAAACAGCACATTTAATCATCTTTATTTTCCTGATATTAGGCAGAAGGTATATGTATTCACGCAGTCTCTGGTCTTTAACCAGTTTTCTATACGTGTCTCTGAATGGACTATGGGTAGTTTTCAAATATGGCTATCTTTTTGAATCACCTGGGTGGGGGGGGGGTCTCAAAATTTATCAAAGCATTCTCTACACTCCATGTCAGAAGAATGAGTCTCAACATGGTTTCTCTGTATATTTTAAAATGTGGTCAAGGTTAAGAACAAGAGAGGACCAGGCAAGGGTACTGTTATGGAAACAGGAAAAGAAGCAACCAGGCCAGGTGGCCAACTGAGCCTAATGTTGCCAAGAGACTAATGAGAGGGCTGGAGAAATAGCTTTGTGGTTAAGACACTTGCTTGTGAAGCCAAAGGACCCAGGTTTGATTCCCCAGAACACACATAAGCCAAATGCACAAAGTGACACATGCATCTGGAGTTCATTTGTAGTGGCAAGAGGTACTGGTGCGCCCATTCTCTCTTTATCTATCTGCTTTTTTCTCTTGAAAATAAATTTTTTTTTTTTTAAAGAGGCTAATGAGAGAGCTGGTGTGAATGAAGGGATCAAGTACAGAACAGAGAACCCACCTCCTGTGATCTCTGGTAAGCCCCCACATGACCAAGGCATTGTCTCAGTCTTGTTATCTGCAGACAAGGACTGGAGAGCAGAAGTTTACTTGGGAGGTGACGCCAGGATGTGCTTGTAGGAGAGGTGAGAATGGAGAGGAAAAGAAAGCCAACAGTGTGTGCTGATGAGTGTGTGCTGATGAGTGTGTTCTGATGAGTGTGTGCTGATGAGTGTTCTGATGAGTGTGCTGATGAGTGTGTGCTGATGAGAGTGTGCTGATGAGTGTGTTCTGATGAGTGTGTGCTGATGAGAGTGTGCTGATAAGTGTGTGCTGATGATGAGTGTTCTGATGAGTGTGTTCAGATGAGTGTGTGCTGATGAGAATGTGCTGATGAGAGTGTGCTGATGAGTGTGTTCTGATGAGTGTGTGCTGATGAGTGTGCGGATGAGTGTGTTCTGATGAGTGTGTGCTGATGAGTGTGTGCTGATGAGAGTGTGTGCTGATGAGAGTGTGTGCTGGTGAGAGTGTGTGCTGGTGAGAGTGTGTTCTGATGAGTGTGTGCTGATGAGAGTGTGCTGATGATGAGTATGTTCTGATGAGTGTGTGCTGATGAGTGTGTATTGATGAGAGTGTGCTGATGAGTGGGCTGAAGAGTGTGCTGATGAGAGTGTGCTGATGAGTGTGTGCTGATGAGGGTGTGCTGATGAGAGTGTGTGCTGATGAGTGTTTTCTGATGAGTGTTTTCTGATGAGTGTGTGCTGATGAGTGTGTGTGCTGATGAGAGTGTGTGCTGATGAGTGTGTTCTGATGAGTGTGTGCTGATGAGAGTGTGTGCTGATGAGTGTGTGCTGATGAGAGTGTGCTGATGAGTGTGCTGATAAGTGTGTGCTGATGTGAGTGTGTGCTAATGAGAGTGTGCTGATGAGGGTGTGCTGATGAGAGTGTGTGCTGATGAGTGTGTTCTGATGAGTGTGTGCTGATGAGAGTGTGTGCTGATGAGTGTGTTCTGATGAGAGTGTGCTGATGAGTGTGTGCTGATGTGAGTGTGTGCTGATGAGAGTGTGCTGATGAGTGTGTGCTGATGAGAGTGTGTGCTGATGAGTGTGTTCTGATGAGTGTGTGCTAATGAGTGTTTTCTGATGAGTGTGTGCTGATGAGAGTGTGCTGATGAGTGTGTTCTGATGAGAGTTTTCTGATGATGAGTGTGCTGATGAGCAGGCTGTTGCCATGAGCAAGGGGAACACAATCCTACTGATGTCCCCTGGGGACAGTGTAGAAAACGTGCCCCTGAGTTATCCCATTCCAGGGCCAGTGATTTGGGGTTTGCATGCTCTGGCTGGCGGCTTATCACTGCTCGATGCTTGCTCCCCCAGTGCTTGCTCCCTGCAACTTCCTAGTGCCTTTGCCGGCAGGTTCCTGAAGCCACAACAGCCATTTGGGATGAGTGCCGAGTTGCCAGTAGGGAAGAAGAGCAAGAAGCGTGTGGAGGAGATAGGGGCGGGTGTGGTGCACCTGAGACACAGTGGCCCACGCCTTCTTCTTAGACAAGACTAGCTGCTTCCACTAGACAGCTCTCAGGTCCCCAGCAGAGAGCGGCGGATGGAGTTTGCCTGGGACTCCACTCCAAGTCCCGGGAGTGGGTCCTCAAGCCCTGGAGAGAAGGGTTATGGGAGGGAGGAAGGGGAGGCCTGAGGGTGTCAGGCTGACAGACTTTGGCTCTCTCCCAGACAGGAGGCTGCATGAGTGCTGAAGTGGGCATGAAAAACGAGCAGCCTCGCATGCATTAAATATTTAATATTCTCTCGCTGGGAGGTGTCAGGGAAAGGACCCTATAATAAATGCTACACAGGACAATTCCATCATAGAGCTCGTCAGTGAATGGCCTCGTTTGGTCTGACAGGAGCATTACAGATGCCAGGTCTGGGGTGATTTTTAGGAAGGTGCTGCTCCTGAACCTCAGGCCTGAGAGGACAGGGGTCAGCTGGGGAGGAAGGCGCCCACATTGCCAGCTTTTACCCCGCGGTCATGGCATAAGTAGGACGACAGATACGCAGAAGAAAGGCTCATGGAAGCAATAACGTTGGCACCTGTTCTAAGTGTTCCATGAAGTTCAGTAACACCGCCCTCACTCTTGTTACGCTCGGGGGTTCTTCCCATTATAGAGGTGGTGAAAGGGAGGGTTTCCTGGTCACACTGCTCATGATCGGAAGAGGCTCTCAGCCACATGCCAATGCACGTGGGCCTCTGGGGCCGTAGGTTGGGATGCTCCATCACTTGCCAGCTTCATGTCACGGTAGTGTGCCTCAAGCCCTCTGGGTTTCAATTGCTGTGCAAAACTGGGACAATACTGCCTTGTCTCATGGGAATTGTGGGAATGAGATGGGGAATCACATGCAAAGCCTGAATCCCCCCACAATGGTAAAAGTTAGTTGTGGTCATTAGTTGAACCCAATTTATTGGCTGTGAGGCCCTGTGGCAAGCTGCTTGACCCCTCTGAATATTAGTTTCCTTATCTGTAAATGGAATTAAAAGTGTTGTCTCCCAGGGATGCTAGGAAGAGGGAACCCTTTGATCCCTGGGTCTTAGGCTAAGGAGCCAAGGCTCTGCTTGGCCCCAGAGATCCACAGTGCTCTTGGGATTCCATGAAGGAGTCCCACCATGAGTTGGTTGGCAGGACCTTTACCCAGGAAGTCTGAGGAAGTCCCAGGGTGACAATCTGAATCAGGGTGTTCTGGGTGACTCTTAAGTCAGTCTCGAGTGTAAGTCCCAGTGTGTCTAATGGGACTATCTAGAGTCAAGAAGTCCCTGGCACAGCCTCAATGCGGTGCCCTCATGTCTCGTGTTACTGATGAGTAGTTTGCAACCCTTGAATTGTAGCTAAATTGGTGGGTTATGGCAAGGCCCACCCCCATTTGAGCTACATGTCCCAATTCCATGTGTCCCAGTAGATGTGCCAGACCCCCACTCAGCCATGATTCTAAACAGCTCTGGAAGCTCTGGGCTGGCCTTGGATGCACTTCAACTCCATGCTGCCAGGTGTGACTGTTTCATTAGCCCAGCTCTTGACACAGACAGACACATCTGCTCCCTCCGGTCCATGGTGAGAGGGTGGCATGAGGGTCAGCCGAATCACTCCCTATTCCTAATGGCAGTGACTCTCTGGATGGCAATGTTGCAAGGGTCGTTCCAAAGGTCGCAGGCTCTGAGGTGAGGGGGGCAGGCACTCCTTGTCTCAGGGGTCTCATGCTGCTTGACACCTCCAGAGTTGGATTTGGGGCAGGATGGGAAAGGGGAGGAAGCGGGAGGGAGGAGTGCGCGGTCGGCAGTGGCTTTATGGATGACTGTGGGGACGTGAGGCGAAGGGAACCTCGGGCTCCTCCAGGCTTGTGCTCCCGGCTCAGCCTGCCTGGGAGAACCAGGGTATGCTTGGCTAATTGATATTAATTCAAGCCCATTGATGGTGAGCTATAGCCCCTCTCTGCTCTCTCCCCTCTGGTAGCAATGCTCAGATTCAAGTGCAGACTATAGCTGGCCTCTGATTGCTTGTGTACCAAACTCAGGATAGGATAGGAATTCAAGTCAGGCCACTCTAGCTCCTAATTCTCACCCTGTCCCTGCTTTACATCTCAACACACAAATCTTCAAGCTTCCTTTCTTCTGTGGATTCTCTTAGCTCTTTTCCTAATGAAGAGGGGACCCTGAATCCTCCATGAGAAGCCCGGCGCTGGTGTGAGGGTGCAGGGCCTTCCACACATACAAGGTACATTTGCCACAAGCATACAGTTCAGCCTGCAAAACAACCTCCTTATTCACACTCATGCCTGAAACTTCTGTAGAGATGGCCTGTGGCCCTGTTTTGTGGGCTCCCTGCTCCAGCCTTTGTTCCTGACCAAGAAGAATGTCCCACTGGGCCTATGAAGCAGAGATAGGGCCCACAGAACTTTCTGTCTGACTGAGGAAGGAACAGAAGACCCAAGAGAGACTAACTTGAGTCTATAACCCAGAGCTCTTGAATCCTCTTGCCTTCTTATAGCAGTGGGGAATGGAACCCTGGGCTTTATACATGCTAGGCAAGCCCCCTACCACTGAGATACCCTCCTAGCCCTTAGCATAGAGCCTCTCGTCTGGTGACTTTTCCCAGGCACAGTTATGGAGGAAGGGATATTTATTGAAGCTTACAGGTCCAGTGGAAGTTCCATAATGGCAGAGGAAGCTGGCCTGCCTTCACAGGTCCAAGGAGAGAGAGAGAGAGAGATGCACAAACCCAAAGCCAAAATCCACAGAGCACAGCACACTTCAGGAACTCCTGTTAGGCACACTTTGCATATCTTTAGGTTGAAATCTGAAACCCACCATCACACCTTAACATCCGCCCAGTGACATTGCCTCCAGCCAGGTGGCTGCAGATGCAAACTACAAACTAATAAAACAGTGAATATATTGGGGGACCATCTATTCAAGCTACCACATCACCTAAATCAGAGAGTTCAGAAAGAACAAAGAAAAGATTCCACTGATGCTCAGCTTTGGGAATTAATGAGTTTATCAGGGTTATTGATGAGTATGGTTGAGTCAAAGACAGCTGCATGATGGGAAAGCCTCCCGGGTGACTTACAGACCACTGAGAAATCTTATCCTAGCCATAAATTCACGGTGGCAGCTGGAATCTTGGGCAGGAGAAGGGTTTCATGAGTCTGAGCCTCTTCCCACCTCTGTTCCCATAGGACAGATCTCATGAGCTTCCTGTTTCAAGACTGGAATGCCCATGCAGTTAAGTTAGATCTCTCAAAGCTGCACGGAGAGCTTTTTGTCTAATTATCTGGAAGTGGTATTCAGTTTCTACAGGCTGTAGGACAAGGCCAGGCCACAGGGACACTGGTGCTCAGGGTTGGAATGACACATGTATTTTTAGGACATTGGGGGACAGTTCCAGTCTGTGGAGACCCCAGAGACTGAGCAGGAGCCTGTGTGTACAGAGCCTGTGGGGAGAAGCTGTGTGGACAGGCCAGGGAACCTGAGTCAAGAAGTGAGGCTCCCCCGCCCCACCCCAGGCCTCTGTCTCCCCACCTGGATGATTACAATGGGATATGTGGATGTCCTATGCGTATTAGCCTGGAGGTCTCCCCATAAGTACTGTGTTTCAGGAGGGAGGCTCTCCAGCTGTCTGGGTCTCAGTCCCTAGTCCCAGTTGTTGAAGTGCCAGGGTGGCTCTGGGGATGGCACAGACAGCCCTAGCCCTAGTCCTCCAGCTCCCCCACCCCCAATGCCTCTAACTAGTAGCAGGGGCTTAATTTCTGCTTCTGCTTTTTTCTTTTTTCCCTGCTCCGGGTTGGAAATGTTATACTTAGGGGCACCTGAAACACTCACATACAAGCCCACACAAATGATTTCTCCCAACATTAACATATTTCCTTTTGAACCCCTGTGAGGCTTTTCTCCAAAGTAATGGATTTTTCCCCCTCACCCCCCAAATGTATTCAAATCTGGCCTCAGTTAAGTCAGAAGATTCCTATCGGCCCAGCAGGGCTTCCCTCCTGTTTCCGTGCAAATCAGCATCCTTTTTATTTTCCTCTCAGATCTCTGGGTAAAAGGGAAGCTTTCTTTGCGGAAAGTTTCCCTGGGATGGACAGACAGACAGACTCGATGTTCCTGGGCCTTTGATAGCTAAGAACACAAGATCTGACTTCAGGGGGCTCAGAAACTTCATCAGCCAAGGAAGGGGACAAAGAGAACAGGATCCTGCTGAACCGGCCCTTTGAAATCCCCCAAATGATGTTTGATGTGCCTCGTGCCTTTCAGCTGAAGCCATACCTTTGGCATCAAAACAACCTTTTGAAAAAAAAAATTAGCTATTTTTTAGGGCACAGAAGGAGTAAATTTAATATTAAGTCTTAATAGCAAAAGTCTTTGAAAAGGCATTTCTGGGCTTGGGATCATTTCGTACTTCCCCGGATCTAGGAGCACACATCCGTCCTCCCTCTCCGACCTCTTTAAATTCTTAATCTCTTGCTTTCCCAATCCCAGGCCACTGTGATGGCAGGTGGGGTCTGGTGTTCCAAGGGGAGAAGTGACTTCCAGTAGACAGAAGTCCTCCCACCCTGCCCCCCACATCTTCTAAAGCACCAGCCAGCCCTGGAGAATTATCTTCTGCCTTTTAAAGGGCTTGTTCAGGCCAGCAGAGGAGGTGCCAAAGGGCTTGCTATTGCCACAAGCTGGACCTGCAGTCTGGTTGAGGACACGACCCTCTCAGCGTGGCCCCCACTCTGGAGGGACTGGACTAGGCGATGGAGAAGCAGCCGGCGGTGGATTGTGCACCACCCCACCACCCAGGGACTCGATCCATTTGGCTCATCCTGGCCCACTCCCCAGTAAGTGACTTACTAAGCCCCTCTGCCTGCCTTGGGGAGACTGTCACCCCTTTCTTTCCCTGGGTCAAGGAAGCTAGTACCACGGACAGCTCTGGGAGGCTGGCCCTTTGTCCCGAGCCTCTTTCTGGGAGCCATGGAGGAGGCTTTATTGGACAAATGTGAGTCTAGCTTTCTTGGAAGGGGCACCATATCCTTGCAATAGGGTCTGGAATTCAGACACAGCAATCCTAGGGCTTGTAAGCAATGGAAGAACTCCTAGGTTTCCTGTTTGGGCACATGGGGACATTTGTTGGGAAGCAAGGAGGTTGGGGTGGGCCTGTTCAATGTAGTTGGAGGAATTTTTTTGAGTGGGGGAGCTGTGTGGCTAAACCACCCTAACTACCACCATGTGTCACTCAAATATTCTGATCCCCTCATTCCCACTATCCCACACCTGTCTCCAGGATTTGAGATTTTGCACGTGCAGTTCTTCTTATAACAGCCCTTGGCATAGGACCTTCCATGGCTCTCTACTTCCTTTGGAATAAAGGACAATCATCCCAGCCTGGGAGTGAGGCCTTTTACTCTCTGTCTCAGCCAGCCCACCCTACCTCTGCCCCTGACTCTAACTCGCACCTGCTGAGTATGACACAGGGGACGTTCCTTGTCACACCCTGCACTTGTCATCTCATCAGCCCAGACTACCTTCCCTTCCCCTTCACCTAGACCTGGCAAATGCCTGCTCTCTGGCTGTGCCCTGTCTGGTCTCAGGTACCATGTCTCCAGCACTGGGTTCAGGCATCTTGCACATGTTCGCTTCTTGAAGGGAAGCTTTCTGTGCCCCAGGACTTTTGAGATGAAGCCTGGACCTTATTAATCTTTTCTTACAATTCTAAATTATTTATTTAGTTGAGAGAGAAAGAGGGAGGGAGGGAGTGTGGGAGAGAGAGAGAGATTGGGCATGCCAGGGCCTTCAGCACTGCAAAGGATCTCCAGATGCATGAGCCCCCTTGTGCATCTGGCTTATGTGAGTCCTGAGGAATCAAACCTGGGTCCTCTGGCTTTGTAGGCAAGCGCCTTAACCACTAAGCCATCTCTCCAGCTCTGGACCTTATTAATCTTTGAATCTATATCCTTCAGAAATCCAACTTGATGTCCCTCAACGACCTTTAGTAAATGATACGAATCCCACTTTACAGATGACAAAACAAGCCCAGAGACGTTAAGCAACTTGGTAAAGGTCACGAGGACGTTGGAGACCCTGTGAAAAAAGGATGACCTATGGGAAAAAAGGCTCTCAGGGCTCAAGGACCATTTGGAGCCAGAGCTTTCAGAGGCCCCAGAAAGCCACAGAGAAGAAGTCCTTCTTTCAGGCAATGCCATCTCATCCTTGGGCATCTTCTCCAATAGGGCAGGCTGCATCAAGTGTGCTGAGAATTATCTGGGCTGGAGGCATTTCAGGTCCTGGCTGGTAGACTTGGGGACCCTGAGACTGTGGAAGGGAGAGGACCCTGTACGATGACCAGCCATGGGGAAAGTTCATATGGCACCTTCTTGGTCTTGGAGTACTGCCCATGCCTACTTCTGAGGAGGTGCTGAAGGAGGAACCCCAGCCCACGGCTCCCACTGATTCATGCTGCCCCGCCCCGTCTGCCCCAAGGCATTAGCCCTTTATGACTTCATATTAATCTGTAGGCACTTATTGCTCTGCGAGGCTGTTTTGACAAAAGTTCATTATCAAGACTGCTAAATGCTTTTAAAGCATTGATTGGGCGAATTCTTGCATCACTGGGGTAGACACTGT
The DNA here is from genome assembly GCF_020740685.1 of Jaculus jaculus. NCBI lineage: Eukaryota > Metazoa > Chordata > Mammalia > Rodentia > Dipodidae > Jaculus > Jaculus jaculus. Next base: position 120,939,538 of record NC_059109.1, on the reverse strand, counting down.
GCCCGAAGATGGATGGCATTGTTCAGGCCATCTGAAATTTTCCTTCTTTTAATTGGATCGATCCCCAGAATAAACGAAGTTTAATTGAATTTTGAGGAAAATTGAGCAGTTGTTTGTGAGTCTCTGTCGATAGGCGTTATTTCAAGTCCGTGGTGATAAGCGAGCGGGGGCGGGGGGCGGGGTGGCAGGGGTGGGTGGGGGCCACCAGCTGCCCTTCAGGCTGGATGAGCCTGTCCCTGAAGTGAAGCCTGCCTCTCTGGTCTTGCTCATTCAGGAAATCTGAAAATGAACTTTGTGGCCCAGCCTAGCAACGGGCCAACTCCATCCTGGTGGCCAACTTCATTCAGATCATAGTATTGAAGGCCAGAAACACAGTCCCTAGAACCTCATATACCTGGATGCAAATTCTAATGCACTAGTGATATGGATTGGATTATGGATTAGATACAACCTCTGAATCTTGGCTTCCCCAATTTGACCAATGGGAATATGATGGCCTCTGTCACATGGGGTTGGAATAACAGGCAGATGCTATTCCTCAGCTATGTCTGGAAGCTGCTGCAGGCCTAGTCCTGGGCCAGAAATAGTCCTGAACACACAGATGTGTGAGGGAAGATCTTAATGTTATTTAGTCTTATTTCTTTTTTCTTTCATTGCCTTTCCTTTTCTCTTCCTCTTCTTCCCTTCCCCTCCTCCTTTTTTTAAAAAAGATTTTTTAATTTTTATTTATGTACTTATTAGAAACGGAGGAGGGGGGGGGAGAGAATGGACATGCTAGGGCCTCTAGCCACTGCAAACAAATTCCAGATGCACGTGCCACATGTGCATCTGGCTTCCCTGGGGCCTGGAGAATCAAACCAGGATCTTTAGGCTTTGCAGGCATGAGCCTTAACCACTACACCATCTCTCCAGGCCCCTCCTTTTTAATTTTTATTTTTTAATCGACAAGGTCTTGTTGTATAGGCAAGGCTGTAGGTAGAGGTGACAACATGTGAAAAGGCCCTTTGGCTGAATGCACACTGTGTAAGACTATGGCAGTTTGAATGTAAAATGTCTCTCATAGTCTCAAGTGTTAATGATTAAGCCTCATTCTTAGTCTCCAGCTGGTGGAGCCATTGGGAGGGGAACCGCACTGGAGAGCTGTGTTTCTGGAGACAGAACTTGAGGTTTATCAGTTCAGCCGCAAGCAGCTCGGCCTCTCTACTACCTCCCCGCTCACACGTGAGCATGCAAGCTAGCTTTGTGCTTGTTTCATGCTTCTCCAGTCGTGATCAAACTTTCCCTTGACACTGTAAGGTGAAATAAACCCTTTCTTTTTATGAGCTGCTCTGGTCAGGTGTTCTCTGCCAGTGACAAAAGGGTAACCAGAGAGGTGGTCAGCAGACCAGGGTGGTTGGTGCGTGATGAGGAAGGGAGTTTCCTTGGCAGCAGCGGTCAGACCGACCATCAGAGAGGAGCTTGGGGTCAAACCCAAGGCCACAGGGTTCTAAGGGCAGCCTCATTCCGCGACCCCACACCACCTCATCAGTTTTCCTTCAGTCCTTCTTCAACTCCAGGTCAGACCCAAGTGCAGTGACCCACTGACTCCTGCTGCTTAGTGCTGTTAAGGGAGGTTAGCAGTGGGCTCTGTTGAGATGGACCACAGATGCTTGGATTCTTCCAAATGGACCCTTCCTGAGATGGACGAACCTTTCTCAGGACTCCCTTTTTTATGACTTTTTTTTTTTTTTGGTTTTTCGAGGTAGGGTCTCACTCTAGTCCAGGCTGACCTGGAACTCACTCTGTAGTCTCAGGCTCACCTCGAACTCACGGCGATCCTCCTACTTCTGCCTCCCGAGTGCTGGGACTAAAGGCATGAGCCACCACGCCCGGCTTTTTATGACATTTTTAATTTTTCTATTTATTTATTAGGGAGAGAGAGAGAGAGAGAGAGAGAGAGAGAGAGAGAGAGAGAGAGAGAGAGAGAATGGGCACACCAGGTCCTTTAGCCACTGCAAATGAATTCCAGAAGCATGTGTCACCTTGTGTATGGGTCTTATGTGGGTCCTGGGGAATCAAGCCTGGGTTCATTGGTTTTGCAGGCAAGGGCCTTAACCGCTAAGCAATCTCTCAGGACTCCCTTCTGACATGATCAGGATTCAAAACTTGGGATTGGAGGGAGTTTGGGGGTTCTTGATTTGAGGGTGATTTGTTTCTATAGGAACACTTAACAGTGTCCAGAGACTTGTTTTGTTTTGTCTTTAGGTAGGGTCTCACTCTAGCCCAGGCTGACCTGGAATTCACTATGTCGTCTCAGGGTGGTCTCAAACTCACAGTGATCCTCCTACCTCTGCTTCCCCAAGACAAAAACAACAACAACAACAAAAACCTCATAGCTTGTGAGTGGAGAAGCTCAAGACCTCAGTTTTTTTTTGTAATATTTTTATTCATTTATTTATTAGGGAGAGAGAGAATAATAGAAGATAGTGACTATGGGCATGCCAGGGCCTCTTGCTGCTGCAAACAATCTCCAGACATGCACCATTTTGTGCATGTGGGTTTACATGGGCACAAGGGAATTGAGTCCCAGCTGGCAGGTTTTGTGAGCAGGATCCTTTAACCACTGAGCTATCACCCAGCCCTTTTCAGCTTCCAGAAACATCTCTCCAAAGCTGCTCTGACTCAAGGGCTTAGCCTGGCCTGGCCCATCTTTACAGAGAACTCCCTTTATTGATTTCTTGTGTCTTCCTGGTAGCTGTGCCCCCTAGCTTCAGAGAGAGAGTGGCCCTGCCCTGATTAAGGGCCCAAAGACGACATGCATTGGCTTTGGAGTCCGCTGTAGGGGTTCAAGTCCTTCCTGGCTGCGTCCCTAGACCGCATGCTTTCTTGGAGCTAAGTACTTGCATAGCACACACCCTGTGTGATGTGGGCTAATTTGGGTATTTTCCTCACTTGTCACTAATTGCAAACAATAAAATCAAACATCATATTGCTACCAAGACTGCATTGCCGTTGAAATCAAGTCCATTTCCATTTAAACAAGTCATGAAACACGCTCATTGGAATGAAATGGGCTTCCCCGCACGTGAGCTCAGAAGATGACAAATGGCCTTGTCCTTTCCTCAGTGTGTCACACTCTTCCCTGGGAATGTCGGGAAAATGCCTTTTTAACCTCTGCAGTTGCCTTCAGGCCCCTTTCTGCATTGAGCCTCTGCCCTGGGGATAGAAGTCAGGAGGCACACTGCCTGAGGGGCTGAAATCATGACACGCACGTGAGTGTAAAATCATGCCAGTTACATGCTCACATGGCTTTTACCTCGCTCCAACACACTTTCCTTTCCCTCCTTCCCCCCCCCCCCCGAATGTCCATCTTCACAGGCATTATTTCTTCACCAGAAATGCTTTACCATTCATACAGATGAGGGGCGCATACACCTTCCAGACTTCCTCGCTCCCCATTGAGCCCATTATGTTCTCTGAAAAATCCTTTCATCTTCTAGGATTCCCTTGTTGCTCTCTCTCTCTCTCTCTCTATATATATATATATATGTTAATATATATATATTAAGTTTTATCTGTGTATTTATTTGAGAGAGTGTGAGAGGGAAAGAGGCACACACACACACACACACACACACAGAGAGAGAGAGAGAGAGAGAGAGAGAGAGACTGGGTACGCCAGGGCCTCCAGCTACTGCAAACGAACTCTAGACACATGCGCCACCTTGTGCATCTGGCTTACATGGGTCCTGGGGAATCGAGTCGAGGTCCTTTCGCTTTTGCAGGCAAGTGCCTCAACTGCTAAGCATCTCTCCATCTCTGCTACTTACGTTTTCGCAGCGCCATGTCCACAGTGTTGCTATGGGAGGGCATTGTACCCAGTAGAGCAAATGCACATTCGTTCAGGTGACCCATATCAAACAAGGTCCCGTGTGGCCCAGTCCCAGCACAGAATCACATCCAAAGAATCATATAGAGCCATCAAAAGAATTTAGAGCAAGTTAAATAATTGTTTATGCTTTATTTATTTGTGAAGAAAGAGAGGAGATGAGGGAGGGGGAGAGAGCACATGGGTACAACAGAGCCTCTTGCCACTGCAAAGGAACTCCAGACACATGCACCGCTTTGTGCATTTAGCTTTACTCGGGTACTGAGGAATCAAACTCACGTCAGCAGGCTTTGCAAGTAAGCACCTTTAACCACTGAGCTATCTCCCTACCTCAACTTAATTTATTTATTGCTAGAACCTTCAAATCATAATTTCCACTAATACTCCTTAAAATTCTCTGTCTTCAAGCCAGGCATGGTGGCTAATGCCTTTAATCCAAGTACTTGGGAGGCAGAGGTAGGAGGATCGCCATGAGTTCAAGGCCACCCTGAGACTACAGAGTGAATTCCAGATCAGCCTGGGCTAGAGTGAGACCCTACCTTGAAAAACCAAAAAAAGAAAAAAAAAAAATCTCTGTCCTCACTTATCTCTTCCCCTGTATCTGTCTAGAGCCTCCCTTCCCTTTATTTACTCTCCTTATAATGTACCAAAATTCTCTCAGGGCAAGCCACTCACGCCTCTTGACTCCCCTCTGTCCCTCGCTCTTCTTTTCTCGAGTCCTTCTTTCCTCCAAAGTGGTTTTCCTTCCTTCCCACATGTAAATTAAAAAAGTTTCTAGGGCTGAAGAGATGGCTTAGTGGTTAAGGTGCTTGCCCGCCAAACCTAAGGACCCATGTTCGATTCCCCAGGACCCATGTAAGCCAGCTGCACAAGGCGGCATGTGTGTCTGGAGTTCATTTGCAGTGGCTGGAGGCCCTGGTGTGCCCATTCTCTCCATATGCCTCTTCCTCTGTCTCTCTCAAATAAATAAATAAATAAACAATTTTAAAAAATGTCTGGTGTAATTCCTGGCCAACTCAGAATCTACCTGGGATGGCAGAGGAGAACGAGGGTGAGTGTGAGGGAAAGAATCTTACTGTATAGTTAGGATGGGAAACGTACCCATAAGCCCATGCGTCTCTTGGTACTGGGTAGTGGCTAACATCACTTGAGCAGGTTGTGGAATCTTTAGGAGGTAAGAGCCTTGCTAGAGGAAGTGGGTCGCAGCCGGGGTGGGGGAGCTTGAGGTTTTATAGCCTAGTCCCACTTCCAGTTTGACTTCCGTTCCTCCTGCTTTCATGCATTCCTCGCCGTGATGGAAAGCATCCCCTTGAAACTGTAGTGGCCACTGTCAGCCCGAGGAAGACCTCTTCTTCCTTAAAGCTGCCTCTTGTCAGGTATTTAGTCACAGCAATGAAAGAGTTACCACGCTGAAGATTGGCTATAAGCACAGTTTCCTAGATAGTTCCTCCCTGTGGGCCTTGTCTCTGCCTCAAGGCTGGATGCGCCCCTCCATCCATGCGGGTCTGCAGCCCCATGCTGGTCTCCATCACCCCTCGCACACAGGTAAACTGAACCACCACACTGGAGTACTGCAAAGGACACACGCTTGGCCTAGAGCTGGTGGATCCATGCCCGGGGAGGTGGGAAGAGAGAGAGAGAGAGAGAGAGAGGGAGAGAGAGAGAGAGAGAGGACTTTCACCTTCCACTGGGTCTGCATCCTGTCCGAGTTGCTTTATTTTTTTTCCCCCCTGTGGCTCACATTTACTTGTTTTTGTTTTTTATGTGTAAATGGAGAAATTATTTTTAACATTTTCTCTGCATTTTGAAACAGATTTTTAATTATACATTTCGACTGTTTTTTTACGTGAACATATGAGCAGCTATCAAAAGTGCAGATAAACGCACCACATTTCCGATTGTTTGTCACAATATTTGGTTTCATTTTTTTTGTTCAAAACATTCTGAGGATATGGTCTCCCACATCCGCAGTTTGGAGCCAGTTCTGGAATGTTTGCCAGTGGCACGGCCAGTGTTATGAAAGCTGAGGAAGAGGGGGGCTGGCGTTTGTGCAATCATTGCTTGGGTAGGTTGTATCTGGAATAAGTTACGATATCTCTGCCTAAGCTCTGTGTACACTAGGAATGGAGGTGGAGTTGACTTTAAGGATAGGGCTTCCGATAGTCCAGTGAATGGTGTGTGTGTGTGTGTTGGGGGGGGGGGAGCCAGTGCTGTGCATTCACTCACGCGTTCATTCATTCTTTCATTTGTATGTCGAAGCATTCTTGTACACCTGTGAGGCACTTGGTACCCAGCTTAGAAACAAGTCCTGACTGGAGGCTTTGGGAGGTGGAAATACGGAGTCATGGGATTTGGTGGTTTGCAGAAACACAGTGGAGAGCTGAGGTATACAGTGTGACTCACAAAGTGCTGGGAGGTCCCTCGGCCTTCTCTTATCCCAGGGTGAGAGGAGTATTCCAGGTTTTCCAAAACAGGCTCAGTGGTCAGGTGCACACCTCCTCCTTCCCACCTCCCATGTGAGGACATTCTTCAACTGCTCCATTGAATTAGCCTCCCCTGTGCTTTAGTATGGACTTGCGGGGGGACAGGATATGCTTTTTGCTCCTTGACTTTGAGCTTTGGCCAATGGAAGGCCATCAGAACCTTGTGTCTGCCCTGAACTCCAGTCCACTTGCAGCTTAAGAGCAGACAAATCTCAGATGTCTGCGGGCCCAGCGGTGAGAACTCAATGATGGCCTGGGTGTCCTTGTCGTGTTGTGAGGAGCAGTGGTGTCTAACAGGAGGGTCTGGCAGACAGGCTGTGTCAAAGGCCGCACCATGATCTTTCACCTGTACTTTGCTTTGACAGCCCACAAATCTCAGACTCCCCACCTGGCTTTAGAGATGAGGCCACACACTTGGGGAGCTGTGTCCCTTCTTCCCTATCCAACAGGACTGTTGTTCTGTATGTCTTCAGCCAGGGAGGTTATTTTATTTATTTATTTATTTATTTTTGACAGAGGGAGCCACAGGGAGAGAATTGGCACTCCAGAGCCTCAGCCATGGCAATCAAACTCCAGACGCTTGCGCCACCTAGTGGGCATGTGTTCGTCTCACCTTTGTGCATCTGGCTAACATGGCAAATGCCCTAGCTGCTACGCCATCTCTCCAGTCCCAGGGAATAAAAAATTTTTTTTTAAATTAATTTTATTTATGAGAGAGAGAGAGAGAGATAGAGAGAATGGGCATGCCAGGGCCTTTAGCTACTACAAACGAACTCCAGCGGCATGTGTCACCTTATGCACCTTTGTTTAAGTGGGTACTGGGTAATTGAACTCAGGTTTTTAGGCTTTGTGGGCAAGCATCATAACTACTTAGCCATCTCTCCAGCCAAAGCATTATCTTTATTTTTAAAAAATATTCACCTATGTGCACATGAGTATCCCATGTGTGCACATGTGTGTGCGTGGGCATGCCAGGGTCTCTTGCCACTGCTAATGAATGCCAGAGACTTGCACCACTATTAGCATTTGGCTTCCCGTGGGTGTTAGGCAACTGAACCTGGGCTGGCAGGCTTTGCAAACAAGTGCTTTTGACCACCCAAGCATTATTTTATTTAATATTCACAGCAGACTCACAAGGTAGAGTTTAGTATCATCCCCATTTTAGAGATTAGGCAGTTGAGGCTGAAGGAAGTTCACCCATTTGTCCAAAGCCATATAACTAGGATGTGATGTGGTAACACCAGGCTGAGAAAAGTTGGGACTCTATTAGGTTCTTGTTGCTCCTGCAAGAAAAATACTTAGTGGTTTAATACACACAACTTTATTAGCTTGCTGGTGCAGAGAGGGTAGAGATCTAAAATAGAGCTTACTGGGGCTGGAGAGATGGCTTAGCGGTTAAGCGCTTGCCTGTGAAGCCTAAGGACCCCGGTTCGAGGCTCGGTTCCCCAGGTCCCACATTAGCCAGATGCACAAGGGGGCGCACACGTCTGGAGTTCGTTTGCAGAGGCTGGAAGCCCTGGCGCGCCCATTCTCTCTCTCTCCCTCTATCTGTCTTTCTCTCTGTGTCTGTCACTCTCAAATAAATAAATAAAAATTAAAAAAAAAAAAGAAGCAACTTGCTATTAAAAAAAAAAATAGAGCTTACTGGCCTAAAATGGTGTCAGTAGTGATGCGTTCCTCGGCAGGAGTAAGGAAAGAATGTTTTCTGAACTCTTCTAGCTTCTACAGATGGTCCATATGGGTTTGTGGTTTCTTACTTCATTTACAAGGCTGGCAGCACAACCCACTCTCTCTATTGTCCTTTCTCCCTGGCCTCATCCTTCCTGTAGGGACTTGGTGCTTGGGATAATCCAATATGCTCTCACATATTTGCAAAGGCCCTTTTGTTCTATCAGGTTTTGAGGATCTGGATGTGGACATCTTTGAGGGAGTCATTATCCTACTTAACACAGACTCTGGGTGCCCCGATTTTGGGTTTTTTAACAAAATTATTTATTTGTTGGAGAGAGAGGGAGAAAGTAAGGGGCATATATAGAGAGAGAATAGGCATGCCAAGGGCCTCTAGCCACTGCAAAGGAACTCCAGTTGCATGTGCTATCTTGTGTATCTGGCTTACATGGGTCCTGGGGACTTGAACCTGGATTCTTAGGCTTTGCAGGCAAATGCCTTAGCTGCTAAGCCATGTCTTCAGACCCTGATTTTTTTTTTTTTTTTTGAGGATTTCAAACAAACCTGTAAAGTCTCTCCTTTGTCCCCATTGGGATCCATAACATACAAATCTATAGAAGAAACCTTCAAACCTACTAATTGGGTGGGTTGCTGGTCACAGTAAAGCCCCATCCCATTCTTGGAAGCAGGGAGGTAATTGTGAGGGCACTGAGTCCCCTCCTTCTGCATCAAGACAGTGCTGAGGTTCCAGTGAGGGGACCACAGCTATCCCCAGAGGCCACGCTGATTCTCGAGGCTCTCTTTGATCCTTGCCATCTGGCCTACTGCACAGCGAGTCATCACGTGTAATTTAGGACAATTAAGATGAAGTGTTAACACACAGCGTGTTTCCCCCGTGTGAATGGGTCTCTCCAGCACCGCGTGTTGCAGAGCGGCTGGGTCCCTTGATTGCCACAGGCGGCTGGTGCCAGCCTCCAGGCTCATGGTCAGTCTCCCAAGCAGAATGAATTAATGTGGCTGAGATCATTTCCCTGGGTCAGCATGCTTCACCCTGCAGATCCATCTCGGTGCTAGCTTGGGGAAGGCTGAGTGAAACCACCTGCTTGCCTTGCTAGAGAGACCTTGTCTGGGTCTGTCTGCTGCTTTCCCACCGAGCTTCTGCTCTGTGCTGAGAATCCCACTCCTGCCTAATCACAGGAGGGAGGGGGCACATAATCAACTTGGGTGTAAAATTCTGAAGTCCTTAGGAAAATGCAATTGGAACAGAATCTGTTAACATTTCCCAGTTAATGATCATCAGCTGTATTTTTGGCATCAGGGCTGAGCTAGGAGGGGGCAAGGGGAGGGAGCATTGGGATGGGATCTTCACCACAATACCAGTTTTAGGAGCCCGTTTATCTTGTCTCATAGACTAATTATCCCAAACTCACCACAAGGCTGTCACACTTACATGCTCCAATAAATGTAGTTCTAAATCAGCCACTGACTTCGTGGCTGGGGTGGCAGCATCCCTGGTTCGTGTCTAACTAGGGCCATCCATCTGCAATCATGGCGCTGAGGGGAGGCGCACTTCTCAGCTCCTGTGAATGATCATGCTTATTTATATGCAAATACGTCTGACAAATCAATAATGTATGATTTAGCTGTTCAGTGTGTGTTAGTCCATGGGCTGGCAATCCCAGGTAGGGGGTCCACGGAGGGGTCTTTGCCCCATCCCACTAAGCCTTGTCTTACAGCTGCCTTCATCCTCTGCTGCCTCCAACTACCAAGATCCCCAAGTTCAAGGTTCCTCTTTGTTCAGAGCAAAATTTACCCTTGTATTTTAAGTCCTTCATCAACATCTCAGGCTCTGACTTACTTAGGACTTGGTCCCTATTTCCTTTTGTTGTATGTGTTATATGTAGTGTGGTGTATGTGTGTGTGTGTGTAACCGTGTGCATGCAGATACATATGCATGGACACATACAGGCGTGAACGTTAGAGGAGGGTGTTCCTGTGTCTTGCCTGTGCTCCCCTCCATCTCTCTTCTATCTTATTTCTTTGAGACAGAGTCTCTCACTGAACCCAGAGCTCACTGATTTTTTTGGCTAGACTGGGCTGACCAGCAAGCTCCAGCGATCTCCTATCTCTGCTCCCTTCAGTGCTGGGGTTACAGGCACATGTGGTCATGTCCAGCTTTTCATGTGGGTGCAGGGAATTGAACTTAGGTCCACATACTTGCATAGCAAGTGCTTCGACCCTGTGAGCCAGTAAGTATTTATTGAGTGCTTCCTGCTATATCACTGTCTATATTCCCATATGAAGCAAACCCTTTGGTAGCATGGACTCCACACCGACACTGCTCCAGAGTGCTTTGCAGATTGTATCATTTAACCCTCCTAATGAGATAGATACTATTCTTGGGCATAGTTTATTTTTACATTTTTTTTTTTTTTTGTTTTGTTTTGGTTTTTCAAGGTAGGGTCTCGCTCTAGCCCAGGCTGACCTGGATTTCACTATGCAGTCTCAGGGTGGCCTTGAACTCAAGGTGCCTCCCAAGTGCTGGGATTAAAGGTGTGCGCCACCACGCCCAGCTTATTTTTATATGTATTTTTAATTTATGTATTTGTAAGAAGAGAGAGAGGGAAATGAATGAGATTGAAAATGGGCACATGTGGTAGTTTGAATACATGGCCCCCAATATATTCAGTGTTTTATTAGTTTGTACTTTGGATCTGTAGCCATCTGGCTGGAAGCAGTATCACCGGGTGGTTTTTAAGGTGTGGTGATGGGTTTGAAGTTCCAATCTAAAGATATGCAAAGTGGGCCTAGCTGGAGTCCCTGAAGTGTGCTGTGTGGGTTTTGGCTCTTGGGCTTGTGGCTTCTCTCTCTGCTTGGACCTGGAAAGAAGGACCAATTTCTTCTGCCATTATAGAACTTCTCCTGGATCTGTAATCTTCAGTAAATAACCCTTCTCCATAACTGTGCCTGGTCTGGAAGTTCATCTCGGTGAACCTGAAGCTGTCTGCCACAGAAGTTGGTACCAGAATGTGGGGTGAGGTGTATATGACCGGGAGGATTTCAGTATTTTGGAACTTTAGTTTTGGAGCAATGAGCATGGACGTGGTACTTGTAAATGAAGACACCTTCTGGAGTGGTAAGTCAAGTATTATGGACTATTCTGATGAGAGTTTGAAAATGCTAAATACAGAGAGAATTGAACTTGGAGACTTGGCTTATGAACTTTCTAAGGGGAAGGAAAGACCGTGAAGGGACCAAATTGATGCCACGACAGGCTTCACTAAGGTGCCACCCTAAGTAGACCTAAGTTTCAGTTTCCTGGAGAGGTAAGCAAGACTTCTGGGAAAAACCACAAACCAAGGGCAGGCTGTTAATCAACAGTAACCCTGACATGTGGCCGGGGAAGATAGCCGCCATTTTGTGCTCTGAGTCAGCTGAGTCAGCTTCTGAAGACATGTCCAAACATGTCCCTTTTGTGCGCTTTTGGCCCAACCAATCAGAGACGTACAACTGTAACCGCTGCTTGCCTAGCCAATCATGTCAGAAGATTATCGACCCCGCCTGGAATTCCCTTAGTTCTGCTTAAAAGGGGCCTGCGTGCTCCTCTCAGGGTTGCCATTTTGTATGAATTGTTGACCCCCACATGTTGGCTGATTCTGCAGAATAAATGCTCTTTGTTTTTACATACTATTTGAGTCTGGGGTCTTTCTTCAGTGATTCTCAGACTCTTACAACTGCAGTGGACTTTGCTGGAACTGGGCTACTGGCATAGGGACTGGCTGCATTCTGATGCCTAGGCCCAGAGAGATCGCTTGGCTAATGATATTGGACTGAGAGATTTAAGATTTTAAGTTCGAAAACCTCAAACAAGCTAAAATGATAGGCACTGAGACTGGTTTTAGGTTACTGAAGCTGCTATTGTCAACACATTAGCAATCTTAAGGAAGATGGCCCAACTGCTTTACACTAAAACAATGTAGAGGATGCTTGAGGAAAGACTATCATAGAAATGCAAACTCTTTTGGGAAAGAGTTGAGTGAGAAGGAACCTACTTTTCAAGGTTATGATTTACTTTGTCCCTGAATTAAGAATATAGCTGGGGCTGGAGAGATGGCTTAGTGGTTAAGTGCTTGCCTGTGAAGCCTAAGGATCCTGGTTCGAGGCTTGATTCCCTAGGACCCAAGTAAGCTAGATGCACAAGGGGGCACACACATCTGGAGTTTGTTTACAGTGGCTGGAAGCCCTGGCATGTCCGTTTTCTTTCTCTCTCTCTCTCTCTTTCCTGCCTTCTCTCCCTGTCTGTCACTCTCAAATAAATAAAAATCAACAAACAAAAAATATTTTTAAAAAAGAATATAGCTGTGTCCTGTACATCTGGTATTAGTTTTAGAAGCATGAAAAATGTGTGGAGTGGTCATGAATTGCACATGGTTCCAGGAGCCACTGCTGAGATGTGGCATGAGGCAGGGTGTAAGCTGGAAGCGCCTTTGGAAGATGGACCATAGTTTGCATGGAGACCAGAAGATGTTTTGGATATACCAGGACTGTGCAAGGGCTACCACAGAGTGCACTGTTGGCCTGGGATGGAAGTTTTCCCTGGCTACTCTGCCCAGCTGGAAGGGCGGAATTGGACAATCTGGAAACGGTCAGCCTCTGGTTGTATTGGACTTGAACTGAAGAAGTTTGATGTTTGTTTGATGATTGCTGAGTTTGCATTGTTCTAGTTTCTCCTTTCTATGCCCTATCCCAGTTGAAAATGTTACTCTGTGTCCTTACATGCTGAAAGTATTAAACTCGTTTGATTTTACAGGATTCACAGCCAAGAGAAAACCTTAAATCTCAGTGGAGACTTGGAACTTTGGAACTATGTTAAGTTGGTCAAGACCATGGGGACCTTTGAAATTAGACTAAATGCAGTTTACAATGTGTGATGGTTTTGAATCTATTGGGGCCCAGGGGCGGAATGTGGTAGTTTGAATAGATGCCCCCCCCCAATATATTCAGTGTTTTACTAGTTTGTAATTTGGATCTGCAGCCATCTGGCTGGAGAAGGTGCCACTTAAATTGCGGTGGTGGGTTTGAAATTCTAGTCTAAAGATATGCAAAGTGTGCCTAGCTGGAGTTCCTGAAGTGTGCTGTGCCGTGTGGCTTTTGGCCAGCTTCTTCTGCCATTATGGAACTTCCCCTGTACCTGTAATCTTCAATACATAACCTGTCCTCCATAACTGAGCCTGGTCTGGAAGTTCATCTCAGTGAGCCTGAAGCTGTCTGTCACTGCACATGGGCATACCAGGGCCTCCTTGCCACTGCGAACACAATCCAGATGCATGCACTACTTTGTGCATTTGGCTTTATACGTGTAACTGAGGAATTGAACCCTGGCCGCTAGACTTTGCAAACAAGCACCTTTAACTGCTGAGCCATCTCTCCAGCACTCAGGCCCATTTTATAGACATGAAAACCGAGGCATCAGTTCTGAGATGCAAACCCAGGCAGACTGGACCTGACTCTGCTTTAATCTGATGGGTTTTACTACAAAGCACTGAGCTTGCACTGGGCCTGCAGAAGTAAAATAGGCAACGAGGCTAGAAAACTCACCTACACCGCGCTGCCGCAGGGTTGGCCAGTTCAAAAGGAGGTCTTCATCCTGGCTTTACCCACTCCTGGGGGCTTCCAGTAGGGTGCGGAGGCTGGCAGTCAGCCTCTCAAGGGAAGATTCTCAAGTGATGTCAGAGCTGGGAGAAGGGTGCTGGTGGGAAAGGGGCCCATCCTGATCCTGGAGAGAAGACATTTGGCACCGGGGAGGTAACACGGAGTGCAGACTGCATCTCAGCACCTACAGCCACTATATCAAGTACATCATACAATGATTCCAGCTTGAGAATGATGGGCTCGTGCAAGATTACATGGCCAGTAAGAGTGTGGGGAGTGGGTTGGCATTTGAGACGGATGGGCTTCCTCTGGTGAACCCTCTCTTGTTCTCAAACGAAACCCAAATCCTCTACAGAGTGTGTCTTGGCCGACTTGGGGGTTCTGGCTCCCTCGCTCTCACCCACGCAGACCTATCCCCCATTGCTAGCATGTAGTAGGCCTGGGACCACTCAAGTAGCCTCAAGTAGGGTGGTCTTCTCTTTCCCTCTTCCGTAGCTCCCACACCTCTCAGGAGTCACCCTGGTACCTAGAGTCTTCTCTAAACTGCAGCCAAATGGGGAGCTTTTTCATGGACCAGGCTACTGGCCAGGGCTGTTCCCTCAGCAAAATACTGGTCCCTCTTTTTCTCTTTTTTTTAAAGACTATTTTTTATTTATTTGCATGGAGATGGTGGGGGAGAGTGCATGAGAGAGCACACATGGGTGTGCCAGGCCTTTTGCCTCTGCAAAGGAACTCCAGATGCATGTGCCACTTTGCACATTTGGCTTTACATGGGTACTGGGGTATTCAACCTTGGCCATCAGACTTGGCAAACAAGTGCCTTGAGCCACTGAACCATCTCCTCAGCCCCAAAATTCTATCTTAATTTTTTTCATTATTACTGACAACATATTTGGAATGGATACATCACATGTTGCAGGTATTCCCCTGTGAGTTATGCATTGTGGGAGCAGCAGTTAGGTTTATTTTTTTTGTTGGGGGGGTGGGTGGAAGGAATGCCTCTGGGGAATGATGTCTCAACCTGTGGCTCTTACAATCTTTCTGCTCCCTCTTCCACAAAATTCCCTGAGCCGTGGTGGGTGAGTTTTAAGTCTACTTCAGTGCTGGGCTCTTAGGAGCCTCTGGATCTCTGCTTTGGTAGGTGTTGAGTGTCCTCGGGGTCTGTCAAGAATTTAAGGCTCTAAGCAGGTGTCCTGTCCTCGAGGAAGACTTGAAAGTGCATTAGTTGGCCCGTCTTAAGTTTCTACTTGCTCCATGTGGTAACTACTGGCCAAGGTGGCCCCGAAGGATTCCTGCTCCCTGGTGCTCAGGTCCTTCTCGCACCCTCCTCTATGTGCTAGCATTTACCCATGTGACCACCAGGGTACAGCCAAAGGGATGACGTGTGGCTTCTGTGGGTCATGGAAGGGGCGCTAGTTCTGCATCTTGCTCTCTTGGATTGCCAGCTTGGGGAGAGCCAGTTGCTATGGTATGTGGGCACTCAAGCTGCTCTTTGGAGATGTCAGTATGGTGAGGGTAGGGCAAGGCACTGTAGCCAGGCCTGTTTTTCCAGCCATGTGAGTGAGCTGCCTTGGAAATTAGACCCTCTAGCCTCAGTTTATCCTTCCTGTCTCTGTGGCCCTGGTGGAGCCCTTGAGAGTCACCTTATGTAAAAGCCGGAGCAAACCCACTCAGCTAAAACCATTTCTAAATTCTTGACTCTCGGGAACCGTGTCATGTCATAAGTGTTTATCATCGGAAGCCACTAGGTTTGGAGTCATTCGTCAAGCCCTTAACACATTGAGCTGACATTTCTTTCCATTTTCTTTTGTGTTTTCTTAAAAACAAATCTCTGTGTGTATAGTGTGCATGCGTGTGTACGATGTGTGTGTGTACTCACGTGTGAGTGTGGGTGTAATGTGTGCCACGGCATGCACGCGGAAGTCAGAGGCCTACCTTGGCGTTGCTACCCATATTCCATTTTGCTTGAGGCGGGATCTTTTGTTGTTCTCCTCTGCATATGCCGGGCTAGATGGCTCATGCATTTCTGGGTATTCTCTTGTCTGCCTTTATTTTGCGGTAGGCATTATAGACATGTGAGCTACCGTGTCCAGCTTTACATGGGTCCTGGGCATCCAAACTCAGGTCCTCACACTTGTTTAGCAAGAGCTTTATCCATGACCCATCTCTCCTGCCTATCTTCCTAGTGTTTTCACACTTGATTGTGAACTCTGTGAGGACAGGGTCTGCATCTTTTTCTCAGCTGTCTCCTCATCCCTTAGCCAGGAGTGCTTGGCAGAAAATGGAAAGATGATTGCTACCTGATTGATGGCAGGGAGGGGAGTTTCAGGGCATTTCAATGGGGAGGGTGTCCCTCAAGGCCATGCCATTCTCGGCCTCCTGTAAATTCCTTTCCCATCCATAAGGCTTGGAAGTCCCCGTGAGGTGGCTGGAGCAAACTCTCTTCTCTGGAGAAGTTTCTAATCATCAGAAACCATGGACAGGAAGCAGTTATTTTTCTAAGTTGAGAAAGCAGTGACAAGGCTGTGTCCAGATGCTAGGGGCTTCATCAATTCCAGTTAGCAGCTCCCTTCCTGGCTTCGGAGGTTGTTCCTGGCCACATCCCCAGACCAGTTTTCCCTGGCACTCACGGTCAGCCCCAGCCCTGGACAGGGGACAGTCGGTCACTTCCTGAGGAGTTCACACGACATGAAATATTCAATGCCAATGATTTTCCCCTCTCATATTTCTTCATATTCAGAGTGGCCACTCAATTGATATGTAAATAAAGTACACCAGCGTCAAGCCTGTCCTATGCTGCATTATTTAAGCTGCAAACCGATGCATCATTCGTCATGGGGCCCATTGGCGGGACCCCGCTGGGCGCTGGGCAATAAAGCCCTGCCAGAGCCTCATCAGAGGCAGCGGGTGGTCTAGTGGAAGTTCATTTATGCATGAAATATTCAGCCAGCAACAGTGCCAGCCTTAAACATCAGTAATTGGGGGGTTTCTATTGCTCCTAACTAGTGCCTCTAAATTATGGCAAAAGACTGGCCAATTTACAAATTACATATATTTGTCATGCTCGCGTACCTTGCCTGAGCTAACGGAAATGGCCCGTGTTGTGACTACGCGCTCGCCACGGTGAGCAGAGCTGACTCCGCTGTGAAGCAGAACGGAACTGAGGCTCCCTCAGACAAGCAAGCCCGGGCTGGTCGCCTCTGTCTCCCAATTGGTGGCAGTAACCCCCTTTTCTGCACCTGCCACTGCCTCCTTGCATTGTCTGAGGCCCAGGGGCCAAACACCACCTCCTGCTCCCCGCCCATGGGCCTCCTGAGGAAACTTATTGACTCCCCTATCTGTCTCCCCTCTTGGATTCTTGCTTATCCCTGTGTGAGGCCAATTATTCACTCAGTGAGCAGTTACAAAGAAGCTTATGTGCCCAGGCTCTGGGTGAGATGTTGGGGTACAACAGTGAGCTTTAGAGAAGTCGCCTAGTGTTTAAGGAGCTCACACTTCCTTTGAGGCTGCTAAACACCTACTAAGCACCACCTTCTGTTGGTTTTCCCTAAGGCAGACTCTGAGACCAGAATGTGGATACAAATGGCTTATTTGGGAGGTGCTCCTAGGAAAGAGAGCTGAAGGCTGGGGACACAAGACAGGGAAAGAAAGGCCGGGGCTTCGTCCCCTCATTCCTCAGGCCAGACAGTGTTGAATGCGCATGTGTAGCAGACAGCTTGCGGTCTGGGGTGAACAGGCATGGTTACGGAGGAAGGGATATTTATTGAAGCTTACAGATCCATAATGGCAGAAGAAGCTGGCCCGCTTTCTCAGGTCCAAGCAGAGAGAGGAGTCTCAAGCCAAAACCCCAAAGCCACACCACAAACAAACACACTTCAGGAGCTCCAGGCACTTTGCGTATCTTTAGACTGGAATTGCAAATCCACTATCTCACCTTAGGGATAGACTGCCTAAGATCTGCCCAGTGGCAACTCTTCCAGGCAGGTGGCTGCAGATCCAAACTACAAACCAGAAAAATAATATATTGGGGGAGGGGGAATCTACCCAAACAGCATGGGAATTACTCCACCCAGGCAGGGGGAAGAGGGTATTTACCCAAACTTTGACACTGAGGAGATGCTTCCCCTTTCTGAGAGGGTTGCTGGCAAAGGCAGCTGGCTTTGCAACTTCCCACAGCAGGCTGGCAGCATCTTACAACCCTCTGCAAGGAGGGGATTCTCTTTTCTTTCCTGGATTCTGGCGCAGTCTCTTTATGTGGGATGGGTGGGGGTGAGGAGGTATCTGCTGCTTTTCCTGGCAGAGGGGCTCCGGCCCTTTAGTTGAGCGCTGCTTGCATTGGGTGAAGGTAGGAAGGAGGAAGAGGAAGGAAGGGACAGTGCTCATCTCACGATGCTGATGGGAATCTGATTACCCTGAGAGTGCCTTTTACCCAGCTGGACACAGCCTTCAGGTCTCAGAGAGGTCTTCCCTGCCCCTATCCAGTATATTCCCTACCTTTTCCCTCTGCTTGCCTCTGCTGCCCCTGCTCCTCCAAGGCCAGGCTCCACCATCTGCACACTCTACAGGGTTCTTGCCTAGCTCTGCGAGAGATCCATTATTCATTCAGGACACATTTATAAAGCACCTTTAAAAAATTATTTATTAATTTGAAAGGCGGGGGGGAGGGAGAGAATGGGCACACCAGAGCCTCTAGTCACTGCAAACCAACTCCAGATGCACGTTACACCTTGTGCATGTGGCTTATGTGGGTTCTGGGGAACTTGAACCTGGGTCCTTGGGCTTTGGAAGAAAGCACCTTAACTGCTAAGTCCATCTCTCCAGCCCTTATAAAGCATCTTAATGTGCCTAGGCTGTGGGTAAGATGTTAGGGGTATAATGGTCAGCCTCAGGTAAGTGTGACCTGATCTGTTCTACTTGGTGCTTGGTTCCAGTGATGCACCTGGCAGCTGGTTCATAGAGGTTCTTGGAGGACGTTGCCCCTGATCTGACTTTGTCTTCCAGATTCTCAGCTTCTCACTAGTGGTCAACATCAGTATCCCCTTGATCTGGAGAATCCAGTGGCCAAAGTCAACTGCATCCTTACTCCAGCATCCCAACCTGGTGACCGTGGCTGCCAGGTGGGTGAGCTGTTCCCTGTCCTTTTGGGGACACAGGGTTGAATAGTGATCCATAGGCTCAGCTATGAAAGGAATGCCAGATCCTGCATAGGAGAAAATATACAGGAGGACGGGAGAGATGGCTCAGCAGTTAAGGTGTTTGCTTGCAAAGCCAAAGGACCCAGGTTTGATTCACCAGGACCCACCTAAGCCAGATGCACAAGGTGGTACATGACTGTGGAGTTCGTTTGCAGTGGCTGGAGGCCCTGTTGTGCCCATTCTCTCTCTCTCTCTTTTTCTGCCTGCCTCTTTCCCTCTCTCACTCTCTCAAATAAATAAATAAAACTTAAAAATACATTTGAAAAAAAAAAAAAGAAAATATACAGGAAGCCCTTCAGGGCCAAGATCCTTTCCTGGTAATCTCCTTAAGGGCATCTCCTGAAGAAGTAGTCCTATCTTTCTTTGTCCCTCTTTGTAACAGATTAGGAATTTAAAAAAAAAAATTTTTTTTGGAGGTGATGCAGTGGAGTCCCAGTGGGCTTACATGATTAAAAAAAATTTTTTAAAGGTATCTCTGATTTACTATTTGTAAACAGGGTTTCACACTGTAGTCTAGGTTAGCCTGGAACTCACTGTGTAGCTCAGTCTGGCTTCAGACTGGTGGCCTTAGTGTTGTGAGTGTTTGGAGTATAGATGTGAGCTCTCATGTCCTTATTATAACCTCAGATTTATAGGAAACTTTTACAGATTGATGAATATTCTCTACCCATATTTCCCCAAGTGTGACACATTTGCCACTTTCATTGTTCATTTTTGTGGGTGTGCATGTACACATATAAAAGTTATTTTTTTATTATTATTTTTATTTATTTACTTGAGAGTGACAGAGAGAGAAAGAGGCAGATAGAGGGAGAGAGAATGGGCACGCCAGGGTTTCCAGCCACTGCAAACGAACTCCAGACACGTGCGCTCCCTTGTGCATCTGGCTAACGTGGGTCCTGGGGAGTCGAGCCTCGAACCGGGGTCCTTAGGCTTCACAGGCAAGCGCTTAACCACTAAGCCATCTCCCCAGTCCAAAAGTTATTTTTTTTTTCTGAACTTATTGTGGTAGTAAATTGTGGAGCTCTCCTTGCTGGCTCTGTGTCCTCCTATGGCTTCTAAACCCCTGCAGTTCCCCCGAACACACCAGCCTGTTTCTTCCTCCACACTCTTGCATGATCTTGTCCCAGTGCCAGAAAAGTATCTCTACCCATGGGGTTTGGAAAATTCCCATTTACCTTCATCACGCATTTTGCCCTGAACTGAAACTGGTTTTCTTACCTTGCTTGCAGCTCCTTGAGCACAGGCCTGGCTGTGCATTTGTGTCCTTTCGAGCCTTAGCTCAGAGGAGCACGTGGCAGGTGTCTGTGGAATGAATTAGAATGATTGGCTATATCATCTAGCTGAAAGATTTGGGCTCCTTTACCTCAGATCCACAAGCCAAAATTTTGTGGTCTTTGGTTTGATAAGATTTCCGGGCTGTGGTGGTGGGGTGGGGTGGAAAACTTGTATATAGACAAAGGGAAACATTTTGGTCTGATTTGGACATAATCATTGGCTCTTATCTCCTTTCCCCCACATTCTCCCAATCTCTACATTTCTCCCTTTCAGAGGGCTCTGGGTCTAGTCATGGATGCTTCTCCTCCCTTTCTAAGTGCCCCAAGTAAACCTCTCATTCATGCTTCCCTGATGCAAATGTCAAATGGTCTTATGTGGATGCTATTAAAATAATGGATGCAGAAGGGGATAGATGAACAAGGCTAGGAATCGATCTTGGACCCATGATGAGATCATTAAGAACTGGGGGAAGGGAGGGAGGGGCATCACTTTCACAGGTTGAAACTTCACTAGTGTCCCTTCCCTACCCCCAACTCCTTTTCCCCTTCCTGTCCCCTTGCTGATTTATGGACTGGATGCCTCTCCCTTCCCCCATCCATTACCCTCAACACAGTGCTAACTCACCATGGAAAATCTATTTATGTCAAATGAAATTTTTATCTTGGCCAAGGAATTAAGGAATTTTGTAAAAGATTTTTTTTTGTTGTTGTTTTTTCAAGGTAGGGTCTCACCCTGGTCCAGGCTGACCTGGAATTAACTCTGTCATCTCAGGATGGCCTTGAACTCATGGCAATCCTCCTACCTCTGCCTCCCGAGTGCTGGGATTAAAGGCGTGCGCCACCACGCCTTGTAAAAGATATTTTAATCATACTTTCTTTAAGGGAAAAAAAGACTCAAAGGTGTGGTGTAGGAAATGTGCCTTGGGACCTTTATCTAGACTAGGTCACACCTGAGGAGTGCACGTGGAAGAGGAAGAGGAAACTTCACTGGGAGGTTTCACATGGAGGATGAGAGGGACATGGGAGGTTCTTCAAATTCCTTAGAGTGGTTGCCTCTGTTATGGTTGCCAACGCATTCTTCTTGGAATTCTGCTCTCACACTTTGTAAAATAAAGTGGAGTTAAAGTCAGATCATTTAATTCAGTTCATAAGAGACTGAGGAAGGAGTAGATTGGAGGATAAAAGCCCATGCATGCACAGGTTGAAATCCCAGCAGCTCTACTTCCTGGATGTGTGAGGATGCCGCTCTGAGGGGCAGTCAAACGGGAATCACCTCGGTGAGCTCCTCCCTGTTGTACGAAGAGGACACAGGGAAACGGGAATCACCTCGGTGAGCTCCTCCCTGTTGTATGAAGAGGACACAGGGAAATGGGAATCACCTCGGTGAGCTCCTCCCTGTTGTACGAAGAGGACACAGGGAAACGGGAATCACCTCGGTGAGCTCCTCCCTGTTGTACGAAGAGGACACAGGGAAATGGGAATCACCTCGGTGAGCTCCTCCCTGTTGTACGAAGAGGACACAGGGAACCATTCTGCAAGCAGCTGCACAGCTTGAGGCCGACACCAAGAGCCCTTGGTACATGATGGCTGTCATTCCTTCCCTTTGGTCCTTCCTCATTTCTGTAGTCAAACTTTATGTGAGATCTCAAATACTGCACGTTAGACTAGCTGAGCCCTCTGCAGACATTCTCTTAATATGCACTGAGTGAACCAATAGCTTTATTTTTGGGATCACTGATAAAATTTTCTATCTCTTTGGCCTGTGGGAAAAAATCTACCCAGACCTTCCCACGTGGACTGGACTGGCTCCTCTCTCTGCTGCCCACCTGATTTCCCCCCTTCCCAATAAGCTATTTCTCTTTCTTTCTTTCTTTCTTTCTTTCTTTCTTTCTTTCTTTCTTTCTTCCTTCCTTCCTTCCTTCCTTCCTTCCTTCCTTCCTTCCTTCCTTCCTTCCTTCCTTCCTTCCTTTCTCTCCCCCCCCCTCTCTCTTTCCTCTCTCTCTTTCTTTCCGTTTTTGTTTTTTTGAAGTAAGGTCTTGCTCAAGCCCAAGCTGATCTGGAATTCATGATGTAGTCTCAGGCTGGTCTTGAATTCACAATGATCCTTGTACCTCAGCCTCCCAAACTCTGGGATTAAAGGCATGTGTCATCACACCTGCCCAACAGAGAAAGAGAGAGAGAGAGGGAGAGAGAGAAGAGAGAAGAGAGAGAGCACATGGGCTCACCAGGGCTTCCAGAACCCCAGATATAAGTGATACGTTGTGCATCTGGCTTTACATGGCTACCAGGGAAGCTTCTTAACTGCTGAGGAATCTTTCTAGCCCCTATTAAGCCACTTTCTATGATGTAACTTTAAGTTTTTTTAAAACATTATCTAATATTTTCCTTAAATAATTTAAAAAGTGTGTGCATATATATGTGTTTTTATATGCAGAGGTGCATGTATGTGTGTGTGTTGTGGGTGTGTGTGTGTGTGTAGGCCAGGCAATAATCTCAGGTATCATCCTTACATATGCCATCTTTTCATCTTTCTTTCTCTCTTTCTTTGCCACCCATCTCTTTTTCTCACAGGTCTCTCATTGGCTTGAAACTCACGTGTTAGTCTAGACTGGCTTGCCAGAGAGCTACAGGGATCCTTCCATCTCTACCTTCTCAGCACTGGACTTACAGTCATGTTTCACTATGGATGCTTGGGGTCAAACTCAGGATCTCATGCTATGAGCTATTTCCTCAGGCCTTGAGTTATATGCTTTTTGGTGGCCTGTGTTTTCTTGCATACCACTGTACCCATGGAACTTGACAAATAATAGGTGCTCAATTTAAATATTTGCTGAATATGTCTATAGACACATGAGTCAGAGGTGCTCCCTTCCTTGTTGAGCCCAGCTTGTCTGTACTGATGCCAGGAAAGCACTGTTGAGCCAGTCTATCTCCAGAATGGCTTGTACAAAGATCTTAAAATTGCGTGTAGCCAGAAGAGTGGGTGTAGCTGAGAAACCCTACTGAGAAGAGATGCTTCATGGCTTAATGTGCAGACTGCGTTTGCTTCGCCCTCATTGGACCAGCTTCTCAGCGAGGCACGAAAGGGCATTGTAAAGGAATTCCTGACCCAGGTACCCTTACAACCAGTGACCCCATGGAGACATCAGGAACAAGAGAGGGCCTCAAGTCCTACTGCATAATCTTGGGCCAATCATTTTGTCTCTCTGAGCCTGTCTGCCTTCCTTTCCAAAATGGGCACTTGATCTTTTGTGAGGTGGTGGAGAGAGGCTGATGGGATGGCGCATGTGGGATGCTTAGCCCAGTCAGGCTGGCATGTGCCATCAGCGGCACGGCTCCAGGGAACACTGTGAACGCACAATGCAGGTACATGCTGTCTTCTCAGAGATACAGGAAAGACTCAGGATAGGGGACCATGGTATTGGCTTTTAGGGTCCAGGTGATGTTGGTGGTACACAGCTTTAGGGGTCTGGGGTCTGGAAGAATGCTTGGCATTTGGAAGGATGCCAGTCCATCTCCCAGTCCGTATGAGCTGCCCATCTGTCAGGGACTCAGACTGTCAGGCAGGCTGGTGAGGGGGCCTGCAGGCAAGGGACGCTCCCCTGACAGGGGAGTCCTTCACTGTCAGTGGCTTCGCCTCGGTGGGTTAATAAAGCCATCCATCACCTGCCGCACGCCAGGTATCTAAATGCCTGCTTAATGCTACCCTGGGGAGCGGAGTCTGCGTCAGGAATGCTTACAGACCAGGATGCTGGTACGGAAGGAAGCTGCCTGGTGGGTGTCCAGATGGGAACCCAGCCCAGGGTCTCTCCTCTGCCTTGCTGGCTCGGGCCTTGCAAGGCCAACCACGTACGAGGCTCTGGTCTGACCAACAACTTGGTGCACACCTAGATCGGGACACACTGGAGTCCCTCTTCGCTGCTTGTGTACTCCCCAGTGCTGCCCAGTCCCATCCCTGGCACACAGGGGAGGAATGTGCAGACCTCATGGCGGGGGTGGGGGTATCACCATACATCTACATCTGGCTGTTCGGAGAAAGGAGTTTGGAAAGCATTGTCTTTGATGCTTTTGGTTTCTGAGCACACAGTTGGGTTCGCGGAGAGAAGGTGAAGGAACCTGACCTTCAGCTAAGCTACACGCTCCTGTTTGCTGAGCACTTATCATCTCCCTTGTGCCGACAGCAGGACTGAGGTCCGGAGAAGTGATCAGAGAGCAGGAGGCACAGAGCTAGTACTTGAACCCTGGAGCGTCGTTCTTCTCGGTGACACTTTTGCTGGCTTTCTAGAGTAGGTGCTTTCACAGTTCACAGTATCTAAAAAGCTCATAATGACAACGTGAGTCACACAAGGCCATGCAACCCAGAAGCTCAGAGCCGAGATTCAGTTTAGGTCTGTGTGACCAAAAAACCTGTGCTATTTCTCCCTCCCATCAGAATAGTGCATTTCTCAACTCTTTCCAGCTGTAAACCTTCCTCCTAAAAAGGAAATCTGAGCCCAGTGTGGTGGCGCATGCCTTTGATCCCAGCACTCGGGAGGCAGAGGTTGGAGGATGGCTATGAGTTCGAGGCCACTCTGAGGCTACATAGTGAATTCCAGGTCAGCCTGAGCTAGAGTGAGACCCTACCTGAAAAAACAAAGACAAAGACAAAAACAAAACAGAAAAAAAAAGAACAAGAAAACAGAAAATTGGATGTGGAATTCTGACATCAAGAATAGATGGAAGAGGTGCCGCTGTGGTGAAACAGGGTCCTGTTCTACTTTCGACATGGTGACTTCACCTCAACTCACTGATGATCTTTTTTTTTTTTTTTTTTTTTTGAGGTAGGGTCTCACTCTGGTCCAGGCTGACCTGGAATTAACTGTGTACTCTCAGGGTGGCCTTGAACTCACAGTGATCCTCCTACCTCTGCTTCCCGAGTGCTGGGATTAAAGGCATGCGCCACCACGCCCGGCAACTGATGATCTCTTGATGGTTTTGTGAGTCAGGAATTCTGATGGGGCTCAGTGCAGATGGGTGGCCTCTGCACCACTATGTCTGTTGGTGTTGGCTGTGGGTTGGGATCCTCAGTTTCTCCCACGTAGCCTTTCTTCATGAGCTAGTTTGGGCTTTGTCGAAGCACAGTGGTTGGGTCCAACATTGCAGAGTAAAGCCAGAAGGCCTCTGAGGACCTGGCCCTGGAATTCAGGCAGTATCCCTTCCTGTCCAAGGTCAGTGGAGCAGGGAATAAACTGTCCAGGCATGTGGGACTGGAAATACTGCTGGAATAGACCTTAGGTGTGTGTGGCGGGGGCGGTGGTGTTAGGCATGCTGAGGAACTTCTTCTCTTTGATGGTCCCTCTATCCTGACCCTCCTGTCACCTCTAGGACCTTTACGTTTTTTCTTGTTTTGTTGTACGTGTGGAAACCTGTTTGCCTTTCTCCTTTCCTCCTCCAGTTGCAACCCCTGTTGGTCAGCTGAAGCTTCCTTTGGGCTCTCCCTTGTCCATGCATACATGTCGCTCTTTCTCACTGTTTGACCAGCGACTGTATTAGTTAAAGTAATCCTGTCACCATATGCCTTTTATACCCAGAACGTGCCTGGTAAATTTGTTAGAGAATACCCCAGGCTAGCATATCATTACACTCACAAACTCATCTATCTTTTACTTCGGATTAATTCTCGCCCCTCCTCCTCTTTTCACCTCCTCCATAAATCCTGGTGCACTTAATTAATTTCAGTTCCACTGTAAGGTCCATAATACAGAATTGTTCAAGCAAACACAAAATTAATTATTCTATTTACAGCCTTCTCATTGAGAGGAGCATTTCATCTTTCATAATTACATTTTGGAACGTCCAATTATGAATTCAGGCGCCTGCTGTTTTGCATACGGGGACAGTCCCCAAGTGTCCTCAAGGAAGGGAAGTTGGGCTGGTGGTCTCTTAAGCCTGTGACGCTGACACAAGCACTGTTGGCTCAGCCCACAGAGGACCTTTTATGGGGAAATTGAGGTAGGGGCCTGATGGCAAGACACGGAAGGGTGTGGAATCCAGAGACAGAGGTGGAGGGAAGCAGGAAGAGGTCAGAAAGGAGGACAGAGGCAGAGGGTGTGCCCGCTTAGCTGGAATGTCATCAGAGTGCCAAGAGCCCTCAGATGGGAGGAAACTGACTCTTTGTCTTGCCAGGTTGGCAAGGAAGCTTCCTGGATTTTCTGCAGGCACTTAGGACCCACCTCATATCTGGATAGCCCCTGTCTCGGATGGGCACCTTGGAGGCCTGGCTTCCTCTCCATTCTGCCTTTTGATTACAGAGGACCACGTTGGTAGCCTGCATCTCACCAAGTCATCTGGCTTGTAGCCAGGATATGTTGAGCAGAATGGGAGAGCCATTCTTACTGTTTCCCGAGGGCCACTCTTGCCTCTCAAAGGTCACAGGGCAGTCATGACTCTTAGATGATGAAGGAGTGTGGGGAGGGAAGGACACTTTACTCTCTGCTCAGATCCCAGCTCTAGACACCCAGGCTGACCCCAACGGACAATCACCTGGCTGTGCTTGGGTGCTCTTGAACCATGGAGCTCTAAGATACTAAAGAGCTCTGTTAAATGTTTTTAAAAATACCAACTTCTTACTACTGTTTGATTGAATGGATATGATATGGCTCATGAAACTGCCCCCTAAAATTTATATGATGTTTATGCCCATAGATCACTGCTTCTCTCACCACTGGCCAGAGAAGCTTCTTTTCACAGAAGGCAGTGTGTACTTGGGAGACTCAAAAACTTGCCAAAGCGCTGAGAATATGTGGCTGTTGAGTGTTCAGCAGGAAATGAGGGACCTTTAGCATGCCCTCCAAAGTTCAGGAAACATTGTGGAAGAGGACACAGAAAGAATGTAAAAGCCACAGGGTGGGGAGGAGGACTTTGGGATACTATCCTCCATATAAGAAGAGACTGTCATGTTCATGACCTCATAGTCATGACCTCCACAAGACCTGCATCATATTGAGCCCTTCAGCATTTCAACTTGAAAGATGGAAGAGGGGAAAAAAAGGAATCGAAGTAGAAGGACTTTTTGGAAAGAAGGGATTTAGTGGAATGGATGTGGGGCAGGGGGCAAAAGAAGGTAATGAGAGGGTATAGCATGTTTGTGTATGTAAATGTTCCATTAAACAGTATCAGTTTCCATCTGACTCACACATGGATGAAGGTAAACATGCTTGTTTAAAAACAGGTCTATAGGGCTGGAGAGATGGCTTAGCGGTTAAGTGCTTGCCTGTGAAGCCTAAGGACCACAGTTCGAGGCTCGGTTCCCCAGGTCCCACGTTAGCCAGATGCACAAGGGGGCGCACGCGTCTGGAGTTCGTTTGCAGAGGCTGGAAGCCCTGGTGCTCCCATTCTCTCTCTCCCTCTATCTGTCTTTCTCTCTGTGTCTGTCGCTCTCAAATAAATAAATAATTAAAAAACAAAACAAAAAAAAAAAAACAAAAAAAAAAAAACAGGTCTATAGCTGACTGAAAGCTGAAGAAAGCTGTGCTGCACGCAGCCCTGTGGAAGACAGAAGTCATCAGCAGTGGACTTCTGGTGGACACTGGAAGCCTCAAGTTTGGCCAGAGAGGCTAAATGACTGAACAGGTGCAATAGTGGCATGTCTGCTCTGGGGGAGGGGGGTAACCAACTGCTCTCTAATTGGACTGGAGGCCTGCTCTATGGAAGGGAATACATGGCTGGTACTTAAAACCTAATCAAAAGTCTATGGCAGGGGAGATCATGAGCCTTAGGTGTATAAAGCCTGCTCTTGTCTGGATAAATGCATATATTATGCTCACCAAGTTGTCCTGTAAGCACTAGATGTAATGTTTATATTCATATACTAATGCTACTCTCACTCCTGGTTAGAGAAGCTTCTCTTTTCAGATGGTGATGACCACTGGGATGACCCAAAAGGCAGCATCGTGCTGAGAAGTGACAGAGGAGTGCTCAGCACTGAAACATCTCCATCATACCCTCCAAGGCTCAGAGTCCATTGCAGAAGAGGTGGCAGAAAGAACGTAAGAGCCAAAGGAAGGGTACCACTCCTTACAATGCAACTGTCCATACAGAAATTAGCATTGATACCCATGACCTCACAGTGCCTATCAGTACCTTCACAAGACACTCATAGTAGGAGGAAAAGAAGATGACATCAAAATAAAAGAGAGACTAATGAGGAAAGGGAGGGGATATGATGGAGAGAGGGGCTGTGAAGGGGAAAGTGGGGGAGGGGGGATTATCATAGTTTATTGTCTGTAAGAATAGAAGTTGTCAATAAAAAATAAAAAAAAACCCACAACATTAAAAATCCCTCCAGGTGTAATAATTTATTACAACATCTATTGAGCAAGGTGCCCTGTGTTTGCCAGCAATCCCACTTCCCCAGGATGCTGAGGCAGGTGGATTGCCAAATTCAAGCAATCTGGGCTACAGAGTGAGACCCTCTCTCACAAAACAAGACAGAACAAAATAAAACAAAAATTTATTAAAAGCAAGGTCCACTTCTTGGAGTGGCCATCTTCTGCTGGTCTCATTGGGAAGCGATTTTCTTCCTCCTCTGCCATCCCTTCACCTCATTACAGAGAGAAGGGGCTTTCCTTTGGCATAAATAAAGTGTTATTCTGTCTTTAAAACAACCTACTGAGTTCCTGCTAAGTGCTAGATGCTACAAATAGGCAATTTGGTATATATTATTTCAATTCCATAACCACTCTGGAATTCAAGGGTGCATTTTTGATACCTGGAACCCCCATGTCAGACAAGCCCATGAAGAGGCTGAGGGATAGGTCTAGTGGTCTCTGAAACTCAGGAAGTTTATTTACAGCATGAATGCTGCAGGTAGGGTGGTCAGGATAGGGTCCACCCAGACCTCCTGCACTTGAATCCCAGCCCTCATGCTACTAACTGGGTGATCTAACTTCTTTCTGCCTTGGTTCCCCCGCCCCCACCCCCACCCCCGTGCTAAATTGAAGCAACACTACCCACCTGTTAGGTTGTTTTTCAGTGTCTGTGAGATTAGGTATGCAAAGTGGCCTCACATGAAGTGCGAGATTGTGTCTCAGTTGTCCTCCTATCTCCGGGTCAAGCTGAGTAGACAGGGAAGGGATGCGTTTTGGGGAGAATGAACATTCTGCCAGGGTTCACAAAGGCTGGGTTGTGCGAGTCCTTCAGGGGCGGGTCAGCAGTTAACACAGAAGTATAAGGAAGGACTGAGCGCCTGCGGCCCATCCACTTAGGCTATCATTTTGATTAACTCCCCCCTCCAATAGCTTTCCAGTTCACACGGAATAAAAGTGTAGCTCAGGGCTGGAGAGATGGCTTAGCGGTTAAGCGCTTGCCTGTGAAGCCTAAGGACCCCGGTTCGAGGCTCGGTTCCCCAGGTCCCACGTTAGCCAGATGCACAAGGGGGCGCACGTGTCTGGAGTTCGTTTGCAGAGGCTGGAAGCCCTGGTGTGCCCATTCTCTCTCTCTCCCTCTATCTGTCTTTCTGTCTGTGTCTGTCGCTCTCAAATAAATAACTAAAAAATTTAAAAAAATTAAAAAAAAAAGTGTAGCTCATATGGAGGCCAACCTGATCCTGTGCCCACTTGCTTCCCACTTCATACCCTGTTTCAGCTGTGCTGCTGTGCCCTCTATTCCTTGGTTACTGACACCGTTCTTACCCCAGAGCCTTTCCACTAGCCGTTCCTTGTGCCTCACACATTCCTCCTTTAGCTCTTTGTTTCTATTCCGTCCTCTATGTTCCAGCCTTGACCCCAATTTTCCTCGCAACACTCTTCTTCATAAGTCTTATCCCTATCTGTGATATTTTGTTTTCTTGTTTATTGTCTATCTGTAAAATGCTACAATAAATGGTCCTAGAGAGCAGGAGTCAACTGTCTGGTTCTGTTCTTTATCCCCTGGTTCAATGGTTCGTGGTATCTATATAATTTTCTTCTACGTGTGTGTGTGTGTGTGTGTGTGTGTGTGTGTGTGGTGTTCATGCACATGTATGTGTAGGTCAGAGGTTGATATTGAGCATATTTCCTCAAATGTTCTCCATCTTATTTATTTTATTTTTGAGGTAGGGTCTCACTCTAGCCCAGATTGACCTGGTATTCACTACGTAGTCTCAGGCTGGCCTCGAATTTACAGTGATCCTCCTACCTCTGCTTCCCGAGTGCTGGGATTAAAGGCATGCACCACCACACCTGGGGTGGAGTGAGAGCGAGAGCGAGAGCGAGAGAGAGAGAGAGAGAGAGAGAGAGAGGGAGATCAAAAGAAAGAGAATGAGAATGGGCATGACAAGGCCTCCAGCTATCACAAAAGAACACCAGATGCATGCACCACTTTGTGCATCTGGCTTTATGTGTGTACTGGGGAACTGAACCCAGGTCATTAGGCTTTGCAGGCAAATGCCTTAATGGCTGAGCCATCTCTCCAGTCCTCTATCTTATTTTTTTTTATTTTTTTTTTGTTTTTATTTATTTATTTGAGAGCGACAGACAGAGAGACAAAGGCAGATAGAGAGAGAGAGAGAATGGATGCTCCAGGGCCTCCAGCCATTGCAAACAAACTCCAGACACGTGTGCCCCCTTGTGCATCTGGCTAATGTGGGTTCTGGGGAATCGAGCCTCAAACCAGGGTCCTTAGGTTTCACAGGCAAGCGCTTAACCACTAAGCCATCTCTCCAGCCCCTCTATCTTATTTTTGAGACAGGGACTTTCATTGAATCCAGAGTTCACTAATTTGGTTAGTCTAGCTCCAAGGATCCTCCTGTCTCCATCTCCTGAGCTCTGGGATTACAGGTGTGTGCCACCACACCTGGCCATTGATATTTAAACTCAGATTTGTGGCAGCACCTTACATAATAAACCACGTCCCTAGCCCACAGTGAATTTTTCTGGACTGAGGTTACAGCCGTGAGATTTGAACTCCAGCAGTTTCTGCCTCCCCAACCCCCATGTCCCCAAACTTGCCAAAGAAGTACACTTAACCAATGAACCATCTCTCCAAAGTGATTTGTGTGTGTGTGTGTGTGTGTGTGTGTGTGTTTTGAGGTACGGTCTCAGTCTAGACCAGGCTGACCTGGAATTCACTATGTAGTCTCAGGGTGTCCTTGAACTCACAGTGATCCTCCTACCTCTGCTTCCCAAGTGCTGGGATCAAAGACATGCGCCACGACACCTGGCTTCCAAGATGAATTTTTAAAGGGACTACTTGACTTTCTTACCCAATATAACACAGCAACCTTTGGAGCATCCACACTGGTGATTAGCTGCAGAAGAAAAGAACCAGGCTTTATTTTTCCTTTAAATCACTTTTCTGATCTTGAGGCGCCTTCTTCCATCTGACTAGACATTCAAGATAGAGAGAGTCATTCACTGATTTAACTAGTAAGTGTTTTTTTTCCCCAGACCTGCCCACACTGGATAATTACTTGCCTTTGTGGGCTGAGAATGACTTCCTGTTGTTCCACCTGGTGGGTTTGTTTGGTTTGTTAATTAACTGTTAATGCTAAGGGCCCCTAGGAATTGGAGGTGAAAAGGAGGTCTAAGAGGTGGGCTGGGGGACTTAGGGCAAGCATAGACTCCAAAGTAGGATGCCGATGACCTCACTGGGCACTTGGGCTAATTCATTTCAAATGGTGTCATGCCCAGAGAGTCACCGAGTTCGTGGGATGATGAGTGATTTTGTTAATTAAGTGTTATCAACACTACAGCTTCATTTCCGGTAGTGGGGCTGCAGCTGGTGGGCGGGAGCTGCTGCTGACCACAACTGGGGCTGTCCTTGAAGGAATAGGACATGCATGTGGTCAGGCTGAGAGGGAAGAAAGGGGCTCAAAGGTGGGGACTTTACCCTGGGCGCTTCCTCGTCATTCCTCCTACCATTGTCCCCCTGTGACCTCCCCCTGAGGCTCTGCCCACATGGTTATCCCAACATGGTGAGATTGGGCCTGTAAGTGATTTGAAGGGACTTTCTGGAAGCTTGTCCCTATCCCCTGAGGGGCTGAAACCAAAAGCTTCCATCATTGATTTTCACCTTCCTCTACTTCACCCCCACACCCCAGACCGACAGCCACCATTTCTTTTAAGTTCCAGCATTTGCTCTTTTGGCTTGATTCATATCAGAGTTTCTTAATATGTATTGTCATCCCCCACTGGGAGGGACACCCATTCTCGGGGGAGGGTTCACTGTGGAGGAAGGACTTCCTCCTTTAGTTAATCCTTCCTGGAAGCAACCTCACAGACCAACCAAAGAGGAATGTTTGTGGATTCCTAACCTCATCAAGTTGACAACAGAACTTAACCATCTTGAGTGAGGACATGCTTAGATACCCTCCTATATGCTGTCTCATCAATCCTTTCTACATAGACATTTGTGTTCTCTCTGTACACCATCTCTCTCTCTCTCTCTCTCTAACTATAACTACATAAAGTAACTGAAACTAAGCTCAACTCCATGCACACACAGCTAATGAGTGGCCAGTATGTGATGTTAATCCTAGGCCGTTTTACTGCAAAGACTGGTTGATGGAGGAGGGAGTGAGGAACTATTTGGGTTGAGGGCATAGAAAGAGGGCATATTCATGAACAAACCTTGTTTTTGTATTATAATGTTTTTAATTTTAAAAATATTTATTTGAGGGCTGGAGAGATGGCTTAGCGGTTAAGAGCTTGCCTGTGAAGCCTAAGGACCCCGGTTCGAGGCTCGGTTCCCCAGGTCCCAAGTTGGCCAGATGCACAAGGGGGCGCACGCGTCTGGAGTTCGTTTGCAGAGGCTGGAAGCCCTGGCACGCCCATTCTCTCTCTCTCCCTCTATCTGTCTTTCTGTCTGTGTCTGTTGCTCTCAAATAAATAAATAAATAAATAAATAAATAAATAATAAAAAAAATTAAAAAAAATATTTATTTGAGAGAGAGAGAGAGAGAGAGAGAGAGGCAAA
Organism: Jaculus jaculus; assembly: GCF_020740685.1. Taxonomy (NCBI): domain Eukaryota; kingdom Metazoa; phylum Chordata; class Mammalia; order Rodentia; family Dipodidae; genus Jaculus; species Jaculus jaculus. The sequence goes on along the minus strand of NC_059109.1, from coordinate 120,906,462 downwards.
GAGGCAGATAGAGAGAGAAAGAATGGGTGCACCAGGGCCTCTGCAAACAAACTCCAAATGCATACACCATCTTTTATTTATTTATTTATTTTTTTTTGGTTTTTCGAGGTAGGGTCTCACTCTGGTCCAGGCTGACCTAGAATTAACTCTGTAGTCTCAGGGTGGCCTTGAACTGACAGCGATCCTCCTACCTCTGCCTCCCGAGTGCTGGGAATAAAGGCATGTGCCACCACGCCCGGCGCATACACCATCTTTTGCATCTGGCTTACGTGGGTGCTGGGAAATTGAATCTGGGTCCTTAGGCTTTGTGGGCATGTGCCTTAACCGATAAGCCATCTCTCCAGCCCTACAATTTGTTTTGGTATGGCTTATTGTTTTATTTTTCTGAAAGAAATTTCAGTTTTCAGTTCAAGTCTTAAAGTGCCAAAAATTCTATAGGATTTATTGCAAATTCTTCAAGTAGTTTCCTCCCTATCTCTCTTTCCTATAGAGGGGGCCACCTTCCCCTCTTTTAGCAGAGTTAGGCCTTTACCTGTTTCAATAAAATGTACGTGCTGTTTTTCCAGATTTAGGCATCCTCATTTCCTGTACTACTTACTTCTCTCATTGCTGTGAGCGCGTCCCTCTCTAGAAGGAAGGAAGCGTTCATTCTGGCTTACGGTTTCGGGGGCGTACTTACCCGTTATGGTAGGAAAGGCATGGTGGCAGGAGTGGGAAGCCTGCTGACCGCACTGCATGCATGATCAGGAAGCAGAGGGCAGACAGAACGCAGGGCTGGGCTATAACATCTCAAGGCTCACCCCAGCTCTAGTGACCCACTTCCTTCAGTGAGGCTTTGCCTCTTAAAACTTCTAAAACCCTCCCCAGCAGTGCCACCGGCTGGAGACCGAGTATTCAAACACGTGAGCCTTTGAGGGCATTTCACGTTCAAACCACAGCACTCACACATCCTGTTAACCTACCCCTGTCTTCCGGGATAGTTCTGCCATAATTCTGTTAAAGATTAAGGCCTAATACTTTTATTGTTAGGGCTCTGTAAACATTCCTCAGGGTGAGCCAGGTGGAAAACTATTATCACTTTTCCCACACAGCTTGTAATTTCCCTGATGCTAATATTTGTCCCTTGGGTTTTTAAAACATAGTTCACTATGTGCTTATTATTGGTCCAATCTCATACTCCTTCTTGCTAGCTGTGCAAACCTCCCATTGGCTCATGTGGCTACATATAACAGGGATGGCTTGTGTTTTCAAGTGGATATTGCAGAAATAAGGGTTGTCAAATGCATATGACTTCTGGTTTATTTTCATAGGCTCACCATTTCTATTTCTAAAACTTTTTACTGACAACTTCCATAAATATAGACAATATGCCATGATTATAATCTTTCTACCACCCTCCCCTTGCTCCTTCATAAATTCCCTCTTCTCTGAATCCCTTCTTCTTTCATTTTCCCTTCCTATTATGCAGGTCTTCTGTAGGCAGCACCAGCCGCTGTGAGGTCATGAAGACCACGGTCACTTTGTACCTGGAAGATGGTATTGTAAGCAGTTCTACCCTTCCTTTGGTTCTTATATTCTATCTGCCACCTCTTCCACAGTGGTCCCTGAGCTTTGGAGGTTGTAATTGAAATGTCTCACTTAGTGCTGAACACGCCATTGCCACTTCTTCTTAGCAGTTTGGTGAGTTTTAAGTCACCCTGGTGGTCACTGCTACCTGCAAAGAGAAGCTTCTCTAACCAAAAGTGACGGCATTAATGTGTGGGCATAAACAAATACTTAGAAGGCAGTTTTGTGGGTGTAATATATCCATCTAGTTAGACAACAGTAATAATCTCCTTCCCCCCAGGGCTTATACCTTCCCTAGTCATATGCTTTTGATTAGGTTTTCAGTACCAGACAGGAATTCCCTTTCCTGAAGTGGACCTCAAGTACAATCAGAGAGCAGTTGGTCTCCCCCATAACTGACAAGCCACCATTGCACCAGTTGGTACATTTGGCTTGGAAGATCACTAAGGATCCTTACATAGCCCTTTGAAGAAGTTCCCATGGCAAGCAATTGAGGCATCCTGCCAACAGTATCACTTTTCCATCCATGTGAGTAAGACATCTTGGAAGACATCTTGGAAGTGGCTCCTCCAGCCCAGTCATACCATCAGATGACTGACTCTGGCTGAGGAGAGTTTTGTTTTTTGTTTGTTTTGTTTTGTTTTTTTTTGAGGTAGGGTCTCACTCTAGCCCAGGCTAACCTGGGATTCACTATGTAGTCTCAGGGTGGCCTTGAACTCATGGCGATCCTTCCACCTCTGTATCCTGAGTGCTGGGATTAAAGGCATGCACCACCACGCCTGGCTGGCTGAGGTTTTGATGATAACCTCATGAAGGACCCTGGGACCAAAGCCACCTAGCCAATCCACTCCTGAATTCCTGATCCTAATCCATCAAAAACTGTGTGAGATGTAAATGTTTCTTGTTGCTTCAAGCTTCTGTTTGGGGCTAATTTGTTACGCAGCCACAGATAATACACACTATGTCATTGTTTTCTGGTTCTTTTGAGTTCTGAAGCAGTTTTGATTTCTAATTCTTTATTTGATTCATATTCTCAGCGATTTTAATTTTTTTTTTTTTTGTGTGTGTGTTTTTAGATAAAGTCCCATGTAGTAGAGGATGGCCTCAAACTTGTGTGGTGAAGACTTTCAACTTCTGACCCTCCTGCCTCTATTTCCCAAAGGATGGGATTTGATTCATGTTCTCTCTCTCTTCCCTATCTTCCCTCCTTTCCTCCTTCCCTATCTAGAAGCTTGTATGGTCTACTGTTTGTCTCCAAGGTCCTACTATTTCCTTATTTCATTATAACGTGCCTGATGGGAGACTGTTTTCATTTTTTATTCTTTTTTTAAAAAAATCTACATTTTTTAAACTTATTTGCAAGCACAGAGATACAGACAGGGTGAGTGAGATGTGCAGACAGAGTATGGTCATGCCAGTCATGCCAGGGCCTCAAGCTTCTTCAAGGAACTCCAGATGTGTGTGTTGCTTTGCACATCTGGCTTTATGTGATACTGGGGGATGGAGACTGGGTTATTAGGTTTTGCAGGAAAGTGCTTTAATTGTTGAGCCATCTCTCCAACCCCACTTTATTTACTTTTATTTAAAAAAATATTTATTTAGAGAAAGAGGCAGATGGAGAGACAATGGGCTTTCCAGGGCCTCCAGCCCCTGCAAATGAACTCTAGATGCATGGGCCACCCTGTGCATCTGGCTTACTTGGGTACTATGGAATCAAACTTGGGTCCTTAGGCTTCATAGGCAAATGCCTTAACTACTAAGCCATCTCTCCAGCCCCACTTTATTTAATCTACCAAAACAATTTATTTACTTATTTGTACGCAGACAGAGAGGAGAGAGAGGGGGAGAGAATGAGAATGGGCGCCCCAGGGCCTCCAGCCACTGCGAACTAACCTCAGATGCGTTCATTGCTTTGTGCATCTGGCTTTACGTGGGTCCTGGGAAATCAAGCTCAAGTCATTCGGCTTTGCAGGCAAGACCCTTAACTGCTGCGCTATCTCTCCAGTCCTGTTTTCATTTTATTTCTACAACTTTTTAGTAGAAACTCTGATTTTTCTACTCTGGCAAGTTCTGTTGAGTGTGTCCATGACTGTCTGGACTCCTTTTCCTAACTATCATTTAGGTGCTGGGCGTCCTCAACCTCATCCTCATTCTCTCTAATGTCCTCACCTTTTCTCTACCTTGGGATTTTTTTGTTGTTTTGTTTAAATTCTATACTTAAATTCTTAACCTTTTTCTTGAGTTTTTATTTAAATTCTACTGTACTTTAAATTTCTAAGACCTCTTTTTATGTGAAAATATTTTTTTTTTCAAGGTAGGGTTTCACTGTAGCCCAGGCTGACCTGGAATTCACTATGTAGTCTTAGGCTGGCCTCAAACTCACAATGATTCTCCTACCTCAGCCTCCTGAGTGCTGGGATTAAAGGTGTGCACCACCATATCTGGGAGGGAGAAAAAGGCAGGGGGTGAGAATAGGTGCACCAGGACTTCTAGCCACTACAAATGAACTCTAGATGCATGTGCCACATTGTACATCCAGCTTTACTGGGTACTGGGGAATTGAACTTGGGTTGTTATGCTTTGCAGGCAAATGCTTTAACTGCTGGACCATCTCTTCATTTCTGAATATTCTCTCTCTCTCTCTTCTTTTGGGTTTTCAAGGTAGGGTCTTACTCTGGCCCAGGCTGACCTGGAATTCACTATGGAGTCTCAGGGTGGCCTAGAACTACGGTGATCCTCCTACCTCTGCCTCCCGAGTGCTGGGATTAAAGGTGTGTGTCACCACACCCAGCCTGAAAGTTCTTTTTATATTATTTGGCATTTGTTTTATCTAGTCTTTTCCCCCCTTTATTTCTCTGATGACAGATATATTCATATATGAAGCAGTCCTCATATATGTACATCTATTTGTGTGAAATGACTTGGTTGAGGTATAATTTGCCTCAGGAAGGGCAATGGTCTTAGGCATTATCAGTTTTGAAATTATCATGATCACACTAAATCTTCATCACCCCAAAAGGAACGTGTGCATTTTAGTTGTCTCTTCTAAATCCCTTCATCTTATATTTTGGCTTTTTAAAAAGATATAGGATTTTATGTAGCCCTGACTGGCCTGGAATTCACTATGTAGTCCAGGCTAGGCTTGAACTCTTGATCCTTCTGCCTCCATGTCCCAAGTATTGGGGTTACTGGTGTGTATCTCCCAGCTTTAAAGCCCTTCACATTTACCCCAGACCTAGGTAGCCACCAATCTACTTTCTGCCTTTCTCTGTTTGCCTCTTGTAGACATTGCCAAGGAATGCAATCACATTTCTTTCTTCTTTTAACAGCTGAACAGCAATTTCCTCTTATTTTCCAATGCAATCACACTTCTTGAGTAGCAACCCACCCCATTGTCCCTCATTCACCAGTTACTTGTGTGATTTCTATTGCCTATGTCAGAGGACTTCACATTTTAATTATCATATGCTAATTGCGCAAAATAACACATTTCGTTGTGACATTTCCATATATGTATGCCATGGACTTTGCTGATATTCTCCCATTCTTCTGTCTTACCATCCTTCCCTTCCCTTTAGTCTTCTTCCCAAACACTTCCTCTTCTACTCTCATGTCTTATGTTAAAAATCTAAATTATGAGCTGGGTGTGGTGACACACACCTTTAATCCCAGCACTCAGAAGGCAGAGGTAGGAGGATTGCCATGAGTTCGAGGCCACCCTGAGACTACATAGTGAATTCCAGGTCAGCCTGGGCTAGAGCGAGACCTTACCTTGAAAAACCAAAACCGATAAACGAATAAAAATAGATAAATAAATAAATAAAAATCTCAATTATGGAACAGAGGTACCCTGTATGGATGGGTAATGCTGCTCCCAGAATCCAATGTTGACTTATTAAGTAAAAATAAGGGTCGGGTGTGGGATACCTCCCTTTTGGGCTGTTGATGAGGACAATGTCAGAAACGCTGTAAACAATACAGGCTTTCACCACTGCTCTTGGTTTCCCACCCTAACTGAACAGTAAGACCCTCTTGCTGAAGTCTCCATACCCTCTGGTTTCAGAATGCAGAGACATCAAGCTGTAACTGAGCTAGAACTCTCTTCTCTACTGGCTAGATTTCATAGTGCCAGAGGTGCCATGGCCGGGTGCTGGGAGAGAACAGTGGTCTTGCTCAGTGGTGGACTCAGTGGGTGTGCTACAGTATTGACCTGGCACGTGAGAGGTGCCCACCAGTGCAATAGTAGCATGATTGCTGTGGGCGTAATCAACGGATTGGATCTGAGACCTGCTCTACAAGAGGGTATTCAGGCCCCATACTATAAACCGGCTATGGCTACCCGAGGCCCTAGGTGGGAACTGTTTACTGTTGCTTTGCTAAACAGATAGTTTGTTACACTGCTTTCTAAATGTTTATGTTTATATTCTCCGGTCAGTGCTGCACTCCCCCCTGGGGCAGAAAAGCTTCGATAGCATTTGCTTTGCACTCAGTATCGTAAGTCATCTAGAGATGATTTAACCATTCTAGGGACTTGAAAAACTGGACTTTGAAATCCACAAGGGGGTCCCTCATATACCAAGGGATGACTGTACAATGTCCAATCTCTCTTAGGTACCATGGGATGGCTGTACTATGTGCAAAGTATTTTTCTGCATGATTGATGGAACCTCTTCCTCTGAGATCTTTTTCTATCCCCCACAGTGATGCGTTCAGTTACCAAGACTTGGTAATTCCAGGGACTCAGGTGGGTTCTCAGCTCTTACCCATCTTGGGTGTGTTAGTTTGGGGTCTCCAAGAAGTAGATAGCAAGATGCGATTAAATGTGGCAATGATTTCTTAGGGAAGACATCTGTGAGGATAGTATGATACTATGTCAGGCCATCATGAATGCCTAACCACTTTGGAGGAGAGAGGGAATGCTGGGTAGAAAAAATGTATAGTTCCAAGAAAGGTTTGGCAAAGCCAATAGGGAGTTTTTAAGCCAAAGTCATTAGTCAGAGGACTGTCATATTTCCCAAACATGGATTTGCCTTGACAGTTCTTTTTTTTTTTTAAAAAAAAACTTTAATTATATATTTATTTATTTATGTGTATGTATGTATATATGTATATGTGTGTTTTGTGTGTGTGTGTGTATGTGTGTTTCTGTGTGATGCATGTATATAGATGTGTGCATGCCACGGTGCATGTGTAGAAGTCAGAGGACAACTTTGAGGTGATTTTTCTCTCCTACCTTCTTTTGGTTTTGCTTGTTTTCTGCTGAGAGGATTAGTGTATCTGGTCTGTGGCTTCTGGATTCTCCTGGCTTCATCTCCCATTGTTGTAGACATATTGGGATTACAGTTATGTGTGCCACTTCTTTTGCATCCAGCTTTCTATTTCTGTGGGCACTGAGGAGGATTGAACTCAGGTCAGCAGGCTTGCTAGCAAGAGCCTTTAACCATTAAACCCTCTCCCTGGCACAACCTTTAAGCTTTTTAATTGACAATTTTCATACATGTACCTTGATGTGCTTTTTGATCATAATTCTGTCCATTTAACTTTGTTTGTCCTCTTCCACTGGACACTATCTTCTTTCCAAGTCGTTCCTCTTCTATATTAATGTCTCTTCCCCTCCATAACCCATTGTGGAATATTGATAGGCTAAATACTGCTCAGTTCCTGTGCAACTGCTCTGAGGTAAAGAATACCATGACCACTTTATGTCCGGAAGACCAGGATTTCAAAGCTCTGCTCCCTGTCCTCTGGCTCTCACATTCTTTCTACACCCTTCTGCAATGTTCCTGAGCCTTGGAGGGTGTGATAGAGGTGTCTCTTTGAGCACTGAGCACTCAACTTATTTTTAGCATTCAGATGAGTTTTGAGTGGCCCCAGTAGTCACCACCATCTATAGAAAGAAGCTTTTCTGTCTAAAATTGAGAGTAGCATTAATATATGGGCATAAGCATAATTTTAGAGGGCAATTTGATTGGCGTTACATATCCATTTAGCCAAACAGCAGTAGTAGCTGACCCCTAAGGTCTATGACTTTCCAAACTACAGGGTTTTGAATAGGTTTTCAGTAGCTAGCATGAATTCATTCTTGTGGAATGGGCCAAAAATCCCAGCAAAGAATAGTTGGTTGCTCCCATAACAGCCATGCCACTATTGCATCAGTTGGAACATCTTGCCTGGCTGGTTGGTTGTATAACGCACAAGGTGCACTGCTGGTTAAGACTGTTGATGACTTTTCTCCTCCAGCAGCCTGCATAGCACTTTCTCGCACTGTGACAGCTAGCCAGCAGGGAGGAGGCTTCAGGCTCAGTCCTAGCCTGACTGCTATATCCTACAACCAAAATATATGGTGTCTTCAGCAAATAGGGCCATTTAGTTCTGGTGATTGCCTTAGAATTTCTGTGTTTAGCTTAGAGACTGGGAAAAATCTTGTGATGAGTGAGAGCATAGCACCTGGGGCAGTTAATCAACTACCCTGAGGCTGGGAGATTGGAGAGGTATATTCTATGGCTATCACAGAACCACATCAAGTGTGTTAATTCCCTCCCAAGCCAACAAGTAAGCAATAGTAAAGGGATTTTCCTAAAAATAACAAAGCACACAGATGGAGAGAATAAGAAAGGTGATAGCATGAAATTTTGGAAGTTGGATATATGTTCTTCAATACTATTGAGATATTTACTTTTAGTACTTCTTCATCTCTAATAGTTATAATTGAGCCTACGATTTTGCCTCTGAGTACTGTTTTGGCTTCACTGCATTATTAACCATGATTGATATGCAATCCTTTCACCTGGTAACAAGCACAGACAGTTAGCAACACTGGTATGTGATTGCCTATATAACCCACAGCTTTTATTTCTGCTTATGGTGTTGTATAAATGTAAGCATGAGAAGTGCTACTGTAAAACTGTTCAGAATGGCTGACTGGAACTAATGGGCCATTTCAGTTCAGTTAAACAGCTATTAACTGAGCTCTACCAAGGACCTGTCTCTCACTAGAAACTGGGAACATAGAATGAACCACAGAGAAGGACCATAACAATGAGAAGGTAGTCCGGAGAGTGCTATGATGAAGAAGGCAAAGTGTGGTGGCAAAGTAAGTGATGAGCCCTTAACTCAGCCATGGAGGTTCATGGGAGACTTCTTAGGATAATAGAGTCGTGTGTGTGTGTGTTTGCAGGTGCATGTGTTTATGGGCATGTGGGTGTGCATGCATGTGTGTGTGCATGTCCACGTAGACAACTTAGGTGTCACTCTTCAGGTGCTGTCCTTTTTTCCCCTTTAAATATATTTATTTATGAGAGAGAGAAAGAGAAAGAGAGAGAATGAGTGCACCAGGGCCTCCAGCCACTGCAAATGAATTCCAGATGCATGCATCCCCTTGTGCACCTTGCTTACATGGGTCCTGGGGAATTGAACCTGGGTCCTTTGACTGTAGGCAAACACCTTAACTGCTAAGCCTTCTCTCCAGCCCCTGCCTTTTATTTTTTGAGACAGAGTCTCTCACTGCCCTGATACTCAGCAAATAGGCTAGATTGGCTTGTCAGTGAGCCCCAAAGATCCTCCTGTCTCCACCTCCCCAACACTGTGATTATAGGCATACCATTGCACCTGGCTTTTTTTTTGAATTTTAATTTAATTTGATTAATTTATTTGAGAGAGAGAGAGAACATGAGTATGGGCAGACTAAGGCCTCTTGCTACTGCAAACAGAATCTAGATGCATGTACCACTTGGTGCATCTGGGCAGGCAGGCTTTGCAAGCATGCAACTTTAACTGCTGATCCATCTTCCCAGCCCCACATGGCTTTTCTATGTAGGTTCTGAGGATTGAACTCAAGTCCTTATGCTTGTCAGGGAAGCAGCAAACCAGCTTGGATGGTAGAGTCTTACTGGACAAATCAGAATATGTCAGCAATTGTGGGAACAGATATTTGGAACAGAATGTGAAGGGACATGATGTATTCTGCAAGTTCTGAGCAGTTACGTGTTCTTGGTACATGCAGTCTAGGAACGGGATAGTGAGCGATATGGCAAGCCTGACTGTAAGGAATGCAGACTTAGTAAGGAGTTAGGACTCATTCTGAAGGCAATGGCTTACCTGTACTGTTCAACAGTTTTGACAGTTCCTGGGAGCTGGTGTTAGCCCTTTCCCCGGAATCCCAGGTCTTTGTGAGCTCTTCAGTGTAGAAGGGGCAGAAGGGTTTGACAGTCTGTGGACATTTTCCCATAATGGTGCTATCCTAACGTCTCATCCTGTTAGAAGAGGCTTGAACTACCTTGCCTTGCTTCCCTTCGTAATTATCTCAATGAAACCACGCTTTATCTGACACCATCTCTTCTGTGGTTCCCACATCTTAGCCTGCTAAGTTATACTTGTATGAGGCTGAGGATGCCTTGTGCATGCTGTCATTTGGCCTTTGGATGGAGAATGGCTTCTCAGATTTTCCCTAGTGTTCCAGGAATCACCCGCTTATAAGAAGGGGGCTTTGAGTTGGGGAGATGGCTCAGCAGTTAAAGGCTCTTGCTTGCAAGGCCTGCTAGCCCAGGTTCATTTCCCCAGTACTCACGTAAAGCCAGATACACAAAGTAGCACAAACACCTGGAGTTCTTCTGCAGTGGCAAGAGACCCTGGCATGGCCACACACACTTTTGCAGTCAGGCTCACATTGGTGGTAGAAATCACCCAACCAGGAGCAGCTTGTGGGAACAAAAAGGTTTATTTTGGCTTACAGGCTCAAGGGGAAGCTCCATGATGGCAGGGAAAACAATGGCATGAGCAGAGGGTGGACATCACCCCCTGGCCAACATTAGGTGGACAATAGCAACAGGAGAGTGTGCCAGACATTGGCACGGGGAAACTGGCTATAATACCCATAAGCCCACCCCCAACAATACACTCCCTCCAGTAGTTGTTAATTCCCAAATCTCCATCATCTGGGAACCTAGCATTCAGGACACTTAAGTTCATGGGGGACACCTGAATCAAGCCACCACACATACACATACTCTCTCTCTTGCTTGCAAATACATTTTTTTCTTTAAAAGAAGGGGTTTGGGGCTGGAGAGATGGCTTAGTGGTTAAGCACTTGCCTGTGAAGCCTAAGGACCCTGGTTTGAGGCTCACTCCCTAGGACCCATGTCAGCCAGATGCACAAGGGGGTGCATGTGTCTGGAGTTCGGTTGCAGTGGCTGGAGGCCCAGGTGTGCCCATTCTCTCTCTCTCTCTCTCCCTCTTTCTCTCTCTCTCTGTCACTCTCAAATAAATAAATAAAAATGAACAAAAAAATAAAAAAAAGAAGGGGTTTGGGAAGGCAAATGTGACTGGCATCAGACAGATGTGGCGCTAATTTGGCCGAGGTACCTATCTGATGAGTGACCTTGGACAGATTCTCGTATAAGCAAGTGTTGGCCTCTGTGCACGGTCATATGCTGGCCTATGGAGGAATAAGACAGGCAGACCGACAGAGCAGAGAGGATTGAGCCACTGAAGCCTCATGATCCTGGAAGTCAAGTTGATCCTGACTCTGTAGTTGAAGAAAGTGGGGTTTCAAGAGGCCAAATGACCTGCCTGGAATGGCTGTAGTTACACCCTTGTACTACAGTCACTGTCCCTAAGGTCTGCCCAATAATGTCACAACGGCAGTGAAGGTCTGTTGCCTGCAGGAGATTGGAAAGTATGGGTGAGACTGGAGGGATGGAGAACACCTCAGACCTTCAGACAGACACCCTTTGGGTAACATGGGTTGGTGCCCTGAGATAATTTCTACTCTTTTTCTTCTTTTCTCCCAGGACAGTAGATCCCATGCCTCTGGAACCTGGGCACAGTGGCACCCACAACTCCGGTCTTAAGGGGGTGGTCGTGGGTGATTTTCTCTCGGGTGTATCTTGACGAGTGGGACTGGGCCCATGTGATCAGCTGTCAGGAAGAGTTATCTCCAGACAGGCCCTTGGCCCGCCTGCTTTCTCCTCTGCCATCCCCTCCTAATTCATTTTCTGCCTTTAATGTACTGTTGTGGAGCTTCCTCTCCCATTAGGGCCTGTAATGTGCACCGGTTCCCTTCAGCTTGACTGCCCTTAATAGGCAGCGTAAATAGAATTTAGTGTGGCGTGCACTAACATCTCTATCCATTGTCCAGAGATTAAATACTTGCCACCGATGGTTCATGCATCATCAGCCCCGAGCCCAGCTTCATAGCTCCCAACCAAAGGAGGATATTAAATTAATTTGCAGGTTGCTTTAGCAAAACCTAACAACAACAACAAAATAAAACCTCTGTGAGAGAAGAAAAGAGGACCCAGTGCATATGCTTGCCATCAATCAAGGGTAGGTGGGAGTTGTTAGAAGCAGGGAGGGGCTCTTGTCTGCTGTTGGTGGGGTCCTTCAACAGGGATACACTGCTTGGTCCCCTACTTCCATCCCAGTTCTCCATCTTTGGCCTATGTGCAGGTGCTTTTGCTTTTGTTTTGTGTGTGTGTGTGTGTGATGTCTAACTCTAGCCCAGGCTTACCTTGAACTCAAGAAGATTCTCCTACCTCAGCTTCCCAAGTGCCAGGACTAAAGGCGTGAGCCACCACACCCTGTCAGCTCTTCTTTCAATTTTGGAATCCACCCCCCCCCCCACCAGCCTGAGGAAGAGTAAGGGGTGGAGAAAGGCATGAGTACCTATGTGGCCCAAGTCCAAATTAAAGGGACCACTTCCTTCTTCTTAGAGGTAAAGCCAAAGGACAGCAGTGAAATGGCCCCGTGGTCCTAATAAGATTCCTGACACCTCCCTTTGGCCATTTGGATTCCTTCAACATCCTTTCTTATTGGGGTCCTGTCTGAGTGGGTGTGGAAGTTTAGACCATGAAGCAGGGGCAACAAGATGGCTGGACCACTGTCATGACAGGCCTTGTTACAGGGTCTGGCTGGGGAAGTTCTTAGCTTTTTGCACTGGGCCCTGGTTTGTGTGACTGGCCACCGTCTCATACACTCTGGTGACTCTGCTCTATAGGAGCTTTGGAATCCCACCTCACAGCTCACACTGACTTAGGTGATCACAGTGGGCACAGAGGGCAGGTGACCTCTGAGGTAGGATAAGCAGGGCTTGGAGGCTTCCCTCGGGTAGTATTGTCAGAGGACCTGGATGTTTGCAGTGGCTGCCGGGCACGGGTGCAGGGAGAGGTGGGGGACGGGCTGGGCTGGAAAGAGAGCTTTGCGCGGGGGACAGCAGGGAGCCATGGAGGGGTTTTCAGCGGGAGAGACCCAAGACCAAGGGCTGTGTCTTGTGGAGCTCATTCTAGGACAGCGTGAGAGTAGCTCCTAGAAGTGGGAGGTTGGAGGTGGACTTGAATGAGTCCAGGGGAGACGGGGCTCAGACCGTGCCACCAGCACTGAGTGGGAAGGGTGAGTCCCTGTCCTGGTCTGAAAGAAAGGTCCCATCCCTCCTCTTAGTTCTGACATGCCCACAAAACGGAGTCATTGTTTTGAGTTGGGCACTGACGAAAGAAGCATGCTGCGTGGGAACCCCTGTCCTGTGGGCCTGTTTCTTCAGAAGCAAGGTTCAGGATGAAAAAGGAGACACGCAAGAAGGGTCCGGCCCATTCAAACAGAGCGAGAATGGAAGCCGCCTCGCGCCTGGAAATGGATCACAGGGAATAGCCACCCTCCCAAACAGAATTAGGACAGTCACGGTGGACTCAGCCCAAGCAGTCCACCCATGCACGGTGGCCCAAATTCCCCAGTGTCCTTTTCAGCACATCTTATACATAAACGTCCAAGATGACCAAGCTGTGCCCGTATGGGCATTTTTCTTGACCAGGCTCACAGAACCAGGCTATGACATGTTTAACTCCAAATAAGTGTCCTGTTTCTTTCCCAGCCATTTCATTTTCTCAGATCTTAGTCGATGCTTCTGTTGGTGGGGTCCCATGACAGAGGCTTTGGAGGCAAGGCACGAAGAGGGCAAGAAGGAAAGGAGGGAAGACCTCAGGCAGTGGCTCAAGGCTCTACCGTGGGCTGCAGCTCCTCCCTGATGCCCTCCTCCACCAGTGACCTCCGCTCCTGGTGGTTTATTAATAGCTTTTAACATGATCACTTGGGCTAATTGAAAATGGGAGCGATGCTAATATGCCCCTTACATTTCACTTCTTTTTTTTTTGTTAAAAAAAAGATGCTAAAAGCATTTATCGAATAGTTTCTGGGCAAAAGAAATTAAGAGGTCTCCCCTCTGGCCATTGGGATGGTGTGGTCTCCTGTCAGTGCCCCACATGGGGTTCTCACGGTTCCTAAGAATGACTTAAGGAGCCCATTGACCTTGTTACAAAGCCGTCAGTGGGAGGTGTTCGCAAACACTCTTTGTCCGCTGGCAGTCTTGAAGGCGGAGAAAGGTGAGACACCATGGCGGCATATTGGCCAATTTTACCCCTTTCCCATGGTCGTCCTTCTGTGGCTGGAGCTATTGCAGTGTGGGTACCACTAAGGCGATGAGGGGCTTCCTCATTCTTTGGTCTTCTGGTTGAGGTTAAAGACCACAGGAGAGCAAGTTCTCCTGAGCCTCTTGCTTTGCATCTTAAGGTCACAATGAGTGATCACTTAAAAAAAAACTTTATTTATTTATTTGAGAGAGAGAGAGAAAGAGAGAGAGAGGGTTGCAGGGCTGCGCTAGCTTTGGGAGGCAGCAGAATCCCATCCCCTGAGCCTTTCCTGCTCTGGTGATGGATGTCTTCTTTATCCAATGATCAGCTATGGTCTGAATCTTAACCAATGGAAGCCCAGATACGGTCTGATTCTTAACCATCCCTTGGGCCAAGAAGACAGGCGTGCTGGTTGCTCTCCGCCTTTCTTACTCCTCTTCCCAGTTCTTCTCTCTGCCCTTCTCTGCACCCCGAAAGGCTGGCTCCAAGATGACCTTTAAGTTTCTCACTGGATTGGCAGATGAGAGGCTTTGGCTAGAAACTTCATAGGACTCTTCAAGATGCCTCAGAGAACCTCGGACTTTCAGTGGGAGGTACAAGACCACATTTTTATAGGCAGAGAAACTGGGAGCCAGGGAGGGGAGCTGGCTGATCCTTGGTCATGAAGAATCAGACCCAAACTGTGTCCGTTTACTGAGAATACTGTGAATTGATCCCATGCTGTCAGGCTTTGCAAGCACCCACCTTAACTGCTGAGCCATCTCTCCAGCTCTCCTGTAGTTTTTTTTTTTTTTTTTGAGAGACAGAGAGGGAGAGGGAGAGAGGGAGAGAGGGAGAGAGGGAGAGAGAGAGCGAGAGCGAGAGAGAGAGAGAGAGGGAGGGAGAGAGAGAGAGAATGGGCATGTCAGGGCCCTAGCTGCTGTGAATGAACTCCAGACAAGGGCGACCCTGTGCGCATGTGCGATGTTGCGCGCTTGCATCACTGTGCGTTCGGCTATGTGGGGCCTGGAGATTCAAATATGAGTTCTTAGGCTTCGCAGGCAAGGGGCTTAACTGCTAAGCCATCTCCCCAGCCCAGTTTATGTATTTATTTTTTATTTTTATTTTTTTTAGGAGCGGAAGCCGGAAGCCCAGAGTTCTCAGTCTTGTCACTGCCGGCATTTTGGGTTGGGTAACTTTTTGCAGTGAGGTCTGTTCTGTTATTGTCAGATTGGTCTCTATCCTAGAATTTATCAAGTAGAAACCCAACTCCAGCTTTGATCATAAAACATGTCTGTAGATTTTGGCAAATGTCTTTCAGGGCAACATGGCTCCCATGAGAGCCTCTAGTATGAAGTGACGATGGAGCCTCATGTGTGTCTTGTCCATAGAGATTTCATAGGACTCTCAGTAAACAGACAGAGACTTGGTCCTTACCACTGGCAGGCTGGAGCCTGGGGTTGCAGGGCTGCGCTAGCTTTGGGAGGCAGCAGAATCCCATCCCCTGAGCCTTTCCTGCTCTGGTGATGGATGTCTTCTTTATCCAATGATCAGCTATGGTCTGAATCTTAACCAATGGAAGCCCAGATACGGTCTGATTCTTAACCAATGGAAGCCCAGGCCAGCAGATGAGAGGGACAGGAGCAGCCCTGGTGAGTGGAGGACCTCAAGGGAGTGTGGAAGAAAGGCTTTGCATCTTAAGGTCACAATGAGTGATCACTTAAAAAAATACTTTATTTATTTATTTGAGAGAGAGAGAGAGAGAGAGAGAGAGAGAGAGAGAGAGAGAGGGCGCGAAAGAGAGAGAGAGAGAGAGAGAGAGAGAGAGAGAGAGAGAGAGAGACAGAATGGGCACCAGGGCCTCTAGCCACTGCAAATGAACTCCAGAGGCATGCTCCACCATGTGCTTGTGGCTGACGTGGGTCCTGGGGAATCAAACCTGGGTCCTTAGGCCAAACGCCTTAACTGCTAAGCCATTTCCCCAGTATTCCCCCTTTTTTGGTGTGCTCTTCAGTGAATTATTTAGTTTGTGTCTTAGTGTTCTTGTTTTCACGATGGTGGTGATAATTGTAACCTACCTCATAGACTCTTGGAAGGAAATAAATAGCACAATCAAGAGAGTTGCTATGCTGAAGTCATCCCAAAGGGATTCTTCACGTGGCCAAGGCAGATCTAAGGAAATAAAAAGGGACCATGAGCCAGCTTATGATGATGTTTGTGTATCGTGTTAAGGGATGAAGCCTAGGTTAGCCTCTGGGGGACAGGCTATGCTAACTAAACCTCTGAAGCTCTTACCTCTGGGGAGTTTGCAGCGTGTTCCTTCAAGAGTTGGAGAGGACTGGTCTGAAGTGGCTGTGGCATGGTCTCACCTTGGGGACTTTCACCCGGGCTGGCTTTACCTCACAGACATATTCCCTGGAGACTCACCTGGGCCTCCCCACTTGGCTGGACTCTGCCGTCAGTTTCACATCTGTGATACTGCTGAGCCCTGCTCTACCTCTCCGGCCCCTCCTGGCTCCACTTCTCATGCCCTCCCATTGTGACCCTGCCAGTGGGCTAGAGGTGAAAGCTGGCTTGGTTGGCTTCTTTTTTTTGTGTGTGTGAGTTTTTTATTTTTTATTTTTTTTGAGGTAGGGTTTTGCTCTAGTCCAGGCTGACCTGGAATTCTCTATGTAGTCTCAGAGTGGCCTTGAACTCATGACAGTCCTCCTACCTCTCTCTGGCTGGGATTAGTGATGTGCACCACCACGCCCGGCTTGGTCCGGCTTCTGTCGTGCCCCCGCATCCCTGTGTGAGAAAAGAGATGTTCCTTTGCTTTCATGAGCCCCTTTTGTGCAGACCTGTGGATAGATGGGGTGGTGATTTCTGCAGGGGCTCCCTGTGGGGCCTGTGCTCCTGGCTGACTTCAGGGGACACCATCTGGGGACCCAAGGGACAGCAGCTTCGCCGTAGCAATGCTGTGGGCTGTGTGAGATGTCTTTCCACTGGGCTCTGATAGGTGCTCCAGGCAGAGGCTGGGGTTTGGGTTGAGCCCCTGAGATTGGCACAACGCAGGAAAGGGCAGGTTGTGAGTCCTTGCCCTCTCCATCCACCGCAGGTGGCATGTGTCCAGTGAGCTCCAGGGAGCTTATGACTCTTTCTCCAGCCCCAGCTTGTCCTGAAGGTCTCTGTGGCTGGCCATGTAGCAGAGACAGTGTTCAGTTGTACCTGAAACTCAGATGAACCGTGAACCATTCATTGCTTAGCATAAGTACATCCCCAAATGCTGCGTGGGACACACTTAGAGTCAGCGGCGATTATCTGAAATTGGAACTGTACTAGGATACATATATACATATATATGTACATGTATGCGTATATATATTTCAAAGTTGTCTTTTGTGTGTGTGTGTGTGTGTGTGCGTGTGTGTGTGTGAATTCTGGCCTGCACCCTTCCTTGTTCGTCCCAGAAGCAGGAGTTTCAGTGCTGCCCTCATCTTTGTAAGGTTTCTTCACGAGAGGCATCAAGATCCAAGCTTAAGCACCTTTGGACTGAGGCTGGTTCAACGCCCCCCACCCCAGCTTCTTTGGGGATGGGTGGTGGGCTGACCTCTGCCCCCGGCTGGCTTTTTGACAGGATCAGGCTCACAGAGGTGTGTGGAACGGGCTAGACCATGTCTGTAATGGAATAGTCGACCTCTCCTTCTGTAGCAGTCACCAGGGACCATGATTTGAATAAAGCCTATGGGAACTCTGCACAGCACCTGTCTTATTTTATCCCATTTTGTCCACTCCAGGCCCTGGGGGTCTGGGACTTTTTGTGAACGAGAGAACTGAGGCACAGACAGCTAGTATAAGGTAGAGCTAGGCTCTAAGCTCAGGTGTGACTGACCCCTACACTAGCCCCCCTTCAGGGTCCTGACCTTCTTGCTCCGGAGGAGGGGTGCTGCTTGAAGGGGGCTGCAACTCCAGAAGTCTGGCTCGGGAATGTTTACCACATGAACTTCTCCCTGCCCCCCACCCCGTGCAGCTGCGGAATGAGCCACATCTGTTACCACCACATGTTGCTCAGTGCTACGCAGATGTAAAGTCTCAATTTTTCTAATTAGCAGCAACACGAAGTCTATCTTCATTTTCTCCTCCCTTCCCTCTAATAAACGTGATATTAACAAGGTTACACTTCTGTGGTTTTGCTGGGTGTAATTGAATCAGGTTGCAGATTTGATTCGTGGGTGCGGGGAGTGGTGGTCTGGTCAGGCCGAGGGGAGATGAGTACAGTCCCTGACATGGATGGACCGTGGGGATGGAGAGTGAGATGGAGAAAGAGAACAGTGAGAGGGGAGAAAATGAATGGAGGGAGATGGAGGGCAAGAGAAATAGAGAGTGGGAGAGAAGCCAAGATTCAAAGACAGAAAGGCAAAGATGGGGGAGAGGATGAGAGAGAAAGCGGGGAGAGGAAGAGGATCAACATGTGTTAATAAGCACATGCATGGACGAAGCGCCCAAAGGGAGGAGGACAGAGATGCAGGGTTCCGGAGGGACAATGTAGGAGGTGTCAGCACTCATCCCCTGCTCAGGCTTTCCTACAGAGGTACGTGAGGAGGTCTTCTCATCCGCCTCCAGCCCCAGGGATCAGGCCAGGTCAGGATGGAGGGGACAGGTGGCCATAGAGCTTGGCCTCCACTGCGCTGAGCCAGGGGCTGGAGTCATACGCTCTGGTTCTTGGTGACCAAGGATCAGCCAGCTCCCCTCTGTCGCCTGTAGATCCCACTGAAAGTCTGAGGTTCTCTGGGGCATCTTGGCTTCATTCATAGGACTGGGAAACCCTGGAGGGACAAGTGACATTTAGCAAAGTCTCCACATTTTGAGTCCAGTGGAGATGGTCTCTGGAAGACCCCTGAACCACCCAGGGTGAAGGTTGTGCCTGGAAGGGGACACAAATAATTGATTTGCATCCAGTGGTGCTCCAGGCCCTTCAAAGTATATGATTCCTAATTCAGCCAGGGTATCCCCAGACCACCCCCCCCCAACACTTCCATTGGCTCTTCACCAGGCAAGCCCAAAGCTCTGGGCAACCCCATCTCTGCTTACTGCTCTACTCCACTGTTCATCCTTTCATACTCTCAGACCTGGTGTGTTCACACCTCTGCACCTTTGTCCTCGAAGTCTCTACTGCCTGGGATGACATCCTCCCACCTTCTCTGCCTTTTCAAACTGTCCCATCTGAACTCAAACATCATTGCCTTTGGGACCTTCAAATTGGCTTCTTCCTGTGGTTTGATAGCTCCCCTCTCCCCTTTCCCATATCTGTGCAATTACAGGACTATCTCCACTCACTGTTTCCACCATTGGGTCTTGTCAGCACCTGGTGGGTTCTCAGTGTGTGTTTGCATGTGAGCATGTGCAAGCAGGCGTATCCATGTGTGTGCACACCCAAATGACAGCGTGTCAGGAGGGCCACCGAGGCAGCAGCCACTGTGCCAGCGCGGCGTTTCCTGCTGTGACAATTTCTCCCACTGATGACTCCATCCCTAGGGCCTTGGGAGAGCTGAGAAGCTTCTGTCAAGGGGCAGTGGCTTTTCCCCCCTTGCTTAAATGAGATATGAATAATTGATTCAGCTCTTGAATAATTAATCAGATATTCAATAAGGAAAGTAATTGTTTGGCACATCCCCCATGGATGGCCTGGCTCAGTCACCGTCCCACACAGGCTGGGTGGCCGGTGGGGGCTTACGGGTCCGAGAGTCCCGGTGCCAGCTGGAGGAGGTCACCTTGCCCGACACTTCTGGTGCTCCATCCAGCTCTCTGTCTCCAGGGAGGACAGTGTTTGTGTCCACAGACCCACCAAGACTTTGGCTCTGACAGTCCTTCTACTCCATTACCCATGTGTCTAGTTTCTCCCCTGCCCCTCCCAGCTCTGAGATGACCCCTTTCTTTTGTGGGATGTGGCACCCCCAGACGCCATCCTCTTCAAGGGGTGCTCTGTCTCAGGTGCCAGCACAGGAGACTGAGCAGTTCCCTTTCCCCACTGCTAACCTCCTTACCTTTTCCTCCCGGAAGGCCTTGGAGTGGGGTCCACTTTCTGTCCTGTAGGGCCAGGCTCCATAGAGGAACTGTGGAGAAGAGAGCCACAACACACACACACACACACACACACACACACACACACACACACATGCACACACAGATTCATGCACCCCATCCACGAAACACACACCAGATTCCTTCTATGCATAGGCACAATCAGACATAGCACACATGTATATGCATGTATCAGACATATATCCTGCACCATCTTATACACTGTACAGTGCATGAACATGACACTTCTGACACATGCCATGCACGTTGCTTAAACATATCTGTTCACATAAACACATCATCCCCTCACCACCTTCAGCAGAGCTCTGTGGCAGTGCTCAGTCATAGGACACGGATAGCTTCCAGGAGGAAGGGATTCTCTTACCGCCGTTAAGCACCGTCACTAGGTCAGGGAGCGGCAGAGCTTAGTTCTTGTCCTTCGCTCCCTCCCTGTGGTGCCTGTTCAGGCCAGGCCTGTGGAGTGAGGAGGGCTCACTCCAGGGGCAGATGCCTTCTTAGCAGCTGTTTCTGGGAACGAGGTGATACATTGGGGCTGCTGCTGGCCAGAGAGCCAGCAGTCTCGTAGCTGGGATGGTAAGGCTCCAAATTTTCAGGCAGAGATGTCAGATGGAGGAAATGGAGAGAAAAGAGCCTTCTGGGCTTGTGTGTGTGTGTGTGTGTGTGTGTGTGTGCGGCGCATGTGCAAGTAGGAAGGTGTGTGCACACATGTATGTAGGCATGCACACAAAGTGTGCGCACATGCATATTGCACACACACACATATGCATGTTCAGGTGCACCCATGTTTATGCATGTTTATGCGTGCACACACATATGTGGGTGTATACATGTGCCCCCTCACATAAGTGTGTGATGCCCCATGCACACTAGTAGGCGTATTAATCCCCTTTTGTTTTATATATATATAAACAAAACACCTTAGACTGGATCACTTGATAAGCTACAGGACTGGGTTTTTCACACTTCTGAGGCTCTGAAGTCCAAGGTTAAGGGTCAGATCAAGGCCGATTCAATGTCTGGTGAGACTGTTCCTTAGAGATGCTCTGGCTTTGGTGTGCTCACAGGCCAGAAGAGGTGGAAGGGCCAACAGCTTCCAGAATCTTCTTCTGTAAGGACAGTGAGCCATCTGTGAGGCTGACCCCCTGTGCCTCACCACAGCTCCAAGGGCACTTCTTCTTCCTTCCATCCCCTTGGCGTGGAAGGTCCTCCCTGTGAGTTTTGGACATTGTCCATTCAGAGCCACAGCAGGTTTGTACACACGCACGTGGACACCCAGCTCCTCAGGACAGAGCAGCCCTACAGCTCGATTCTCCTCTCGCAGGCTGCACCCTTCCTGCTTTGTGCTGACTCTCTTCCCTTTAGGGCAAGGTGGCGAAGGCCAGTGGTGTCCCCTGCAAGACTCCCAAGATGTCCCCTTATGAGTACCTAGCTTCTGATTGTGGCTGGGTACGTATGCTAATTGGTAAGGTCCGGAGCCTGCTGGCACTGAGTGCGGAGTTCAGGCTGGAGCCCTTCACAGATCATCCCGGTGGGTCACAGCCTTGGGTCTTATGCACTCTTACGTTTAGTTCTCTGGAAAGTATGTTGAGCATCTTCTGTGAACCAAGGACTGCCTCAGTCCCCAGGAAGCCAGCAGTGAACAAAACAGAAGAAAGTCCCCAGCCTGATTCAGTGAGGAGACACGTGAGGCACGGCAGTGAGAGGCTGCGTGTGGATCCGTGATCACTGCTGACGAGAACAGGAAGGCAGGGCTGGCTCTGGCGCCGGGGCACATGGGCAGGGCTGGGTATTTGAATGGGCACAGAAGCTGCTCTAGATATTTCCAAGTTCTGGTTCAAATTCCATCTATGAATTTAAAGAAGAAATTGGTTCTCTCGAAGGAAGAGCCGAGGCACTGTGGGGGCTGTGAGACTAGTGGGGATCCTCCAGAGAGGGCAGTGGTTCTACTCCCGGGCACGATGGAACTGCTGGGCATCCTAGGAACTCTGGCCATCCCTAGGTGCTTTTCTCTCTAGGGCTTGTTTAGGGAGCCAGTGGGTTCCGACTAGATGTGTCCTGCAGCATAGTACCTTGTCCTTTTAATGCAGTGTCCTTTTAAGGGAACGTGGATAGCGCCACTGCCCTCTCTAGGTGTCTTTGAAATGGCAGCATGGTGTCAGCTCTGCACAACACAGAGGTAGGGACTTGTCCTCTCGAATGCCCCCCAAGAATTACCCCCAGAGTGAAATTAAAGCTAGTCTTCAGGAACTCCCATTTAAGCTGGGCAGATGGCCCAGCTTCAAAGGAGTATGGACCCCCAATCTGCTCTTCTGAGCTCACCCTGCACAAAGGGTCTTTCTCAGTAATGCTTTGCCTGGAAAGTCCTGGGGGATCCTCAGCTGTCACTCCAGTCACCTGTTGTTTTGCTGGAGTGGTGCTTCTCAGAGGTGTGAGGTACTGTGCCAAGGGGGATCTGGGCAGGCGGTGGGCAGGCGAGGTAGGCACTGAGGCTGGGTCCTGGAAGATGCTGTGGGTGTCTGCTCTCAGATGCCCACGGCTCCCCCGGTCCACCTGCTGCTGCAGACGGCTCTCATCATCTCTTAAATGTCTCGACTTGCTCTTGACGTGCCTAATAGCTCTCTCTGGCCGCATAAGCACTGGCTCAGCTTCCAGTAGGCACCGCTCAATGCTGTGTGTCAAGCTAATGCCCTGGGCAACCCTCTTTCTGCCCTTTAGAAGGGTGATTGAAAGGGATTTTGTGAGTGTGAATGTGTGTGCATGCATGCTTTTTACATGTGTGGGCATGTATGTGTGTGAATGTGGGGAGGCCAGAAAGTGATGCGTGTCTTTCTTGTTCGCTCTGCTCCTTATTTATGGACTCGGGGTCTCTTACTTGAACTCACAGCTTACCAATTTGGCTACTTAGTTTGCCCCAGGGATAACTTGTCTTTGTCCTCCCCACAAGTGTCTCCATCATTATGCCTCCCTCCTCAGCATTTATGTTGATGCTGGGGTTATGAACTCAGGTTCTCATGCTTATGTGGTAAGTGTTTTAGCCACCAAGCCACCTCCCCAATCCCAAATATCTGCTTTATAATTTAATTTGATTTTTTACTTGCAAGTAGAGGAGAGAGAGAGAGAGAGAGAGAGAGAGAGAATGGGCATGCCACAGTCTCTAACTGCTGCAAAAAAACTCCAGAAGCATGTGCTGCTTTGTACATCTGGCTTTATGTGGGTACTAGAGAATCGAATTTGGGTAATTAGGCTTTACAGGCAAGCACCCTAGCTGCTGGGAAATCTCTCCAGCCCAATAACCTCCTTTCAAGCCTCTGTCTTAAATATTCCACCTGGGGAAAACCCAGTTATGCCCCACCTTGTCTGTTTCTGGTCTAAGGTGATGAGAGAGAAAGAGAGGCCTTGAACTTGCTTTTAACTTGGCTCCATCTTCTCGTGGTACTTTCTAGAGTGCAGATACCAAGTGTTCTGCTTCTGACCCCAGACATAGTCTCAACCCTGGAGAAACAGAATATTTTTCCATCCAAAATTTCCTCCCTATCAATGGAACAAAACTCGTTTGCTAGACCTTTAGTCTGCACGCTCGGCTTGAAAGCTCCTGACGAGCGTAGCTAGGACAGAACCTCGCATCCCCTGACGCTCCCACAGGCTTTTTCTCAGCAGAGACAGTTCTCAATAGTTCATGTTCCCACTGGGCTCGAAAACCTTCTTCAACCCAAGGCTGGCTGCACGGCAATCCCTCCTGAGTCTGGTTGGGATCTTCTGGAAGGGTCTCAGCTCTCTCTTGTAGACGTGGCTTCTTCTTGAGGCTGTCACGTACATCTGCCTGTGACGTTCGCACACCACACCACACTTCTAGACAATGCCATTCACACCAATCACAATATGAATGGCAGCTCTTGGGCTTGTGTAATGTGTGGCTTGCCTACGGCAGCCTTGCCCTCGCCAGCAGCGGCTCTTCCTGGGCTCACTGGTACTGTCTCGGTTTTCTCCTGGGCTCTTTTTTTTTCTTTTGGTGTGTATGCTCTTATGTACAGATGCGTGCATCTTGTGTACACACTTGCCGAGGTCAGAGGAGAATGTCAGGAGTCTGCTCTCACACTCTCGCTTGTTCTTTGAGACAGAGTCTCTCATCGAACCTGCCAGAGAGCCCCAGCAATTCTCCTGTATCTGCTCTTCACAGGACTGGGGGGTGACAGGCACGGGTGGCCATGTTCAACTTTTTACGTGGGGCCTGGGGATCGGACTCAGGGCCTCATACTGTGTGGTAAGTGCTCTTCTTAACCTGCTGAGCCACGGATCCTGGCATGGCTGAAGAGTAACCTGCATTCTTAAGAACGGACTCGGTAAAGTCCTTCCACCAGCACCTGCTGGAGGCACAAAGGAGGCAGGCGCTGGAGAGTGAGCAAGTGTGGCATCTAGAATAAGGTGCAGGATGTTATACCCAGCGTGTAGATCCTGAGCTCCAAGGACATTTCCTTCACACTTGACCTTCCAGGGGCACCTCACCTGCTACCGCGCAGACTCCTGGTCACTTAAGTGGGGCCTGCGTGCCTTGTTGGCTCCAGTCTCTCAGCAGCTCCCGACAGTTCTTGGTGTCATCCTGCTGCCTCAGATGTGCCAAGGGCCAAACCAGGAGGCCCTTGAGAAGATTCTGGGGGAGGAACCTGGCGTTTGGAACCTTCCAGAACTAAAGGATGTAGGGAAAGAAAGGCGGCAGCATTTGAGGAAGGAAATGCCACCCAGGACCTAAGCTCCGGGTTATTTATGCATGTTCAGAGAAGGCTTCACACAATCAGGCACAACGCAACGATTTGTCGGCGGAGGCTGCTCGTGCCCTCTTGCCTCCGCCCCTGCCTCTGATAACATTTACAGTAAATCTATCGCGCTGACCATTAAATCTGAGGCCGCCTCGAGCGATTGCTTCCATGGGGTGCTGACAGCCTGAGAGTTAATAATGACGCAGATGCTAACCTGTTTATTGATTTGCTTTTTGTACCCTTCATCCTTGTTCACTCCTTCTCCCTCTCCGAGGAGAAATCTTGGAATTAGTAATCAGGTGACAGTCTTGCACCCCTCCGGTTCCCAGCCATGTCATCCCGCTTAAACTCGCCGAGATAAATCACCTCTACCTCCCCTGCCCCGTCCAGCCATTCACTCTCCAGTGACTCAGCACAAGCTGCCGCATCTGTCACTGGAGCCAGCAGACAGAACAAAAAAAAAAAAAAAAAAAAAAAAAAAAAAATTAACACAGACATGAAAAGCTTTTAACTTTGACAAGAGGAGTGCAGGAAAGTTTTATATTTAGCTCCTCTAGCAAAGGCCATGGTCAATCCATTAGAGTGGCTCGCGTCAGAGTCAGGGTGAGGTGGGAGAGGGCTGGGACCGTGGGGTGGGCTGGGGGTGTCACCCGCTCTGGTTGGAGAAGCATAGATGTGGGCGCAGGATGCCACTAAACTGTTCTCTTCTTTTTTTAAAAAAATATTTTATTATATTTATTTATTTGACAGAGAAAGAGGGAGGGAGAGAGAGAGAACGGGCACATCAGGGCCTCCAGCCACTGCAAACGAGCTCCAGATGTATGCACCCCCTTGTGCATCTGGCTAACGTGGATCCTGGGGAATTGAACCTGGGTCTTTTGGCTTTGCAGGCAAATGCCTTAACTGCTAAGCCACCCCACCAGCCCCTGTTCTCTTCTTAGCTGGGGTCCAGGGTGGACAATTGTAATGGCTGGGTGTTTAGGGCTGAGGGAAGCACCTAGATGTGGGCCCCTTTTTCTGAGTTAAAGTGGAGAGCTCAACCTCCCACGGTAAGGGTCTAGCCTATGGTGATATGGTAGAAAATAAAGCCCACCTGCTTTGTGGCCATGACATCACCAGCACCCACAAACAACAGCGCTCTTATGGCAGCCTGAGCCTCAAAAACAGCAAAGCGAGGTGGGCTTCACAGGAAGCAATGCTTAAATTAAAAAAAAAAAAAAGAAAATGGCTGGGAGATGGCGCATTGCTTGCTGCCCAAGTGTGAGGATGTGAGCTCAGGTCCTCAGAACACACATAAAGCCCTTGTGATGAGCTTGTGCAATCCCAGCATGCCTATGGAAAGATGGGAGGCAGAGACAGGAGTACTTCTTGGAAGCTTGCAGAGCAGCTAGTCTGGGAAACACAGCAGGGAACAATGAGAAACTCTGCCTCAAAGGAGGTGGAAGGCAAGCTCTGACACCCCAAAGTTCTCTTCTGATATCCACACATGTGCTGTGTCAGACACATGCACACACACACACACACACACACACACACACACACACACCACCACCACCACCGGCACACCATCTTTGAACTCTCCTAAAAAGAGCCCAAGCTGTCTCTTGTTCCTTCTCCTTTTCTCCTAAATTGTTTATTATTTTCTTCCTCAGGATGAGATGTTTTTCAGGTAGTCATGGTGGCACAGACTTAGAATCCCAGATACTTGCGAGGCTGAGACAGGAGGATTGAAAGTTTGAGACCTGTCTGTCTATCCAGTGGGCTCAGGCCAGTCTGGGCAAGACTCTGTGTAAAAAAAAAAAAAAAAAAAGGCTGGGGAGATGAGCACATGCCACTTAATCACGAAGCCTCTCAGTGTGAAGACCACCAATTTCAACTCCTCAGAACCCACATAGACAGTTGAGTGTGGCCACATGTGTCTGTCACCCAAGTCCACAGGAGATGTAGACCAGAGAATCACTGGGGCTCACTGGTGGGCAGTAGCTCTGGGTTGAGGGAGAGACCCTAACTCAGGAAAATATGTGGATGAGTGATAGGTAAAGGGCATCGACATTCTCCTCTGGCTCATCCTCCCTGCACTTATGCACATGGGGTGCGCACATCCTCTATGCACATATACCTATATGGAATAAAAAGCGTTGGAGATACAGCTCAGCGTTAGAACCCTTGCCAAGCTCTGTGCTCATTTCCCAGTACCATTCACACATAGCCACCAAAAGGGATTTCAGAAGTGAACAAGTTAAGTGCTCCTCAACATTTTGAGCCCCACTTCCCCAAGCCTTTCTCTAGTGCATGCCAAGTGTTAGCCATTGGGCAGCAGGAGAGACCAGGGGCACATGCTGCCTACACAGGTACATTACTGATCCAGGATAAGGATGGTGGGGAAGCTTTTGGGAAAAGACAGGATGTGAATAGAGAGAGAAAAAAAAGAATCTTTGAGTTGCTTTGGGAATGCGTGAGGAGTGTGTGTGGAAGCTTGGTGTCAGACCCATAGCATACCCTTGACAGTGTTGAGAACACAGCTCTTGAGCGGAGGCACTTGTGCGTAGATTCGAGCTGATGGAGAAGCCTTTGGGCACTGCCTTGGGCGGGGCTAAAGACTGGGTCTAAGTGGCTTCCTCGAGAGGTGGTCCCCCAGAAGCCCAGGCTGGGGTTGGTGACGAGCAGCAGCGGCAGGAAGCGCAGGGGGCTCTTCGGTGTTTACAGGCAAACACGGACGCTCACGACCCTGGCTGCTGCTCACGACCCTGGCTGCTGCTCACGACCCTGGCTGCTGCTCACGACCCTGGCTGCTGCTCACGACCCTGGCTGCTGCTCGTCAGTCTCCAGCACAATGGTCCCCACTGCATCTGCAGAGTGAGGCGCAGCATGCCTGCAGGGGTTTGGAGCAGGGCCTTTTTATTTTATTTTATGTTTTTGAGGCAAGCCCAACAGAATGTCTTTTTTTTTTAATGCAAGAGAGAGGGAAAGAGAGAGAGAGTGTGTTGGTGTGCCAGGGCCTCCAGCCACTGCGTTCGAACTCTAGATGCGTGCGCCCCTTTGTGCACATGTGCAAACGTGCATGCCTACGTCACTGTGTGTCTGGCTTATGTGGGAGCTGGAGAGTCAAACATAAGTCCTTAGGCTTTGCAGGCAAGTGTCTTAACTGCTAAGCCATCTCTCCAGCTTTCTTTCTTTCTTTTTTTAAAAATGCTTTATTTGCAAGCAGACAGTGGGGGAGAGAGAGAGAGAGAGGGAGAATATGAATATGAGCATGCCAGGGTCTTCAGCCACTGCAAACTCCGCATGTGTGTGCCCCCTTGTGTGCATGTGTGACTTTGCTCACTTTGTGTCATTGTACATCTGGCTTAGGGACCTGGAGACTCAAACATGAGTCCTTATGTTTTGCAGGCAAGCGCCTTAACTGCTAAGCCATCTCTCCAGCCCTTTTTCTTTAAAAAAAAAAAAAAAAATTAAAGCC
This sequence comes from Jaculus jaculus, assembly GCF_020740685.1. Classification (NCBI taxonomy): domain Eukaryota; kingdom Metazoa; phylum Chordata; class Mammalia; order Rodentia; family Dipodidae; genus Jaculus; species Jaculus jaculus. The sequence goes on along the minus strand of NC_059109.1, from coordinate 120,878,227 downwards.
AGGAGTGGTGGCACACGCCTTTAATCCCAGAACTTGGTAGGCAGAGGTCGGAGGATTGCCATGAGTTCAGGGGTCACCCTGAGACTACATAGTGAATTCCAGGTCAACCTGTGCTACAGTGAGACCTTGCCTTGAAAAAACAAACAACAAAACAAAAAACCCCAAACAAACAAAAAATACTTATTTATTTGCAAGCAGGCTCAGAGAGGGAGGGATGTGATTATGAGCAGGCCAGGGCCTCCAGCCGCTGCAGATGAACTCCAGATGCATGTGCCACTTTGTGCACCTGGCCTCATGTGGGTAGTTAGGCTTTACAGGCGAGCACCTTAACCACTGGGCCGCAGCTCCAGCCCTGGAGCAGCCTCTTTGATCTCAGTGGCTTCTTGGGCAAACGTGTAGCAAAGGAAACACTGTGCGCATCTATCTTCCCTCCTCAGAGGACCGGGTTGGGTTGATCTTTACCTTGTTGTGCGTGTGGCTCTGGCAGGCAGTCAGTGCTGGAAAATGTCAAACACTTGTCTACCATTGGCAACTACTTTTTTTGGGCACTCATTTTGTTTCTCTGTTGGAAGATAACAGATAAAACAGATGCCGGTCAGCTTTTAACCTTTCGAGGTGAGCTCAAGGCCGTGAACAGTTCAGGGCTTCACGGAGGGTTTGCAAAGGTGTGAAGGAAGGGGAAACATCCAGAACTTTGTGGGAGACTTAGTAGGTAAGTTTGAGTAGATGGGGCTGCTGAGCGCTTGTCTGGGGTGTAGGGAGATGTCTCCACTCCAGGCAAGCAGAGGGAAGCCTTTCTTATGTTATAAGGGAAGGTCTCTGGGGTGGGGCCAAGGGAAGATTATAGGAGTGAGGAGTGGCTGGGATACAAAGTGTGGACCGTTCAGGGAGCCTCCATCAGTAGGAACCAGAAACCCAGCCCCACATTGAAACAGATTCCCAGAAGATCTGCTGGGGAGAGACAGGGCCAGCAGCATCTCTCATTTCCTGGTCCTCTCTTTCCACCTGGGAGGGTGTAGGACGTTCTGACCACAGCTTGGAATTTTAAACATTGACTCAAGGGTTCCGTCTGGATTCTGGGTCTCATTGCCACTCCAAGACAGCTTTTCCTTCCCAGTGTTGTACAACTGTCCCAAGGGGCTCTTGGAAAAGGTTCCATTCCCTTCTTCAGGCTCAGGTGGATGTTCAAAGTGGAGCTTCAGTCTTCCAGAGCATGCTGGCCCCTGCTACAACCTTATTTTGGGAGTCCAAGTCTGGAAGAACCTGCAAGAGCTTCAGACAGCAGGGATGCTGGGTGTGGGGCCTGGGTGGGAAGAACTTCCCCAGGGCAGGTAGGTAGCCTATCACTATGCATATTGTGGGAAGGAGCCGTCTGGCCACTCTGCAAGCAGGGGTATCGTTTCACCAGTGCTAGATGAGGCGAGTCCTTGGCTGCCCGATAGGGCGTAATGGCTCTTGCTTCGTGTATGGTGATAAAGGCAGAGAGAAATTAAGCTGGGGCAGATCTGTGTCGCCCGTCAAGCCATGGCTGCTGAATCTGCTATTCTGAGAAAGTGAAATTTCAGTCCCACACTTTCCCCTGCCTGGCTGGGTTGTCAGTGTGCACGGAGGGGTGTCAGCTGAGCTCAGGAAGCATCTATGGCTGCCATGTCCAACCTGGTGGTGTGTTCTAGACACATCTGGATCTTGGGGTGAGGAAGTCTACGGAACCCCTGTGTGTGGCCAGCCCTGTTCTTGGCTGAAGCTAGAGTCTGAATGTGCTCTCCCAGATTTCATCCTCCGAAACCCTCACCTCAGGTAGAAGCAGTAAGAAGTGATTGGGTGATGAGGATGAAGTCCTCACTAGTGTCATTTGTGTCCTTATAAACGGAGTGTCAAAGAGCTGTTTTGCTCCACCCTATATGAAGACCCAGCAAGAATGTGCTGTCTGTGAGGAAGTGGGTCGCTTATCAGATACTAAACTTGCCATGAAAGTGTTGTCACTTTGGGGCTGGAGAGATGGCTTAGCAGTCGAGGCACTTGCCTGCGAAGCCTAAGTACCTAGGTTTGATTCCCCAGGACCCACGTAAGCCAGGCGCACAAAGTGGTGCATGTTCATTCACGGTGGCTAGAGGCCCTGGCGTGCCCATTCGCTCTGTCTCTCTGATTGCAAATAAATAAATAAATATAAAAATTTTTTTAAAAGTATTGCTACTTTGATTTTGGAGTTCTGAGCTTCCAGGATTGTGAGAAAAAAAAAAAAGTTTCTGTTTTTTATGAACCACTGTTTATGGGATTTGACAGGGCAGCCTGAATGGACCAGGGGAGGCGTATTCAGGGCGAGGCATGGGGAGAGGACAGAGGACTTGTATCCTGGGCGAATGGTTTTCAAAATCTTGGCTTACTTGGAGGACACTGACTTTCACTTTCAGACTTCTTCAGAGATCTGCCCTGCCCTTTCGTCCTTTGGGGAACTGGGGATTCTTTTTTCTTCTTTTTCATTTTAAATGTGGGGCACGGGGACCTGAACGCAGGTGCTCAGGCTTGCTCAGCAAGGGCCTTGTGCACTGAGCCAAGGACAGGCGCTCTGTAAGGAAGACTTTGAAGGCTTATCGATGTGCATCTGAGTCCTCCTCAGCATCCACTCCAGCCGCATGAGCTAGGCGACTTGGCTTCCCATTTATAATGGGGCTGCACTGAGGGTCATGGGAGATGGGCATGGGGGGGCTGCTAGCTCGCATAGGGAGACACCCCTTTTCTCTTACCTTTCTTTCCTTCCATCCTCAGGGCGCTGGGTCTGGAGGTCTGAGATTTGGAGCCTGCTACTTAGCTCCTCTTCTAACTTTGGTCACCCATCCTGGGTCAGACTGGGAGGGTTCACCGGCAGGCTTTAGGGCTTTAGCTGTCACCTGAGGGGCCAGGACATCCTTGTACCAGTAGGGGTGGCCCAGTCAGCCATCAGCTATCAGATCTAAGTGTGATTCTAGAGCTTTCTTCTTGATGGCATTTCCATTGTCTCTGTCATTCCTGAATTTGCATCCGTGCCTAGGAGAGCACACAGAGGGCCTTCGTTTCGAGGCTGTATAGACTGGGATGGCCGCGCGTGTGTGTGTGTGTGTGTGTGTGTGTGTGTGTGTGTGTGTGTGTGTGCTCAAACGATTCGGGAAGGACTGTGGCAACAGCGGGCGCACAGCCTGGAGTGCTGTGACTTCTCCAGGTTAAAACTCCTCATGGTTGTTACCTTCTTGTTGCAGAGACAAAACACCTGACCCAAAGCAGCTGACGGGAGGAAACAGTTTATCTTGGCTTACAGTCTTGAGGGAAAGCTCCACGATGGCAAGAGAAGGGATGGCAGGAGCAGAGGCTGGACGTCACCTCTGCCACAGCAGGTGGAAAACAGCAGCAGGAGAGAGAGCTGAGCTCCGGCAAGGGGGAGCTGGTATAAGGCGGCAAAGCCAGCCCCCCGGGAGTCTCCTCCTTTACTTAGTCAGCCTCCACTTCCTAAATTGCCACAGGCTGGGGGCCAAGTGTTCAGAATGCCTGAGTTTATGGGGCAAATTGGATTCAAACCTCCACAGCCCTAAAGGCTCCCTTTATTGCCTTAGGTGGGCAAGGAGAGCAGAGATTGGGGTTCAAGGCTGAGCGAAGGCCACGACACTGGTCAGGAAGGGAAGCCACCCCTGCAAACAGGCTGCAGAGCGGCTTGGCAGCATGTGCCTGTGGCATGGGCTGAATCGTGTCCTTCCCAAACCCTTAAGTTGGAGTGCTAACCTCTAGTACTTCAGAGTGCTTGGAGCTGGGGTTCCTCACAGAGGTCACCCAGTTACAACGAGTCCGTAGACTCCAGGCTCTCTTACAGAAAGAAGAGGGGGTGTAAAGGGTTGGGGAGAATGTAGCTGTCTCCAGGCGCAAGAAAGAGGCCTCAGGAGGACTTGAACCTGTCCTTACCTTGGGCTTGGACTTGGAGCTTTTAAAATGATGAGAAATAAACCTTTGTTGCTTAAGCCACCCAGCCTGTAGAATGCTTTCCTGTAGTTTTAGGAAACTCATATAAACTCGGAGGCAAGGAAAGTTTCTTTTTCTTTTTCTTTTTTTTTTAGGTTTTTTGAGGTAGGGTCTCACTCTAGCCCAGGCTGACCTGTAATTCACTATGGAGTCTCAGGGTGGCCTCGAACTCATGACGATCCTCCTACCTCTGCCTCCTGAGTGCTGGGATTAAAGGCGTGCGCCACCACGCCCGGCACTTTTCAGCCTAGTAGACCCATGCCCTGGCAAAGAGGGACCGCCGCCGGCCGATGTCGTGGGTGGTGGATTTGGTACGCATCTTGCATAAGCAGAGGGACCAACATGCGACCTCCTCGACATAGGTCTCTGTGTTCAGAAATCCTACGCAGAGGGGAGTCAAGGAAGGAAGCAGCATCAGGGGGACAAAAAAAAGGAACCGAGGTTGTGACACATATAGCGGGGGTCCCCTCAGCTTCTGACATTCGGGGCGCACATCCTGCTGCCCTCTGAATTGGCTTGACATGGGCTGAAGTGGGCCTTCCACCCATCAGCACACCAACGAGCCTTGCGGCCTCTCATGTGCTGGCGCTGCCTGTTCCCAGAGTCCAGTTCCAGGACAATGCCATGGCTGTTTGGGTAAGAGTTTAGATCATTATTCACACATTACTGCCCTTTTGTTATTTTATGGGAATAAATGGGAAAAATACGAGCTTTGAAACTAGTGACAAGACATTTAGATCTCATAGACTTAACATGAGACAACAAAGCATTATTTCACATTCTGTGGGTTTGAAATTCAGAGGGACTTGGCTGGGTTCCGTGTGCAGCGGATCACAAAGCTGAAATCAAGCTGCATTGTGAAGCCATGAAGCTCTGAAGAGGAGTCTGTGTTAAGCTCATTCTTTTTTTTTTTAATTTGTTTTTTTCAAGGTAGGGTCTCTCTCTGATCCAGGCTGACCTGGAATTAACTATGTAGTCTCAGGGTGGCCTCGAACTTATGGAGATCGTCCTACCTCTGCCTCCCAAGTGCTGGGATTAAAGGCGTGTGCCAACATGCCTGGCTACATTCTTTTTAAAAAATATTTCAAAAAATTTTATTTATTTATTTGAGAGAGAAAGAGGAAAAGAGAGACAGAGAGAAAGACAGACAGACAGAGAGAGAGAGAGAGAGAGAGAGAGAGAGAGAGAGAGAGAGAGAGAGAGAGAGAGAGAGAAATGGGTGCACCAGGGCCTCTAGCCACTGCAAATGAACTCTAGATGCATGTACCACCTACTGCATCTGACTTTACATGGGTCCTGGGGAATCAAACCTGGGTCCTTTGATTTTTGCCAGCAATGGCCTTAACCACTGAGCCCTCTCTCCATCTCCTCAGACTCATTCTTGTTGGAGTCCAACGCCTTCCTGCTCTATGTCTGGCACCTGCTTGCTTGTTCCCAGTTAGCATCTGCTCTCTGCTCACAAGACTCCCCACGTTTCTTCTCCAATGACCTCCTCTATTTTCCAGCCTGGGGCACATTTAAATGTGACTTCCTTTTCTGGCCCCAGCTAGAGATGGAGCCCTGATTACGTCACTCTTGTGAGGCCACTTCAGACTGGCCCTATGAGGAGAGCTGGTTTAGGCCCACGTGGATAATTTTCCTTTGAAGGTCAACAGTGATGCCTCACGTTTATGGGTTTGGGGGTCATGGAGGACTTTTCTAGAAATTCTGACTATTCCATTCTGCAGATGCCTATATACCAGAGCCCTTTAGCCCCGAGGGATTGCGCAGGTGTCTGACAACATAACTAATGCAGTTCAGCAAGGACACCCAGGTTTTTTTTCCTTTTACTTCAATATTGACATTATTCTAGAGTTCACTGAAACCACATGGCATGGCCCAGACCATGAGCCCTGCTTCCTGGGTCTCTCCTTATTTATGAAGCTTCTTTCCTCTGTGACTTGTTATCTGTGAAGCTGAGGTGTGGCCAAGTGAAGGAGGTGTAATGTTTTCCTCTACTACCTGACTCTTTAGCTGGAGAGCAGGCAGTTTAACCTCCATAATTCTCAGTCTCCTCACATGCCATTTGGAGTATAAAACCTTATTCTTAGGTGTATATGCCATTTTTCCTCTTTTTCTTTTTTATCTATTTATGAGAGAGAGAGAGATAATAGACATGCCAGGACCTCTAGCCACTGCAAACAAACTCCATATGCATGCACCACCTTGTGTATCTGGCTTGTGTGGGAGCTGGGCAGTCAAACCTGGGTCCTTAGGCTTTGCAAGCAAGTGCCTTAACTGCTAAGCTATCTCTTCAGTCCTATATACCATTTTAAAAGTATTTATTTATTTTGAGAGAGAGAGAAACTGGGTACACCAGGGCCTCCAGCTACTGCAAATGAACTCCAGACACATGTGCCACCTTGTGCATCTGGCTTATGTGGGTTCTGAGGAATTGAACCTGGGTCCTTTGGCTTTCCAGGCAAGCGCCCTAACTGCCAAACCATCTCTCCAGCCCCTATATGCCATTTTTGAGGCAAGTTCTCACAGACCATGCTGGCCTCAAGCTTGCTGTATAGCTCAAGCTGAGCTCTGCCTTCAGTTCCCAAGTGCTGGGATGATAGTTGTATGCCAACATGCCTGGCTCCCTCACAGGCTAAGATTCTTTGGAAGAGCAAGCTACAAGCAATTATGAAATTATTAATAACACAGAAAACTCCCTGGGGTTTATTTATTTTTTTTAACAATGGGAATGTGTTACTTTTGCAATCAAAAAAGTAATGAAAATAAGTTTAAAAGGTAAGTAGTAAAATGGTACGATTGCAATTGCTTAGCATAGTGTGCCTGATATATAGAAGGTCTCTCTCTCCATAGATATATATGGAAGAATCTGCACTACACACACACACACACACACATACACACGTATATATATATATACACAGATTCTTCTCTAGGGAGGCAGGAAAGGAGAAGAGCCCTCCCCCATCCCTTGCCCAGCACAGAAAGCCACAGCCAGACAGGGGAGAAGAAATCAGAGCGCCATGGGCTCCTGCCTGACGGGCTGGGAACGAGAAAAGCAGCCTTCAGTCCTGGAATCCCAAAATAGTCCTGTTTGTTGACCTCAAAGATTTTAAGACAAACCTCTCTTCCCCTGGGCTCTGGGCAGAGCACTTGTCTAGGGGAAGTGAGGATATAAAAGGTCTATTGTCAGAGTTCATTGTTAATATTCCTCTCTTAATTCCCTCCATCCTGTTTTTGCAGTTAGGGATGGAGTTTACCAAATGGTTTTTGGTAGATAAGCTTTCCTCTCTCTCTCAGTTAGGACTGCGGAACGAGCTGCTGGTGCATGTAAAAGACTTGCTTGTTCGTTCTCGGTGGGGCCCTGGAATGACAGATGTAGGGGGGCCCTGGGCCGAGCAAAGATCCCCACAGGGCTCTGCTGCTTCTATGCCATCATGACGATGGGCAGACTTACCTCCGGCCCCGCCTTTTAAGTGTCAGAGTTTCAGTAAGAGGTCCTACAGTCATTTCCTATATTTTGAATTTTAGGGACACCGAAAAAGAGTAGCTTGAGGACAAACACAAGGGTGCCAGCTTTCTATTTCACCAAGCAAGGACTTAGAGTAAGAGCAGACAACCCATGCAGAATCGTAGGAGGAGGAGGGAGAAAGAAGGTAGAAACAGGCAGAACCAGGATCCTTTTGGGAGTGTTTGAAGGGCAACACTCCACATCTGGAAGGAGCAGGGGGCACAGTAAAGGGTAGAGGGATGGTGTGAAACTCTTTCTGTGGGCAGGACTCACACCTGCAGACTTAATGTCTTTGAGTTGAGCTGTGGAGGTATGGAAAAACCTTAAAGTCACTGCCCTCTGGAATCCCAATTCTTCTCTGGTGCGTATCCCAGAAAGGTTTGTTCTAGCCTTGCAACTAGGTGACCCACTTGTCTGAGTTTACCTGGAACTGTCCCAGTTTTGTTTGGTTGAGGTCCCATATCGCATGACTCCTAATTTTTTTCATGTATATATGTGGGTCTGGTGTGTGTATGTGTATATATGCATGCCTGTGTGTGTGTGTGTGTGTGTGTGTGTGTGCGTGCGTGCGCGCAGGTGCTTGTGCACATGTGTATGTGTGCGTGTGGAGGCCAGAGGTTAAGGCTGAGTGTCTTCCTCAGCAGCATTCCATCTTATTTTTTTTTTGAAACAGGCTCTCTCCCTGAACCTTGTGCTCAGTGATTCAAGTAGACTAGGTAGGCAGTGAGCCCTAGGGATCTGCTGTCTCTACCTCCCCAGTGCTGGGATTATAGGTGTGCACTTGTCTGTGGGTGCTGGAGATCTGAACTCAGGTCCTCATGCTTGCATGAGAACCTTATCCACTGAACCATCTTCCCAGACCCCTAACAGAATTTTTAAAACATATATAGTTTTAAATTGTTTTTTTTTTTTTTTTTTTGAGGTAGGGTCTCACTCTAGCTCAGGCTGACCTGGAATTCACTATGTAGTCTCAGGGTGGCCTCGAACTCATGGTGTTCCTCCTACCTTTGCATCCCAAGTGCTGGGATGAAAGGTGTGCACCACTACACCTGGCTCTAGATTTTAAATTTGTATTTATTTGTAAGCAGAGAGAGAGATAGGGAGAAGAGAGACAGATAGAGAGAATGGGCATGCCAAAGCCTCCAGCCACTGCAAACAAACTCCAGATACATGTACCACATTGTGCATCTGGCTTTATGTAGGTACTGGGGAAATGAAAAAAAAGAACCTGGGTGGCTAGACTTTGCTTGAACTGCTAACCATCTCTCCAGCCCCCCAAATAGATTTTTAATTATAAAAATATTATGTATGTACAAATAAATATGTATGCAAACATATGTAAATGTTATGCATATCTATTAAACATTGAAGAATACACAGATTTATGCTTAATTACCTAGACATTTATATTTACATCCTTTTTCCACCGTCAAGCTATCAAGACTGCCACAGAGATGGTTTTCTAAGAGTTTGACACTGGTAAGGAAAATTATTTCCATTTGAAAGCCAGTTATGATCAATTGGTACAGACTGCCTGTAATGTTGTGTAGAGATGGACTGAGGCAGCCTCTGGACTCAGTGCTTTGAGAGCCATAGTTCTTAGTGATGTCTGTCATGGGTGTGAGGGAGGAACTGGTGGTAAGAATACACCATATTTGGGCTGGAGAGATGGCTTAGCAGTTAAGGCCGTTACCTGCGAAGCCTGAGGACCCATGTTACACTCTCCAGATCCCACAGAAGCCAGACACACAAAGGTGAGGCAAGCGCAAGGTCTCACATGCCCACTAGGTGGTGCAAGCTTCTGGTGTTAGATTGCAGTGGCTGAGGCCCTGGTGCACCAATTCTCTCTCTCTCTCTCTCTATCTCCTCTCTTTCTATTTTTTTTTAAAATATAAAAAGAATACTCCGTATTTGCTATCCCTTGTCTAATGACTGAACCTGCTTGTATTTTCATTGCATTCATTCTTTAACCAGCTTCATTCTGCGGTGGGCTATGACTTCTCGTCAGATCTCTTGGTTCCTGCTGTGGTCATTGTTGCTTGTATCTGTTTGTGTGTACAGCTACAGCACTCATGGGTGTATGTGGAGGCCAGAGGTCGGCATCAGGTGGCCTCCTGCATCATTCTCCACCTTATCACTACTACTATTTTTGAGTTTCTTGCTGACCTAGACTCACTGATTCTAACAGACTTGCTGACCACTGAGCCCAAGGAATCTTCCTGTCTCTATCTGCCCAGTTCTGGGGTTGTAGGCATGCACCACCCCACATAGGTTCTGGAGATCTGAATCATGATCTCGTGATGGTGACGGCAGGAACCTTACCCATTGACCCATCTCTCCAGTCCGTGGTTCTTGATCTCTTTCCAAAGTGTTGGCATTTATGGTTGCCTGGAAAGACCTTCTGGTCTTACGGTCTTGGCCTGTTGGCTTCTGTCCCCGCTAGCTGTGATGTGCTCAGAAACTTAGGGATGCTATGTGGCTTCCCCTCACTCTAGACAGGACTGTTTGTCCTGATTAAAAAAACTATTAGGGCTGGAGAGATGGCTTAGCAGTTAAGCGCTTGTCTGTGAAGCCTAAGGACCCCAGTTCGAGGCTCAATTCCCCAGGATCCATGTTAGCCAGATGCACAAGGGGGCGCACGCGTCTGAAGTTCGTTTGCAGTGGCTGGAGGCCCTGGTGCGCCCATTGTCTCTCTCTCGCGTGCTCTCTCTCTCTCTCCAATAAAAACAACTATTAAATTGACTCTAATTAATGAGTGGTTCCTCTTAATGAAAGTTTAATAATCATTTATTTTGCACTCTTTACTTTTCACTTCTGCATGGTTTGTTTTTCTATTTTATTATTTTTTTTTCAACTTGTTTCTTAAAATACTTTTTTGGAGATTTTTGCTTTTGGTCATGATGGGAATTGATCCTTTTCCCCTTGAATAATTAAGCATCCAAATAAGTCCAAAAAGTTTTCTGAGTTTAGGTGCCAGAGAGTATAGGGCATCCATGTTGTTTGGAAGAGGGAAGCAAAAGAGGTAAACCTGGAATTTCTTCCTCCAGGAAGGGTTGCCTTCAATATTTGATTGATTGATAATCTGCAAGTGTACATGAGGGAACTACCTGAATATGGGGAACGAACCCCAGGAAAGGAATAGGGAACTGTATAGGTCGTGCATGGCTGGGAACAGGGGGAAGAAATTCTAATGTACAGAGTGTTGAGTAGAATCTCAAAGAGTCTTGCCAAATTAGCCCAAAACATTGTGCTGAATCTACAGGGATAGCTTAAAAGGTAGCTACTGAGGAATTAAAGTTATTACTCATATCCTAGTGGTGACTTAAGATAAAGCCTCCATGTGAATATGATAAAGTTTAGCACCCAACTGCGTAGAACTCAAACCACCTGGCAGAAAAGTTGGATCCACTGTGAGGAGAACCATGAACCATCAGAAAAAGACCCAGAAATGACAGAGTTGAAGAAGCCAGCAGACATGAAGGCTCAAATACCTATTATGAAACTACTACTTGTGTTTAAGAGTGTATTAGAAGATACAAACACGAGGGAAAAGAAGACAGAAAAAAACAAGACACTTCCAGGGATGAGCAGCATGTTATGAGGGGAGGGGAGATAGGGGGTCAAGTGCTTGCCCCACAGCATGAGCATGAAGACCTGAGCTCATCTCCCCAGACTCTTCTGCATAGAGCTAGACGTGGTAGCATGGGCATTTATCATCCCTGGGCACTTACAGTGATACGGGAGGCAGAGGTGGGAGAATCCCTGGGAGATTGCAGGCCAGCTAGCCTGGTAAATGCAGTAATGGATGATAAGAGACTCTGCCTCAAACAGTCAAAAGATTGATACCTGAGGTTGTCCTCTGACCTCCACATGTGCGCCAAGGCACACATGCGTCCGCACACACACACAAACATGCACATGAACACGCACACAAGAAAAATACTATGTATTCATATATATAAGTATGCATACGTATTGTCTGAGATCAGGCGCATTCAGGATGGTATGGCTGTAGGCACTGGCAATATATTCGTGTATCTGAAATGAAAAAATAAACTACATGGGCCTAGTAGCACATTAGGCATCCTAGAAGGAAAAGTAAATTAACTTGAAAATACGGTAACAGAAATATCTAAAATAAAATTTAGGAAAGAGGGCCGGAGAGATGGCTTAGTGGTTAAGCACTTGCCTGTGAAGCCTAAGGACCCCGGTTTGAGGCTCGATTCCCCAGGACCCACGTTAGCCAGATGCACAAGGGAGCGCACGCGTATGGAGTTCATTTGCAGTGGCTGGAGGCCCTGGCATGCCCATTCTCTCTCTCTCTCTCTCTCTCTCTCTCCCTCTTTCTCTCTCTGTCTGTTGCTCTCAAATAAATAAAAATAAACAAAAATAAACAACAAAAAAATTATAAAAGAGAAAAAACATAACAGATAAGCAGTGAATTGTGGGGTAATAAAAGACCAATTTATCTGGGTGAGGTGGCACATGCCTTTAATCCCAGCACTCGGGGGAGGTAGAGGAAGGAGGATCACCATGAGATCAAGGCCACCCTGAGACTACATGGTGAATATCAGGTCAGCCTGAGCTAGAGTGAGACCTTACCTCGAAAAATCAACAAACAAACAAAACACTTTAAGATTATACTAAGTAATGGGCAGAGAAATTGCTCAGTGGTTAAAGTGCTTGCCTGAAAAGCCTAAGGACCCCGGTTTGATTCCCCAGTATCCATGTAAAGCCAGATGCATAAGGTGGCACATGTGTCTAGAGTTCGTTCCTTGCCATGGCTGGAGGCCCTGGTGTGCCCATTCTTTCTCTAATAAAAAAAATAAAAATAGTGTTTAAAAATATTTTTATAGATTAATTAATTTATTTGAGATAGAGAGAGAGAGAGAGTGAGAGATATGGGTGCACCAGGACCTCCAGCCAGTGCCATTATACTCCAGATGCATGCTCCACCTTGTGCATCTGGTTTACGTGGGTACTGAGGAATGAAACCGGGGTCTTTAAGTTTCACAGGCAAATGCCTTAACTGCTAAGGCATCTCTCCAGCCCCAGTTGTTTTTTTTTTTAAGGAGACAACTGTTTCCTGGGAATCTGTTATATGTCAGTTGTGGGATAAACACATTCAACTTTATTTTATTCACGGGGAAGCTGAGGCTCAAGGGACATTGCTAAGTCACTTCTCTTTGAAACTGTGAGGCTGCGGATACATTCATGACCTCCTTAATTTTGCGTTTGCTCATTTGTGAGGTGTGGCTGACAAAACCTACTTTCTGGGGTTGTGGCAAGAATTAAGTGAGACAGTGATGATGTAAGCACCTGGTAGCTCGTAGATACTTCCCAAAGTCAGCTTTTTGCCCATTGGCACTGGAGACTGGCTGCACTTTTAGCAAAGAAAGCTTCCATGGAAGGTCCCCAGGGAGCAGCACATCTCTGTTCTGGACTCTGAAGTCCCCGGTGCCTACAGCTTAATAGACTTACAACTGGTTAATTTTCTTCTGACAGTGATCAGCAATGGGTCGTGTCTGGCACCGCAGGCCTGGCCCTTGGGGGGTAGGGGTGGAGGAGGGGGGCTGAGCCGCAAGATGCCTGGCCTCCCTAACCAGAAATTCAATAACTTTTTTCATATAAATTGTCCGTAAGAGGAAACTTCTTGTTTTCGGCAGTTGTCGCTGTTTCAGCATTTTTCTGTACAAGATGAAAAACTTTTGCATTGAGCAAAATACAGATTTATGGTCAATAAAGTGAAGTTTAACAGTTTATAGGAGCCATACTTTCTTTTTTAAAAACTGATATTAAAAGCCATTTTTCCCAGTCTTTGTAAAAATGGCTCTTCTATCAAGCAGCGTCCCAGTTGGTTTAAATGATGGGAGAATTAGGAAAACCTCACTCATCAGAGAGACTATAAACATGGGCCCATCACATCTACTTGCCCAAAGCTTTAGACAGGGTAGGGGTATCTCTTGGCATTGAACATGGCCAAACTGGAAACTGAGTTTTTTTTTCTTCTTTCTTTTGAGCTACAAGTGAGCTGAACCTCCCTCAGATGGGGCTTGAAAAGTGGACCTAGTGGAAGGTGACTTTGCTGTGTGTAATTTTTTTTTTTTGTATCCAGCATTTGTTTATTGTGCACATGCTGTAAGTGCTGCGCTGGACACTGTGGTTGGTGGTGGTGGGGAGAGGAGAAATTACATCTGCTTTTTAGCCTCCAAGGGCCAGCTGGGGAGGAAGTGGGTCGAACAGTCAGTGACAGAGGAGTCGGGAATGGGCATGTTGGGAACATCTAAGAATGGAGTCTGTGGATGTTCCATGGAGAGGATGTGCCTGAGCTTAGACCTGAGGACAAGCCGAGAGAGAAGAGAGCCCAGGCGGAAGAGGTAATGGCATGGAGCGGCAGCTGGACTTCCTTCTCGGCCACCTTCCTGCAGAGCAATCTGGGCAAACGGGTTGGCCTGGCCGGCTGCAACATGGACTCTGGTCCAGCCCCAAATCTGGGAGCTCTGTCCCCATCCTGTGAGGCTGCTGCTTAGGAGCATTATGACAGAATCTCCATCCCTTTCCTACCTTCCCAGCCTCCATTCCCTTCCACCTGACCACCTGAGGCTCTTCAGAACAGGGCAGCTTTTATGGAAGTGCTGATGGCACCTGATAGACATCATATCAGAGAAAATATTTACAGCTCTGTGAAGAATGGCTGTCTAGAGTGCTCTAGGAAGACCACTAACAATAAAAATGTATTCTGAGCCTCTTTCTGTCTTAAGAGAAAGGTCATTCTCTTTAAATCTTCCTGGAGCCTGGCGTGAGCTAGCTATTCATATTCTGGCCCTCCCATCTCTCCCTGATTCTGCCCCTCCCATGACACGTACACCCACACCCACATAACACAGGTGACCTGGACAAATAGTGACCCTCTAGTGCTTCCCTTTGTGGCCCACAGTGGGGGAGTCCTTGATGATTTGGAGCCCCTCTTTAATTTTCCCATATGTCCAGGGCTCACCAGAACCTGGAAAATGGAGGGCCCATTGCTGGCTACTTCTTAATGGCACTAAGACAAGAGCTGCTGCTCTGTGGTATTATTTGGTTTAGGTTTGTTGCCACTTACGGACGAGGTGCACTCCCTGTTGCATGGTTTGAATCGGAACTGAGCCCCACTGGCTTGTCGCTTGAGCACTTGGTACCCAGCTAGTGACGCTGTTTGGGGAGTTTGTGGAGCCTTTGAGACATGTGGTCCAGCCAGTGGGAAGTGGGTCACTAGGGATAAGTTTGAAGGTCATGCCTGCTTCTAAGCCCTGAGCCCTCTGCTTCCTGGACAGCCACAGCATGCAAAGTGGCAGACACACACTCCAGCTTCCACAGTGGACTGTGTCCTCTGAAACCAGGAGCCAAAGTAGACTTTTCCTCCCTGAAATTATTTCTTTCAAGTATTTTGACAAGTAAATTAACAGATACACTCCCTGACCCTTGAGCTTAGCCAAAGTCTAGGTGTTTCTGGGTGGGAGGGTATTTTTCAATACCCTGCAATAAATACAGGCCACACATGTAATTGTAAGGTTTCCAGTGGCCATGTAAAGAGAGTAAAACTGGGCTGGGAAGATGGCTCAGTGGCCAAAGGAGCTTTCTTGCAGAGCTTGATGGCCAGGGTCCAGTTATCCAATGCCCATTTAACGCCAGATGCACACAGTGACACATGCATCTGGAGTTTGTTTGCACTGGCAGGAGACCCTGGCATGCCCATGCTCACTCACTCTCTCTCAAATACAAAAATAAATAAAGTATTTTAAAAAGTAAAAACAAAAATAAGTGAAATTAATTAATTAAATGTTAATGTCAACTAGCCAAAATATTACCATTTCAAATATGCAAAAAAGTAATAAAAAGTAATCAGTGATGGGCTGGAGAGATGGCTTAGTGGTTGTAGCAGACAGCTTCAGGTTCTCTGAGATGAACTTCCAGACCAGGAGCAATTATGCAGGAAGGGATTTATTGAAGCTTACAGATCCAGGGGAAGTTCCATAATGGCAGAAGAAGCTGGCCTGCCTTCACAGGTCCAAACACAGAGAGAGAAGAACAAGCCTGAAAGTCAAAAGCCACACAGCACACTTCAGGAACTCCACCTAGGCACACTTTGCATATCTTTAGATTGAAATCTCAAACCCACCACCACACCTTAAGATCCACCCAGTGACACCACCTCCAGCCAAGTGGCTGCAGATGCAAACTACAAACTAATAAAACACTGAATATAATGGGGGCCATCTATTCAAATTACCACAGTGTTTAAGGCACTTGCCTGCAAATCCAAAGGATCCAGGTTCAATTCTCTAAGACTCATGTAAGCCAGATGGACAAGGTGGTACATTTGTCTGGAATTTGTTTGCAGTGGCTGATGGAATTAGTGCGCCCATTCTCTCTCTCTGTCTGCCTCTTTCTCTCTCAAATAAATAAATATTAATCAGGAGATTTATTTTTTCTTTTCAGACCAAGTATTCAATGTTAAAAATCCAGCAGACATTTTATACTTATACAAAGCTTAATTCATAGTCTCTAAAACAAAATGCCTACTATCTTTATGTGGCTTGTGGTTACTGCACTGGTAGCTTAGATGGTTAAGTGTGTGTGTGTGTGTGTGTGTGTGTGTGTGTGTGTGTGTGTGTAGGGGAGAGGGGAGAGCCATATAGAGATGAGAGATCAGAGAAGTGAGAAAGAGCCTGGACTTCACTCTAAAGACAGAGGGGCAACATCAAAAGACTGTAGCAGAGGAGGGCTGAAACCAGCTTTCTGTATTAGAAAATCCTGTGCAGTTGGTACTGGAAGGAACAGGTAAGTTTGTAGGCAGGAGGATTTCACAAGAAAGATTGCTTCTTGGGGATTATAGGGGTGGAGCTAATGTGTATGGAGAGAGCCAGATAGATGTAGACATGCAAGGAAGGAGAACCCACAGGGCTTGCTGTCTCTGGGGGTGGGGGGGGGGTGAGGATGGCAGTATCCAAGGATGGCATGTTCTCCTCAGTACAACGCCAAAGTACTGAACAGAAGTGGGGTGCTGGTGGTGCCTGGGTTTGAGGGTGCAAGACAGTGAGGAAGGCTGGGGACTTGTGAGTTTGGGAGTCCTGTGGATGGACATCTGAACAGAGGAAATAAAAATGTGCATCTGGAATTGAAGGGAGAGGCATAAGATGGACTAGAGGTTATGGGAGAGCTCAGTCCTGCCTCTGACTCTGGTGGTCTTCTCTGGTTTCTGCCTGCTGTCTCAAAGATTGGGAGAGATAACACCCTGATGGTGTGAGCACAGACCTCTGTCCACCCACACTCTGGGCAGCTCTGCAGTTGAGAGCTGCCAGACGCTGGTCTGGACATGTGCGGCTCCTCCTGTACACGGCCTGTTTCCCAGACTTTTGGTTTCACCCACCCAGCCTGGCCACTTGGCCAAGGGCTACGACAGCTGGTTGTGTGGGGAGAGAGAACAGGGGCTGGGGTGGAGGAACCCCGGCTAAGCTTGCCTCTATCTTAGAAACTATAGCTCATGGCTTACCTGTCCTGAAACCTGCCTCCTGGTCCACATCTGCTTCTGCTCATGTCTGGCTTCTAGTCAACGTTGCAATTCTCTTTGCCCTCAAATTCTAGTTTGTTTTAGTGTTGGGGATCAAAACCAGGGCTTTGAGCAAGTTGGTAAATGCTGTCCCACCGAACTACAACCCAGGTCTGCCCTTACATTTTTTTTAAATCTATATTTATTTATTAGAAACAGAGGGAGAGAGAAAGAGATAGAGGGAGAGAGAGAGAATGGGTGTGCCAGGGCCTCTAGCCATTGCAAACGAGAACTCCAGACCCATGTGCCACATGTGCATCTGGCTTACATGGGGCCTGGAGAATCGAACTGGTGTTGTTAGGCTTCTCAGGCATGCGACTTAACCACTAAGCCATCTCTCCAGCCCAGCCCTTATATTCTTTAGGAGAGGTTGGTGACTATCTCCTTCAATGGCCACACTCCTTATTCAGGACCAGAGAACAGATTCTACCAGCTACTAAAGAGGTGGGAAGGTGACCGCCCTAAGCACTTGGCCCTTTCCAGAAGCTTCAGACTGAACAGAGTTCTGTTATCCACGGTCACACCCTCACCGTGCACCAGCCTATGCCCAGTAACGGGTACATACAGAGTATCAAGGCTTGGGACTCTTGGCCCAGGGTGGGGCAATCTTGAGGAGTCGCTCCAGCATCGAAGCATCACTTGGGGTGAGCTGGGATGCTGTTGTTTTAACTACATCACAGTCCACGCTGCTCTCTGCCCAGTCTTCTGTCTTGCCTTCCCCCTTGAGCGTGAACGCCAAGACCATGCCTTGTGGGATCTCCATCTTGTCTGCCTCCCAGAAATAAACTGAAGCCCTCAGCTTTGACACGCACCCCAATCAAAACATCCCAGCCCCAGTCAGTTGCTATTAGTATCCGTGCAGGTGTGTACACTCACAACCTTGGGCAGTCACTCATCTGGTCCCCATATCTCCTTTTTGGGTATCCTACTACCCTATGCTATTCTTTTTTTTTTAATTATTTATTTATTTATTTGAGAGCGACAGACAGAGAGAAAGACAGATAGAGGGTGAGAGAGAGAATGGGCGCGCCAGGGCTTCCAGCCTCTGCAAATGAACTCCAGACGCGTGCGCCCCCTTGTGCATCTGGCTAACGTGGGACCTGGGGAACCGAGCCTCGAACCGGGGTCCTTAGGCTTCACCGGCAAGCGCTTAACTGCTAAGCCATCTCTCCAGCCCCCTATGCTATTCTTAAACATATATCTCCCCTTTGTCTCTGTGTGACCACAACAAAAATAACCTCTAACTTCCAGGTGTCTCCTTTTCTCAGAGTCTGTCTCCCCTGAAAAGTGGGCCTGAGACAGAGGAGCGATCGCAGCACCCTTGACAAGTGTCATCCTTGAGACAGCAGCCTGGGACTCAGAGGCAGAGGGCATCTGAGGGCTGTGTCCTTGGAGTCCCCCAAACAGGGCCTTAGAAGGGGGGCTGGTGAAGATCTGTGCAAGAATCTGGGATCTCAAGAGCCCGAGTCGCAGCTCACGTCCCCTCTGAACAATGAGGCTTGATGAACGGGGTGTAATGTGCACTTGCAGATGAATATCAGGCTGATTCCCTCCGACAATCTCCACCGTGCATGTGTGAGAGCGAAACTGTGTTGTCCCAGGAGGGCTCAAGATGGGCTCCAAGTTTCCCAACTTCCTGGCCTCAAAATTGATGTGTAGGAAGGAAAAGAAAAAAAAAAACAGAAGCAGCAAAACCCAAAAAGCACTATTTCCCCAGGCGAAGCCTGACATTTTGACCGTCTCTTTATGCACTCGTATTGCATATATATATTCCTCTCTCAACTGCATCTTCTGACAAAGCTTTCTTGCCAAAAGAGACCGTTATAAAATTGTGACTTGCTCATATATAATGTTTGTGTTCAACAACAAAGCAGAAACGCCACCTTATTTAGTGGTTACAGCTGCACAAGTCACATCCGGCAAGATTGATCATATTAAGGTTATGCAATCATCTAATTGCAGAGACAAGCCTTGAGTAATAACTCCAAATGCTCGCTCCTCAATCTGCACAACAGAGTCATCGCTGAGTCCTGATTAGTGCCTGACAGCATTGGGGCCCCATTATCCGCTCTGGCATTGTCTGTCTCTCTGTTTGCAGCCAAAGCAATCTACCCACTAACTGATCTATGACAAACAGAGCCATCAGAGCAAAGCGCTTGGGGTTGCAGCTACGTATGGAACAGAATCAGACTCTTTGGGGCTGATTATTGCTTTCTAGCTCTTTGTAGCAGTTTCCTCTGTCCCTGGACAGGACGGCCTCGTCAAACCTCCCTCCATGTCCCTCGCCTCTTCTCATGCCAGGAAGCTGGCAGATGACCTGACAAGGAGCTTTGTCAAATCATTACCCAGTGAACTCCTTCTCAGGACCCAGGTCTTGGCTCAAAGGCAGTTGGCTTCACTGCTTCTCCAGAACCATCATTAGAACAGAGGTGCAGCATCTTGGAGCCTTAGTGTTACAGCCTTCAGGACTGCCTGAGGCCCCACCTGCAAGTCCCCGTCGGCTCTACTTCGAAGTAGATTCAGGTCCTCGGCAGGTCTTGTCTCACCACCTTGGGGACCTGCCTCTAAAGAGCACCTTTCTCCGGGTCGTTGTACCCCTCTCCTTGGCAGCTCATTCCCAGCTGCTGCCCTCATTTCTCAGGGGCCCCTACATACAATCTTTCCTCAGTCTGGGAGACACAGGTACTTTTATAGTGCCATAATAATCTAGGATTAAAAAAATCGTAAGTGACAGTACAGTATATGGGGTCCAATGTGATGTTCTAGTCCATACATTGTGTAACGATGGAGTCAGGGTAATTAATTAGCATTTTCATCACGCCAAACATTCAGGACTGCCCCGGCCAGCAGGGAGTTAAACAAGGACCCGAGGGGAAAGTAACCTGGATGGGAGACAAGAGACACAAAGAAGGAGACCAAGTCTACATTCTGATCAAGGTCTCAGATTTATTCAGGCAAGCACCAGCTTATATACAGAAAATAAAACTTTCTAGACAGTGCCTATGTGCCTAAAGTCTGCTCCACAGATGCCTCTGTGCCTGGAGATCCAAAAACAGCTTCAGTTCTCATGGTCAAAGAGCAGATACAGCTCCCAATACAGAATTTCTTTGTGCTGGGAGCATTCATAATCTTCGCTATTAGCTATTTACAATGAATTACAAAATAAAGAGTATAAACTATAAACTACATACCATAAAATTTATCCTATAATGCTCTAGAAAATGAGATTGTATTCTTCGTTTGTTACTGAATTCTGACTCATGCATCCAAATGCTTCTATTACCTGTCTGCTCTGCCAACCTCGGGTGGCCACCATTCTATCCTCTACCTCTGCGAGGAAGGCTTTTGTAGCTTTCCCACAGGAAGACATTATTCCTTTGAAATGTCAGTCATTGGAAAGTTGAGGCAGGAGGTTCATTAAGTTATAGGCTAGCACAGGCTACAGAGTGAGACTGTGTCTCAAAAACTAAACAAATACATGTCAATTGATTAATAGCATGCTCCTCACCCTGGGCTCATTTCTCGTATCTCAGAGAAGCTAAGGTCCTTGCAATCATTTTATGAGGCCTGACGTGATCTCATGACATCACCTTTCTGACTTTATTTTATATTTTGTTTTATCCTTCTTACTCTAGTCAGAGTTGTCTCCTGGCTCCTTTTTGTTGTTTTAAAAATATTTTATTTAATATTTATTTGCAAGTAGAGGGAAAGCAAGATATATATACACACACATGGAGAGAGAGAGAGGGAGGGAGAGAATGAAAATGAATGGGTGCACTAGGGCCTCTTGCCACTGTAAATGCACTCCAGATGCACGTACTACTTTGTGCCTCTGGCTTTATGCAGGTACCAGGGAACCAAACCTGGGCTGTCAGGCTTTGCAAGCAAGTGCCTTTAACCATTGACCCATCACCTGAGCCCTCCTCTTGTTTTTTGAGACAATGTCTTGCTATGCTGTTCAGGCCGGTCTTGAACTCCTGGCCTCAAGCAGTCCTCCTGCCTTAGCCTGAACTGGGATGTAGGTACCTGGGTCTTTGTGTTTCCTTGAACAGAGCCATATACACTCTCTCCAGGCCTTTCCACTGCTGTTCCTTTCACCTGGGACTCTCTTCTTTCTCAGAGACATCCTCCCCAATTCTCTCACCCAGCTGGCAAACCCCTCTAACCAGGGGCTACCTAACTGCCCCATCATTGCCAGCACTTCTGCATACTGGACAGCTAACTTATTTTGTGGGTTGTATTTTTGTCTTCTCTCCTGCGTCTCCTTGCAGAACACGTCTGCTGTGATGGAAAAGCTCTGTATCTGTGCTACCCAGTATACTTGCTGCTAGTACCTGTTGGCACTGAACACTTGAAATGTGGCTGGTGAGACTGAGGCATGGAGTTCGCAATTGGATTTGGTTTGAATTAATGTGAGCTTAAGCAATCCCGTGTGGCAATTCTGAAGAGAGCAAGCGGGTGAGACCTTCTCAAAGGCAGCTTAGAAGCATTATTTTAAGGCTTAAAACTACTCATGCAGTTTGACTTTGTAGAGTGTGTGTTTGTATGTGTGTGTGTGTGTGCCCATGTGTGTAAGTGTGTGCACATGTGTGTATGTGTGTGTTGCTCTTGAGTTATATGTGCTATCTAGGGCTTCATACGTGCCACCTAAATGCTCTTCCATGGAGCTATACCTCCACTTCTGACCTAATAATCTTGCTTTCAAAGACTTATCCTGAGGAAAAGTTGTGTGTAGAAGAATGCTCATTGCACTGGTATGGATAATTGTGAAAAAAAAAAAAACACCTTGGAAATAAATCTAAGTGTATAGTCATAGGGAATTGGGCAAACAAATAGAGTCTACATGATAGACATTATACAACTGTCACCATCATAGGATTCATATTAGTATCACAGATAAAATATTTATGTGCATTGCTAAACAGCAAGAAATGCTGTGGTGGTTTGATTCAGGTGTCCCCCATAAACTTAGGCGTTCTGAATGTTAGGTTCCC
The DNA here is from genome assembly GCF_020740685.1 of Jaculus jaculus. Classification (NCBI taxonomy): domain Eukaryota; kingdom Metazoa; phylum Chordata; class Mammalia; order Rodentia; family Dipodidae; genus Jaculus; species Jaculus jaculus. Next base: position 120,856,149 of record NC_059109.1, on the reverse strand, counting down.
AGCTGATGGAGATTTGGGAGTTAACACCTCAGGAGGCAGTGTATTGTTGGGGTGTTATAACCAGTTTCCCCATGCCAGTGTTTGGCACACTCTCCTGTTGCTATTGTTCACTTTATGTTGGCCAGGGGGTGATGTCCACCCCTCTGCTCACGCCATTGTTTTCCCCTGTCATCATGGAGCTTCCCCCTCGAGCCTGTAAGCCAAGATAAACCTCTTTTTTCCCACAAGCTGCTCTTGGTTGGGTGATTTCTACCAGCAATGCGGACCTGACTGCAGCAGACGCTAACAAAGCCGTGTTTGTGTCGCAGTTCTAACTCAAAGAAAATCTAGCTTAAATTGCATGTGCCTTTTATTTTATTTATGTAGTTGTGAGTGTGTGTGTGTGTGTGTGTGTGTGTGCGCGCCATCATGTGCATTGTGGAGATTAGATGATAAGCAGTGTCTGTTTTCTCCTTCCAACTTCCTTGAGACATGATCTCTCACGTTTTGGCCACTGCTGTTTGTGCCGGGTTAGCCATGGCCTGAGAACTTCTGGATCTTCCTGGCTCTGACACCCCTTGCTGAAGGCGCACTGGAATCACGCACATGTGCACCACGGTGTGTCCAGCTTTGCATTCGTGTTGGGGAGGTTTGAACTGGGGTCTGCAGACTTGCAAGCAAGTGCCTTTAACCGCTGAGCCATCTACCCAGCCAAATTCCTTTTTTTTTTTCCCTTTCTTTGATGTGTTTCTCTTTAGATCACAAATCTTTTGCAATGGAAATGCACCCCTAATTATCTGAAATATAAAAGTCAATGTAACCCTTTATTTAAAAAATTGTAGCCTTTTATTTAAAAAGCAGTGTTCTCCCAGTATGTCTGGTTTGATGTTTCATGTAGGAACAAAGCTGATTTGGCCCATGTCTCTCATTTTAATGATCTTGTGCCTTCCCCTGACGGCTACCGTTTTGAATCTTGGGTGACCACAAGATGTCTCTGATTCTCCCCCAGGCCCCGAGAATGTGGTGCCCCGCTGGGAGGGTGCGCGCGGAGCCCCTGCACTGGTCTGTATGCACTGTCCTTCCAGCTCTGGGCTTATCGTCAGGACTCCAGCTCGGTGTGTCTTTTGGGCGTCTGTGGCTGCGTTCTGGCTGGAATTCTTTCTCATCCAAAGTCCCGCAGGCCCCGCCGGATCTGTATCAATTTTTGGAAAAGTCCCTCCCTTTGTGTGGTAGGACAACACCATTCCTGGGCTTTCAAACTTGCTCCTGTCTTGAGTTTCATCTTTTCCCTCTTTCCACTTGTACACACGCAGTGACCTGGAATGTCCTCAAAACCCACCTTCAAGCCTTTTGCACAGCCAGGCCCCCTGCTTGGAATGCCATTTCTTTTTTTTTCTAAAAAAAAAATATCATTCATTTATTTATTTGGAAGTGGTGGGCGGGGGAGAGACAGAGAGAGAATGGGAATGCCAGAGCCTCCAGCTGCTGCAAATGAACCCCAGGTGCATGCACCACTTTGAGCATCTGTAGGTTATTATGTAGGTCCTAGGGAATTGAACCTGGGTTATTAGTCTTTGCAGGCAAGTGCCTTAACTGCTGAGCCATTTCTCCAGCTTCCTGGAATTCCATTTCTTTCTTTTTGGTTGTTGTTTTTGTTTTTAGTTAATTTTTTTGTTTTTTTTTTTAAGATTTATTTATTTGAGAGAGACAGACAGATAGAGAAAGGAGAGAGAGAAAGAGAGAATGGGCACACCAGGGTCTCCAGCCACTGCAAACAAACTCCAGATGCATGTGCCCCCTTATGCATCTGGCTTACATGGGTTCTGGGGAATCAAGCCTTGAACAGGGGTCCTTAGGCTCCACAGGCAAGCGCTTAACCACAAAGCCATCTCTCCAACCCTGAAATTCCATTTCTGTGCTGAGTTTCTGCCTCTCTCTTTCTTTCCCACAGGTGACCATTTCCTCAGCCGAGGATAATTTCACTTCTAGAGTTCCTTTGCTGTTCAGTGCATGCAGTAAAGCACTTCTGTTCTTCGATGCAGTGTTGGCCTGTGGTGACGTGTGATGGAAAGAACAAGCCTTTGTTAGGTCCCTTCCATGTGCGAGGTGTTTTGCAAATGACTCCGTCTATCAGAGCAGACAGACAGGTTAGAGGCTTGTAACAGTGAAGAGAGATAAGCATCCTGAAGTGTTAGCAAGATGTTATGGAAACAGTGTGCTGCCTGGATGAGGTGAGCCGTGAAAGGTTTCAGGAAGCAGGTCAGTTCAAGTTGAACCTAACTGTATGATGGCGGACCAAATTTCTTGCCTTTCTAAGTCCCTCTGGTCTTACTTTGTAACTCACATCCTAGTCACCTCTTCAGAAATGTTTTTAGCCTGTGTATGTGTATGCACACACATGTGTGCATGCATGTTCGCATGTGTAGTGTGTGTAGTGTATGCAAGTGCCCCATGCACATGTGTGTGGAGGCCAGAGGATAATGTGAACATCCTCCTCTGTTGCACATCCACGTGTTTTCCTCATACAGAGTTTTTCACTGAACCCGGAGTTGCTGTTTTTGGTCAGTCAGTCCTGCCAATTCCCTGATCTTCACTCCCCAGAGGACTTGGATTACAGGCCTAGGCTCATACCCAGTTGTATATGTTGTGCTGGGGAACTGAACTCCAGGGACAATTAGGCCTTCTCGCTTGTGTGGCAAGTGCTCTTACCTGTGGAGCCATCTCCTTAGTCCCAGGCCATATTTTTGTTAAATTTTAAAAATATTTTATTTTTATTTATTTCTTTCTCTGAGAGAAAGGCAGATAGAGAAAGAGAGAATGGGCACACCAGGGCCCTCAGTAAACTGCAAACGAACTCCAGACACATGCACCACCTTGTGCATCTGGCTAACGTGGGTCCTGGGAATTCGAACCTGGGTCCTTTGGCTTTGCAGGTAAGCGCTTTCACTGCTAAGCCATTTCTCCAGCCAAGCCATTTTGAAGGTGACTTATGTAGAAGACGCTGTTGATGCCCTCTGTGATACTTCCTGTTCTAGGCCACCTGAGCACCAGTGAGTCGAGGACCGCTATGTTGTTAACGGTCTCAGAGGCACGCGTTGACAGATGGGAGCAGATAGCTCAGTCCCCTGCCTCTGGTCCCCTTCCTGCATATCTGCACTGGTTCTGAGAACCTCAGGAGGACGGAGCCCCACTTGCTCAGTGGAGATGCTCTTGGCCATGCATCCCTGACTGGTTCTCTTTTCCTCCTGGTCTCACTTCCCCTTCCTCTACTGGGACCACCTTCTAAATACACTAGTGACCCTCTCATTCTTTTTTTAAGATTCTGCTGTTGGAAGGTGATACATCACTTCTCCCTCTGATACCTCCTAGCCCTCCCACCAGCCGTTCCTTCCTTGAACTATTTAGCGTGTTCATGAAACCTGTGTGGTTTCTAGTTTGTTTTTGTTTGTTTGTTTTTTCAAGGAAGGGTCTTGCTGTAGCCCAGGCTGAATTCACTATGTAGTCTCAGGGTGGCCTTGAACTCACAGCGATCCTCCTACCTCTGCCTCTCAAGTGCTGGGATTAAAGGTGGGCGCCACCACGCCCAGCAAGCCTGTGGTTTCTGATGAAAAAATTAGAAAAAAAAAAAGCTTCTGGAACATAAAACGCACAGACAAAGGAACCCCGAGAACATGAAGGCTCAGCAGAATGGCGACAGGGCGGATTTTATTGTCCCGTGTCGGGGCGGGGGGGCAGGGGGGAGCTGCCACCTCACTCAGATCCATCACCTCATCAGTTCTCCAGCCCAGAGGCATGTGAAGCGGGTTGTAATGGGGGTGGGGGGACATGACAGGAGTCAGGTCTACGTGTTCTCTGTCCTGTCCTCCAGCCACTTTGGGACTGGATGAAAGGAAGGTCTATCTATGTTTCTGCCCCTGCCCCTGCCAGCATTGTCTTCCCTTCAGGGCCAGGGCTCTCCTCCTGGGTGGGGCCTTCTGGACAAGGGGCCTGAATGGGGGCTTTCACTCCGTGGCAGGAGGAAGTTGCTGGCTCAGCCACCTAGTTCAGCTCTGCCCACGCAGCAGCTCAGTTCCCCCAGCCAACCTCTCTCTCGTTCTCTCTCTCTCTCTCTTTCTCTCTTTTACTCTCTCTCTAGCCTATTCCCTGGGGCCTGCTGCTTGGAATGAATTAGAATCAACAATCAAGCAAGAACATTTCCATTGGCACCAAGCCTCCAGCTGGGATCATCTGCACACACTGTGTCCTAGGAAAGGAGATGGTTCCTTTTCTTCGGATGAGGAAACTGCAGTTGGAAAAAGAGGCATTCAGAAGTCTTGGTTGGCGGAGCTAGCCACCCAGAAAATGTCTCTCTGCCATAGGGGGGTGCCCATAGGGACCAGCGCTGGCATCGCTGCCCAGTGCAGGCTTACTGGAACTTCATTGTCAGGGTGTCAGTGGAGCCTGTGGTGTTCCCACCAGCACCAACATCTGGAGCAGGGTGGGGTTGGGGCCTCATTAAAATGCAGTGACTCTTATTGGCACCAAAATAAACGTGACATTTATCGGAATCTGCTAAATCTATTCAGTGCTTGCTTCCTTCGGAAGTGCAGGGTTTGTGCCGTGGGCCTGGAGAGAAAAGGTATTTGCTACTGAGAAAAATGGGGCGACAAGATGGGAGGGAAGTAGGGATGGGGGAGAGTAGCAGTGGCCAGGGCAGAGGCACCAGGGTGACCTTGGACATTCTCTCCTGTACACCCAGGGCATCTTCAGGAGAGACACTGGTTTGTACAGCAGACATCTGTCATATTGCAGTGGGTTTGTGTTGCCTGAAATCAAAAATCACTTCCTCCCTTTCCTCAACCTAAACCAAACCAAACCAAACTGAATCAAACCACACCAAACCACCTGCATGGATCTTTTAAATGTGGCTGCATTTTTTTTTTTAAATAGATGCCTTTATTTTTCCCAAGAACCTTTCATTCCCACAGTACAGATAGGGAAGTTGGGCATAGGGAGTTAAGTAACCCACATGACATCATCCAGTTAGCCATGGCTCCTCCTGCTCCAACCATGTCACAGGGTGATCTCAGCGCAGGTTAGGGGGCAGTGCAGGACTGGAATATCGCAGGAAGCCAAAGTCCTTGGCTCTGAGCACCGTGCCTGTAGGTAGGTGTAGGTGTGCTTGCAGACGTCCACCATGGAAAAATCCTGAACTGAACTTCCTCCAGCAATGTGGAAGCTGAGAGTTTGGCCATTTCTCAGAGGGAAGCAACGCAGGGTGGGTGGCCCGTGGGTGTTTGGAGCTCAGCTCTGCTGCTTACTGAAGTGTGGGGCAAGTTGCTTAACCCTCTCTGAGCCCTAACTGACAGCTTATTTTGTTTGTTTGTCTTTCAAGGTCTCACTGTAGCCCAGGCTGACCTGGAATTCACTGTGGAGTCTCAGGGTGGCCTCCGACTCACTCACGGCGATCCTCCTACCTCTGCCTCCCGAGGGCTGGGATTAAAGGTGTGCGCCACCACGCCTGGTACATCCTACTTTTGATGTGATGAGAGTTATAATAATACTTATAGCACACCTATGATGCGAGTATTGTATTGGGTGCTGTTAAGGGCTTTACATACACTTTTCTTTTTTTTAACCCTTATCACTCTTCTTGAGCACTGATTTGTCATTTAGTCCATTTTAGAGATGAGGCTGAGACCTGAAAGCTAATATCATTTTAGATGTGATGCAGGTTATGATTCCTGGAATACAGCAGAAACGGGGGAAAGAAATCTTGCTTCTTGGTCTATGAGTTGGTAACACTTTTATTATTATTAAGTTGAAACTTTGTATAGATACATCAAGTGTTGGTACCATTCTCCTCCTCCTGCCCCCACTCCACTGAGGGCCCCCCTTAGTGGGATTGCTGGTGTTCACCATGGAGTTGTGGCTCATGAGTTGTGAGAGCAGCAGTCAGTCATTGTGGGTGAATGGGAGGCAGTGCCTCTGGATATTCCTCCCTGTAATGGGGTACTCAGGGTTCAGGAAAGTTCTTGAACCCTAAACCCTAGGTTCATTTCAAATCTTAGTCAAAGAATTGAATAAAAAAGACAGAGAAGGATAATTATTAAATTATTACATTTATTGAGGGAAGTACGGAGCCCATGTGGAGAGTCAGGGCTGGGGGGGGGGGGCTCTCCCCTCTGTTCACCCCAGTTGGGCCTGGCTGAGGGGAAATTTACCAATAGCTAGAAGTTCTCAGGTGGTCCTGCGGCTCAGGGGGCGTGCCCTCCCCCCTCGCAAAGGTATTTATAACCTTATGTGGTGGGCCCTGCCTTCAGGCTCAGGTGAACCAGAATAGCAGCTGGTTGGTTAGGGCGAGGGGCTGTCTCAGGAAGAGGCTGGCCCTGACACCAAGTCCTGGGGGCTGAACTTGACCAACCACAGATGCTTAAATCAAAGCCCTCCCTCCCAGGAGTGGTCCAGGTTGCTTGTGGAAGAACAGGTCTAGGTAAGAGAGAAGAATTCTAGCAAGTGCAGACCATCCTGCCTGCCTTTTTACTTTTAGGGTCCCATTTACCCTAACTGCCTACTCCCTCTCACGCCTACCCTGTTGAGTTGGTAAGTCTTAAGGAACCCCTTCATTCCAGAGGCTGAACCAAGAGAAGAGCCAGAATATGGGAGTAGACAAAATAAAAAACAACTTCAACTCATAGAGAAAGTGATTTTTTTTAAAGAAAAAAAAAACAAAACATCCTAGTTGGGCATGGTGATTCACACCTGTAATCCCAGCCCTCAAGAGGCAGAGGTAGGAGGATCGAGCCACCCTGAGACTACATAGTGAACTCCAGGCCAGCCTGGAATAGCCTTAGTCTACTAAATTAGCTAACTTCAGATTTAGCTAAGGCTAGTGCTTTGTGTGTGTGTGTGTATGTGGTTTTTTGAGGTATGGTCTTGCTCTAGACCAGGCTGACCTGGAATTCACTATGTAGTCTCAGGGCGGCCTTGAACTCACAGTGATCCTCCTACCTCTGCCTCCCAAGTGCTGGGATTAAAGGTGTGTGCCGCCATGCCCGGTTTAAGGCTACTATTTTGGAAGGCGTTTTCTTTGGACACTTGACACTTAAAAATGCCCCCAAGACTTTTTGGGAACCTCTTGCCCCAGGGGCAACTGGGGTATTTTGTGTCTAGTCCAGCACACACACACACACACACACACACACACACACACACACACACACACGTTCTAGGACCTTTGAGTCTTGCTGCAAATCTGTTCCTTAACCAGGTGTTTGGACATTCACTCCAGAGTGAGCTGCTCTGTGGAATGTGCTAGAAACATCTGCTCTGGTGACCATGGACACTGCCCACCTCAGATTTCTGAGGACAAGCCGAGTTATCATCAGGACCGCGCCGTGTTCAGCGCTGCAAGCTCTTAACCACTGACCTCGTCCTCTCCTCCCGGCTGGCTGCCCTTCCTGCTCTTAATGGTTAACAGCAAGGAGATTAAAAACAAGCGCTAAGTGCAATTACGGCACAACAGTTAACGCATAATTGCATAATTTTGTAAACAAGCTTAGAGGCTTCTCCAGCGACCTCTCTGTGGCCTTGTGGTTTTTGTAGATAAATTCTCTTCTCTTTTGTGCTCTCATTTTAATAAAGAGCCTGAGCTAGGTTCTGGCAGCCTTTACTTCCTGGGGGGGGGGGGGGTTCTTGAGAGGTTTCTTAGGTCTCCCTGTGGCCATGACAGAGTTAATGACATAGATTCTTGACAGATTCTGCTGAGGTACCTCCCTTTTTTTTTTCTTTCTGTTTTTGAGACAGAGTCTTGAATAGTCCAGGCTGTCCTCAAACTAGCTATGCAGCCAAGGGTGAGCTTGCATGTCTGATCCTCTTCCCACTGCCTCCCAATTACTGGCATTACAGGCATGTTCAATCGCTCCAGGATGTATGTGGGGCTGGGGTTTGAACCCAGGGCCTTGGGCATGCTGGGGAAGCACACTACCTACTGAGCAAGTTGGGGTTCTTTAGGGTCTAGCAGAGAGATCGCGTCGGCAGGAGCAGATGATGTGGAGCTCTCGGATGGGATCCGGAGCTGACTCCGTGGCCCTTCTGGGGATCAAATCCTGCCCTCCCCTGCGTACCAGGTTCCTTCCCGAACAGGGCAGGTGGGAGCATTGCCACACTATATTTAATGGTTCGACAAGCTACTCTGTGACCACACAAGTGACCAAACACACTGAGCTGTGCCCTGGGTGGAAATTAAACCAGTTTGGTTGGCTTAATCTGCTTAGCCAGATAATTCTGGATTTTGGCCATGTCAAAGTTGAATGAATGAATGATGATCTGAAAACCTGGGGTGCTATTAGACCAACTGTTCTGAAGTATATCTTGGTGGGTGCAGTTGTGGCGATACGGTAGAATAGGTGAGCTCTGGAGTCAGACTGCCTGGCTTCAAATCCCACTTCTGTTGCAAGACTACTGATCTCTCTGTCCCTTACTTCTCTTCTTTACGATATGGATAATGATAATACTTCATTTGTAGGGTAGTTGTGAGGATGAGAAGGATGGAGTTAATCCATGTAAAGTGTTGACCGCAATGCTTGGCACATAGTAAGTGTTTAATAAACGACGGTGCTGACGGAGCCAGTGGTGAGGTCAATGGGGATACAAGGAGGGCTGAAGACCCTCATGTCTTTGTTCACAGTGAAGGGCTTTTGACCTTTCCAAATCTCCCTGGAGCTTAGTTCTTCTTGTGCCTCTGGGCGATAGGAAGCGGATCATAAAGTGAGCACACAGCATCAGCCGTGGGGTGTACTAGGGAGGTTCCATCAGGCCAGGGGGGCCGTAGACAAGGCTATGTTTCTTGGGACCTGTTTCGCTGGATTCTCCTTCCGAGTGGCGTCTGTCTTCTGTGCCAGGACGGTCAGCTGGGTCCCCTCACCCGGTTTAGAACAGGCATAGCACCCCAGGATGGTCCTCAGGCTGGAATAATGGGGGCACTGAGACAGAAACAGGCTCAATGGAGGAGGCTTATGCCTACATGGCAGTGAGAGCCACTGATCAGAGCTGGGGAAGTGTTTTTGAGTGCTTTTGATGAGGAAGAGTCTTAAGTGGCAGAGAAGGAGCCCCCTGGGGTCCTCAAAGCAAACACTCTGGGGGGTCCTGCTGCCCCTCCCCTGCAGATTCCCAGATCTGGATAGCTTCGCCAAAACAGATACCTGGAGAAGGAAGAGGCTGGTAGCAGAGGGAAGGACATCTTTTGAGGTTAAGGTCCAGGGACCCATAGACTATGCCTCTGCTTCTAAGCTGGCTTGGGACCAGCCTGCAGGGTTTATGGGTAGCACATTCCCTCTAGGCTGTCACCACCTTCATTTCCTGAAATGTAGAGGCTGGGGGGCCGGCTCCCGGAGTAAAACGCTTGCCATGCAAACAGGAGGGCTGAGTTTGGATCCCCAGAGCCCACACAAAAAACCAGGCTTGGTGATGTGTGTCTGTATCCTCAGCACTGGGGAGACAGAGAAGGGGGATGCCCGGGGGGCTTGCTGGCTAGGAAGTCTAGACAAATTGCTGCGTTTCAGGTTCAGTGAGAGACATTGCTTCCAAACAATAACATGGAGAGTGACTGAGGACACCTGATGTTGGTCTCTGGCCTCCAAACACGTAAGCACGCACACGTGCCCATACACATATGAAATTGTCTAAGCTTTTTTGTTTTTGAGGTAGGGTCTCACTCTAGCCCAGGTTGACCTGGAATTCACTATGTCATCTCAGGTTGGCCTCAAACTTATGGTGAGCCTTCCTACCTTTGCCTCCTGAGTGCTGGGATTAAAGGCGTGCGCCACCATGCCTGGCTGCCCACACACACATGAACACACACACACACAAATACAATCAGCGGTAGTGACAGCCGCAGCTCATCTGCACTGAGGATCAAGTAGGTAGCAGGCATTGTGTCTCTGGCTCTGTCATTGTTGTCATCTAAATGACACCTGGCTGTATGACAGACCTCCTGCGGGTATTGATTGCAAGGGTTTGGGGACCCTAGGTGCATCTGCTGAGCTTGGCGGAGGGAGCAATGCCTAGGAACCCTCTCTACCCACTTTCCTACCTTCTCATGTTTATGCCTCGTCTCCGTGGAGTCCCACTTGACTTCTGGGGCTCTCTGATGTTCTGGGTTAGGTTGCTTCACCCCTCCTCTGCCTCTGGCTTTCATCCTGTCCTGGTCAGTGGTCAGTTCCTGCTCGCTGTCCTACTGGGTTCCGTGGAGTGCCGAGAGGCATTTGGTCTGCCGGAGTCAGCAGACAGAGTGCTCCCATTGCCTCTCACGCCAATGCCCAAGTTCCTGGTCTTTGCAGGTTCCCTGAGCAAGCTGGGAATGGGTGAGACTGGATGGGTGGGGGCAGCGGCTGGGCCTGATTTCCATGGGAAAGTGTGTGTGTGTATGTGTGTGTTTTCTACCTATGTTCACATGCTCCCTCACCCAACCTGGCATGGTCCACTTTGCTGGCTCAGCCTTCCCAGCCACAGACCGCCTAGGTTGTCCTGTGTATGGAGAGAAGTTGGGACCTCAGAGCTAAGGGAAGGGCGAGCTGTGGTCCACCAAAGGGCATGCATGAGCTGGGGATGAAAACCACCAGTTTCCTGGAGTGTCTTTTTTGGGGCTTCCAGCTTGGCGCAGGACCCAAGGAGGGGTGAGAATTTGAGTGTCCTGTGTTTACCAGGGCAGGAGAGAGGGATTGAGTATTGAATAGATGCCCTGACTATGTGTCTTCTGGCCAGGGCCCCACTTCTTTGGGGCTCCTGTCTCCCGTTTACTTTGGTGGTGCTGGCAACACTGGAGGGCTGTGAGGGGGCCGCTGAGCCAACAAGAGGGGACCCTCGTGCTTCTTATTTCCTCCTGCCTTCCTTTCTCCCATCATCAAGTCCTCCGCGGATATATTCAGGGTCCCAGGCCTCCCCTGGCAATGTATCCCAGGGAACTTGAGCTGCAGTGGTGAGCTGAACAGCTGAGAAACCATACCTCAGATGACCTCCACGTATGCGCCTGTACACACACACACACACACACACACACACACACACACACACACACACGCCCCAAAGAAAAAGATCCAGCCTCGTCTTTGAGGAGGTCTCAGGTCACACAAACAGCAACAATAACTTTCTGACAAGTTTGGAAACTTCAGGTTGCACTTCAGACTGGCTAAACTCCAAATTGCTTTTCAGCAAGATGCTCTGTGGAGTCAAAAAAAGCTGGTTTGGGCAATGAGTTCGAGTCCTAGTTTCAGCCTGCCTCAAATGACTTACAAGCTGTGTGGTTTTGGGCAAACTGATGAGCTTCCCTGGGTCTTGATTTCCTAATTGGTAAAGTGTGGAGAATAATACATAATGGTCCCCTGGGGTCATTGTGAGAAGGAAATGAGATATCAGTCTCAGAGTTGATTTGGGGGAACCCAGGAGGCTCCGTCAATGTGATATGCCTGGCTTTGTAGCTTCCCGTTGTCTCTGCTCTTCTCTGGCTTTGAGGACTAATGACAACGTTTGATTTCTACAACTGAGCAGGACAAGGAGTGAAGTTCATGGACTCTGGAGCCAGATGTCCTAGGTGCAAGTCCTGTGCCAGGGAGCTTCCCCAAGCCTTTGTTTGCCTATCTGTTCAATGGGGCAGCATGACCTTCACTTAGCTGGTCCTGCATAGGTTTTGTGCTGCTGGCTTTTGCACTAAAATCTTCCCTCTTTTTTTAAAAAATTTTTTTATGACTTTTTAAATTAGTTATGGATATACTCAGTGTATAAACAGTATATGTTGATACCATCCTTACCTTCATCCCTGTCCCACCTCTGAAGGGACCCTCCTCATTCGGGATGCTGATTACCCCATGGGAATTGTGGGGCGTGCATTGTGGGGGTAGCCATCAGTTATGGGGAAGAGGCAACGTCTCTGTGTGTGATGTTCCAACCTGTGACTCTAACAATCTTTCTGCCCCCTCTTCCACAAATTTCCCTGAGCCATGTTGGGTTTGTTTTAGGTCTACTTCAGTGATGGGCTCTTGGGAGTCTCTGTGTCTCTGATTTGGTAGCAGTTGAGTGTTCTCTGTGTCTATCTCCTTCACCCTTGTGCTGATATCAGGTTCACCAAGAAAGCAGTGCTCTTGCTCATTCCCCAATTCCTCTATGGTTTCAGCTGGTGAACTGTGATGGGCTGATTCTCTCCTCAGGTTCTGTGTCCATATTTCCTTCCCTGCGAGGTGAAGTGTAGTTAGGCAGACACCATCTTAACCCAAAGTCTAAAAAATTTATTTATTTATTTATGACCAGGGAGAGGAAGAGAGAGAGAGAGAGAGAGAGAGAGAGAGAGAGAGAGAGGGAGAGAGAAAAGGCAGGAAGGCAGGCAGGAAGGAAGGAAGGAAGGAAGGAAGGAAGGAAGGAAGGAAGGAATATGGGTATGCCAGGTCCTCTTGCTACTGCAAGTGAACTCTAGATACATGCACCACTCTGTACACCTGGCTTTACGTGGGGACTAGGAAATCAAATCCAGGCCCTTCAGGCTTTGCAAGTAAGTGCCTTCAACCAACTGAGCCATCTCTCTAGCCCCACTTCCTCTATTCATTTTTGTTAGTGCTCTAGAAGAAGTGGCAGCATTGGCCTGTAATAGAGACGCCCATGACGGAAGGCAGAAACTGCTGTCTCAGTCTGGGGAAGGCAGAGGCGGGAGGTGGAGGGAGTGGGGGCCAGACAGAGGGACTGGGCAAAGAAGAGGCCTGTAGGTAGGTATTCAAAACCGCGAGGCATCCAGGAAGCCTGCAGGCTTCCCTTTCCCCACAGCCCTAGGTTCCCCAAGCATGGTGACCTGGATTTGCAGGAGTGTTCCTCAGCATAGACAGGGGAGTCAGTGAGTGTGAGCTTGGGCATGGGAGGGGCCCCAGCTGCTTCTTCTGGGGAGCACATTGGAGGTATCACTCATGAACTCTTCATTTTCTGTGGCATTCTCCCCACTTTCATTTGGGAGACCAATTACAGAGCATTTTGCACCACAATTACCGGCGTTAAAACCTCTCAGTTCCGTTTGATGAATTTTAGCAGTAATTGCACAGAGGAAGCTGACATGCAGGAGAATGTCCCATTGAATCTGCCCACGTGATGAACTGAGGATCCAGCCCTCCCGAGCCATTGGGGGAACCTTGCTAGGGGGCTTCCCACTTCCCTCTCAAGGGGGTTTTCACCCAGGCCTATGGGAATAGTGACTGGCTGAGCATGGGGTATGTGAGGAACGATGAGAGATGCTTCTAGCCAGGTGGAATGCCAGCTTCTCAGGCCTGGGATGGAGAGAGGATGGGCGCGGTACCTCCAGGCCGGTGAACCCGGACGTGCTGATGTTTCAGTTACGGGAGTTGGATTCCTGACCTCATGTATTATTTATGGAGCAAATACTTCCACAACATTTCTTGTGTGCTGGCCAGGTCTCTAAAAGCATCGCAAATATTAACTTCTTTGTCCTTTTAGCATCCCGAGAGTTGGACATCTCATTGTCGTTTCCATGTGTTGCATTAAAAAAACCGAGGCTCAGAGAGGTTGATGAAACCGCTCGGGCAGTGTGCGCCCTGAGGAGGTGGCCCGGCCATCTATCTGGCTTCGGGGTCTTCTCTGCTTCCTCTTTACGAGTCCCTCCTGGGGATGTGCAGAAAAGCCTTTGGAGAAGCCGTGGCGTGGCCCTCTTCTAGTCTGAGGTGACAAAGGGGAGGGGTGGGGTCATCGACCCTGGAGGCCTGCTTGGTGATGGAAGCAGGAAGTGGAGCAGAGACCCAAAAGTTGGGGGAGGGGCTGGAAAATCAGGGACTGACCCAGGACCAGACTGGTGGTCTGGGGGTGACTCTTCACCCAGAGGTTCCACGGGAAGGTTTGTCTTAGCAGGAGAGGTCACGCTCCTGTGTGGTGGCCTTTTGCCCTGTACCCGGAGTAGGAGCTGTGGTTCCTACAGCAGGAAAGAAGGACAGGGAACCATCTCTGTGCTGATTCCCACCCTGATTCCTTTGTAGATTTGCAGGCAGGTAGACAAGGATGCCGAGTTTGTGCCTTTGAGCATTTACAGCTGGGGAAACTGGGGCGCAAAAGGAATGAATTTGCTCAAGATTGCTTCAGACAGTCTCTGTCTCTAATTACAACCCCGTTGTACCCACTGCGCCCCCCCCCCCCCCGACTCCTTCATTTAGAGAGACAAGCCCACCGCTTGGTCATCAGGATGGATCCGGAGATGCAGTGTGGGGGTCATGATGGAAACAGTAGCCTGCTGGAATCTGGAAATCAAAGCAGGAGGCCACCAAGCCTCTTCCCCTGGACTTGGGAGTCGGTATTTAAATTCTCCCCGGAAGTCTCCTCCCTGTTGACTAGATGTCATTATGCTAGAAAGACCTGTGCAGCCCATTGGAGAAAAAAAAGGCATCAGTAGTCTTAACTAGCAGTGGACCCTGAAAATTCTATGACTGACCAGCCAGGCCAGATGTACTAACTTGTATTATGTCTGTTATGGGAGTAACCAAGTGTTCTCTGATTGGATTTGAGACCCAGCTTCATGGGCGGGAACTCCTGCCTGGTTCTGAAATTCTAATTAAAAGCCTATGGCTGGAGAGATCATAAGCTACTACCATTGTCTGGCTACATGGATATATTTTGCTCACCAAACTTCCCTCTAAATATTTACTTATGTTTATGTCCGTATATATTTTGTTTTTTGTTTGTTCTGTGGATTATTAAACAGATCAAGTTGACAACACCTTAACTATCACAGTTTACTTTTATTTACTTGAGAGCAACAGACAGAGAGAGAAAGAGGCAGAGAGAGAGAGAGATAGAGAGAGAGAGAGAGGGAGAATGGGCACACCAGGGCCTCCAGCCACTACAAACAAACTCCAGATGCATACACCCCCTTGTGCATTTGGCTAATGTGGGTCCTGAGGAATCGAGCCTCGAACCGGGGTCCTTAGGCTTCACAGGCAAGTGCTTAACCACTAAGCCATCTCTCCAGCCCTATGAATACCATATATTAATTAGAGAAGCTTCTCTTTTCAGATAGCAGTGACCACTGGGGTGAATTAAAACATACCAGAGTGCTGAGAAGAAGTGAAGCACTGAGACATCTCTAATCACACTGTCCAAGACTCAGGGACCATTGCAAAAGAAATGAAAGAAAAACTGTAAGAGCCAAAGGAGGCGGAGGGCTGCTTACAATGCTGTCACTGAGACACAAAGTGGCCATGGGATCATGACCTCATAGTGGTTGTTGCTACCTACGCAAGACCTACATAATAGGAGGGAAGAAAATGATGACCTCAAAACAGAAGAGAGGCTAGCTGAAAAGAAGACAGGATTTAGTGGGAGGCAGGTTCAGGAGGGAGAAAAGAGAAGGTGGTGAGAGGGGACTATGATCATGGTGTATTATCTATATAGATGAAAGTTGTCCATAAAACATTAAAAAATAAAACAAAATAAATCCTTCTTGGAGGGACTCAGACCCTCCTGAGTAGTTTAGGCTGGTCCTCCCCTCCAACCTTTATTTGAAGACCTCTGGGGTTTAGGTTTGGTAAATTAAATTAAATTAAACTGTAATTAAAGAACTGAGAATTCAGGCCTCACCCCCAGTGAGTCTCCTGAGCTAGGGCTGGGTGAGGCCTGAGCACAGGCATTTCTCACCAGCGCCGGGGAAATACTGACAACAGTGGATCCAGGGACCCGTCTCTGAGAATCACTGTCACTCCTCCCTGGCTGGCATTGGGCTGTGCTCCTGTGATGCTGATCGCTGGTCGAATGAGGACAGCTCAAGCAGGAAACATAGAGCAGACAGGACTTTCCAGTGAGGACCTGGAGAAGAGCTGACAGGTCAGGGGAGGCAGGCCATGATGTTCACTGCTGAGGAATGGTCCAATCAGAAATCGGGACGTTCTAGAAAACTCTTCTAACGCACAGCTTGGAGGCTGTGTGTTGCCAAGGAATGAGCACGTACCTTGAAGGCTTGGCCACTTGGTGAGGCTGTGAGCAAATGACTTCCCTCTCTACCTCAGTTTCCTCATCAGTCAAGTGGGGTTAGTAAGTCTCCATGGCAGTTGTCACCTAATTGAGATTACAAATGGCTGATGTCCCAGCATGGCACCTGCTCTTAAATGCAGGTTCCCCCTTCATGCTCTTCCGGGCCTTGGAAATTTCTTTAGCCATTTAACCCGCTTCCACTCTCCCCTAGCTCGCTTCCTCCGTCCGCTCTTCCCTAGCTCCCTCAACTCCTCTCTAGCCACTGGACCATCAGCCTGAGTTATCATAAAAATAGAGGCTGGATTTTAATTTGTGGAATGTTTCTTTCTCCCCCCCCCCAACTTTCTTTTTTTTTTTTTTTTTTAAGAAAAGCCTAATTAGGAAGCCCGTTAAATGCCTGCAATTCCAATATAATTCTATTAAATTCTCCCTGTAAAGTTAATGTTACAGACTTTTTAACAGATGTTTTAATTAGGCATTGTTATTAAAGAGAATACTGTAGAAATTAAAACCAGACCCTAAATGGGGGAAGAAAGGCAGTTTTCTTGCACTGGGTAAATGGTGGCAGCCGCCCAGCAAAAGAGCTGCTGGCAGCGGGTCACCAAAATAAATAAATAAATAAATAAACCCGGCACAAAGGAAAGGGGACGTTTGGCATAATGTGCGTGGCTCATTATGGCAAGAGGGACAGATCCTGTGGCTGGGTTTCTGGGCCAGCATCAGCTTGGACCACGAGGAGAGGAAGGGGTGAAGGCTTGCTGGCTGGATGGGCGGGTACTGAGGGGTTCCTTCTGCTGAAACTGCCCTTTTAGGTCTTCTTTGCCCCTCCCGGCAGTCCAGGAAGCAGGGATCACTCTGACCCACTTGGCAGAGGAGGAAATGGGGGCTCAGAGACACCAGGTCGCCCCTCTGGGTGGGTACAGGAAGGGGTGGCGCTGGAGTTGGGTAGGTACTTCCTGCTGGGTGGTGCTGGCCTGTCTGCCCAGCCGCAAGAGCATCCAATGCTGGCAAGCACCCGGCGTGAAGTTTGGAGGCAGAAAAAAACCCAAGTTTAAGTCTAGTCTTGACTTCTCCCTGGCTGAACACTTAGGTATTTATCTCTTTGAGCCTCATTTTTCTCATCTGTAAAATGGGGTGGCCAAGCCTCACTGAGCCTCAACTTCCTCTTCTGTCGAGTAGGGAGTGGGGGCATCCTTGATCTAGGCCCAGGGATCCTTATGGAGACAAGATGTGGCAGTGTGTCTGAGAGCATCGGACACTGAGAACTATTCGGATGGGAGTGGGCAGGGCCGTTTCTGTATGTGTGTATGTAAGAAACACACAGGATCTGGGCGTGGTGGCACATGACTTAATCCCAGCATTTGGGAGGCTGAGGCAGGAGAATCACTCACTGTGAGTTCCCGGCTACCCTGAGACTACATAGTAAATTCCAGATCAGTCTGGCCTAGAGCTAGATACTACCTCTCAACACCAAACAAACAAACAAAACAACACAGAAGAAACAGGAAATAGATATGACAATCTTAGAAAACCGACTTCACAGCAGAGACCACTGGTGGTTCTGAGAGCTCTGCAGGTAAGATCGACTACTTTCCAAGCAGAAACCACGTAGTTTAGCCCAGAAACTGGGCCCTAAGCAACTGTTTGAATTCTGACTCATCGTTTATCAACCTGTGACTTGATTTTATTTTCATGTTTTTTTTTATTGAGTAGAAACTTTGTATGGACAAATCATGTGTTGGTACCATTCCCCTCCTCTCTGCCCACTTTCCACTGAGGGCCCACCTCAGAGGGAATTCTGGCATTCACCATTTAATATTTTTTTCAAAGTTGAGTTTTGCTGTAGCCCAGGCTGACCTGGAATTCACAATGTAGTGTCAGGGTGGCCTTGAACTCACAGCAATCCTCTTACCTCTGCAAGTGCTGGGATTAAGGGCATTATAGCACCTGGCTAAAAAAAAATTGTTTTACAATTTATTTTATTTATTTGGGAGAGAGAGAGAGAATGGGCAAGTCAGGGCCTTCAGCCACTACAAATGAACTGCAGACACATGCACCACCATGTGCATCTGACTTACTCGAGTCCTGGGAATCCAGCCTCAGTCCTTAGGCTTTGCAGGCAAGCGTCATACTGCTAAGTCATCATCCCTCCATCCCGCATTCACCACTAAAAATTATTTAGGCTGGGCGTGGTAGCACATGTCTTTAATCCCAGCACTTGGGAGGCAGAGGTAGGAGGATCACCATGAGTTTGAGGCCACCCTGAGATTACATAGTGAGTTCCAGGTCAGCCTGAACTAGAGTGAGACCCTACCTTGAAAAACAAAAACAAAACAAAACAAAACAAAAAAATTAGTTATTTGCATGAGAGAGAGTGTGAAGCAGACAGAGAAAGAGTGTGGGTGTGCCTCCTGCCACTGCAAACAAACTCCAGATGCATGTGCCACTTTGTTCATCTGGGTTAATTTGGGTACTAGGGAATTGAACCTCAGCCATCAGGCTTTGTAAGCAAGTGCCTTTAACTGCTAAGCCATCTTTCCTGCCCAACCTATGACTTTAGGTATGGTTTCTGAGCCTCACTTTCCTTATCTGTGACCTTGGACCAGCATAAGCTACTTTTGGGGCTGTTCTGGGCGGGGGACCCAGAGCGCTGCGAGGCATCTGGGCAGGGATGAGCAGCCATTTGGGGACTTGGGTTTCCTGTGGCCTTAGGAGGCTGTGGCATGGAGGTGTCACTCACTGGACGAGTGCTGTCCAGACGGCCTCTAGACACCAGCAGTGGGACACACTGCTGACCCCCAGGCTCCTCTTATTCTCCTCAAGCTCCCGCTCTTCCAGGGGAGGTGGGCTGAGCTGGCTTCTTGGGGACCAAATGGAGCTTGGCCCGGGTGTGGGAACTTTCCCTGACCTGCAGAATCTGTAGATGGAATCACTCAGAACAATCTGCACGTCCATCATCAAGGATCTGGTTGACTGAGCCTTGTGCCTCCATCTCTGGAACCTCCACAGCTGTTGCAAGGGAATCAGACCATGTCTTCCAGATAGGTGAAGCATTCCAGACAGATTAAGTGGAAAATGCACAGAGGACGGCATGCACAACAGGACCTCAGTTTTAGTATATATATGATGAAAACAGCCTTTAGGGGTAGCGGGGATGTTACCTTTTCTTGTTCTTAATCAATATTCTTAACTTGCCTGCATGAATTACACAAGAATGGCGATGATAGGGATTTTAATAACTGAGTGGGCAAAAATGCATAAAGGTAATGGGAAGTGGGAAGAAGGTGTTTAATAGGAATGAGAGGGAGTGATAGAGGATTAATTGGGGGAAGGGATCAAGATGTATTGTATATGAAAATCCAAAAGTTTAAAAATGTAGTTTATTCATCATTGCTACATTTTGGGTGCATGTCACATGTCTTCAGGGTCATGGTACATCCAGACCATGCAATATTATGTAGTATTAAAAAGCAATCTTCCTTTAATCCCAGCACTCGGGAGGCAGAGGTAGGAGGATCGCCGTGAGTTCGAGGCCACCCTGAGACTACATAGTGAATTCCAGGTCAGCCTGAGCCAGAGTAAGACCCTACCTCGAAAAACCAAAAAATAAAAAAAAAATTAAAAAAAATAAAAAATAAAATAAAATAAAAAGCAATCTTTGAGTGCTGGAGAGATTTCTTAGTGGTTAAAGCACTTGCCTGCGAAGCCTAAGGACTCAAGTTCAGTTCCCCAACACCCAAGTAAGGCAGGTGTACAAGGTAGCACATATATCTGGAGTTTGTTTGCAGTGGCTGGAGACCTGGCATGCTCATTCTCTCTCTCAAATAAAAAGGTAAATAAATAAACTATTAAAAAATAGTCATTGAGCTAGAAAAAAATCTCAGAATATTAAAAAAAAACATGTATTTATTTGTAAGCAGAGAGAGACAGACAGAGAGAGAATGAGCACATCAAGGCCTCTAGCCACTGCAAAAAACCTCCAGATGCATGTGCCACTTTGTGCATCTGGCTTTACATGGGCACTGGGGAATGGAACTTAGATCCTTAGGTTTCACAAGCACCTTAACCATTAAGCCCACTCTTCAGCCCCTGCAGCAGAATCTCAAATGTCTATTATTATATAGCAGAAGACAACCTGGAAAAGTTATACATATTTATAACTCCAAATGCATGACACTCTGGGAACGGTGAAATCATGAAAGGAGCTAAGAGGAAAATGGGGCAGGTGGAAAGGTCTGCGAAACACAGACGATCTTCAGGGCAGTGAGGTTACTCTGTATGATGCTATAGTGATAAAAATAAGTCACTTTATATTTGTAAAAAATCCATAAAATGTACATGAAGAATGAACTGTAATGTCAACCATGGGCTCTGTGTGGTAATGGTGTATTCATGCAGGTTCATCAATTGTAACGAAAGTTCCAATCTGGGGTTGGCAGTTGATGGTGGGGGAAGGGCATGGGATACACAGGAATGTTCTGGACTGCCCGCTTAGCCTACCAAAAGACATAAAATAACCTTGCTCAGTCAGGTGCCGAGAGGGAGGAGGCCGACCTGGGGCACTTGGGTGAGCGGGAGCCAAGGGCTGAGCCTGAATGGGGATCAAGGGGATGGAGGCACAGGCAGAGTGAAGCGGGAGGTGGTAAAGGGCTCTCTTGAGACTTCAAAGAGCAGGCTGTGACCTGTGGGTGGGCTATTCCCACAGATTGTCTCCTGCTACCCACCCCATTGGTGGTCTGGGAGTGTAGCAGGTAGACCCATGCTGCTGTAGATGTCTGTCTATAACCCAGTTCTTGGGACCTGTGAGTCTTTTAGGTTGCACTGCAAAGGGAAGTTCCAGTTATTGACCAACTGATCTTTTTTTAAAAAATTATTTATTTATTTATTAGAGACAGGCAGACAGGTGGGGGGGGGGGAGAGAGTGAGAATGGGCATGCCAGAGCCTCTAGCCACTGCAGATGCACTCCAGACACATGTGCCACCATGTGCATCTGGCTTACTTGGGACCTGGAGAATTGAACTTGGGTCCTTGTCTTAACCGCTAAGCTGTCTCTCCAGCCCCCAACTGATCTAAATATTAGGAAGCTCTCAAGCTAGAGAGATGGCTTAGCGGTTAAGGCACTTGCTTGCAAAGCCTAAGGATCCAGGTTTGATTCTCCAGTACCCATATAAGCTAGATGCATATGCCTGGAGTTTGTTTGTAGTGAATGGGTGCAATAGTGGCATGTCTGTTATGGGGAAAATCAAATGCTCTCTAATTGGACTGGAGGCATGCTCCACGGGAGGGAATACATGCCTGATACTGAAAACCTATGACAGGGAAGTCATGAGCCCTAGGGATGTAATGTCTACCTAAATATATATACCATGTTCTCCAAACTGCTTGGGAAGCACTTCTCTTAATGTTCATACCCATATATTAATACTACTCTCACTTTTGGTTGGAAAAACTTCTCTTTTCAGATGGTGGTAACCTTGGAATGACTCAGAAGGCACCATGGTGCTAAGAAGAAGTGGCAGAGGAGTGCTCAGCACTGAAATATCTCTATCACACCTTCCAAGGCTCAGGGTCCATTGTGAAAGAGGTGGTAGAAAGAATGTAAGAGCCAAAGGAAGGGTAGGAGTCCTTATAATGCACTCTTCCAGACACAAAATGGCCTGGATATCCATGACCTCCCACTACCTACACAAGACCATCATAATAGGAAGAAAAGATCATGTCAGCAAAATAAAAGAGAGACTGATTAAGGTGTGGGGGGGAATATGATGGAGAGTGGAGTTGCAAAGGGGGAAGTGTGGGTGTGAGGGAATTTTCATGGTTTGTTGTCTATAATTATGGAAGTTGTGGATTAAAAAATTAAAAACAAATTAAAAAAAGATGGATGAGGGTGGCAGGGGGGAAAATGGTATTAGAGAATTTGAATGTGAAAACTCCGCTGGACATTTATGGCTATAAAAGATGGAAGGGGCTCATTGTTTTTTGTCTTCCAAGGGGCTCATGTGTTGAGGACTTAGTTCCACATGTGTTTAGAAACTGGGTTTTAGAGAAGTGACTGGATCACGAGGGCTCTGACTTCATGATGGCACTGATGGAGTCACAATTTGATGGCATCCTTGGAATGGAGGAGAGGAAATGTTAGTAAGAGAGGTCTGGTTGTTAGGTCACGGAGGGTGGGCATACCTTTGAAGGATGCATCTTGTCCCCTGCCCCTTCCTCTCTGTCCCTCTGCTTTCTGGTTGCCACATGGCAAGTGGCCTCCTCTGCCTCACGTTCCAGCTGCCATGACATTGTCTTGCCTCAGGCTCAAAACAATGGGACCCGTCAACAGTGAACTGGAATCTCTGAAACCATAGGCCAAAACAAACCCTCCTTCGTAGCTGTTTCTTTCAGGTAATGGTTACAGTGCTGGCAAGGTCTGACTAATACAGAGGCCCTAGAAAACAAGTGGACCCTAGAAGCTGAGGGGAAAAATACAAAGAGAGAAATTCTTCCCTTGACTTCAGAAAGTTACAACTCTGATGATACCTTGATCTTTAGCCTTTAGGACCTGTTTTGGACTTTGGACCTCCAGGACTGTAAGATAATAAATCTGCATTGCTTTTTTAAAAATATTTTTAAAAACTTTTGTTTGTTTTAATTTATTTATTTGAGAGTGACAGATACAGAAAGAGGTAGAGAGAGAGAGAGAATGAAAATGGGGATACCAGGGCCTCCAGCCACTGCAAACAAACTCCATCCAGATGCGTGTGCCTTCTAAGCCATTTCTCCAGCCCTGAATTGCTTTTTTAAGTACCTTATTTACTTATTTGAGAGAGAGAGAGAGAGAGAGAGAGAGAGAGAGAGAGAGAGAAGCAGATAGAGAGGCAGATAGAGGGAATGGGTATTCCAGGGCTTCCAGCCACTACAAACTACAGACGCATGTGCCACCTTGTACATCTGGCTTATGTGGGTACTGGGGGATCGAACCTGGGTCCCTGTGGGCAAGTGCCTTAACCACCGAGCCAACTCTCCAGCCCCCTGTGGTGCTTTTAAGCCACCAAGTCTGTGGTAATTAGTAACAGCAGCTGCAGGACAGTGACGCCCTAGGAATCTGTTTACAGCATCACAGTGTGAGGAATGAGGCGTTGATTTCATCACCCCTCCCCCACTGTGCCTTTGTGTGGCGTGAGCCTCCACCTGCAGCCAACACCTGGAACACAGGTAGGTCTCTGTGACTCCCAGCTAGAGCCTAGAGTCCAGCTATGTAGTGAAGTAAGAGGCCGTGTTCTGTGGGACAGACCCATTGGAGGTGCCCAACAGCATCAAGCAAGTCTCCACTGTCTTCTGGGCACAGTGATGCCTTTCAGAACCCATGTGGCCTGTGAGGGCCCTGCAGGAGAAGTCCTGGGTGTTTCTGGTTCCGAGGGGCACTGGAGCTTTCTGGCCCATTGGTGTAGGGAACAGGGCTCAGCTCCTATTTGGTTGGCCAGACGACTTCCTGCAAAGGTCCATCCAAGGGTATTCTCTTTGGATGTTCTCCCAGGTCCTTTCAAGGCTTACCTGTTTTCTATCCTGCCCTTGGCTTCTCCTGTCATTCTGTTGACACTTTGCAGAAATGTCCTGTGAATTCTCAGGCACCTTGACAAGACGTCTTCTTGGGCCTGGAGGCCCTTTGTTTTGCTGGGAGGCACAAGTGGATATTTCTTTTATTAATTTTTATTTATTTATTTGAGAACAACAGACAGAGAAAGAAAGAGGCAGAGAGAGGGAGAATGGGCACACGTCAGGGCTTCTAGCCTCTGCAAACGAACTCCGGATGCGTGTGCCCCCTTGTGCATCTGGCTAACGTGGGTCCTGGGGAATCGAGCCTTGAACCGGTGTCCTTAGGCTTCACAGGCAAGTGCTTAACTGCCAAGCCATTTCTCCAGCCCACAACTGGATATTTCTGAGCAGCCAGTGGGTCCTGTGCTGATCTCAAGGGGATTTATCTCTTCCCTGGTTCCTCTGCCCTTTACAGCTGAAGCCAGGTTTCTTTGAGACCAGAGCATCACTTCTGCCCTCATGAACTTCTGATAGAAGGAGCTCAATGTGACTCACTGGGGGTTTTGTGGGACTTGGGGGTGTTGTCGGCCTTATCCAGACTCAGAAAGCATCGGAGAATGTCTCTGAGATTTGCCCCTGAACTTGTGGAAGCAGGAGGCACAAACCTGTCTTCCATGGGGTCTGGGAGAGATAGGCCGGCCCTGACATTGGGAAGGTTGCTGGAGGACAGGTGCAGAGGGCTGGGCCTTCCCCCAGAGCTTCAGATTCTGTCGGTCTGGTATAGATCTGTGCTTCTGTTTCTTGGATCTGGTACCTCAGTGATTCTGCAGCAGGGGTCTGTATGCTATTCTTTGAGCATCATTGACAGGTGGTTTTTGCGGGAGT
This sequence comes from Jaculus jaculus, assembly GCF_020740685.1. Lineage (NCBI taxonomy): Eukaryota > Metazoa > Chordata > Mammalia > Rodentia > Dipodidae > Jaculus > Jaculus jaculus. The sequence goes on along the minus strand of NC_059109.1, from coordinate 120,831,779 downwards.
GGCAAATGACCGCCTTCCCCTTATTTGAAACTGTGGTGCTGAGTTGCGTGGGTTAAGCATCTGTAGGACAGCGAGCACAAAGCCAGATTCATAGCAGGTGCTTGCTGAACCCACACTGGCCCACCCCAGACACCGCCCCAGCACTGGATGGGTTAGGAAACTAAGAAGGCATCTTGCGGGATCTGGAGGGACTCAGGACCAACCAGGTCACCTCAATTCATCAGTGAGAATTCACCAAGACCTACTGGGGACAGGTGAAGGTGACCGACCCTTCAGGAGCGAGTTGTGCATTCTGGGGTTAATTGAGATTACTTTAACCAAATTGTTCACTTGTGTGTACATGTATGTGCGGGCTTACCAGGCCTCTTGCTGTGGCAAATAAAAGCCAGGCTTGCACCTCTTTTTGCATCCAGCTTTACATGGGTTGTTGGGGGGAATTGAATCCTGGGTCAGCAGGCTTGCAGGCAAGCGCCTGTAACTGCTGAGCCACCTCCCCAGACCCTGAGATCGTTTTCCAAGAGGAACTCAAGATGGGCAGCCCAGCAGGGAAAGGCTCAACAGGGACCAGGAACTGATGGCACTGAAGTTGGGCATTTCGGGGTGCGGGATTCTTGGGGACTCCTCACATCCCCACTCACTTGCTCAGCCTTTCTTAGTCCCATTAACATTCTTCCCGGGAAACACGGTCTCAATTGTTATGGGTGAGTAGAGATCGATTTATTGTTAGGAGCATAAAACAAATTCATTGTATCAACAAGGAAGACAGCATAACCAAAAGTTACAAAGGAGAAACGTGGCCTGTTGCCTTATTTCATTGCTTCATAACAGGCGACACTCACACGTATGCATCCGTAAACTTCCCTAGTTGAATTTCGAATCATATACATGTATGTATGTATGTACACATGTGTGTGTGAGTGTGTGTGTGTGTGTTTTCTTATAACAACTGTGAAGAAAAGCAAACTAGGAAAGGAAATTGGGGGATGCTCTGTGTCTGGAGGAAGAATTATACTTTTTAAAATACTAATCTTTTGAAAAAGTGACTTTTAAAAATATTTTACTTATTTATTAGTGAGAGAGTGGGAAAGAGAGAGAAAGAGAGAGAAGGAGAAAGAGGCAGGTAGAGAGAGAACGGGCATACCATGGCTTCCAGCCACTGCAAATGAACTTCAGACGCATGTACCACCTTGTGCACCTGGCTTTACATGGGCACTGGTGATCGAACCCAGGTCATTTGGCTTTGCAGGTAAGGTAAGTGCCTTAACTATGGAAGCCATCTCTCCAGCCCTGAAACAGTGACTTTTTTCCCCCTCTTAAAGATAGGGTCTCTCTGTAGCTCAGGTTGACCTGGAATTCACTGTGTAGTCTCAGGGTGGCCTTGAACTCACAGTGATCCTCCTACCTCTGCCTCCCAAATGCTGGGATTAAAGGCGTGTGCCACCACGTCTGGCAAAAAAAAAGTGACTTTTGAGCAAAGATTGCAAGGTATAAGAGCCAGGATGACTGTGGAAATAATGCTAGAGAAGCTCACGAAGGTCAGAGTTGTAGTAGCACCCAGCCCCCCAGAAGGCCCCATGACCCCGCCATTCACACCCCCGTGAAGTGCCTTCCCAGGCTGAGGAGGGTGACTTGTGTAGCCAGCAGGATATGATGGAGACGTGATTTCCATACCAGGGTCATGAAAGAGAAATGGCCTTGGCTGCCGTGCTGGGGGAAGCCCCCACCCGGTGAAGGTATTCAAAACGGTTTTATGGAGAGGCACACCCGAGAGGAACCAAGGCCTCCTCCCATCGGCCTTGCCTGTGAGACACTTGAGCGAGTCGCCTCGGAACCAGATGGTCCTTCGGGTGACTAGGGCCACACTGACACCTGGCATGCGGTCTTAACATGATAGGCCTGAGGGCTGATTCACACAGCTCCGCCATTCCCCGACTTCCAGCATGCAGGGACTCGGTTAGATTTGCATTAGCGCTTTAAGCAGCTACAAGCTGGAGCTGTCACCCAGCCAGATATAACAGACATGCATGTTGGAGTGGAAGTATAGGGACTGCTCAGGGACAGGCGGGGGGCACTGTCATAGGTGCTGGACAGAACGGTGAGAACATCAGGGCAGTCGGTTTGAGTCAATTTTCTTCTAAAAACAGCCTTCCTCTTTGCAAATTATTATTATTATTTTTTCTAGCACTTGGCTCTCCTGAGCTTTTCTCAGGCCCAGACCTTGGGAACAAATTAGTGAGGCTTGTCTGCTTCGCTCCTCTGGTCTTCTGAGGTGGGTTTCCATGTCCTGTTCCCAGGAAGTCTGTGGTGGTGTCACCCTTCCTGAAGTGGTTTCAACAAGACCTCACAGTGAGACTGTGACACGGCCTTTTGGGGCATGTTTTTTTATAGGCCAGATCTATTTTTGTTTAGAGAAGTCATATAGATGTGAACAGAAGAAGAGATTAATATGAATATTAGTAATTGAAAAGAATTGTTCAGAGAAACAGTTGTATAGACTCACCAGCTCAAGAATGGATGGAAGGGGGGGGGAAGTGCCACCTTGCCTGGGCAATCAGGGCCCCTTAGCATGATCTGGAGAGCGCAAGAATGTATTTTTGGTGGGCAGCAACCAACTTTGTCACATATGCCAAGTATGCTGACCCAAATTGTGTCATAAGTTACAGACAAAAGAAGGTGGAGGATTTTTTTTTTTTTCCTACCGATGACCATGGGACTCTGAAAGGCAGTGAACAAACACATCTGGTGGGACAAAGAAGATGATGCTGGTGAAATGGAAAGGAAGGAAGCAGGTCCAAGCATCTTGGGGAGGGAGGTAGACCGTGCTAATGGTCCTACTATGTACTGTGGCCTCACTGTGGGCCTTGTTGAAATAATATTGACTCCTTAGCAATGCTGTCAGGCAGGTGGTGAATTGATTCAATCAAGGTGGCTCGGCTGTCACTGAAGGTACTGGTCTGTATTTGGAAATGTATGTGGGGGTCTGTGTTGGCAACCATGCATCTGCACCATGTCCTGGTGATTTAGGGGGCAGAAGGCTGTGCATATCCAGAGGTTCGGGGCCTGGCTTGATTGGCAGGTGGATTGCACAGCACCTTGTACCTGTACCTGGGATGGAATTTTGAGCACCGCCCTTCCTATCTTCTACCCATCTCACAGCATCACCTCCAAGCCCTGACAAAGATACTCTGTGAACCCCCCCCCCCCATTTGCCCCTACACCCCAGGCATCTGCTCTGTAGCTCCCGGTCTTGCTGGGGAGGGTGACCATAGACATGCTCCCCTGGCCGGAGGAGCCAGTTCTGCTGACTGGGCGGATGGGGCCCACGCACCAGGACCCGGGGAGGCTGGGAGGAGAAAGTGGCTGAGCGCAGCTCTGCGAGGCTGTGATTTATGAGGAGCAGCTTCGGTGGGCCATCTGGACCAGGAACCTCAGGAAGCACATCCTGTGTGGAGGCGCAGGCAGGGTGGGAGCTGTGCCAGAGAGGAGGGAGGAGGGCTGCCAGGGGCTGGGGGGAGGAGGGAAGGATGAGGAGGCAGGACTGGGGCAGAGGCAACACGGGAAGGATCCCAACAATGAAATTAGGCAAATCCAGGCCCTTCCACAGGCAGATAGTTTAGACAGGACCCTAACCCCTCAGGGCCTTAGTTTGATCAACTTCAAAATGCGATGGCACTGTGCCCACTGTTGCTTCTTGGGCATCCAACCCAATGCCTCGAAGGAAGGAAGTGGATGTTGCTGAGTCTGTTTGCTGTGCCAAGCATCCAGTGAGGTGCTGGGAATGCAAAGATGCTGAGAGTTTATGGTCGAGGGATGAAGGCAGGCTCTTTTGCAGCATGTGAGATCTTTATAATCAACTCTGGGAGCACAGAGATGTGATTAAATGCCTGGAGGTGGCATTTGAGCTGGGTCTGAGAGGAGAAATAGGAACTAAGGGGCCAGTGAAGAGGTGGTAGCCTGAGGGAAGTCATGCTACAGCCGTCAGTTCTTCGCTTTTGTCTCTAACCCTGATGCTCCTCCTCCATTGAGCCACGAGAGCCGCCGGCCTCTTAACATCCACATCTGGAAGTCCAGCGGCCACATCAAACTTCTCATAGTCAAAATGGAGCTACTTGACCCCCCTCCATTTCAATCCACCACTGAGCATCCACCTTCTTTCTCCCATGCCTTCCTTCTCTGGGTGAATGGTACCCCTACCCACTCAGCGACAGAAGCCAGCAATCTACGAGCCACCCATCCATCTTTGATTTCTCCTTTTCTTACCACGTCTGGCAGCGCGCAGTTGGACTGCTTCCTCTGTGAGCATGCTCCTAGGATCCTGCAATGTTGTCCTGACCTCACCCCCCTCCAAGCTCAGGTCTAGCAGGAAGTTCTGCCGGTTCTTCTCTCTTGACACATCCATATCTGTCTCCAGCTCTACCGCCACCCCTAAGGGTCTGTTTTGCTTGTTGCTTAGTTGAGACAAGGTCTCATGTAGCTTTGGCAGGCCTTGAACTTGCCATGTAACTGAGGATGATCTTAAACTCCTGATCCTCTTACCTCTACTTGCTAGGTGCCTGTAATAGGCATGTGTCACCATGCCCTACTTGGTGGAGGTGTCTTTTGAAATAGGATGTCAGTCTTCTAGCCCAGGCTGGTTTGTAACTCACTGTGTAGCACAGAATGGCTTCAAACTTGTGACAATCCTCCTACCTCAGGCTCCTGAGTGCTGCAAATATAGTCATGAGCTATGTACATGCCTAGCTCCACAGCGGGATTTTCCCCAGGCAATTGCTGTGAGCTTGGAATTCATTGTTCTCTTTTCACATCTGTCTTGCGCAATCTATTCTCCACACACTTGCCAAAGAGGTCTTTTGAACAAATCAAAAACATACACTTGCTTAAATCCTTTATCAGTCATTTTCACAGTCTTTCTGTATAACATGAAAACCGCTACCCGTCAATATGCATTTATTTCTTGCTCCCGTGTTTGACGGTTGGATGGGGCTTAGCTGATTTAGCTGGGATTCAGCTCTGATCTCTAGGTTGGGTCCAGTTCTGCCTCGAACATTTCTACCATGCTACCAAGGCATGTCTTTGTCATAATGAAAAACTAGGAGCTCCAGAGGTCAAGTCCACCCAAGAAGGTTCCGAGCTTCGGCTCCCAATACATGTGCGCCCACTCCATTGCTAAAAGCAAGTAAAACAGCCAAGTTCAAATTCAAAGAGGAAGGAAGAACAAAAAGTCATCCTAAGGCCATAGCAAAGGTAGGAATATATGATCGAGGAGAGTAGAATAACAAATTGAGACCAACATCCAGTCTTCAAAAAGGTCTTGAATGGCTTTAGGCTAAAGTTTGATGACACTGAACTTGGTAATAAGGCTGAATCTTCACCATCTTCAGGATCCTCCAATTCCAATTCTTTAAAAAGAAATTTTTAAGTTTTTTTTTTTTTTTTTTTTTGAGAGTGACAGACAGAGAAAGAGGCAGAGAGAGAGAGAGAGACAGAGAGAGAAAGAGAGGATGGGCATGCCAGGGCCTCCAGCCACTGCAAACAAACTCCAGACACATGTGCCCCTTTGTGCATCTGGCTAACGTGGGTCCTGGGGAAGACAGCCTTGAACTTAGGCTTCATAGGCAAGCGCTTAACCACTAAGCCATCTCTCCAGCCCCAATCCCAATTCTTAATGTTTTGACCCTCAACCCAATTCTCCCTGGCTGTATCACATTCTAGAAGGTTCCTCAGACTTGGCAACTCCTTTTCCACCTCAAGACATTTTCACTTGTCATCTCTATTGAGAACATATTGCTCCAAGATTGCCCCTTCACAGGCTCTGTGCCCTCAGGTCTCAGAAAAAAATGTCACCTATGCCCATTTAGATTTAGAGATGCAGGTACCCTACACTCCACTCCTGATATGATTAGATTTAGAGATGCAGGTACGTAGACTCCACTCCTGAAATGACTAGATTTAGAGATGCAGGTACCTGGACTCCACTCCTGAAATGACTAGATTTAGAGATGCAGGTACCTGGACTCCACTCCTGAAGTGCTGGCACGGTAGATCTTAGGCTGGGTCTCAGGAAGCTCTTCTCACAGTGGATAATGCTAGTGTTCTGTAGACACGTTCAGGGGAATCACTGTGTGAGAGAAGGTATCGGGGATGATGCGAACAGCTTAAGTCTGCTGGTGGCTCAGGGAAGCTTCCAGAAGAGTCAATGGGCAAGTCAAGGTTCGACTCATGTGGAGGAGGGTATAAGGCAGACAGGACCGTACATCCGGTACATCTTGGCTTCATGGCATGACTTCTGGAGCTTCCTCTGGGAGCCACGCTTCTCTGCCTGGGTCCCACACCCTGTTTAGCTCAGGCCTACTGCCTCCCGTTGATGACATTATATACGACCCCCATGTGAGCGCCTTCAGACAACCAATTCCACAGGAAGTCTTAGAAAGCTTTTTCTCTCTAAATGATCTTTTTTAGTGTCTGTCACCCGGAGTTGTAGAGATTTTATATCATCTATGAAATCCTATTAAGATTTTATTTCCTTATTTTCCTTTTATGATGACTGGGATTTCCTTCCTGAGAGGAGGCCTCAGGAAGTGGGCGTGCCTTGGTGGCAGCCTGGCTCTGGAGGGTGGCTCCCTGGGGCAGCCTCCACTCAGTGGTGGCAGCGCAGGCGTTCGGAGCCAGCAGCATTCTTCAAGGTGCTGTGGCTCATTTGCTACCCACCACGTCCTCTTTGGAGCATCTCTGACTCAAGAAACAGGCGTAGGGCTATGGAGTCAGGAGATCTGAGCTACAGTCGGAGGATCTGATTGAAGGCCTCGCTCTCTTGTCAGCTGGCCTTTGGGGGGTGCTGCGTATTTGAGTTACTTCGGGCGAGCCATTTGCCTCATCTAAACTTAATTTGTTCATGCGCATACATGCACAAGTGGGGAAAGACACACTGACTGCTTTGTATACAGGACTTGATAAAGACCGCTTATCCACTCTGCAGTTGAGCAAGCACATCCAGGAATAGGGAATCTGCTCCTTTGAATAGCAGAAAGCTGAGATCTGGTTGGCCAGCTGCCATTAGACAGCCTGCTAGGAAACTCTTCTGACTTCAGGGCCTCTCACATGTATGAACCTCAAACCTTGAGTGCCTGTTAAAGCCGCAGACCAAACACTGACCAGGAGAATATCAAAGACAGAGGCTGGTGACCTTGCTGGAGTCTTTCTTGTAGGTCATTTGCTCTCACCCTGCACTTTTTCCGAGAACACCAGGGGTGACCATGCAGTGCGCTCAGTGCTTGAGCTTTATCAGATTAAAAATAAATCACTCATGGTGGTGGCAGGGAACTAGTATGTTTAGAAAAACTCTCCAGGTAATTCTCATCAAGCATCCAGGATAAGACCCTCCTTTTAGGTGCATTCAGGCTGGTCATGGACGTACTTCCATGCCCCAGGATATGGAGGAGGCTTGAGGATGCCGAAGAACACATGAAGCAGACAGGACTGTGTGGCTCGTGGGGTCACATGACTGAGCAACCTACTCTCATTTTCTCACCTGTACATAAGGGTGTGCTAAAAGCACCTGCAGAGTGGATGCTTTGCTTCATCCCAAATGCAAACTATGAAACTCAAACTTACACAGGTCCAGTTGAGGTTAAACCTGGGACCGTATTAACAAAAGCCACCATATTTTAATGGTTCTGGCCCCGCTTTTGAGTTTCTGCAATGTTCTCTCAGCTTTGGTAGGGAATCCCTTGGGTGTTTAAGAATAAGTCTCGGGCTGGAGAAATGGCTTAGTGGTTAAGGCACTTGCCTGTGAAGCCGAAGGAGCCAGTTTCGATTCCTAGAACCCACGTAAGCCAGATGCACAAGGGGCACATGCATCTGGCATTCATTTGCACTGACTAGAGGCCCTGGAGTGCCCATTCTCTCTCTCTCTCTCTTTGCTGTCTCTCTGCTTGCAAATAAATAAATAAAATAAAAAAAAACAGTAAGTCTCATTAGCCAAATAACAGAGTTTAAGTTCTTTTTTTTTTAAAAAAAAATTATTTCAGAGAGGGAAAAAGAGAGAGAGAGAGAAAGAGAAAGAACGAGAAAGGCAAAGATGCAGATGGAGAGAATGAACACTCCAGGGCCGCAAGCTATTGCAAACAAACTCCATACTCATGTGCCACCTTGTGCATCTAGCTTTTGTAGGTACTGGGGAAATCAAACCTGGGTCCTTAGGTTTTGCAGGGAAACACCTTAACCACTAAGCCATCTCTCCAGTTCCAGAACTTGCTAAATTCTTAGTTCTTTCTTTCTCTGCTCCTCTTTTCTTAGTGCCCACTAATGGTGGCAGCGCAGATGCCTCACTATTTCTGTCTCTGTTAGTGGTCATTCATTGCCCAGATGCAAATGCCTGTGTCCAGAGGGCACGGTCCCAGTCAGTAGTACCATTCTTTGTCATCTTTGCCGATTAAAGCTTCCCTGAGTCTCATGTACAAGTGAGAAGTCCTCTCTTCCTCTCTCCAGGACAGTTTTACTTGTTTAATAAGTCTTAGCAAATCTCATGAATTCAACCTTACCAGTCTCCTCCTCAATACTCTTCCTAGAGGGCCTGGGCAGAATTCCTGGCTCAAGCTCAGCAAGTGAATAGACCAAAAATAATTAAACTGATCCCAAACCAAAATGACCTGTGTAAAAAAAAAAAATCACCTTCTAGTCTGCCTCAAAATTGGTTTTATAAGCCCAGTCTACTTGGCAGTCTTTGAAGAGCTGGTCCCACTCAAATGTAAATTTAGGCTGCTGGTCTGTCAGTGTAGTCTCATCACCCAAGAGGAAATAATGGTATACATGGTTGTTGTTTTTGTGTATGTAGTGTGGAGTGGTGTGATGGTGGTTTAGCTCATTTAATTGTTACCAATGTCACGTACAGTGGACGTTGTTATGGTCTAGCTCGTGGTTGTACAAACAAAGGATCAGAGGTTGAGTCAGTTCCCCCTTCTCACTTAGCACATGGGTAGAAGAGCTTTGACTTGAATCCGAATCTGTGTGACTCAGATAACAGTTTATGGCTGAGTTTGATTGTCCCTACAGAACCTAAGTGGATTCCTAGTGTTTCTTTCCCAGGGTTCATGGATCATCTAGAAAATCAGTACAGCTTGGGAGAAAGAAGTAGTTCATGATTAACATTGTGGCTTCATATTTCCCATTGAAAATTGTTTTGGTATCTTCTCATCTCATCTTCTGGTTTCCAGAATCCTCCATAGTTCCTAAAGAATTCCCTTAGGCCAAGGATTTAGAGTTGAATGTCAGAGTTTCAAAGCCAATAGTGTCCTTTGAGGCAGGGCACCAAGCGCACTCTCTTCCTATGAAACAGCAATGGCCTTGGGTAAAATGACATCAGTCCACAGCAAGCTGGGCTCAAGACCCAGTGGCTTTCTTCTATAGCCTCGTATACTCACTGTTTGGCTTTGCATAAGTCGCCCATCTCCGAAGAATAAATGAAGCAGATATCCCTAGAAGTAGTCTTGGGGTTATGCTAAATTTTTAGGGCAATGGAACCCCTTGACCCACTGGAATCTGAAGGGGGGCCTTCTAATAGCCCAGCACCAAGATGTCCTAGTGAATGAGGGAATGAGTAGGGCTCGTTCGTTTCTGTTCTTCCTTTTCCCATCGATTGTTAGGCACATATGGGAATTCAAGATATTTCTGTTTCTAGTTAGAAAGCAGGGTCTTCAGATGTTTGGGGACATTAAAAGAGAACTTGAGCTTAATCTAGTCACAGTGTTGACAGTTATTAGCAAACAGTAGCACACTCATACATTCTGTGAAAAAAAATGCTATATATGGCCCTGAGTTGTAGAATTTTTGCCATCTGCACGATGCAAATACTCCTATGCTGGCCAGTTTGAAGTTACTAACATGATGCAAATCAGTTTGCAGATTTTCTGAATATTTAAGAATTGGACCGTGTGAGGCTCTGTAAAGTGACTGGTGTATGATTGCTTCTAAATCTTTAGACACTTTGTAGATCTGGATCTTAAACATTGGTGTTGAACCTGGATTGCTAGGAGTATAAAATGGAGAGCAGGGTGGGCACACTCGGAGAGCCTGGGTGTCACGTTGGTGGGTCTTTTCCTGTGCTCTCATGGCCTCAGTTTCATATATTGATGAAAAATGTCATAATTTTATCCTGTGATTAAACGAATAGTAATGTGACCTGTGGGCTAGAGAGATGGCTCAGCAGTTAGGAGCCTTTCCTGTGTAAGCATGAGTGCCTGAGGAAGTCTGAGAGCCTGCTTGAGTTTGAGCCCCAGGACTTACATAAACAACTGGGCATTGCCAGAGCACGTACACACACACACACACACACACACACACACAGGACAGCAAGCTCCAGGATCAGTAAGAGACTCTAGCTCAAATAAAAATGGGAAGAAGAGCAACGGAGCTGACACCAGACAGTTCCCTCTGGCCACTGCAGGCAGGTGGCCACTACAGGCATCCTGTTATAGGCGACCACACGGGGTGCCACATGGGCACATCCATGTGCATACACCACACACACTCACACACACATTACACACACTCACAAGTAGATTGCACATACTCACAAGCACATTGCACACATTCATTAAGGGAAACAAGTAAGAAATGTGAACCTATGAATGGATTTATTATTCTTTTCACACTTCTCACAGGGCTCATTCCCCTCCCCCCCTTCTGAGATGACATGACATTCTTTTGGGAATTGTATTGGGAGCTGTTCTTCTCTGCTGCTGTCTGTCAGGCTACCTTCTGTGTGGGTTTATGCTCACCTGAGCTCCAGGCATCAACACATGACCCTTACACGTTTTCCCTGCTTGCGGCAGGTGCGTCTGAAGGAGGAGAGATTGGGGCTCCGTGGTTCTGGATTTCTCCTCGGCGCATGTTCCTCAGGCATGAGTGAAGAGTCAGTGATTGTATTGAAACAGAGTAACTGCAGGCAGATGTGCTGTACTCACATCTGGCCACTCGGAGACACAGCTGCAGCTGGCCACCCAGTCTTTTTGCACCTGCCGGGGAAGGGGTTGCTTCCTTTATGATACTGACATCTTTGTCTGCTTGGAGGAAGACATTTTAAGGTCATGTTCTCAGAGATGCCAGGTGGGATCCTGAATTAGGACAGATATTTTCTTAAATCTGGGCTGACAGAAAGGTGGAAGGTATCCTGGCTCCCTGGCCAGTTCCTCACTCTCGCTGACCCAGTGCTTGAGACAAAGCACAAACTCGTTTTTATGCCAGTGCCTCCCATTGCTCCTCTGCTGGGGTTAGGGAACCCATTCCCCAGATGGCACCGAGCCAGAAAATTAGCAATGATCGATGAAAGGGGAAGGATGATGAAATAAAATTGGGGTTTCAATTACGCTCTCAATGAGCACAGGGGTGTTCAGGCTTCCGTGGAGGAGGGGCTGGGGATGGGAGGACGGACAGAAAAACGATTACTTGGAAGAATTTGGTGCCCTAGTCTGGACTCAGACATTGATTTCCTATTTCAGTTCCATAGATGGACCATAAAGACTTGTAGAGTGCATGCCCCCCCCCCCCCCGCCTATATTCCCTCCATGATGTACATAAAGAGAATGCAAGTTCCTCTGTCCTGCCTGTCTGTCCAGCAGTCTTGGGTCCTGGGTGAATGGAAGGGAGTGAATGTCTGTGGGTACAATGCTGGGGTTTCAAACTCACCAGCTGCTGGGAAGTGGGGTTTGTGGTTTCAGGGTACAGGACGGTTCTGTGAGAACCGTGGTCAGAGTTGCTCTTGTAACATTATGCAAGTAATTTGTTTTGCTGGAAAGGGGGGGGGGGTGAAATGTTTCTATGAGAATTCAGCTGGCTTTTTTTTTTTTTTTTTTTTAAAGAAAAGCAAACTTTTCCTTTTCTTAAACTGCTAAAAGAGAAAGTCATGGATGTTGAATTTGGTGATTTGCCCTAGAACAAATGCAATCATTGGGACAGCCAAATGTTTTCTTCCATATATATCCATATCATGAGACTAAGCTCCCATCTGGCAAAACCTCTCTGTAGAAATGCTCAGAGTGGAATTGCATTAATAAGTAGGCATCAAGTGAAATTTACTATTTATGTGCTTTCAGTGGTCTCTGGGAACTAAGTTGCATACCAGCCTGTATCAACACACATCTCTACCTGCGGGTTTTAGGACAGATTAGCCGAGAAGAGCCATTATGGGATCAAAGAAGAGGACGTGCTGGGAGAGAAATGGAATCAAACATTCACCCGCACAAACACTTCCTTCCTGGATACTATTTGGATTTTAATTTCTCCTTTCTTTTTCCAAATATAAAATAAAATACAAGATGTTGGTGCTGTTTGGAGATAGCCCACATCTGTACAGCAATGAGACAATTTCTCCAAAGTGCAGCTCTCAGTGGGGTATTTATTTAATTCGTATTGGTTTTGGACCACAGCCTGTAATGAGGAAAGATATGGAGAAAGGCAGGAGACGCCAGTTGGAAGTCTCTACCTTTTTGAACATGAAAGTACAAAAGGGTCATGCATGTATTTAGGTTTTAGTGAAAATTCAATAACTTTAGCTGCAGACACTTTGCTCCGGAACACTAATAAAAATGGGAGAGCTAATAAAGGGTCCCGATTTGAGCTCCTACAGATGGAAGTTGGCATGGTGCCAGGCTCAGCTGCCCCTGGAGGTAAAGAATGCCCTGGTATGATTTTGCACGTGGGCCAACCAAGGGCCAGGTCAATTTTAAGGAGTCTCCCAATAGCATAGGAGCCCCTGATCCTCGAATGTCAAACAGGCTCTATGGAAACAGGATTCATTGAAGGGAGCTTCAGGCATGCTGGAGGTTTACTGCTACAAGTGGTCTGATGGAGACCCAGGCCAGAGTTAGATACAAGAAGCCCTTTCCCAAAGTCAAGCCATCCTCTACTGGGTATTTTTGTTGTTTATCAGGACAGGGGACTGAGGGTCTCATCAAAGAGTTCCTGTGAACTCTCTAGGAAAGAGCCATCAGGAGGTGTAGGAAGAAGGGAAGGGCTCAGCTTCTGCAAGATCAGACTTGAGCAGAATGATCTAGCTTCGTCTCATGTCCAGCCGGCACATTCCCAGTTTCCCATTCTCCCTTATCTAAATCTATGTACTTGAACCCACACCAAAGACATGAGTAGACAGCCTGGTCATAGCCCAGATGAACAATAGGGGGTTTGTAGCCGACTGTTCCAGGAGGACGCCAGCAGTGTGGAGACGGAACTCGGGGAAGGGCCTCAGGTGAGTGACTTGACCTTGTTTGTAAACAGCCAGCCATGAATCTTGAAGTCACCCCTCAGCCCCCTCTGCTGCAGGCAGATGTTTTGGCTTCTGTCGGAGTGGAAGAACTTGCTATGTGGGCAGAAGTTTACCCAAGGGAGAAGGTCAGCAAGATAGCCTCACCCTGCACCAGCCCTGCCCAGCGTCAGAGCTCACCACAGCCACTGGAATTACAACAGGCCTGGTATGTGGCACGGCACATCCTATTAGTTATCACACCAACTCCCAGAGAGGGCATCTTATTCTTATACCACAAGTGAAAAGATTAAAGGTACCAGCATGGCATGGTCCCAGATCTCCCTAAATTTAAGTCCACGTGGTTTAATGCTGACCGGGAAGGCTGTCACCTGGATCCCTTGTGGAGGATGTTTTTTGGCATATTTTTATGTTCTCAGTGTTGTAAGCTGAGGTACACAAGTGTGGGGTCAACAGCCTGACCCTAGGGAAGGGTCTTTGTACCCAATTCTTCCTGTCTGTCCACTCATGACACCTCCAGGCTCTGTTTTGGAGTCCTTTTGTCTGCAAGTTTCTTCCCTTTCTCCATGGAGTCCTGGAGCCTCTCACCCAGCAGAAATGACCTGCCAATGATAAATACCTTTTAATTACAGAACAAGCTTTTCTGCCATTTCTCTCAGCACGGCTTCTATTGCCGAAGATTAAACTTCATTCCGATACCACTGAATTACCTTTTTAAACCTATTATTTCAATGTGATTAACTTCACTTCTTTCCATTTAGCTGTAAGCAAAATCTTGTTTACAAGGCAAAAAACAGTCTTTGCTTTAATATCGGCAATAATAATACAAACGAACATTGCAAGAAAATAATTTATGTGAAAAACAGGAAAAAATGGCATTGATACATGAGGCTCCTCTTCAATTAATAAAAAGGAGGAAATATTTAAAAACAATTTATCAAAGAAATATATACAGTTCATACATCATGCATCTGCAAAGAATGTAAGAATATTCATTCCACAAATAGCCTCGTGACCCTGGGCTTCTAATTCTTTTGTGTGTGATGGAATCTAAGTTGTGGCCACAATCTTGAGCTGTTTGGTTAACCAAGTACCAAGACAGGCAGTGTCAGTGACAGGGGAAAGAGGCTTGAGTTTGCAAGACACCTGTCACCCCTTCCTTCGTGACCATGGCCAGTGCACCTGGGATTTGTGTGCGTTTGTGTGGTGGGTGTGCACGTGTGCATGTGGGTTTATAAGTGTGTGGCGAATGTGTAGAGGCTGGAGGTTACCCTCAGGGTCTTCTGTAGCCACTCTCCACCTTGTTCTTTGAGACGATCTCTCACTGAATTATGAAGATAGAGCTCACTGATTTCCATTTACTGAACCCCAGGAATTCCCTGTCTCTAGAATTTTATGTGGTTTCTGGGGATCTGAGCTCCAGGGCATCATGCTTGTGTGGCCAGCAATTTACTGACCCCTGCACCTATATTTTTAGCGAAATGTTTTTTGTTTCTTCAGGCTTAGGTAGGCAACCTCCATCCCAGGATAGTTTCTTAGGGTACACCTTCACCATTTCATTTGCATGTCTTCTTTTTAAGATTAAAATCCAAACTGTAAGACAATACAGGATCTTATTGACAGTCACAGGAGGCAGAAATGTTTGGTGAGTTAAAAAAAAATGTTTTTATTTGAAGCAAACCCTGGCAGACTGTTTTCTGCAAGTTGTCAAGGCCGGGTGGCCACTGGGAAGTGGTGGCATCTGTCATGTAGTTATGCAAATCCCCTCCTGTTGGGGCCAGTGTTTGGAGAGGGGACACATGGCTGTGTGTTGGCAAAACAGACACCGTATGCTGCCATCCGCGTTTCTCCCTAATTTATTTTTACCATTTTTCTTTTATGGCCTCCTATGAGATGCAGTTCCCAGGGAGTTCCTTTACAGGGCAATGCAGAGAAATTAGCATTTGCATCATATTTAACAGTTTATAGAGTTTCTCCACCCACACATAAAACAATGTGCTTTTATAAGGAAAAACATCAATATCAGGGTGACTGTTTCCACATATGGTGTCCGTGTTTCGCTGACGTATAGACTCCTTGATGGTTTAAAAGGAGAAAATGGGGACTTCACAAAGGGTTTTCTAGCCCAAGTCAGGGTGCCAGCCCCTGGTGCTTGGGCCACAGACATTTTCATGGAGAAACTAGTCACAGACCCAGGGAAAGGGTAGTAGGTGGCTCTTACCTGGCCTACACTTCCTTCTCACTTGCTCTGTTTTATTTTTTTTTAACTATTGGCAACTTCCATAATTATGGACAGTAAACCATGATAATTTCCTCCTCCTTCCACTTTCTCCTTCAAACTCCACTCTCCATCATACCCCTCCCCGTCTCAATCAGCCTGTATTTTATTTTGATGTCATCATCTTTTCCTCCTATTATGATGGTCTTGTGTAGTGTCAGGTGCTGTGAGGTCATGGATATCCAGGCCATTTTGTGTCTGGAAGAGTGCATTGTAAGGAGTCCTGCCCTTCCTCTGGCTCTCACATTCTTTCTGCCACCTCTCCCTCTGTTTCTTTGTGGCTCATCCTCTTCCCTTACCAGGCTCTCTTGACTTTTTTTCCTCTCCTCTCCTCTCCTCTTCCATTTGACTGTATTTATTCAGCAGCCCCTGCATTGGTCCAGGCTGTGACTGGGTTTCACAGGTCAGTCAATCTAGCATCATTGGTGAGTTTAAGGCCAACGAAAGTCCCCAACTCAAAATAACATGGATGTCAATCCTAAGGAATGACATTGGAGGCTGTCCAGTGGACTCCACACATGCATGCAACACGCACGTGCACACCCACACACAAAACACCCACATGGGCACAACCAGTGACACTGCTTTCTTCCTCCATTATGCATAGTGTCACAATCACTGAGTATCATGGTGAACTCCCAGTGACGGAGGCCCATAGTGACCAGGAGAAGACTCAGCGGGCTCCCTGCTGGAGCCTGGCCTCACCCTCTTCTGAGCTCTCGGGGCCTCTTTTCTCCATTAGCTCTCTGTCTTGTTCAACCCAGAAGTTGTTAAATACTGCTTGCTGGGAACTTCCTAACTCCCTGTCGCAAAACGGCTCCTGTTGTAGAAGAGAAAGTGGAGGCAAAAGCAAGCTTGGTTGCTTGCAGTCACCGCTGGCCTCTGAGATTTTCGTGGTGTAGCCCAGGCAGTCCCTCAGAGAGACCTTCACTGTGCCTGTGTGGACTGTTGGGGTTTGTGCCCCACATCCTGTCTTGGAGAAAGGTTTCGTCAGAGGGACAGGGGTTGCAAAACAGCAGAGACACGGAATAATCATCCCTAAGGATGGGTGTCCATCTTCTGCTCTAGGAACCTCTGGGGATGCCCCAGGTTCCCCTCAAGTGGGGCCAGGAGCTGCAACTCCAGAGAAGGCTGTCTTCTTCCAGTGGCTCCGAGAGAGGCTGGGGAAAGTGCCAGAAACCATCAGGGCAGGTTGACAGATGTGCTTCCAGCATCTGCCTCGTTCCTGGCACTTGGCAGATGGGGTGCGGGGGAATCAGGCAGCTGAAAACCTGGACATGATTCAAATCGTTCCGTTTCCCAGGCTCCACGCCTAGCATTTCCAGAGGGCAGCCACAAAGCCAGCAGCTCCAGGGTCTCCCCAGCTGGAGAATATCCTACCAGCACCCTGCACAAAGCCTGGCTTCATTGATGGGGGAGTTGTGGGGCCAAGTACGGATCCTCTGGCTAACGAAATCCCTTGTTTCTGCACTTGACCCTGTAGCTGCACATCTCACCTCTGATGCTTTCAGATAACTGGTGACTTTGAGATGGTTTTGCCCACTTGTCAGATGAGAGTGTCAGGCAGCAGGCTGGCGTGACCTTCTAGAATTATGTGATCCGATACAGTTGCCACCAGCCAGAGGTGACTACTCCTGAGGTACACAGTGCAATTGCAAAGTAGGCACTGCGTTTGTGAAGGCTTTGAGGTAGTCCCAAAAGAGACAGACTCTAAGCACAACATACTCAATGCATTTCACAAAAGACTGCAAAATATCTTAACCATATGCCTACACCCCTTACATATTGAAATGGTATTTTGAATAGATTAAGTTATCTTAATACAGCTTTTGTTTCCTTTTACTTATTTATTCATTTTTTTTTTCAAGGTAGGGTCTTGCTCTAGCTCAGGCTGACCTGGAACTCATTGTGTAGTCTCAGGGTGACCTCGAACTCACAGCAATCCTCCCACCTCTGCCTCCTGAGTGCTGGGATTAAAGGAGATTTTCTTTTATTTGTCTTGAATGTGGCTACTAGAAAATCTAAAATGATTTACGCTGCTTTTACATTCCTTTTCTTTTGAATATTTTGACATTATGCCCCAGTGAAATTCCCCTAGAAGCCTTTATTTCAGAGGACTCTTGTGCCCTGGGGACCTGAGTCATCCCTTTCTCTCTTGACCAGAATGTGAGTAAATTTGGGTCCTTGGGGACCTCAGCTGGTTGTTTCTAAAGTGAATGGCTGGCTGCAGGGGACCTCTTCTGTTACACTGAGGAGTGCTTTCTGCAGAGCTCCAACTGCCAAGGACTAAACCCAGCTCTTGAGCGAAGTCCCCAAGGTTCATGGCTATTCAATCTGGACCCAGACAGGCTGCAACATCCAGTGGCCTCTCTTCTTGCTCCCCATGGTGGCTGGGGGTTTGCTC
The DNA here is from genome assembly GCF_020740685.1 of Jaculus jaculus. Classification (NCBI taxonomy): domain Eukaryota; kingdom Metazoa; phylum Chordata; class Mammalia; order Rodentia; family Dipodidae; genus Jaculus; species Jaculus jaculus. The sequence goes on along the minus strand of NC_059109.1, from coordinate 120,813,842 downwards.
TTGACTGACATACATGGTGTCTGATGTCTTTAGGGTGGGTAGAGCTTAATGTCGCCAAGGTTGACTTTGAACCCACAACCCCTCCTAAATGCTGGAATTGTAGGTGTGTACCATCTCACCTGGTTTTGTACCTTCTTGATACGATTTGAGTCTGAAATGCCCTCCACACACTCATGTATTTAAACCCATGGGCTCTAATGTTGGTACTATTCTGGGAAGTTGTGGAGCCTTTATGAATAGATCCTGAATGGTGGGAGTAGGCCATTCGGAGTGGGTTTTTGAAGGGGATGCCAACTCTGTCTTTGGCCTGCTTTTTCTGCTTCTTGCCTGCTGTGGTATGAAAAAGCAGGTGTCTCTTGCTTCCACTATCACGGACAGAGCCCGAGGGTGCCCACTGCCGTGACTTCCCCATTGCAGCAGGCCAGGATCTCTCTGAACCCACAGAGAGCCCTGGCTGGGCGGCAGCATTCATCACTCTCCATGTCCTCGCTGTGGGCTGAATGTGACCAGATGCATCAAGTTCCTGCCTCTGTTCCTTCTCCACCAATGATGGATTGTAACCTGGAACTGTAAGATGAAATAAGCCCTTTCTCCCTTAAACTGATTTATTTTATTCTAATTATATTTATTTGTTTGAGAGGGAGAGAGAGAGGATGGGTGCATGCTGACCTCCAGCCACTGCAACCAAACTCCAGACGCGTGCACCACCTTGTGTATCTGGCTTATGTGGGCCCTGGGGAACCGAACCTGGATCCTTTGGCTTTGTAGGCAAGCGCCTTAACTGCTATGCCAGCTCTCCAGCCCCTAGATTGGTTTGTTTGTCAGGTATTTTGTCCCAGCAACAAGAAGGTAACTGATACAGTCCCAGGACCCTTTCTCAGCTATGGGCAGTAGGAACTATCTCTCTGGTTGGGGAAGGGGCAGGAGTCATGGGAAGGATAGCTCTTCCCGTGCATCTCAGCCCAAACCCACCCTGAAGATGGGCTCATCTCTTCACCCACAGGTCCAATGTCTCTGAATCTCCTAAGGGCTTCCAGAACTTTCCATCTTCCAGGATGAGCTCAGTTATGGATGAAGGGTAAAGGATGCTTTCCCCCATTATGTAAACATTTACTGAGCCGCCCTGCTGAGCCCTGGCAGCAGAGTAGCAAACAGAAACCATTCTTCTCTGGCCTCTCAGAGCTCCTTTGAGCAGAAGAGACATGCTGATCAAGGTCTCATCACATACTGCCGGAGCTATATGGCCAAGGATGTTGGGAACCAACCACGCCTTTGGTGGAGGTGCACAAGGATCGGGGAAGATGCGTTAATTACCTTTGTTTGCTGTGACCTAATACCTGGCAGAAACACCTTCAGGGAGAAAAGGTTTACTTGGCTCATTGTTTCAGAGAGATTTCGGTCCATCGTGGTGAGGAAGGGGTGGTGGTGGGAGCGTGAAGTTGCAGTGCTTCACATCTTGGCAGCCAGGAAACAAGAGACCACGGCCACAAGTAAGGACACGTATAGACTTCAAATGCCCATCCCCAGTGGCTTACATCTGTGGAGAGCCAGGCCTCACTTCCCAAAGGCTCCACAACCACCGCCCCAAATAATGCCACCACCTGGGAGCCAAGTATTCAAAACATGGACCAGTGGTGGAGCATTCCAGACTCAAGCCATCTAAGAACGAGTGAGGATTTGAGCATAAATTGTCATATTTTGAAAGCCTTGATTATATTCTCATGCAACCATCTGTAAAGAACTGGAGTAGGGTTGGAGAGATGGCTTAGTGGTTAAGGCATCTGTCTGCAAACCAAAGGACCCAGGCTCAACTCCCCAGCACCCATGTTAAGCCTCATGCACAAGGTGGCGCCTGCGTCTGGAGTTGTTTTTTGCAGTGGCTAGAGGCCCTGATGTGCCCGTTCTCTCTTTCTCTCTCTGCCTCTTTCACTCACTTGCATTCTCAAATAAAAATAAATAAAATTTTCAAAGAACTGGAGTTAAACCTCCTAAGAGAGGTCTAGAGGACCAGGTGAGACTGGAAAATATTTATGAGCATGGCTGGAGGCAGAATTGTCTGGAAAGATAGTTTTAATGAGAACAGAGCAAAAAGGATTCAGAAAAAATCAACACATCCCTGTCATTAAGTCTAAATAGAATGACGAGGCTGCAGCTGGGAGAGGGCACCAGAGGTGGAAATCGTGGTGGGTGGAAGCGAGAGGTTCAAGGGTCAAGGGGATGAAGGGCAGCTGGGTATGGGCCTCCCTCCTGGGTGCGATGCCTCATGATGCATGGTGATGGCTTCACAGATCTGAACAGTCTCACATTCGCTTGGTGTTTTGATGGGGCCTCATGTTTTATTAGATCTCAAAAACTTTAAAAAAATATCCAGCTATAGGGTATACCCAATGGGATGCCCAGTGTCTGAAAGATTTCTGAACCAGGAGACCTGGTTCTACCCCTGAGTTTGCCCTGACCCCCGGAGTGACCTTGGAGGAGCTCCCTCCCCTCTCTGGAATGTAGCCTCCTCATCTGTAAAATAAGGAGGCTGGACTGGGTGACCTCCAAACTCGGGGTCCAGGACCGGGGGAGTCAATGACTTGCTTGGCTGAGCCGTTGTGGCTATAGACAAGAGGTCGGGGGTTCAAGCCTGTTATAGAGCTGCCACTCAGTAGCTGCCACTGACAATATTAATTTCTGTTCTCCCCACAGGGCATGAAGGGTTTTATGAATGACTCCAAGAATTGCCTCTGGCCTTAGGGATGGAAGCTGACCCTGGAAGCAAATGGAGCTAAGTTCTTAGAGCCCCTGTCTCCCAGGCTTCCAGTGACTTGACCCCAATCATTTCTTCTTTGAGCACGCTGTGGCTGAACTCAGACTAGTGGATTGATAGACAAAGTACTTATTTACTCAGAAGTTCAAAATCATGGATGTGGGGCTGCCCAGTTGTGTGTAACCCACTGAGTACCCACGATGTGCCTCAGTTTTCTCATCCATAAAATCGTCAAGCTGCAGTTACTCACTCTCAACAGACTATTAAGAGATGAAAATGTTATGTTGTATTATATGCACGTATTTAGAAAAATTTAAAGGTTGGCACTGGAGAGATGACTCAGCCAAGCAGTTAAAGAGACTTGTTTGCAAAGCCTACCAGCCCAGATTTGACTCTCCAGTACACACATAAAGCCAGATGCATAATTTGGTGCATGCATTTGGAGTTCATTTGCAGTGGCAAGAGGCCCTGACACACCCATACTCTGTCTTGCTATTCCTCTCTCTGTCTGTCTGTGTCCCTCTCTCAAATAAATAAATAAATGATTAAATAAATAAATATTTTTTATTTTTTTAAAGTTTTTGAAAAAGTTTTTTGTCTATTATTTATTTATTTGAGAGTGACAGACAGAGAAAGAGGGAGAGACAGAGAGAATGGGTGCGCCAGGGCTTCCAGCTACTGCAAACGAACTCCAGACGCATGCGCCCCCTTGTGCATCTAGCTAATGTGGGTCCTGGGGAATCGAGCCTCGAACCAGTGTCCTTAGGCTTCACAGGCAAGCGCTTAACCACTAAGCAATCTCTCCAGCCCTAAATAAATATTTTTTAAAAAGAAAAATTTAAGCTGATTTAGATTATTATAAAATAAAAAATACATAGCCCATCTATATGAAAAAAACATGACTGTTATGGTTTGGATATAAGATGTCCCCCATAGGCTCATGTCTTTGAACACTTGCTCCCCAGCTGATGTCGCTATTTGAGAAGGTTGTGGAACCTTTGGGTGATGGAGCCTTGCTGGAGGAAGTGGGTTACAGGGGAGTGGCTCGAAGCTATAGCCTGACCTCCTTTCCTGTTAGTGCTCTGCTGCCTGACAATACAATGTGACCAGTTGACTTTCCATTCCTTGTTGCCATGTCCTCCTCATCATTGTGGAAACTATTTCCTGGGATACCCTTCCTTTATTTTTTTTTAAAGTTATTTATTTGCAAAGAGACAGAGAAGGTGAGTGAGTATGGGTGCACCAGGGCCTCCTGCTACTGCATATGAACAGCAGATGCATGCACCACTTTGTGCATCTGGCATTTCTTGTGTACTGAGGAATTGGATCCAGGCTATTAGGCATTGCAAGCAAGCACTTCAATCACTGAGCCATCATCTCTCCAGCCTGACCCTTCCTTTCTTAAGCTGCTTCTTGTCAGGCATTTGGTCACGGTACTGAGTAAAGTAATCAATACAATATCTCTAGGGATAGGGATATTATTGGCAGTTGTGCTGATCTGGATGAATGCTTGGTCCCCAGCTGGTGGCAGTTTGGGAAGATTGTAGTTCCTCAGGGAGGTGGAGCCTTGCTGGAGGAGATGTATTGTTGGACTGGGCTTTGGGGTGAAATAGCCCAGTAGTTATATTACTTCCTGATAATGGGGAGATGTGACCCAGGGGCACCTCTTCCAGGTTCTGGGCTAATAATGGATGCGCTTAGAGTACGGCAGGAAGTCTGCAAATGTGGGGCACTAGGGAAGGAAGCCAGTCATTGGCTGAGCTCTCTGTGAGGAGACCTTTCAACAGGCTCCCCAGTTCCATTCCACACACTTGCTTGATTTGTCTTTTTCCTGACACAGCATAAGCCATGGGCCAGAGGCTAATTCCTTCCCCAGCTTTGTCCTTACCCTGAAGAAGTGCGTGGTGACCCGCACAACCAGGACGGTGTCTACCAGGTTATCAGCTAACACCAAAGTGTGTGATCCCCTTCCTGCTGATCATGAATAAGTGGGGTCCTTTGTGTGTGTGTGGTGGGGCGGGGGAGGATAATAAATAAATAAATACCAAGCCCCCAGAAAGCATCTTATCAGAATAATAAAATTATATTATAACAGGGCTGTCAGTGCCACAAAATGTGAGGGTGACGAGATGTCATCTCAGTAGAAACATCAGATCGGTCTGTTTATAGATCTAATAAATTATGTTAGAATTGTGCTCTTATAAATCCAGGCTGTCGAGGAAACCCAACAACTAATTCATCAGTTGCTCACCGAGAGGATTCCTTCTCCGTTCCAATTGCTCACCATGTAGATAACAAGGAGTCTTACAGGCCGGCTGGTTAAATGTCATTTGTTTCAGAGCTGTAACACGGCACGGATCATTGCTCACACATAGACACCCAATTATATTAACCTGTGCAGCAATACGGTGTAATGACATGACATTAACGCAGCCACTTCAGAGGGGTGGCAACTTCCCTGCTCGGCAGAGGACCAGCCCTGGGTTCTCCCCTGTGGCTCCCTTGTCTGTTAAATGCAAAATGCTGGCTTCTGAATGGACGGAGCCCAGAAAGCCTCCTTCCCTGCAACCTCTGAAATCAAAAACCTTTCTCTGCTTTATCTTAGGTCAGCTCTGAGGACTGAGGTCTTTTGACTCAGCCACTCAACTGTCCCAAAGGATAGGGTCACCACCCACTTTCCAGAATTAACCATTTCTTATCTTTCAGGGTGGGTCTATGATTACTTCGTAAACACGAGGTAGCAGGACGGCTGGTTCAGGGGATGAAAGGTTCTGAGAGTAATGGTTGCAGAGGTCAATGCAAGTCACAGAGGGGTGGCTTTTGGAGTACCTCATTTCTTTTGTCTTGTCAAAGATACAAGAAGAGGAACAGACAGCTCTACTTGAGTGGAAAGTCTCCAGTCTCCCCACTCAATACAGTTGGCATATGCTGCTGGGTAATTCTTCACTGTGGAGGAGCCATCTTGTAGTGTGGTTAATGGGGTCTTTGCTCTCTAGCCATGATGCCAGTAGCATTTTCCTCATCAGCTTCACAAGCAAGCATACTCCTGACACCGTCTTGTGTGTCCTGGGCAGAAGGTAAGCTGGGCCATCACTCCCAGCCCAGAATCATGAAGGCTACCCCTTGCCATCCCCCCTTTTTCTTTTCTTTTTTTCTTTTCCCCATTTCCCTTTTGACCCACTTTCTGTACCACTTATCACTCTACAAACCTTTGGCACATATTTGCAAAGCCCCAGATCAGAACTGTTCCCGGCTCTTGAGGTTGTTCTAGAACTTTCTTCATAGAGGCAGAGCACTCTCTGGACTCTCAGGTTCTTACCCCTTCAAGCAGAAAGGTGCACTTGCCTCTCGGGCCTTGCTGGTTTGACGACTACGCCCTCGGCTTAAAGGCTGAGCCCTCCTAGGCCCCATCGATACAATGGGAGTAATCATAGCACTGAGCTCGTTGAGCTGTGGGGGGACTGGTAATTTGTGCAGGCAAAGTACTCAAGTCCCGGCACACAGGAAGCCTTTGACATGTGGAGGCGTTATTTCATTTTCACAGCCTCTCATGGAGGATCCTGGGGTACTCATGATAAGGAACCCGTTCAAACCACAAAGTCAGAGCCTGACCAGGGGTCAGGACATGGCAAACCAAGTATCTCTGAACAGAGCTTCAAATCTTAGCAACAGAATCCATAACACAGCCAGTGAGAATGGATTACGCTTGACCAGGGAAGGCCCTATGTTACTAGTGCATGCCACTTCAACCAACCAACCTAGGTGCTATGGTAAATATATCTAAAAAAACCCAAACAAACTATATCACTTACTGTGTTAGTTACTGTCTTTGTAACTGGGACAAAAATACCAGGCAAGAAGCAATGTAAGGGAGGAAGAGTTTATTTGAGGTTGTTCTTCTGAGGGTGTGTGGTTCATCCTAACAGGGAAGGCATACTTGATGGTTTGTGTTGATGGTCAACTTGACAGGACCTACAGTCACCTGTGTGGGATGGTGTGGATTCCACTGGCCTCCATGCACATCGGTGAGGGATTGTCTTGAGTAGGTTAAATAAGGCGGGAAGTCCCACCTTAACTTTGGGCAGCACTGTTCCGTGGCCTCACGGGTTTGGACTGTATAGAAAGGAGACAGTGGGCTGAGCGCCAGCCCTGACCCTTCTGTGCTTCCTCCCTGTGAGCGGAATGTGGTCAGCTACCTCGAGCTCCCGCTACCACGCTTCCCTGTCATGACGAACTCCACCCTCTAAACTCGAAGTGAAGTGAACTGAAGTGCTTCCTTCCCGAAGTTCTTCTGGCCCGGTATTCTGTCCCAGCCGTGAGAGCGGAACTGATGGGGTGCTGGCGGCAGGAGCTGATCGCATGTAGTGTGCAGATGGGAAGCAGAGAGCAATGGCTGCGGGTGCTCAGCTTGCTTTCTCCTTTCATCCAGTTTGTCCCTCCGGCCCACAGGACGGTACCACTCACCGTCAGCGCAGGTCTTCCCATTTCAGTTATCCTAATGTAGAGGCTCCCTTACAAACATGCCCAGATATCTGTCTCTCAGTTATTGTACATCCTGTGAAGCTGAGAATTAATATTAACCGACCCTTTAAAAATTTTTTTGTTCATTTTTATTTATTTGACAGTGATAGACTGACAGAGAGAGAAAGAGGCAAAAAGAGAGAGAGAATAAGTGCACCAGGACCTCCAGCCACTGCAAACGAACTCCAGATGCATGTGCTACCTTGTGCATCTGGTTTATGTGGGTCCTGGGGAATCGAGCCTTGAACTGGGGTCCTTAGGCTTCACAGGCAAGTGCTTAACCACCAAGCCATCTCTCCAGCCCCTTAACTGTCACTTTTATTCACCACAATAACCCTATTTGCAAGGTTCTATCATCATGCCCATTTTACAGATATTGGAACAAAAGCACAAAAGAGTCTGGAAACTTACTCAGTCTCTTTTCATTTCTTAAGTAGTGGACCTGGAATTTGAACTCAGGCAGCCTCAGTATCCTATGGATACTCATGGGAGCTCAGGGGTTGGAGCCTTAATTTTACTGTGCACACTGGTTCCCTTGCAACACGGGACTACCTCACAGTAATGCCATGAGCTGGCTTCACTTCCAGGAGCCATCAGATCCAGTAAAACACACGAGACTGAAAAGCGCTAGCGAGTTGGAAGGAGGGTTGGAGGCCGTCCTAAGGACCCTCTCTGAGGTAGACATTCTCGACTTCATAACTTAAGCAGGAACCAGATGGACAACAAGGAACAGCCAAAGACAATCTTACTTTATTTACAAGAAAAGCCCTAAAGCTGGTCAGATCTTCTCTTCATTTATAGAGGAGAATGTGTGAATAGGAAAAAAAAAAAAAAAGAATGAAAGAAAGAAACATGTAGGATTGAAAAAATTGACATAACAGAGCACAGAACTCATAACGGAGAGGGTCAGCTTAATGGTCTTACAGTTGAGAATATTTTAGAAGCCTTTGGACTGACTGGCCCCTTTGGCAAAACTCAAGGAAATTTTGCAGTTTGTCATATAAGAAAGGAAGTATGAGATGGCACACCGATACATGATATGAAGAGAGCAAGCAGAGAAAGGTGGGGGGTTCTTGAAAAGAGAAAGAAAACTTGAAAACCTAAACTTCAAAGAAGCAACATGAAGGGCTGGAGAGATGGCTTAATGGTTAAGGTGCTTGCCCGCGAAGCTTAAAGACCCAGGTCCGATTCTCCAGATCCCATGTAAGCCAGATGCACAGGGAGGCGCATGTGCTGTTCGCAGTGGCTAGAGGCCCTGGCACAGCCATTCTTTCTCTCAAATAAAAAAACAAAAAAGAAGCAATGTTAAAATCATCGTGAGAGGCAGCACAGCGCAGAAATGACGGTGCAGAAAACACTCAAATCACTTCTGTCTCAGGGTTAACATCTTCAGTGGTGATAACAGTGGTGCTTGCCTGAGGGCCTATTTATGATATACACGAAATAAAGGATGTAAGACTCTTAGTAGTGTGATAAGGCATGTCTTAAAATAAATGTCAGCTATTACTTTTACAATTAAAATCCTAGGTCCGGGTGTGGTGGCACACTCCTTTAATCCCAGCACTCGGGTGGCAGAGGCAGGTGGATCGCCATGAGTTTGAGGCCACCCTGAGACAACATAGTGAATTCCAGGTCAGCCTAAGCTAAAGTGAGACCTTACCTCAAAAAAAGAAACAAGGGCTGGAGAAATGGCTTAGCGGTTAAGCGCTTGCCTGTGAAGCCTAAGGACCCCGGTTCGAGGCTCGGTTCCCCAGGTCCCACGTTAGCCAGATGCACAAGGGGGCGCACGCGTCTGGAGTTCGTTTGCAGAGGCTGGAGGCCCTGGCGCGCCCATTCTTTCTCTCTCCCTCTATCTGTCTTTCTCTCTGTGTCTGTCGCTCTCAAATAAATAAATAAATTAATTAATTAATTTTTTAAAAAAAGAAACAAAACAAAAATCACATACTTTTACAGAAAGGATAGTACCAAGATGTGTTGTTTACATACAAATATGTAATAAAATTATCATATACTTTTGTACTTAAAATATGATATATATATATAATTATTTATTAATTAACTATGTTTAGTATATTGGGCCAGGGGTACCTAGCTCAGTGGGAGAGCATGTGCTTAGCATCCATGAGGTCCTGGGTTCAATTCCTAACACCAAAACCACAGAAACAAGCAAACAAACAAAAAGTAGGAAACAATATGCTTCTCCAATTAAGTGGCTTTGTTAAAAGTATTTTAAAATTTATTTTTATTCATTTATGAGAGAGAGAGAGAGAGAATGGGCACACCAGGGCCTCTAGTACTGCAAACAAACTCCAGACACATGTGCCACCTTGTGCATCTGGTTTATGTGGAACCTGGAGAACTGAACCTGGGTCCTTAGGCTTCGCAGGCAAGTGCCTTAACCACTAAGCCATATCTTCAGCCCTGATTAAGTGGCTTTTAAGAGAATTTAATTATGTATTTGAGAATTTGATTAAATGGTAGATGAGGCAGACATTAGATTTGGAATCGGAAATCTTGGAGAAACTTGAACAACTGTTGCAGAATGTAGGAGGAAAAATAGCAGTGAGAGAAAACATAGTGAGATCAAAGAATGGTGCTCAGGCACACTCATTACTATTCTTTAAAAAAACAAATTATTTTATTTATTTGAGAGAGAGAGAAGGAGAGGGAGAGAGAGAGAGAGAGAGAGTGGGCACACCAGGGCCTCTAGCCACTGCAAACGAACTCCAAATCCATGTGTTGCCTTGTATATCTGGTTTAGATGGGTCCTGCAGAATCAAACCTGGGTCCTTAAGCTTTGCAGGCAAGTGCCTTAACTGCTAAGTCATTTTTCCAGACCAATTATTGCTATTCTTTTAAATTTCTTTTCTTTTTCTTTTTAATGAGAGAGTGAGTGAGAGAGAGAGAGAGAGAGAGAGAGAGAGAGAGAGAGAGAGAGAGATACACTCCAGCCATTGCAATTGAACTCCAGATGCATGCACCACCTTGTGCGCTTGCATCACCTTGTGCATCTGGCTTACATGGGATCTGGAGAGTTGAACATGGGTCCTTAGGCTTCATAGGCAAGCACCCTAACTGTTAAGGCATCTCTCCAGCCCTCATAGCTATTCTTAAAGAGACATTGTTGGGTGATATATTATCCAGATTCATTAAATAAAAGAGAACTAAATCCTGTCATTTGGAACAACACAGTTGAACTTGGAGGATATTAGGGGAGAAAAGCCATGAAAGAAAGACAAATAGTGCATAAATTCAATTCGTATGTGCTAAAAATGTTGATCTCATCAACATAAAGAGAATAATGGTTACTAGAACCTGAGAAAGGATAGGGAGGTGGGAGATGGGAAGTTGTTTCAAGATAAAATGTTCCCCATAGGCTCATGTGTTTAAATACTTGGCTCCGGGTTGGTGGTGTGTTTGGGAAGGTTGCCTTTAGGAGGTAGAGCATTGCTACAGGAAGTGAGTCACTTGGGGCATGCCTTGAAGTATTGCAGACTTGCCTCATTTTCCTGTTTGACCTCTGCTACCTGGATGTGGCTGCAACATATTAGCTTCTGCCCTGCCTTCCCTGTGATGAAGTGAAACACCTGCGAACTGTCAGCCCGAATCAGCCCTTTTCTTCCTGGAGCTGCTACTTGTCAGGACTCTGGTTACAGCAATGAGTAAAGTAATGAATACAAGGCTGATTAACAATTACAAATGTATAACTAGATGGGAGGGAATAAGTCCTGCTGTTCTGTAGGGTGACTACAGTTAATAATTTATCAGGGTTGGAGAGATTGGTCAGTGGTTAAGGTACCTGCTTGTAAAGCCTGACCACCTGGTTTCTATTCCCCAGTACCCACATAGAGCCAGGTGCACATAGTGATGCATATGTCTAGAGTTTGTTTGCATTATCAGGAGGCTCTGGCATGCCTTTCTCTCTCTCTCTCTTCTCCTCTCTTAAATAAATAAATACTTTAAAAATAATTTACCCTATATCTTAACAGAGAGTCTTGAATTTTCTCATTGGATATGACAAATGCTTAAAGTGATGCATATGCCATTTTGATCACATATTATATATGTGCACTGAGGTATCACTCTACCCCACAAATACGCTCAATTTATTATGTGTCAATTAGAGCTAGAAGATTAAGAAGAGGGTACTGTATTTTCTTGTGTATATGAAATGATTTTAAATATTCTCTCCCAAATCAAAATTAAACAAAGGTTTTCAGAGGCACGATTAACAGATGAGGAAATAGTTGAAAGTGAACTGTGAGAAAATTTTCTCAATTTTAAGAAAAAAAAAAATTAAGAATTTTCTTGAAAGTTCCACAATGTGCCAGGAAAATTATCAATAAGAGACCAGCATTGAACAAAATTAGATGGATTTTATCATGCCCTATTTTTCCCTCATATGCATCTGAGTTTGTGTTTGTTGCTAATACACATGTACATTCCAGGGTATGTGGAACATGCTGTATAGTAGTTGCTCAGTTTTAGGGCTGGAGAGATGGCTTAGGAGTTAAGGTGCTTTCCTATGAAACCTAAGGACCCACGTTCAATTCCCAGTATCTGCATAAGCCAGATGCTCAAGGTGACTCATGTGTCTGGAGTTGGTTTGCAATGGTTAGTAGGCCCTGGCATGTCCATTCTCTCTCTTTTTGCCTCTCTCTCTATCACTTAAATAAATAAAGAAATAAAATATTTTTTTTAAATTAAGTTATTTATTTATTTGAGAGCGACAGACACAGAGAGAAAGACAGGTAGAGGGGGAGAGAGAGAATGGGCACGCCAGGGCTTCCAGCCTCTGCAAACGAACTCCAGACACGTGCGCCCCCTTGTGCATCTGGCTAACGTGGGACCTGGGGAACCGAGCCTCGAACCGGGGTCCTTAGGCTTCACAGGCAAGCGCTTAACCGCTAAGCCATCTCTCCAGCCCAAGAAATAAAATATTTTAAAAGATTCCCTGTTATTTAAAAAAAAAAAAGATCTGGGCATGGTGGCACACCCCTTTAATCCTGGCACTCGGGAGGCAGACGTAGGAGGATTGTGAAGAGTTTGAGGCTACCCTGAGACTTTATAGTGAATTCCAGGTCAACCTAAGCTAGCACAAAACCCTAATTCGAAAAATAAAACAAGATAAACAAAAAAAAAAAAAAAAAAGAGTTGCTTAGTTTAAAGCAACTTGGCAAGGGCTTCCTTGGTGGCCTTGTTTTTTTTTTTGGTTTGCCGAGGCAGGGTTTCAATCTAGCTCAGGCTGACCTGGAGTTCACTATGTAGTCTCAGGGTGGCCTCGAACTCATGGCGATCCTCCTACCTCTGCCTCCCGAGTGTTGGGATTAAAGGCGTACATCTCCACGCCCGGCTTATCGGTGGCCTTATTTAAGTTGTCACATGTCCATTCCCTGTCAGCACTCCTGAGCATACCCTCCTTCCTAGCACGTGTCATCGTGAGGAACAGTAAGTGTCTCACGTGCTCTTCATATTCATTAGCCGTCTCCTGCATGAGCCTATCAGCTCCACAAAGGGAGAGCTTCCCCTGTTCTCCTACTCATTGCCGTGCCTAGATCCGTGTGTGCGCTCGGTTAGTTCTCACCCAGCGTTTGTATCCACGCATTTACAAGTGAGTGGCTTCTCCAGGCATCCGGGGAGAAAGTACGTTTGTCCATCAAAGACAAAGAAGCTGTGAGACGACCTATGAAATGTTGAGAAGAAAAGGTTATGACTCAAAACTCCACTCTCGGGGTGTTCCCCTGTGAGGATAAGAGGCCGTTGAACATGCACCGTGTAACATCTTCAGATGTACAAGCAAGCAAATGAAATTCACAGAGATGGGTTTCGTATAAATGACAAAATCAAAGTTGATAACACAGGACTTGTTAAATCAAGATCAAATGACAATCGTGAACATTAAAGTCAGTTAAATATTAAGCGTAGCATGATGGTGCATGTCTGTTTTCCCAGCTCTAAGGAGGCTGAGGCAAGAGAAGTGTACAAGTAAGAGGCCATCCTGGGCTACTTAGGGAGACCCTGTCTAGAAACAAAACAAAACAGAAGTCAGTTCAATATGGAACTGTGAATTTTGTTTTAGCAACTATGTATATGGTTTCATAGCAATTGCAATTATCTGTAATCTGTAAATAAAGTTCTCAGAAAAATAGATGATATGAACATAAAATTAAACATTAATAATCTGGGGCTACAAATTCTAGGTTATGTCAATAAAAACTTAAATGTGGTTTAGGAAAGATTGAGGGTAAATTTACAAATGCTTTTTTATTCCCTGATAGGGGAAGAGTTACAAAACCAATTTAATTCATTACAATGATGAACAATAGAGGATCAAGTAGCTCTTCTTACAAAGGAAAAGAGCCACTTAGTGGAGTTTTAGAGCGCTAACTCTTCACTTGAAGGAAATGAAGCCAAGACCAGTTTATGAAGAGATTTTTGTAGGCTATTCCTACTGCTTTTGTATACTTCATTTTTTTCACAATTTAGAAAAAAACAGGCACAGTGTTGATAGAAAATAAAACTAACAGCACATACAAAAAATAGCACAAAGGACAGCGTAAAATAATAATGCAATGAGATCTGGAATTCTGGGTCTTTAATTAGAACAAACATAACACAAAATATAAAGACTTTCAGATCAGATTCCAGCAAGCAGACAGACAGAAACCAGCTACAAGCATCATATGAGGTTTAAAATGAAATCAACATGACAGAAAGCCAAGATAGACTCCAACATAAAAGACATTTAAAGAGGCAATTTTATTTTGATAAAGGAAGCAGTCCATAATAAGAAAAATCACACTCATGAATCTTGATGTGTTAAATGACACAGGATTCAAATTTGTAAAATGAACAGTCGGCAGCATAGGGGGAGGGGATAAAACACAGTAGCTGCAGAGAAATTTAATGAAGGTCATGGACGTGAAATATAAATATGGCTAATTTTGAGTTGAGTAATATATTTTTGCCTATATGTACTACTGGAGACCTCCTTGGCTCTTGGAGTTTTAGGCAATTTTTCTTTCCAGTTCGCTTCCACTTCTATGTGTTAGGGCTGTGAAATGCTCCCTGAAAACTCCAAGTACCCCCTTTGTTATTTCACTGGGTTTCTTGTTCCTGGGTGTGTGTGATCTTTACACAGTGCACATGAAAATCCACCAAGTCACGTATTTGTGGATTTAATGACTGTATAAAAGAGTCTGGGTCTGCCGGATGGAGGAATCCTATAGCTCATTATCACGGTTCTGTCCTTTGCTACCGCCCCCCACCCCCCGGTGATATTTCTATTTCTCTTTTCACAGGTTTGCACGTCCCCACAGATGAGATGACCCTGGGGAGCGGGGTCTGATCTACCTGGTTTGGGTGGGCTCCTTTCAGACCTGCAGCTTCTGTGAACCCAAATTCCTTTCCTTACCTTCTTGTTTTCATTTGAATTTCAAAATCTCTCCACCACTTTAGAAAATTATTAGTATTCATGGCACTATTGTCTCCAAACTTGCAAATGTGAAAAACTTTTTTGAAACATTTCTGAGCAACAATTTCAATATAAACATATTTGGTAATTACTTGCCTGCGTGTATGTGTGCACACTCATATCAGAGTCTTTTAAAATATTTTTATTTTTATTTTTATTTATTTTATTTGAGACAAAAAGAGGCAGATAGGGAGGGAGGGATGAGTGGGCCGGGGTCTCCAGCCACTGTAGTGAACTCCAGGTGAATGCACCACCTTGTGCATCTGGCTTGCGTATATACTTGGAGAATTGAGCCTGGGTCCTTAGGCTTCACAGGCAAGCACCTTAACCACCAAGCCATCTATCCAGCCCCCTCAGGGTCTTTTATTGCTGCAAAGGAATGCATGCCCATCTTTACAGGGGTGTCAGGGGAATTGAATCTAGGCCTGCAGACTTTATACGCGAACACTTTAACCAGGAGCCTTCTCCCCAGGCCTTCCTTATACTTGGCTATTGTGTAGGGAGGGTATCACTGTGCTGGAATACTGACGTTTTCTGGTTTTCAGGCTGATATTCTGTATTTGTTTTGCTTTACTTCACATTTTTTATGTTTAAAATCTTCTCAAGGGCCTGGAGCCTCAGTCAGCAAAGTGTTTGCCACTGGGATGACCTGAGCTCCGATCCCCAGAACCCCTGAAAAGCTGAACATGGTGGCATGAGTCTGTAATCCCAGTGTGCCTAGGATGAGATGGGAAGCAGAGGCAGGAGAATTTCCAGAAGCTTATGGGCCAGTTAGTCTGGCTTATGTATGAGCCAAAGAAGAGACCAAGCCTTTAATGTGCTAAAAAGCAAGGATGGGCACCCAGGGTTGTCATTTGGCTTCCACACATGGACCATCCATGCACACATCAATACTCACACATATGAATACACACATGTGTAGCATGTACCCACAAAAAAGTAAAATATGAAGCCTTTAAAATATATACACTGAAGATGTAAATATAATTAATAATATCAGTCTTCTATAGTACTATAAGACATGGGTCATATGTAATAATAGATGATAGAAGGGAAGCTATAAAATGAAAAAATAAACCCAAGTTCTATTTCTCTCCTGGACTCTATTTAAGAATTTTGTGCAAACTATGGACTATGCTCAAGAGAAAAATTTTCTTCTCTAAAACCCATGGTATATTAAGACAAATTGCTCCTATATTCACCAAAAAGAAAAACTATCAATAATTTCCCCAAATGAAAGTTACATGTTAAATTCTATGAACACAGTGTATAACAAGATGGGAAACCACAAGGAAAGATTAAAGGGGAAATATTTAATTAGTGGAAAGAAATCCAATACCTTTGAGTAAACGAGTAGCTCAACTAGCAACTGTGGGGTGTTATTTAGATAAAAAGAATAGAATATTTACCAGAATATTTACAGACTATTTTCAGAGCTGTAACCAAAGGTGAATAAATTTCCTTCAGTAAATTAACTGTCAAAATAACTGTATGAAAATCAAAGAAGTTACTTACTCAAGAAATAACAGGGTAATATGTATTTATGTATTTATTTATTAGAGGGGGGAGGAGAGAGAAAATGGGTGTGCCAGGGCCTCTAGTCATTGCAAATGAACTCCAGATGTCTGCGCCACTGTGCATCTGGCTTATGTGGGTTCTAGAGAATTGGACCTGGGTCCTTAGGCTTCACAAGCAAGTACCTTAACCACTAAGGCATCTCTCCAGCCCCTGTAATATGTGTTTTTGATGTGTGTGTATAGTCTGTGTGGTGTGTGTATGTATAGTGTACACAGATGTGTGCACCTCGTGGGCATGCGTGCAGTCAGACTGTCTGAGGTGAGTCGTAGTGATTCTCCTGTCTCTGCCCTCCCCCCACAGGACTGGAGTAGCAAGTGGGAATGGTCACATCTGGCTATTTATGTGGGCGCTGAGGTTCCCACTCACACCCTCCTACACTTGCATAACAAGCATTCTTACCTCTGAACCATTTCCCAGCTTGAAACACATAATTTTTGAAAATTTGAAAAGTGATATTTAAAGATAAAAGTAGAAAAGAATTCCTTAGAAATTAGAAAAGTGGGCTGGAGAGATGGCTCAGCAGGTAAAGCGAAGCCTGATGGCTGGGGTCTGATTCCTCGGTACCCATGTAAAGCTGGGTGCACAGAGTGACACATGTGTCTAGAGTTTGCTTGCAGTGGCAGGAGCTCCTCGTGTGCCCATTTTTTTTCTCTCTCTCTCTCTCTCTGTGCCTTTTTCTCTCTCTCAAATAAATAAAACTTACAATTAGAAAACAATAAAATTGACAACTAAATCCAAGAAAAGTTCCAGAGGTGCTAATAAAACCTTGAACAAAAGAACTAAAACAATCTTCTAATAAGATGGTCAAAATATGGATTCAAAAGCATTAGAAACTGAAGCACCTATTAGCTTATCAAAGAAAGGTTGTAAGAATGATTATATCAGCCAGGCATGGTGGCGCATGCCTTTAATCCCAGCACTTGGGAGGCAGAGATAGGAGGATCACCGTGAGTTCGAGGCCACCCTGAGACTCCTAGTGAATTCCAGGTGAGCCTGGGCTAGAGTGAGACCCTACCTCGAAAAACCAAAAAAAACAAACAAAAAAAAAGAATGATTATATCAAACGAAGCCCAGGTGTTATTTTTGTAAAAATATTTTATTTATTTATTTGAGAGAGAGAGATAGACAGAGGAAGAGGCAGAGAGAGAGAGAATGGGCACGCCAGGGCCTTCAGCCGCCGCATACCAACTCCAGACACATGTGTCCCCTTGTACATCTGGCTTATGTGGGTCCTGGGGAATCAAACCAGAATTCTTCGGCTTCCCAGGAAAATGCCTTAACCACTAAGCCATTTCCCCAGCCCTCCAGGTGTTTTATAGCTATATTTTTTTTTCCAATTTGTAATCTAAACCTTTTAATACTATAATAAACTGATTTCCAAGATGTAAATGGAGATCAAAATTAGTATGAAAGCAGAAAACTTGAGATCCATCTTACTTTTGAATGTGGGAACAACAACAAAAACATATAGTCTTCCAAGTCTAAAGAGTATAATTCACTATGATGCGATGATGCCGTCAGAATACAAGGACAGGGTCATTGTTGCAGTCAGGTCCGCATTGCTGGTAGAAATCACCCAACCAAGAGCAGCTTCTGGGAAAAAGAGATTTATTTTGGCTTACAGGCTCGAGGGGAAGCTTCACGATGGCAGGGGAAAACGATGGCATGAGCAGAGGGTGGACATCACCCCCTGGCCCACATAAGATGGACCACAGCAACAGGAAGGTGTGCCAAACACTGGCAAGGGGAAACTGGCTATAAAGCCCTTAAGCCCACCCCCAACAATACACTCCCTCCAGGAGGCATTAATTCCCAAATATCCATCAGCTGGGAACCTAGCATTCAGAACACCTAAGTTTATGGGGGATGCCTGAATCAAACCACCACAGTCATATTCAGAACTCCATGTGGAAAGACAAAGTTTCTAGGAGTGTGTCATGTGAAAGTGCCTGGGTACTTTTGCCCTAATTTCAGAATGTATATCTGAGCCTATCTGTCCTAATATTGTCTCATTTCATAAAAAGTCAATTTGTGAGACTCAGAATGCTGCAAGACCACCAGGACACCCTCTGAATTTCTGGCACTAATTGCAATATAGCTGTTTCTCACATGGGCAATTTCTTATAGTGTGCTGTGGGGGAGGGGGCAGCCAGGATGTGCTTATTTAGCAACAGTCAGTAACTCTCTAAAATAGAGTCAGTGGTCTCAAGATTGTCATGATGTTAAAATAAGACAACTGTAAAAGGTGATGTTGTTATCCTGCTGAGGACCATGAAAGCATTTGACAAAACTCCATATCTATTTCTGATTTTAAAAATCTTATTAATATGGGTTTAAAAACTCCTTCCTCAACAAAACTTGTTGCCTTAAATAAATAGTCAGACTTCCGGTCAAGGTGGTGTCTGCCTAACCATGCCTCGCCTTGCGGGGAAGGAAAGTACCAGCATGCGGTTAACATCCACAATGAGCTGTTGATCAGAGAGACCTACAAGCTTCCCAAAAGAAGACAGGTTTCTGTCAGAGTACTTGATGACCCACCAAAGGTTAGTGGTAAGACCCTACTGGCAAAGACACTATATGCTGTTGGTACGGAACATGGAATGACCTGGCTTGAATCTGGAAGAGAGTCAGTCCCCAGACAGTTAGCTTGTCTAGTGCCAGAAGGTTCTATATGAGGGACTGAGGGAAAATAGCCAACATCTGTCCAAGCCACTTGATGTCTAAGCTGCTCAGCAGCAAACAAATTGGTGTGGTGCTTATACGGGTGCAATAGTGGCACACAGCCATGGTGGGTAACCAGTTGCTCTTATTTGGCTAATGGATCTGCTCAATGGAACAGAACCCATAGCTGGAACTGGGAAATAAGTCAGAACCATAGCCAAAAAAATGAACCCACTCTCCAATATCAAGCTCCCACAAATCATGGGCTACAAGAGGGCCTACACCTATTAAATTCTCTCTAAAATAATAATGGTTATCCCATTATCTGGTGCTGACTTCACTCTCCATTGGAGAATTTGCTTCTCTTTTTCAAATGGATGCAGAACCTGAGGAGAGATTCAGCCCATTGCATCTCACCAGGGCCCCAGCTGAAACCATAGAGTAATTGGGGAAATGAAAAGAGTGCTGCTTTCTTGGTGAACCTGGTGTCAGCACAAGGGTGAAGGAGATAGGCACAGAGAACACTCAACTCTTACCAAACCAGAGTTCCAGAGATGCAGAGGCTCCCAAGACCTCAAGGCTTCATCACTAAAGTAGACCTAAAACGAACCCAACATGGCTCAGGGAAATTCGTGGAAGAGTGGGTGGGAAGATTGTTAGAGCCACAAGTTGGGACATTATGCCCAGAAACATTGCCTCTTTCCCATAACTGATGGCTACCACCACAATACACAACTCAAATTCCCCAATGAGGAGGGTCCCTTCAGAGGGGGGAAGACAGGAAGGAGGTTAATGATGGTACCAACATAACTAACAAAAAAAGAAATTCCAACAAATAAAAAAAAATAGTCAAATCTATACATAATGGTGAATGACTAAAG
This sequence comes from Jaculus jaculus, assembly GCF_020740685.1. Classification (NCBI taxonomy): domain Eukaryota; kingdom Metazoa; phylum Chordata; class Mammalia; order Rodentia; family Dipodidae; genus Jaculus; species Jaculus jaculus. Next base: position 120,793,975 of record NC_059109.1, on the reverse strand, counting down.
GCACCTTCATTGAAATAAGACTAAGATAAGAATGCCCCTTACCCACTAGATGTTAATAGAACACTGGTCTAGCTGTGATCATCATAACACTTCCAGTCATTGCTAATGTCCTGTAGAGTATAAAATCATGCCTGGTTGAGAACCATTGTTGCTAGAAGTTCTAGCAAATTCAGTGAAATAAGGAAAAAAAAAATAGCAAACTGGAAGTATTGTAAGAGAATTACCACATTTTACAGAAAAAAACAAAACGTGTTTACCATTCTAGAAAACCTAAAAGAATTAACAGAATTATTGGGAATGATAAAAATAGAGTTCACTAAAGTGTAAAGAATAAATGCATAGAGAACTTATGCAAACTTTCAACAATGAGTTAGAAAATAGAATGAACAAAAGGATTTAATTATAATGCAACCAAACTAGAAACTCTTGAGCAATAAATTTACTAAGATACACACTGAAATGCAGATGAAGGAAGTATACAGTTAATCGAAGAAGGCAATTTCAGACCCAACTCTACAATGATCTTTTGAAAGATAGAACTGGGAGCTGGAGCTGGATGTGGTGGTGCACACCTTTAATCCCAGCACTTGGGAGGCAGAGGTAGGAGGATCGCTGTGAGTTCAAGGCCACCCTGAGACTACACAGTGAATTCCATGTCAGCCTGGGCTAGAGTGAGACCCTACCTCGAAAAAAAACAACAAACAAAGGAAGTGGAAGCTGACGAGGAAATGGATCAGTGGGTTAAATGCTTGTCTCACAAACTTGAGGACTGGAGTTCAGATCCCCAGCACTCATGTAAATGGTGGTGGGTGCAGTGGCCTGCCTGGAATTCCAGTGCATAAGAGATGGACACAGGAGCTCCTTAGGGTAAGCTAGTCTAGCCAAATCAGTGAATGCTGGATTCCAGCAGGAGACCCTGCCTTGATAAATAAAGTGAAGAATAATCAAGGTAGACACCTGATATCATCTTCTGGCTTCTACATGCATACACACATGCGCGCACCACACACACACACACACACACACACACACACTCAATAACAAATGGAAGCGTGCTCCTAATTATTTCCTATAGCCGTCAAGTTAGAAACCTCAACCTTATATCTCATAGCTTCTTTGGTTTCTTTTGACCCAGGTAGAGGTTTGTTCCTACTCACTTCCTGGGTTCCAGCAGGACCCAGGTTACTTGAATATGACATCACGTGTCAACCAGTTATGTTCTTTGCCAGTTGTGCATGCCCTCCAATGCTCATCTTCTCTAATTTAGCTTTCAGCCTCTGGCCACCACAATACACTTCTCTGTACACATGTCATTGGTGAATTAAAGGCTATCTTCAAATTATGGGGTGTTAGTCTGGGGTTGTAGCTTAGTCAGTAAAGTCCTTGCTGTGCAAGCATGTAGACCTGAGTTCAATCCTAAGAATGCACTTAAAAAAAAAAGCTGTACATGGTGGAGTACACTTGTAATCTCAACACCATGGAGGCAGAGATAAGCACTTCCTGGGGCTAGTTCTGTAGTTAGTCTAGCCTGCTGACAAACACCAAGCCAATAAGAAACCCTTTATTAATAAAGGTGGATGGTACCTGAGGAACAACAGCCGAGGTTGTCTTCTGACGTCTCCACACACACATACACATGCACCCAAACACACCTGTGCATGCACACACACACATGCACACACACACTAAATTTTGGGGTATACAAATGAGTGCAATACCCTGAGTGACATCTAGCAAGGGGAAAGTTCAGTCTTCATCTTCATCTTAACATTTTATGTATCTATTCATTAACATAGAAATGCATGTGGACAAGTGTTTGATTCCTGGCTGTGCCATTTATTATCAAGACATAGAATCTCTTTGATTGTCAAGATCCCCTTCAAAAGCATGGGGATAACAGTACCTTCTTATAGGGCTGTGGTGTGACATACTACATGGCCCCTATCCTTATCCATTTTCTGTGTCCCAGTTAGTCATCGACCATCTTTCCTCCTCCCCCATCCCCTTGCCTCATGGTCATTGTTTGTGCCAACATGATATGTGGTCTGGGCTATTACGGAAGCTGACTGGCTGGCCTTCCAGTCTCCGTTTGTTACCCTCAGGTCCTCTTTGTAGAAGAATCTTTGTAAAACACAGACAGTATAAATGATTTTCCTCTCAGTACCTTTGATGGTTCTCCCTGTGTGTCCAAAGTGAAACCTTCTTATCTGTAGTTGGACTGCATCTACCTTGTGGGCATCATTTTGTATTCACTTCCTCTGGGTATCCCGAGCCTCAGTCTGGCTCAGCAGCATCTTGACTTACAAAGCCATGGCTCGAGAAAGGAGAGTGTTTCCACTTAACATTCCTGCTTCAACTGCTCTTCCCTGCAAGGATTCTCAACTGAGAAGAAGGAAAGTGTCAGAGAGTAATCCTTCAGAGCATTATCACACTGCTTCTTGCCAGGGACAGGGACCAAGGAGAGGCTGCTAGGCAGGCTGGGGACAGCAAGGAAGATTCTAGGTGGGTTTCTCTCTCAGATCCAGGGAGCTAGCCCTGGGGCTCTAGAGGCCCCATTTTTTTTTTAAGCACAACAGCCTCCCCCTACCCAACACCTCATTGGTTACGGACACTTCTATTTCACGGTCAATTGGCCATAATTTCAATTATGTAGGAAGCTTTTTATTTTGCATGCAAATTCCAAAACATCTCAGAAATCTGCAGAAAGGCATAGGTATGCGGGACTAGAGGTTGAAGTCTGAGATTCTATGTCATCATCTTTAGAGGGCCCAGCATGCTCAGAACATTGGGGGACTGATGATTGACAGGGTGTTGGAGATAACGTGTCTGGCACATAGCCAACACTAAATGTTACTGGTTGGTCTAGTGGTTTGTTTTAATTTGTTTCAGTTAAGTCAGCTTGCTAAATGTACACCTAAAACACACTTCTATCTTAAAATGCCTTGTATAGTGACACACAAATTAAAAAATTACTTTTTGGCACACTAATTGTCCTGAAAGTTTAAATCCCCCCCCGCCCCCATTGTGTTAAGAGCACTGAACCTAAAAGCTATCTTCTCAACATAATTTCTAGTACTGGGCTGGAGAGATGGCTTAGCGGTTAAGTGTTTGCCTGTGAAGCCTAAGGACCCCAGTTCGAGGCTCGATTCCCCAGGACCCACGTTAGCCAGATGCACGTGGTGGCACATGCGTCTGCAGTTTGTTTGCAGAGGCTGGAGGCCCTGGCGCGCCCATTCTCTCTATCTGCTTCTTTGTCTGTCACTTTCAAATAAATAGATAAAAATAAAGAAAAAGAATTTCTAGTACAGTTAGTGTTGTTGAACAGATCTCTGGTACTTACACATCTTCTGAGGCTCCAAAGTCTTTTCCCCTCTGTTGGTGTATATTCATTGCCTATGGAATTGGGTTACGTAAGGGTACAGTCATCTACTTTGAGCACATTCTCTCTCAATCCCTAAATCTCCCTCCCTTTCCCATTAATCCCCTTTATTTTCCCTAGACAGTTTCACTTCTGTTTTCATATCATACATTATTTTATGTATCTGTACAAAATCTAGGAACCACAAATGAAGGAAGCATAGCGTTATCTGTCTTTCAGAGCTGATTCACTTAACAGGATTATCTCTTGTTTGTTGTATCCATTTCCCCCACAAATGACATAATGTCACTCGTTTTCATGGCTGAGGAAGAAATTTTGTTGTATTATATACCACATTTTCTTCATCCATTCCCCTGTCGACCGGTACCTAGGTTAGTTTCATAACTTAGCTATTGTAAATAGTGCTGCAATGAACACTGCTGGGCAGGTATCCCTGTCAGATGTTGATTTGGACTCCTTCGGGCAAATACCCAGGAGTAGTACCTAGCTAGGTCTGTGGAAGGTGTAACTGCAGCTTTTGGAGGAACCTCCACACTAGCTTCAATAGTAACTGGACTAGTTTACCTTCCTACCAGCAGTGTATAAGGGATCCCTTTTGTCCACATCCTCACATTTGTCTGCATTTATTGTTATTTTTCTTCTTTCTTTTAAAATAGTATTTTAACTTTTTTATTAGAGAGAGAGAGAGAGAGAGAGAGAGAGAGAGGGAGAGAGAGAGAGAGAGAGAGAGGGAGAGAGAGAGAGAGAGAATTGGTACACCAGAGCCTTAGCCACTGGAATCAAACTCCAGACATTTGTGCCAGCTAGTGGGCATGTTCGAACTTGTGCTTGCCTCACCTTTGTGTGTCTGGCTTACGTGGGAGCTGGAGAGTTGAACATGAGTCCTTAGGCTTCGCTGGCAAGAGCCTTAACTGCTAAGTCATCTCTCCAGCCTGTTACTTGTCTTCTTGATGACCAATATTCTGACTGGGTGAGATGGCACCTCAAGGTAGTTTTGATCTACTTTTCTCTGATGATTGGAGTTTTCCAAATATATATATGGGCTATTGGTACTTCAAATTTTGAGAATAGTCTGTTCATTTCATTAACCCCACTTATTGACTGAGTCACTTAATTTCTTGCCATTTAGAGCCTTTTGAATTCTTTGTGTATACTAGATGTGAATCCTTTGATGCATAGCTAGCAGAGATCTCCCATCTGTGGGCCATGACTCTACTCAATCTCCTGTCTACCTTGTTGTGCAGAAGCTTTTTAATTTCATGAGATCCTGCTTGTCAATTGCAGCTTCTTTTTTCTAACAGTTATAGAATTTTGGCTCTTACATTAAGGTTTTTGATCTATTTGGAATTGATTTTTCTTTAAAAAAAAAAAGTATTTTATTTACTTGAGAGAGACAGAGAAAGAGGCAGAGGAGGTGGAGAATGGGCAGGCAGGCCAGGGCTTTCAGCCACTGCAAACAAAATCCAGACGCATGTGCTACCTTGTGCATCTGGTGGGTCCTTTGGCTTTGTAGGCAAATGCCTTAACCAGTAAGCCATTTCTGCAGCCCTGAAATTTTTACACAGAGTGAGAGACAGGGTTCTAGTTTCATTCTTCTGCAAATGGATATCCAGTTTTCCCAGCACCGTTTGTTGAAGAAGCTATCTTAATTCCAATGATTATCTTTGGTACCTTTGTACACATCAGGTGGCTGTAGCTCCATGGGTTTATATTTAGGTTCTCTGTGCTGTTTTTTGTTTGTTTTTGTTTTTGTTTTTCAAGGTAGGGCCTCACTCTAGCTCAGGCTGACCTGGAATTCACTCTGTAGTCTCAGGATGGCCTCGAACTCATGACGATCCTCCTACTTGTGCCCCAAGTGCTGGGATTAAAGACATGCACCACCACTCCCGGCCTTTGTACTGTTTTTATTACCAGGTTCAGTCATATAATGTGAAGTCAGGTATGGTGATGCCTGCTCTGTTCTATGTTGCTCAGGGTTGCTAGGTTATCTGGAGTCTGTTGTGCTTCCATATAAATTTTAAGATTTTTTTTTCTAGGTCTGTGAAGAATCACCTTGAAAGTCCCACGGGGATTGAGTCGAACCGGCAAATTGTTTTTGGTAGTATCACCGTTTTCACAAGGCCAGTTCTTCCACTTTATGGAGGCTCTAGTTTTAATGTGAAATTCCAGACTTCTGTTCAAGTGTCAGGGGGTTAGCCTTGGACGGTGTGAATGTCTTCTCACTCCTTTCTGCTCTGGCTTAAGCTGACAAAGCAGACGCTTGGGGGGATGGCCACAAAGCAGGCGGCAGGAGATCTGGCTCCACAGTAAACGGTGGGGAGATTGCAGGACCAAGGACCCTTGGCTGTAGGTGCCCAGTAGGACCACCTGGGTGCCCTCTTGAAGCCCAGCTTCTCAGGCTACACTCTTGGGTAACTGACTTGAAGCCTGCCAAGGTGGAGCTAGGCACTGGGGCTTTTCTTCAGCCTTGCAGGGCAGTCAGCCTACAGCTGAGGTTGAGGACCAGCTCTGCGTTATTGCCACAACCCTCTAATTTTCCTTTCCTTTCTCTCTCCTGGGAAAGATTCCATGGACACCACTGTTATGCTAAGAATGCCCTTTCCAATATTCAGGTGTTGAAACTCAACAGCCACTGTAGTAGTAAAAAGACACATGAGTCCTATGAGAGGTGATTGGATCATGAGGCCCTTCCCTCATGGAATTAAAGCCACTTTTTTGAGGCACGTGCAACAGGCTGGCCTTTTTTTTTTTCATGTGAGAGCAAGAGTGACAGTGAGAGAATTGACACGTCAGGGCCTCCAGCCACTGCAGTCAAACTCCAGCTGTGTGTGCCACCTTGTGCACACGTGTGACCTTGGGCACTTGCATCATCTTGTGTCTCTGGCTTACGTGGGATCTGGAGAGTCAAACATGAGTCCTTAGGCTTTGCAGGCAAGTGCCTTAACTGCTAAAACATCTCTCCGGCCCAAAGCCATTTTCAAAAGAGGCTTCATGCAGACTCCACCTCACTTGCCTTTCTGGCTTCTGCCATGGGAGGTCATAGTATTCTTCTCCTCCAGTCAAGGCAGCAAATCAGCCATCTTGGAAGCAGAGAGTGGCCCTCATTAGATAAGTGAACTCACTGGAGCCTTGACCTTAGACTTGAACTTGGACCTTCTGGTCTCCAGAGCTGTGAGAAAGTCAATGTGTTCATTCTAACTGACAGGGTCTTGGGTATTTGCAATAGCAGCACAGGCTTAGACAACCATGATGATTTTTATCTGTAAGGACAGAGGAGGCATCGAGCATGTTAGGGTCTATGCATTGGGCTGTGTGCTAGAATTTCCCTTTATTGAGTCCATGGAGATGCCTTTGGTGGGAAGTACGAACATCTCCGCTCCCAGGTGAGGAATCAACAGCTCAGAGAAATGTGACTTCTCCGGTTTCACTTCGACCCACGTAAGTGGACGGGCTGAGAGATGAAGCGGGTATACTTGCCTCTAAAGCCTGCCATCTTGCAGCTCCAAGATGCCTGCTGTGCCACCCCCGGGCATGGGTTTTGACGACCTCGTCCTTGTCTGGAAGCTAAGTTGAACCACACCTATGCTCTTTCCTGACCACAGAGGGAAAGCACGAGGCAAACAAGGACCTAGGTGCGGGGAATCGGGTGCACTGGGTTCCTGATCGTGCTGAGCCTCCTGCAGTGATTCAGCACTCGTGCTCCCGCCTTCTGCGTGTCTCCGCACACACCAGTACTTAGAGGCTGTCACTCACACACGGGCACAGATACAGACGTATGTGCGTTCAGTGACATTTGTTTTTGCCACTTCATTCTTTTTTTTTTTTTTTTTAGTTTTGTACTCAGTGAATACAGTCAAGTTAGTACCATTGTTAGCCTCCTCCCTGTCCTCCCTCCTCCACAGGGACCCTTCTTGTTGGGGTATATGGGTTGTGCATAGTGGGGATTAGCCATCAGTTATGTGTAGGAGGTGATGTCTCAGTGTATCATGACCCAACGCGTGGCTCTGACATTTTTTCCGCCCCCTCTTCCACAAAGTTCCCTGAGCCATGTTGGGTTCATTTTAGGTCTGCCTCAGCGATGAGGTCTTGGGAGCCTCTGTGTCTCTGGATATCTGGTTTGGTAGGAGTTGAGTGTTGTCTGTCTGTCTCCTTCACCCTTGTGCTGGTATCAGGTTCACCAAGAAAACAACACTCTTGCTTGTTTCCCCAATTATTCCTAGTTTCATCTGGGGCCCTTTTGAGGTATGATGGGGTGGTTCTCTCCTTATGATCTGCAAGTATCATTCAGTGACATTTTTATGAAGACACTTGGATGTACCAGGCACTGCACACATGCATATGCTGATACTATAGGGAGAGGGCGCTTGTTGAAGATGTTAATAAAGCTCCAAAGACACTTGACTTGGATTTTGAAGCCAGCTTCCATCTGTATGAACTCAGCCAAGTGTCTTAAGTTGAAACTTTTTATTTACTTGCAATGATTACAATCTGTGAGATGATGCCACACACACACACTGAATGTGCTTCTAGCACAGGAAGCTGGGGGACAGAACTCAGGACAGTGACCTCGGAGTCTTTCCCTGAAGTCATGCTGAGGCTCCAGTGGCGGCGGCAGCGTCTGCCCTGATCCCTCTCAGGCCCAGGTGTCAGTTTCCAAGGGGATCCGGTATCAAGCCAGGAGTGTCCAAGGCCAGCCAGAGGAGACAGGGAGTGATGGTGTGGGTCTTTATCAGGATGCGGGATGAGGGTGTCACCCCCACCTTGACTCTGCCTTGAGCAGTTGTGGGGGGCAGGTAGGGTGTTGCAGTCAGGTCCGCATTGCTGGTAGAAATCACCCAACCAAGAGCAGCTTGTGGGAAAAAAAGAGGTTTATTTTGCCTTACAGGCTTGAGGGAGAAGCTCCATGATGGCAGGGGAAAATGAAGGCATGAACAGAGTATGGACATCACCCCCTGGCCAACATCACGTGGACAATAGCAACAGGAGAGTGTGCCAAACACTGGCAAGGGGACACTGGCGATAACACCCATAAGCCCACCCCCAACAATACACTGCCTCCAGGAGGTGTTAATTCCCAAATCTCCATCAGCTGGGAACCTAGCATTCAGAACACCTGAGTTTATAGGGGACACCTGAAGCAAACCACCACATACGGGTACCTTCCTGCCCTCTTAGAATTTGCCTGGTTGCTGCCAGGGCTGAAGCCTTGACTGAAGCCTCACAGACAGAGAGAAAGAGAACAAAGACAAAAAGACAGACAGACAGACAGACAAACATTCCAAGGGAGGTAACCCAGGACAGGGATTAACAACATCGTCTGTGCCCTTGCACTTGCCTTGGTGAGACTTCTTGTCTGTGCTTAGCTCGTGGCTTTGCGTGCGGGTTATAGAACTCCGAAGTCCAGTAATGAGCTATCCGCTTTCTTTGTTTTGATATTCTGGCTTGTTCAATTTTCCTGGTTTTATTTCTTTAAAAAAATGACAACTGGTTTAGAGAACTGTTTGGTCCTATCATGAAGTCATTTCCCCTTGGCTGCACTTAGCAGGCCTCTGCAGAGTCACAGTGGGAATGAAATGTGCTCGACGAAACAGATGGACGTAGCCCCATTGCCCAGAATCGCCCTTAGGGAGCCATTTTTCAGCAGAGCTGGCCCTGTGCTGGGCTGGGGAGTCAGAAGACCTACTTGAAGGCTGGATTCCACCACTGTGCAGCGCTGGGAAAGCTATTCTGTCTTCCCCAGAATAGCTTCCACCTCGGGTAGTTGGTATCAAAGAACATGTGGTGTTGTAAATAACTGATTTTGAAACTGCTTCTCTGACCTCCTAGGCAAGGTCAAATTCCAAGGTTCGAGATGGTCATCATGATGTTCCCTCCTCACTGTAGGCTCCACTGCCTTGGTGCTTGTTTGGGGGATGATTTGATTAAAATCTACTCAACGTGATTATGTGCTCATGAACAAGGGCTCGGCCTGACTTGCTCACTCATCCTAACTTAGGCTAGCCCAGGGTCTGGCAAGCACTGAGAGCTCAGCCAATATTTGTTGGATCTTAACTCTGGGCTGGCCAACCTCTCACAATCTCAACGATTTAAAAAGTGGCCAGTGACGGGGAGGGGAGTGTGGCTAGGAAGGTTGCTCAGTGGTTAAAGGTGCTTGCTTGGGAAGCCTACTGGCCGGGGTTCAATTCCTAAGTCACCCTCCTAAGCCAGACATACATACAAATAAGTAAATAAACAGATAAACCAATATTTTTCAAGTGGCTAGTGGCAAGAATTTTTAAGAGGCATTATAGTAATAGATATCTAAGCAGACTGTCCCACTTTTCCAAGTATGTGATTGGCCTCTGAGCTTAGAGCCTGAGCTGTCTCACAAAGAATAAGAGAGTGATGGAGAGGCCAGGCTTCCTTCCTCCCTGAAGGCTCATTCTTATTGTTTCTACCCATATAGTAATGCTACTCTGACTTTTGGTTAGAGTAGCTTCTTTTTTCAGACAGCAGTGACCTCTGGGAAGACTCAAAAGGCACCATAGGGTGCTTAGAACTGAAACATCTCTATCACACCTTCCAAGGCTCAGGGTCCATTGAGGAAGAAGTGGCAGGAAGAATGTAAGAGCCAAAGGAAGGGTAGGACTCCTTACAATGTGCTCCCTCCAGACACAAAATGGCCTGGATATTCACAGTGCCTGGCACTGCCTACATAAGACCAGTATAATAGGAATAAAAAATGATGACATCAAAATAAAAAAGAGACTGATTGAAGGAGGAGGGAACATGAAGGAGAGTGGAGTTGTGAAGGGGAAAGGGGGAGGAGGGAATTATCACAATTTATTGTCTATAGTTATGAAAGTTGTCAATAGTAAAGAAAATTTATAAAAACTATAGGCTCTATGTTAGGAGTCTACATGTCTTCTAATTGTGACAATTATCACAAGCCTATGATTTGAGAATCAAGTGATGACAGCAATGACAATGGACTGCAGTGCATTGAGTAGAAGAATTCTGTTGGCAATCACCAAATGAAGTCATAAATGGATGAAGGGAAGAGAGCACCCTTCCATAAGGTGGATAACGCCATCCAGAAAATGTAGAAGGCATGATAGATTTGAGACAAGCATCATCTGTAGCCATCAAAAAGTAATAATTGATTCAGACAAGGCCCATCAATGGAGGCAAAAATGAGGGATGCAAAGATATTTACTACAACTCAAATCTATCCTCACAAGTTACTTATGATTATTAAAGTGAAATAATAACTTTACAGTGGAGAAGCCTGCATGAACCACCTTAACCAAGTGTCTGAAGTCAGTATCACCAATATGGGGGCAAGTAAAACACACTGAGGCCCAGCGTGGTGGTGCATGCCTTTAATCCCAGCACTCGGGGGCAGAGGTAGGAGGATTGCCGTGAGTTCTAGGCCACCCTGAGATGACGTAGTTAATCCCAGGTCAGCCTGGGTCAGAGTGAGACCCTACCTCGAAAAACAAAAACAAAAGCAAACAAAAAGCCACACACTGAGAAGGGCACAGCATCACTTTAGGTCAGCTGAAAAATTCATCATGAGAATCGAATCATGAGGTGTCATCGAACAAATCTGGCTGAGTCATTTTCCACAAATAACCACCTTGGACTCTTCAAGAGTGTCAAGGTTATTACTATGAGTTGGACCTAACATGGCTCCAAATGCTCATGTGTGTGGAAAAGCTTGGTCCCCGCCAGGGGCTCTAGTGAGAGATTGTTAGATCATGAGGGTGCTAACCTTATTTGTGAATTCATTCATCAATGAAGTCAACCTGCATGGGACATCAGGCAGTGGGGCCTCGTTGGAGGACGTATGTCCCTGAGGCCATGTCTTTGAAGAGTACACTATGTCCCTGATCACTTAACTCTCTTTCTCTGCTTCTTGGCTGCCATCAGTTGTTCAAGTATCTTCCCTTTACCAAGATGCTCTGCCGCTCCACAGGTCCACAGCAATGAGGCCAAATGACTGTGATTGAAAACCTCTTAAACCATGAGCCAAAGTTGTTGTGCTCAGGAATTTTTGTTTTATTTATTTTACTTATCCATCTGAGAGGGAGAGAGGGGGAGAGAGAGAAAGAGAGGCAGAGGGAGATAGAGAAAGAGAGAGAATAGGTGCTCCAGAGTCTCCTAATCACTGTAAACAAATTCCAGACATGTGCCAGCTTGTGCATCTGGCTTTACGTAGGTACTGGGGAGTTGAACCTTGGTCCTTTGGCTCTGCCAGCAAGACCCTTAACTACTAAGTCATCTCTCCGCCCAGTGCTCAGGAATTTTATCATAGCAACGAGAAGTGACTAACATAGGCAGGAGGGACAAAGTCAGGCTTGGGAACAGTTCCATGCTCAGAAGAGTGTCAATGCAAAGTATGTCCTGAATTGGACCTTGAACTGAGGAGATAATTGTTTACCCAGAGTGGCACTGGGACAAGAGATTGAATTTGAATAAGAATCATGAATTAGATAACAGGTTTGTATGTTTGTTGATTTCCTGATTTTTTTTTTTTTTTCTGAGGTAGGGTCTTGCCCTAACAGGCTGACCAGGGATTCACTATGTAGTCTCAGGGTGACTTCAAACTCCTGGCCATCCTCCTACCTCTGCCTCCTGAGTGTGAGTGCTGGGCTTAAACTTGTGCACCCCCACACCTGGCTTTTTTCTGATCATAGTCATTGTACTATGACATGTAAGAGGTTGTCTTCATTCCTATGAAATGCACCCTGAAAGCTTTAGGGGAAATTAGATGATATAAAGGAAGCCTTGGCTCCAGGTATGACTGGAGATTGGGTACAAGGTTGTTTTCTTAGGCGCTCCCACAAAATTGCCTCTAGACGAGGAACTCAGCCATCTGAGACAAGGTGAGGTGTCGTATTACCCCGAGGAGAGACTGAGTCAGAGAGAATTAATCCTCAGAGCTATGCCAGCAGCCAGGCATTCTGAGGGGTGGGGTTGTTGTACACAATAACCCCCCAAGTTTCCTCTATACCATCAGCTCCCTATTACTCAGAGAACAGACCACAGGCAGAAGGCCCCGCCATTTATGTGCTCTCTATGCTCCCAGTCAAAACCTACTAGAATATACCCGGAGACAAAGTTAACTTGATAGGGAAATAGATACTTGAATGAAGCTTCTGCTTAAAACAATGATTTATCATGTTCCAGTGTACATCTTCACAAAACTAGGACCACGGGTGGGTCAGCTGAAATGAGGGGATTCATTACTCCTGAAACATCACTGGGTCTCAAGGCACAGGGGGTGGGAGATGTGGGGGAACAGGACAACTCCCCACCCACACACTGACATGTGCCAGATGCTGTTGAGCCCTTTTTTTTTTTTGTGCAAAGCCTCATTGAATGCATACAGTGACTTCAAAAATCACCAGCAAAGTCCACTTTCACACAAACCATACACTCTGGTGTCGTCTGAGTCTGAGGCCACCCAGCCAGTGTTTAGAGGAGGAGAGAATCACGCTTCCCTTCACCAAAGCCTGAATGGGCTGCCTTGCTCCCAGCCTAGCATCTCGACTTCCTCTGTGGGCCAGACCTGTTTCTGAGATTGAGAACCATTGCACGGTCCAGTTCCAGGACACATACCCCTTCTAGGGGCTCTCACTAATGTCTGCCAGGTGCTTGGTAGCCACAGGCAAAGTGGAATAAGGAGTCCCAGTTAGATGGATCAAGAAGCCAGTGTGTACGTTTTACACATTCATTCATTTACTCTTCCATACTGCAAACACAAATTGGTCTCTTATTGTGTATTAAACACTGTGTATTAAACACAGAGCTTAGGGTCTAGAACTTCAAAATCCTGACCCAGTACCAGCAGCGTTACCTGGGAACTTGCTAGAAATTCAAATTTTCAGACCCCACCCAGACCTCATGAGTCAGAAGCTCCCAGAGGTGAGGTCCAGTGGGTCTCCTTAGCAAGCTTTTTAGGTGATTCTGGTGCATGCTAAGGTTTGAGAACAACTAGATGTCAAGGCATATAAACTATTGGCAAGTTGTACTAGCATGCTGGGCTGTGGCTGTGGTGAATGGAGCCTAGGACTGCATAGCAATGCCTTCGGCACTTCCACTCTGTTTGGGAGTCTCTTTCCTTGCCCACAGACTAAAGCTTAGTGAACTATCCGGTGAGTGACCCCCTAACCTGACTCCACCTGAGTACCTCTGTCCTGCTGAGAACCTGGACATGCCCGAAGGAACTCAGGTGGAAGCAGCTGTTAGAAGGTCTCCAGAGAGCAGCAACACCTTTGGTCTTTTACTCTGTTAGGTGAAGCATGCCAGTGAGTCAACCAGGATTTGCAGTAAACCGTGAATCCGTCTCTGAGCCATCATACTGGGCAAGGGCATGTGAGAAGTATTTGAGACGATCATAAATTTGCAAAAAGATATTTATATAGGGAATTTATTCAGATATTTGGATTGTCGGGTCACACCTTCACACGAGTCTGTCTGTAGATCTCAGGAGATCCAGAATTTGCACAAGCCTCAGGGTGATCTCTGTAGGTGGCTTTGAGGGATACCCTTTGACAGAAGTGGTCTTGTGAGGTGCACTCAAAGGGGGCCGGGCTCTTTGTTCCACATCCAGGCCTGGGCTGATCGCACTACCAACCCACCCCTGGCTGCTGGGCACCTGGAGACAGGTCTGTGGTTTAATGCAATGTTCTCGGAAGAGGACAAGTCACTGCCCTCCTCTTGATGGGTGATAGCAGAGATTAGAAGTGACTGTACTCTGGTTGGTTAATGGTCTTGAATGCGGCAGAGAAATAATGAAGGCTTTCTCATTTCATAAAAGTTGCTTTGAAATCTAATTAGAATATGAAAGTTGAGATCTCAGTCTATTTTTACACAAAGCATGAACTCAGCAGGAATGATCAATACCAGAGCTGTGAGCTGCCTGCCCATCAGCCTCCACTGGCCCTGGCAACACGCTTACTTTGGGAAGAGCCTTCGCTGATGGGATAAGAGAACACAAGCGATCACGTTAGAGGCAGATGGTGCTCTACTGATGTGGAACAGGTAGGAGTGGCTTGGAACATCTCCAAACTCTCACAAATATCCCCATGAAGCACATCTGAGGGCAAACAGCTCATGGCCAAAGAGGGGGTGCTGCACGGCCCCCAGTTAGAAGAAGCAATTGCAGCTGCATCTTGTTTTTATTTTTGTTTTTTGAGATAGGGTCTTGTTCTAGCCCAGGCTGACCTGGAATTCACTATGTAGTCTCAGGATGGCCTCGAGTTCACAGTGATCCTCCTACCCCTGCCTTCCGAGTGTTAGGATTAAAGGCAAGCACCACCATGCCAGGCTGTATTATATAGATTTTTTTTTTAATTTTTTTTTGTTCATTTTTTATTTATTTATTTGAGAGCGACAGACATAGAGAGAAAGACAGATAGAGGGACAGAGAGAGAATGGGCGCGCCAGGCCCTCCAGCCACTGCAAACGAACTCCAGACGCGTGCGCCCCCTTGTGCATCTGGCTAACATGGGACCTGGAGAACCGAGCCTCGAACCGGGGTCCTTAGGCTTCACAGGCAAGCGCTTAACCGCTAAGCCATCTCTCCAGCCCATGTATTATATTTTTGACCATCCAGTTACTACAGGCTTATTTAGTGTGTGGGGCGGGGGGCAAAATAGAGTGTGAATTTTTTGAGCCAGATTCTAAATGAAAGCTCAGCCCTGCTCTCACTGTGTGATTTGGGAAATCTTACCTTACCTCCTTACCTGACTTCAGTTTCTCCACTTATTAAATGGTATCAGCCATACTGAGTGTGAGGATAACTCAAGTACCACCGTGACCGTAGCTGGCATGAGCACTTACTGTGTGCGTGGCATTGTTTCGCTCAGTGTTTCCATCCACCCTGGGCATCTCAGGGAGTTGCAGGGTCTTGCCCTAGCAACGTGGGGAAAGCATTTCTGGATGGTATCAGGTAGGCGCTTGTCAGTATTTGTTCCCTTCCTCCTCCTGGGTGACCACCAAGAGGCTCATTTTCAGAGAACTCAGAGCTCTCATTGGCTGTATTTCCCTGGCAGACAGTGACAGCTGATTGCTTACGTCCTCTGAGCTGCAGCGAAGGTTCCAGAACCACCATATTTCTGAGTCTGAGACTGTCAAAGACCGGGCTGGCAGATTGGGCGCGGCCTGCACGAGCCAGCATACACGGGCTCCCAAAGACACTCGTGTGACAACTGTGCAGTGGCTTCCCAGGAGCATCCCACCCAGATCGGCCTTCTTCAATGGAAACTAATGCAAAAGACCATTTTTTCCCTTTGCTTTAAAATAGCTCTCATTCTATGTCTTAATAAATGCACGTTTGTTGATTTGTGTAAGCGTGATGTGAGAAGTCTGCAAATGGATGTAATCTGCACGGAGGTCACGTGTAAGCACCAGCGAGCACTTTTGAATAATGAATCCCTCCCGTAAAAGACGGACGCTATTCATAATAATTCCTTGCTTTTCTCATTTTGCCGTGTACAGTAGCGATTAATCAATTTGCAATGTTATGTCACCCGCAACAAATTGCTAACACCAAGACAAATTTATTGCTTTATGATAAAAGAACTTGTTTTAGGTAGAAATAAATTAAATTTGGGGGTTGTGATTTGGGTTTGATGTTTATGTAGGTGACTTCATAGAGAGTGGGCTGGGGATGTTAGGGGTTCAGGTCACTCCTGCCTTGACAAAGCACCCCAGAGTTGAACACAAATGCAGGAGGGTGTTTATCCAGTCACTGACCCCCAACACTGTGCGGCTCTGATGGGAAAGAGGATCTGGGAGAGAGAGAGCTTTGGTCCTTAGGACTGTCTGTGGTCTTTGTGTGTCAGTAAGTTTAACTTAGAACTTTTCTCAGAGGGGTTCAAAGTAAACAAACAAACAAACAAACAACAAAAAACCTCTTTCCCTTCCCTATTTGACCTGCATCCTAGCATATCAATTCACTTCCCAGTGAAAGTAATCTATATGATGGGAACAGGGAATAAAATCCAGAGATCAGAGGACAAGAAAGACTCTAATGATTTTATTTATCATAGCTCCCAGTATATTAAAATATTGAAGAATAAAAGGCCCAAATGGGATCCTCAAAACTGTAGTGCAGTAAATATTACATTCAGCGAGCAAATGCTTTGATGCACCCAAGATCAAGTTCTGTACAATTGTGTGATTAACACAGGCATTGCCAAGGCTCCCATGTGGGGCCTTTGATGATATAAGAGCTTCAGTGAATGGGCACAGGGGCCTCCGCTCTGGCAAAGGTGACCTGGGGACATGCACACCCACTCCTCTGTATTCAATTCAAAGAAGAGCAGCAGCTTGGGGAAGCACTTTGCCTGAGGTCCCAGAGTCAGGGGCATCAGAGAAGCCTTGGGCTTCCAGGACACTGCACACGTTTTATTTGTCATTAATTTATACTCCATTAATTTGGAATCTGCAGAGGAATCAGGAGCTGATGTATTAATTCTACTCTTCCCCATATATCCACATGCCCTCAAGCTCTCTCTCTCTCTCTCTCTCTCTCTCTCTCTCTTTGGTCCAGGGAAGCTTCTTAAACAATCTGATAGGATAGGTGATATTAAAAAAAAAAAAAAAAAAAAAAAAAAAAGCAGACTTCAGGTAAGAACTGTGTCAATTCCATTGCCCCTGTAAATGGATTTCTCTCTCCTCACTCATTAAAATCCACTCATCCAAAAGGTCCTGGGAACACCTCGATCTACCCAGTGTAACTGCCTGGGAAAGAGACCCCCCCACAGTGGGTGGACCTCCCAGCTCTGGTCTCAGTCACCCTGTCTCATTTTAGCCCTGGAGGGAGGTGTGCAAAGTCTTCTGCAGCCAGCCATTCTGCAGCATCTATAACCAGCCTCTTGGCCGCCCCCCAACCCCAGCGCTGCTATCCAGAGCCCTGCAGATAGTGGAGAGCAGGGAACTGTGGCCCTACGTAACCCTTTTCCCACTACCTTGTATATGGAGGGGTCAAAGGCGTGCGTGGCATCCGCAGGGGGTGCCAGACTCACCTGGAGCTGGCTTCTTTTCCATCCTCCATTCTGCCTGCTCTCCGGGCTCCAGCTGGCCCAAGTTCTGTTGGGTCCCTCTCCTGGCCTGCCCGCTCCCTGGCCACCTCCATGGGCCTGGAGTTCTGGAGGGGCTCTCTTGCCCCTGCTCCTGCTGCCTGCCCGCTGGCTAATTCTGATTATTTCTCTTTCTCCTTGCTCTCTTGGGCGCCTTTATTCCTGACCGTGCATTTTCTCTGGACTCAGGATTAAAAAAAAAAAAGAAAAAAAAAAAACCCCACACTGCTAATATCCTTGTCAGCCTTTTCCTGAATCATTGCTGCGCAGCTCCAGGGAGCCACGGGCCAGTGCTCACTGACCGGCAGACTCTATCCCTGGGGCTTCTCATCCTTGGGGTCCTTGAGCCCCCTGTCTGTTTTTTTTTTCTTCCTTCTTGAAGTCTGTGCTCAAGGCCCCTGTGAGAAACATCCAGCCAGAGGAAGCAGACTGAGCTACCCAACAATCTGGGTTGAGGCCTTCCAGCTCACAGGTGACCGCTCTCAAATACTCTCAGTTTTATTTTTTTAGGTCTAAAGTGCTTTCTTCTGTATGATCTCATTTGCTGTTATTGTCTCTGTTTTACAGATGAACGAATCGGATGCCAGCAGTCTTCGGGGCAGACACCAAAGACCAGCACTCGACTCTGCATGGGTCTAACCGAGGTATGGGGGAGATAATCGCCCCTGTCTGACAGATGAGGAATCGGAGTCTTAAGTTGCTGCAAAGACTTGTAAATCACACAGCCATGAGGTGGGGTGCAGGCAGCCTGATTATACAGGCCAACAATGTAAAGGTGAATTTGGCTGCACAAAGCCATCCTGGTGATGAGCCTGTCCTTTTGGACCATGCATGGAAAACTAAGTCAGGGTGGGCAGAGAAACCTGAAGGTACTTGAGGGTCCCAAAGTCTAGGAGTTGGAAGTTGCCGAGGGGTATCCTGCCTGCTCTCAGCCCCTCATATGAACACAAAGCTTGGTGGGAACTTGTGTTTAGATTTTAGAAGAGAATGTTGGTTAACTGCCTCAGTTAAGCTAACTCCTTGGACCATTTTAGATTGCTCTAGGGATGGGGAAGACTCTAAATGGAATTTTCCAAGTTCTGGTCCAGGTGGGTCCTCTTTAGAGGCTTAGGAAGAAGGCCCCATTTTGCATATGGCCACAGCCTTAAGCAGGCTTACCTGGCTGTGTAAGGCTAAAGACGCCCTCTCTCCTTGGTTTACAGCCCCCAAGTTTCTGAATGATCATATCCTTACCAAGGGGACCCAGTGTAGCCTCAGCATCGCCTCACCTCAGCAGAGCTGTGCAGGGAAAACCCTCGTGCCTTCACCTGTATGTGAAAACAGTCACATGCCCACCCACTGTCCCTCACATACCTGCCTACCACCATCATCCTCACAGAGACATAGTTTGTGTCCATCCCCCGGAACCCCAAACACACTATAGATAAGAATATGTCCCTTAAAGCCAGGCGTGGTGGTGTATGCCTTTAATCCCAGCACTTGGGAGGCAGAGGTAGGAGGATCGCCATGAGTTCAAGACCACCCTGAGCTGACATAGTGAATTCCAGGTCAGCCTGAGCTAGAGTGAGACCCTACCTCAAAAAAACCAAAAAAAAAAAAGGGGGGGGGTAAAGAAAGAGCATGTCCCTTAGAGACGATCGAATAGTGGCTTATGTCTATAAACATCCTGGTAACTTCTTCCTGGACATGGACCTGCTTATTTAACCCTAGACCAAAGGCCTTAGCCACCTGGCCTTTGGAAGTAAGGACTTGGCCTGCTTAGGACTTCTTTCTGGATGAATAGCTATTCTAGCTGGGGCTCCTCTTGGCCTCTTTTTCTCCCCCAGATAGCTCAGCTGTGACTATCTCTAGGAAGGATCTGCCCACATTGTTCTCTCAATCAGATAGGTGTCCCTCGTGTGGGCCCCCAGGGCCCCTGTCACATCATACCATGCCACCTCGGCACTTTCTCAATGATGTCCCAAGGTCGACTGTTGCTCACTCAGCCACTTTTCTCCTTCGTCCTGGTGCTCCGCTGCCCTCAGACAGATACATGCTTATCGCTTGCCTGCCTAGAGAGCTGAAGGCTCTGTGGGCCATCGGGATTTAGCCTTTCACGGGGAGGAAGAGCGCGGGGTCTCTGCTGAACTTTGGCTTATTTCCTGCCACAAAGATACTGTGAGACGCTGGAGGAATCGCGATGACAGACATGCGCCCTGAGCTCTGAGGATCTTGGGCTTCAGCTCTGGCTCTGCATCTTCCTGACTGTGTCACTTGGACAGCCACTTGACCTTTGTCTCAGTTTCTGTTCCTGTGGGCTGGCCGGGGGGGGGGGGGGCGGGCTAGCCACGTAAACTTGATAATGGGGCTCTCGACAAAGAGGACTGTATAGGATGGTGATCGTGGAACTATACCTGTAGTGCCAATGGCTTCTTAGCTCCCTCCTGTTAGGGTGCTGAGTGGACACACAAGCCTCTAGCCTCCAGCTGGGGAGGGGAAGGAATGTGGGGCTGGGGCCCGTGGTCTCACATGCCAAGCAGGAGAGAGCTGGCTACAAACTGTGGCGCAGGGCTGGCCGTGGTGGCACACACCTTTAATCCCAGCACTCAGGAGGCAGAGGTAGGAGGATCGCCATGAGTTCAAGGCCACCCTGAGATGACATAGTGAATTCCAGGTCAGCCTGAGCTAGAGCGAGACCCTACCTTGAAAAATAAAAAACAAAGACAAAAAACAAAAATACATGGCACGCTAGCTTCCTCGCGGGCTGTCCTGGGTTCCGTGGTATCTGCAGTCATCCCATGCAAGGACTCCAGGATCATCTTTCTTCTTTCTTTTGTTTCAGAGACCCTGTCTTCTTTTGTTTGCTTGTTTTTATTTTTATTTTTGAGAGTGACAGACAGACAGAGAGAAAAAGAGTCAGATATGGAGAGAATGGGCACGTCAGGGCCTCTAGCCACTGCAAACGAACTCCAGATGCACGCGCCACCTTGTGCATCTGGCTTACGTGGGTCCTGGGGAACTGAAGCCTTGGGGTCCTTAGGCTTCACAGGCAAGTGCTTAACTGCTAAGCCATCTCTCCAGCCCCGAGGATCATCTTTTTTTTTTTTTGCTGTGAACCTGGAAGACAGAGAGGCCTTATGGATAGAGATCCCTACTTGGATAAGGACCATATCTGTGCTGAGCATTTTCACATATATTGTCCTGTGTGATCTCAAAGCACTTAGGCAGAAGGTGCTGAGGCCCAGGAAGAGAATTCTGCCCCTAAGTGACCGAGCTGGGTCGTGAGTGTAAGTGGGTATCCCCGTGATGTGGTGTGCATGTTCATGAGTGTGAGTGCAGGTGTGCATGTGCCCCAGGATCTCTATGCAATTCACAGGACACCTTTCATGTGTCAGTCCCTTCCTTCCACTTGTTTGAGGCAGGGGCTCTCGTTTCCTGCTCTGTGTCTGCCAGGTGAGCTGACCTGTGAGTTTTGGGCAGATTCTTGTATCTCTATGTCCCTTCTTGTCCCAGGTATGCACTGGGGTTGCCGATGTTCCCACAGTCTGTAGCTTTTATGTAGGTCCTGGGATCTGAACTCAGGTTCTCTTTCTTGCACAGTAACAGTTTTATCCACTGAGTCTTTTCCCCAGCTCCAAATCCTCAAGTTCTGACTTTACCTGCCAGAGCTGTTCCCTCAGCCTCACTCCCGGCTACCTAGAGAGCGAACAGTAGGTACAGGGGACTGGATTGGAATGATGAAGCCAGTCCCTAGTTCTCAGAGGCAGTCTGTTCAAGAAATCCATCCTGTCAACAGTACGTACAGCGGATCTTCCTCCACGGAACACTGTGGACGGAGACCTGGTTTATGCAGCTGAATATGAAATATGGCTTGTGTCTCAGGACATTTGTGTAAAATGACTATTTCTTTACTGTCACAGCTTCAAAGCCACCTCTGTTGGAGTCTTATCCTTACCCGGGGATAAAACATCAGGCTCATATGAAAGGCAATTTCTGTGAATTCTCTGAGGGGGGCCTCCAATAAGTCTTGGTCTCTCTCAGAGCCTCAGTTTAACTCAAAAGGATGTGGCTCTCGGGGAATGATCTATGGATGAATTAGAGTAACTTCTAATTTCTATTAAACCATGGCTATATGATCTCATGAAGAATGTGTATTGGAACAACAACATATTTGTTTCTTTTAACAGCATTATTTTCAAATATATATGCTTATTTATTTGAGAGTGAGAAAGAAGAAGGGGGGCACACCAGGGCCTCCAGCCACCATAATGCACCCCCTTGTGCATCTGGCTTACGTGGGTCCTGGAGTATCGAACTGGGATCCTCTGGCTTTGCAGGCAAACGCCTTCACTGCTAAGCCATCTCTGCAGCCCAACAACATATTTTTCTGACTTGTGAATGGGCCGCAGTAGAAAATCCTACCCCAACTGACCACTTAGATAGCACTTAGTCAATGCATGTAGGAAATGAAAGCCTAGGTCCACGTCAGATAGAGAAATGGAGGTGTGAACAGCCTTCCTGGTTTGATTTTTGTGACTGTCAGAGAATAGTGTCCTTGTGACTTAAGTGTCTTTTTTGTTTTCACTTAGACAAGGCAGCGAGGTTCCTAATCTAAGGTACACTGTCCATCGTTCTCCCTGCTGGAGCTGACAGAAAACCTTTGCTGGGGTGGGGTGAGGCATCTTTGGCTCTCTGCTGAGGAAGACCCACCCTCCCAAGTGCATTTTCAAGGTAGCTTACTTGGAGTAGGAAGAACATCAGACCTGCTTTCTCTGCCAACAAGTCGATATGTTGACAGAGTGGCTCTGTGTGTGTGTGTGTGTGTGTGTGTGTCCATTTAAACACCCGTCCCCGTGGTGGGATTTGGGATGACTGACTCTGTTTGCCAAATGCAAATGCATTAACCTTCCAATTGGATAATCTAATATAAAGGATCAATGGCCTGATTCGGTGCTTACGGAGTCGTTTACTGCAAGCGAGAGCAATTTAGCCAGGACCCAGATGGGCAGCTTGGGGGAGCCCAGAGAAAGGGCATCTTCGGCCAGTGGGCCCTTGCCGACTTCCCGAGGTTCTGCTGGGGCTGTGAGGCCTGGAGAGGCTGGGCAGAGCCGGGGCAGCAATGAGAGGGTGTTCTCTGTTCATCAGTGCCACTTTAATCACTTAGAGGTCCAATTAAGTATAAATCATGAGTGGTATTTCAAGTCACTTTATCCAGGCCCATGCCTAACACACTTGACTGGTGGTGGGGAGCTTTCTGAGACTAGATTTAGCGTGCGACTGAACAAGGCAGTCATATGGGTTTTTCTGCTATGAAATTGATAAATGAAGCGGGCATTCGAGGTACAGCAGTAATTTCTGTGGCTCAGTCAAGTGCTTGCTCCCTTGTCTCCTCCAGCAATGAGGGCATGGGCCCCTTTAATACGGTGACTTCCCCCAGGGGGCCCAAAGGCCAGGCTGGGCCGCAGGCCTGGGGTTGATTTTCTTGCATAGGTTCCCAGAGCTGGCCTTGGTTCATTAGTGGGAATATACGTGGGGGGAGAGGAAAACAGAGAAAGGGGAAAAGAAGGTTCCTTCGCTCTCTTTTGCCCACTGACTGTTGCTTTGATTTCTGCAGAACAGGGAGTAAGTAGGTAGCTCCACAGCTCCTGTCCCCACATCCAGGGATACTTGTCCCTCATGGCTTGCATCCCTGTCTGGAGAGCATATTTTCTCCTAATCGGTTTTACAGTTCTTTTAAAGTAATATGTCAGATCATTTTCCCCATATCCATAGTTAATGAAAGTAACCCTACAAATTCATTTTAAATAGATGGAAGTTGTTATAACCCTGATCCAGAATTTATTGCGTTCATTACAATCTTGCTGAAGTAGGTAATGTAATGGACTATTACTTTTATTATCTTTTTAATCCCTCAAAATTATTAGGAACTGACTAATATTTGGCATCACCCTGTTAATGTTTAAACAGAAATTGATACTTTAATTCGCCTAATAAATGACGAAGGGGCACTTTGAGTGGAAACAGTAGCCTGGTGGGATTTATCTCCATCAGTCCCAAAGACTTTTAAGTGCGACTCGGGGGTCTGAATGCAATTACTTCCAGGCAGGGTGTCTTCATCAAGTACTCAAAAAGGACAGAGGAGTAGAGATGGAGCTACTGACAGACCCAGAGGACGACGAATGTGACGACAAGGTAGAGAAGTGAGAGGGAGAGAAATTCTGCTTTTACATCCAAGTTCTAATTCTGATGCATGAAAGCCGCAGTTATAATACGTTCTGGGTGGTTTTCCTTTCCCGCTCTTGTCTTCCCCTCCCCTCTTCAGATTAAAAAGATTTTTTTTTTTTTTATAACCATGCCTGTGAGTAATCAGCTTTATGGCTAAGAATTCTCAAGTGCTCTGGAATTGGTGTGTTGCGGAGACAAATAATTGTCCGTATTCTCCTAGCAAGGAGTGGAGACCCTGCTCCTTGGAAAATAATGATGGCTACTTGATTTACAAATCGCCAGATCTTACCATGTGCAATGGGTGGGGGACAGGCTGGGCAGCTGTCCTGTCTGTTCTGAAGAGGCTGTATTTTCCCTCTGCTTCCTGCCAGGCAGGTGGCAAGCAGGATTTAGAAGAAATTGATTTTTTTTTTCACTTTTTGGTTCTCTTACAAGGTAAAATGCAATGCAATGTCAATTAAAGATTGTAATAAAGAAAAAACCTAAAATCTGTTAAGTCTAACAGGGTAAGAGGAACAAAGTCCTTTCCTTTCTGGCTTGGAGATAAAAGATGAAAGAAGATATAGTCAGGAAGGGAAAAGCTGGCATTTCGCATCACTCTGAAGCCAGGGTGTGTTTTCTAACAAAGAAAGCTCCCAGTTAGCAGTCACTAATTAGCACAGAGGAGCTCATTAGAATTTAAAGGTGTTTTACTGTGCAGCATGGCTTTGCTCTCTCTAAATGCCCCGAGTTTCCAAAGCAAGAGAAGTATTGATTACATTGACTCCGTGTGAAAGGTGCCCATTTGTGCTGACCCACGAAGAGGTCAGTTTCTTGGTCTTCTTGGCGGGAAAGCCTGGTTGGTGTCCCAGGAATTGTGCCCAGGCAGACAGTCTAGGCACGGGTGTCACACCTCCCTGTGTGGCTTAGTGGAGTTGAGGGGGCCAGGCCGTCCCTCCCTGAGTAAAACCAGTTTTGATCAATGGAGGGGCAATCTGTCCTTCCCCAAGTTTGTTCCCAATGCCTTGCAAATTGTGCCGGCTGCTTTCTTCAATGCTGGTGTAACAGGGACAGCGCGTCATTTGGGGCTTGATGGAGAGCTAAAAGGCAGCTTCTCAGCATGTTTATTTTTAATAGACATAAAAAATGAAAACAAAAACAGAGGCTTTCTCACTCCTTGGGACCCTCGTTGTCAGAAAAGTATTGAATAGACAGAAGTGTACAAATGTACAAATGGAGATCCTGGGCAGGGAGTTGCTTTTTATTTATTATTATTTTTAATCAAAATATCCTTATGAACCTGAAGAAGAGTGGGCTATGGAAGGTTGTGCAATTTCCTTCCCCAACACAAAGTACCACAGGCAGGGGTTGACACCAAAGTGTCACAGCCACCACGACTGTCTGTTTGTCCCCATGAGAGCTCCCTCATCTGTTCTTACCTCATCTGTTAGAAACACAGCATTGTGAATGGAAGCTACGTATGCTGTGTGCCACTGGAAACCAGACCCTTTCCTTTTTCTGACTCTAATACACATAACTTCTGCCTGCAGCCTTGCTAGATGTGGATGGCACGAAAATAATTTTATAGAGACCATCAAGACATAAGAAAATATAGCTTTAAAAGTATATTCACAACATATGTGACAAAGGGCTAGTATCTTTCACATAGGAATACTTTCAAATTAAATAAGAAAGCTGCTATGAGCCCAACAGAGCTAGGGTTATAGCTTAGTGGTGGAGAGCTTGCCTAGCATATGTGAGGTCCTGTGTTTGAAGCCTGGTTCTGCAAACAAATAGACAAACAAATAATAAAATAAAACAAACAAACAAAAAACTCCTTGTGTATGAAAGAGAAGTCACAGACAAGAGATTCAAGTAGCTAGTATTTACTGAATGCTAATATAGGCAATATAATTTACATGAGGAAATCTATCACGTTCTTTACAAAGACCTCCCATGTGATTTGTCATATCCCTGTTAAAATGTGAGGAAAAATGAAACTCTGAAAAGTAGAATAACCGCTCAAGACCATACATATTATAAGTGGGGAACCAGGACACATGATAAAGCAGACGGAGCTAGCTAGGACTCCTGACTGTGCAGCTATAACCCCACAAACTTACAGATATAATTATGTCATAAGGTTGGGAAGAAAAGGGTTCATGCTACTAGTAACAAAGATATGTTCATTAAAAAAAAAAAAGTTTCACTTACCCACTTTACAGGGAACTTAACAATGTTATTATTTAATGTTGGGAAGGATTGATTCAAACATTCTTTGAGTATAGATTGTAATTTGGTAATAAGTTCTGAGAGTCTTAAAAGTGTTCAAGTCCTTTGACTCAGTAATGCTACTGTGAATAATTTATACCAGAGAAATACAAATGTAAGCAAAGTTTGAGACACTCCACTAGGGCATTGGAAACAGCTACATATCCCATACTTAGGGGAGCATTCAGTACATTATGATCCACTCATTTAATGATATTGGTAACAATAAAAATGAAGCTGTCAGAGTTCCTAATAATGTGGGGAACTGCTTAATGTTAAGTAAAAAATAATCAGGATATGAAATTGCATGTATAATACCAACTGTATAAAATGTGGCTAGAAATAAAAACAATAGGGAACAAGCATATGACCAAGAGGATGGTCTAGTTTTTAAACTTTTTTCTACCTTTATTTATGAGAGAGAGAGAGAGAGAGAGAGCACATGAATGGGTATGTCAGAGCCTCTAGCCACTACCAATAAATTCCAGATGTGTGTGCCACCATGTGCATCTGGCTTAAGTGGGTTCTGAGGAATCAAACCTGGGTCCTTAGGCTTTGCAGGCAAGCACTTTAACTAAACAATCTCTCCAGCCCATGGTCTAGTTTTTTGTTACTTAAAGTAAATACTGAAGGCAAAATCTCATCATCTCAGGTCTGGTGGGGATTGCATGCAACTGGAAGCCACCAAGAGAATGGGGGCCCCACAGCCCCTTCAATGACATTCTCTAGACGGATCAAAGGACCTCCCACTAGGTTCTACCTTTTAAAGGTTCCATATCATCATCAGTATACTGAAGACCACTGTCCACCCTCAAACTTTTGGGGGACACATCTATATAATATCTAATTCATAGGAGGGGGTGTTCTCTGTGCAGCAGGATTGCGTGTGGTCCTGTCTTCTTTTGAATATTTTCCAGACTTTCCACAATAAGCAGGTTTTATCTATCACTGAGGTGGGGAGGAAGAAAACCTCCTTTATGGCTTAAAAATTAACATACATCTTAGAGCTAATGGGAATGCATCAGTCAACAGCCATTCTCCCATGAAAGAACATCAAATTAGCCTAAACATGAGTTCTATTCATGCTCTGGGTGGGTACCCTGTATGTCCTTCAAGTCTCTGGGCCTTCTTGAGATGTAAACAGCAAGAGTCACAGTGAGGCACTCACTGTGGCTTCTGTTCCGTCGTTGGGAAGCAGGGCTGAGCATCCCGCAGACATTAGGAGGTGTGTGTAGAATGTGTTTGTGCTGAGTCAGGGCTAAAAGTATCTTCTACTGAGGATCACCGCCCCAGTGCTGGCTCTGGCCTCCTGAATCCATCCAAGCCTTTCATCAGCTGGTGCACCTGAGAGGTGGTATGCTCCTGCGTGCTTTGGCCTTCATTGCATCCCCACATACTGGTCACCTCTGTGGGGCCTGGTCTACTGCTGGACTGTTCCATCTATGAACTTTCACAGCCACACCTTGGAGAAGCAGGTATTGCTACTGGCTCTGTTTTATGACTTCAGGCCTGGAAGTCACTCTCCTGGGTCTCAGAGCACACAGGGCGGGGGTGGAGCCGGCATTGAAACCTGTCGGTCTGACATGGGTATGTCGGAGAGGATTGGCTGTAACAGAGAAAACATGAGCTTTGGAATTAGACAGACCTAGGGCTTGTGTTTCTGTGTGACTCTGAGTAAACAAGAAAGTGCCTTGAGCTGGGCGTGGTGGTGCGCGCCTTTAATCCCAGCACTCGGGAGGCAGAGGTAGGAGGATTGCTGTGAGTTCGAGGCCACCCTGAGACTGCATAGTGAATTCCAGGTCAGCCTGGACCAGAGTGAGACCTTACCTCGAAAAACAAAAACAAAAACAAACAAACAAACAAAAAAGTGCCTTGGTCTGCTCCTCTGTAAGATGGGTTCTATGCTGCTTGTAGGCTACACTATTATTTTATGAAATGACAATGGTATTATGAGATACCTTCCTCTCATGTGGAATCTTAACCTTATCTTTATAAAAAGAACTCTAGGGCTTATTTATATTTATGGACCTAGTACCTACCTAACAAAGAACAATGCAGTGAAGTAATTTGCTTTAAGGCGCTCCCAAGACTTTCATATTCACAGGCTGACTCAGCAATGGTGGGGTCCATAGTTTTCATCACTTCTCTACTGTCCTCAGGATCTTAAGCCAAAAATACTCGTCCTGGGGCTGGAGAGATGGCTTAGTGGTTAAGCGCTTGCCTGTGAAGCCTAAGGACCCCGGTTCAAGGCTCGGTTCCCCAGGTCCCACGTTAGTCAGATGCACAAGGGGGCGCACACGTCTGGAGTTCGTTTGCAGAGGCTGGAAGACCTGGCGCGCCCATTCTCTCTCTCCCTCTACCTGTCTTTCTCTCTGTGTCTGTCGCTCTCAAATAAATAAATAAAAAATTAAAAAGAAAAAACTCGTCCTGCAAGCTGTGACGTGTATTCCCAGATAGGGCATTGACATCAAGCCTGCCTGCCCACGGTCATGGTAAAAGGCAGCTCAAGTGCAGAGATGCTGAAATGGACAAAAGGAGGTGTGCATCTTAGAACAGGTGAGGCGTGGTGGTGGGTAGGAAGATTAAATGAGGTTGCACTTGAAAAGGACATGGGCAGTCCGACTGTTGCGTAGTAAATGCTCAAAATCACAACTACCACCACCATCACCACAACTCTGCCATCACCCTCACCCTCACCCTCACTACCACCATCACTACAGTGCCTCCAACTCAGCTAACACCTTTACCATCATCACCACCACTGCCGCCACCATCACTAACACTACTATTACATTGTTCTCTCTGATGTGTTACATACATCCGGGGCTTTGTGGAATCTGTCTTGAGATTTTGAGCCAACATGTGTTACTGATGAGCCCCTGCACCTTGATGTAAAGCCTCCCAGTTCCCTCTCTGCCTCTTTCTGCACCGCTCTCTCCTTGCCTCTCCTGGCTTTTACCTACCTCCTTCCTGCTTCTCTGCTGTCTCTTCCTACCCCTCCCTAGCTGCAAATCAATGGCTCTGTCACTCTGGCTCTCTTGTAGGGTTAGGGTGAATGGAAGCATCTTTCTGAAGAGCTTGTTCTGTCCGATGACGTTCTGGAACAGTTCAGGGTCAGGCTCCTTTGGGCTCCCCTCTCTTCTGCTGAGGACCTGTCATTTGGTTAATGATTAGTGGGGGCTGCTGCTCGGCCCCAAGTGCTTCCCCCACAGCAGAAGCAGCTAGGCTGTGTCCTCCCCAGGAGATCTGTGACAGGACTAGAGGGAATGTCTGTCCTGCCTTTGGTGGTTGTTGGAAGACTGGCTAGGACTTACCTTAGGTGAAACCACTTATTTCCATTTATGGTCCTTTAGAAAAAAAAAAAAAAAAGCTCTACTTTCATGATGGGCCCTATGCATGCATTTAATGACACTAAAGTGTTTGATTATGTACTTTAAGAAGAGGTTGGAGGGCTCACTGGTGTCCTTAGTTTTAAGTGTATTTTAACTGCCTACAATGAAAGGAATAAGACAAAAAAATGAACTGAGATAGCATCCCCATAATTTCTGTGCTGTGACTGACACATGTCTACCAGCATTGGGAACTGTCCCGGCAGGTGGACCTGGGGAGGAAGAAGGAAATGTGCTCTGTCTATTGGCTCATGGCCCTGGGTGCCACAGGGCAAGAAGACAGGCCACCTCTACGACCCTCTTTCTTCAGTCCACATCCAAGGACAGGGATGCTCAGGATCCAGGTCTCACCTCAGCCGAAGATCTTCTTTGCACCCTGCCCCGTGCTGGCCTCCTTATCTATGATACTTTGCTTAATTTGCACATGGACCATGTCATGAGCCCATTTTCCAGATGTAGAAATGAAGTCAAGTGACTTGCTCTAAGCTGGCAAACGTCAGAGCCAGTCTTTGAAGATAATCGTTGAATTGTAAGGCTTCAGCTATCTGTACAGGGCTGGGCATTGAGCACAGCATGACACACCCATTGGGGACTAATGAATGGAGAAGGAGGGAATAGGGGCTGAGGCGAAGGGAGCAGAGGCCTTCAGAGAGAACCGTCTTTCTCCTGCCTGCTGGGGCCCAGCCCCTCGGAGGCGTACATCAGGAGAGAAAAAGCCACTTGAAATGAACTGCACCCAGACAGGCCGCCATGGTGGCGTGATTGATACTGGAGCATGTAGGTGTAATGAAACTGATGCCGGCTTCTCTGCACCTGTGATTTATTGAGGACAAATTTAAGATGAGAAAGGGCCCCATACCAGGAGTTGCATCTTCCCCTCCAAGGGAGGGTGGTCATCCATCACCAGCCATTGCAAGGGCCCATTGCAAGCGGCTCATCAGATGAGCCAATAGTCTCTTTGTTGGGGTTCCTAACAAGTGTTGGATCAGCAAAAGTCTATTTATGCTGGTGGACCTTTCAGGACCAATTTGTAGTGGGTCACTGATTCTGCTGGGGTATTATCTTCTTTACTCCTCGGGCCAGTTGGAGAACGCGGCAAAGATTAATGGTTTTGGCTGCCGACTTGCCGCCTCAATCTACTGCTTCTAGACCAAAGATTAAGTTTTTTTGTGTTTTACCAGAAAGGACCCACCTTGTGTGTGAGATGTGCTTTGATTTACTGACTTGCTATGGAGAAAAGAGTCCGTGGAGATGTAGCCAGTGACGTGGAGGATTTGGCAGATGGCCGTGAGGCCTGGCATCCACGCCCTTCACCCTCAGGCCCTGAGCCGGGAGCTGGAAGCTTCTGGTGCCACACAGAGAATCCTCTGAGCCCTGAGTCTGCAGAGCTGAGGGAGAGCCCTTCTGCGCACAGTTTGCCAGAGCCTAGGCTGGTACCCACCAGTCAGCTCTGGGTTCAGAGAAGCAGGCGGTACCCTAAACTTTATGAATAAATAAAATAGCTATGGCCCTTTCCTATTAGCTGGAATTGTCTATGCTTGTCTTAATATATTCTGGAAGAAAAAAAAATAAAACAACTTCCAAGAGCAAATAAAAATCACACATAAGCCAACTCTACAGAGATACGGCTATTAATATGTTGGCTTACATTTTTTTCCAGGATTTTTGCTGTGTGCAAATGTTTGCATGCTATTTTACATGACTGAATGTGTACTAGATTTATGTGGGTTTTTTAAAAAAAATACATAGTTTTGCATTTTGCTTTTTACAATGCACATTATCCTATAAGCATTTGTCCATCCCTTCATTTTAATGTCACCTTTTTATTTTTCCTCTCAAGTTTGGTTTGTTGTGACATCTCCAAAGCCAAAGGCCTGTTCCTTAATTTTGCAGACACTGGCCGTGTGCTTCTCAGTCTAGCTGCTTGGACCGCAGACCTGAGTCAGGCATGGTGCTCTGGAAGACAAGCAGTTGGGATCAGCCCCCTGTGACTCACACATACCATGGGGTGTCTCCTCACACACAGAGCTCATGAGGGCCCAGAGCACTTCACAAGGCTCGGAGGTTGGGACTCGTCACCTCTGACATCTTCCAGGTCCCAGCATTGGGGTGTGTCTGAGAGGAGCTTGCTGTGGGACACGTCAGCTTGCTGTGTTTGTACAGTGACCTGAGAGCTGGAAGCTGCTTCCTCCCCATCACAGGGGCATGGGCATTTCGGTGTTAGAAAACCAGAGGAAGATCCCCAAGGAAACAGACACAGCAGGCAGCTGCAGAAACTTCCAGGGATCCATGAGGACAGTTCAGAGGAGCATGACCTTGGAACACAAACAGATCTGAGGTTGAATCTTCTAGCAGCTGAGTGAGACCTTCATTTTCCTTCTCTGAAAAATGGGACTTATCCTGCTCCCGCCCCAGCTTCTGATCTCTGGTCCTCAGACTCCCGTGAAGGGTGCGCCTCAGCCCATGGCAGTCCTGTCCCGGGCCCAGTGTTCAGGACGCTGGGCTGCCTCATAGAGATGGATGGCCTCTAATTGTTGCAGCAACACATCCATCCGAGTTGTGTGGGGGCTCTTTCCTTGTGAGTCTTTGTCTCAGGGCCATAAATCACTGGTCAACTGTCCCCATGGTTGGCTAGGATGGCCCTGCCCTGCTTGGAGCCTGACTGCGTGCGAGAGGAGGGCGCAAGGGGAGCCTTCGCCCGCTTTCTCCCACAGGTTTGAAAATCCTGATGTGGAGTCTTACTTACTCAGCGGTTCCAGTGGGCCCCTTTGTCACAGCCTTTTCTCTGCGCTAGGGTGACTGCCTCTCCACACCGTTCCCAAATTAAAATTCCTGAAGGAAGAGGAGCACTTTTTCTATACAACACACACACACACACACACACACACACACACACACACACACACACGAAGGAACTTTCCACTCCCAGTCTTAATGCAAGGTCTCTGCCTGTACAGGGCATATCCTGTTTACGCAAGAGGACTTTCCCTCAGCTGAGGAGCAGCGCTCGGCAGCCCCCCACATGTCCCCGAATCTGCAGGCCCTCCCATTTCACTCCGTTCTAGGCTTTCACTCTGTTCTGGAGCCTTCTCTTTAAATTCCCCCTCATTCCTTCTTGTCGGCCCAGGTCATTTGCTCTTACTACTTTCCTTGCTTGAATGTACTACTGTACTCCCTTGCGTTCCTCACACACCCGGTTCTTTTGCATTGTTCAAGTTACAGAGCGTTGTCTCTGATTGTCCTCAGTTCACACGAAGTCATGCCCCTGTCTCCCGTATTAGATTCCTTGATGACACACAGTCATCCTCCCTCAGGGTCTGTGGGGATGGGTTTGTTCCATGTAGATTCAGCGAGCACGTGACTGTCCCCTCTCGCTACCCTAGCAGTGCTACAAGGCCAGGGTGGCGGCTGGGGGATTTCCATGTTCCCAGTGAGCTCCTCAGTGTCAGGCAGGCCGGACGCCCTCCACAAACAGGAAGGCTGACTGAACAGGCAAACGATGGAAAGGGGATTTGGAGAGTAAGTGAACAAATGAACTCCACTCCTTAACTCCAGGGCGATGTGCCTGAGAATAGATAAAACCACATCCAAGAAAATAGCCCAAGGGCTATTTTATAACCTCCCGTTTCATGGGGACAAACCACACTCACCCCAGTGCTTCTGGACCTGCGTTCGTAGCTCCTCCTACTTGGCTATTTCCTGTTCACCTTTTTTTTTTGTTGTTGTTAATATTTTTTTATTTGACAGAGAGAGAGAGAGAGAGAGAGAGAGAGAGAGAGAGAGAGAGAGATACCGAGTAGGCAGGGAGATAGATAGAGAGAGAGAGAGAGAGAGAGAGAGAAAGAGAGAGAGAGAGAGACTGGGCACACCAGGGCCTCCAGCCACTGCCAACTCCCTTGTGCATCTGGCTTACGTGGGTTCTGGGGAGTTGAACCTGGGTCCTGTGGCTTGGCAAAATGCCTTAGCCACTAAGCCATCTCTCCAGCCCTGTCCTTCTTCTTTTAAACTCTTCATTAGAAAAATTTTGGAACCACACAAAAGGGAGAATTACATTAATCCCTAAAGTTCCCTTAACTATGTTCCCTTGTAGGAATGTTCCAAACAAATCCCAGGTACAAGATCATTTCACACATAAATAGTTTTGAGGGTATAGATAATAGAGGTGGACTCAGGATTTCTTCTAAGATAACTGTAACATCATAGTCACATCTACTAAAATGAATAAAGCAGTTCTTTTCATATCTAATACTTAGTTGATACTTAAATATTCCTGATAGTCTCAAAAATCTGTTTTCACATTCAAGGTTGCTCGAGTCAGGGTATCCACAGTTGCCTTTGATCCCTGGGTCTCTTCAGCTTCTTTCTGATACACCTTCTTTCTTTTCTCTCTTAAAATGCCATTTGTTTCTCATTTCTTCAAGTGCCGAGTGTTTCTCTTCAAACTGCTTTCCAGTTCCGGTGGCTCCGAGACGCGCACCCTGCAGACTGTCTTCCCTTTGGGTGCGCCAGTTGGCCTCTGCATGGTGCTGTTCGGGTTCAGCCTGCCATTCAATCCTCGGCGCTTCCTGGAAGCTCAGTCCCGAGCCTGACCCATCCTACTTGATCTCTGGCTGGAAGCCTTTGTAGATGGTGTTGTGTCTCCTTGTTGACTCACATCCTAATGCCTGGTTGTCTCTCTTTGAACGAAGTTAGGATTGATCTGTGGCTCAACCTGCCCTTAATTAACTCCCACTCCCGTCTCTGTTTCCATTGCTATACGAACTTGTTTTGCAAAACAAGTCAGTTAGGAGCATTGATCATACTGAGCACAAGTGGGAACAGCAGGCCCAGGTGAGAGGTTTAATCTCTCTGCCTCCCAGCTCCTTCGAGTCGGCATAGCAGCGGTGAGGACAGCGGAAAGGGAAAGGGCTCGTGCCTAGTGTGTACTTACCTCACTCCTGTCACCCCTGGATGAGGTGTGTGCTGCTACTAGTTCCTGTAAACACGGGGGGTGGGGGGGGTTGGGAAGAAGAGGAGACATAGGATAAACCATGTGCCTAACTGGGGGCAGTGAGTCAAGGCGGTGCTGGGACTTGAACTTGGCATCAGGCTCCGAGTCTGTGCTGTTAGACACAGTGCCCTACAACACATGCCAGGGTATAGAGGGCTCTTCCTGCTCCCCACCTCGCAGTGGTTGTTGAGCCATGACCAGGAATGGACACCTGCTAGTTCCGTCCCAAGGTGTGCACAGACAGGGTGGAGTAAGGTAGCCCCCAGTGGCCGGAGCGGGTACTACGCTTTTCCCCCAGCAGCTTTCACGAAGTATTTCTACCTCCACCCCTGTCAGAAAGGAGCGCAGGAGCCAGTAACCTTAAGTGATGGGGGTGGGGAGGGGTTGGAGAAACATAAGGTCCCATCTTCATTCACGTGGGATTTCACTTCCCCATAAAAGCAACTCTTTTGAATCCCAGAAGTTGTGACTTGCCCAAGATCACACAGTAAGCTTGCCACTGACATAGGCTTAGAACCAGAGACTGCCCAGCAATTGTTTGGATCTCTGGATCATTCCATGACCACGTAGAGAAGGGTTTCTCTCTGATGCAATCCTACAACCCTTGAGTCACATTCATCTTGGGCTAGAACTCCTCTGGCGTGGTGTGGTGGTGTGGCGGGGTGGGGGTTTGCGGGGAGTGGACATGGACAAACCAACCCACCAGCCAGACTGTAGATGTCCAGTGTTGGCCTGCCATGCCAGAGATGTTTAGCTTTTGTCACCGCAGTGTACATGGTTGAGCCCGCTAACTGTACCTCCCCAAAGAGGCTGAAAGCCAGCTGCTCCTGTCTCCTGGTCTCAGCCTTGAAGCAAAATCACAAAGGTGCACAACTCAGCTATCCTGACTCAGGAGAACCAGGCGTAAAAGTGCAGCCTTGGCTGTGGACAACTGCGCTTCCAGGGTGAGGGAGGCTCGGCTCGGAGGGGGCCGTGTGGCTGCTGCACCTGTATCCAGCCCTTAGGGGCAGCCAGTGAGCTTGGTATAGCTGGGCTCGGGGCTGGAGGGGTGGCTTAACCTAGGAAACAGCTTATGGTCCATGGTCCCCTTTGTCTGATTCCAAAGGCCAAGATAATAATTGAAGGTGGCTTTGGGTTCCCTGGGCAGCCTCTGGCGCCGACGCCTGGGGGCTGTGTTGGCGCCTCACACCCAGGGCATTCACTAATGGACTGTGGCTGATCCCAGGTCTGATTGGCAGTCAGCCCCACAGGCTTCAGGGAAATTCTGGAAACTGTGGTCTCCAATCTGGAGACACTGTCCCTTTGGGGAGTCCCTTGAGGGGGAGGGTTCATGTTGGTCCAAGGCTGGAGTGCTTCTGTGCCCTATGGGTGAGACACAGAGGAGAGGGAGCTGAGTCCCCTTGCCCCTCAGCCACCTGGAAATAACATGAGGTGAACTTCCAAGCAGTGAAATGCAGCAAGCCAGCCTTAAAATGCCAGCCTTGTTTCCTCCCCCCACCGCCTCCCTGCCCTGCTCCCCTAGGCTGGCGGGCACCACCCCCCACTCAGCGATGGTGGCAGTAGGGCCAACAATGCATGCTCAAAAAGATTATCACATAGCACATTGGCATGTGGGGGACCCCCAAGACGAGGCAGACCATGCTATCCCGAGGACAGAGGGGAGGATTAAACTCTTCTGGGGACCCCTGAGAGCTGAGGGCTCCCTCGTGTTTGAGAAGGGTTCCAGGACAGGGAAACAGTACAGGCAAGGATGAGGAGGCCTAAAGGGACGTGCAGGGAACAAGGCAGGATGGCTGGAAGGAAGCACATTACAGAGGAGAGCCCACAGGGCAGACTGTGACAGTAATGTGGGTATATCAGACCCAAGGGCTTGAGAGATGGCTTAGCAGTTAAGGCCCTTGCCTGTGAAGTCTAAGGACCCTGGTTCTATTCCTCAGGACCCACATAAGCCAGATGCACAAGGTGGTGCATGCATCTGGAGTTATTTAGTGGCTGGAGGCACTGGTGCACTCATTCTCACTTTTTGTCTGCCTCTTCCTCTCCCTCTCTTAGAATAAAATACAATAAAAATCTCAGGCCTGACCTTGCTGGCAATAGGCGTCTATGGAAGGTTTTAAAGGGATGGAAGACAGGTACCTGGGGTTAGCCAGGGCTCTTTCTGAAGTACATT
Organism: Jaculus jaculus; assembly: GCF_020740685.1. Lineage (NCBI taxonomy): Eukaryota > Metazoa > Chordata > Mammalia > Rodentia > Dipodidae > Jaculus > Jaculus jaculus. The sequence continues at coordinate 120,757,521 of NC_059109.1, read as the reverse complement.
AGAAAAGTGAAAGAAAAATACAAAACTGACTCATCTGACCTTTTTCTAGGACATTCAATATTCAGGCGATCTGTGCCCAAATTTTACTCGTTTACTAAGAGTGAGGAGAAGGCGCTTTAGGAGACTGCTATAAATCCAGAGCAAGTCACCATGGTAACCTGATTAGCAGCTAAATTAAGTTCATGATTAAGAAGAAATAAATAAAAATAACTCTCCTCCTTGGCTGGGACTACCCGCTGGGCCACTGGCAGCTGAGCAGCTGCTGAGGCCTGGGAAAGCTGAGGTACAAGGCTGGCTTTAGCTGGCGTAGAACAGTTGGGATGGGAGGCCCTAGCTTGCCTGGGAGGAATGAGGCCTCTGGTGGCCAGACTGGGGACTGCAGGCTGCATTTCCACAGGTCAAGACTATGGTTTCCAGGCAAGGGTTCCATGTGGGGAAAGGTTCTCCAAAGGGTTGCTTTGCTGTCCTGGACCAGCCTTCTCTTGTGTGGTGAGCATCCCGTCCATGGCTTTTCACATCACGCAGTGGGTGCCAAGGATGGCATCTAGACTGGGTTTAGGAAGAGCTGAGTTTAGCCATGGTCAGACATGTCACGGAAGCTTTGGGTATAGGGTGTAGAAAGGATTACAAGACATCAGTGGGCCACGGGGGGCTTTGCAAGGAGTTGGTGGCTGTGAAAAAGATAGATGTGTGGCAACGGAAGAGTGTCTGTTTTTCTTTATAAAATATTTATTTATTTATTTTCAAGCAGAGACAGACAGACACAGGGGGTGGGGGGAATAGGCTTGTCAGGGCCTCCAGCCACTGCAAACAAAGTCCAGTCACATGCACCACTTTACATCTAGTTTTACACGGGTACTGGGGAATCAGACCAGGATTGGATGGCTTTGCAGACAGGTGCCTTAACCACCGAGCCATTTCTGCAGCCCGAGAGTGTCTATTTCTGAGGAGCATTCTGGGCCTTCTGCTTGGAGCTGATCTGGAAGCCAATTTGACAAAGGGCTGACATTGTCTGTGATGAGACCAGAAGAGCCTTCATGGAGGATGATTAACTAGAGGTTGGAGTACAGAAAGGAAGGAAAGAAGGAAGGAAGGAAGGAAGGAAGGGAGGGCGGAAGGGAGGAAAGAAAGAAGGAAAGAAGGAAGGAAAGAAGGAAGGAAAGAAGGAAGGAAGAAATGTCCTAGGTCTATTCCCTTTCTAGGCTTCCTCCTGGCCAAAGCAGTCTAGAACAACGTGTGAAATGAGAGGGCTTTCAATCCACCCTGTGGCACTTGCTAACTTGGTCTCTAGCGAGTGATTTGAGTCCTGTGAGCCTCGACCCTTTGCTCATGAAATGGGAGTAGCCATGGTCATGGTGCCGACCTGTGTCATAACGCTGCAGGGGAGGATGAAATGAGGCGAGGAACATGGCCTCTCACATGCAGAAAACCTCCAGGTAGAGACTCACCGTTGTTAAGTTTAACTGCCTGGAGGAGGTGGACAGGAAGTACCCTGCTGAGATCTCCTTCCGAAGCAGGAGCTCTTGCACAACGAATCCTATTTTGGCTTTTGTTTCTTAAAAGACAGAAGATGACGCGCAGGGAGAGTCCTACAGGTGGGTGGTCACAGAGGGAGAAAGGTTGACCAGCCTCAGACCACACAGATGCTTACAGATTGGTGTCAGAGATGTCTATGAGGCTGGGAACGAAGTACTCGTCTCTCAGTCTTCTGTCCTTCTGTGCATGTCTGTATTATGTCCCTGTGTATCCATAGAGCCCGGATGAGTGTCCACTGCCGCACTGTTCTTGTATTAGCAAAGAAAAACAATCTGTCCCTAATAGAAGAGTAAGAGCTCTCTGTCCATTCTTTTTTTTTTTTTTAATATTTTTTGTTCATTTTTTATTTAGTTATTTGAGAGCGACAGACACAGAGAGAAAGACAGATAGAGGGAGAGAGAGAGAATGGGCGCGCCCGGGCTTCCAGCCACTGCAAACGAACTCCAGACGCGTGCGCCCCCTTGTGCATCTGGCTAACGTGGGACCTGGGGAACCGAGCCTCGAACCGGGGTCCTTAGGCTTCACAGGCAAGCGCTTAACCGCTAAGCCATCTCTCCAGCCCCTGTCTGTCCATTCTTAATGGTAAGGCTTGCAGAAGAACTTGGGCACCATAGATGAATACCACTGGGACCCAAATTGGTCTTAAGTGTTTCTTTGGGTGAATTTTGTTTTCACGTTTTGGTGGATTTGGGTTGTAGCGTGCTAAGTTATGTGAGCTTTGTAGCCCTGTATTGATGTGACAGAAACATACACAAAGATGTATACCTCACCACAGTTCACAGAGTAGTGCCAACTCTAGATGCAGGCCCATCTTCCTGCCCCTTGTCTAGGAGAGCAGTCTGTCCTTCCCTTTCAAGAACGAGCACGGGCTCTGACGGCTGAGCTGGGCTGAAGGAATCTGCTCAGCTTCAGGGTCCTCCCGTCCTTTTCTCTTCTCTTTCCACCTCCTGCCTTTAGCTCCTTCCCCCGCCCCCCTCCCTGCTTGTCGAGATCAGGGAAGCTGCAAACCCAACCCTTACATCAAAAGGGAACTTGAAAAATACTTGGAGCAAAATCTGCTAACTGTGCATCCCTGCTCGGTGCTGGGCTGATATTAAATCAGGAAATGGCACTGAACAGCCGTTCCAAACACAGAAACAGGGCTTGTCAACACAGAAACCAAAAGCAATCTCTAACAGGCAGAGGTGAAAGGGACCTGGCATGGGGCCGGGATGGGGGAGCTGAGACCCAGGAAAGGGCTCCTGAGCTGGGCTTGTCTGAGCTGTTTGTCCAGCGGTTCTGGCAAGGAGAGATGGACCAGAATGCAGGAGGCTGCTTTACATACCTTTGTGTGTGTGTGTGTGTGTGGGGGTCTCCTTTCCTTTTTCGTAAGTATGGATTGAGCACTTACTACATGGCTGATAGTGAACCCAAAAGATGCCTGTCCATGCGGTGATTATGGTGTAACTCTGGGGACAACTGTGGTGTCGCATTCACAGCCCCTCAAGTGTTGGCGCCTGCAGAAGTATGCCGCTCTGGCCCCAACCTCTGTGAAAGAGCTCCTCAAGGGCATGAGCTTCCGGCTGCCTACGTCTTCCAGCATTTGTGTTTGGAAAACTCCTGCTCTGCCCTCAAAACCCTAGGTAAGTATGACCCACTCTGCTGTATCTGCCAGGACTCTGCCCCTCTTCTCCACTGGTCACTTGCTTGAGACCTGTCAGCCTTGTGGACACCTGGTCATTGCAACACTTCCCCAGCTACAGTGGGAAGGAGTATTTGCAATTCCCTGCATGAAGCCCTCTTCACCCAACAATGGTTACAGAATTGACATTAAAAATGAAATATCTTGAGCTGGGTGTGGTGGTGCATACCTTTAATCCCAGCACTTGGGAGGCAGAGGTAGGAGGATTGCCTTGAGCTCAAGGCCACCCTGAGGCTACACAGTGAATTTTAGGTCAGCCTGGACTAGAGCAAAACCCTACCTTGAAAAACTAAAAAAAAAAAAAAAAAAAAAGAAAAGAAAAGAAAAGAAAAAAGGAGAAATATTTTGATAAACTTCACTGTTCACTGTTGATGGCTTACTTTCCTAGCTTTCAAATGGGATATTAAATAGGTCCAATCTTGTTGGAGGCTAATGTGACAATATTACAGTTGATAATACTGCGTATCTTTCAAGCTAGCTAGCAATACTTTGCTTTGCTTTGCAGAGAAATGTTCCCACCTGTGCTAAGGGGAGCATGAAGAAAAGATGTTAGTTGTGGTGTTGTTTGCAATAAAAATGCTTAGAAATGGCTTAGGAGTCCATATATATAAGGCTAGATTAAAAAACAACAACAACCTAGGGACTCCATTGGCAGAACACTGCATTCGTTAAGAAGAAAGAAGATCCCAGTGTATTGACACAGAAGCTGCTGAGTAAAAATGAAAAGCCAGCTGTAGCTGTAGAGGTAGATGTGAAACTACACTGTGGCATTTTTTACTCTGAGAAAGTGGTCTTGTGTATCTATCGCTTATATTTCACTTTAAAAAGAAGAAAAGGTAAAAGAGCTCGTGTCGCCCTGCAGCTCCTGGCTGGCGAGAGCTTGGGTGTTGGCGTAGCCCAGCAACATCATTCCATCAGTCCTGGGCAGTGCAGGGGAGGGTACAACCGACTTCCTTTGTAGCTAGAAGTTGGCTCCCCAGGCTGTGATGGCGCATGTGGGAGGGGCTGGGAGAACATCCGGGCACAAGAGGAGGACAGTGATAAGGCTACTAGGTTGAAGAACTCAGATCATCTGCCTTCTCTGAGTTAGTACTTGGTGTCAGTAAGAAGGAAGAAAACTTGATTCAAGAGTGGTAAGGATCTGATGGACACTGGTGGTCTGCAGGAGAGGCCTGAGGGCTCTGAGGCATCATAGGAGAAGAAAGCCTTCGAGTTTACCCAGCCGTTAACTTTCCATTCATTCATGCATGCATCCCGTAATGGTAACCCTCCTGCTATGGGTATTACACTGGCTATTGGGCACATAAAAACATTCTTCACAAGCTCAAGGTCATCCCATCTCGGTTTTCAAAGTGTGTTTCTGGGACCCTGTGTGGAGCAAAATTACCTAGAGAACTTATTAAAATGCAAGCTTCTGGGATCTCCCAAGACCTGTAAAATCAGACAGTGACTTGGAAATATGTGTTTTTATTTATTTCCAAACAGAGAAATTAAGAGAGAGAGAGAGAGAGAGAGAGAGAGAGAGAGAGAGAGAGAGAGAGAGGGAGGAGGAGAAGAGAGGCATTGCAGAGCCTCCAGTCACTGCAAATGAACTCCAGATGCTGATGCCACTTTGGCTTATGTGGGTTCGGGAGAAATGAACCTGGGTTGTTAGGTTTTGTAGGCAAGTGCCTAAACTGCTGAGCTATCTCTTCAGCCTGGAAATCTGTGTTTTTAATACATGTTCTTAGGTGAAAAACATTTGGACTAACTGATCATACCATTTTCCTTGAACTTGCCCGTGTTACTTCCAAAGGCCTAAGGTCAGCTCTGAGATCCAACTGCAAGAAGAGAGGGATAGCGGTGTGAACCTTGTCATATGACTCCAGTGTGTGTGTTCTTCCTAGAATAGCAAAGATCTTTTCTTGACCACCTCCCTCCTAGTCCTCCCCAGGCATGGACAGAATCACATACTACCTCTTTAGACCCAGTCCTCCAGATGCAAGCAGTTGACTCACTCTAGGCAGGGTGTGGTGTCATGTGCAAAGACCCCCATGCAGGCCACCAGAATCCCGTGGAAGAGCTTGAACAAGCCAGTGTGTTTGAAGGACTATTAGGGGAGAATAAGTATTAACAGATACAAAGTGGGAGAAGTTGGCAGGTGCAGATCATTTAGGATCTGAAGAACATGCTAAGAAGCATCATCCTTTTTCCAAGTGTCAAATAAATTTATATTTAAGAGAGGGAGTGGAGAGGTGAAGACAAAATGATCAGTTTCATAAATTAACTAAAACACAGAGACTGGCTTTACCGCTCCACGGAATAACAAACAAACAAACAAATACAGAGCCAAGACCTCTATTGTTTGTAAGCCACAGATGAGCACGTCTGTGGTGAGGGTGAGGGTACCAGATGTAGAGCCAGAGCTCTTAAGGTGGAGGAAGACAACTTTGATGGCTGGGCTATGGGAGGTGAGAGCCATGATGTTGTTTCAGAAGGTCTGATCACGATCATGGGGTCACAAGCAGATAGAGTGGGAAGGGAGTGGTTCGGGTTATCCCTTCCAGAACTGTGGTCTTGGGCGGCATCAGCTTCTGACCTCCTCCATTTCTCCCTCTTCTTCTCCATCTCCCTCTGTCTTTTCCCTCTCTCACTCTCCTCTGGTATTCAGGAGAGAGGTTAGTTGGGACTGAGAGTCAACCTCAGGCCAGAGGCAGGGCCAAGGATGAAGGCCAAAGTTAGGACTAAAGGGCAAAGGTGAGAGGTTAACCTTACATTTGGGAGAAAGGTTGAGAGGAGTTTGCAGAAGCTTGCAGCCTGCCTTGGTTTCTCACTTGCCCCACACACAGTAAGGGAAGAAGAGTCCTGAGATGCTTGTGGCATCCACAAGAGGTGAATTAAACCTGTCCCTTAGAATTGGGAAGATGTTTCTTGTGACCTGGACAGAGTCACCAATCTCGTGGGGAGCTGGAATTCCTGATCTAGATATTAGCTGGAAAAGAAACGGACAGGCACCTGGATCTCCTGACCGCTACCCACTCTGGACAGAGACCCTCCCATTTCATGAGATTCAGAGTTCTGGACTAGGGGCCAGAAGTTCCAGTTCATCACTGCTGTGCAATTTCAAATTAACCACTTAACCTGGGTGAGCCTCTGTCTTTGTGTGAGCTGTCAATGATTCCACCAAACTCAGAGCCCCTTCCTTTCCCTCCCCCGGGGACTGTGTGAGCAGAGGTGCTCAAAGCTGACCTACCTCAGTAAAGTAGGAATAACAATAGAGTTGTGACAATCGCAGTGGCAAAGGGAATTATAAAGGACCTTGCAGATCCCTGTGCAAAAGGGAGTGACGATTTTTGTGAGGCATCCTATCTGCGTCCTGGCTGCCCACTGGTTATGGAATGTGAGCCTCGTGTATAAATGAAATCTTTCTTGTAGTCACACTAGAACGAAGTAAAAAGAAATATGTGGACAGGTGTGATGGTTAGAATAATAAATCCCTACTCCTCTGCGTGTGTGCGTGTGTGTGCGTGTGTGTGTGTGTGTGCGCGCGCGTGTGTTCCTTGGTTCCCAGGCAGCAGTCGGGCAAAGGGCTCTGCAGAGCCAGTGTGACTCCAGCAAATACTTTTTTCTTTTAAGGCTCCAGGAGCCGGACGCACGCCTTTAATCCCCAGCCCTCGGGAGGCAGAGCTAGGAGAAGCACTGTGAGTTCGAGGCCACCCTGAGAATCCAGAGTGAATTCTAGGTCAGCCTGGGCTAGAGCGAGACCCTACCTCGAAAAAACCAAAACCAACCAAACCAAAAACAAACAAACAAACAACAACAACAACAAAAACAATAAAACGTACCAGGACCTAGGCGTGCTGGGAAGCGCTGCTCTAAAATCTGGTGGCGGTTGTGTGATGCAGCGTAGAGACGTCTTGGGGGCGAGGGAGAGGTAGGACAGTTTACTACCACTGGGTCTTGTGAAGGTAGCAGACATCTCCAGCAGGGCTCCTTGGAAGGCAGTGGCAGGCTCCTGGGTGCGCACGGGACCTAGGAAGGAAAACTTCCCTGGCTCAGCCCCACCCCTCCCCGCAGCCCCCCAGCAGAACTCAGGCCCTGGGGCCCTTGGGACCAACCGCCTCTAACCCTGCGCGCACGCACAGACTTCAGATCGCTCACCAAACACCTGCCGCCTGGAGGGGAAACCTGGGTGAACCGCGCACCACAGGGCTGGTTGGGGATGCCTGGGGTGCCACGCTGATCTGAGAACGCACTGGAGGCCCGGCGGGGGGGGGGGGGGGCTTAGTTAGGTTAGACCGTAGGCTGGGCAGAGGCGGATGGGAGCTGCGCTGAGAACATCCTACCCCCCCCTACCCCCGCGGCTAGCAATGGGCTCCGTGGTTCTTTAGGAGAAACTTTTTGTTCTTAGAGAACCAGAATCCACCTGGGCCGAATAGCCTGTGGCAGGGAGAGAGGCTTGCTTTGGAGTGAAAGATCTCAAATTGGCTTCGGGGCGGCTAGATACCAGTTCAGTGGAGAGGTTTTGGCCAGTGCGAGACCTAGCCTTTCCTTCCTGGAGGTTTGGGGGGATTTTGCGCTGTGTTCCAGGGGTCTCCCATCCCTTTCCTGACTCTCCATTTCTTCCACCGTTACCTTCTCGTCCTTACAGTGCGTAGTACTGTATACCATGTATACCATGGGTATACTGTACCCTAGATTCTTCCTATCATTCAGTTTGTGCCCCTGTCCGGTCCGGCTGGAATATTTACAATGAAGAATCCAGGGGCGCAGACAAGGAGCTAGCAGTAGCAGTTCAGGGGGAAAGGTCAATAGTGCCTGGGGTTCTGAGACCCCGAGGCCCTGTGCATCAGGCATGAGGTGGGGTGACTGTTAGCAAGGACCTCCACTTTGAGGCAGTCCCCATGTCTCGCACACCCGCAGCCTGGTAGTTGCGGGGATGTTCCAATTTCTCTCTGTCCTCGCCCTTTCCCACTCTTCCCTCTCTCTTTGTTTGGGGGATGGGAAAAGGAGGGAGGGGCTATGTTGGGACTGGCGCAAACAAACGGATTGGGTAGGGGGTGGATGTGTGAACCTAGGGGCCGACAGAGATCTCTCAGTCAAAGCCTAGATGAAGAAGTGGCCTCAACCGAGAGACAGTCTGGGGGACAAAGAGGAGCACAACTGCCCGACCCGCGAGACCGCAGCAGGACCGCAAGGGTTTTGCAAGTACTGGTCTGGGAACGCGGGAGTCGTCGGGGCCACATTCCTGGGATTTGGGTGTCAATCCTTGGGGTCAAGCAGACCCAAGGGGTCACACGTGGGGAGCGGGCAGAGCCCTGTCACCTTCCTTGGCGCGCATGAGTGGAGCGCAGTCTAAAAGCGGTGGGTCTTAGATGACCCAGAGGGATGGCGTTTCCCGCTGGAGTCCAGTAAGTACTAAGAGACCCCGAGTGTGCGAACGGAGGCTGGAGTCAGCACGAACTCTGGATGATCGGTCCAGGGCGGCTGCAAAGCTTGCCCCCACTGAGCAGAGGTCCGAATGTGCACTTGCAGCCCGAGGACGTGACGGGGACACTTACAGTGCCAGTGCGTGTCCCCAGCGCCCAGTGTTGGGTAGGGGGAGGCACAGCCGGACGGCCCTGCCTCTCGGTCTAGGCAACCGAATCTGTTTTTCTCCCCCAAGAGCACGCTTCTCCCAGAGGTTTCAAGACCGATTCTCTCAGCAGCACCATTGCTGATCGAAACCTTTAGTTCACGTTTTTGTTAAAATATATCCCTTTTGTTTAAAAAAAAAAAAAAGAGGCTACCAAGATCACCTTCCCTCAAAGACTCAAGAGAAAAGAGGGGCTCCGGGTTTATTGGAGGCTTTCCCCCCACTTTCTTCTATTAAGGGGAAAAGGCCGTGTGCTCATTGCGGTGGGCCACTCGACCCCTTAGCGCAGCGCCAGTTGCGCGGGGTCTTGTCTCGTGCCAACAGCGGCCTGCACTCACCCACCCAGCGCACCTTGTCCAGCCTTTCCCTGCGAGCCCTGAGCTGCAAAGCCGAAGGAGACGACGCTGGAGGCGGGTCAGGTCTCCGGATCCAGCGAATTCGCTATTTATCCGCCTCTGGTGGTCCAAGTCGGGGGTCTCCGGGAGGCCCCACATTTTCGGCTCTCCTTGCCCAGGTTAGGGAGGGTGGGCCATGTCCCCCCCCCCCTAGCCCCCCCCCCTGCCGGCGCCCTATCGGGACGCCTAGGGTCCTGCGCTCCGGTCTCTCCCGGTCTGCGTTCCTGGGAGGATTCTTGCGGGTCAGCCCTGAGCTCTCCGGATATGGCGTTTTCACTTTAGGCCGCCGGACCTTTGCAGCTCAGGACCTTCCCCCAAGAGCGGTGTCCAGGACAAGCACCCTCGAAGGCTGGGGTCAGGAATTTCAGCGAAGGCAGCCCAGGCAGGGATCGTTCGTAAGTAAGTGTGAAGATGGGGTCGGAGGGCCAGTGCGTGGCCTCCGGGGGGGGGGGGGAACCCGTCTCGGGTCCCCGCGGTGCGCACACAGCCAGCGTTCTGGGTTGGCTCTGTCGGGGTCCCGGAGAGAAACCTGTCTTGGTCCCCGGCCAGAGCTGTCCAAGCCTTCCGGCAGTGGAACCCGCAGTTCGGGGCGTCTTTACACACCGTCGCCACTTGGGGTCGCACTTTATGCCTGTTTGAATCTCGCCACGGTCGGCAGAAGATCGGTTTAATCCTTACAAAACGTTCAGACAAAAACAGGCCCCGTTCCTAGCAGCCCAGAGCCACTCGGTGCACCGTCCGGGGCGCGTAAGGCTGACCCCGAGCCTCTGAGCGTTCAGGTTTCTGTGCGCCTGGCCGGGGAAAGGGATTCCGAGCCCTCCAGCCGATTCTTTCTCGCTTCCCTTCATGGGGAGCGTTTGGAGGTGGGGTGAGTGCAAGAGGCTGCGAGCCCCCTGGAGTCCAGCAGAGCTCGGCTACCGAACCTGCTGGGAGAGGACCGGCGTCTCTCGGTATCCCCTCCTCCCCGCAAAAAAGGTTCCTAGGAGGTTAAGAGTTAGGTCTGAACACAACTCTTGGAACCTCAATCCGGCCTTCCCCCAACACATAAATACGCGCAGACCTCTGGAAACACGGGCACGCACGACACACGGTCACGCGGCCCGCGGCCGAGAGGACGCACCGAGCGATTGTCGCCCACTGGGCGGGGGCCGCTTGGGAACAAAGGGCCCGGGAGGTGCAATTCCCCGAGCTCCTTCCGAGCCGACTTTGGGGGTGACATTGGCGGAGAGTGGGAGTGCAAAGAGTCTTGAAGGAGGTGAGCGTGTAGGGAGGGGGGTGGAAGCGGTGGCTTGGTCCAAAAGTAGGGCGCACAGCGATGGCGAGCGTTCGGGAGGTACCCCGGCCGGGGGTTTGTGGGGGCGGGGGGTGTTGAGTCCAGGCTGGCCGTCCCACTCGGCCCCAGCCCTCTGCCAGGCTCGGGCGACTCCTGGGTTGCTTCGGAGGCCGGTCAGCTGACACGGGGGGAGGGGGAGAGGACGGGGGAGCTGTCAGGCACGCCCCGCCCAGCGCCTCTGGGCCGCTGGATCCGTGCAGCCATTGGCCAGGACGCCGGGCCGCCCGGGCCCCCGCGCCCCAGTGACATCAGGAAGGCGATAAAAGGCGGCGGCGGCGCCGGATCCTGCACAGCTGCACCGCCGGGCTGCGAGCGGCTGCGAGCTAGAAAGCCCTAGGGCCAGCGAGCCGGAGAGCCAGCGGCGGGCGCTCGCCCCGCGCCTCCCCTCCACCCCCATCGCGCGCCTCGTCCGCTTCTCCACTCCGCCTGGCCAGGACCCCGCTCGGTCCCCGCGCGGCCACAGACCCCGGCTCCGGGCTAGCGCAGGCAGCGCCCCCTCACCCCCCGGGACTCTCCCGACGCGCCGCCGCGTCCCCAGACAAAGGCTTGGCCGGCGGCCCCGGCCCGCTGCGCCCTCTGCTCCCCGCCTCCCCGGCTGGCCGCTCGCTCTTCGCCCCCGCGCCTGGCTCGGCTCGGCGCGTCCCGGCCCGCTGCAAAGTTTCCCCCCCACACCCCCCAGCGGCGGCGGCTGCTGAGCCTCGCGTCAGCGATGGCCGCGGAGCTGAGCATGGGGCCAGAGCTGCCCACCAGCCCGCTGGCCATGGAGTACGTCAACGACTTCGATCTGCTCAAGTTCGACGTGAAGAAGGAGCCGCTGGGACGTACGGAGCGTCCCGGCCGGCCCTGTACGCGCCTGCAGCCCGCAGGCTCGGTGTCCTCCACCCCGCTCAGCACACCGTGTAGCTCGGTGCCTTCGTCGCCCAGCTTCAGCCCCACCGAGCAGAAGACGCACCTCGAGGACCTGTACTGGATGGCGAGCAGCTATCAGCAGATGAACCCCGAAGCGCTCAACCTGACCCCGGAGGACGCGGTGGAGGCGCTTATCGGCTCGCACCCCGTGCCACAGCCGCTGCCGACCTTCGACGGCTTCCGCGGGGCGCACCACCACCACCACCACCACCACCCGCATCCGCACCACGGCTACCCCGGTGCCGGCGTGGCGCACGATGAGCTGGGTCCCCACGCGCACCCGCACCATCACCACCATCACCAAGCGTCGCCACCGCCGTCCAGCGCCGCTAGTCCCGCGCAACAGCTGCCCACCAGTCACCCGGGGGGGCCGGGGCCGCACGCGGCGGCCGCAGCGACGGCGGCAGGTGGCAACGGCAGCGTGGAGGACCGCTTCTCCGACGACCAGCTGGTGTCCATGTCGGTGCGTGAGCTGAACCGTCACCTGCGGGGCTTCACCAAGGACGAGGTGATCCGCCTGAAGCAGAAGCGGCGGACCTTGAAGAACCGCGGCTACGCCCAGTCGTGCAGGTATAAACGCGTCCAGCAGAAACACCACCTGGAGAACGAAAAGACGCAGCTCATTCAGCAGGTGGAGCAGCTTAAGCAGGAGGTGTCCCGGCTGGCCCGCGAGAGAGACGCCTACAAGGTCAAGTGCGAGAAACTCGCCAACTCCGGCTTCAGGGAGGCGGGCTCCACCAGCGACAGCCCCTCCTCTCCAGAGTTCTTTCTGTGAGTTGTGACGGGTCCCGGGACCCCCCTCGCGCCCCTGCCCTTGCTTTGGCCCGGACTCCCTGTCCTGTGTGTCCCTTAGTCCTGGACCCTGTCCTTGCCATGGCCCCAACCTTGACCTGTTTGACTCAGCGAGCAAGCGAGAGGCAGGAAGGACGCGCGGGCCGCGGGCGACGGGCGGGTGCGCGGGCGCGCGGGCGGGCAGGGGACCTTGGCTCCGGCGAGGGTAGCGCACGCCAGAAACCGCCTCGCAGACTCGGGCCGAGCCAGAGAGACCAGGGGGTGGGAGGGCGCAGAGCGACTTTTCTTCAGGCTGGAAGGAAGGCCGAGGGGCACATTCTGTGGAGTCGCCAAGGCTGCCTGGAGACTCATCCTGGCTTGGTGAACTTTGAGTGCCTCTGCTCCGCAGTTTGCCCCAGGAAGAGAACAGAGGCGAGGAGAAAGGGAGCCTGGAGTCCCCCCCCGCAGGCGCGAGGCGAGGCTGAGCCCAGGGAGGAAGAACAGACGGACGGACGGACGGGACCTGTCTGTCCAGAGTCTGGAGAACCCTGGCTCTCAGCCGGGAGACGCGGGCCTCTGTAAAGACATTTTCGGCGCGCAGAAATCTCTTCAGTTTTATTGCCTGCTCTGATTATATAGAAAAATACGAAAATCTGCATTAAAAATATTAATCCTGCATGCTGGACATGTATGGTAATAATTTCTATTTTGTACCATTTTCTTGTTTAACTTTAGCATGTTGTTGATCATGGATCATACTCCCCCCCCCCCCTTGTTTCTTTGGGTGAGAAGGGATCGCAGTTCTGAAACTCCTGCGACTTGGAGCTGAGTTTCAGCCCCGGGCCGGCTTGTAAATACCCGCCTGCCAAACCCCATTGAGAACGTGGCAGCAAGCGGAGGGGCTTTGTTTGGGTTTATTAATATGTCATTTTATTTTGTAAGTCAAAAAAGAAAAGAAAAGAAAATGTGTACTGGGCATTTGGCATTTCACAACCAACTTTGTCCAGAGGCTTCCTTGAAAGCTGCGGCGGGGGTTGGGGGGGCTTGTTCTCCCCTCGGTCTGTTCACATTCGGTCTACTTTTCCTTCCCACTTTAGTTTTCAAATTTCTTGGTGTTGAGGGGAAGAGTGTAGGAGCAAGACAGCTGGGGCGTTCCAGGCCCCAGAGGGAAGGAGCTTGAACTCTATTCCCTAGCTGGTCTTCTGGCCAAATGGACACCCCTTAATAAGTAAGAGAGGGAAAGAAATTAGAAGTGCACCTCCGTTTTGCACTTGCTCCTGTGGAATCCTCCAAGCAGGCGCTAATTGCAAGACCTCCCATCCCCCCCGCCCCCACCGCCGGCAGGGCGGGAGGCTTCCCTGGCGGTGGTGAGTAGATCTTGCGCTGAACCGACTGCCACGCTCAGAATGTACCAGGCACCCAAACACCGGCAGATAATTTTGCATCTTTCAAGTGCGTCCTTTAGACCAATTCATGATGTGTTTCTCTCCCTGCTGTGGAAACAGCGGGAAGAGTTGTTGGTGGTGTTCCCTCCCTTCGGTTGTACAGTAGTTATAGGGAAGGTTTGGGTATTTTTCTTTATTATTACTTTTATTTCTGCAGGTCAGTAAAAAAAAAAAAAGGATTTAAGTTGCACTGACAAAAATACCAAAATGAAAGCGTATTTTTTAGTTCCCATTTGAAATTGCTGGCGCTGCTGGCTGGATGCATTTTTTTTTTTTGAGTTTGTATTAGTTGATAAATTAACAGTAATAACAAGATTGTATGAACCGCATGGTGCTTGCAGTTTTAAATATTGTGGATGTTCGTCCCGCATCAGAAACGAGCTTTGGTTTTTACCGATTCAACTGTGTTGAAATCAACCTTGCAGCAACGGAAATTGTTTTTATTTCATGTAAAATAAGGGATCAATTTCAAACCCTGCTTATGATATGAAAATATTAAAACCTAGTCTATTGTAGTTTTAATTCAGACTGGTTTCTGTTTTTTGGTTATTAAAATGGTTTCCTATTTTGCTTATTAAAACCACGGAAATGGTGTTTATTTAGGACTCAGTGTTTGCATGTCTTTCAGTCATTTCTTCAAGAGTTATACCAACTTTGGGATATTCTTTGGCAATGGAAACAAACCAAGGGCAGGAAGACCTCTCCTTCTAGTGTGTGTGTGTGTGTGTGTGTGTGTGTGTGTGTGTGTGTGTGTAACATATTCTCTGCTTCTCACCCTAGGCTCAACCACTGGTCAAAAATCCTTGGTCTGTAAGCCAAGAGGGTGCTCATCCTGAAGGCACACATCACGTCACTTTTTCTGTGGTCAGGACTGGCCTGCTAGCCCATCTGCTGTGAGGTAGTGAGTGGCAGGCAGGGATGGGAAAGCCAGGTCTTTCTGGGTTCTCAGGCCCAGCTGACCAGCAGCCCTTGCTTTCCTGCCTGGGTGTTGGGTCTCTTCGTCTTTCTTCTGACTGGCGTCAAAGCGGCTCAGCGCTATGCTGCTTCCTCTGACCAAAGTTGATGGAAGGAGCTGAAACCTGGCACCAGATCTTGGGGCACAGAATCCTTCCAACAAGAAGCCTGTCCTTGGGAATTTCTTTGTAGGGTGAATATATTCCCATGGTGCCTGGGCCCCACAAGGCAGTGGAGCCTAGATTTCAGCAGCATCTCAGATTGAGAGTTGATGGGTTTGGGTCATTCTGACACAGCAGCTAGTCTTACCCTGGAAGATTCCAGATCTGATGGGGAGGGGGCCCTGGACCCTTTCCTTTGCCTGGTTTTTAGAAGAGCAGCTCCCACTTAAGTGAGGCCCGGCAAACTCTCTCAGCCTCCTCCTCAGCGTGTGGCCTGTGACTTAGGTGTTGGCCTTAGATACTTCTGGGACATGGACTAGAACCCTTAGATCTCAGGAGAGGTCGCCACTCTTGGCAATGGCTAGCTGCAGACACTTCCACTTTCCCTACAGACTTAGTGTTTTGGCCCCAAAGCTCCCTGACCTGCAGTTCCTGACATGGAATTTCAGGAGTGAGATGGAGGTGGAGGTGACTCAAGCTGAGAAACCCCAGCCAAGAACCATAGCAGAGCCCCAGAGAAGGAAGGGGTGAGTGAAACTAACAGGGGATGGATTTTGCCCAGGCCCCTTGGAGACTGTGTTGATGGCTAGGAGTCCGAAGGAAAGTCATAGAAACCTATAATGTAAAGATACAAATAACAGTAGCTGTCATTTGCATATATGGTGCTGTTTAGTGGGAGAGAAGCTTAGGATTTCAGCATGAATTGAATTCCCACCCACCCCCCTTCTTTTTTTGAGGTAAGGCCTCACTCTAGCCCAGGCTGTCCTGGAATTCACTCTGTAGTCTCAGGGTGGCCTGAGTGCTGGGATTAAGGCGAGCGCCACCGCCCTGGCTTTGAATTCCCAAACCTTTTCTCCCTGATGGGGGGAAGGTTCAGCTGGGATATGGGAGGAGGCTTCAGAGCCTATCATAGTCACTTTCCCTCCTGGGTGCAGGGGAAGGAGCAAGGGGCGTGATGGTTCTTAGTCACACGTGCAAAGCCTCCAACATACATCCTTTCGGGGCGGGGCGAAGAGGCCTGCCATGGTAAGGTGGATCATCCAAAGGAAGGCCACTGTGTGGCTCCAGCCCACCGCTGTGACCAAGAGATTTCCTTGTTGGGGAGGCCCTAAACCTGATGGCCCGGACTACTTTTGGAAACATAAACAGACTGGCATTACCCACCTCTGGTGTCAAATAGATTAAAAAAAAAAAAAAAAGCCTCCACTCTGACTCCAGAGCATTCGGTTTATTTTCTTTGGGAAGAGACACTGCATCCAGAAAAGACAAGGTGTGCCAACTGACCAAGAAGAGAAGGCGACAACTCTCTCCTGCAGCCCTAGTGTGACACAGTGACGCACAGACACACACACACACACACACACACAGACGCTCACGCAGGCACGGTCAGTCCCTGCACCAAGCTGCTGATTGAGCAACTACCCCTGCCGGGCGAGCTCGCCCTGGCCAGCCCGCCGCTTAGGCAAGGAGGTCGGGGGTGTGCGCAGTGTCCTGGGCGGTTCGCAAAGCGGCTCCTCTTGCCTTCCTCTGCCATCCCGACCCCACTCCCTGCGATGCCCCAAACTCCGTGCCCTCGAGCCCCGAGCCCCCCCCCCCTCCGGAAGAGGAACTAGGTTCGGAGGACCCTAGGCGCGTGGAACCCCCCAGCGACTCTTGGCAACCAGCAACTTCCTTTTAGGTTTTCCAGGCCCCTTGCGGCTGCAGGGCTCCGGACGATCCGAGAGTCCCCACAAAAGCCTCCCCCCCCCCCACGCCCAGCTAACCATCTTCCAAGCCCGCACTGGTCCCACGCAGACAGGCCGGCGCCTGCTGCCAGAGACGCACGTGGAGACACACACACAGTCAGACACCGGGGGACGCAAGCAGGGGGCACCCGCAGGTCCCCAGAATGGGGCTCAGTGCTGGTCAAGATCCTTGCTAGCTAGCTTGGGTGGCCACTCCTGTCCTGTCCCTGGCTAAGCCCGCTTGCTATGCCCCTGGGTTGCTCTGGCCTTCAGCAGGCTTCCTGATTGGGGTTCAAGAACATCACCCTTCTTCCCCTTTCCTGCCTTTCTCTTCTCCTCGTTGCTCCTTCTCCTTCCCTCTCTCTCTGTCTCGGGCTTCCTTCCTTTCTTCCTTTTTCCCTCCCTCCCACCTCATTTTCTCATTCCTCTAGTCACTCTTTCATGGTCAATCTCTTTCATTTCAGAAAACTTTCAAGCCTTCTGTTTTATTGTCTCCTCTGTCGTTTATCCCGGTGGCTGCCTAGGAGGAAGGGCTACCCAGAGCCAGCCCCAGGAACCAGAGGATGGAGAGGTAGGTCTGTACACACCCTCCCTCACTGAGGTTGGCTGGGGACTGACTTGTCCTGTTGGCTGGCCAGGGGACAGATCTCTGAGGGGGAGTGGGAAGCGATGAGGAGAATGCAGATATTCTAGGTCTGTTTTGCAGTCACCAGTCAGCTTTGCTTGGTCACTGGTCTCTGGGTGGGAGTGGGTATTTCTGTGGCAGGACAAACCCGAGTAGGCCAGAGTCTCACTCACCGTGGTAGCCAGTGCTGTCCAGGGGCCTCTGCACCCACACTCATGGTGAGAAGTGACCGGCACCACCTTTTCCCGTGACCCGAAGGAAGAGCAAAGGCTTACTCCCTTCTCCCATGCCCAGTCCTCAGTTTGTTCTTTGTGTGGAGGAACCCTGGAGCCAGCCGCTGGTGTAGAGTTGCTAAGGTGATTTGCTTGCAGGCTTTTGGATGCAGAACTCCTGTGCACTCTGGGGCCCTACAGTTTTCAGGAAGGAAAACCTTTTCCCTGTGTAATTGTCACCCTTCTCTCTGCAGCCTGCACTCCGAAGGTCTGGCCTCTCAGCCCAGAGGTAGTTTTGTTTGGGTTTATTATGTAAGGACCCCTTCTCCCTTCACCAAAATAAAAGTCCTCCAAGAGCACAGCTGGGTTGCCCCGTGGAGAGAAGTGAGTTGGATGGAGGAGCTGCTCTGTGCAGGTGCTGAGATGGCATGCTGGGAAGATAGGTGACACAAGCGCAGCAAAGGGCCAGTCCTGTAGCCTCGGTGCCCCTGGGCTGCATAAACAGCTACCACTGACTGGCCTTGGCTTCCCAGGCTGGGGCTTTCCCGGCTCAGAAGCATAACCCCTTTTCAGAGAAGAAGCTGCTGGCAGAATTTCTTCTTCTCTACAGTTCTTGTCTCTTCCAGTTGGGGAGCACCCACTCGCCAAGCTCCCCACAAGTCCTCAGCATCCTGCGTGCCTCCTCCCATCTGTCTGGACACCTTCATCTATTCTGCACAAACTTCCACACCACTCATCTCTTAACACTTTGCTGCCTTGTCTGACACATGCTATCTTAAATGCATTAGATAAGATCAGAGCTAACTGTTCTCACTTGGAAGAAATTAAATATCCAAGAAAAGTAGTGGCTCCAGTAAGAAAAACCACCCGAATTAATGATAAGGATTTGTTCCAAAGCAACACTTAGTTTTAGTGGCCTCTCAGCATTCTTTGCTTGTGAAAATACTTAAAACAAAACAAAGCAAAAACAAAACCAAAAACAAAACAGCAGCTATTCATTCCATATTCTGTTTCATTTGAATCAAAAATGGATGCTATCTTTGGGCTGGAGGGGCAGCTATGGTGTCAATGGGAGGAGGGGCAGAACTTTCCAGAACCAGCAAAGCTAGCTTTGGCATGAGAAAGCAGATTCAATGTTTATGGTGCTGGGCTTTTCTACGCAGAGCTCATGCATATTATTAGGGTCTGAACTTACTCTAGTAAGTGGCCAGGGGTGGATCCTGGGGGGGTCTGGTTTGGAGTTTGGGTGTGAAGTGGGCCTTAGTCCTGCACTGAGATACTATGGGATTTAGGAGCAGAGGCTGCCCTTGGCTCACATGCAAATTCCCTTGTCTCACTTGACTGACACCTTCACTGCTCTGCTTCTGCCAAGGTTACAGGCCTCTGGTACTACCCTGTAGGGTTCAAGTTCTGGCCTGCCTCTGCCCTTCACTGTGTCCTGGGAATACACAGAGCCAGGTACACACGTCCCTATCCATGGACAGGGGTGAGCAGATCACAGAGAGGGAGAGATGGGGTTCAACCATGGATTTAGTCTCCTGACACTTCACTCTGAAGTTCATCCATGGGTCATGGTGGAGAGACAAGGCACAGTGTGATCTTGTTTTTTTTTGTTTTTTTTTTTTTTTTTTTTTTTTCTTTAGACACTGAGGGGAAGGATCCAGAACTCAAATCCATACTTGTCTGGTGCTGAAATTTAATTTTTGCCACTGAACCTCATAAATCCTTATAATACCTCACTGGAAACATTCAAGCCTGAGAAGGCGGGGGGTGGGGGGGGGTTGTGAAATAGCTTTCTTCGGGGACGGTTTCTTTTCTAAGTATGTTTGCGGAGGACAGGCACTCTCTAGTCACACTGCTCCCTGGCCAGCGCGCATCTAAATAACAAGGGTGTCTGCAGAAGCTGCAGCTGTCTTGAATTTCATTTTCGGAGAAGAGGATGGTGATGCGGAGGCTGTGTGTGTGTGTGTGTGTGTGTGTGTGTGTGTGTATGTGTGTGTACGTCAGCATGGGACATCTGTGCTGCTTATGATTAACAAACAATCCTCTCACCCGCATCTACTCTCGACTGAACTTTTCAATAAACAGATGATGCCGGCCGAGCCAGTGTTCCTCCCAGAAGTAACCTCTAGGTGAGGCAGCGTGGATGCCGTCTTCCACAGTTGAACGCAAGCTGTTTCTGGGCAGTGCTGAAGTTTTGGATCTGCACATCTGTGTGCTTCAGCAGTTAGGACAGGACCATGCACACACACACACATGTACACACTCGTGTTTATGTACACACAGAATCCACATGCGTTCATCTGCTGACGTACACATTCTCACATCCGTGCGTAGGCATACATGCACATATGCATTACACATGCATGAATTCATGCTATGCACATGCCTGTCCAAATGCGCTTACTCATTCATTTGCAGTGTGCACGCAGTGTAGACAATGATGTATAAACTATACGCATGTGTCGTCGCATTGAGACATAGGTGAGTATACACATATACACACTCTGCAAGAATACAAAATGCATGGGGCTCCTGCACATCCTCAGAGGCTCACGCACACATACGCAGGAGTGTGTAAGTGAACACTGGCCTTCATGCTCACTCACACACAGGCACTGTGTAGCAAGAGAAATGTGGTGCTGGTGGGGTTAATGGAGGCCCCAGACTCCCATAAATATTTATACGAAGCACTCAAGCTCTCAAAGCAGGAGATGAAACCTCTCCCCACGAGCTCCTGTAAATCATGTGGCTGCTGTGTGTTACCTGTCAGATCTAGGGCGGTGCGGTCCAAGACTTGCTCCCACGAAGGCAATACATGTGTTCTGGAGCTCACGGTGCTTCTGATGTCCCATCAGGCATCCCAGCTAATGTGTCGGGTCAGTGTAGTGTAGGGACTCTTCTTTATGCCACAAAGGAAACATTCAGCATAGGGACGCTGGCGTAGAGAAGTAGCTTGTAACTACCTGAGACCGGACTGCCTGGTGGAGGGACAGCACTGGGGCCTGTTCGAGGGGCGTGGGCTCCTGGTAGAGTTCAGGTTTGTATACAGGTGCTCCGGTTCCTAGAGTTGCTCTAACCCATGAGATTTGGGTCCCAGGAGACTCCTGGACCCCAGGGTTCACAGCTGCTGTGATGCTGTGCTCAGCATGTCTAGTCCAGTCAGTAGAAATGGATCATCCCTACGCCAGACACTGTTCTAGGTGTTGACAATGCAACAGCAAGTAGAAGCATAAAGCATCCCAGGTCTCCGAGGATTCCAACCCGAGACGAGAGCAGAGACGCCTGTCCCTCAGAGACCACACTAATGCATGCACCATGTGCCAGAAAGGCACCTGTTATGGAGGAGAGCAGCCTGATCCTTGAGGATGGCCATGTGACACTGAAGCTGGCCTATGGAGGAAGAGCAAGTCGTGGAAGGCTTCCTGGAAGCAGCCATGCTTGAACTAAGATCTGAGGTCTGAATAGAAATGATCCAAATCCAATGTGTAGGAGGACACTGAGATCAGTGCCATCCCATGGAAGCTCCTAGCATAGCAGGAATTTTCTATCTCTTCTGCCATCTGATAAAGTAGCCACTACCCAAAAGTGGCCACCAAGCCTTTGAATGTGGCACCTGCAGTTGAGAATCTGAATTTTAAACTCTGCATAATTATCGTTCATTTTGAAAAATATTTTAATTCATTTAGTTGTGAGCAGAGAGAAAGATAGAGATGAGAGAGACAAGAGAGAATGGGTGTGCCAGGGCCTCCAGCGGCTGAAAATGAACTCCAGATGCATGCGCCACTTTGTGCATATGGCTTTATATCAGTACTGGGGACTCAAACTCAGGTCGTTAGGCATTGCATGCAAATACATTAACTGCTGAGCCATCCAACTGGACTGGTTAACAGCCTGTTTCTGGAGCAGGCTTATTGCTGGTGTGAACTCCCTTACCTTCTCCGGGTTCTTGCTCAGACCCAGTTTATTTGAGGAAGTTTATCTGAACATCCCGTTTCAGTCTGACACCCTTTCCTCCCAGTCTGGGCGCTCCGGGAATGCTCCTTCTTTTTCAGTGTGCCTTTTTCTCTCTTTTATTTATTTTTCTCCCCTTATCTCTTAGTACTAATCACTTTGGAATAATGGATTGTTTGTTTATTTCTTGCTCATTTTCTGCCTTTGCTCGTTGCACACAACTGTAAGGCCAGTATGTGATGTTTTGTTCACTGATACTCTGAAGAAGCATGAATGGGCCACGTGCTGAGTACCTCATGCTTAGTACCTCTGTGTATACCTTGTACATAACCCCGACAACCCTGTGACTGGGTGGATGAAAAGATACTGAGTGAAAAACAGTTAGGGAAGAAGTCGTCTTTGAGAGTATGGCTTCTATCTATTGATCAACTTATATATCCTATCTATCTATCATGTATTTATCTACCTAATCCATCTATCACTATCTTCTATTGCTTATTATCTACCAATTACTTATCCCATTATTTAGCATCTGTCATCTATCACCATCACCATCATCTGTTTACTGATTGTCTATTTGTCTGTTTGCTGTCTGTCTGTCTATCTATCTATGTATCTATCTATGTATCTATGTATCTATCTATCTATGTATCTATGTATCTATGTATCTATGTATCTATGTATGTATCTATGTATCTATGTATCTATCTATCTATCTATCTATCTATCTATCTATCTATCTATCTATTATCTTCCATCCATTTTTTTCTCTTTATGTTTTCTGGAATCTTTAAAAAATACAAGCTGTAAAAATTTTCTAAACAACCTACTTATATATCACTTTGGGACATATTTGGGCCTCTGTGAGGCAAAAGGGGCTGATGTCTGATATGAGCGGCCACCAGGGTTATCAGAGAAGACTCTTATAGGAAATCAGGATGGGGCAGCATCCTACATGCTTTCTGACCGTAACCCTCCCCAGTTTATCATTTTCCCAGCTCTAACCTCATGCAAAAATCAAACCAAACCAACCAACCAACCAACTAACCAACCAACCAAACAAACAAAAAACATATCATGAAACAAAAACAAAAAACCCCTAATAAACCATTATTCCTCTCACATTTCTTTCTGAGCTAAGAAAGGCTCTTAAATACTTTTGTTCTCTTTAACAAGTTATTTTCAAAAAGAAATAACATGTCTACATCTAATTTTTGAAATGATATTTCTCTTAAAAGGAAACTCTGGCTAAGTTAGCAGCTCACGATTTTAAAAGCATTTGCAGGAGTTAGGAGAAGGGCTTATTAGGACCCATGCCTCTTCAACGCCAAGAAAGAGTCTTCCGGGCCCTGAGCTCACAACTGTGTTCAGTGTTAGGAGAACGCAGTGTGTCCGTGGAGGGGTGGGATTTGCTTTCAGGAGGATGTTTCCTCCGCTGATCAGAGGTGGGGTGCTTTCTCGGGAGCAGTCTCCTGGCCCCTTGCATTCCTCCAAGGACTTTGTTGTTTTCCTCCTGTGATGAGAGACCAGGCATGGATACCACCACATCCACATCACAGCTGGAGAAGTGGAATCAGGGGAACACCTTTTTCCTTAGGCAGGATTGGGGGAGAATGTTTCTCCACAGGCTGCTGCTGCCACCAGGCCAGGTCAACAACTCCGCGTCCTTGTCCTTGTTGTTCCAGTTCTTGAGGAATGAGCTGACTTCCTTTCAGAGGCGCTGTTCTGGAGGGTTCCTGCTCTTTCTCAGTCAGTTCTCAGAGTCTTATACTTCAGACTCCAAGCCCATCCTGTCCCTCTGAGGCTGCCTGTGTGTGTGTGCAGGTGTGTGTGTGGGGGGGTCCTCTTTCTGAAGACTTACCTCTGGGCACATCACATCACTGCCTTGCTTGTAAACTCAACAAGTCGCTGATCTGACTTTGCCCCAAAGGGGGTCATAACAACTGGCACTGAGTTCAGATTCTGAGATCATTTGGGGGGACTTGGGCTATTTGGGGAAGGTCAAAAGGCAGAGGCTAAGTGGAGAAAACCCTGACATCCTACTGCCCTGGCTCTCAGGTGACTTTTGCAGGACACTTAGATCTTCCTGCTTATTGGCCTGTCCAGCCTCTGTCTCCTTCAAGGTCAACAGAATGATCTTGGAGCTTATGCTTTTGTACATCTCATTTGAATGATAGGTGCCATGGATCTAAAAGTCTTTCTTTGGCTCAAGGTCTCTCAAAAGGAGGGTCTATTGCATCTGGGGGTTGGGCTCACCTCTCTCTATTTGCATGGGGAAGGAGAGTTGACCAGAGGTCTGACTCTGAACAAGTTGAGTTATTAGGTTGAAGCTGATGAAATCATTGATGTGTAATGTTTTTTTCCTGTAGTTTGCAGAACCAAAAGCTTGAAAGCTCCAGTCATGTGATTAAAAGGATAGGGCATAGGCAGCAGATATCAACAACTATTTAAAAATTTTATTTATTTATTTATTTAATTAAGAGAGAGAGAGAGAGAGAGAGAGAGAGAGAGAGAGAATGGGCGTGCCAGGGCTTCCAGCCACTGCAAATGAACTCCAGACGCGTGCGCCCCCTTGTGCATCTGGCTAACATGGGTCCTGGGGAATCCAGCCTCGAACCTGGGCCCTTAGGCTTCACAGGCAAGTGCTTAGCCGCTAAGCCATCTCTCCAGCCCAAAAATATTTTAATTTTTATTTGTGAGCAGAGAGCATGGGAGAGAGAGAGTGAGTGAGTGAGAGAGAGAGAGAAAGGAAGAGAGAAAGAGAGGGAGAGAATAAGAGAGAGAATGGGCCCTCCAGGGCTTCTTGTCACTGCAAACAAACTCGGGACACATGTGCCACTTTGTGCACCTGGCTTTACCTGGGTACTGGGGAATCGAACCTGGGGGCCTGCAGGCTTTGAAAGCAAACCTGAGCCATTTCTCCAGCCCCATCAACAACTATTAATGGGATCTAGGAAGTGATTACAAGGAGTGTATCTTATAAGACCTGCCCTGTCTCCGCCTTTATCGATGAGGAGCTGGGAACACAAAGATCCCGATTTAACCAACACTTTCCGTGGGCCTGCCCCTATTCATTGCTCAAACCCTCACAGTGACCCCTGGAGCTTGAGCAGCACCATCCCCACATTGTAGATGAGGAAACAGGTTCACAGAGAAGTTGAACAACCTGCCCAAAGGTGCACAGCTGAGAAGTGTGGCAGTGCTGGTGTCCAAATGCAGACAGCCTGAATGCGGGATCTGTATCTTCTATCACGATGATTTCTGAGGCCAGGGGCTGCAGAAGTGAATTTGCAACTGGCTAGAAAATGCTTTTTGGATTACAGTCAGTTAGACTTCTCTGTGATATGAGGCCCTTCCCCCCCACCTGACCACCAGGCATCCTCCTCTTAAGATACACAAGGGCGTTGTCTCTGAAATTATTTTTCCATATTTTTATTTATTTTCAAGAAGAGAAAAAGAGAGACAGAGAAGGAGACAGAGAGGGAGAGAGAAGAGAGACAGAGAGAACAAGGGTAGTAGTGACTCCAGCTGCTGCAAATGATCCCCAGATGCATGTGCCACTTTGTGCATTTGGCTTTACACGGGTACTGGGGAATCTGGAATCAGACCTGGGTCATTAGGTTTTACAGGCAAGCACCTTAACTGCTGAGTCATCTTTCCAGCCCTGAATTTCTTTTTTTTGACTAGTCCTGCTCTGACACTGTCTGGCTCCCATCGCTTTCCTGGCACATTCTAATACTTTAGGCCTCACAACACTGCAGCTATAGCCGTTATCCTTCATTCTTTACTCTTAATCCTGTGCTCTGGACAGACTGATCCCAGAAGCCAGCTGGAGTTCTCTGGCATCCACACATTAACCTGAGTTGTTTGCCCACAAGGTTACCTGCCACTCATCCTCTTGGGCTCTTAAGGTCACTGTCCCCAGCAATTAGTACTGAAGGGGAACATGGTCTTTAGATTTCAGTCCTAGAGCCAGTACAGGAGCATGGAGGAACTCAGCTTGTAGAGAAAGGTAGGGCAAAAGCCTCTCCTCCTCCTTATTTTAATTTTATTTATTTATTTGTTTATTTATTTATGAGATAGAGATAGATAGATAGATAGAGAGAGAGAGAGAATGGGCACACCAAACCTCTAGTCACTGCAAACAATCTCCAGATGCATGCACCATTTTGTGCATCTGCCTTATGTGGGTACTGGGGAATCGAACCTGGGTCCTTAGGCTTTGCAGGCAAGTGCCTTAACCACTAAGTCATCTCTGCAGCCCAAAGCCTCACTTCTTATTAGCTTGGGGAAGTTGGCACTTAACCTCTTTGAACCTCAGTTACCTCTTAGGAAGTGGGGAGCATCCTGTCCACTTCTGGTTTCCAGAGATATCTTTAGATCTCTCAGTGGTGGCTGGGGTGTATGTGTGTGTCTCTCTGTGTGTGTGTGTATGAGAGAGAGAGAGAGAGAGAGAGAGAGAGAGAGAGAGAGAGGGAGAGGAGAGATTGAGGAGTACTAAGTGGTGACTACTGTGGTCATGGCTGGCATTGCTGGGCATATCTCCATCTCCCTAGGACCTAGCACTTGAACTTTCTTGCATGCGGCCCTCTCTGGTCCCTGTGGTATCCAGAGCCAAGCCTGACAGGGGAGCAGAAACACAGCAAACGCTCTGAGGAGGCTGCAGAGACCTGTCTGGCAAGTCTAACCGGTTCTTCTTTGCTCAGAATCTTGGGCTCAGTTAGCCCTGAAATTGATTGACAAGGAAAACCTGGAAGGTGTTGTGCAAATCCCTGTAGCAGCTCTGGAGAAGTGGGACTCACAGCTGCTACAATCCGAATGAAGCAAGAGTTTCATCCCCGAGTGTGAATATCCTCACCTCCGCAGGGTGACTGACGGGCTTGCTAGCAGCATTGTCTCAGGAAAGGGCGTTTGGTAGGCAAACTTTCCTTCACCTTGGGAATCATGTGTTAGAGAGAATATCCAAGTGTTTGGACCTTGGGTTTGGGTCTCTAACGCGATAATATAGCTGTCTTTTGGCATTTGTGTTCCTCATGGTTGGTGTGGGGTGGGTGTCCTGGTATACATGCACATGTACACACAGGCCACATGTACATGTGTGTATGCAGCCATGGACTGCTTGTGCATGTGTGTATCCAGCCACAGACCGCATGTGTGTGTGCAAATACAGCCGCAGACCGCATGTGCGTGTGCGTATACAGCTGCAGACAGCATGTGCGTGTGCATATACAGTCACAGACCGCATGTGTATGTGTGCGTATCCAGCCACAGACTGCATGTGCGTGTGCGTATCCAGCCGCAGACAGCATGTGCGTGTGCATATACAGTCACAGACCGCATGTGTGTGTGCGTATCCAGCCACAGACTGCATGTGCGTGTGCATATACAGCCACAGACCTCATGTGCGTGTGCGTATCCAGCCACAGACCTCATGTGTGTGTGTATATCCAGCCACAGACAGCATGTGCGTGTGCGTATACAGCCACAGAGCGCATGTGTGTGTGTGTTTACACAGCCACAGACCACATGTGCATGTGTGTATACAGCCATAAGCTGCATGTGCCTGTGTTTTTATAGTCACAGAAAAACAGTGCTCTGTGAAGACAGAAGGCTGGGGGCAGGATATGTAGGTTAGTGGTCATATTTCCCTTTCTGTTGTCCCTGGACACTGAGCGGGACATGGCTGGGCATACAGTCCACTCCTCGGTCGTCCAGAGTGGAGCATATCTGTGAGTTAATGAGCATGTGTGCATCAGCTCACACAACTCCGCTGTGCACTCAGCACCTGCCCGACTCTTAGCCTTTGTGCCCCACCTCACTTGTCTCAGGATAGTCCCCTGGGAACTCTGGGGCTGCCAGCGGTACTCACGGAGACTGAGAGACTTGCCCAAGTCCTCATGCTGAGTGATGGGTTCAAGATTCAAACCCATGTCTCTCTCATGCCCAGGCACCTCCTATTGGCTCCACACTCCAATGAATGCTTATCAGACCTCATGGTGTAGGGCTAGGAATGTGGCCAAATGTCCTGGGATGGGAACCAAGAAGTGATGAGAAATGGGATAGTGGTAGAAGTTCAGAAGAGGAGACAGCGTTTGAGGCAGCCATCACCCAAGATGCGTAGAGCCAACGGGAGAGGGGCTCAGAGGAAAAAGAAAATAAGGTCTTGGGAAGCACAGCTCTCAGAATAGCAACTGGGCTAGCCTGATATCCCGGGAGGATGGCTAGGACAGGAAGAGGAGGCCATGATGGTTTGCTAAGGCTTTGCGTGCCATGTGGAATTTGGTACTACTGTGTCCTGATGATATCTACTGCCCATGACACATTTGTTGGACCACATGGAGCCATCTCTGTCTTCCTGGGATGCTGGGGTTTGGATTCTGGGCTGTGGTGGGAGCTGAAGAGTGAGAATAGACAGCTGGAGTAATTTCACCCAAACCATGAGTGAGGAGCCCTACAAAGAATGGAACAGATGTGTGGAGGATGCCAAAGAGGCTTAAGATGGCTTAATGCAGCTGGATATAATACGATGAGTCAGATCATCCTATAACTTAGTGAGAAGAAACAAAACACAACAACACACATCCCACAAAAAGAATGGGAGGGGAAATGAACACCAAGGTATATGAGTCAGGTTGAACAGAAAGTGATACCATGACATAAAGGTTGTATCAGGCCAGGAATTGACCATGAGACTCCTAACAACTGACGGAAGAGGGGGAAAGAGCATCTGTTAGGTTCTATTTGTTTCTCAAGGCAAAGCAAACACACTGCTTGGGAGAGACATAAACATTTCCAGTTTGGGGGCAGGAGTGATTGTGTTGGTGGACTGTCAAGTATCTGGGCTAGGTATTGGTTAGAGAGGAGGTGAGGAGAAACAGCAGAGTCTATTCTGGGAGTCAGAAAACTGGTTTCAACCTCATGTGTGACCTTGGTAGGTGGCTTAACTTGCCTGAATCTTCCTTTCCTCTGTGGAAATGAAGGGACTCTTGCCTTCCGAGGCTATGAATATATCTCACAGGGGCCATAGAAGAACTGGGCACAGTAGCTGACCAGTAAGGCCAACATGCTTCCCTCCTGTCCTCCAAAATCTGTCTCCTTTTAATTAAGGTTTTTAATTAATCTTTTGCCCTCTCCTGCCTTGGGCCAGCTCCTCCTACTGCCCTTGGGGCCAGGGCATAGCCGGGTGCTGGCAGAGTGCCTGCTGAAATCAACAAGGCCCCAGATCCCCGCTGGGTTTGTGTCCGCAGCTGACCTGCTCTGAGGAGCCAGGATCCACCAGCTCACATAGGCCATGACTTCCCCTGCTCCTTGCCCTGGGCAGGGCTGAGAACTCTGCCCCTAGGTCCAGCCCAGCTCCAGCACGTGCTTTCTTGGTACCAACTATGCCACCCCCGTCAAATCCCAGGAGTAGATAAACAGTGTCTATGCAATGCACTTCCTGGCTGGAACACGTGTAGCTCAAAGGCATGGAGTTTTGCACCCTCCACTGGCTTTGTGGTCCGTAGGCCCTGCTCCACATCCTCTAGAGAGCTGGGGCTTCATGTGTATTGAGACCAATGAATGAATGGAATGAATGAATAACCTGATTGAACATTTAAATTGGTGAGTCCTGTGCTGTAAGAGAGGATCTTCATTTTATGGCTAAGGAAGCAGATTCTTTGATTTTCTCTCTCTCTCTTTTTTTTTTAACCTCTTTTATAGGATATTTTTTATTCATTCCAAAGGCTAAAATAAAACTTCTTTAAGGAGGTGAGTCACTCCAACTCTCCTCATCATTGTTACCCTACTTCTCCAAGGATTTTTTTTTTTTTTTCAGATTCCCTTCTACCTTGTATTTATCTGCTGGGTCAGGAGCATTCATTTACTATCACCATCTTATAAGTCTGAATTCCACTACTTGTATAATTTGTAGGTCCCAGTGCAAAATGCAAATGATCAGCTTCCTACTTAAATATTAATGAGGTTTTGGTAGGGTGATGCAAGCCTGTAATCCCAGCACTGAGCAAGAACTGAGTAAGGTCAAGGCCAGCCTGGGCTACATAGTGAGTTTGAAGCCAACCTGAGCGATATAGAAAGAATCTGTCTCAAAGAAAAAAAATCTTTCTTGGGCTGGAGGAGCGGCTTAGTGGTCAAGGCATTTGCCTATAAAGCCAAAGGACCCAGGTTTGGTTTCCCATGAGCCATGTTAGCCAGATGCACAAGGTGGCTCACAAATCTGGAGTTCCTTTGCAGTGGCTGGAGACCCTGACCTGCCCATGCTCTCTCCCTCACTCCCTCTTTCTCTGTCAAATAAATGAATAAATAAAAATAAAAATAAATTTAAAAATCCTGTCTTTTATTTATTTGAGAGAGGGAGAAGAGAGGGAGAGAATGGGCGCGCCAGGGCCTCCAGCCTCTGCAAATGAACTCCAGATGCATGCGCCCCCTTGTGCATCTGGTTAACGTGGGTCCTGGGGAATTGAGCCTTGAACCAGGGTCCTTAGGCTTCACAGGCAAGTGCTTAACTGCTAAGCCATCTCTCCAGCCCCAAAACCCATCTTTTTGTAAAATATTTTTATTTATTTATGAGAGGGCGGGGGAGGGAATGGGCACCCCAGCACCTCCTACCACTGCAAACAAACTTCAGATGCATGTGCCACCTTGTGGATCTCGCTTTATGTGGGTCCTGGGGAATTGAACCTGGGCCATCACTTTGCAAGCAAGTTCCTTTACCACTGAGCCATCTCCCCAACCCTTTCTTTTCTTTTTAAGTGAGAAATTCAAGATGCCAATAGCAGAACTTTAAATCTGGCACCACCTTCCTAGCTGCAGAGCAAACAGGGCAGTGAGGACATAGTGGGTCTGGCTTAACTGGGGGTTCCTCCTGCCTCCTACCTTATAGAGCCTTGTCCTTATTAGCATCTCATTTAAATATCAATGGAATGGTTGGATGCAAACAGGTGCATTAGTAGAAAATATGTAACCTCTCTGAGCTTTAGTTTTCTCGTCTGCAAAATGGGAATATTTTGCTTCCCAGGGTAGCAGTGAGGATCATCTGGGCTTAGGGCCACTGGATTGTGGGGCACATGTCCTGAAACTAGTGAGGTCCAGGTAGCCAGAGGACAGAGGTCGACCCTGCCTGGGGAAGAGTGAGGGTGACCTGATAAGGTGGGTGGACTCTGCTCCCTCCAGGGAGCCAGCAAGCCTCTGATGACGTGGGTCTGCTTGGCCAGAGCCCAGGGACTGGAGAGAAGCTATATGCCTTCTTGCTAAACTCATTTGTTAGGCACTGATCGGGGATCAGGCACACATTAATTTAGTACTTTTACAGACTTCATCTCTTTCACCTTCATCTGCAGATGGTGAGAGAAGGCAAGGGTCAAAGAATAAAGAAAAAAAAAGCAGGTTCAAGGTTAGTGTGTGTTCCCATGCATGCACACAGGGCTGCAGAAGAGGCTCAGTGTTTTAGTTTTAGATACCCCCGACTTTCTCTAAGGCCAGAACAATGTCTATCTATCCAGCAAGCCTGTGATGCACCTGGGGCTGGAGGTAGCATGGATTTCTGGCCAGCCTTGGGTCGGGGGGGGGGGGAGGGGGGGCTGGTATCAGGCATACCCAGGCCCTTAAAACAATGAGACAAACATTATCTTTTCTTTTTTTTTCTGTGATGCCATTCTTACACAAATATTTGGCTTGCCTTTATATTGTATGATCAGAGAAATAGTTTTTAAAAATTTTTAAATAATTTTTTGAGACAAGCCAAACAGACTGGCCTTTTAAAAAGTCATATATTCCTATATTTATTTATTTGAAAGAGAAAGAAAGAGGGAGAGAGGGAGGGAGGGAGAAAGAGAGAGAGAGAGAGAGAGAGAGAGAGAGAGAGAGAGAGAGAGAGAGAGAGAGAGAGAATGGGCATGCCAGGGCTTTCAGTGGCTGCAAATCAACTCCAGAACACATGCACCACCTTGTGCATCTGGCTTAAATGGGTACTAGGGAATCAAATCTGGATTCTTTGGCTTTGCAGGCAAGTGCTTTAACCACTAAGCCATCTCTCCAGTCCAGAAATAGTTTTTAAGCTTAAAAATGCACCAAGACCTAGGTCTACCTAAGTCTACTTTAAAACATTTTTAAGGAGTTGTGTAATGTAGGCAAAAAGGGGGCTTCAGGACTTTTAAAAAGTCTTTTCCCTGCTGTAAAACCATCATAAATGTACTCCCTACATAAAAACATAAATAACCCTACCATACAAGGTGTATTGACTACAGACACAAACATGCTGTGTATCACGGCACACACATACTTACACGCACATCTTTTCACAGATAAGAGGACACAAGCCAACTGCCTGCTTGGAACCCTGGGATCTGAATGTTTTCACACAGATCACACAGAGGCTTCACACTGCCCTGGGGTATTATGGCACTGACTTCCCATCCTATGCCTCGGAAATATTTGCATACTGAAACTTGGCAAGGTTTCTTTTCTTTTTTCTCCTCTCTCTCTCTCTTTTCTTCTAAATGCTCTGGATGTTGGCAGCTTGAAGCATGGCTTCTTTTTCTTCTTTCTGATAAGCTCCATAGCAGTAGTTTAGACTATAGTTTAGACTAGAATGTGTCACAAAAGAGACTTCAAGGAAAATAGTCTTGCTTGGGACAACTCAAGGTAGCCAGACTCCCAGGACCACAGGGGTCTGGATGCCGGCTTTGGCATTCAAGAGAAACCCGGAGAGGAAGATCTGGGCTGTGGGAAAGAGCCCAGCGCTAGTTGTTTTTACACTCTGGAATCACTCTCTTTCACACTGACTTCCCCTCCTCTGTCCACACATGCAAACTTTTACACATACACACACACGCACATGCTAGAATCCAGAGCCCCTAATATCTAGAGACCCATTCCTGCCACATGCCCTACCTACTGTTGTGAGTGTGAACCAGACCTCCAGGCTGTGAACTGGGCAGGTTGAAACACTACCCAGTATGTGCAGTTGTCACAGGAAGCTCATGCGTAGGCACGTGGGGTTCTCTGAGAACCTTCACAGATAAGGACATTTTGATGCCATGAAGATTGCTGGCCTGATGGCTATCAGCCTTTTCCAGCATCCAGAACCCCAGCAGGGGTCACTTCCTGATGCAATCTAATCACATCAGATTTCAAACTGACAAAGCCTTTTCACATCATGCTCTGGACTGGGAGCAGGATGATGGTCCAACAAAGATGTTCACGCCATAATCCCTGCAACCAGCGAAAATGTTTTCTTAGTTGCAAGCATGATTGGTTGATGCTTTTGAGATGAGGCATGTGTCATCACAATGGTTCCCATGGAGGAGAAACGTTCCCAGCTGTGGTCAGAGATGATGTGACTAGAGAAGCCAAATTTGGAAGTGTCACCCTGCTGCTGTCTTCGAGGGTTGAGAGAGGGGGTAGGAGCCACAGAGGAGACCTCCCAAGCTGGAAGAGGTAAGGAAAAGACTTCCCCCCTAGAACCCCCAGAATGAGAACTCAGCATGGGTGACATCTTGATTTTAGCCCAGTGAGATCCTCATGAATTTCCAACACTCATAGGCGTGTGACTAAAACTGTAACAGATTAGCGATTCGGGTCTCCACCGAACCATACATCTACTATAGGTCCCTTTAAAATCTTATCACACACATTTGCACAGTCATCCATTCACAGCGCCCTTCCCCGGTCATATCACACACATGTACACATTCATAGATCCACAGTGCCCTTCCCCAGTGATATCACACACATGTGCACATTCATCCATCCACAGTGCCCTTCCCCAGTCATATCACACACATGCACACATTCATCCATCCACAGCGCCCTCCCCCAGTCATATCACACACATGTACACATTCATCCATCCACATTGCCCTTCCCCAGTGATATCACACACATGTACACATTCATCCATCCACAGTGCCCTTTCCCAGTCATATCACACACATGCACACATTCATCCATCCACAGTGCCCTTCCCCAGTCATATCACACACATGTACACATTCATCCATCCACAGTGCCCTTCCCCAGTCATATCACACACATGTGCACATTCATCCATCCACAGTGCCCTTCCCCAGTCATATCACACACATGTGCACATTCATCCAGACCACAGCGCCCTTCCCCAGTCATATCACACACATGTACACAATCATCCATCCACAGTGCCCTTCCCCAGTCACATCACACACATGTGCACATTCATCCATCCACAGTGTCCTTCCCCAGTCATAACACACACATGTACACATTCATCCATCCACAGCTCCCTTCTCCAGTCATATCACACACATGTACACATTCATCCATCCACAGTGCCCTTCCCCAGTCACATCACACACATGTACACATTCATCCATCCACAGCGCCCCTCCCAGTCATATCACACACATGTGCACATTCATCCATCCACAGTGCCCTTCCCCAGTCATATCACACACATGTACACATTCATCCATCCACAGCTCCCTTCTCCAGTCATATCACACACATGTACACATTCATCCATCCACAGTGCCCTTCCTCAGTGATATCACACACATGTACACTTCATCCATCTACAGCGCCCTTCCCAGTCCTATCACACACATGTGCACATTCATCCATCCACAGTGCCCTTCCCCAGTCCTATCACACACATGTGCACATTCATCCATCCACAGTGCCCTTCCCCAGTGATATCACACACATGTACACATTCATCCATCCACAGTGCCCTTCCCCAGTCATATCACACACATGTACACATTCATCCATCCACAGCGCCCTTCCCCAGTCACATCACACACATGTACACATTCATCCATCCACAGTGCCCTTCCCCAGTGATATCACACACATGTACATATTCATCCATCCACAACACCCTTCCCCGGTCATATCACACACATGCACACATTCATCCATCCACAGTGCCCTTCCCCAGTGATATCACACACATGTACACATTCATCCATCCACAGTGCCCTCCCGAGACACATCACACACATGTACACATTCATCCATCCACAGTGCCCTTCCCCAGTGATATCACACACATGTACACATTCATCCATCCACAGTGCCCTCCCGAGACACATCACACACATGTACACATTCATCCATCCACAGTGCCCTTCCCCAGTGATATCACACACATGTACACATTCATCCATCCACAGTGCCCTTCCCCAGCCATATCACACACATGTGCACATTCATCCATCCACAGTGCCCTTCCCAGGCCATATCACACACATGTGCACATTCATCCATCCACAGTGCCCTTCCCCAGTCATATCACACACATGTGCACATTCATCCATCCACAGTGCTCTTCCTCAGTCATATCACACACATCTGCACATTCATCCATCCACAGTGCCCTTAACCAGTCATATCACACACATGTGCACATTCATCCATCCACAGTGCCCTTCCCCAGTGATATCACACACATGTACACATTCATCCATCCACAGCGCCCTTCCCCAGTCATATCACACACATGTACACATTCATCCATCCACAGTGCCCTTCCCCAGTGATATCACACACATGTGCACATTCATCCAGACCACAGCGCCCTTCCCAGTGATATCACACACATGTACACAATCATCCATCCACAGTGCCCTTCCCCAGTGATATCACACACATGTGCACATTCATCCATCCAAGATGCCCTTCCCCAGTGATATCACACACATGTGCACATTCATCCATCCACAGTGCCCTTCCCCAGTGATATCACACACATGTACACATTCATCCATCCACAGTGCCCTTCCCCAGTGATATCACACACATGTACATATTCATTCATCCACAGCGCCCTTCCACAGTCATATCACACACATGTACACATTCATCCATCCACAGTGCCCTTCCCCAGTCACATCACACACATGTACACATTCATCCATCCACAGCGCCCTTCCCCAGTCATATCACACACATGTACACAGTAATCCATCCATAGTACCCTTCCCCAGTCATATCACACACATGTACACATTCATCCATACACAGTGCCCTTCCCCAGTGATATCACACACATGTGCACATTCATCCATCCACAGTGCCCTTCCCCAGTGATATCACACACATGTGCACATTCATCCATCAACAGTGCCCTTACCCAGTCATATCACACACATGTGCACATTCATCCATCCACAGTGCCCTTCCCCAGTGATATCACACACATGTACACATTCATCCATCCACAGCGCCCTTCCCCAGTCATATCACACACATGTACACATTCATCCATCCACAGTGCCCTTCCACAGTGATATCACACACATGTGCACATTCATCCAGACCACAGCGCCCTTCCCCAGTCATATCACACACATGTACACAATCATCCATCCACAGTGCCCTTCCCCAGTCACATCACACACATGTGCACATTCATCCATCCACAGTGTCCTTCCCCAGTCATAACACACACATGTACACATTCATCCATCCACAGCGCCCTTCCCCAGTGATATCACACACATGTACACATTCATCCATCCACAGTGCTCTTCCTCAGTCATATCACACTCATGTACACATTCATCCATCCACAGTGCCCTTTCCCAATGATATCACACACATGTACACATTCATCCATCCACAGTGCCCTTCCCCAGTGATATCACACACATGTACACATTCATCCATCCACAGTGCCCTTCCCCAGTCACATCACACACATGTGCACATTCATCCATCCACAGTGTCCTTCCCCAGTCATATCACACACATGTACACATTCATCCATCCACAGTGCCCTTCCCCAGTCACATCACACACATGTACACATTCATCCATCCACAGCGCCCCTCCCAGTCATATCACACACATGTGCACATTCATCCATCCACAGTGCCCTTCCCCAGTCATATCACACACATGTACACATTCATCCATCCACAGCTCCCTTCTCCAGTCATATCACACACATGTACACATTCATCCATCCACAGTGCCCTTCCTCAGTGATATCACACACATGTACACTTCATCCATCTACAGCGCCCTTCCCAGTCCTATCACACACATGTGCACATTCATCCATCCACAGTGCCCTTCCCCAGTCCTATCACACACATGTGCACATTCATCCATCCACAGTGCCCTTCCCCAGTGATATCACACACATGTACACATTCATCCATCCACAGTGCCCTTCCCCAGTCCTATCACACACATGTGCACATTCATCCATCCACAGTGCCCTTCCCCAGTCATATCACACACATGTACACATTCATCCATCCACAGCGCCCTTCCCCAGGCATATCACACACATGTGCACATTCATCCATCCACAGGGGCCTTCCCCAGTCATATCACACACATGTACACATTCATCAATCCACAGTGCCCTTCCCCAGTCATATCACACACATGTGCACATTCATCCATCCACAGTGCCCTTCCCCAGTCATATCACACACATGTACACATTCATCCATCCACAGTGCCCTTCCCCAGTCATATCACACACATGTGCACATTCATCCATCCACAGTGCCCTTCCCAGTCATATCACACACATGTGCACATTCATCCATCCACAGTGCCCTTCCCCAGTCATATCACACACATGTACACATTCATCCATCCACAGTGCCCTTCCCAGTCATATCACACACATGTGCACATTCATCCATCCACAGTGCCCTTCCCCAGTCATATCACACACATGTACACATTCATCCATCCACAGTGCCCTTTCCCAGTGATATCACACACATGTACACATTCATCCATCCACAGTGCCCTTCCCCAGTGATATCACACACATGTGCACATTCATCAATCCACAGTGCCCTTCCCCAGTCATATCACACACATGTACACATTCATCCATCTACAGTGCCCTTCCCCAGTGATATCACACACATGTACACATTCATCAATCCACAGTGCCCTTCCCCAGTCATATCACACACATGTGCACATTCATCCATCCACAGCGCCCTTCCCCAGTCATATCACACACATGTACACATTCATCCATCCACAGCGCCCTTCCCCAGTCATATCACACACATGTACACATTCATCCATCCACAGTGCTCTTCCCCAGTCACATCACACACATGTACACATTCATCCATCCACAGTGCCCTTCCCCAGTCATATCACACACATGTACACATTCATCCATCCACAGTGCCCTTCCCCAGGCATATCACACACATGTACACATTCATCCATCCACAGTGCCCTTCCCCAGTCATATCACACACATGTACACATTCATCCATCCACAGTGCCCTTCCCCAGTGATATCATACACATGTACACATTCATCCATCCACAGCGCCCTTCCCTAGGCATATCACACACATGTGCACATTCATCCATCCACAGCGCCCTTCCCCAGTCATATCACACACATGTACACATTCATCCATCCACAGCGCCCTTCCAGTCATATCACACACATGTACACATTCATCCATCCACAGCGCCCTTCCAGTCATATCACACACATGTACACATTCATCCATCCACAGCGCCCTCCCCAGTCATATCACACACATGTACACATTCATCCATCCACAGCGCCCTTCCCCAGGCATATCACACACATGTGCACATTCATCCATCCACAGCGCCCTTCCCCAGTCATATCACACACATGTACACATTCATCCATCCACAGCGCCCTTCCAGTCATATCACACACATGTGCACATTCATCCATCCACAGCGCCCTTCCCCAGTCATATCACACACATGTACACATTCATCCATCCACAGTGCCCTTCCCCAGTCCTATCACACACATGTACACATTCATCCATCCACAGCGCCCTCCCCAGTCATATCACACACATGTACACATTCATCCATCCACAGTGCCCTTCCCCAGTCACATCACACACATGTGCACATTCATCCATCCACAGTGCCCTTCCCCAGTCATATCACGCACATGTGCACATTCATCCATCCACAGTGCCCTTCCCCAGTCATATCACACACATGTGCACATTCATCCATCCACAGCGCCCTTCCCAGTCATATCACACACATGTGCACATTCATCCATCCACAGTGCCCTTCCCCAGTCATATCACACACATGTGCACATTCATCCATCCACAGCGCCCTTCCCCAGTCATATCACACACATGTACACATTCATCCATCCACAGTGCCCTTCCCCAGTCATATCACACACATGTGCACATTCATCCATCCACAGTGCCCTTCCCCAGTGATATCACACACATGTGCACATTCATCCATCCACAGTGCCCTTCCCCAGTCATATCACACACATGTACACATTCATCCATCCACCGTGCCCTTCCCCAGTCATATCACACACATGTGCACATTCATCCATCCACAGTGCCCTTCCCCAGTCATATCACACACATGTGCACATTCATCCATCCACAGTGCCCTTCCCAGTCATATCACACACATGTACACATTCATCCATCCACAGTGCCCTTCCCCAGTGATATCACACACATGTACACATTCATCCATCCACAGTGCCCTTCCCCAGTCACATCACACACATGTGCACATTCATCCATCCACAGTGCCCTTCCCCAGTCATATCACGCACATGTGCACATTCATCCATCCACAGTGCCCTTCCCCAGTCATATCACACACATGTACACATTCATCCATCCACAGTGCCCTTCCCCAGTCATATCACACACATGTGCACATTCATCCATCCACAGTGCCCTTCCCCAGTCATATCACACACATGTACACATTCATCCATCCACAGTGCCCTTCCCCAGTCATATCACACACATGTGCACATTCATCCATCCACAGTGCCCTTCCCCAGTCATATCACACACATGTACACATTCATCCATCCACAGTGCCCTTCCCCAGGCATATCACACACATGTACACATTCATCCATCCACAGTGCCCTTCCCCAGTCATATCACACACATGTACACATTCATCCATCCACAGTGCCCTTCCCCAGTAATATCACACACATGTACACATTCATCCATCCACAGCGCCCTTCCCCAGTCATATCACACACATGTACACATTCATCCATCCACAGTGCCCTTCCCCAGTCATATCACACACATGTACACATTCATCCATCCACAGTGCCCTTCCCCAGTCATATCACACACATGTGCACATTCATCCATCCACAGTGCCCTTCCCCAGTCATATCACACACATGTACACATTCATCCATCCACAGTGCCCTTCCCCAGTGATATCACACACATGTACACATTCATCCATCCACAGTGCCCTTCCCCAGTCACATCACACACATGTGCACATTCATCCATCCACAGTGCCCTTCCCCAGTCATATCACGCACATGTGCACATTCATCCATCCACAGTGCCCTTCCCCAGTCATATCACACACATGTGCACATTCATCCATCCACAGCGCCCTTCCCATTCATATCACACACATGTGCACATTCATCCATCCACAGTGCCCTTCCCAGTCATATCACACACATGTGCACATTCATCCATCCACAGCGCCCTTCCCCAGTCATATCACACACATGTACACATTCATCCATCCACAGTGCCCTTCCCCAGTCATATCACACACATGTGCACATTCATCCATCCACAGTGCCCTTCCCCAGTCATATCACACACATGTGCACATTCATCCATCCACAGTGCCCTTCCCCATCATATCACACACATGTACACAATCATCCATCCACAGTGCCCTTCCCCAGTCATATCACACACATGTGCACATTCATCCATCCACAGTGCCCTTACCCAGTCATATCACACACATGTGCACATTCATCCATCCACAGTGCCCTTCCCCAGTCATATCACACACATGTGCACATTCATCCATCCACAGTGCCCTTCCCCAGTCATATCACACACATGTACACATTCATCCATCCACAGTGCCCTTCCCCATCATATCACACACATGCACACATTCATCCATCCACAGTGCCCTTCCCCAGTCATATCACACACATGTGCACATTCATCCATCCACAGTGCCCTTCCCCAGTCATATCACACACATGTGCACATTCATCCATCCACAGTGCCCTTCCCCAGTCATATCACACACATGTACACATTCATCCATCCACAGTGCCCTTCCCCAGTGATATCACACACATGTGCACATTCATCCATCCACAGTGCCCTTCCCAGTCATATCACACACATGTACACATTCATCCATTCACAGTGCCCTTCACCTGGCATATCACACACATGTGCACATTCTTCCATCCACAGTGCACTTCCCCAGTCATATCACACACATGTACACATTCATCTATCCACAGTGCCCTTCCCCATTAATATCACACACATGTACACATTCATCCATCCACAGCGCCCTTCCCCAGTCATATCACACACATGTACTCACACAGGTGAGCGCAGTGCAATTTCTGAGCAAACCAGGCATGGTCTTAAGGAATAATAATGATAATGGTATTGGCGCTTTTAATGTGAATGGCTTTTGCCTGTATACGTGTGGTGTCTGAATGCACGCATCCATTTTTGTATGCATGTGGGTGCATATCTATGTGCATGTGTTCCTGCATGTTTTAGTCAGAGGCTGATGGTGGTTGCCTACCTCAATGACTCTCCACCTTAGTTTTTGTGACAGACTCTCACTGAACTTTGTGCTCACCAATGTGGCTTCACAAATGAGCCTGCAAGCCCCAAGGATCCTCTTGCCCATGCGTCCCCAGCACTAGGTTTGTAGGGATGTGCCACTGTGCCCCAGCTTTATATGTGTGTCTGGGGGTCTAAACTCAAGTCTTCATGCTTGCATCTCAAGCACCTTACTGAGTGAGCCATCTCCCCAGCCCCAATGCCAGTGCATTAATGCTGATAGCGGACACCCCCCCCCCCCAGTGTGTGCATTCTGCTGCGTGTTTCATGTGTGTTACTTGACTCAGTCCTAATAACACTAGGAGGCAGGTTACTCTTCCTTTACCTATACTACCTTTATTTTATTAAATTTATGTATTTTTTAATTCATTTATTTTTATGTATTTAGTTAAAAAAGTTTATGTATTTTTTTGTTTATAGAGAGAGACAGAGACAGAGAGAACCGGCATGCAAGGCCTCAGCCAGTATAATCTCATTCCAGATGCTTTTGCCACCTAGTGGGCATGTGCGACCTTACGCTTGTCTCACTTTTGTGTGTCTGGCTTACATAGGATGTGGGGAGTTGAACATGGGTTCCTAGGCTTCTCAGGCAAGTGTTTTAGCCACTAAGCCATCTGTCCATCCTACCTTTACCAATTTTATACATGGGGAAACTAACACAGAAAGAAGTTCAATAGATTCCCCAGGGTCATACAGCTAAGAAGTGGAACCTAGGCTATGTGTGTCACATTTATTGATTTATACAGTTTGACACACACACACACACACACACGCACACACACACGCACACACACACTCCCTCTCAATCATACTTAAAATCACACTTCAGCCAATGTGAATAGTTCTCCTTCCCCCCCTCTCCCTTTCACTGCCTCTACCCTGCCCCCTCACTGGTTAAGGGGCTCAAAAAGACCTGGTGAGTGGAGTACAGTCCACAAACTGGCTTGGTAAGAATATTTCATTGTTGGGTCTTGTCAAAGCTTCCAATAATGAGTCCATCAAGTAAAAAAAAAAGTTCCTATGTTTTTCATCGAATTTTACATCTTCTTTTATGACACTTATCCACTTCAGCCAGATGATCGGCACAATGTGTAATTAAACACAGTGAGTCAACAAGTCAGGCTTGGCATAGGCCTTCAGACTCCTGGGCACAGAGAAGTGGAGTCATCCTGGCTTGGCATGTCCCTGGACTATAGCAGGGTCTTGCAGGTGGTACCACTTTGGAGGGCATCCTGCCTGCCACTTGGGTCCCAGTGGGTTGGCTGTTCAGGTTAGGGACTGCCAGGTACTCCTTATTTCCTGGGAATAGCCACCTCCTTACCTCGGAGGGAGGAGGGGTGACTGCCCTGGGCCAGAACCTGTTTTGCTGGTTTGGAGGCTGTTATTACCTGGTGCTCTGGGAAGGATGGAAGACCCAGGGAGGTTGAAG
Organism: Jaculus jaculus; assembly: GCF_020740685.1. Lineage (NCBI taxonomy): Eukaryota > Metazoa > Chordata > Mammalia > Rodentia > Dipodidae > Jaculus > Jaculus jaculus. The sequence goes on along the minus strand of NC_059109.1, from coordinate 120,715,159 downwards.
GAGAAAAGGGGGGCGGGGGAGGGGGCCAATTGGGATGAGGACGGACAGGGAGTGTGAGGGTAGAAGTGGGTGAGAACAGAGATGACCCCTCAGTGGGAAGGGGATCAGGAAGAGGAGAGGGTTGGGCCAGGCTTACTTTGCACTCACCCATCCCTCTGCTTCCCTCATTCCAATTCTTCCCCGCTCCCCCGAGGTAGGGTCTCACTGTAGCCCAAGCTGACCTGGAATTCACTATGCGGCCTCAGGGTGGCCTCGAACTCACTCACAGGGGTCCTCCGACTTCTCCCTCCCGAGTGCTGAGATTAAAGGTGTGCGCCACCATGCCCAGTTTGTCATTCCAATTCCTAAAAGAAGCTTCTAAGGAAGAATTCATCAAAGAAAATGCCCTCTGGGACCCTCCCCCCCCCCAGGAAGCCCACTGGTGCCACGTGCCTTGGAGGGAGAGGAGAGCAGGAACATGGAGCTCATTCCCTGGGCTTCCGAGAAATGGACCTCTACACACGGTAGGCTATCTGGGATCTCTTGCTGACTGTGGGCACACTTCTTCCTGAACCCCACCACTTGGAGGCTAATGACCCCAAATTGTGAGACCGAAGTCATTTTCTACTGTTACCCTCCATGGTCCAAGCCCACCAGCCTGCAATTGCTTTCTGAGTCATAGGGTTCTTTCTCCCACGCCCTCTGTCCTTCCCATGGCATCATATGATGGACAGCCCTATGCTGTGGGTGGGCTTGGGTTTGGGATCAGAAGAAACACTGCTCATTCAAGCCCACAGCCCAGGGGCTGTCAGAGCACATCTCCGAGCAGTCATGAGGGCGCCAGGCTTGAAGTCTTCGCCAGCAGTTTCCGCAGGCCTGGTAGTCCACAAATCTCAGACACGCAGAGCATATTTAGTGGTCCCAGCCTTTTTTGATTGAGGAAACCAATGCTCAGAGAGGGGACGATTGGCCCAAAGGTCCTAAGTTAGACCTAAGGGCAGTGGTGGGATTCACACCCAGGCCAATGTGACTCAAACCTCACCACCCATCTGCTAGAGCACTCTGCTCTTGGTGAGGTGTTCCAGGCTGACAGAAGATGAGCCCTGGTGGAAAGGCATGGCCACAGCATAGCCTGGCACCTTGTGAACACCTTAAATGTGGGCTTGTGTGAGCAGGCCTTGGGAATCTGGGCCTCCACTAAGAGGTAAGAGGGAGACGTTGCAGACTTTTCTCCACAAAGCAGCCAGAGCCAGAGGCAGGCCATTCTGGTGTTTGGAGCAGGGGGCTCCCTAGAAGGCTGGGCTCAAATCCTCGCAGAGCTGCTTGCTGCCGCCGCTGTGTGTGTGTGACCTGGAGCGAGTCTCTTGACCTCGGATGGCTCTTTCCTGGGCCGTAATAATATTTATGGCGCTGCTATGAGTAAGTGTATTGTTTAGCCCAAAGCCGCAAACACAGTAAGGGATGTAGGGCCCATACTCGGCACATTCAGAAAGCTCACTATAGGGTTAGTACAGAGGCTGCCAGGAAGCCCTACGAAGGAAAACTCTCATGCCAGGCCCAGCAGCTTTTGGGAGGCTGGGCTGGGCAGCGTTCCCCTCTCTCAGTGCCTACTGTTCTTGCCTGGAGCTCCTGAGCCTTAGGGGGGAGGGCGGAGTAAGAAGGAAAGAACAGTTCCAAAGGTCGTCTATGGGGTGGACTCTCCCAGGAAGCCGGTAGAGGCTGCTGGGCTGACCGTTCTAGGAGGAAGAGGAGGAGGAGGGCTGAGAGTGGCCACAACCTCTGTCCACCCAAAGGCTTGGGCAGGGCTGCATGTTTCTGCTGCTTCTCTGTGAACATGACCTTGGCTTGGATTGAGTCTCTAGGTAGCTGAGCCTTTTGTCCCTCTGCTCAACCTTTTGAAGAGGTGAAAGGGTCTCGAGAGAGAGTGCCATGTGGCCCGAGGAGTGACCTGCTGGAGGCCCTGGAGTAACCCCAGATCCATTAGGCAGCCTCCATGGGCCACCTCCCTTCCCCTGAGAGTGGCTTTGGTTATTTGGGAAGGTGACTGGTTGTCATCTTAGCAGCAAAGACACACCCCAGCTGTCTTCCCCAGCAAGCACACGGCACTGAGAATTGAGCCCAAGATACCCATAGAGGTCTATGGAAATGCTTTAATTTCTTTGAAACCAGAAATAAGAAACTAGAAGATAGGGGCTAGAGAGCTGGCTCAGCAGTTAAAGACACTTACTTGCAAAGCCTGTTGGCCTAGCTTCTATTCCACAGTACCCATGTAAAAACAGATGCACAAAGTGGCACATGTGTCTGCAATTCGTTTGTGATGGCAAGAGACCTTGGAGGGCCCATTGCCATTCTCTTTCTCTCTCTTTTTCTGCTTGCAGATAAATAATTTTTTATAAAGAAACTGGAAGAAACAAAGAAATTGTGTGCCAATGCCCATAAATTGGAATTTTAATGTTTCTATGGAGAAAGGGTCTCACAAATGCTAAAGTTCCAAGGGTCCATGAAAGCCATACACACAGCTCAGTATTTACATTCCTTTTCCCATGAGACCAGATCCCGAGAGACACAGAATTGGATTTGAACCCTGACTGTTGGGTGATCCTGGCTAAATGGTTCAATTCCTCTGAGCCCCAGTTTCCTCATCTGTAAGGTGAGTGAATGCAAGGGCTCTAGGAAGGGTGCCTCTGAGCGAATGAAAAGAATCCCACGAACCAACGGGACAGAGGCTCACGGTGAAGTAAAGATGTCAGCCTGGTGTTGACTCACTTCCCAGGCTCTCTTGAGCACCCGTGGTGGGTTAGGTGCTGCATGGGCGTCTTCTCACTTGGTCTCGGCCTGATTCTTGATCTCTAGAATGCTATATACCAGTATTCCCACCACCCTACTGCCTACTCTTCAGAGATTTGACGGCCAGTCTCTTCCTGCACGTCTGCACCCTTGTCTGCCACTGGACCCTTGGAATCTGTTGCCATAGGCTCACCTTTGACTCCCCAGAGGAGGAGACTCCATCACACCCCTGTGACCCAGTGGTCACAGCTCCTTCTCATCTGCAGAGCCACAGTCAACCTCAGCCTGCCTAGAGCGGCTACTTTAACATTCCCCCAGCAATCTGCAGAAACACGGGCCAGGCAACCTCCCATCTGAAATGTTGACAAGCTGCATGTCCTAATAAAATAAAAGCCTGTTTTCTATCTTTTGTCCTGCCAGAAGCATGAGGGATGATTGATTGATTGATTGATTAAAGCAAATTAAAACATGTCACATATTTTATAAGCAACTTAACCACCTGTGCTGGAGCCTGGATAACTGACGTAAAGATGCTGGCTTTAAATGCAGAGGTAAATATTTTTCAATACCAAAATCAATGTCAGAGATGAAAATGTGAATAATGAGCAAAAATTATTTCTCTTAAGTGGTGCTCAATGCATACTTCTGAAATCCCAGAACTTTCAGCATTGTAACATGGCTTAAGTAGAGGAAAACAAAGAAGAAGAAAAAAGATCATAACCATGAGAGCCACCAAAGATACTTGGACAAGAACTGCAGAGATGGCTTAGTATTAAGGTATTTGCCTGCAAAGCCAAAGGACCCCAGGACTCATGTTGAGCCCGATGTAGAAGGTGGCACATGCATCTGGAATTCTTTGCACTGGCTGGATGCCTTGGAGTGTCCATCCATTCTCTCTCTCTCTCCCTCTCTCCCTCCCTCTCTCTTTCTCCCACTTTCCCTCTCAAGTAAATAAACAAAATAAAATATTAAAACAAGATACTTGGTCAAGGGACTGTAGTATGATCTTTTCTTCTGGCAAATCTTCCCACCATTTTGGGGGCACCTATAGCCCTCTACACTTTGTCCACTTCTCTTGTCATCTCCCTAATTGTTCCTCTCCCCCACTTCCCCAATGAACTCTATGTTTTTTCCCATTTATTTATGAAAGAGGGAGAGAGAGAGAGAGAGAGAGAGAGAGAGAGAGAGAGAGAGAGAAAGAAAAAGAGAGAGAAAGCCAGAATCTCCAGCCACTGCAAATGAACTCTAGGTGCATGGGCCACCTTGTGTATCTGGCTTTACATGGGTACTGGGGAATCAAACCCAGGACCTTGGACTTTGCAGGGAAGCACCTTAACCACTGAGATATCCGTTCAGCCCCAAGCTCTATAGTCTTCATCCCCCAAGACACACCTCCTTGCTCTTCCCTCAGCCTAGGACACTGTCTCCTTTGGGTCTTCTTGAATGGAAGTGCTCAGAAGGTAGAAATCCTCTACTCTTTACTGAAGGATCCCAAGCTCCCCATGCCAGTCATTCAATAGTTGCTTGTTCACCATTTGGAGGATGAATGGCCAGCCTGGAAAACTTTGCAAGCTTCAAAACCTCAATCCAACATTCTCTGGTCTTTATACCATCCTTGTGCCCCAGCAGGACCTGGAATGAGACTCTCTGCTTCCACATTGCTTTATGCCAACTTCTCTTAGTCTGCTTATTATACATTTGTAAATAAAGGGCATTCCGTCTATTGGAGCCACTACATCTGAGCCATGATCTTATTTCTGACACTCCATTCATCATCCATCCATCCATCCATCCATCCACTTTTTCACAAAGATTTATTGTGCCTCTAATGTGCCAATCACTAGAAATTAAGTGGTCAGCAAAGGCAGACTGGCACCTGTTCCGAGATCTTTCTGCAGTCATGCCCACTAGCCTTCCTGTGTCTCACTTTCTTTAGCTGTGATGAGGGCAACCTATTCCTTTCCTTTTGGGGGCATAATCTGTCAGGAGTTTCAGAGAGGTGCTCAGTAGACTTTGCCCAGTCCTTGGCTTCCTCCGTGGACTTCGAGTTCTCTGAGCTCCTTCTCAGGCCAGAGGGAGTTCCTCTTTCCTTTTCCTTCCCTTGGTCACACAAGGAGAGGCAGTCAGTGTTGCTCACGACCGAAAGTGGCAGTCTCCATGCCTGTCGCAGTATGGCTCTTTCTGAAACACACATGAACACACACACTCCTGTACACGTGATCAGGCTCTTCCAAGACCCAGAGCCACCCTTCCCCTCTGAATGGGCCAGCGCTAGGACAAGCAGGAAAGCCAGAAGTCCCATGAGTCCCAGATATAGAAGGATATGGGATGACCTATCTATGACCCGAAGTGGCTCAGGTCCAGAGTTCTGGTATATTTTGCCCAGTTTCTCAGGATCTCTGGGGCACAGTGAGATGGGGCAGACTAAAGAAGAACTCCTATTGCCCCCTGCATCTGTGCTTCTGTTCAGCCACTCACGCTGCAGCGTGCAACACAGCGGCTGCCCAGAGCCAGCAGCAGCGCCCGAGAGTCTCAGGACTCTGCGGGGGTGCCAGGGCAGACGCAATCCTGGTCTCCTGGCTTCTAGCTGTTCCTGAACCTCAGCCTAGGTCTGATGCACATCTGTTCAGTCTTAAGCCTCAGTTTTCCTCTCTGTACTAGGGTCTGGCTGGCTAGTAGGAGGAATGAGGCTTAGAGTTGTTTTTTTTTTTTTAAACATTTATTATTGTTGTTTTAAAAGTCAAAACCATGGGTTTGGGGTTGAAGGAAACATGTGCAGCTTTTATACCTAGATTCTGCCTGCATTCCTTATGGGTCTGTTATGTGCTGGTCTCAGAAATTGCTGGAATCACCTCACAGCTCATTTCACTCCTCCGGGACTTTTGCTACTCAAGACCCTCCAGGTTTATGGAAGAGACTGAAGAGAGAGGCGTCAGAGCCCCAGGACCAAAACAAAGCAGTGGGCTTCATGTCTAAGAGTGGGGGTATGAAACATCTCTGTATGTATTGGTGGGAGGGCATGCTGGAATTCAAATTGTACCTAGTCCATAATCTAATTTGAAATTATACAATTTGTTAATATTTTAGATTGACAAATCTCAGAAAGTAACAAGTATGAATCCTTGCTTCTTTTTAAATTTTTTTTTGTTTATTTTAATTTATTTATTTGAGAGTGATAGCCAGAGAGAGAAAGAGGCAGATAGTAGAGAGAGAGTGAGAGAGAATGGGCACTCCAGGGCCTCCAGCCACTGCAAATGAACTGCAGACGTGTGCACCCCTTTGGGCATCTGACTAACGTGGGACCTGGGGAATTGAGCCTCAAACCCGGGTCCTTAGGCTTCACAGGCAAGCGCTTAACTGCTAAGCCATCTCTCTAGGCCAAAGCCTTGCTTCTTGAAAGGGTATGGTGGCACACGCCTTTAATCCCAGCACTTGGGAGGCAAAGGTAGGTGAATAGACGAGAGTTCGAGGCCAGCCTGAGACAACATAGTGAATTCCAGGTCAGCTTGGATGAGAGTGAGACCCTACCTCAGAAAACAAAAAATACAAAAGAAAAAAAAAATAAAAGGAAAAGAAAAAGAAAAAAAGGGTTCAAAATTAAGCTGAACTGTTGTAATTACTGTTGGTTTTTTTTTTTTCCCCTTTTAGGTCAAATATAACCTTATATGGCAAGTTCATGTTTCAACCTAATATTCTGAGTTATCAAGGAGTGCATGGGCTGTTGAGAACTCCTGGCCAGAAGTGGAGAAAAGATCTTCAGGGATGGGAAGCAAGAGGGGGAGCTCCGGGAAGGAGGGGTGATCTGCAGGCCACAATTTGAAACTTGATGCTTGATGAAGGCACAGGGAGGGGGTGTCCTGCCATCGAGCTCCTTCCCAGTCGTCTGCTGTCTTGCCTTCTGTCTTGGGGACTTTTCTCAGGGTGCTCTGGCCACCTGTTGTGCCCTTGACCGTCCCTGAGCTCCCTCAGCAAAAGCCTCTGCCGGGCTCTTCTCTTTACCTCGGTCCCCACCTCTTCTATGTCCTATGAACACCGATTCAGAGGGTCTCATATCTGTTCCACATTTTTTTGTATGTGTGTCAGATATGGTTTAATAGCCCGAGGCTATGTCTTCATTTCTCACTTAAAATTCCTTGTCTGGTTTCTGGCTCCTGGACAGGACCATGGACTAGGGCCTGTGTGAAGTCTGTGTTTATTTTGGCTATCACTGTCACGTTGTCCCCAGAACAGGGGCAGGCACAGGCATCAAGGCAGTAACTCCTGATCATCAGGTGAACAAGGATTCCGGAATCCATGTTTGCTACCGAACCTGGCCTCTGAGCCAAAAACCTGGGCTGGACAAGCACTTTTCAGTGGCCCAAAGGGAGCGTCTGACTTTGGAAATCAATGTGGATTTACATGGACGAGTCCGGTTCATTGGGAAATGAAGGTCTGTGCCGTCAGAAGGTATTCTGATGATGTAAACCTTTGGCAACTGGCTGGGGTCAGACGGTTCCTTGTACCATGTGCACAGGGTCCGTGGGCAGGAATTAGGAAAGAGCACAGAGGAGACAGCTCCTCTCTACTCTGCAGTGATTTCTTTTTTTGGGGGGGGTGGGTTAAGCTGGGGTGGCACCCATGTTAGGACTTGGGATCCAGCAGGTCCAAGATGCTGCTTTACTCCTGGGGCTGGAGCCTGGGCTGTCACCTGAAGGACTGTCACTGTGGCCTCTGGTGTTGTGGTCTTAAGGCACTTGCAAAGTAGGATTTATTTTTAAAGATTTTTTATTATTATTATTTTGGTTTTTTTGAAGTAGGGTCTCACTCTAGTCCAGGTTGATCTGGAACTCACTATGTAGTCTCAGGGTGGCCTTGAACTCATGGAGATCCACCTACCTCTGCTTCCCAAGTGCTGGGATTAAAGGCGCCACCACGCCTGGCCCTAAAGATTTATTTTTATTTATTTATTAGAGATAGACAGAGAGAGGGAGAGAGAGAGAAAAAGAGAGAGAGAGAGAGGGAGAGGGAGAGGGAGAGGGAGAGAGAGAGAGAGAAAGAGGCAGAGGGAGAGGGAGAGGGATAGAGAGAATGAGAATGCCAGGACCTCTAGCCACTGCAAACAAACTCCAGATGCGTGTGCCCCCTTGTGTATCTGGCTTATGTGGGACCTGAGGAATTGAACCTGGGTCCTTAGGCTTTTCAGGCAAGTGCCTTAACCACTAAGCCATCTCTCTAGCCCATAGGGTTAATTTTTATCTTTTGGCTCATGGGTGTGTTTTGGTGCATTGTTGTTGGTGTGATGCATGAAGCTATGCAGTGCCCTATGTGCGCGCCAGAGACGAGGTGCTCTTGCCTGACCAGTGGTGGCTGGAGTTGAATGGTGGGTGCCCTATTCCATCACTCTTCTGCCCATTCTTATTTGAACTGGGAGTCTCTTACTAAACCCTGAGCTGGATGTTTTTCCGCCAGCTCTGGCATGTTCTGGGGTCTCAGCTCCCCTGTGGGCATGGGGGTTACAGATGCACATGTTCATGCCCAGCTGCTTTTGTGAGTCCTGGGGATCAAACCAGGTCAGTCTCTTGGGCCTTCTCAGCTCCTCACACTGTCACGGGAAGCGCTCTCGGCCTGTGAGCCGCCGCTCCAGCACGAGATTCCTTCATGCCAGCTTAGGCCTCCGAGTGGTGCGTTTCACCATGTGGAAGCTGCATGGAGAACTACGACACAATCTGGGAAGTCATATAGCGTCGCTCTGTATATGGTCGGTCAGTGATATCACAAGCCCCTCTGGCCCAGGGTGAGGGGACCCCAGGCTCCACAGCTTATGGGAGGAATGCTAGAGGATTTATAGCTGTGATTTCAAACTGCTTTACAGATCTTAGGATCGGGCAGGCACGTGAGCAGGCCACACACTCTCTTGAACAATCTCTTTCCCACAGTTTTTCACACTGGAGAAGACCATTAGAACCATTTAGATTGTGGGGGAAAGAGGCTTGGAGCTTCACAGGCCTGGGTTCACATCCTGGTTTTAGGCTTCATTGTCCATGGGATCTTGGGACATCCAGTGGACAGGGAAGATGGAAGGAGCAGCTGGCCACAGAATACTCCCCTGATCAGGAGACTACCACGTTCTTTTTTTTTTTTAATGGTTTATTTATTTATTTTTGGCTTTTCGAGGTAGGGTCTCATTCTAGTCCAGGCTGACCTGGAACTCACTATGTAGTCGTGGGGTGTCCTCGAACTCATGGCGATCCACCAACCTCTGCCTCCCAAGTGCTGGGATTAAAAGGGTGTGCCACCACGGGCGGCTCACGACATTCTTGAAGGCGAGTTTCAGTGTACCGAGTTCTCCCCTCTGGTCAGCGCACACATGGGTTTTGGCTCAGTGAAAGTCCAACAGCTTGCTGGCTTTGCAAAGACCAATGATGGGAAGAACCACTGTGTGAACAAGGGACAGCTAAGGCTTTTTAGCAGCTTTCTAATGCTGTGTAATGTATACTCAGTACTGTGTTAAGTGCTTTCATGTACAATCCCATTTAATCACATTAATAGCTTGGCGAGGTAGGTCCCTGCATTGTCCCTGCTTTATGGGTAGACACTGAGACTCAGAGAAGCCAAATGCTCTGAGCCGGGCCAAATGGTATGTGTCTTAAGCTACCAAAATGTTCAGGCAGCCCCTAACCGCCTGCATGTAACCAAAGTACTAGGCGGGTTCTGTGCTGATTGGGCCATCTGAGGAAAGATACTCATGTACTTCGGATGTTGCACTCCATCTAGGTAAGGGAAGGAATAAGACCTTGGAGACACTGGGCCTCAAAGCCATCTTCCATGGGAGGACACTGCCATGATATAAGGGAGAAACAAAACCAATGGGGGCAGAGCCAGTTCTTCCTATCTCCAGGTAGGTGTTGTGGGTTCAAGAGAGCTTCATACTTACCATTTAGAACTGTCCGAAACCCATCAGGTCCCCTTCAGATGTGGAGCACCTTATTCCACTAGAAGGTTCGAGAACACAGTGAGCGAGAAGTACTGTTACAAGCAGACAGGGTTCTTAGATCCAAGCTACTCTTTGTATACTAAGGAAATACGAATTATTATTAATTATTATTATTATTATTTTTGAGATAGGGTCTTACTCTAGCCCAGGCTGATCTGGAAATCACTATATAGTCTCAGGGTGGCCTCGAACTCACAGCGATCCTCCTACCTCTGCCTCCCGAGTGCTGGGATTAAAGGCGTGCACCACCATGCTCAGCAACATAAGAATTATTTTAATGATGGCTAAGCATCTTACACTCATGATTTCATTTGAAATTTGTAAGAATGGTAGTCACTGTGAATACCTTAGAGGATTACTGTTGTTGAGGAAACTGTCACACAGAGAAGTTTAATAACTGGTCCAAGGCCATGTAGTAAGTGTAGAGTTAGGGTTTGAATGGAGGCCTCTGGCTATGTGATTCTGTTTCCTTGTTTATGTCTCTTCTAGGAGAAGATAGCTCTTGGAGTGCCTGGATAACTTCTTTTGTTAAAATATTCTATCTATTTATTTGTGTGTGTGTGTGTGTGTGTGTGTGTGTGTGTGTGTGTGTGTGTGTGTGAGAGAGAGAGAGAGAGAGAGAGACAGAGAGAGAAAGAGAAAAAAAGAGAGACAGACAGACAGAGAAAAAGAGAATGGGCGCACCAGGACCTCTAGCCACTGCAAACAAACTCCAGATTCATGTGCTACCTTGTGCATCTGGCTTATGTAGATCCTGGGGCATCGAAAGGGTTCTTTAGGCTTCGAAGGCAAGTGCCTTAACAGCTAAGCCATTTACTCAGCCCCTGGATAGCTTGTGATAATGGAGATATGCCAGGTCTTTCCTTCCTTCTTTCTTTCTTCCCTTCCTTCCTTCCTTCCTTCCTTCCTTCCTTCCTTCCTTCCTTCCTTCCTTCCTTCCTTTCTTTCTTTCTTTCTTTCTTTCTTTCTTTCTTTCTTTTTTCTCTGCAGCTAGGCCTGTTGGATTTTTGGGTTTTCCAGGAAAGTAGAGATCTCCTGAACTGCTGGTGGGCTTGGAAAATCACTCCAAGCAGGGCATACTTTTGATTAACCACATGTTCTTCTGTTCCAAGAACTAGGTTAAGCCTTGGGACTATGGCTACAAACAAGAGAGGATCTAGGAGAGGCCGTGGCAGCGCCCAGTGCTGGGCTGTGATGGGCACAGGGGATGTGGGTGTTCTGGCTCTCCTGTGCCTCCTCACCACCAGCTGCTGGGGTCAGGGTAGAAAGTGACACCATTCCTGGGGGGTGTCATTCACACACACACACACACACACACACACACACACACACACACACACATATATCGGTTTTTCGAGGTAGGGTCTCACTCTGGTCCAGGCTGACCTGGAACTCACAGCGATCCTCCTATACCTCTGCCTCCCGAGTGCTGCTCCCAAGAGCACGGCTCTCAGCATGGTAGGTTCATAGCAGGACTCTTTCCCCCAGGCCAAGGCTACTTAAGAGTATGTTCTGCCCTGAACTTCAGAGCTTCCAGCAGAGTAGACCTCTAGCTGTCCATAAGTGGGAACTTCCCAGACACACTGTGTTTGCTTGTTTGTGGTTTAATCTGCACCTTTACTCTCTCTCTCTCTCTGTGTAGAACTCAGATGGCTGAGCTATAAGGCAAATGAGAGTTTGTATTCCTTAACTGGAATGGTGGCCCAGACAGAGGGGTCTAAAGTAAGACCCTGGGGTGAGCAGGAGTTCACCAAAGGGAAGTAGGAGACATGGAGAGCCAGAAGGAGGGACGAGTGTTCAGGAGACAGAGGCAGTTTGGGGCTGTTCCGTGGCAGGTTTGTGAATGGTGGGGTGGCTCAGGGATTGTGAGAGGGAGGGTTCACCCCAGAGGCCGCAGTGGACGGTTTGTATTTCATCCCACACATCTGGGGCAGCAACTGAAGGGACGCCAGTCGGGAAACTGTGAGGGTTTCTCAGGGGTCATGTGGGTTTGCTTTCAAAGCCCCTTGTGAGGAGGAAGGAAGAGACTATGCTGAGAAGATTTCTGGGTCCCCTTCAAGAAACGTCTTTTTGTTGCCAGTCCCCACTCTCAGGAGCTCATAAAGCTGGGCACCTCGGGTAATTACAGGTTGGGAGAGGCCCAGGGCAGAGAGACTGGGGACATGTGGGGGGGGCGGGTGGGGTGCCAGGACAGGAGCCGTCATGCTGCCCTGGCTGCCGGTGAGGGAGTGTACAGACACTAAGGCCCCCATAAAGTCGCCTCGGAGCAGGCCCTTTTACAGGCATTCAGGACCACAGCATGACATCACTGCGAACCAATCAGGGGCTCCCCAGGCCTTGTTTCTTCTTTGGGGCCTGTATCTGTGGTTGCTGAGGTAGATTTCTGGTTAAGTGGCAGCTTGCTTTTGGAATGCTTGAACCCAGTGAGTTTTGTAGTCCGTGCAGAGTGAGCCCAGCTCTGAACCTACCACTCTGTTCCAAGGCATAAGTGCCTTCTGGGCAGATAGAATGGGCCCCCAGGAGTTCCCCTCCAGCCACAATGTCTAATGAATTAGCTTGGAACATAATCCTTTGAGGGAGAATAAACCAGATGGCTTGAGTATCATAGCAAGAACTGCAGAGACTGGAGCCAAAGAGATGTGGGTTTGGGTCCTAGCTCTTCTCCCTGCCATCCATATTGCTCTTAGAAGAGCTTCCATTGCTTCAGAAATTCAGTTTTCCCATCTGTGAAATGGACTGGCAAGATCCACTTTGCAGGGTGCTTGGGAAGAGCAGACTTAATGGATGGGTATTAATAGTTGACAACCATTAGCCAGTATTTCGATTTACAGACTTACAAAGGCTTCCCAGGTCTACTTCCCACACTCTATTTACAGGGTAAATGATCTTAGGGAAGACGGAAATGAGGCCCAGACAGACTGAGGGTCTTGTGAAAGCCTCTGGCTAATTAAGCTGTGTTTGTAGTTCTTTTGTGAACCACCGTCATTTGTTAGCTCCAGTTAAAAGAAACTATAAAACCAATACAGAACCCAACTGAAAGTGTAGAAAACAAGGGCAGGGGGTGGGGGGCGGGGGGGTAGGGGGAACCTTCCCTACAAGTCTATCAGCCTAGAGTTGTAAGTGCAGTGACTTCTATGTCAAGCCACAATTTGTACACGCCGGTCTTTGCCATAAACTTGAAAGGTGAGCATGATATGAAAGCGCCTTCGCTCCTCACACCGGATGTGCACAGTACACATCGTATTAATGGTTACTTGTGGCTTCACTGAATTCATGCTAGGTATTGTTGAACTCTACCTTCTTACTTTCTTCCCTATGGTTCTTTTTCCTTTTTTCGAGGTAGGGTCTCACTGTACCCCAGGCTGACCTGTAATTCACTATGGAGTCTCAGTGTGGCCTCGAACTCTCAGCGATCCTCCTAACCTCTGCCTCCCGAGTGCTGGGATTAAAGGCATGTGCCACCACGCCCGGCAGAATTCTACTTTCATACTTTCGGTGTAAGCGATGCTCCGTGAGCACTTTTCTCTTTCCACAGAGAGTTTCTCTTTATTTGTCTGATTTCCTTAGGATAAATTCCCAGAAGCAGACTCGGGAGGGACTCAGGGGCTGGAACATTTTTGTGGTTTGTGATGCATATTTTCCAATTTACTTTCCATAGTGGCCTTCCTCATTGACTTTGTCTATAGCAATGCTTGTCTGTTTGGCAATTTCAGGACAGCCTTACCAGCATTAAGTTTTATTGTTTAGTGTTTGGTTTGTGACTAGATTAAAAACTCGTTTCTTTTTATAGTATTATAATTCACCTTTCTTGCATTATTTGCAGATTCAAAGATTTTATATATACACATATAAAATCTTTGAATCTGAATATGTATGTATATATATACGTATATATATGTATGTATGTATGTATATATATAATGTATATAGGTGGATTGATATTCTCATTTAACCTGTTTTGATGTTTTTGGTAATATTACATAGGATAAGGCTTTTGCTAGAAAATGCCAAAAAATAAACACTGCTGCATGTTTGTGAAGGCAAGCATGGTGAGTCCCCTGCCAGACAGTAATAATTGTAATAAAGTGGGGCTGCCGCCAAGGTTGAAATAAACAAATGATTACGGCACACAGCGGAAGCCGAGGACGGGACCCTGATGAATGAAGTTGTGAATGCGGCTTCCGTGGGTGAATATCAGCCAAGGGCTTCCCCTGTGACTTACATTAGATTAGATCCCAGTGACAGCTGCAAATGTGGGAGGCCCCGGGATGGGATGCGGGCAGGGCGGGGCAGGGTGTTCTTTGGGGAATCTGGTTTCTACAGTGGCAGTGAGACCGACTGGGACAAACTTCACAGGGAGAGGTGTCGGTACGGGTGCAGGCCAGGACACCGAGGAGATGGATGGCGAGGGCTTGAGATGGGGAGAGGTTCCCAGCCCAGCACTGAACACCACTGTTTGGGTCTGATACACAGTGTCAGAGTTGGGAACAGCCAGACCCAGGTTCCTAACTTGGCTCCAAGCCACTGAGATTTGTGGAAGCTGTCCTTGTGGGTTGAGGGTCAGCCAGGAGCCCGGGCATGTCCTGTCCCCTATGTTCGTGACCTCAGCCAGCTCTCTAGGCTGCGGTCCTGGTGTCCTAGGTCTGCACAGCCTGGCTCCTTGCTTGGACTCACAAGGCCTCTCCGCTCTCAGGCTGATCTTCAGACTAGCTGTCCTCAGGCTACTTGGCTCTCTGAACTCTTGGTCTGTAGCCTGGATGCGGAACAAGCAAACTGTGCCTGTTTGCTTCTCTCACTAGAGAATAAGCCCCTTGCTCAGACCGAAAAGGTGAGGCTCCAGTGCCCACACATCCACACCTTGCAATACCAGTGCTAACTCCAGGAAGCTTCCTTCTCCTTCGCTCTCCTCTGTGGAACCCTTACCACCGTTCTTGTCACCTAGCTAGTCGTAAGGTCAGCCTGAGAACCAGAAGGAAGAAAGGGCATCCGAGAGGCCTTGTGAGTCCAGGCAAGGATCTGGGCTGCACAAGGGGCCCCAGGACTTGAGCCTAGATTGCTAGACGAGGTCATGAACAAAGGGGACAGGACCTAGCTGGGGACATAAGAACCTGTCCTTCCCAGATGCCCACTCTATGTCCACATCTTTGTCTCCCTCGCCCTCCCATGGGATAATTAACTTCATCCCTCACACTGGCCTTGGCACTTTGAAGACTCTCTCAAGGAACATTTGCTGAGTGAGTGATGAAATGCTCCTTCAACTATTGGCGAAATGCTCCGACCTCACGTTATCAGCCTCACCGCCTAGACTGATAGGCAGTGTGTCATCACACCAGTTGACAGAGGCGTTGATGATGCCGGTTGACACGCGTTGCCAATCTCAGAGTGCCTGCCCTGGCGCTCAGCCCTTTACAAGCAGTGTCTATTGCAACCTCCCCAACAATGCAAGGACACTGGTGTCCACATCACCCTTATTCCACCAGGAGATGGTCTGAGGACAAGTGACTGGCCAAGGCTGCACCGTGAGGAAGGAACTGAGCTGGAATCTGACCTTTGTCTTGTGCTGAAGTTCTCAGTTGGCCATGCTGCCTCTCCTGAGGGCATCGCCTCTCCTGTTTTGCCCTCTGGACCTTGAGTTCTAAAGCGAAGGAACAGTGTCTTACGTGTCCTGGTCTCTCCCGTGCCAAGCACAGGGCTGGGTACTAGTAGGCGTCAATAAATGCTGATGAAAGGGGTAGCTGGATGGATGGACAGCTGGTGTCTGCCCCAGCTCTGTTGCAAGTGGGGAGATTCTGCTGTTGTGCAGTGTAGTTAGGAGATTGGGGGTGGGGTTTTAACTTGGGGCTGATCTTGTACCTGAGTTGTTCTGGTCATAAAACACAAGGTGTGTCCTCATGGGGACACAGTGAGCAATGTGCTTGCAGCCGGTGGCATCAGATATGTCTTGCCAAACAACAGGCGAAATGAAATGTCCTGGGAGAGCAAACAGCCACCTTCCTCCTGTGTCAGGTGAGCAGGCTCTACACACAAATTCTTCTGGTGTCCCTGCTGATGGCCTTGAGAGATAATGCGTCCTGAGTGTGTCTCTACATTGGGGGATCAGATGTGGAGTGCCATAAGGTCCCAAGCATCTGGCTGGCTGGACTCACTCTGTGTCCATGCAACAGGCTCTAGGGAGCAGGATTGCCCGGCTCGATGCTCTAACATCAAATGGAGCCTGCTCCTATCTGTTTGTTCTCCACCCACCATGGTGGAGCCTGAATGGTTGGCCCGGCGACTGTAGGTGGAGCCGGGATTGGTTCTTCTGCTTCAAGTTCACCCCGTGGGGCCATCTGGCTGGATGTGGGGATTAGCTGCTGATTGGCACCTGAGGTCCAAGTACAAAATGTGGGGGCGTTGAGTTTTCACATGCGCCTCCTCTGGCTTTCCCTGTCAGCCCATTCAGCTTGGATCACGACACCCCCTCTTATGGGGGAGTCACAGCAGAGGGAATTTCTCACGGGTGTCTGCTTCTGCTCTGCTTCCAGCCCTTGGCTTGGGAGGTCTCCTTCAGGCAGTGAACGGCACAACGTGGTTCACCGCAGGAACCTAAGCGTTAGCAGGACCTGATAGTCCGACTCTGCTGGTCACCATGCCTGGGGCAGGGCTTTTCCTCTGGCTGAGCTTGTCTCCTCACTGGTAGAAGATTCTGGCGCCTCACGGGTCACTGGAGGGCTGCGTACAAGTGCTCTTATTCAGGTTTAGGGGTAGCTGGGGTTCCTTTAGGAGGAGGATGGAGAGGTTGCTAAGCTTGCCCCTCTCTTCCACACACCCCAAGGTGCTGATATCCTAGCATCCTGGCTCCTTTGGACCTTCCTCCCACTGGCTGTTCTAGACTGGTCGAGTGGTCCTTTCTACCATGCTATACCTCACTTGCTCCTTGGACCTGAGCATCTGGTTTTGGTGCTGAGGGGGACTCACCAGTGGCACTTTTCTACAGCCTGGGGTCATGGCACTTCTGTGGTCACTCATTTCCTTTTTAGAGCCTTTACCACGCCTCCTGAGGTTGCTTTCTTCTGGGGTCTTATCTTTCCTGCAAGTGTGTGTGTGTGTGATATGTGCATCTGGATATTGATATACGTGGTGTGTATATGTGGCATGCATATTTTTGGTGTGCGTATCTGTAGTGCTACGCATATGTGATGTATGCATGTGGTATGTATGTCGATATTGGTGATGTATGTTGTGGTTTATGTGGTGTCTGGTATGTATGTTGTATGTGCTATATATGTGCTGTACATGGTATAGATATTGTATGTGGCATGTGTATATGGCATGCATGATGTATGCAGTATGCATGTGTTATATGTTGCTTATGTGGTGTGATATGTAGTGTGTGAGCGCTGGTTCTATGGAGAAGAGTGTGGCATCTCCTATGCTCGGTGCTTGGGTGTGTGTTCAGGTGAGCTAAAGGCTATATCTGTGGCTCACATCTGACTGTGCTTGACTGTATAGCCAAGGTGTGTGTTCAGTGAATGCGATGGGGTGTGAGGACAGTGTTGCCTCTGTCATGGATTCTGGGTGCATGAGAGTTTCATGTGAGCACATATGAGTGTGAAGGCCAACATCTGGGTAATGTGTACAAGTGTGTGTGTGCGTTGACGTGTGCTCGTGTGTCTATGTGGTGAATACGAAGATGTGATTCCACTCGTGCCCATGGGAGCAAGACGAGCTGCAAGGGCCTTACTTGGTGGCACTCAGCTCTGATGTGCCAGCTTCAGTCTGAGAGCAGGCCATGCGCAGAAGGGTGTGCTGGCTAGGAATGCGTGTGAGCGGGTGAGGTCGCAGCACTCCAAGGGGAGGTGCCTAGTGCCAGGGGACAGGGCATCCGTCAGTCGGTGGTCCGCATTCTGCTCTGCTCGGAGCTCACTTGGCTCTGTTCAGAATCCCGGACAGGGCAGGCTTGAAACCCTTCCCTGATGGAGCCTGGCTCCACATTCGCATGCCTATTTTCGTTCCCACAGAGCTGGTTACGAGAAAAGTTTCAGGATTCTCTCTGAGCAAGAGCTAGGTCTGAGATCTGAGAGAGAGTGGAGGCGGGCTGGGGCTGAGGCAGCCGGGCCTTCTGAGGTCTAGATCTGAACTCCCCTCTCCTGCTTCCAGCCAGGCTCTCTCCAGTTCTCTGGAGACACCAAGCTTATGACACTGGCCTCTTTCTTCAGTCCTATCAGAAAGACATGGATGTCTCTTGTCCTTATCACCGATGTCCTAGTGAATTTTCTTTCTCAAGAAAAAAAAAGTTTGTTGATAAATTAATGGTCTGTGAGAATGTTTATAGGTGCCTGGGGAGGAAGAAATGATTTGAAGTGGTTTTATTCTACAACACACCGAACCAGGCATGTGGTCACACTGGATAGTGTGTGTGTGTGTGTGTGTGTGTGTGTGTGTGTGTGTGTGTGTGTGTGTGTGCATATATGGGTGTGAAAGATGGAAGGGAAGAAATCGGGTGAATATTTTCCTCTAGCAAGCATGGTTGTTCCTCGAGCTGAGCTTTCACAGTAGGTCATAACCTCCATGGTCCACTCCTCTGGGTGATAGGGGGATGGGATGGGTGACCAAATGTCAGTCTAGGGTTTCTGTTTTCCTGGGAGGGGGTACCCATCCTCCTGGGGGATTTGTACTAGCAGTTAAGCAGATAATTGCTTGTCAGGTTGATTGAAGGCTTTTCAAAATGTCTTTTCCATGAAAATATCCTCCCACCCCCCCTCCCCCAGTGAGATTATTTGAGTTGGAACTGTTTCCCCCTTAGCTTTTTTCCCCTCCCTTCTCAAAGTAGTAATTACTGCCCGAGAAGCCCTCCATGGCGCTTCCTGTCATTTGGAGGCTGAAGCCAGCGGCTGTTTCCTCTCTTGGGTGAACGACAAGCAGGCCAATTAGGGGAACACCCCACCCCCAGCCTGGCCCTGAGCCCCAAGGGCTGCTGGTGGCCTCCATGGGGCTGGGGAGCTGAGATGGCCTGACTTCTGCTGTGGGGATGGCTGATGGGAAGGAACAGGCTGGCTGACCACTAGCCAGCTCCGGGCTCTCTTCCAAATCCTGGTGCTTCACGAGTTCTTTGAGTCCTTGTTCCTGAATGCGTGCACACACACACACATACACACACACACACACACACACACACACACACACACGTGAACTGTGCACAGCCTCTTTGGCCCCAGTAATAACTCCATATTCTGAGTGTCCTACAGCAGTTTTCCTGAGGGAGTTTGTTCTGGATCATCAAGGCAAGAGGAACGGATGGAGACAAAGCAAATATCACGCAATGCAAAGTGCCACAGTGATGGGGCTGCGCATGCCCACAACGCCTTTGATATTTCCAAGTTTCCATAATACGCACCGTCGTATGGGGTTAAAACTCTGCAAGGTCACGGTGGTACACATCCTGTTACCCACCCTATCCACTCTGGATGTACGATTGCCAACTGCCTTGTTCTAATTTTTCTTCTTTTTCTCCTCCTCCCTCTCTCCTTCTTCCTTTCCCTCCTCTATCATCACTCCATCTTTGCCTCTTTTTTTTTTCCCCCCAAGACATTCTTCTAAGTCACAGAGGCCAAACCCGAGCATCGTTCAGTCTAAGATGACGGGAAGAGCTGAGGCTTGTGAATAGAGACAACGTGGCCTTCAGTGAGGCACCTAAGTACCGTGCCTCAGTTTACTCATCTGTGAGGTGAGGCTGACGACAACAGGCTCCTCTTGAGGTTGCGGGAAGGGTGGCATGAGAGAATGGATGCACATAAAATGCTTTGCATAAAGCTTCAGACCCTACTCCGTGGGTGGTGACCAGACAATTGAAACAGAGCTCCTAAGGGGATGTATGCCGTGGCAAGAGACAGAAGGTAATAATACTCCACGGGTTGGTGGGGCGGGGATCACGTGTGAGGATGGTTCTGGAGGCCCAGAGTGGCTGGACTGCCATGCAGTGGGTGAGATGTGGAAGGGAGGAGTGGACATTTGCTGGAATCATAGTACTAAGAACATGGCCCTGGGGGACTAGAGAGAGTTCACTCTGCCTTTCAAGCTTGAGAACCCAAGTTCAACCCCTAATACTTATGGGAAAATGCCCGGTGTGGCGCATGTGCCTGGAATCCCAGCACCGTGGAGGTAGAGGCAGGAGGGTCCCTGTGGTTTACTGGCCAGCCACTCTAGTTGAATGAGTGAGCTCCAGGCCAGTGAGAGACTCTGTCTTAAATAAAATTTTGACAGGGCTGGACAGATGGTTTAGTAGTTAAGGCATTTGCCTGCGAAGCCTAAAGACCCTGGTTTGATTCCCCAGGACCCACATGAGCCAGATGCACAAGGTGGTGCATACGTCTGGAGTTTGTTTGCAGTGGCTGGAGGCCCTGACATGCCCATTCTTTCTGTCTGTCTCTCTCTCTCTCCCTCTTTCTATCAAACAAATAAATAAATTTATTTTAAAAAATAAGGTTGACAATGCTCCTGAGGATGACACCTAAGGTTGACCTTTGACCTCCACACCATGTCAGCCCCACCCCTGACATCTGCCTGCGTGCACGTGTGCACACACACACACACACACACACACACACACACACACACACACGAATCTGGTTCCTGACATGTGATAGCCCTATTCTAACCCCGGTGATATCACTTGTCTATATGGCTTTCAATAATTGACTCAAGCCCACGTCTTACCTCATCTGTACAAAGGAGCATCCCAAAGTTTCTACATTAGGTGATGGCATTAACTGAGTTAGTAAGTGTTGAGAACTGGACCATGGGCAAGTGAGATAAAAGTGTTTGCTATTCTCATGGTGTATGGACGTGCTCAACAAGCGGCTAGCTCACATGTCCACCTGCAGCCAGCGACTGTCTACCTGGTGTGTTTGTGTGCACATGTAGGTGTGTGGTGGAGACAGGTCACAGGAAATTCACCAAGGCTTTGGGAGAAAGATCCATTGTTCCTGGGCAAAGGAAACCTTCCGCATGAAGTTAGGTCCCGGGGCCCTCCAGCAACAATAATCCGTGCAGTCTTCCCGTTGAAAAGCTTCTAGAGGCCCTCCCCCCACCCCACACAGTCCCCTCATTGGTATAGCAGCGGCGGAGGACCTCTTTGTATCAAGCCCGATTTCTTCATACATAGCTAGGTCTTCCATGCACATTCCTCTTTGACATTCTAGATGCCAATCAGACATCACAACTTCTCTGAAGCCTTCCTGGTTAAAGAAGCATAGCCTGGACATTCAGGGTTTCGTGTCCACAGTGAGACAAGCAACTCTCCAGTACCCTGCACCAGCCGCAGCACAAGGGTTTTAAAGGAACAAATGGATGAATGAATGGATGAATATATGAATTCTTTCCAGGTGAAGACACTCACAAATGATGCTGAACAGGGAGGTTGGGAGTTGAGGTTCCAAACTTCTTTTTAAAAATTATTTTCTTAAAGATAAAATTAATTTATTTATTTGTAAGCAGAGAGAGATAGAAGAGAGACAGAAAGAGAGAGAATGGGCACACCAGGGCCTCTAGCCACTGCACACGAACTCCAGACACATGTGCCCCTTGTGCATCTGGCCTACATGGGTATCGGGGAATTGAGCCTGGGTCCTTTGGCTTCGCAGGCAAATCCTTAACCTCTAACCCATCTCTCCAGCCCCGTGAGCTTCTTTTAAAAATTATATTTATTTATTTATTTGCAAAAAACAGAGAAAGAGAGAGAGGGAGGGAGAGGGAGGGAGGGAGGATATATCAGGGCCTTTCGCCACCCCAGATGCACGTGCCACTTCGTGCATCTGGCTTTATGAGAGTACAGGGGAATTGAACCCTGGGCCAACAGGCTATACAATCAGGTGTCTTTAACCACAGAACACTCTCCCCCAGGCCCCACACGCTTCTTCGTTCCTGTCACTGTCTCCTCTTTGTGGACCACATCCATGTGTCCAGCAGGAAGAAGGCCCCATCAGAAGCCAGGTGGCTTGGTAAGAGTTAAAGGAGCAGCTGGCGGTGGCTGCTGGTGGCAATGAATTTCTCAAGGCTGTTGGAAGAGTTGGAAACAGAGGGAAGCAGGACAGGAAAGTTGTCAGTGGCCTTCAGATAAGAGGACATTTGACCTTGGCTGAGTCCAGAGTCCTCCCCTAGAGGCTGTTAGCGTGCCAGCACTGCCCCAGGAGAGGCCAAGGAAGTGGCAGCCCTGCTCCGTGTGGGCTGGACATTGAGCCCCACCTTATCTCCTCATGCCACATGCAGATGAGGCACGCGGGGCGCACAGGACTTGGCCAGCCTACAGGAAGCTGGAGGAGTGTCTGCCCCTTTCGGGTCAGAAGTGAGCAGGATTTGGCAGCTAGGGACATGGGAACTTCCTGTAGCCCTCCCAGAGCTGAGGCTGGCAGCAGAAACCAGGCAGAGTCGGCTGTTGAGACATGCCACAAAAGATGATTTTTCATGGTCTCTTCCCCCTTCACATCACGCTGCGGCTCTGGGTCTCCCAGCGTGCGCGTGGAGAGCTTGCGTGCATGTGAGCACGTGCTTGTACATACATCAGCATGCCTGCTTAAGTGTTAGGCAAGCATTCATCCCTGTTGCTAGATGGAGTTTGTGCTCGGTTTTGACAGGATGCAAATGCTGCTGGCATATGTGTAAGGCAGGGATGTGTGCATAGGTGGTCATGTGTACACTTATGTATGTAAGCAGGTGTCTGGTAGGGGTATATATGAGCCTGCGTGCTGAACAGATAAGAATGCATGTATAAGGGACACACTTCCAGTGTGTGTGCGTTGCATGTCCTGAAAAACTGTCTCAGAAGCTAGCAGGATGAAGCCACTGAGGGAGGGGCTAAGCAGTCATGATGCTAGAAACATCTGGCCTTTTGTATGGCCTCGGGGTCTCCAGAGAAGGTTTTGCGTTTCCTCTTTGCCAACAAATGTGATACTTCTCACTCAAATATACGACTGGCGCATGCTATGTAATGTGATTCCCAGTCCAGCTCACTGTGGACCTATTAATCAGAGGGTGTGTGTGGGGGTGCCTGGAAGGCGTGCCAACGGGGTCATCTCCAGGGGCGAGGGGTGAGCAGAGCTTCTCCTCCACTTGTAGGGATCCTGGGTCTGGCAGTGAGCCACTGCCCACAGTCTGGCCCCATCTGGTCCCGGGGATGAGAACCCCTCACACGGGACTGGAGGAACGCCCACAGTAGGTGCAGAGGTCTCTCTTTGGGAAGATGGGACCTGCGTGGATGTCCTGCATGGGGGTCCTAAGCCCATGGGATTTCAGAACAATGAAAGGCCACTGATGGAAGGACCCTAAGGAAGGGGGGCTTGAAGCAGAATCTTCATTTCTGTAGCACTTAGGAAAGTTTGTGGACTAGGCAGGGGTGAGGACGTAGGGCTCAGTGGTAAAGTGCTTGCCTAGTATGTATAAAACAAGGGCCTGATCCTAGCAAAAATCTGCGTTTGTTATTTATGGTTGTTTTGCATTGTTGTGCCTTTTGATCAATATCTGTTTCTAACAATAGGCTAGAAGTGTGGCCCACTGCCTGTCATTACAGATAAAGGTTTATTGGAATTTAGCCTTAAATACACTTGTGTGTTTATATACTTTGTATGGCTGCTTTCATGGTATAATGGCAATTGAGTAGCTGTGACACGACACCATGGCTCTTATGGCCCAAAATATTTACTTTCTGGATTTATGCCAAAAATTTTTTTCTGACCCCTGCACTAGAAGGTATTTCATGAAGAGGAAGAGGGATGGTGAACATGATGTACAGTGAATGCTTAACAAATATCAGTGAATGAATGAATGAATGACTTGGTTAATTTTGTAGAATGTAATTTCAGGCAGAGGAATAGCGTGTGCCAAGGTATGAGACCTAGAGTCAGCACTGGGATATTCTGATGATGGATGACAGAACACGGGGAACACACACACACACACACACACACACCCCGGAGACTGTGGCTGCCCAGAGGGTAACAGAGCAGAGACAGTGTTTGTGGAGAGGAAGAGAGGAGGCTTCCCTGTGGAGGTGATGTTGAGAGGGCATCTTCTAGGCAAAGATGGGGAAACGCACTCCAGGCGGAGAGACTATTGGACACAGCCAATTACATGAAACCTCAATGTGACTATGTGGGGGCCAGTGGGCAGATGCTTGAGGTCAGTTTTGTGGGGCACGGAAGGGATGCTATTGAGGAGATTAAACTTTGTTCTCTAGAGAATTATAGATGTTGTCAAAAGAGGCTCCGTGGAAGCCCAGGTAGGCTAGAATGCATACTTTGGGGCAGGCCACCAACCTTCTCTAGACTGTAGTCTCGGTGGCGCAAGGGGACCCATGGTCCTAAGATTAGGCTAAGGGTAATTAGAGATTGAGATGTGAACAAGCCCCGGGATGAAATAAACATAGGACACAGTTTAATTTGAATTTCAGATAAATTTCACAGTGTTCCTCTGTCTGGGATTGTAACAAAACCATTCTACAAAATTAACCAAGTCATTCATTCATTCATGTTTTAATATTAGTATATGCTGCATAGGACTTACTTAAAAGATGATTCATTATTTTTTTGGAATCTGAGTCTGATTGTCTTGTGCTCTTTTTTTAATTTCCCAAATTCAGAAATCCATTTGCTCAGGGAAGCTGGATGAGTGTGGCTCTTGCTTGTAGCTTTAAGGTTCCAAACACTGCCTGTGGAGCAAGAATGCCAAGTTGTATGCGTGACTGCCAGTGGTATGAGCATCAGGAAGCCTCATCCTCTCAGCTTATACAGAAGGAAATAAAGACATAGCGAGGAAAGGAGCAGGGTCCTGGAGTTCTGCTGTTCTCTGTGGCTGCTTAACACCTTCTTGATGGGACAGCTCAGAAGTAGAGCGTTCTCAGAGCTCCGAGAGTGGCTTCCAGAACCTTCAGAGCTACCCCTGTCCCAGCAGGAGAGGTGGCGTGTGATCTCTACCACATCCCTTGCTCCATCCTTGCCTCAATCCATCCAGTCATAAAATGGGACTAATTACACCCACCTCACAGGGGAGTTGTGAGGATTAATGAATGTTTGTAAAGGCTTTGTGATCCTTGGATGAAAGACGCTCCTTACATATAAAGGGTCATTATTTTTATTATTATTATACAAGTGCCAAGTATTATTACCTTAATTAGCTTTTCTAGATATCAAAAGCAATTAGAGGGATCACTTGTTGAACGCCACTTTGGAAACCAAAGTCACAGAAACTCACACCTTTGTTTTGTTAGCTCAATTTCTGCCCAGGGGCTGGCATGCCACCAGAGGGGCTGAAATTTGCAGAAGAAATTTGTTTTGGGCTCTGCCCAAATTTCATTCTATTGTCAAATTTTTGCAGGCACTGAAAATTCTTTTGAAACAGTTTTTTAAAAATTTATTTATGCATTTATCTTTTTAGTAGAAGTATATCTATAAAGGGACATTGTGTCTATTTGGCGAAGGAAGGAGATAAACAAGTCTTGTCTCCTTATATAGAGGGAAGATTAACCTCTAGGTAACTTTTATGGGGCTTCTCCAGGTCAAGCCCTACCTGGTGGGTGGGTGTTGTTATCACAGTCCTGTGTGGTCCATAGCAGCTTTCTGACTCTCCTTTTGAAATTTCATTTTATTTTTAAAATTATTATTTATTTATTTATTTTTTGGTTTTCCGAGGTAGGCTCTTGCTCTAGCTTAGAGCTGACCTGGATTTTATTCTGTCATCTCAGGGTGGTCTCGAACTCACAGCGATCTTCTTACCTCTGCCTCCCGAGTGCTGGGATTAAAGACGTGAGCCACCACGCCTGGCTAAAACTATTTTTATTTTTAATATTCTGTTTTCTTTTTAGTTATGTACACAGTGTATATGCAGCCATGTTGATACCATTGTTAGCCTCCTCTCTGTCCTCCTCCCTCCTCATTGAGGGATATTGTAGAGTTATCCATCAGTTACAGGTAAGAGGCAATGTCTCTGTGCATAATGACCCAATGTGTGGCTCTAACAACCTTTCTGCCCCCTCTTCCGTGAATTTCCCTGAGCCATGTTGGGTTCATTTTAGATCTGCTTCAGTGATGAGTTTTTTTTTAAATTGTTCTTTTTTACTTATTTATTTTTATTTATTTATTAGAGAGAGAAGGAGGGACAATGAATGGGAGTGCCAGGGCTTCCAGCCACTACAAACAAACTCCAGATGCATGCACTACCATGTGCATCTGGCTTACCTGTATCCTGGGGATTCGAACATGCCGACCTTCTTTTTTAAAATGAGAACCCTGTGGCTTAAAGAGATCAAGTGGTAGCTAGGAAGGACAGGAAGAGAATGCAAATGCAGGTTTGATGTCATTCCTTGGCTTGGGTCTAAGACACTTGTCCCTAAGAGGATGGGTGATATCATATAGGACTGATTGGCTTATGTGGTGCTTGGGGCCATTTTATAACCAAAGCCGGATCAATCTGCTCAGGTCTTCATCCGATATGACTTTGCCTCCCTAGGGTCTATGGACCTGGTTCTGAATACCAGGGTACAGGCAGAGGAGGCGAATGTGTCCTGGATGTGCCATTAGGGCAGGCAGGACAGGCCAGGGCAGAATCAGCGGGGCGAGGCGTCCTCTGTGCTGTCCAGTTAGCTGGGAGGGTGCAGAGCTGGCTGTAATTAACTTTACCAGCGTCCTTAGCAGAGGTGAGAGGACCTTTCCCCCACTTCCCTTTCTACCCTGTCCAGCTTCCTTGGTAGCCTCACGGACCCTCCCAAAGCCTTGACCAAGCCAGACGCAGTACTAGGCTGAGCTCTACTTCCAATGTGTTCTCAACTGAGCTTACACCTCAAGTCTAAAAGCCAATTTTATTTTTCCTCACCGTCCCTGAGGGCTGGGTTGGGTCCAATGTCTTGAAGTCAGTGGGTGCATGAACAAGAGGCTGGACTGTTGAGGTCTTGGGATATGATGGAGGGAACACAATGTTAGCAGTTCAGGGAGAGGTTGATGTGTCGAGGTAAGGGCTGCTAAGAGAATGGGTGAATGGGGTGGTGAATGGCGTTAGGTACCGGTGGATTAGACATGGGCGCACTGTTGTATGCATAGATGCATGGAGGGAGGCATGGACCACTGAGTGCAAGGGCTGGCATGTGGGTTATAGAGATTGATGGGGGTGACAGGAAATGCAATAGGCGATAGAATATTTGGAAATTTTGGTGACTGGTAGTGGATGTGGAGAGATCAGGGAGGGTCTGACAGGACAGGAGTTGAAGGAAGGGAGAAGATCATCAGACGCTTGGAGAAGCTGGCAGATGGATGGAAAGGTTGGTATCATGTGGAAGATGGATGGAGAACAGTACACGGCAGGAAAGTATGCCAGGTGGGGAAAGGCTTGTGAAATAGTGACGGGCGAAGAGCTGGCAGATGAGTAGAGGAAGTGGGAGTGAGTGAAGGCTCCATCTGAGGAGACTGGAGCCGGTTGGGGGTGGGGTGGGGGTGGTGGTGGTGGAAAAGTTGGTCCACGTGATGGAAGTGGGTGGGTGGGAGCAGGGCTGTCAGCTGACGGGCTGGGCCGTGGACCTTAGGCGGGTGAGCACTGCGGTGAATGGAGGCACTGCGGTGAATGGAGGTGAGTGGAGGCAGCGCAGGGGGGATGGAAGGAGGGTGGATGGAGGAGGAAGCAGGCAGGCTGAAGTATTGGCTGATGGACAGAGCAGTTGGCAAAGGTGTTGACAGGATTCAGGTGGGCAAAGAACTCAGTGGAAGCACATAGCCATTGGTGGGAGGGGTCTGGTGCGGGGAGGGTAAGAAGCTTTTCTGAACTATAGAAGAGTAGGCATTGGTCCAGAATAGGCAATGGTGCATTCTCCCCACGGGTGGCTGTGACCAGCCTCCCTCCCTCCCCTTCCAGATTCAGGCTCTCCCTAAGCTCATAAATCCCCCATCCAGCAGGCTTTCTGTAATTATCCCTGGAACAGTAGCCCAGGAGGTGGGGCAGGCGGGGCCTGAAGAAAGGCGCTGACTCACAGGCAGACGTCTGCTTTTGGTGGTGTGTCAAATGTGGCTCGGGGCCAGCGCGCCAGGGGTTGCGCCCAAGGTATCTCCCTTCCTGCTGGCATTCTTGAGCCCCACTCTGGTTGCCTCTGAAGAATATTCAACCAAGAGGAAAAGCCTGTTAGCTAAGGACCCGTACCCCACCCCGCTCCACCCTCTTGCTCTCACTCAGTGTTTCTTCTATTCTTACTTCTTTCATTCTCCATCTTCCACTTCCATTGTACTTTGTCTCTCATCCATTCTGCCTCTATTTGTTTCTGTTGGACTCTATAATTTTCTTGTCTTATGTCATGTTCCTTTTCACTCCCTCTTCCATCTCTGGATTACTTTTATAAAATATCTTATTGCTATTTATTTATTTATGGGACAGAGAAAGAGAAAGAGGAGGGGGAAAGAGAGAGAATACAGATGTTCCAAGGCCTCTAACCACTGCAAGCCAACTCCAGATGCATGCATCTTGTGGCCTCCGGCTTTACATAGGTGCTGGGGAATCAAACTGGGGTCCTTTGACTTTGCTCTTGCCGTCTTTGCATCCTCTCTTCCTTTTTTCCTTGTCATATTTTGTTCAGTTTCCTTTTCTTCCTCTTTTCCCCCTGGCCTGTGTCATTTGTCTCGTCCTGTACCTTCCTTCTGCAGCCATCGCTTCTGTCACTATGTCTGTGTCTTTGCACAGAAGCAACTTGGCTTTGAGGGAGGGTTTGTCCTGAGCTCTGAATCAGGGTTAAAAAATGTCCAAGAGAGTTTCTGGGGAGATGGCTTAATGGGTAAGAGTACTTGTTGTGCAAACATGATGGCCTGAGAGGGCTTAAGTTTGATCCTCAGAGCTCCAGCACGTCAAAAACTAGGGGTGTGGCCTGGGGAGATAGCACCATGGTTAGAGGTACTTGCTTCATAACCTTCTACACTGGGTTTGATTCCCCAGTACCCATGTAAAGTCAAATGTACAACATGATGCATGTACCTGATGTTCATCTGTAGTGGCAAGAGGCCCTAGTATATCCACCCACCTCTCTCTCTGTCTCTCTCTCTCAAATATTTTATATATATATATATATGTATATATATATAGATATAGATATAGATATAGATATAGATATAGATATAGATATAGATATAGATATATAGATATATAGATATATAGATATATAGATATATAGATATATAGATATATAGATATAGATATAGATATATAAAACCAGATACGGCCACTCATGCCTGTGGCCCCAGTCCTGTGTGAGGCAGAGCCAGGAGAATCGCTGGGCTTGCTCATCAGCTGTCTTGTTGGAAAATTACAAGTTGGTTTCAGTGGGAGACTCTATGTCAAAGAAATAGCAGGGAAGAGCCGTAGAGGACACCCAGCGTTTCACTCATACGTGTGCATGGGGCGCATGCATCTGCATTCACACTTGCATTATATCTATCTCTATCTATCTATATATCACTCCTGACCATTTCTCCCCTAAATAAAGAAATGACCAAGGACACATTTTCTCTTCTCTCCTTGACTCATGAATGAACATGGTGTCATTACCTGACTGAGACCTTCTGGACAGATTTGGAGGGGCAAAGATGAAGACAGGGCCATGTTCACTCTGTTGACGGCAGGTAAACATGCTCTTTCACCTGAACCATTCAGGGCAGCCTTGGGGAGGGGATGCCAGGGTGCCCGGCATAGGCATAGTCAGGAGGGATGTGAAGTCATCCATCTCAGGAGGTCTAGTTTTCTTCTCAAAACATTATAGTGGGGGGGAGGGGGGGAGGGACAGCTTAGAGGTTAAAGTGCTTGCTTACAAGGCCAAAGGACCCAGGTTCAATTCCCTGGGATCCACGTAAGCCAAGTGCACAAGGTGGCACATGCTTCTGGAGTCTGTTTACAGCAGCTGAAGGCCCCCAGAGTTTCCGTTCTCTCTCTCTCTCTCTCAAATAAATAAACAAAAAATAAAACAATTTAAAAATACCATAGTAGGTAAGAGCACCTTGGAGTCCAAGAGTCTTGGGTTCAAATCCCAGCCCCAGCATTCTCACTAGCTGCGGCGGGGGGGGGGTGGTGGTTCTTGCAACAATGATGTGTCTTCTCGTATCCTCACTTTGCTCATCTCCTTGTGAGACTTTCCACGTGGGGTGGTTGGGAAAATAAGTGAGAATGCTGAAGGAAAAGCCCGATGGATCCATCCAGACTGACCCAGAGCAAATGCAGAGACCACTTCGAGCTACAGGACGTAAAGGCTTTATGAGGAAGGCTTGGTTCTACGCGATGTGAGAGCTGCCTCGGCATCTTAGGAGTTTGTGGCTTCGGTGTTTGGGGCTGAAGCCAAGAGGGCAAGTGTTCAGGAGGGAAAGACAGACAGGAGACAGAGTAAAGACGAGGGAATCTGACCTGGACCACACAAGCCACGCTGAATCTTTGCTGGCCTCTCAGCCCCTCTGGGTGTCCATCTTTGAAGATGCTCCGGGTCCCCTGCGCGGGCTGGAGCGCATTTCCGTGTCATCTCCCAGGCTCCGGGCCCAGGGCTGGGGAAGCTGGAGGGGGCCTGGCGGGAAGCGGAGGAGCTGCAGGCCTGGCGCTGCTCATCACCAACCGGGGTGCCGTGGGTAAGCAAGGAGGCAAACGACAGCAGGTCCACGTGTGCACAAGCCTGCATGATGTGTGCGTGTGCGTGCATGTGTGTGCGTGCGCGCGCACCCGTGTGCCACCCACCCATCTGTCTGGGAGTACAAACATGGGCTGCTACTCTACTCCTTCATGAACAACGCCTCTTGGAGCTCAAGCTGACTCAGAACTATGCTGCGGGGACATCAGGAAAACAGTTCTAGCCCAATGAACTTGGCTGCATAAGTGTGGCACCCCATCACGTCACAACATCTCAATCACATCTCAATACTCCCACCACATCCCAATGTCCCCTCAGCTGGGTTGTTTTAAGGCTTGAATATCTTTTATATTTTTCTGGACATATCTTGGAAAGGCAGTATAAATAATATATGACTTCTATTTCTTTTCATTTTCTTTTATTTTGCATATGGCATACATGAATGTGTGTGGGTGTGCAGATGCATATGCACATGTGTGTGCATGGAGATATATGTGCATATGCATGTGTGTGCGTGTGTAGGCCAGAGGCCAATGTCAAGTATCTACTTCAATCACTCCTCTTCACCTTTAGTTTTTGAGGCAGGGTCTCTCCCTGAACCTAGAGCTCACTGATTTGGCTAGACTAGCTAGCCAGCAAGCCCAAGGGACCTTTCCCTATATCTCTGCCTCCCTAGCACTGGGATTGCAGGTGCGTACCTCTGTGCCACAAGTCCTGGGGATCCAATCTAAGGCCCTCATGCTTATGCAGCAAACTCTTCATCCATCAAGCTAACTCCCCAGTCCTTTGTCTCCTGTTTTGAAAAATATTTATTTATTATTTCCATTATGGAAATCAATATGGAGACTCCTGAGAAGGATAAATATAGAGGTACCAACAGATAGTGTTATTCCCTTACCTGGCATTTACCCTAAAAGCTCCACACCTCAGTTCAGAGATATTTGCTCAACCATATTTATAGCTGCTCAATTCATAATAGCTAAGAGCTAGAATCAACTCACATGTCCATCATTGGACGAATGGATAACCAAGATGTGGCATATCTACATGATGAAATTCTACTCAACAGTAAGGAAAAGTGATGCAATGAAATTTGTAGAAAAATGGTCAGAGTCGGAACAGATCACACTAAGCAAACTCACAGAATCACAGAAAGACAAGTGTCGCATGGTCTCCCTCACCTGCAATTCCTAACCTGGGTCAGCCCGAGTTGCTGGCACACCTGAATGGTATCTTGAGGCTTGGACAATATGGAGGGTAGGGATTGGGGAAGGGGGGAGAGGGGGCACAAAATTGAACCCATATTGAATTGGTACTATAGAATCCTATATTCTGGAAGTTAGACTAAAAGGTTGAACCCTCAACAGGACCTTAGGGGGAGCACCTGAATTGAAAGGCCCTGGAGAGGGAGAGACAAAGCCTAAGCTTAAATTTATCCTGTTTCTCTCTCTATTTTTTTTTTTCTGTCTTTTCCTTTTTTCACTTCCCTTGGCACTGGCTTGTAATTCCCTGTATCAGGACAAGGTTAAAATCCACAGTGAGCTGTTGACTGGAGAGATCTATAAGGTCTCCCAAAACAAACAAGACAGACTTCTGTCAGAGCACTTGATTACCCACCAGAGGTAATGGTAAGACCCTACTGCTGAATATACCACATGCTGTTGCCACGGACCATGGAGAGACCTGGTTGGAATCTGGAAGAGAACCAGTCCCCAGACAGCCCACCTGGGGCTGGAAGGTACTACATGACCTACCAGGGGAAAGTGGCCAACATCTGTCCAAGCAACTCAAAGTCTAAGCTACTCAGAAGCAAACACCCTGACATGATGCTCACACAGTGGCACACAGCCATGGTGGGTAACCAACTGCTCTGGGATTGGCTGACAGATCCGCTCAGTGGAAAGGAACCCACATCTGGAACTGGGAAACAAGTCAGAATCAAATCCAGATAACGATTTTGCTTTCCAATGTCAAGATCCCACTAATCTTGGGCTATAAGAGGGTCTACACCCTTTAAACTCTCTCTAAGTAAGTAATGTTTATCCTATTTAACTGGTGCTGACTTCACTCTTTGTTGGAGAATCTGCTTCTCTTTTTCAGATGGGAGCAGGATCTGAGGAGATAAATGACCCAGTGCACTTCACCCCGGTCCCCGGTCGCAGCTGAAACCACAGAGGAATTGGGGAAATGAGCAAGAGTGCTGCTTTCTCAATGAATCTGATATCAGCACAATGGTGAAGGAGAAGGACACTGAGGACACTCCATGCCTACCAAAGCAGAGAGCCAGAGGCTCCTAAGAGCCCGTCACTAAAGTAGACTTCAAATGCACCCAACATGGCTCAGGGAATTTTGTGGAAGAGGGGGCAGGAAGATTGTTAGAGCCACAAGTTGGGACATTATGCATAGAGACATTGCCTCTGCCCCGTAACTGACTGCTGCCGCCACACTGCGTGACCCACAATCCCCACGAGTGGACCTGCAGCCCCAACAAGAGGCCTCTTTGGAAAAATGGCAGGGATGAGGGAAATGATGGTACCAACCTGCAGTGTTTCCATACTAAGTAGGTCCATATATAATAAAAATAAATAAAAAAATACTTATTTATCTTAGTTGGTGAAACTTGCACATATTCATGACATCCAACGTATTGTTCTGGTGTATGTACATACTGTGGGATGGCTAAACCGAGCTAATTAACATATACATTACTTCACACACTTTTCTGTGTGTGGTGAGAACACTTCAAATCTACCCTTCTAGCAATTGTCAAGACCGGAATTCGTTTTTGTTAATTGCGGTCACCTTGTGGTGCACCAGCCTTCTTGAACTTATCACATCTCCTTTTAATTGCCATGCATGAATCCTGCGCCTGAAATCAGCTTGCTTTGTTCTTTGGGTAATTTGGAGCTTTAGGGCAAACAAAATATTGTTTAATAAACACTTTAGTGTGTTTTAGGCATCCACAAGTGATTCTAACACACAGCTGGGCATGGAAGCCATTTGTTGACAGGGACTGGGTGTGGCTGGGTTTACGCTGGCATGTGGTAGATGCCTCAACAGACCCCAGGGCCAGAGAGATCCAAAACCTCACAGCTAGTAAGAGAAAGCTTCTCTCCCTGGCCAAAAGTCCCTGGTTCTGTCCTGTCACCTTGTTTCTGAGGAGGACAGAGCAGGGGGACAGTAAGCGACAGGTGTCATGAAGGGCAATAGGGAGGAGATGGGCCCCGGTATTTGTCTCTCCACCGACTCTGCTTCTCTCCCCCTCATGCTCAATCCTCCTCATGCTCTGAAGAGGGGAGATTTTCAGTGCAGGACTCTGCTTGGAGGGGTGGTTGGGCTGACTTGCTTCCCAGTGGTCAGGCTTGGGCTGTGAAGTTGGTGCCAGGATGTTCTATGTGTATGTAACAGCTGGTTCATCACTGAAGATCTGTGCACTCTCTGTATCTAGGAAGGAGCAGCTTCCCACGGGGAAGGACCTGCCCACAAGACATTGTGAGTGGAAGCTATGCACATCACTGGCCATCAAGCTTAGGTAGCAAGAAGACCTTCTGCACTTGTATGCTCATGTCCTGGGGGAGGTCCATTTAATATCACCCTGGTGTCACATGCTGATGACATCAGGGCCTCTACTAGCTCAGGCCACAGGGGACTGAATGGAGCAGGGCCTTCTGCTCTCACCAGCTGGGAGGCCCTGGGTCAGAGAATTACTTGAGCAGAAATCAGCTTTCATGGTGATAGGCCATCTGAGATCATTTGCTGCAGAACCTGACAATACAGTCACTCAACATCACTCAAAACCTGGACCCTCAGCAGGCTCATCAGTATCCTTGGGGAACTTGAGAAACACACAGATTCCTGGCAGGAGAGATGGCTTAGTGGTTAAGGCATTTGCCTGTTAAGAACCCAGGTTCTAGTCCCCGAAAGAGACAAATACCTGGGCCCATCTCCTCCCTGTTTGTGGTGGATAAAGGCCCTGGCATGCCCATTCTCTCTCTCTATCTGCCTCTTTTTCTCTCTAATAAATAAATGTTTAAAAAATGCAGATTCCAAGGCACTACTCGAGACAGCTGGGTCTGAAGAAGAGGGTTGAATGCCCAGCCTTTGGGTCTTGAAAAATACCCAAGGAATCCCAAGTTCTACCTTGTTAGAACCCCCTTGCCACAGCCTAGTCACCATTTCATCCCTATCTCCCCAGAGGGAGAGCCAGGCTCAGGACTTCTCAACCAGCTTCCTACCCTTCTCCAATGACATACTCATTCTCAGCTCTACAATGGCTCCCCAGGGGCCTCCTGCAGAAAGACAGCAGAGACTTCTGTTTTCATTCTTGACATAAGGCCATCCTGAGAGCCAGCATTTATTCCCTCTTCACTCTTGGCAGCATAGAGCAGCATTGGCACTAGGCTGATTGGTAGTTTCTCTGAGAAGCTACAAAAGTTTAGACTTCTTTCCTTCTTTTAATCTCTAAAAGACCACACTCTGGGTCTCTAGGTGGGCTTTCCCATTTTCCAGAAACCCTTCCTGCTTCTCTTGGGCAAGCAAGAGCTCCACATTCCCTCTTTCTTTTAAGTTATATCTAGAATCTCTGTAATAAAATCTTTGTAAACTTTACCCTCTATGATCTATGGATTTCATTCTCTGAGTTCATAAGAACCTTGGAGGCCAATGACTCAGTGAGTGAGTTTTCTTTTCTTTTCTTTTCTTTTCTTTTCTTTTCTTTTCTTTTCTTTTCTTTTCTTTTCTTTTCTTTTCTTTTCTTTTCTTTTCTTTTCTTTTCTTTCCTTTCCTTTCCTTTCCCTTCCTTCCTTCCTTCCTTCCTTCCTTCCTTCCTTCCTTCCTTCCTTCCTTCCTTCTTTCCTTTCTCTCTCTCTTTCTTTCTTTCTTTCTTTCTTTCTTTCTTTCTTTCTTTCTTTCTTTCTTTCTTTCTGAGGTAGGGTCTTACTCTGGCCCAGGCTGACCTGGAATTCACTATGTAGTCTTATGTCAGCCTCAAACTCATGGCGATCCTCCTACCTCTGCCCCCTAAGTGCTGGGATTAAAGAAGCGCACCACCACACCCAATTCAGTGAAAGTTTTGGTCAGACATTTAGGACATTCAGAGGAAACTTACTTGACACGAGTTTCTGAATATACTAGACACAGCTGTATGTATAGCTGACTATGAATTTAATACACCCTAAGAGAGTGAATGAATGAATGAATGAATGAGCTTAATAATAATAAGCACTCCAATGTAACTTTCCACATCTAAAAGCTGCTTGGGTTCCTAGAGAGGAAGAAAAACCCTGTCGGCAAAGAAGCTGGCGCCCCACTGAAATTGTAGCACTTGTTTGCAGAGGGGCAGACAAGTGGCCAGGGTGCTCCACGGGCTGAGAACCACAGGGTGCGCGTTAGGGCAGTGGTTCTCAAACTTGAACATGCGTCAGAATCACCAGGGAGGCTTGTTAAAATACAGGTTCCTGCAGCTCACCTCCAGAGTTTCTGATTTGGTAAGCTTGGAATTGGGTCAAATTTCTGCATTTTAATAGTTTCCTACTGCTGCTCTTGGAACGAACTTTGAGAACTACTAGATCAGGTCAATGCTGGTGTTTATAACAAATTAGCCCCCGATTGTCAATGGTGAAAGTGTATTTCTCACCAATGACTAGGGAAATGGTTGAGTTCGGTGTGATATGGCCTGTGGTATAGCAATTGGAAAGAATCAAATATAAATGCATTGATCCAAAGTGCTCTCTATCATCTGTTGACAGAGAAAAGTAATGTGACAAAAAAAAAAAAAATCAAGGGCTGGAGAGATGGCTTAGCGGTTAAGCACTTGCCTGTGAGGCCTAAGGACCCCAGTTTGAGGCTTGATTCCCCAGGACCCACGTTAGCCAGATGCACAAGGGGGCGCATGTGTCTGGAGTTCGTTTGCGGTGGCTGGAGGCCCTGGAGTGCCCGTTCTCTCTGGCTCTTTCTCTCTCTGTCTGTCATTCTCAAATAATAAAAAAAAATCAACAATTTTCATCCATGCATATGTTTTGATCCTAAACCCCTCTCATTATTTTCTCATTCCCTTCCCCTGCACCCCTCCCGCTGAACTCCTTCTTTCCAACTAGTCCCTATTCTACTATAATGCCTCTTTCTCTCCCCCTCCTGACCATCCATGACACGCTGTTGATGGGCATAATATTGTGCAGGTCTTGTGCAGGTAACAGCAGCCTCTGTGGTGTCATGAAGGAAACAGCCAGTGATGTCCAGAAGATGGCGTTCCAAAGCTGGAGAGATGGCTTAGTGGTTAAGAACTTGTTGTGAAGCCTAGGGACCCTGGTTCGAGGCTTGATTCCCCAGGACCCATGTAAGCCAGGTACACAAGATGGTGCATGCATCTGGAGTTCATTTACAGTGGCTGGAGGCCCTGATGTGCCCATTCTCTCTCTCTCTCTCTGCCTCTTTTTCTTTCTGTCTATAGCTCTCAAATAAAAACAAACAAACAAACAAATGTGTAACCAAAGCACTCCTCCCCATCCTTTGGCTCTTAAATTTTTTCTATCCCTTCTTCTGCAACTTTCCCTGAGCCTTATAGAGCATGAAGCCTCATCGACTGCTGAGCACACAACAGTCACTAATTCTCAGCACTTTGGAGGGTTTTGATTCTCCCCAGTAGTCACCACTAATTGTTAAGGGAAGCTTCTCTGACCAAAAGCAAGGACAATATGAATTTGTGGGTATAAGCATACATATTTAGAAGATCCTTTGATGGGCACAACATATCCATGTAGTCGAATGACATTAGTAGCTTCCCTCCAAGTTCCTTCCTAAATAACTTATATTGCACGATCATATTTTGTCAAAAATAATTTTAAAAAGCCAAAGAAAACAGACCACATGTTGTGGTCTTTTGTCCGTCATCCTGGGTGCTGGCAGTCTGAGAACCTGGATTGCATTGTGAAGCTATGCCTGAGAGGTCTTTTATCAAATATTTCATTTTATTTATTTGAGAGAGAGAGAGAGACAGAGAGAGAGAGAGAGAGAGAGAGAGAGAGAGAGAAACAGAGAGAGAGAGAGAGAGAGAAACAGAGAGAGAGAGAGAGAAGGAAAATGGGCATACCAGAGCCCCCAGCGGCTGCAAACGAACTCCAGATGCATGTGCCATCTGGCTTATGTGGGTCCTGGGGAATTGAACCTGGGTCCTTTGGCTTTGCAGGCAAGTGCCTTAACCACTGAACCAACTCTCCATCCCTGGCTGAGAGGTCTTTTATGGGAACTGAAGGGGGAAAACCAGCTTGAGACACAGTGGAACTTAACCTGTAGGGTGAGGGAGGAGGTTGGTTCTATGTAGGGTAAACAGTGGAGGGAGAAGAGAGATTTTCTCAAGAGAAATCTCTGGGGAAAAGATCTCATCCACAACATTGGGACAGAAAGTCCCTTCATAGGAACCGAACACAGAGACAACTTGATTTAGGCAATTCAGCACAGCAGACTGAACCTTCACTTCTATCAGTTCTTAGCTGTGAGCTGTGGGAAGGATTCTGCTTCAGTGAACTATTGGCTGATTTCATCTTTGCGCTGTTCCCTATAGTGGGTGTTGGCTGTCCCCCATGTATGTCAATGGGGAAGATCACAATTCTCAAGTATTGGAGCCACTGTGGGCTCCAGGTCTGTGCTGGTCTTTTCTTCCTTCCTTCTTTCACTTCTCTGAACCTCATTTCAGCAGCATCTATCTACAAAGTTAATTTATGTTATTCACTTTCCATCCAAGACATGGGAATTTCTCTAAGAATTCTGAACAGAGGAGGCCTAATACAGGGAATTAGTCATGTAAGTGACTGAAGAAACAGAGATGGCCCAGGTCTTAGGAAGCAAAGGAAGGTGCTACCGGCCATCAAGTTGGAGGAAGCAGTACTGTTACCAGATCCCAGGAGCCTGGGCTGTCCTCAGAAAGCTAAAATCCAGCTGGTATACGGCCAGTGAGGAGAGATACCATGAGGAGACAGGAGAGTTTCCAGTGCTTCCTACTGGTTGAAATGACCAGTAAGATGGGGAACAAGGGACTCTGGGGACATCTGAGGGTGATTTCTGAATGGGTTGCTGGTCTAAGACCAGAGTCAAGGATATGGGAACAATGAGAAGAACAGGACACACCATGACAAGTGCAGGGCAGGTGTGATCAGCTTGGCTGCTTGCTGGCTGCCGCAGTCACTCTATTGCTAGGAAGCAGACATTGAAGATAGCATCTTGGGTTCTTTGGTATGAACAAGCAGCTTAAAAAGGAAACAAGGCAGACCTTGTCCATTGCCTCTGAGCTGCTGACATCAAACTCAGCTCCAATCATTGAGGTTATTCTTTCATTGCCAAATTGCTACTTCCAGGTAAGAAACCAGTGGCTACTGGGAGATTTGGCTGCCTGTTTTCATCAGTTGGCATGGGCATTTGGCTGGCACGTGTTTAGGAGGAACATTGAGGGCATCGGAACTAGGTCTAAGATTCCGATATTCCCCAGACTCCTCTGAATCCCAGGATAGGGTGTAGGGCATGGCTAACTTTCCTTGCCTACCCTCTGATCACCCTAGCCTTTGTCCCAGAAGGAGATCTGTCTCTGTTTAATCTTTGATCAAAATGTTTGGAGTCCCTATGATGACCCCATTCTCTCATCCTTCCCTCCGTCTTTTTCTCTCTTCTACATGTCTTTCCATGTTTGTTGATCATTTTCAACATGTCAAATATGCTACCATGGAAATCATAGGAATGTAATGGCGAGTAATATAATTTTAACAAATAGATGTACTTTTGAAATTTAAAAGTCCACTTCTGAATAACTGTTGGCTCCAAGGAGAGGTCATAATGTGTGCTGCATAGGGGAGCTCTACAGTTGAACAGCAGTGACATTTCTACGTATCACAATTTGTAGACTGTACCTAAAGTGACATTTGGAGTGATATTTATAGTTTTAGACACTTCCAATGAACTTAAGAAGATCGGAAAAGAAAGTAGATTCAGTACCTAAAAGGTTCAGTACCATAGGAAGAGAATAATTAAGTAGGAGCAAATTTAATAATATAAACATAAAACATGATAGGGACTGTCAATAAGCTAAAATCAGCATCCAAAAATGCAAGAAAGGAAAAAGGAGGGTCAGACAGCAGGCAGATATTGAAATGATAAAGGAATATCTGAATCATTTTTTATCAACCTTCTAGAATTCTGTTTGGAGAAGGATACTTTTAAGAAAAAACACAATTTACTGAAACAGAATCAAACATTAAGAAAACAAAAAGAAAACTCAACTAGAATTATAATCACTATCTTATTCCAGATCAAATCTATAACTCTTATTTTATGAGTAATGGAATGGAGGCTCAGAGAGTGAAAGAAAAGTCCGCAGGTTGGATGGGGTGGAGGAGAACTGGGGCGTGTCTGGGTGTAAGGGTTCTCCCACCTAAAGGGGGAGGTGGGGCTGATCTGAGGAGGCTTCTGCTGGGAAATTCCCCAGAGATGCCTGCTATTAGATTGCTCAATTCCCAGACACGTTTAATGCACCTTTAGGAGAGGCATTTGGCACCTGAATTTCCCCTGAATATTTCACCATCACCACCTCCAATTACTGCACATGCAGGCGGCAGCGCACACTGCCAGGAGCTCTTTCAATACCGCCCATCTGAGAGGAGCAAGGCGAACTGCCCTGTCTTGGCCCCCAGGCCCTTTGACTCAGCAGCCTCCCAGTGCAACTGCAGCCCAAGTCTCTAGGGCAGGCCTCCTCTTGTGGGCAAGCAGGTGAGAGACAGACTCACAGTCTGAGGCCTCCAAGAAGCCCACAACCCCTGGGTGTGAAATGAGGCTCAAAACAGGAATTGGTGCTGAGGCTTGGCTATGCATCTCCCAAAGCCTGTGTGCTCCAGGATTGATCCTTAGGGTAGTGTTTTAGAAGGTGGGGGCCCCTTTTGGAGGAGGAAGAGTCTTGAGGGAGATCTTCAGGTCACTGGGGGCATGCCCTAGAAGGGGAATGTAGGTCCCTCCTCAGTTTCCTTTGTTTTCTGGCCTGTGAGAAAGATGAGTGGTTTTGCTTTTCAACATACTCCTACCCTTACCTCTTGGAAGCAAACAAGGCCAGCTAGTGACAGGCTGTAACTTCAGATGCTGCGAGCCAAAATAAAACTCTTTTCCTCATAAGCTATGTCAGATATGTGTGTGTATGTATATATATATATATATATATATATATATATATATATATATATAAAATATTTATTTATTTGTTTATGAGAGAGAGAGAGAATGGACACACCCCAGAGCCTCTTGTGTGCCACCTTGTGCATCTGGCTTTACATGGGTACTGGGGAATTGAACCTGGCTCCTTAGGCTTTGCAAACAAGTGCCTAAACCGCTAAGCCATCTGTCCAGCCCAGGCATATTGTTATTGTGACAGAAAGCAGTCTAACACAATTGGAAACCAAATGGCTGGCCGTAACTTTGACAATCCTTCTGAAGATGTCTATTGCATCTGTCTGTTTTGCCGCCCTCTGTGTCTTCTCTTGAGAGCAGAGTTCCTTTGGATTCTGGTGAGGATGCCAAGGCGAGAACCTTTCCATCCCTTGCCATGGGACCCAAGCCCGTGAGAGCCCTTCCTGTAACTGTGACGTAGGGATTTTCCTTCTTCCCAGTAGGTTGGCTAAATGGGCATGAAGTCAACTTGTTCTTTTTTTTGGTGGTGGGGGGGGGGAGTGGTCACATCCATCACCCTCTGCATCACAACAGCCCCCCCCCCAAAAAAAAACAAGAGGACACACAGAGGCAAACCTGCTGAGAGGAAAGGAGAAGCACCTGACAACCCTGCTGAGCTCCTGGACCCGAATGTGCCAGAGGCACACTTCCTGTCCTTCTTCTCGGGAGTGGGAGCCAATACCACCCCTTTGTTCTTAACTGTCTTTGACTTGGGCTTTTGTCTCTTGAAACCCAAAGAGTCCTGACTAACGCGCAGCTTGTCTTGGCTTCCCTCTGTGTCTGTCCCTTTGGAGTGACTCATCTCCCCGACACCTTACAGCCCCCCCCCTCCAGCCAAGTCCTCTCTGGGAACAGGCTGTGACACATTCAACTTGCTGCTTCACGTTGGGTGTTTAGCTTGGTTCTGAATATTTTAATGACTGACTTAATGATAAGAGGCCATAACACAGAAGACCCTGCCAAG
The DNA here is from genome assembly GCF_020740685.1 of Jaculus jaculus. Taxonomy (NCBI): domain Eukaryota; kingdom Metazoa; phylum Chordata; class Mammalia; order Rodentia; family Dipodidae; genus Jaculus; species Jaculus jaculus. The sequence continues at coordinate 120,673,657 of NC_059109.1, read as the reverse complement.
GTAAGGATCCAATAAAACCTATCTGCTTGGGGAAGGGACTAGGCACCAATAATGACCACAGCTAACATTGAGTCAGGAACCATGTCACGTACTGAAGCAAATTAGCTTAGTTCATCCTCATGGTAACTCTGCACGCAGCTTCTATTATGCCTCTCATTTTACAGAGGAGGAAACTGAGGTCATGGAGCTTAAATAATTTGCCTAGGGTCACAGAGTTAGGAATCCAGAGAAGCCAAATTATGAACTCAAGAATTTTACTTATGAACTCAAGAATTGCAGCTCAATGCTCTGAGCCATGTTATTGACTAAGTATGTGACTTTTTGTAACCATGGAGGAGTTGCTTGGTGAGAAGTGGTTTCAAACCCTTTTTAGAATTACCACCAATATCTTTTATATAGTTTCCTCAACTTTAAAGGAACTTTAGTAAAAAGGTTAAGTCTTTGGAGGGTGGAGAGGGGAGAAATTCTGTGAGTTAAAAGGAGACACTAAAACAAATAAGTCCCCAACAACCTTTGCCACTGAATTAGTCTCCTAAGACAAAATAGTGCTGTCCTCTTTTGAAAGGGAAGGCTGTTTGTCATAAGTTTGTTTCTTCCAGGAAGATTAAGGCATTTACCTGACATTCAAAACCCTCTAGAGTTTAGTTCAAACCATGTCCTCAAAGTTATCCACACCACCCTCTCTCCAGCCTTGTAGGGGGTCCTTGCAATGAGTCTCTATGGTCATATGTTTCTGCCAAATTTCTAAAAAAAGATACTGAAGTTGAGATAGGTTAAGGCCAACCTCTGGGATTTGTATAATTCCTCTCTGTCCTCTGTACTGTCGCCATGACCCCAGTGGCCTTGGGGGATTTAGAATAAAAGAAGTTAACTTGGGGATGCACTTAGTTCACATTAACAGTTTTGTGATTTGCAGTCACTTCTACGCATAAGAAAAGCATGGCCAGTCACCTCCCTGTGGAAACCAATTCCAGGAACACTGGGACCTCCTACTATGCCAGCCATGGGTGACAAGGGAATATTGTGACATGAAGATTTGAGGCCAGAGGCTGTGACATGACATGAACGTGTCCTGTGGTGTCTAAATTATGGTGGCCTCGAAATATACAGAGACGGAAGCCTCTCTTTCCTACTCTCTCTCCTCCCTCCCCCCCACTCCCCCCTCTCTTCCCCCCTCTCTCTAATGCTAAGTATCTTTTGGAATAATGAATACAGGCATCTTTGTCTGAAGAATGATAAACTATAACCTCTGGTAGACTATATAACAAATGTAAAAAAAACCTTTAGTATCATTTCAAGAACTATTTATTCCTGATTACAAAACCACGACCAGTGTTTTCTCAAAAATAGAAATGGGAGAAAACCACAGCATAGCTACAATCTGTGCACTCAGAAATAGCTACTGATAACATTTCCCTTCCAGTCTTTTTTCTCTTCACATGTATTTTAAGTAAATCAAGGCCCTGCCGAACGATGGTCTGTGTCATTCTTTTACTGATTAACACTTTATTGTGAGCTTTTCCTTAAGTTCTTAGGCATCTGACTGTAATTGGATTCCCAAGGGCTGTTTCCCATTCTCTTCAGTAACCCCATATCTATCTAACTAACACACCTAGGGCATAGACCTTTTAACATCTTTTCACCATTATAAACAATAAATATATGTATTTATTTATAGACTTTATATCTTTGATAATTCCTTAGCATGAATTCAGTGATTAAAGGATAAGTGAAGATTTGTATGTCTGTTAAAGAAACCCAGGAGTGGTAGGGTCCCAACACAAACGATCAAAATTCAATTTTCTTTCTTGTGTATCCAACCATGAGACATGTATTATTCTTTATTATATTTGTCAGTTTAATGGGGGAAGATGAAGCTGGGGGTGTGTGATGGTGCACCTCTGCAATCTCAGCACTTGAGAGGCTGATGGAAGAGGACTTCAAGTTTCACTTGGTCCACAAGGCAAGACCCCGTCCAAAAGAAAAAAAAAAAAAAAAAGGGAAGAAAAGGGAAGGAAAAGAAAAGAACAGAAAAAAAAGGAAGGATGATATTAAACCAAGAAAATGGTTATCTTTTTAATTTGGATTTTTCACCACTTCAATTACTTTGAAATTAAAATTCATTTAAAAAAGAGGAGATCTTGTACCCTGCCATGCGAATAGCTCAGACATTTCCAAGGATTTCTGGATTTCTGATCTTTCCTGCTAAGCCTTTAGTCCCAAAGTCTTCCTATCACATGGCCATGGGCCTATCCCCTTCTCAGATCTGCTCAAGCAGTGTTCAGATACTCCGCGTGCAGCTTCCTGGCGCGATCTTCCTTTCCGAGGAGGAACTCACAGAGTGTTTGCAGAGTGAATGGTCCCTGTCTTAAAGGTAAGACATGTTAGAGGAAGTAGAGGGCAAGAAGGCACTTGGACTCTTTGGGCATTTGTTCTGGTTGCTGGCAGTAGACTGAATTCCCAGGCATCAGTTTCGCAATAGCCCCGTGCCTGGTGGAAGATCCTCTTGTCCCCCAGCCCAGTTATATATTGTCTCCCAACTTTACCTGGAAACCAAGAGGCAAACCTATACGCCTCCACCCATCGAGTCTCTCTTGGATGATTGTCACTGACAAACATATATGGTCCAGTACTGGCCTGGTCATGCCAGTCCCTGACCCAGGGCTTGTTCCTGGCTCTTGGAGATGAGTGCTCCTGGGACCCTGCAGGAGCACCTCGGGCAGGGGATCCTCCATGGTACCCACTCATTCCTCTTACCAGACCTCTTGGGAGCTCTTGCTGCATGGCGCCATCCCGCTGGGAGCGGAGACCTCACCTTTGGGAGGAAGGGAGTTGAGCATCTGCACCAAGCCAACACCGGCGACCAGGAAGTTATCTGCAAGCTATTTTTTTTTTTTTTTTTGCCCCAATGGGTCAGCAGTTCAGAGTATGGTGGCAGTCATCAGACAGACCTGCTGAAAATCCTGCCCCACCACGTGTTTACCCGTGTGTCATTGTGGGTGCCAGTTTCCCCTCACTGTGCCTCATCTGTGCTATCAGTTGTGATAGCAATCATGCTACTCGGCTGGATTTTGTAATGAACTTCTGATCTAGTTCACATCTGTACAGCGCTGACATACCAGAGTGAGATTAGCATATTGCCCAGCATCATGGGGAGTTCTCCGTCAACGATGGGAACCAACCAAGCATGCCAGTCCAGGTCAGCTCCCAAGAGATTCTTCCGTCATGGAGCGAGTTTCTGAAGCTGTGAGTGACAGAAACCCACTTGTCCTGGCTTAAGCTGTCGAGATGGGAGGATTTATTGCAAGTGCTCCGGGCTGTTTTATGGGCTGTAGTCTGGCTTCAAGAAGGGACTGGAATGTGAGAAGGGGCATTCTCAGACCCTGGGAGCACAGTCATTCTGTCCCTCATCTCTGTTTCAGTGTGACATCTTCCCTTCCTCTCCATACAGGTCAGCATTCTCTCCTTTGGAGATAGAGGGTGGGTAACCTCATGCTCCCCAAGATTGCTGCCCTCCCAGTGGCCAGCTCAGAGTGCTCTGGAATTCCACATTCCTGGAAGAGATATGATTGGGTTGGTTTGAAGTAGGTGTCAGCTTCTGTTCCCGGTGGCTGTGACTGAGTAGGTGAGGGTCCTAGAGTATGCGCATGGCTGACCCCTGGAATATGAGCTGTGAGGAAAGGAGGTCCTAGCCCATTGATAGTTGGTAGTTACAGACCTAAAAAACCAAAACCAAAACTTTTCTTTTACTATTTTATAGAACAGATGATAGTAATCAGGAAAAAAAAAATTACTGTTTGTCAACTGGGAGAAATTAATTAGAATAAGTTTCAGGCATGGGAAACATGCTTTTAAAGAAGGGCTCTGTAAAGGGACATGCATGTATAGAATGATTCCTCATGTTTCTTTTCTCTTATTTGTTTTATTGGCACACATATAATTCAGTTTTGTCATGTTGTACTTCAGAAAAATTTTGCCTTTCTGCTTCCCTTCTCGTTTTGTCTTCCTGTTTTTCCCTCTTCCCCTCCTGCCTTGTGCCCTTTCCCCAGCAAAGCCTCCTTTCCATTCACATGTTACATAATTCCTTTTTAAAAAGTATTTAATTAATTCATTTATTTGAGAGAGAGACAGAAAAAGAGGCAGATAGGGAGAGAGAAAGGGAGAGAAAGAGAGAGAGAAAGGGAGAGAAAGAGAGAGAGAGAGAGAGAGAGAGAGAGAGAGAGAGAGAGAGAGAGAAGAGAGAGGGAGAGGGAGAGGGAGAGGGAGGGAGAAAATGGGCACATTAGGGCCTCTAGCCACTGTAAATGAACTTCAGATGCATATGCCACCTTGTGCATCTGGCTGAACATGGGTCCTGGAGAACTGATCCTGTGTCCTTAGGGTTTGAAGGCAAGTGTCTAAATCACTGAGCAATCTCTCCAGTCCACATAATTCCTGTTGTTATTCCTCCCTTTCTCATCATCCTTCTTGCTCTTTCATTGTCTTCTGTCTTTATTCATGGACTCTACTTGTTGCCAATTCTCTTTCTTTCATTTATTTAGTTGAGAAAGAGAGAGAGAGGGGGGGGGGGGAGGGAGGGAGAGAAGGGGGCACACCAGGGCCTATAACCATTGCAAATGAACTCCAGACGCATGTACCACCATGTGCATCTGGCTTATGTGGACACTGGGGAATTGAATCTGGTTTTTAGGCTTTGTAGGCAAGTACCTTAGCTGCTAAGTCATCTTTCCAGCCCTTCCTTATTTACTTATAAATATTGATAGTGACGATCCACATATGAAAGTGCTCCTGCAATTTTTGTCTTCCTGGATTTGGGTTACCTCACTTAGTATAATGTATTTCAATTTCATTCATTTTCCTGTAAATTTCATAATTTTATTAATTATTTCATTAAATTTATTATCATATATAATGAATATTATTATATTATATATTATATATTATTATTATATTATTTTATTAAATTATTAAAACCCCATTGTACATATATACAATATTTTCATTATCTAGTCCTCAGTTGATGGACAACTAGTTTGACTCCTTTTCCTAGATATTGCGAATAAGGTAGCAATGAACATGGATGTGCCAATATCTGTTACAGGGTTTAGTCCTTTGGGCATATGCCTAGGAGTGGTATATCTTGGTCATTTAGTAGTCCGACTTTTAGCCTTTTGAGAAACCTCCACACTGATGTCCTCAGTGGCTGCACCAGTTTTCTTGACGAGAGTCATTCTGACTGGAGTGAGATGAAATTGCAAAGTGGTTTTTAATGTGCATTTCTCTGATGGCTAAGGATGTTTAAAACACCTGTTGGCCATTTGTGTTTCTTCTTTTGGGAACTACTTGTTCATTTCATTGGCTCATTTATTGTTTGGCAGTTTTGGTTTTTGGTGTTTAGCTGTTGTGGTTCTTCAGCTGTCAGAAGACTGGCTGGCAAAGACCTTCTTCCAATCTGTAGGCTTTCTATTTGCTCTGCAGGAGGTTTTCCTTTACTGTAAAGAAAGCTTTCTGTCATCTGGTCTACATGGAGGTTTTCAGCTCAGCTCCATCAGGATTTTTCAGTGCCTTTGCAGCCCAAGTATGTGGAGTCTTCAGCCATAGGGTTTTTACCATCTATTCCTGATGGGAAACCAAGAGCCTCAGCAATGGCCTGGAATGTTTTGGGGGTATCAGTGACCTCCCTGGCCAACAACTCACTGGAAGGTATCTCAACCCTGGCACTGAAAATTTTCTATTAACAATCTATGGCTTCTGAGTGTTCCATAGTCCAAAAAAGTAGGTTTCCATATAGCTTATTTATGTCCTCTTAGATTTTGATTATCCTCCCTCCACCTTTCCTTTGCTCAATCTCTCCCCCTGACCTCACTTAGGTCTTTCCACCCCCATTAATCTGTTCCCCTACTTACATATATACAATACCATCCTATTAAGTCTTCCCTCCCTCCATTTCTATTCCCTTTATATCCTCTTTTGAGCCTATTGTAGCTAGGATCCACATATGAGAAAGAACATGTGATGTTTGGCTTTCTAGGCCTGGGTTACCTTACTAAATTTAATCCGTTCCAGATCCACCCATTTTATTGCAAATTTCATTTTTCTTTACCTCTGAGTAGAACTTCATTGTATAAATGTGCCACATCTTCATAAACACTCATCAGTTGATAGACATCTTGGCTGGTTCTATATCCTAGCTATTGTGAATAGAGTGGCAATAAACATGGTTGAACAAATATCTCTAAGGTAGTGAGATGAGTCCTTAGGATATATGCCTAGGAGTGCTATAGCTGGGTTATATGGTAAATTGGTTTTTAGCTGTCTCAGGAATCTCCACACTGGTTTCCACAATGGCTGGACCAGATTGCATTACCACTAACAGTGTAGAAGGGTTCCTCTTTTTTTCTCATCATTGCCAGCATTTATGGTCATTTGTTTTCATGATGGTAGCCAATCTGACAGGAGTGAGATGGAATCTCAAAGTAGTTTAAATCTGCATTTCCCTGATGGCTAGGGAAGTAGAACATTTTTTCAGATGCTTGTATGCCATCTGTATTTCTTCTTTTAAGAACTCTCTATTTAGTTCCATAGCCCCCCTTATTTTTTAAAATTCGGTTGTTTGATTTAATTGGGTTGTTTATTATTTAGTTTTTTGAGTTCTTTGTATACTTTGGATATTAATCTTCAGTCTGATGTATAGCTGGCAAATATTTTCTCCTCACCTGTAGGTTGCCTCTTTGCTCTATTAACAGTGCATTTTCTGTACAAAAGCTTTGTAGTTTCATGAGGTCCCAGTGGTTGATCCATGGGTTTATTTCCTGAGCAATTGGGGTTATATTCAGAAAGTCTTTGCCAATACCAATATGTTGAAGGGTTTCCCCTACTTTCTCCTCCTGCATTTTTAGAGTTTTGGGTCTGATATTAAGGCCTTTGATCCATTTGGACTTAATTCTTGTACATGGAGAAGGATAAGGATCTATTTTCATCCTTCTACAGGTACATATCCAGTTTTTCCCCAGCATCATTTGTTGAATAGGCTGTCATTTGGCCAATGAGTATTGTTGCAGTCAGGTTTGCATTGCTGGCAGAAATCACCTGACCAAGAGCAGCTTTTGGGAAAAAGAGGTTTATTTTGGCTTACAGGCTCCAGGAGGAAGCTCCATGATGTCAGCGAAAATGATGACATGAGCAGAGGGTAGACATCACCCTCTGGCCAACATCAGATGGACAAGAAATTACGCCAAACACTAGCAAGAGGGAGCTGGCTTTAACACCCATAAGCTCACCCCCAGAAATACACTGCCTTCAGGAGGCTTTGATTTCTAATTGCCATCAGCTGGGGAACCTGGCACCCAGAACACCTAAGTTTGTGGGGACACCTGAATCAGACCATCGGAAGTATTTTTGTCAAAGATCAGGTGGCTGTAGCTACCTGGACTTATATCTGGGTCCTCTATTCTGTTCCATTGATCTACATGTCTGTCTTTGTGCCAGTACCAGGATGTTTTTGTTACTATGGTTCTATAATACAGGATAAAATCAGTGTGGTGATAACACCAACCTTATTTTTGTTGCTCAAAATTGTTTTAGATATTTGAGGTTTTTTGTGCTTCCAGATGAATTTTTGGATTTTTTTTTCTATTTCCATGAAGAATACTTTGCGGCCTTGGCACCTCACCTCTTTTCAGTGTATACTTTTGACATCCTGGTCAAAATCAGGTGACCATAGCCATGTGGGTTTATTTATGAATCCTCTATTCTATTCAGTTGGTTTACATGTGTTACCCCCCGCCTTTTTTTTTAGGCCAGTACCCTGATGTCTTTGTCACCATGACTCAACTGTGTAATTTTAAAGTCAGGAATTGTGATTCCTCCAGCATTATTCTTTCTGCTTAGCTTCACTTTGGCTATGCATGGTCTGTGTTTCCATGTGAATTATTGGATTTTTTTCTAGTTCTGAGAAACATGCCATTGAAAGTTTGTTGGAAATTGCATTGAATCTATAAATTTATTTTCACATTATTGTATTTTTCCAATCCAGAAACATAAAAGGTCTATTCAACATCTAGGATCTTATTTTATACTTTTTTTAAAGTGTCTTGAAGTTTTATTTGAGAGACCTCTCACATCCTTGGAAAGGTTTATTGCTAGGTACTTTATTGTTTTGGAGATATTGTGAATAAGATTTTTTTTCTAATTTCTTTCTCAATTAGTCCACTACTGAAATATATGAAAACTACCAATTTTTATGTATTGAGTCTGTATCCTTTGCTTTTCCTGGAGGTATTAATTAAATCTAAGAGTTTTCTGGTAGAGTTGGCCAAGTCACTTACATGTAAATCATGCCATTTGCAATAGAGATAGTTTCATTTCTCCCTTTACTATTTTATCTCTTTTATGTTCTTCTCTTGTCTTGTTGTTCTAGCTAAGACTTGAGAAGTATGTTAAATAGGAGTAAAATTAGTGGATACCCTTGTCGAATTTCAGAGGAAATATTTTCAGTTTTATGTTGGCTATAGGTTTCATATATAACCTTTATTATTTTAAGGATTTTTTAATCTATTTTTTAAATGTATTCCTAGTTTCTACAGAGTTTTCATCCTGAAGATATGCTGAACGTTTGTCAAATGTCTTTACTGTATCTATCAAGATAAATCATATGATTTAGGTCCTTCAGTTTATTTATGTGGTGAATTATGTTTGACGTACATGTTGAACCGACATCGCATACCTGGGGATGAAACCAACTTGGTTATGGTGTATAATCTTTTGAATGTGTTCTTGAATTCTGCTTGCAAGTATTTTGTAGAGAATTTGTGCATCTGTGTTCACCAGGGAAATTGGTATCTATTCAGTTCTGATATCAGGGTAATAGAATGAGTTTGGTAGTATTTCTTCTTTCTATTTTGTGGAACAGGTTGGGAAATGTTGGTAGCAGATCTTTAAAAGTATAGAATTCAGCAGTGAATCCATCTGGTCTTGAGCTTTTCTTTGTGGGGAGACTTTTAATTACTGCTTCAGTATTATTGCTCATTATAAGTCTGTTTAAATTATTTTTATCTTTTGGCTTTAATTTTTGGTAGGTCACATACATTTAGAAATTCATCCATTTAACATAGACTTTTAAGTTTTTTAGAATATAGGTTATTTTTTGCTTTTAGGTGTTATTTTATTTTATTTTTTATTACTTTTTTTTATTAATGAGTTTTGTACTTAGTGAATACAGTCAGTTTGGTACGATTATTAGGCTCATCCATGACCTACTCCCTCCCCTTGGCCCCTCCTTGTTGAGGTATATGGGTCATGCATTCTGGAGTTAGCTCACAGTTATGGGTAGGATAAATGTCTCTGCATATCATGACCCAACATGTGACTCTGACATTCTTTCTGTGCCCTCTTCCACAAAATTTCCCTGAGCCCTATTGGGTTCATTTTTGGTCTGCTTCAGTGATGAGGTATTGGGGGCCTCTGGGTCTCTGGATCTCTGATTTGGTAGGACTTGATTTTTCTCTGTGTTGATCTCCTTCACCATTGTGCTGGTACTCGGGTTCACCAAGAAAACATTACCCTTCTTGTTTCACCAAATTTTCTTAGTTTCAGCCAGGGCCCTTTTGAGGTATGATGGGGTGGCTCTCTCCTTAGGATCTACATATATCTGAAAAAGAGAAGCAGATTCTCCAACAGAGAGTAAGTTAGCACCAGGACAAATGAGATAACCCTTACTTTTTTATAGAGAATTTAATAGGTGTAGGCCCTCTTGTAGCCCACGATTGATGATAGCTTGATACTGGAGAGTGGGCCTATGTTTGGATACGGTTCTGACTTGTTTCCCAGCTCCAGCTATGGGTTCCGTACCACTGAGGGGATCAGTTAGCCAAATCAAGAGCAGTTGGCTCTCCACCATGGCTGTGTGCCACTATTGCACTTGTGTGGGCATCACAACAGGTTATTTGCGGCTAAGTAGGTTAGACCATGAGTTGCTTGGACAGATATTGGTCATTTTCCCCCAGTTGCCCATGTAGCACCTTCTGGCACTAGACATGCTGACTGTCTGGGGACTGACTCTCATCCAGCTTCCAGCCATGCCATTCCATTTTACATGTCAACCACATAAGGTGTCTTCAGCAGTAGGGTCTTACCACTAACCTTTGGTGGGTCATCAAGTACTTGGTCAAATCTGTCTTTCTTTTAGGAAACCTTGCCGGTCTTTCTGATCAAAAGTTCATTGTGGATGATAGCCACATGCTGGTACTTGGAGTTATAGACCAGTGCCCACTAATAAAAGGAAGAAAAAGATAACTAATAAAAAAGAGTTAGAGAGAAGAGAGAGAGAGAGGGAGAGAAGCTGTAGAAGATTAAGCTCAGTCTTCATCATACCCTCTCCAGTGTCTTGTGGCTCAGGTGTTCCCTCTAAGGGCCTGGTGAAGTTTCAGCCATTTGGTCTGCCTTTCAGGATGTAGAATTTTATGGTACCATTGCTGCTTGGGTCTAGATTTGTGTTTCCCACCCCCTCCATTGCCCTCCCCTCCCATCCTATTGTCTAGTCCACAAGATGCTTGCTGAGTATGTAAGGCATCTTGGGTAGATTCAGGTTAGGTATTGTAGATGAGTGAGATTATGTGGCAATTTTTTTTTTTTTTCTGTGATTGGGTAAGTTCACTGAGAATGATCTGTTCCAGGTTCAACCATTTTTCCTTAAATTTTATTGTGTCATTTTTTTCTTACTGCTATATAGAATTCCATTGTGTATATATACCACATCTTAGTTATCCATTCTTCTAGTGATGGACATCTGGGTTGATTCCAGCTCTTAGCTATTACAAATTCAGCTGCTACAAACATGGTTGAGCAAATCTCTCTAGCCTGTTGTTTGAAGGTTTTAGGGTAGATGCCCAGTAAGTGAATAACTGGGTCTGTTGGTATCTCTATAGTCAGCTTTTTCAGGAGTCTCTATATTGCTTTCCAAAGTGGTTATACCATCCTACATTCCCATCAACAGTGGATGAGTTTTCCTACTTCTCCACATCCTCACCAGCATTTATTTTCATTTGATTTTTTGATGTTTGCTATCCTTATTGGAGTAAGGTGGAATCTCATAGTTGTTTTAATTTGCATTTCTCTGATGATTAACTTCTTCCTTTCCAGATTTTAGTATCCCTTTTATTTCCTTCTCCTGTCTTATTGCTTGAGCTAGGACTTCCAGTACCATATTGAAAAGCAGAGGTGAGAGTGGACAACCCTGTCTTGTTCCTGATCTTAATGGCAATTCCTCCAGTCTCTCTCCATTAAGTGTTATCTCTAATCATAATTTCTTGTGTACTGAGTCTGTATTTTTAATACCTTAAGTTACATCATTAGTTTGTTTATTTGAGATATCTCTGAATTTTTTCTTTTTTGTGGTTTTGTCACTCTAGCTCACACTGACCTGGAATTCACTACGTAGTCTCAGGCTTGCCTCGAACTCATGGTGATCCTCCTACATCTGCCTCCCGAGTGCTGGGATTAAAGGTGTGTGCCACCATGCCTGGCATCTCTGAATTTTTTAAAAAATTTTGTTTATTTATTTATTTATCTATTTATTTAGAGAGAGAGAGAGAAAGGAGAGATAGAGAACTGGCACACCAGGGTCTCAGCCATTGCAATTGAACTCCAGACACTTGTGCCACCTAGTGGGCATGTGCAACCTTGTGCTTGCCTCACTTTTGTGCATCTGGCTAACATGGGATCTGGAGAATCAAACATGGGTCCTTAGGCTTGGCAGGCAAATGCCTTAACTGCTAAGCCATCTCTCCAGCCCCTCTCTGAATTTTTAATGTGAGCACTTAAATGTATGGCTATTAGCTTTCTTCTTAGGGCTGCCTTAATTATATTCAGAGGATCTAGCAGGATATCTTATTTTCTACAATTTAAAGAAAAAAAAAATAACTTTCTCCCTTATTTCTTCAATGATCTGCTGTTCCTTCAAATGGGAGTTGTTCAGTCTTTAAATATTTTTATAGTTACTGAAGTTTCTCTAGCTATTGATTTCTAGTTTAATTCTACTGTTGTCTGGTAGGATACATGGAATGATTTTATATTTCTGTTTTTATTTATTTTTGTTTTTGTTTCAAGGGGTCTCAGTCTAGCTCAGGCTGACCTGAAATTCACTCTGTAGTCTCAGGGTGGCCTTGAATTCATGGCAGTCGTCCTACCTCAGCCTCCCAAGTGCTGGGATTAAAGAGGTGTGCCACCATGTTTGGCTTCATGTTTTTTTTTTTTTTTTTTTTTTTTTTTTTTTAAATCTGTTAAGGCTTACTTTGTGACATATGATGTGAGGAATTTGGGAAAAGCTTCTGTGCATGGCCAAGAAGAATGCACATTCCCTATCACTTGGATGGAATGTTCTGCAGATATCTGTTTAAATCCAGTTGTCCTATGGCATAATTTAGTTCTGTAGTATATTTACTGTGTGTGTGTGTGTGTGTGTGTGTGTGTGTGTGTGTGTGTGTGTCTAGGTCCTGTCTAGTATACAAATAAGGCATTGGAATTTCCTTAGTATTCTGTTAAGACCAGGGTGACATTTTTATGCCCTTTAGTGTTTGTTTTATGAAATTGGGTGTCCCAATATTTGGTGCATAGACGTCTCAATTGTTTTATTTTGATTAACTGTTCCCTTTATTAGTATGTAGTATCAGTCTTTGTCTCTTTTAATTAGCTCTGGCTTGAAGTCTGCCTGATTGGGTGTACATTTCCATTTGCTTGTTATGTTGGTCTCCATCCTGTGATGCTCAGCTTATGGATGTCTAGGTGGGTTTTTTTGGAGACAGCAGAGAGTTGGCTCTTATTTGTTTATGTTTTTTATTTATTTACATCTGTGTTTGTGTGTGTGTGTGTGTGCATGAGCACACCAGCACCTTTTGCCACTGAAAATGAATTCCATATTCATGCTTCATACTTTTATTTTTTTAGGGTAGGGTCTCGCTGTAGACCAGGCTAACCTAGAACTCACTATGTCGTTCTAGGCTGGCTTTGAACTCATGGTGATCTTCTTACCTGTGCCCCACAAGTGCTCTGATTAAAGGCATGTACCACCAAGCCTGGCCATGTTTCACTTTTTGCATCTGGCTTTAAGTGGGTCCTGGGTAATCAAACCTAAGTCAGCAGGCTGTATCAGCAAGTGTCTTTAACTAATAAGCCATCTTACCCACTAAAAATTTTATTAATATATTTTTTTACTGATTTATTTATTATGTGCGCTTGCTGTAGCATGTGTGTGGAGGTCAGAGAATGACGTCAAGCAGTCTGTGCACCACCTTCTTTGAGACAGGGTTTCTTGCCACAGCAAATGGGCTGCTAGACTGCCAGTGAAATGTGGAGCCAGCTTTAGAGGTTTGTTGGATTGCTGTGTTAAACCTGGTTGATTCATTTCCAGGTCTTTGCTCCTCTTTCTTTCTTGGTGGATATTCTTACATGTGCTGTTGTGAGTGAGGCTGTTCTTCCTCCTGATGTGTTGTCCCTGAGTTTTCTGTAGTGTTGGCTTAGCTGTCACGAACTACCTTAATTTGTGTGTGTCTTAAAGTATTCATATTTTTATATCCATTTAAAATGATAACTTTGCTGGGTATAGCATTCTTGGTTGGAAATTATTTACTTTCAGGACTCAAAATATACCATTCCATGTGTTTCTGGCTTTTAGGGTTGCTGATGAAAGTTCTGAGGTTATTCTGATGTTCTTATTTTTGTACGTGAATTGACATTTTCCCATTACAGCTTTTAATATTATTTCTTTAAAAAAACTATTTTATTTATTTAATTGCAAGCAGAGAGATAACAGATACAGAAAAACATAGAGATAGAAAAGAGAAAGAGAGAGAGCTATAGAGAATGGCCATGTCAGTGCTTCTAGCCACTACAAAAGAATTCCAAATGCATGTACCACTTTGTGCATCTTGATTGACAGGGGTACTAGGTAATTAAACTTGGCTTGTTAGGTTGTGCGGGCAAGCGCCTTAACCGCTGAGCCATCTATCCAGCCTGGTGTCATTTTTTTTACTTGGTATTTTTTGACATCTTGACTATGATGTGTTGTGGAGAGAGTCTTCTCTTGTCATGTGAGTGTGGGAATATAAACATGCTGCTTATGTTTGCAGGTTGACCTTCCGAGGTTTGGAAATTTTCTGCTATGATTTCATGAAGTAACCCTTCAATTCCTTCAGATGTTATCTCAGTTCCTTCTTTTACCCCATGGACTCTTTTTAATTTTTTTTCCTTTTATTTATTTGAAAAAGAGAGAGAGAAGGGGTGCACCAGGACTATCAGCTGCTGTAAATGAACTCCAGAAGAATGTCCTACCTTGTGCATCTGGTTACATGGGTCCTGGGAAACTGAACCTGGGTCCTTTGGTTTTGCAGGTGAGCACTTTAACCACTAAGCCATCCCTCCAGCCTTATCCTGTGGATTCTAAAGCTTGGTCTCTTGAATGTGTTTCAGACTTTTTGTAAGTATTGTTCATGTTCTTTGACGTGTTTTGTTTCTTTATATGTGTCTGTGCATATTATTTTCTTGACCTTGGCTTCCATCTCTGAAATTTGATCTTCCGCATAGTCTGGTCTGTTGGTGAGAATCTCTGTCGTGAATTTTATTTGAGTGATTATTAGTTCCATTTCCAAAATTCCCATTTGGTTCTTTTTTAGTGTTTCAATTTCCTTGCTGATTCTTTCATCCATATTTTGGACATTTCCCCCAACAATTGCTAATAGTATTCTTTACTTTGGATGCCACCTTGTAAAGGTCTTGAATGGATTTCCTTAATTTATGTATCTGCTTATTTGGTGCCTCTCTGTGGTCACTGATCCTTATTAGAAGTAGGGCTAAGAATTGTTTCTCTGAAATTTTCCTGATTTCAGTTCATGTTTTAGGGTGGAATTTTTTTTTTTTTGATGTTGCATTTATTGAGAAGAAACAGAGTTAACTAGATAGAAGGACTAGATAAACACTAGGTAGTGAACCAGATGATTTTATTGTGGTTGATAAGGTAAAGAGAGAGGTCAACAGACTTGGTCAAGAGCAAGAAACTATCTAGGCTATACTCAAGAGGGAAAATAATTGAAGTGAGACATGGAAACACTTTCCTTAGAATATAAGAAATGAGACTGTGTGAAAGAAGGCTCAAGTTGTGAATTACTCAGAGAACCACTGGGCCTGTATTTTGGGTACTATTCTTGTCTATCATTCCTTAGTTTGTTAGTTCATTTGGTTGTCATCTATCTTTGATTGTATTAGAGTTATAGTAGTGATCTGGCTTCCACAGATCAATCTTTTTTGTTGTTGTTGTTGCTGTTGTTTTGCCAAGGTAGGGTCTCACTCTAGCCCAGGCTGACCTGGAATTCACTAGGTAATCTCAGGGTAGCCTCAAACTCATGGCAATCCTCCTGCCTTTGCCTCCCGAGTGCTGGGATTAAAGGCGTGCGATGCCAAGTCAGGCTTCAGACCAATTTTTGGGAATTCAATTCAACCAGACAATGCATCCATTCACAAATCTAGCCCATACTCATTATTTTCAGAACACCAGGATTTGTGCTGGGGGATATCACAGTGATTAGGATGGGCAGAGCCTTGTCTTCATGTACCTTCTTTCTAATTAAGGAAGAGATATTTTTGCAACTTTGACTCATAACTAAGGACATGGACCAAAACATGGTACATAGAAGTCAGACACTCAATAGATATATGTGACATTTATTGAATGAATGAATGAATGAGCCAATTGATGAGATGAGATTACCAAAATATTGTTAGCTGTCAGAATTAAGCCCTAGGTCATTCTCCTTTTTGATCTTTATGGTCACTTGCTTAAAAGGCTTTGTCTGTAAATTCATAGATGGGTACATATTGTTTGTAGCAGTTAGCAGATGGTGATTTCCCTTCTTTCTTATAACTCTCACATGCACTACCTAATTTGCTGCTGATTGGGACCCATGAGCCGTGAGTGACTGCACAGCTTCAGGTAGCCTGATATTTCCTGGATCTTATGTAGACATCTTTGTAAGCAGGTGCCTTTGGAATTGTGGTATTCTTACTGCCATGTCTTTCTCATGTTTTAAGGGGAATCCTTCATTCCTGAATGCAGTTTAGGACATGGTCGTCTGACTTCCATTTGTATTGTGGACACATGGATAAATTTATCTTCCATGAAACAAGCAATCACCAGAGTGAAGAGACAGCTTATAGAATGGGAAAAATATTTGTCCACTAGACAGCACCCAGGGGGTTAATATCTAGAATACATAAATAGCTGAAAAAAAGTTATACAACCACCCTCCAAACCATTCAGTCAATGCTTGGTCTAATGAACTGAAAGACAGTTACCATCTCATGCCTGTATCTCATGTGTGTATACATAGTAAGTACTGGGAGATTAATACACAGGAAAGGACATGTGTTGTAGAGAAAAAAGTTTATGTAACTCAAGCCCGTCAATCAAGACAGAGGACCACCCAAACTGCGCTCCAGCTTGTAACGAGCTCCTCTTCCCAGACATCAAGGAAAGAAGCCCTGAGCAGTGGCTCTACCTCAAGGACCCTGCTGGTCTCCAGCAGCACACCGCCTCCTCCCCTTTGCGCTTTTGCTCCGCCCCCAACACTTCCTTTTTCTGCTGTCTTATCTGTGTGTACTTCTCTCCTTCTTTGACCAAGACATCAAGAATCTGGACCCAGATGGAGACAACCTGGTAACACATCCACAGTTATTGCTGACCTGCTTCCAGTAGATAAGAAATGGAAACAGCATAGGTGTCCATCAACAGATGAGTGGATGTGGTTCATGCACACAAGGGAATTTTATGCAGCCATTGAAGAAGGTGAAACTGTAACATTTGCAGGGAAACAGAGATAACTGGAAATTGTTATGTTAAGGGAAAAAGGTAGGTGCAGAACTATACCATGAGAGGAGAGTTATTGATCTTAAGGGAGGAAAGAGAAGATAATGGAATTTATTTGCCATGAAAGCAGAAGCGGGAAGTCTATGGTGGGTGGTAGGGGTGAAGGGAGCCAGCTGGAGTGGAACAGGGGACACAGCAGAGCAATGCGGGAAGGGATTGAATGAGAACAGATTATCATGACACATACATATGAAAATACTGCCATAAAATCCATTATTTTTTATGCTAATTAAAAAAATTAATAATGAAAAGAAAAGGATGACCAGCCTGGGGATTATACATAGGACATCACTGGGAAAAGGACGTCTGTGACAAAAGGGGGAGAAAAAAATGAGCCACTTGCTAGGTGCTTGTGATGGTTCATTTTGATTGTCAACTGGAGGTTTTAGAATCACTTGAGTGAGTCACTTCTGTGTGTCCGGGAGGGTGTTCCCAAGGAGGTTTAACCCAAGAGGAAAGACCCGCTCTGAATGTGGGTGGCACCATCCTGTAGGCTGGAATCCTGGACTGAATAAAAAGGAAAAGAGCAGGAAGCAGGCTGAGTCCCAGCATTCACCACCTCCATCTCTTGACTGAAGACACAACATGGCCAGTTGCCTCAGGCTCCCGTCGCCATGCCTTTCCTGGCACAAGGGGCAGTGAAACCTCTCAATCCTGCTCAGTGAAGCCCTGCCTTCCTTCCTTCAGTAGTTTTGGCCATGCATTCAGTCACAACAAAGGGAGGAAGTGACCAATATAGCCTTCACCATATACCTTGTGCCACACTTGTGTGGCGCTAGCTCGCCATGCATCTATGAGCAGTGCATTGTAGGGGCTCCAAAGATCACATGGTAAAATTCCAGTTTAAAATTCTGTCTGGCTAGCTATAACTGTCCTTGATACAGCATCTCTTGATTTCCAATTAACCTCTCTAATGAGACATAGAAACCACACAGCTCACCATCCTAGAAGTGGAGCTAAGATAAGCCTTCCCTTTCCTTCTCTTTGCATTGTCTTAGAAAAGCAGCACCTGTAACAATTAAACAATTGGATGGCCAGCTCTCTAGCCTGTGAGGATTGCTTTTGAAGGCAGCCAAATTTTCTTGTTGGGATTTGTTTAAAAAATAAAAAATCGAAAGAGAGGGTAGAAATCTGGGGTCATAAAACAACTGCTGTTGGTAGAAGTGGTCACCATAGGCCTGGGTGTAGCTGAGAACAGAGATCAGGTAGACTGAGGGGCGGGAGGGCTGAGGGCTGCAGAGGACTGCAGATTTTCTTATATCCTGAGGCTTTTGAGTGTCAGAGGAGCCTAATGGAGTTGGGAAAGACTCTGTCTCAGTAGAGAAGAGCTTCATTAGAGAATAGAATAACAGACTTCAAAATAGACCTCTTCCCCAAACACACTCAGTGAATCCCAGGCTCTCTGCAGTTGCAGGATAAAGAAGTTCAGTGGTACAGGTATTCTTATTGGTGAATCTCTTAATATTTAGAGAAAGAGTAACACTAGTCTTCTACAGATTCTGTTAGAAAATAAAGAATGAGAATGGAAGAGTGACTAGTTGGAAAGAAGACTCAGTAGAGAAGGCAGAGTAGAGAGGAAAAAGGAGAGCGGTGGGAAGGGATTATGATCATGGTATATTGTCCATATGGATGGAGGTTGTCAATGAAACGTAAAAAAAAAAAATGAATGATGAAAATAGTTCCTAACTCATTTCGCTGTGGAAACTGTGATATTATTATCTGACAGAGACTTCCTCTAATCTCCAAAGTAAGTGAAAAAAAAAAAAAGAGAGAATTAGTGGCAAAAATTATTATGGGAACATAAGCCCCCAAGTCTTTAATAAGAACAATCATGAGGATAGGAGAAAGGCATAATTGACAGGCAAATAGAGGGAGACGTTGGTAGACACCAAGGACATTCAAAACTCATCAAACCAGAAATTCAGAGGAAGCAGAGAGCTTAACACTAAAGGAGACTTAGAACAGACCAGCCAAGGCTCAGGGATGATGGTGGAGGAGGAGACAGAAAAACTGTAAGAACCACAGGGTGGGAAGGAGGATCTGAGGCACTGTCCCTACCTGGCTCTCACACAGAGACTGACTGTTGCATCCATGACCCCACAGTGAATACCGATGACCCCACTGCAAAGGGCCCTCAGTGGAATGGGGTGGGGGAGATGGAATATAAGAGTATAACCTGATGGGAATATGTCCAATATGTAATATGCTCATATGGAAAAGTTCATAATTAACTTAAAAATTAACTTAAAAATCCTTAACAACATTGTAAGAGAGAGAGAGAGAGAGAGCACATGAGAGAATGAATGAGAATTGGTGCACTAGGAACTCTTGCTACTGCAAACTCCAGATGCATGTGTCTCTTTGTGCAGCTGGCTTTATATGGGTACTGGGGAAATCAACTGAGGCCAACAGGCTTTGCAAGCAAGTGCCTTTAATTACTGTTCCATCTCCCTAGCTGGTGAACATATATTTATAATAAAGATTCATTACTATAGGAAAAAAAGAGAAATTTTTCAACCTGATAAAGGCTATTGAGGAAAAATCTATAGCAAACATCCTGCTATTGGCAAACTACTAAACACATTCTCACTCACAGTGCGGACAACAAAGAATGCTTGCTCTTGCTGGTTTTCTCCAACATCCTGCTGAAATTGTAGCACTACAAAAAGTCAAAAACAAACAAATGAATAACCAAGCTAAAACAACAAAAACCGTACAGATAGAGCATAAAGGGGAAAAATAATATTTTTGCTAGTGTGATAGTTGTTTATGTAAAGAAACCTAAGAAATTGACAAAATAACTGCTGGACCTATTAAGTGGATTTAGCAAGCTCACAAAGTAAATATACAAGAATCACTTTTATTTATATACTAGCAAAAATGTTGAGAAAGTGAAATTAAAATATCCTTTTGCAAAACATGAAAAACAGTAGCAAAATATAGTAAGGATTAACTTTAATAGAATATGTAGAAGACCTCTATACTCAACACTGTAAACCAGTATTGAGAGTAATTTAAGAAAATCCAAATTAGTAAGCATTTTTTTTTTTTTTTGATAGAGAGAGACAAGGTTTTAGGATCTCAGTTCTCCTCAAGCTGATGAAGAGTCAACATGACTACCGAAGGAATCCCAGAAGACATTTTGCTAAAATTGAAAACTGACTCTAATATTTCTAAAGACATGCAAAAGACTGAAGCTAAACAATGCCGCCTTGAGAGAGAAGAACAATGGAGGTGGCAGGCGCCTTTAATCCCAACCAAAGGGAGGCAGAGGTAGGAGGACTGCCATGAGTTCAAGTCCAGCCTGGGACTACAGACTGAGTTCCAGTTCCAGGTCAGCTTGGGCTAGAGTGACCCCTTGCCACAAATAAAACAAACAGACAAACCCGGAAACAAAGAAAGACAACAACAGCAGAAAAGATGGAGGATTTGTGCCTTGGAGTTGAAGAGTCGTTCTAAAGCTACAATACTCACGGCAGTGTGGCATCGATGTGAAGATCAACAAAAGGTTAATGCTGAAGAATAGGAGGCGATTCTAGGCAGGAGGGAAAGTCTTCCAGCCGAGGACATCATCTACTTTGTACAATGCCCAGGTCATAAAGCTTTCAGCAAAACAAACAAACCAAAACAAATAAACAAAAAACCCATCTTCATGACTTAGAGATAGGCATTTGTTTTTTCTGGACACAAGGTAGTCATTGCATTCTTCACCTCATGGTAGCTGTTGTGACCTGCATAAGACAATAGGGAGCCTATCAACATGCCACCACAGATGGTAGAGGTGGACAAAAAAAAAAAAAAAAAAAAGGCATCAAAATAGAAAAGGGAATAAACAAGGGGGGGTTTCTATGGGAAAAAAATAGACGAGGGACTAGTTGGAAAGAGGAAGGGAAGTTGGAGAGGGGGAATAAAGAAAGCAATGGGAGGGGATTAGGATCAAAATACATTATGTACGTGTATGAAAACTGTCAATAAAAACGTTTTCTTAGGGATGGAGATATGGCTTAGCAGTTGAGTGCTTGCCTGTGAAGCCTAAGGATCCTGATTGGAGGCTCGATTCCCCAGGACCCATGTAAGCCAGATGCACCGGGTGGCGCATGCATCTGGAGTTTGCTTCTAGTGGTGCCCATTCTCTCTCTCTGCCTCTTTCTCTTTCTGTTTCTCTGTCACTCTCAAATACATAAAAATAAACAACAAAAAAGTTTTCTTAGTTGCAACTCATGAAAGAAAACCCCATAAATTAGAACTCATATGTGTTTGAAACTTTTTTCCATAAAACGACATGGTTAAGTAAACAAATGGGCAATGCACAAACTGGGCAACCAGCTACTTAAAATAGAATGGTATGCAGGATATACTAAGACCTCCTACAACTCTATAAAAGTAAAGGCAAAATGTGACATGATTAGACAAACTATTTTTAAAAATTTTATTTATTTATTTTGAGAGAGATGCAGATACAAAGAAAGAAAACGGTCACACCAGGGCCTCTAGCCATTGCAAACAAACTCCAGACACACCTACCCTCCTTGTGCATCTGGTCCTGGGGAATCGAAATGGAGTCCTTAGACTTTGCAGTCAAATGCCTTAACCACTAAGCCATTTCCCCAGCCCAACTGGATAAACTTTTATTTTTATTTTTATTTATTTATTTGAGAGAGAAGGAGGCAGAGAAAGTAAGATAGAGTGGGTGTGCCAGGGCCTCCAGCCACTGCAAACAAACTCCATATGCATGCACTACCTTGTGCATCTGTCTTGCTTGGATAGTGGGTCCTTTGGCTTCACAGGCAAGTGCCTTAACCACTAAGCAATCTTTCCAGCCCTGGACAAATTTTAAAAAAATCTTTATTTATTTATTTGCAAGGAGAGAGATGGGGGGAGGGAGAGGGGAGGGGGAAAGAGAAAGAGAAGAGGAAGAGACAGAGAGAGAATGGGCATACCAGGGCCTTTAGCCACTGCTGCAAACAGACTCTAGATACATGTGTCACTTTGTGCACCTAGCTTTTGGTGCGCACTGGAAAATCAAACCTAGATTGTTTGGCTTTGCAGGTGAACACCTTAACCACTGAGCGATCTATCCAGCTCCTAGACAAGCTTTCACAGGAGAAGATACCCACCAGGCCAGTGACCACATTCAGAAGTGGTCACAATAGCATTCACAATAGCATCAGGGAAATTCAAACCCTACCCTTCCGAAGGTCGAAAGTGAAAACTGACAATCCCAAATGTTGTCAAGACTGCGAAGCGACAGGGCAGCTTGTGTGCTATTGTGTGCTGTTGTGTGCTGCTGTGGGGAATTTGGCCAAAGTGTGTTTTGCAAAAAATCCAAACATATCAGCCCCATGACTTTCTAATTTTACTCCCAGCTAATCATCCAAGAAAATATAAAATTTGTGTCCACCAAAGGATTCATATAAGAATGTGTTACAGTTACTTTCTTTCTGCTGGACAAATACCTGACCAGAAGCAGTTTACTTATGGGAGGAAAGGGTTTATTTCAGACTTATAAAACCCAGGAAAACGTCCATAAGGGCAGAAGAAGCTGGCTCATTTCCATAGATTTATAGCAGAGGGATACCACCAAACAGCCAGAAAACACAGACAGAGCTCACACTGGATCTGAACACCCCTCATAGGGCTAGACTACAATATCCGACCCTGGGGTACCTCTTCCAGCAAATTGCAAGCATAATGTAAAAAAAGAAAACAGCTTCATGGGCTGGAGATATGGCCTAATGGTTAAGGTGCTTTCCTGCAAAGTCTAAGGATCCAGGTTTGATTCTCCAGCACCCACATTAGCTTGATGAACAAGGTGGTGCTTACATCTGGAGTTCATTTGCACTTGCTAGAGGCCCTGGCATGCTCATTCTCTCTCTCCCTTTCCCTTTCTCTCATTCTCTCTTCTCTCAATCTCTCTCTGCTTGCAAATAAAAAAATAAAATATTAAAAATCTTTAAGTGGGCTGGGTGTGGTTTTAATCTTAGCACTGGGTAGGATGAGTGAGGGCAGAGGTAGGAGGAGCCCTGTGAGTTCGAGGCTAGCCTGGGACTACATAATGAATTCCAGGTTAGCCTGGAAGAGAGCCTACCTCAAAACAAAAACAAAATACTTCAGGCTATGGAGGACGTGCATTCACACTGAAGCCACCACAGGATGCCCTTAGAAAGATTAATAGTAATCAAAACCCAGAAAGAGCCCTAGGCAGCCATTAATAGGAGAACAGGTAAATAAAATATGGAATTACCAAGCAATAAAAAGGTTATTGAACATGCAATAACATGAATGAGTCTCAGGATATGTTGTCAAGTGAAAGGGACTCTCCATGACGGCAGATAAGCATGACTCCAGCTGTATACGGCTCTCAACTGGGCAAAACTCATTTATGATGGAAAAAACAAATCATATGGCTGACTCTAGGTGTAGGAGATGGACTCTGATAGGAAGGAGCTTGGAGGAATTTTCTGGAACAATACACTATTATGTATATGTGCTTCTCAAAGCTCAGCAAAGCATTAACCTTATCAAGGATGAAAAGTCATATTAGGGAAAGTAACCCAAACTCAGAAAGATCAATACTGAATATTTTTTCTGATATGCAGGTCTTAGTTTGTTATATCTGTAAGTATGTATTTATAAGAGGGGCACATAGGAAAGGGGAAAGAATCACCAAAAACAGGTTGTATTTCAAAATGCCAGACTAAATGGTACCTAAATCTCTGTCTGCTAACTAAAAAAAAGATATTTGTGCTATTCCTTCTCAATTTTACCACTACAGAAAAAAAAAGCTAAAACAAGATTAAATTCTTTTTAATGATAAACATTTTGAAATATTTGGGGGATGTCTGTTGGTCTATGTATGTGATTTAAAATGCATCACAAAAAATTCAAGATGAATAGATCAACAGGCATGTGATAAAGCAAGTGTTATTGGCAGAATCTATGTGAGTGTTAGGAAATTCTTTCAACTTTTTTTTTTTAATGAGAGAGAGAGAGAGAGAGAGAGAATTGGCATGCCAGGGCCTCCAGCCACTGCAATTGAACTCCTGATGAGTGTGCCACCTTGTGTGCATGTGTGGCCTTGCACGCTTTCATCACCTTGTGCGTCTGGCTTACGTGGGTACTGGAGAGTCAAACACGGGTCCTTAGGCTTTGCAGTCCAGCATCTTAATTGCTAAACTATCTCTCCAGTGTCTTTCAACTTTTTTTGTATACCTGAAACTTTTTATTACAAGATGTTGGAATAGATTAAAATCAGAGCTATAAATTTTAACTTGGAAGAATATATAAAAAGAATTTATGGTAAGACAACCATATACCTAATTGGAAAAAATTGCATTTTGCAAAGAGGTTAGTCTCATATGAACCCATATATTTAATAGTACCGGACTTTATATTTTCAACACTATCACTACCCCAAATTGAAGTAAGACTATCCCTACGATATATTTTACATTACAACGGTTATGCCACAACTAAAATATAATGTCATGAAATGAAAGGAAGACTCTTAAATTTTATGGTAGGATATCTATGAGATTAATAGGTAGATAATAGGAGATAAAAGAAAGGTTAACTGTTTTGGAAAGGGATGGATTATTCCATAACATCCATTGAATATCCGTTAGAGTGGAATAAAATTAGAACTTTACTTCACATCATCTCAAACATTAAGTGATAAATTGATTGGAGAGTTAAAATTTAAATATACAAGCAGTTTTTGCTTTAGGCAGTAATAATATATAACACGGCATGGTGAAAAGGTAAGATTGCTTGTGTTAAAAACCCAGAATAATGTATAATAGGTACCGAACCTCAGATGATGAAAGACATTCTAAGCCCAACAGCTGTGGTAAAAATATCTAATGGCTTAGAATAACATATTGGACATCAGAGAAGAAGAACTCCTATGCCTTCAAAAATGTCATCAGAAACAGTAAAGTAATATTGTCAAATCTGGAAAAAATATGCTGGAGAGATTGTTTAGTGGTTGAGACACTTGCCTGCAAAGTCTAACAACCTGAGTTTGATTCCCTAGTACCCACATAAAGTCAGATGCACACAATGGCACATGCCTCTGGAGTTTATTTGTAGTGGCTGGAGGCCCTGGTGTGCCCATTCTCTCTGTCCATGTCTGTTCTCTCTATCTCTCTCTGCGTGTAAATTTAAAAAAAATTTAAAAAAATTGGAAAAATACTTGCAATAAATATCACAAAAGGGAGGCTAGGCTTAGTAGATTGCAGGGGTCTTGCGAATCAAAAAGAAAACCAAATGGAAATGGCCATAGGACTTGCAAGTGTAGTTTATGGAAACATCAAGTTAATGTCTTCATAAAAATTACTCATAAGTTATTCAAATACTCACATCCTAAATGAAAGGTACAGTTTTATTTTCTATTCACAAAAATAAAAAATTCAAATCTTCTATGAGACAGTTTTGTTAAATTTGGCCTTTTCTTCTTTTGCTGGTAAGGTTAATATTGTGGTGTTTTCATGACTTTGATAATAGCGCTGATTATTTCCCCAGGAGAGCTATTCACGTTGTCGATGTTTCAGTTCAGTTGATACTGTTTCTTCCTTAGGTCAGTTGGTGAGCACATAGGGTTTGCTATATGCCTATCTTTTAAGGTATTGGAAATGATATCTAATGTATTAGAGGATTTCTGGTTGCAAAAGACAGAAAATGCCCCCAAAACATAAACAGTAGCTCTCAGTGGGTGATATTACTATAAGTATTTGCTCTTTATTTTTATTATATTTCTCATTTTTATTTATTTATGTGTGTGTGTGTGTGTGTGTGTGTGTGTGTGTGTGTGTGAGAGAGAGAGAGAGAGAGAGAGAGAGAGAGAGAGAGAATTGGTGCACCAGGGCCTCTTGCCACTGCAAAGGAACTCCAGACTGTGCTACCTTGTGCATCTTAGCTGCTAAGCCATCTCTATAGCCCTCTTTCCTATTTTTTAATAAAGAATAATTTTGAAAACAAAGAAGACACTTAGGCTATTAAATTGAGCTGGATTTTATTTCAGAATTGGGGCAGTGCCTTCCCTATAGCAGACATCCAATACACTTGGCAAATTGCTTTGTGAAGATTTGGTTCAAAATTTTCTATACAATTAACTCTTTGAAAGTACAGGTGGGTCTTCACTTACCATGGCTTGATTTATGACTTTTTTGACTTCATAATGGTTTGAAAGTGATATACATTCTGAGATAACCATACTTTGATGTTTGAATTTTGGTATTTTCCCAGGGTGGCAGTAATGCAGTAAGGTGGTCTCTTGTGATGCTCCACAGAGGTGAGCCTCAGTTTCCAACATCAGGAGAGGAAGCAGCCCACACGCTACAGTGAGTGATGTAGCTAAGTCATGATTTTAGGTAGGTTAGAAGCATCTGGTGCATCTTTGTATTAAAATATTTTCATTTTGTGAGAGATGTATTGAGATGTAGTCCCTTTGTAAGTTGAGGGGCATTCATATACAATTCAACAACTTATAATACAGAATACTGTGTGTGTGTGTGTGTGTGTGTGTGTGTGTATGTGTGTATCCATCATCATACATTGAGACCATTTTAGTTATCTCACAAAGGAACTCTGCACTCTCTTTATTACTTCCCCCATCTCAGTGTTCCTCACACTAACCTATTCCTATCTCTATGGTTTTGCTTATTCTGGCCATTACATACACAGAGAATTTAATAGTATGTGGTATTTTGTGACTAGCTTCTTTCACTTACCATAATGTTTTCAACATCATTCAGATATATACCATTATTTCCTTCATTTTTTTGTGGTCACATAATGTTCCTTTGCATGGATCCACACATTTTGTTGAAATACCATTAGCTGATGGTTGATGTGTTTCTACTTTTGGACTATGGAGCTGGGCATGGTGGCACACACCTTTAATACAAGCACTTGGGAGGCAGAGTTAGGAGGATTGCTGTGAACTTGAGGCCAGCCTGAGATTACATAATGAATTTCAGGTCAGCCTAGGCTAGAGGGAGACTCTACCTTGAACCCCCCCCAATAAATAAATAAATAAATAAATAAATAAATAAATAAAGTTAGTTGCTATGAACATTTGTGTGGAATGACATATATGCCATAGTCTACACTTACTTGCATTTTTTGTTTCAGTAACCAGCTGTTAAATATTGTCCAAAATAATTCCAGAAACATACAATTCATGAATTTTAAATAACTTTTATTATAGTGTGTGTAGTATGGTATACTTATAGTATGTTATTCTATTTTGTTATTAGTCATTATTAATCCTTTATTGTGGTCAATTTGTAAATTAAACTTTATTAGAAGTATATAGGAATAGTAATTATATATATATATATATATATATATATATATATATATATATATATATATATATACACACTATCTGTGGTTTCAGTAGTGCTGAAAGTTTCTTGGAACATGTACCCTGCTGTTAAGGGGGAGCTAATGTATTCATTTCCCGGGTGGCTGTATCTGGGATTGGTCAAGTCTTTTGCTAACTATTTAATGTTTATTATGATCTTATTAGTATATATTAATTATACGTAATGGGTTTCATTATGGCATTTTTACACACACACATAATGTATTTACATCACACTTATCCCCCATTATTCTCTTGTGTCCCCTTTCCACTGCTCTTCCTTTTCCTAGTTAGTCCCCATTCTACTTTCATGACTTTTTTCAAAGTTGTTTTTCAAAACAATTGTACCGCTTTACATTCCCACTAACAGCATGTGAAGATTCCAGTTTTTGTACAGCTCCAGCAGAGCATCCTGCTGTTTCCTGAAATGTTGATGCCTAGGCTGTCCTAGTGGGTGGGAAGTGGTACCTTAGTGTGGTTTGGATTTGCATTTCCCTGATGACTAACACTGTTAAACATCACTGTGTCTATTGGTCACATGTTTATCTTCCTTGGAGAAGAGCTCATTCTGATCCTCTGTTGGTTTTTAATTGGTTCATTGTCAGAATGTAAGACATCGTTACCTGTTCTAGTGTAAGCCCCTTATCAGATAAATAATTTGCAGATGTTTTCTTCCATTCTGCGATGGTCTTTTCACTTTCTTGATGGTGCTTTTGAAGCATACAAGTTTTTAATTTTGATGGGGTAAATTTTTAAATTTTTAAAAATTCAGTTTTGCATAGAGACTGGAGAGAGGGCAGGAGAGAGGAGGGTAAGAGAGAGAGAGAGGGAATGGACACTCCAGGGCCTCTCACTGTTATAAATGAACTGCAGACACACTGGCCACTTTGTATGTCTGGCTTTATTTGGGTACTGTAGAATCCAACTTGGGCTGGAAATTTTTGCAGCCAAGTGCCTTGAACTGTTGTGCCATCTCCCCAACCCCTGATGGAGTAAATATTTTTGTATTTTTTATTTGTTTGTACTTTTGGTATCAATTCTAAGATGTCATTAACAAATATCAGGTATTAAAGATTCATCTGTAGTGTTTTCATTATTATAGTTTTAGCCCTTGTATTTAGGACTATTTTATTTTATTTATTTATAATGACTTTATTTATTTGAGAGAGGGAGGGAGGGAGAGAGAGAGAGAGAGAGAGAAAATGGGTGTGCCAGGGCTTCCAGCCATTGCAAACGAACTCCAGATACATGTACCACCTTGTGCATCTGGCTTATATGGGTCCTAGGGAATTGAACTGAAGTCCTTTGGCTTTTCAGGCAAGTGCCTTAATTGCTAAGCCATCTCTCCAGCCCATTTTAGGTCTATTTTAGGTTAGGTTTAGAACACAGCATGAAGCAAGTTTCCTCCTACATTTTCTTTCTTATCTTTTGTTGCATGTGGCTATGCGGTGGTCCCAGTGTTGTTTGTTGAGATGATCCTTACTGCATTGAAGAGCCCGTGGTACCCTTGCCAAATATTTGTTGACTGCAGGCACTCCGGCTTCTTTCTCTGTTCTCAGCCCTATTCTGTTGGTCTACAGTGTCTATTCTTTTTTATTGTCATGTATAATGTGTGTGATGGTATGTGTATCCATGGGGCATGTACACGAATGAGCATGTGTGCACCTCCGTGTGGAGACCAGAGGAGACTGTTGATTGTCCTTCCTCTATGGACTTCTGTGTATCTCCTCGAGACAGAGTCTCTTTCTCAATGCAGAGTGTGACTTTGACAAACCCCAGTCTCTGCTCCTCAGATGTAGGGACCATACCCAGCTATTTATATGGGGCCCGGGGGACTCGAACTCAAGCAGTCGCAGACCCTCTGAGGTCCTCATGTTTCCAGCAAGCACTCTTCCCTGCCCAGCCATCTCTCCAGACCTATAAAATCTGGTCAAAGAATATGGCCACACTGCCTTGATTATTACTGCTGCTTTGTAGTCGGTTTTGAAATTGGGAAATGTGAGTTCAACATTTTTTTCCCTAATGATTTAGGTATTCTGGGACCCTTGTGATTACACATAAATATTCTGGTAGTGATCGGTTTGAATTTGTAAATCAACATTGCCATCTTAACAATATTAAATCTGCATATCCATGAACATGGACTGTTTTCTTAATTTAATGTCTTTCATCGTTTTTAACACTGTCTTGTTGTTTTCCCAGTGTTTTACACTTCTGTTGTTAGATTTATGACTAAATCTTCTGCTATCTATGAAGCTTTTATAAATTGAACTATTTCCTTAGTTTTATTTTAAGAATCAACTAAAAACAAAGAATTAGAATTGATTTTTGTATATTGATCTCATATCCTGTAATCTTGCTAACTAATTAATGTTGGTTTGTTACAATTTTATTTTCAATGGATTCTTTGGCTTTTTCTGTGTACACGGTCATACCATCTAAATAAAGAGATACTTTTGCTTCTTTCTTTCCAACATGAATGTTCATATTTCATTTTTTTTTCTAAGTGTTTTGCCTGGAACCTCCAGTACAAGGCTGAGTGGTGGCAGACATCTTTGCTATGTTCTTGGACTTGGGGAGAAATCACCTGTTCCTTCACCATGGGGTGTGTGAAAAGAGCCATGGGGTTTTCACAGAAGCCCTTTATCAGGTTATAAAAGTGCTCCTCTATCCCTAGTTTGTTGGGTTTTTAAAAATCATAAGCCCTGGCACGCCCATTCTCTCTCTCCCTCTTTCCCTCTCTCAAATGATCTTGTCATTTCATACCTTTCATTTTACTGTGTTAAATTCCCCTCTTATGAATTATTACAGCAATTGACATTAATATTGTTAGTACATTTTTGTAATATTCATGTACATTTAAAAATAGCATTGAACTCATCATGTGGTCTGAGGATGCAGGCTGTGATGGGGTTGTTTTCAGAGAGGGAATCTCTTATTCTGGCTTCTAACTGCCCTTCCCTCGTGCTCTTTTCAATGCCGATGACACGGTTCCTTAACACCAGTCAAGTCCAAACTTACACCTCCAGCCAGGTAGACGTGTTTCAGGTTAATTAGGGGCCTCAGTCAATTTAGTTCATGGGCTGTAATTACAAGTACCTAAGACCTGCAATTTCTGTTTTAATTAAAATAAACAATGTGGAGGGGCTGACATCACACCAGGGCAACTGGTGTGCAAGGAATTGGTAATTACACCAAAGCAGAGCCTCTCTCCGAGAGGCAGTCTGCTGAGATCCATCGTGGAGCACTGGGAATGGCTGTCCTGGGGAGTGCTAATTACCGCTGCCAGCCACAGTTCAAACCAGATGGGTTGGTTAGTCGTGGTGATAACATGTGAACATGCTTCTTTCAAGTTGGAACTGAGCTATGACCTTTATGGTATGCATGAATTTACATATATGATGTCCCTTTAAATATATGCAACTATGACACGCTTTTGTGTATGGATGTGATCATAGCAAGCAATTTTTATTTTACCTGTTGGTTTTAAAGAGGCTCCTAGGGAGGGGGTTATCTTTGCTTAGGAAGTTAATAGTTCATTTAAAAGGGTGACACAAATTTGGCTGCTCAGCCTTAGGGATGGTAGGATATGAGGTTGGAATGCAGCAGCGGCAACAGGATTGGAGGGAAGCAGGAATTGGGAACAAAAATTCAAGTCTGAGGAAAAGATGGCCACCAACATCACTGGTGGCCAAAGTGACTCAAGCATACATGAAAACAGGCTGTGTAATGCTTAGTTTAAAATGTTCATATTCTATGATGTCAACATCCACTGGCATTGCAAAAGTTCAGTAAAGTTACTAACATACATGTGTGTTTTACATGATTTCTGTGTGTGTATGTGTGTGTGTGTGTGTGTGTGTGTGTGTGTGTGTGTGTGTGTATGTGATGCGGATCAAAACAGGATTTAATTCTGCACTTAAGAATATAGGGAGGAGATCACACACAAGTGAGAAAGTGGGTACAGAAGACATGGACACGGAAGTGACTTTATCTCTGGGACTTTTCCGAAATCTTGAGCAAGGGAGTAGACTTACCACAGGATGAGAGAAGGGTCCACATTTGTTTAGGAAAATAAATATCATCATGGCACTCTGCCACCCAGAACCTTCTAGCAACTCCCCATTGCCACCAGGATGAAGCACATGTTTATTTAGATGGTATGGTTAGCTGAAAAATTATCTCCAGAGATATCTGGTCTTAATCCCTGAAACCTGTAAATATTCCTTTTGTTTTTCTTTTGGAAAAAAAGAAAGAGAGTCCTTGCAGATGTGGTTCAGGATTTTGACAAGGGAGATGATTCTGGATTGCTTAGGTCAGCTCTAAATGCCATCACATCTTCTTATAAGAAGGAGTCTGAGGGAGACTGTGCCACACACAGAGAGAACAGATAGAAGGGGGAAGCTTGTATCTGGCAGAAGTTATACCCACACTAGTGAGATTCAGGAATTCTGTCACCTCCCCTGAACCCACAGAGGCAAAGAATAAGTTCTTCTCTACTACCCTGGAGTTGTGGGGCGCCCAGCCCAGCCAACACCATACTAACAGTCCTGTGAAGCTGACCATGGTCTTTTGTCTCTGGAACTGTGAGAACATTTGTTTCTGTTGTTTTAAGCCCATCAAGTTTGAGAATTCAGCACAGGAGGCCCTTGCCAGACCTTTGGGACTAGCCACTGCCTTCTCTTTAGCCCCAATGCCTACTATTCAGTAGACCTTCACTTCTTCTTTATAACATCTGGAACATGCTTCTGGTCTCTTCCAGCCCTGAGAGATGCAACAAGCTAGTCCAGTTTCCAGATAAGGAAGCTGAACACGTAGGGCAGGGCTGTGTGCCCCTGGGCTCTGCTAAGCTGGTTTTCCAGGCACCATCTTGGGCCGAGACACCACTCTCAGACACAGACTCCCTGGCAGAGCCTCAGAGTAAGGCAGGTACGGTTACAGAGCTCAACTGTGACTTTTCCAGGTGCCTTCAAAGTAGAAGCTTAGACACAGTGTAAGAAATGGGCTTTGCTGCAAAATGTAATTGCGTCAGGAACTAGACTTCCGCTTATGTGCTGTGACCTTGTGTTGCATTTAAACTTTCTTATACCTCAGCCTTTCACCTGCAAAATTTGGATTATACAAGGGAATTTTAGGTGCTGCGGAGATGGCTCAGTTGTTGAAGTGCTTGCCTTTCAAGCATGAGGACCCAAGTTCAATCCCCAGAACACCCATAAAAAAATGCATGGCATGGTAATGTGCTCTTGTCACTCCTGCACTGTGGAGTTGGAGACAGGTGAATCTCTGCGATCTCCTGGCCAGCCAGTTTAGCCCATTTAGTGAATCCTAAGTCAATGAGGGACCTTGTCTCTCAAAAACTGATGGGTGATCCAAGGTTGTCATCAGGCTCCACATGCATGTGCACACATGTGTACCACTCCACAAACACATGCATACTCACACATTAAGAAAGTGGCTTTCAGGTTGGAGAGATGCCTTAGCGGTTAAGGCACTTGCCTGCAAATCCTAGGGACCCATGTTCTACTCTCTAGATCCCATGTTAGCCAGGCGCACAAAGGTGAGGCAAGCACAAGGTCACACATGCCCACTAGGTGGCGCAAGTGTCTGGAGTGGGATAGCAGTGGCTGAGGCCCTAGTGCGCCAACTGTTCTTTCTCTCTCTGTCCCTCCTGCTGTCTTTAAAAAAAAAGAAAGAAAGACAGAAAGTGACTTTCAAGAGATGTTGATGAGACCCCATAGCAGACTCCATCTCCTCCGGTCTGTGAACATTGCGTGAAGTTTTCTTCTTAGGGGTGGCATCTGGCTCAATGATCAAGCCTTAGAGAAATCCCTGACAGGACAGTTTTGAGTCAAGAAGAGATCATTGGGCATGCTCTTCTAACGAGGGGCTGAGCATGCATGCAGTCCTGAACACAGCTTTGGAATTCCATGCCCACCATAACCCAGACCTCGACAGTAGAGTTTCCAAGTATGTAGGCAGATGGGTATAATGAGTGAGCTCTGAATACCTTTCCTGAGCCCACAGCACCTGTCCGGGACTCTCACAAGAGGAAATAGATCTAACTGGGTATGTTCACAAGCAAATTCATTTGTACGCATACATGCTCACGCGCACACACACACACACACACACACACACACACACACACCCTGGCTTGACGGTCCCACATTCACAGGCACACATGGACATGTGTGTCTACATACTCTTGCTCCACATTGTATACATATTTGTGTGCTCCTTTCTTTCTAACGAGGTGGTCAGAAACACAACAGTAGAGGAAACTGTGGTTCAGAGATGTGAAATGTTTTCCTCAGTCATGTAGCTTTCACGTAGCAGAGTTAAGCCCCAAGCCCGAGATTGACAAATGTCTTCAAGAAATTAGGTTGCCTTTCTGCACACACATATGCATATGTGTTCATGCACACATGTACACAGACACACACATTTGCTCATTTGGACAACAAAGCCTCTACTTTGCTCATGGCAGGGTTTCTAAGTGGTGGGCAGACGGGTGTGGCAGGGGAGGCCTCGTACTTCTATGAGCATAGATTCCAGTCATTCTCTGCCTTTGTGATATTTTAATTTTCCTGGCTGTAATGGAGAGGATAAGAGAGCCTTATTTCATACAATTGTAATGCACATGAAAAGATATCATGAATTAAGGTTCAGGATATGTTGCTATCACACAGCATATGCACAATAAATGTCAATTATTTTCATTCAAACATCTTTGTTAGTATCAGAATTCTATCAAGTCAAGCTTTCAGCTAGAGATTGCTGAGACGTTGATTGCTTTATATTTGTTTTAATATGTGTGTGTGTGTGCACCCACATGCATGCGTGTTTGTATGAGTGGGCCAGGGCCTCTTGCTGCTGTAAATGAGCAGCAGACTTGTGCCACTTTGTGAATCAGACTTAGGGCCACTAGGGAATTAAACCTGGGCTGGCAAGCTTTGCGAGCGAATGTCTATCTGCTGAGCCATCTTCCCAGCCTCCACATGGATTGTTTGAAATGTGACTTACCAGGAAAGGCCACAAGCTGCTCACAGCCCAAGTTCTAGAGAGACTAAGAAAAAGCCCAGGACAGAGCCGAAGCCCATCCTGGTGCTGAAGTGTCCTCCAGGGTCTGCTGTTTGGGACCTTTTCTATCCACCATTCTAACCGGTAGGCCCTTGCTCAGCTCACTTCAGCCACTTGAGTCTGGGAAGACCTGGACAGATGAGCCTCAAAGTACCCAGGGTGCTTTCCTGCCAGTGCGAAGGACAGGAAGGCCAATCCTGATTCTCTCCTCCCAGAGAACGCACAAGCCCATACACGTTCTCAGAGGGCAGGAGGCAGCAGTGCCTCAGACGCCTCTGCGGTTTGTCTGGCTGAACATCTCTCTTGCCATGGCTGGGCTGTCTGTTCCCTGGGGCCACCTCTGGATCTGATCACCCAGGATCTGCCATACTAGACATCCTGTTCTGTCTTCCCCCTACCTCCGGCTCTCCAGATCCAAAGTCCAGAACAAGGATTATTGCTGTTCATAGTGGCCATATGAACTGCTTTCCTCCCTTGGCCCAAGGGAGTTTCCTGATGTCCCTACATCACTGTGTCATCATGCATATTAAGTGAGAGAAGACATGAAACACGCCAATTTTGATACATGATTGTTGCTGTAATTATTGTCATTGTTACTGTTATTGCTGTCGCATCATCATCATCATCATTACTGGATCCTCAAGACAGGCTGACCCAGGATTAGAACCAGTTGCTAGCCCTGTGACATCAGGGGAGTAACACGCCCATGACCCAGCTTCCTGTCATGGAGGCTGACTGCTTCCTCCAGTCCCAAAGTCTCCAAAACTTGTGCTGAACAGTTGTCATTGCCACCTCTCCTGTGAGAGGCTAGGTGAGTGATGTGACTTCTTTGAACCTCAGTTTCCTCATCAAATGAGTGGGGCAGGTATAATAATTTGTTCACGGTGCAATCAGGAGGCTGAAAGAGACAACTGCTGGGGATTGTCTTCCGTGATGTTCACAGAGAAGAGGCTGGAAGGAGAGTTTTGGATTAAGCCTTGGGGAAGCACAAAGAGTTCTTTGTTCTGTTGTATCTTGGTCTACAAAGCTCAGTCCTTCAGAGCTGATATATATTTATTTTTGAACTTCTAGAATTTTCTTCAGTCTCTCTCTCTCTGTCTCTCTCTCTCTTTTTATTTATTTTTTGGTAGGGTCTCACTCTAGCCTGGGATGACCTGGAATTTACTATGTAGTCTCAGGGTGGCCTCTAGCTTATGGCAAGCCTCCTACCTCTGCCTCCAGAGTCCTGTGATTAAAGGTGTGCTCACAGCCCAAGTTCTAGAGAACCATGCCTGTCTCTCAGTCTCTTTTGACAACCAATCTTTCTCAATTTTTGAGATAGGGCTTTGCTACGCAGCTCAGGCTGGCCTTGAACTTGTTTCTACCTCTAGAGTTCTTGGGATTACAGGTGTGTGCCACCATGCCCAGCTTTCTCAAGTAATGGTTTTAAATAATCTTTTAAATCATGTGTGTGCATATATGTGTTCACAAGTTCAAGTGTATATGTATATGTATGTGTACATGGAAGTAGGACAACACTCTTGAGTTTGCTTTCACCTTTTTGTGGGGGGGGCAGGGTGGCTCACTGGCCTGGGGCTCATCAATCAGGCTAGCCTGGCTGGTCAGGGAGCCCCAGAAATCTGCCTATCTCCTCCTCCCCCATGCTGGAATTACAAGTTTGTCCTGGGGTCAGCATTTTTTCATGGGTAGTAGGAATCTCACGTCTGTGAGGCAAGCCTTTTACCAATTGAGCCACCTCACTAGCTTCTCAAGTCATCTTGTCCCACAAGTCCTCTTTTAAAGGCTGGCATTTATTTTTCAGAATTCCAGTGTCTGTCCATTTGTTCTTTTCACTAAGGACTTTTGTCCATTTACAAAGCTCACTTAACCCCAAGTCAGCAGCTGAACTTTCCCTTGAACTTTGAATCGAAGTATCCAATGACCAACTGAAAATTTGTGCTCAGATGTACAAGAGAAAACTTGAGCCTGACCTTGACTCATCACCTTCTGTGTATCATACCTCAGTGACATCTCCACCATCCACAAAGGTGTCTTGGAAATCTGTGATCACCCTGCTCTGCTTCCTCTCTCATACTAGATCCCCATCTTCCTGCCATTCCTCCTTTCTACTCTCCACTCAACAAATATTTTCAGTATTTACCAAGTGTCTGCAACATGTCAGTTATTGCACTAATTTTCAAACTACTAGGCCATTGAATCTTCTTATCGTAGCCCCCCCAATGTCTAAGAACTGTTCCACCCCAGTTTCTCAGCTTCAGATGACACAGGGGTACCCAGAAAGAAGAGACATGGTGAAATGTATTGTCTGCACCTCAGAATTAAGAGATGAGATAGAGAAATTGGCTTGATGCCAACTTCTCAGAATACCCCAAACCACCTTGCATAGCTGGCTTCCCGGTGAGACTGCATTCGCTGTTGCTGAAGCTACCCCTGAGTAATGGACACCCCCGAAACGGACTCCACCACAGATCTGCATTGGAAACTATGCTTTCCTGATGCTAAAGGCTTTTGTTGTTTCCTATACCAGCAATGCTGAGGGAGCTCCGGACAGCGCCAGGTGCTCACCTTAAGCACTTCTTGGCTGGAGTGTCTAGTTGAGGAAGGCTGGTCCCGTTCCATGTGCTTATGGCATAGTGATGAGGGGACCTGGGGGCATTTGATCTCTGACCTCAGCATCAGAGACTGGAACTCATGCCATGCTTTGCTAAGTATTAAAAAAGTGATGGACAGCTGCCCAGAAAATGACCGATATCTAGCCTAGGGATGCAACTTGTGACCTTGAGTGTCATGGTTGATGGCACACCTCCTCGACTCATTCTGATCTGTATTGAGGTGATCCCTCCCTTCTGTTGTTGGGGAATCTCCTCTGAACACCCACCCGTCTTGGTGCCACCCAGTGTGACCTTGACAGTCTGCCTTAACAGAGCCATAGTAGATTCTGTTGGCTGTTGGCACAATGTGTGTGTGTCTTGGAGACAACATTGGTCTTCAAGTATTTCATACACATGACCAGAAATTTCACTGCTAGGGATCACACAGTTGGGTTCAGGTGCTCTGTATATGATTTCGTGTGTGTGTGTGTGTGTGTGTGTGTGTGTTA
This sequence comes from Jaculus jaculus, assembly GCF_020740685.1. Classification (NCBI taxonomy): domain Eukaryota; kingdom Metazoa; phylum Chordata; class Mammalia; order Rodentia; family Dipodidae; genus Jaculus; species Jaculus jaculus. Next base: position 120,636,196 of record NC_059109.1, on the reverse strand, counting down.
CATGCATGCATGTGCACGTGCATGTGGAGGCCAGGGGGTGATGTTGTGGGTCTACCTCAGTCACTCTCCACCTCCTTTGTTGAGACAGGATCTCTCCCTGAACTCAAGCCTCACTGATTCTGCAAGTCTAGCTGGCCAGCTTGCCTTAAGGATCCGCCTGTCTGTCTTCCCAGCGCGGGGATGATAGGCGCGTGCCACCATGCCCAGCTTTTATGCGCTGAGAGTCCAAACTTGGGCTCTCACTCTTGTGTGGCAAGCACTTTACCAACCGAGGCATCTTTGCAGCCCATGGCTCCTTTAAGTGGCAACCTCTGAAGCAGGGTGTCCCATGCCTGAGACTTTGAAGAGAGGAATGTATCTGTGTCTGTCTCTGTCTGTTTGCTTCTTTCTCTCATTACCTCTCTTCCACTTCCTAACCTCCAGCCCTAGTACGCTCCTCTCGTCCCATCCCCTTTAGCCTAATGCAGTAAAAACCAGGAGGCAGCCAACCAGGGAGAACCAACAGGTGGGGTCAGGGATTAGAGTAAAGCTTCTCACCCAGTGAGCAGGGGCCACCCATCCTGGGTAGCACAGCGTGAATAATTGTTTCAGGACTAAAGTCATTATTACAGGGTGTGAGCTCACCCTGCAGAGTCAGGGTGGGGGGGGGGGGGCGGGAAGGGACATTTCCAAAGAGAACCTTCCTGGGGATCAAAGGAGAGAATTGGAGGTTTGTGGCAGCCGAGTGCAAACTGCCCATTCTGTCAGGAGTGAGGAGTCTCTGATTGACTGACTGGAATGGAAACCTTAGCTCCACCTTGGGTGGGGAATGGCTTTCTCTGGTACCTGGGCCCCAGGCCAGGTGTGCGCTCCTGCCATGCTCACATATTCGTGCCTTAGCCAGTGTGTGCACCTGTCCTCTACCTCAGCTCCAGCCTCAATGTCTCTGCCAGGCTTTTGGCTGGCTGGGAGTGTGGGGGAATCTGCCCCATTCAGCTGGAGTCCTGGCACTCTTCCCCAGCCTCTGGTCTTACCTGCTATCTTTCAAGTTAGAGGCGCCTCACCATGGCGCTGACCTTGACACCTCCAGATAAACTTTAAGCACCACCTCTGCAGGTAATAGCTTTAGAAGCTTATCAGCAGTAACCATCTACTGAGTGACTTATTACCCGAGTGTGCACCAGAAGGCTTCCTCTGCCTTGGAGGCAGTGTGCTCACTGCAGACCACCCAAGTTCTAATCCATGATTACTTATCAGCAGTGGTGTTCGGCTACATTGTCCTATATCCACCCATGAGGCTGTTTTCTGTCTGAGAACTGGGGCTAACATTAGTGTGCATACAACAGAGGATTACCGACGTAAATGAGATGATGCCTACACAAGGCTCAGAACAGTTCCTGGGGTATAGTGATGGTAATAAAATAAAGAGCTCTTATTATTTGCTGGTGTTCTAAAATATTATCTATATTCATTTCTATACTTCATAAATGAAATACTTTTTAAAAAGATATCTTAAGGATTTTAATATCTTTAAAAGATTTAGAGAAAAACACTTGAAATAAATTTTAATGTAGAGGGTATGATTTTGCAAACGGCTATAATGGGACCAGGGAGATTGCTCAGTAGTTAAAGGCACTTGCTTTCAAAGACTGTCGGCATGGGTTTGATTCCTAGTATCCATGTAAAGTCAGATGTACAAAGTGGTGCATACATCTGAAGTTCATTTGCAGTCGTAACACCCATGGTCACTCTCTGTTTTTCCTCTTTTTTCTCTTGCAAAAAGAAAATAAAGATAAAATGGCTATAATACACACACACACACACACACACACACACACACACATTGAATAGGGGAATATGCTGTGATGGTTAAGTTTTGTATTAACTTGATCTGTTTTGGAATCCACAGACATTTTTCTTGAGTGGGTCTCTGAGGTTACCTTCAGGAAGGATTAATTGAAGGAGGAAGTCCTTTCTCCAGAGTGGGCAGCCAGGTGGGAGGAGGGGAACCTTTTTCTCCCAGAGCTTCCTTAGATGAAGACCCCTCCCCCGTCCAGGAGAAGGGCTGCTGGTGCTGCTTGCTGCCTTCCAGTGTGGACTGAAGACTTCAGACCAGCAGCTCCAGTCCTTTAGTACTGGCTGGGGATTGCTGAGGCATCCAGCCTCGTGGACCGAACAGCTAGTTCCTTCCTTGACCTTCAGGCCTGCAAACTGCTACAGCTGCACTGCCTTCAGCTAACCCAATAAATTCCCTTTTCATACAATTCATTCAATCTGTGTTCCTCTTGAGAACCCTGACTAATACATATGGTAAACATGGTATCATAAGAAATGTGACTCCCGGGTACCACTTGATCACACTGTGGCATGACTTAAAGCATTCTGTTTATTAACAATTAACTTTATATCACTCAATATGCTCATGTTCAATGACCAGTTCCGTGACTTTATCTATTAACTACTACCATCTATCAGTATGTGCAAAATCTCACCTCTAGAAGTGTCCTGGTGCCTCTTCCTAGCCTGGTGACTCCTGCCTCTCACCTCTGGCCCTGAGCAGTCACTGACTGCTGTCAAGTTAGAGTAGGTTTATCCCCTCTGTGGCATGGATCGAGAATAGCTCCTTTCTGTTATGGGGTGTGATGGCATTGTATGAATTGTACAATAGCTTGAATCTGCTCACCAATTAGTGACGATTTGAGTTGTTTTGAGTTTGGGGGTTACTACAGAGCTTCTATCCACATATTCACACATGTTCATGGAAGGACATCTTTAATTTCTCTTGCATAAATACCTAGGAATAAGACCTTGGGATTATAGTGTGTGCATATAGGTGTATATTTACCTTTATTAGAAACTACCAGCTTTTTTCCCAAAGCGGTTGTACGATGTTGCAATCTAACAGCAATGTATAAGGGCTCAACTTGTTCTATGTTCTTATCACCATTTGGTACTGTCAGTCATTTTTAATTTTAGCTAATTGTCATGCCATATCTATCTAATTTTGCTTTTAACTTACATTCCCAATGTGTAATAAGCTTTCATGGGCATATTGACTATTTTCTGAAAACTATTTTGCCAATTTAAAAATTATCATAGCATTCTATGAGTCTTTAATATAAAGCATATTAGATATATGTGTTATGAATACTTTCCAAGCATTTACTTATTATATTAATAGTTCCCTTTACAGAAGACATTTTTAATCTTGATAAAGTCCAATTTATATGATAAAGTCTATTTTATAAAAGTATATATGATGGAATCCATTTTATAAAAATGAATCATTTTTAAAGTCCTATGTAAGAGGCCTTTTCTGGTGTTACAAAGGTTTTGTTTCTTATAAAGTAATAATTTTAACTTTTATAGTTAGGTCTATGATCAAGTTTTATATTGCTTTTTATGTATGTTATGAGGTGAAGATTGAAATTCTCCTATTTATTCTTTTGCATAGGTATGTCTAGTCATTTCAGCATCATTTATAGAAAAGGCTATTTGACTATCCTATTTGTTTACCTTGGAATAATTATTTGCAATCAACTGGTCACATATGTATGGACTTATTTCTTAAACCTCTATGGTATGCTGTTGATCTATATAACTATCCTTATGCAAGTACCATGCTGTCTGGGACCTACATATACTGTGGTACTTAAAATTTCTGATTTCTTGAAATCAGAAAATGCAAGGCCTCACAATAGCCTTTCATTGTAAGATCATTTTGGATGTTCTAGGTCCTTTGTATATTAGCATACATCACATATAATTTAGAATCAGCTGGTCAGTTTCTTTTAAAAACACTTTTGGATTTAGGTTGGGGTTGCATTAAAATTGCAAGCCAATTAAAAGTGAATTTAGATTTTGACAGTCTTCCTCTTCATGAATACAGTGAATCCTCCCATCTATTTAAGTTTTCTTACTTTCCATTAGCCATAGTTTATAATTTTGATTATTAAGTTTTTGGAAAACCTTAAAATTTTTGTTTTTATTGATATATTTGCAAGCAGACAGATAGATACAGAGAGAGGGAGAGAAAGAGAAGGGATGTTCCAGGGCTTCCTGCCACTGCAAACAAAATCCAGGCACATGTTCTACTTTGTGCATCTGGGTTTATATGGATTCTGGGGAATTGATTCTAGGTCTTTGGGCTTTGCAAGCAAGAGTCTAATGCACTGAGCCATCTTTCTGGCCCACAAAAATGTTTTTATTGACATAAATATAAACAATATGCGGTTATCATAATCCCGACCTACCACTTTCCCTTTCCCCCAAACCTCCCCTCCATCGAATCATTTCTTCTTTCCAACTAGGCTATTTTGATGTCATTATTTTTCTCCTCTTATTATGCAGCTCTTGTGTATACATCAGCTGCTGTGAGGTCATGAGTGTCAAAGGTATTTCGTGTCTGGAAGGTTGCATTGTAAGCTCTCCTCCCCTTCACTTGCTCTTACAATTTTTCTGCCACACCACCTCTCACACAATGGACCCTGAGCCTTGGAGGGTGTGATAGAGATGTCTCATTTCATGCTGAACACTCCACCGTCACTTATTCTCAGCACTTCAATGAATTCTGAGTCTCCCCACTGGTCAATGTCATCTGAAGCCTCTCTAACCAAAAGTGAGAGTATCATTAATGCATAGGCATAAACATAAGTATTTAGAGGGCAGTTTTGTGGGCATAATAAATCCACTTAGCCAAACAACAGTGCTCATTACCCTGCTAGGGCTTATGACCTTCCCAGTCATAGGCTTTTGATTAGGTTTTTGGTACCAGGCAGGAATAACTTCTAGTGGAGGAGGCCTGTATTCCAATCAGAGAGCAGCTGGTTTCCCCTATAACAAACATGCCACTATTTCACCAATTGGTACATTTGGCCTGGATGGTCAACCATAAGGCTTATAGGGTCCACTGCTGGTCAATACTGTTGATGCCTTTTCTCCACAAATAGACTGCATAGCTCTTTCCAGCATCCAGATAGCTAGCTAACAGAGAGGAGCTTCTGATTCAGCTCCAGCTTGATTTCTGAGTGTTCTGTAGCCCAAGCATGTGGAGTCTTCAGCAATAGGCTCTTACTGGGTTGGTGACCAAGAGTCTTGGCAATATCTTGAAATGTTTTCAGGGCAGCAGGGCCCTTGCTGGCTAACAACTTGCTGGAAGGTATCCTACCCCAGCACTGAAATTTTTCTTAACAATCTATAGTTTCTGGGTACAACATTATCCATGTCAACAAGACATTTCTGATATATATATGAAGAAGGAAGTTTCCATATGGCTTATTCATACATATTGAATTTTGATTAACCTTCCTCTCACTCCTCCTTCCCTTCATCCCCTCCTCTTGATTGTTAAGTTCTTGTTCAAATTTCATTAAATTTGTCTCTAAGCATTTAATCATTTAAAAATCTATTAATCTTACAAAGTAGTATTTCATGCTGGATATGTAGCTCAGTGGTAGAACATTTGCTTAGCAAGTGCAAGGCCTTAGGTTTTCATCCCCAGTGACTCAAATATAAAACAAACAAACAAATAAACAAAACAAGACTTGTATATGAAATGTTGAATTGCAGTTTCCAAGGATATGCTGCGAGTATATAATATACAGAAATGCAGCTGACTTCTGCATTTTGACTTTGTGTGCTATGCTATTTGTTCAAGTACATTCTGCTAGTAGATTTTTTTAAAAATTTCTATGGACTTTTCTGTTTCTTCCATCTGTGGGATGGGTATAATGTGAGTGCTCCTACATCAGAGAGGTGCTATGAAAAAAAAAAAATAAGGCAATACACCTAAAGGATTTCTGTTGGTCCCGGGTATACATTGAGAATCATAATAAATAGAATATCACCAACTTTACTACAGGCAAAATTCACTGATGCTGTCAGAAGTGTGAATAGGGGTTACCCTTGGGAGGTAACCAGAGAGGTTTAGGATGGGGGGCAGTTCTAGATGTGAAGGATGCTTTTGTTTCTGGAATTTAGCATGGGTTGTACCGGCTGTGTTCAACTTAGGAGAACCAGGGAACTATCTACTTGTGATATATGTTTTCTTTTTCCCTCTATGATCATGACACTTTAGTATAAAGCCCAAGATTAACAGTTAGTGTTCTTTGTGTCACTGGTCCTGGTATATTTCTTTTTGTGTACATGATTTCATCTCACTGATGGCTGTTATTCCCCCCCCCCCCATTTTGGGGAGACCACGTTGGAGCTCTAGGGGAGTCCCAGTCTCTGTCCAAGTTCACAGAGCGGGTGAGTAGGCAGGATGTCTTTCACTCTAGTTCTTGTTCAGCCAACTCCGCACAGCCTGGGGTTACAAGTTACCTGGGAGGAATGTCAAACCTTTGGTTCCAGACCCAGATGCACTCTGTATATTTTGCCTTCCCCGGGCAGAATGGGGCCTGCCTTTAATGGACAGATTGGCTTTGGAGTGGAAGGGGAAGGGGGAGAAGGGCCAGAGGGAGCCTGGGAAGACCCAGCTAGGCCAGCTGTGTCCTCTCATTGACATCACTCCTCATTCCCATCCTGGTCTCTCAGACCCAGCGCACTCCCCACACAAACACTGTGTAATTGCTGGTCTGGCCTGGTGAGCAGAGTGTGGATGGAGAGAAGTTTATTTTTCATTAAAAGGTCTGCATGAAATAGTGGGAGGTGGAGCTCTGAAGTGGGCAGTTGCTCCACAAAATGTGCTGACTACCCCAACCTTACCAGTCCCAAACGCAAGTTTCTGGTACCTTCTGCTCCTTATCTATGTGAGCTTTGCATTCTTCATCTGAAAGGGTATTTCCAGCCTTCACAGGCCTTTCGGGATGATTGTGTGAGACAACCTGGGGATGGAAGTGAGGAAAGGCGCCTACATTTAAACTCTCTATCACACATCAAGTGGATTTACAGTGAGCTCCTTATGCCTCCAAACCTCAGCCTCCTCATCTGAAAAGTGGGGTGCACCGCCTTGTCCTCAGGGTCATTCTTAGAGGCCTGCTTTGTGGTCTTTCTTACCTAGCCAAAGCCTGAGCACAAAGTGCCTCAACAACTTGTCTGTCTTCTGATCCTAGCTCTGTAACACACATGAGCCTCAGGAAATGGCTCTAGGCTCCCAAGAGCAACAATTCCCCACGGAAGTCTCTCGTGGACATCTACACAAACTCATAGTGCATACACACATCTGCACAGTATGTGACAGAAACACAGTCAAATGACTCTTCTTTTCATCATGTGGTGGGAACTAGCTTCTCTCTCTCTTAACTGGGCAGTTGTTTTAATCCCCTTCCCTGACTTCTGTCCTTCAGGATCTGGTCCTGTACAGGGTGGCAGGCCTCATGTTGAGACACAACCACCACTGTGCTAGAATCCAGATGGGGGAATGTATGGAGAAGGGCTATGTTTATGACTGGGACCTTTCACCTAGTCTTCCTTATGTGAAGAAAGCTGGAAGAACTCTGAATGGCTTGGCTTGGGGCTTCAAGGGTCACTTTGACCAGGTATCCCTGGTGAAGCTGTATGTCCAAGCTTATAACTATGAGAAGGAAGTATCAGGTAGAGGCCAATCCTGGACTCTGACTTTCTAGTCATTTCTTTGGTAATAAATGTAGGAGGAACAAACCAGTTTAGGATTATACCTCCTCTTTCTCTATCTCTATCTCCTCCTCTGTCTAGTTCTCATTCTGGGAATCAAATACAAGGCCTTGTCCATGACAGGCAATCACTACCATTGTACTACATCACTAAGTCAGCAATCCTGCCCTGCTCTGCTCAAGTTTCCCTAATAGCCCACAACCTCTGTCAAATCCAGATCTTTCACATGTTTTATTGTTTTGATTTTTATTTGAGAGAGAAAGAGAATGAGAGACAGGGAAAGAGGCAGGGAGAGAAAGAGCGAGAAAGAGAAAGAATGGGCACTCAAGGGCATCCAGCCACTGCAAACGAATTCCAGATGCATGTGCCACCTTGTGCATCTGGCTTATGTGATGTGGGCACTGGGGAATTGAACCTGGGTCCTTTGGTTTTGCAGGCAAGTGCCTTAACTGCTAAGCCATCTCTCCAGCCCCTTTCACATATTTTATATCTAGCTCATTTTATCTGCAACACACTTTGTCATCCATTTCCCTCTACACCAACAGCTGTCCCAGTGCAGACATGACTCCTCTAGGCAGCCTTCCTTGCATCTGTTGGAGTAGATGAGAAGCCCTTTCTCTGTGTCTCTGCAGCTCCCCCAACCCTCCATCACCATACCTGGCCCCTTGTCAGTGTGTTCTGTATCCTTTCCCCTTAGATACCATCCCCTAGAGCACAAGGTCTCCTGTTTGTTATGCTACCATTGTCTGGCAAACAGTAGTTGCTTACTAAATACTTGCTAAATGAACGAATGAATGACTGGCCCATGTGGGGTGTCAGACTCTTGCTTTCATATGTCAACTATAAGGCATCCAACTTGCATACCCTTCAATAGTAAGTGGGAATCCTCCGCAACTTGGGACTTTATGAAGACAACAAAAAATGTGAATGAAGAGTTCTGGGCCTGCGTTCTAGAATGGGAAACTTATACGGGTAACTTGATGACACCAGAATAGATAGAATTAGCCATGATGTGTGGGGGCCCTTGTTAAGCTTTGTCTTCTCTTTCTCGCTGCACACATACAGAAAACCCAAGGCTAGGGCGTAGCCAGGAAAATTGGCTGTTCTCTGGTTCTGCATGCAGTCACTTCTGAAGATGCACACTGTTTGAAGAAAGTTGCTAACATATGCTCTTGACCAAGTTTACTTCATAGGCCATCAGTGAAACAAATATTCCTAAGGAACATTACTTCTTATATTTTCTAGGAACAGGCTGCCCTAGCTTGTTTTTTTTTTAAAAAAAAATATATATAAACTATATATATATATACATATATATGTGTATATATATATATATATAGATAGATAGATAGATAGATATAGATATAGATAGATAGATAGATAGATAGATAGATAGATAGATAGATAGATAGATAGTATAACACGTTACAATCTTTTATCCCCTCAATCTTGCTCCCATTACCCTAGGGGATCTCCTCAGTGGGGTCATAGCATTCTCTATAGGGTCATGAAGGCCTCAGTTAGTCCCTGTAGGGTAGTGGGAAGATCATGCCTCAGGGTTTTCCTACCCACTCTGTGGCTCTTACGATCTTTCCAACCCCTCTTCCACTAAGTTCTCTGAGCTATGCAGGCCTGTTGGCAGTCTGATTTAGTGTTGAGTTCTCCTAATTCAACTGCATTGATCCCTCCTCTTGCCCCATGTTCTCAGAGCTATACTCAAAATTCATAGCTGGGGCTTCTAAATTTCTCAGGGTTGAGCCATGATTAGAATTGTTAGAAAGAGTTAACAAAGGATTTTTTTTTTTTTTTTGGTCTGCTATTTCCCTGGTAGGAAGTGTAACTCCATGAGTTTGGTGTGAGCTTGAAATGGATTCTCCCATTGGATTGAAACACAAGCACAGTGATATTTCATTGCAATGCTGTCAACTGACCCCTTCTTCTGTACTGAGCAGGGGCCTTGTCTTACATCAGTCACAGCTAGAAGCATGTAGCCCTTTTCTTTCTCCTATGTGTGACAAGGGCTCTGGTTGGCTCATAGGTACTTAGTCCAATGTGGTAGTTTAAATGAATGTCTCCCCAATACATTCAGGAATTTATTAAAGCTTGGAATTTAGATCTCCAGCTGCCTGGCTGGAAGAGGTATCACTGTGGGCAGATCCTGAAGTCCGGTCCTAAGGCTGATCTGAATTATAGCCAAGAATATGAAAAGTGCTGGAGTCTTGCCTAGGGTTCCTGAAGTACGGTTGCTTATGGTGGCTGTGGTGCTTTTTCTCTCTACCTGCACCTGTGAACGGGGATTAGCTTCTTCTGCCATTATGGAACTTCTCCTCCATCTGAAAGCTTCAAAAAAATCCCTTCCTCCTATAACTGTACCTGGTTTGGAAGTTCATCCGCGCGACCTGAAGCTGTCTACAACATCCACTATGTCAAAACTTCTGGACTATGTGTTAGGGAGTAACAGGTAAGACATCATTTATTTTTTAAAGATTTTATTTTAAAAAATTTTTTGTTTATTTTTATTTATTTATTTGAGAGCAACAGACAGAAAGAGAGAGAGAAAGAGAGAGAGAGAGAGAGAGACAGAGAGAGAGAGAGAGAGAGAGAGAGAGAATGGGCACACCAGAGCTTGCAGCCACTGCAAATGAACTCCAGACGCATGTGCCCCCTTGGGTCCTGGGGAATCAAGCCTTGAACTGGGGTCCTTAGACTTCACAGGTAAGTGCTTAACCACTAAGCCATCTCTCCAGCCCTAACATTTTATTTTTATTTATTTATTAGAGACAGAGAGAGGTAGAGAGAGAGAATGGACATGCCAGGGCCTCTAGTCACTGCAAATGAACTACAGATGCATGGGCCACCATGTGCAGCTGACTTATGTGGGACCTGGAGAATCAAACCAGGGTCTTTATAACTGCGAAGCCATCTCTCCAGTCCACCACTCACTGTTTTTGAAGAGGTTCAAAGCCTAGGTACAAAAACATTCAGATAAGAAAGAATAAATGGGACTTGTTTCTCTGGAATGACAAGGAAAACAGTACTCCTGGAAACATGTTCAAAGACCCTAGTGCATATAAGTGTCTGGTGTGATCAGAAATCTGGAAGATACTTAAGTGAGAGAACCCTGGGAGAGCCTGGGGAAAGCAAAGGCTGGAAGGGGAGGAAGTGCCAGGCTTCAACCAGGGCCACGAACCCTCTGAGAAGTGGCATCCAGGCAGCAGGGAGACTTGACCCCTCCCAAGCAGAGAGTGAAGTTGTCAGACCTGGTCTCCCAGCCTGGTCTCCCCGGCAGTTGTGGAGGTGAACACCTGAAGCAAGGTAGAGTCCAGAGCCAGGGGACGATGGGGTGGCATTGTGAAAACGTCCACCCAGGACCAGCTGTTTTCAGAGAGGAGGATACTCGCATTAGTTTCCAGAGAGGCAACTTTAGCAAGACAGATTTGGATTTTTTCCCTTGGTCCCCTTGTCACTAATGTTGAATGATCCCTCCTCAGGACAAACAAGGGTGGACCTCAGTGACCCCAGGGAGGAGAAGTACATGGCAAGCACAGCCCAGTGTGCCCAGTGAAGCATGATGACTTCCTCCTTTTATTCCCCCTCCAGTGCCTTGCCAGGATCATGTCTCATCTTCAGAGCTTCTGAATGAGAGGGGGAGTGGAAGCCGCACATTAGGCCTGAAGTGCCTGGTTACATTCGTAGAGAACTCTGCAAACGTTTTTTTTCCTCTGAAGAATTTTAAGCAATCCCAGAAAATGTAATCACACTGGTGCAATCAGCTGGGTTCATTGCGGACCTTGAACACACCCTTCCAATATCTTGCCCTTGATTTCTCCATTTGAAACTGGGAAAGATGTAAAAATAAACCTAAGGCCCTTTGTGATGGTTAATCTTGTTTGTCACCTTTATGGGAGCTAAGATCCTCTAAGAGATAGTCTCTGGGCCTTTCTAGATTAGGTTGATTGAGGTGTGAACTCCCATATTAGATGTGAGTAGCACCATTCTCTGGGCTGAGGTCCCAGATTGAACAAAAAGGAAGAAAAGCATGGAGTGGGAAGATGGCTCAGCAGTCAAGACCAGCTGACATGTAACTCAGTGAGGATACCATGTTTGATTCCCCAGGACCAATGTGAACAGGCTGGACATGGCCATGCAGGTCTGTAACCTCAGTCCATTTTGGGGAGGCAAAGACCAAAGAAACACTGGGGTTTGCTGATGGACAGATGCTCCAGGTTGAGGGAGAGTCATTCCTCAGAGAAAGAAAGACACCTGATGTTCATTCCTGACTTCCACACACAGGCATGTGGGTCACATGCATCTGCACACACATGCACAGACACATACCACACCCACAGACACACAAGCAAGAAACTACCTGAGAACCAGCCTTCCTTGCTTTCTGCCTCCTTACTGTGCATTCAGTGTGACCAGCTGCCTTCCGTTCCTTGCTGCTATGTCTTCCCGGCCATGACGGACTGTATCACCTAGAACTGTAAGCCCCAAATAAACCCTTCCTTCCTTACGTTACTTTTGTTGGTTTGTCCTAGCAGTGCGGAAAGGTAACTGATATGCCTGTCTACCATTACTTGCATAGAGGTCTGAGTTTAAGGCCCTGGCTTCTCCATGTTCGAGGAGATGGGCTTGAGTGACTAACGCTCATGACCAGATCCCCAGCAGCATACCCCTCTGAAAACAGATGCCAAACTCCTGAAATGAATCTCTTCCTAACCAATGGCCGTACTCAGTTTTATGGACTCAAGCGGGCTCCTGTGTTGGGCTCCAGAGAAACTTTACAAATCCAGTGAGGATGTACATTGTAATTTTAGTCAGTCATCACTGGAGAAGAAAAGAGGGCGTCTGGGCATGTGTATATGTATGGTTGATTATGAAAACTCAGCCAAGGAACTGGGTGTGGTTTCTAGGACTTGGAAGATAGTCTAGTCTTCATGCCCAGTCTCCTGAATTTTGGCTCCTGAATTTTATTCTATAACCTTTCATTGAATTTCATGGTTGCTCAGATTCTCCTGAGTTTCCTTCTCATTTCTGAACCTTCCCGGTGGGCTCCGTGGTCCTCTCCAGGGCAAGCACCTCCCCTAACTTCTTATCGTGCTCCCTTGCCTCCAGCTCCTTCAACTCAGCAAGTCTCAGCCTGAAATGATCCTCTTTCCTGCCAGACTTGCTCCTCCTACTTTGTTCCCTGTTTCAGGAATGACACCATTCTCCATCTAGTCACCACGGCTAGAACCTGGGCATTATCCCAGGCTCCTCCCTGATCCTCACATCCATCAATCACAACATCCTGCCTGCTTAGCACTGGACATGTCTACAATCCTCCCTCCATGCACTTCCCAACAATTCACCACCCAACAGAAGTTCCAACTTTCCTCACCATCTCCTGTATAATTTTTAAAATATTTTATTTATTTATTTATTCGACAGAGAAAGAGAGAGAGAGAGAGAGAGAGAGAGAGAGAGGAAAATATTTTATTTATTTATTTATTCGACAGAGAGAGAGAGAGAGAGAGAGAGAGAGAGAGAGAGAGAGAGAGAGAGAGGAAGGGAGAGAATGGGTGTGCCAGGGCCTCCAGCCACTGCAAAAGAACTCAGATGCATGTGCCCCCTTGTGCAACTGGATAACGTAGGTTCTGGGGAATCAAACCTGGGTCCTTTTGCTTTGTAGGCAAGTACCTTAATTACTAAGCCATCCCTCCAGCCCCTGTATAATTGTTGTAACCGTCTCTTATAGGTTTCTCCCTCTTCCAGTTTGAATACCCATCAGCGGCTACTATATATCTTCTGCTGAAGATATCACATGGCATCTGACAGCTTTAAGTCCATATTCTCTAGGTTGACATATGAAGTCTGTAAGTTTGGGCTTCACTCTGTGCACAGGCTCTTATCCTGACTTCCTGTAAACTCATGCATGTTCAGCCACAAGACACTTTTTGGGGTTTCTTGAATGTGCTGTTTCCTTCAACATAGTCTTCCCATAGCTTGGTTTGCCCAACATCCCCACACTTTTCTACTTGACCCTGTTGATCTATGACCCCTTTGTGCTGGTCTTGCTGCTGGTTCCCAGAATGTTCACCTCATCCCTGATTCAGGATCAGATGCCCTCCAGTACTCTCCCGAACTAGCTATGATTATCTACTCCACAGACTGTTGAGATGGCCAATGGGCCCCTCTTACTTTCATACACCCTCTTTTGCATCGGATGGTTATGTTATGTGCTTGTCTTACTTGGTGTTAAGCCATGAAGACAAGGGATAGGCATTTCTATGTGGATGGAGCCTTTCTTGCTTTCAACACAGGCTGCTCACCTGTGCCTCATGCTGGAGGACAGTAACATATCCAACATGGATAGAAATCACATTTTAGAAATTCTATAATTAAGGCAGAAATGGCCCTAAGTGTTATTGGAAGATAGGTTTTTCTTTTTTTTTTATAAGCATTTTAAAAAATTTTATTTATGAGAGACAGAGAAAGAGAAGGGGAGTGCCAGGGCCTCTAGCCATTGTAAATGAACTCCAGATGCATACACCACCATGTGCGTCTGGCTTACGTGGGTTATGGGGAGTTGAACCTGGGGCTTTAGGCTTCAAAGGCAAGCACCTTAACCACTAAGCAATCTCTCCAGCCCTGGAAGATAGGCTTTTCTATATGTTGGTTAAAAATGGTGAATTTAAAAAAAATGGTGAATTTTATATCACTAGAAAATAAAGTTTTCTTCACGTTTTCTTCCTTCTTCTTTATAAGGTTTGCACTGTGGTTTTCATCAGTGAAGTTAAGAAAGAAACATTGAAGGATGGAGAGATGGCTTAGCAGGCAGTCCAATGGGCTTGACTGCAAAGCCTTTTGCCTGAGTTCAATTCCCTAGTACCCACATAAATTCAGATGCATCTGGAGTTTGTTTATAGCAACAAACCACACACACACACACACACACACACACACACACACACACATGCACACATACACTCTCTTTCTTTCTCACCATAAACAAACAAATAAATAAATTCTTTTTAGAAAAGAAAGGAGCGTTTAGCCATTGGCAGCTGTTTTCATAGGTGACACGTGATCCAACCCCAATGCTGCTTCAAAACAAGCAAGTTCCAAAACATCTCTGGAAATGAGAACTGGCCCCTGGGATGGTGGACACCCAGAGGGCTATTGTCAGTAATCTGGAGACAAGAGGAAGCCAGGTTATAATCTGTTAGGACCCAATGGACTGAGGATCAGGGGGAGCTAACAGTGTAAATCCTCGTTCAAGAATAAAAGGAGACCGGTATCCCAGGTCAATCAAGTAGACAGAGAAGGAAAAGGGGTGAACTCCTCTTTCCTCCACTGTTTTTGGTCTTCACACCCTGAAAAGAACTGAATGACCCCCACTTCAACGGGGAGGGCCACCTATACATAGCACAGGATGGCTCTAGGACGAGAACTGGGAGAGGTGGGGGCAGAATGCTCCACAGGCTTTTCACGTGCGCTGACTGGTCAGCAAACGGATATGTTATTGCTGCTTCTTGACCACTGATAAATCACTCTGCCTCACACAGACTCGTGAATTCTATGCTACATTTTAAAGTTAAATTGGTTATTTGACAGAACCCCACCAGTACGATTTCACCAGCCCTTTCCCACATCTGAGGCCAACCCCTGCTCTGAGGACATGCTCAGGTATGTTTTGCAATGCCCCCTTCATCTCCAAAGAGAACGTTATGTCTTCTAAATAAACTGCATTTGATATTGGACTACCAAAAAAAAAAAAAAAAAAAAAAAAAAAACTATCCAAATTTGGTGGGTATCTATCTGCTCTTTTGGGGGAGGGCATGTGCAGTGTGCATATGTATGTGAACATACATATATGTGGGTGCACATGTG
This sequence comes from Jaculus jaculus, assembly GCF_020740685.1. Classification (NCBI taxonomy): domain Eukaryota; kingdom Metazoa; phylum Chordata; class Mammalia; order Rodentia; family Dipodidae; genus Jaculus; species Jaculus jaculus. Next base: position 120,620,770 of record NC_059109.1, on the reverse strand, counting down.
TGTGAGTGTTCTTGCACACGCATATGCCTGTGGTGGCCGGAAGTTGGTTTCTGGTGTCTTTCTCAGTCTCTCTCCTCTTTACTTTAATAAGGCAGGGTCCTTTGCTTGGGCCCAGAGCTCACAGATTCGGCTCCTCAAGCTAACCATCTTACCTCAGGGACTCCTTGTCTCCACTTCCCACACACTGGGATGACAGGCGCCTGCTGTGCCTTTATGTGTGTGCTCGGGGTCTCAACTCTGGTCCCCATTCTTCACGGTGAGTGTTTTACCAGGTGGGCCATTGTCCTGGCCACTGTCGATGTGTTTATGAAGGATAGGAGAGCAGAAGAGCAGTCAGACAAAACTCTTCAATGGAGTAAAAACTGTCCAAAAAATTTAATAAAAAGGACTGCTACAAACATCTAGTTGTGCTGTCTGTGATAGTCAGCATGTTATTTCTGCTGTTTAATCCAGATGTGGATGAACTGGAAGTCAGTGTAACTCCACAGCATCTGTGATAAGCATTTGCTTTTTTGAGATTGGGTCTCACTCTAGCCCAGGCTGACCTGGAAGTCACTATGTACTCTCAGGGTGGCCTCAAACTCACAGCGATCCTCCTCCCTCTGCCTCCTGAGTGCTGGGATTAAAGGCATGTGGCCACCACGCCCAGCTAAGCATGGGGTTTTAAAGGCAAGTGTCATGTCAACAGAAAGGGGAAGGATATTGGGAGGGGAAGGGGCAAGAGGGAAGGAGCTGGTGAGAGGTTGGGGGGTGGCTGAGAAGCAACTAAAACAAATTGTTTTTTGCAAATGCCAAAATGGTGCTTGAAAGTCTGTGTGCCAACTAAAGAAAACAAACATTTTTTAAAAAGCAAATACTTAAGAAAGTTGTACGCATTCAAACACGTGGAAGAACTGACTCATATCTATAAGAAATGTGTCAGAAAGGCTAAACTCACGAGGAGAGATGCCTTTTAAAAAAATACTAAAAATAGAAAAATGAGGGCTATACCCTGCTGTACGGAGATGGGCGATGGGGAAGGATGGAGAGTCTGAAGCAGGGAGGACCGCATAATGTTGACAGTTATTGGACAAAACACCAAGTTGCTCAATTCATCAAGGGAAAAGGCTTTTAATCTGGAAAGATTGTAACTAAAGATATGGCATAGGAGAAAGGCAGAAGGCACACCTCAATGCTCTTAATTAATTCAAGTCCGAATCCCACATGAATTATAGCCCAGGGTCCTGAAAGGACTTGCACAAGTCTTTGTAGAATCTGTCAGTTTTATTTGATACTGAGACGGGGAGGGAGAGGGACGCCAGGGGATTGGGGATGGGCACGTCTTATCTTGATTTGCAAAACCTGGGTTCTAGAATTTATGGGCTCAAAGCCAGTCTCTGGCAACAAGATAAAAATAGTTGTTGAAATAGCATAGGCGTATGTGCATATAGAAGCATAGAGCAGTTACTTTTCTTGCTGGGGCAAAATACTCAAGCAGAAGCATCTTATGAAGGAAAGCATTTACTAAGGCTTATAGACTTGAGGGGAATTTTCACCATGGCATGGGCATCATATCCTGCCCCAGAATTTGGAAGTAGGAACAAGAGTGAGCAGCCTTTGCAAGTGGGGTTTGGGCTATAACACCTCAATGTCCTCTCCAAGTGACACGCCTTCTCTAATAGGGTTCCATTTCCCAAACTGCCACCCACTGGAGACTGAGTATGAGGCTTAATCACAAATACATGAAGCTATGAGGGACATTTCATATTCAAACCACCATATTAAGGATGAGTAATCAAAATGCATTCTTATTCTGCTCAGAACAAACTAAGCTTTCAAGACTGATTAATGGATGGACCTTTGTTGTCATTTACCATTTCTCTACCATTTGGAATAATTGGGGTGAATTCTCTCTTTTACATATCTTGGTAAAATGTGACTCTATATTCCATTATAAAGTTAAAAATATGGCCGGGTATGGTGACACATACCTTTAATTCTAGCACCTGGGAAGCAGAGGTCAATGAAAGGAAGCATCAGGCAAGAGACAGATAGAAGCAATGATATTCTGGGACCATCCCTCACATTTCCATCAGAATAATTCTACTTTGAATTATCTCACGATGCAGGATTCTATGTGTAAGTAGAAGAACAGATTAATGGGGGTGAAGAGGCCTAAGTGAGATCAGGGGAAGATATTGAGTAAAGGAAAGTTGGAGGGAGGGCTAATCAAAATCTAAGAGGATATAAATAAGTTACTTTTTTGGACAATGGAACTCACAGGAGCCATAGATTGTTAATAGAAAATTTTCAGTGTCAGGGATGGGATACCTTTCAGTGAATTGTTGGCCAGGGAGGTCCCTGATGACCCCCAAACATTACAGGCCATTGCTAAGGCCCTTTGTTTCCCACCAGTAATACACGTTAAGACCCTATTGCTGATGACTCCATATACTTGGGCTGCAAGGTCACTGAGAAATCTTGTTGGAGCTGAGCTGAAAACCTCCTTCATGTAGACCAGCTGACAGAAAGCTGAAATAAGCCACACTGTATGCAGTTCAATGGGAAAGAGAGAAATCACCAGTGAAGATCCTCAACAGTGGACACTGCAAGCCTTATATTTGGCCAGTCAGGCCAAATGAGCCAACAGGTGCAATAATGGCACATCTGTGATGGGGAAACCAACCACCCACACATTTGACTGGAGGCCAGCTCCATGGGAGGAAATACATTCCTGATACTGAAAACCTACAATAGGGGTAGTCATGAGCCCTAGGGGTGTAATGTTTGCTGCTGTCTGGCTAAATGTATATACTATGCTAACCAACTTGTCCAGTAAGCACTTCTCTTAAAGTTCATACCTATATATTAATGCTACTCTCACTTTTGGTTAGATAACCTCTTTTCCTATGGCAGTGACCTTGGGATGACTCAGAAGGCACCATGGTGCTGAGAAGTGACAGAGGACTGCTCCACACTGAAATATCTCTATCACACCTTCCAAGGCTCAGGGCCCATTGTGGAAGAGGTGGCAGAAAGAATGTAAGAGGCAAAGGAAGGGTGTGACGCCTTGCAACGTGTTCCTCCAGAAACAAAATTTCCTGGATATCCATGACCTCACAGTACCTGACACTACCTCCAGAAGACCAGCATAATAGGAGGAAAAGATCATGACATGAAAATAAAAGAGAAACTGATTGGGAGGGGGAGGAGATATGATAGAGAGTGGAATTTCAAAGGGGAATGTAGGGGGAGGGAGGGAATTACCATGGCATATTGTTTACAGTCATGGAAGTTGTCAATAAAAATAAATAAATAAATAAAGATGTTAATAATCATAATAAGAGAAAATATTTATCAAAGATTTATATGAGCCAGATACTGCTCATAGCAATATATACATATGTCCTTATATACACACATATGTAATCTTAATTTGTCCTCTTAATAGCTCCAAGAAAGTTTCATATATACAGATGGGGAAACAGGCTTAGAGAATTCAAGCATCAAAGTGTGACTATTTTCAGGGAGTTGATCAGGATATTTGTTGGCTTGCTACAAAGAAGTCTTTCCACTGAGTGGAAGATCCACCTTCTGGGAGCGTTACAAGCCTCTAGGACACTGTGATAAAAGCATATTTTATACAGAAGAATGGTCTGCCTTGTGGCATTGGGTGACCTCTGTAATGGGTAATGGTCAAGGAAAGAGCTAATTTTGGTGCAGAGAATTATATTGGAGGCTCCTTTTGGATGTAAGATCCTAAAAAAATTCCTAAGCACCTTTAAGCAAGAAACAAAATGTTTCCAAACACTATTGGTTAACTGTGAGCAACCCTCTCTTTCCTGGACTCACAGACACAGGCAATCCTAGACTTATAGATTCAGGCTTAGGTTGGGCCACCAAGTTTTATCCTAGAGGAAGCGGGGTTCCAAGTGTGAGAGTCACAGTTCTAGGCTGGGGCAGCAGACAGAGCCAGAAATCTTGGGCTGGGGTGAGAGAAGAGGGTGGAGTCCAGAGTAACACCTAGGCGAGGCCTGGGTGGGTAAAGCTGTCCTGAGGGGTGGTGCTCTTACCCGCAGGCTGCGGCACCACCAGGGTGCATGAAGGTCCACAGGGAAGCATGTCTGGGGAGGAGCACTATGGGAAGTGGGTCATAGTCTTGAATGACTCTGCAGAGAGGTTAGTCAGAAGTGGGTCAGGAGCTGGAGGTCAGACATCAAGACAGGCAGAGTCCCTTAATCTCTACCCCACCTGTGATTTAGGGACCAGGTGAGGACAGACGTGAGTCTGGCTATGGCATGAGCCTGGTGTCTAAGTAGGATATAAACTTTCTGGGTGAGAGGGAGGCAACAGTGAGGAAGGAATTGCCTGGCCATGGTTGCCATTGACTTGGTAGCCCAGTACTTTACCATCCCATCCCCATCTCCCTGATGACTCCATGGTAACTAGATACAAGGTGGGGAAAAAAAAATGCTCAATCCTTGCATATTATTTCCCTTTCCGGAAGGTCTTCACTAGCCACCATCTTGATCGTGGTCTTCAAATTAAACCTATTTCACTTATGTCCAAGAATTCAATCACAACTTCTTATCCCTCTAGGGTAACCATGTTTTGACCTGTTCTTCTTAAGAAATTTATCTCATGAGCTATGCTTCCCCCGGAAGAAGCCATCCAGCTCTCAGCTTCATTTCCTGTGAAGACAATAGGAATGATGACTGCTGTGTAGATAGATGGTGCATGTGAAAACTCTGCATGCAGAGGAAGTGCTTCCTACCAGTTCTTGTCAAGGAGATCTTCAACCAGGTGACGTGGAGTCCGCTACCGTCCTGGTGTCAAGAGGAATTGAGTAGTACCGATAAAGTATGACCACACTATGTGGAAGAGAGAGGTATAAACATGGAGTGAGAATGAACAGGGAATAGGATGATTGTTTGGGGTATGCCAATGCCAGAGGGACCGGGTAGCTCAAGGTCATATTACTCAGGAGTACCTTGCTCATGATTTTACTCAGCCTTTGAGTTGGACTCGCAGATAACCTGAGCATTCTAGACTTAGAATGGGGTCATTTCACACACACACACACACACACACACACACACACGTATGAATATTGTAATCATCTCATCTGTACAGCATGATGAAACTAGTTTTATTTCTAGTTCTTTTTTTTTTAACCATTTTTATATGATATGACTTTGTATAGTTTACTTCTGTTCTCTCTGTGATGTCTTTAACTATGGAATAGAAAGCGGATCAGGTTGTCTCAATTATCCTCCCAAACCTGATATTCTAGGTTGCCGAGCTGATGTAGTCTGTCATAGTACCTGGAAAAAAAAAATTCAGTCACACTGACAGTTTTAGAAGCCTGTACTATACCAAGTCATGGGCAGGATATTTTCTTTGTGGTAAGCATATTTGATCTTTAGAGCATATCTACAGAGAAGAAGTTCTGAATCCTTCACTAATAACACTAATAGCATATCACTATCACTATCACTATGTCTTTTCATGTCTTATTGCATTGGTTGAATTCTGTGATTTTTTTCTAGTGCCCATCAATCTCCTTAATACTGATTCCTATTCTTTCTAAGCCCCAAGTTTCCCCCAGAAAATTTACTAATTCTGCTGTCCTCTCCCACTTCTTTTTCTTATGATATTCCTGAGGAGGGGCAGATATTATCTGCTCAGTATGGCATAGGAGACACATGTCTAGGCATCATTAATATATCAATTGTACTATAATTTCAGATATCATTTTTGACATATCATATAGTCAGATAGTCTAGTCACACATGGTCCAAGAAAATCCAAATAACAAATCAAATGTAATCAGATGTTAAAGATTGATCTTCAAACATTATAGCCAATGATGCAACGCTTGAGTATCATCTCACCAATATAAAACCACATCCACACTTCCATGGCCAGCAAACCATCCAGCATTGCTTCCTTAACTGTGAGATGTTTGAAGGCACCAGTTTGAGTACCCTGGATTGTAGTTTTCAAGCTTTGAATAGCTGTAGGGATCTCAGCAGGGAGTGGAGGAACCAGCTCAATCTTGGCATAGTTCCAAAATGCAGCCAATCAAGGCTTTGAGTAAGTCATAGCAGTGTGCGCAAGCTCTGGAGCCCCTGCATGGAGTTTCGAGTGAACTGAGTCGTGGCTCTTAGCTGGGAAGTCCGTCCTCCTGAACATCTGGCTGAATGCCCCGATATCTTTTATTTTTATTTATATATTTGAGAGCAACACAGAAAGAGTGAGAGAGAAAGAGGCAGAGAGAGAGAGACACACACACACACACACAGAAAGAGTGGGTGCACCAGGGCCTCTAGCCACTGCAAACAAACTCCAGGCCCATGCGCCCCTTGTGCATCTGGCTAAGGTGGGTCCTGGGGAGTCGAGCCTCGAACCAGGATTCTTAGGCTTCACAGGCAAGTGCTTAACAGCTAAGACATCTCTCTAGTCCCCCCCCCATATCTTTTTTAAAAAATATTTTATTTATTTATGAGAGAGAGAGAGGGGGGGGGAATATGGGTGCTCCAGGGCTTCCAGCCACTGCAAACAAACTCCAGATGTAAGCACCTCCTTGTGCATCTGGCTTACATGGGTCCTGGGGAATCGAACTGAGGTCCTTTGGCTTGGATGCAAGTGCCTGAACCACTTAGCCATCCCTCCAGCCCAATGTCAGATATCTTGAATAAGAGATAGTGCTGAGGAAATTTAGCTTAGGGATATGTGTTTGGGCACTGACCTGCAAAAGATCTGGTCAGGGCCAGAGAGCTCTAAGCAGGCTGACTTAGAGTGGCCAGTGAGGATCATCACTAATATTAATTAAACATATATTATTTTCATGACATCATGTTAAAGTATGGATGGACAAGCAGGGATGACTTTAGTGGATGTTTGAAAATATCTGGAGACAGCTGTTATAACTAAAGGGAACGTTTGCTATTGGCCTGAACAGGGTACAGGTCAGAGACCCTAAAAAGGTCCTAGAGTATTGTGTTCTAGACTGAAATGTCAATAGTACTGAGGTTGGGACACTTGAATTAAACTCTGTGCGTTGTCTAATTAATCATCAGGCCAATCCTGGTAAGTAGTCACTACTATTTCTACTGGTAATAATAATGTGGACACTATAGATCGAGATATGAGGATTATATATACCTAGAAGGAGACAGAACTTGTTTTGATTCTAAGTTTGACCATCACTAAAGCCTATGCATTTGGCCACTTTGCTGGAAGCTAAAAGGTCAGGCAAGCTGAGCATGTAGGTGAGGATGGAGAGTGTGGCCTGGGGAAATGCAGAGAAATTTGAGGGATTCAGGACTCCCTGTGGCAAGAGAACAGGCAGGCTTCAGCCCCACCTGCTGTGGACAGGCTCTCTCTCTCTCTCTCTCTCTCTCTCTCTCTCTCTCTCTCACTCTCTCTCTCTCCATGGGTTTCTTGCATCCACCTGGGTATTAATCTTGATCGTTCTAGACTGAGCTGAGTTGAAGAAAACAGGGTCCTCATCCTAACGACTTCAGCATCACAGTCCTATGCCTTTCATTGTCACAGCTTTGGAGGGAGGAAGCTGGCTGGTGGCTAGATGTACATTACAGCCCAGAAAAGTGATGCTGATTTGGCCAAGAGTCAGATCTCTTTTGATTTTTACCTGCTATTGTGCTCAGAATATAGGATAATATAGCACAATATGGAGCTGACAAAATACACGGACATAGGTCTAGACCCCAACAATGAAAGAATGAGTAAATCCAGTGGGTGAGTAAATGCATCCTTCATGAGGCTGAGCCTTGCACTTCAGTAGAACCACTGGGCATGGATCAGAGGGGAAGCAAAAGCTGGAGCAGTGGGTGATGCTCTGGGGGCATGGGATGGAGCAAGTCCTCCAGGGGCCCAGCAGCGCACAGCTGGAGCTGCGTCTCACAGTACAAAGCACAGAGGCTGCAGGCAGGTTGGGCTGCAAGCACCTTGGGGGCTTGGCTGGGTTTTGGACTGCATCACTGGAATGTGTTGGCAGGCAGCCTTTCAACTCGGTGACCTCCAGCCCCAGGGGTGGGAGAGCTGGAACTTTCCTCCCCAGGACCTCCCTTGGGAGGGGGTTGAGGCCGTGGATGGACTCAGGAATTTGGTTTATTGTTCTTGAGGTGGGAATAATTCTCAGTACTCTGGTTTTCCCTTTCCAGATCCTTTCAGAGACTGTGTTTACAGACAATAACCAGCCACATGGAATCCAGAGAAAGCAAGGGCAAGTCAAATAACTCTTAGATCATTGTTGTTTTTATTCATTTACGGAGGCAAGGAGAGAGAAAGAGGGAAGAGCAGACATGGAGCTGAAATTCATGGATAGTTTATGTTGCACTGAGAAAACTTCACGGTCAAAGTGTGGAGGTACATCAGTGTGCCCTTCTCCTCAGCACAGTGCATTCACAAGTGACTTGTGTGTGTGTGCTCACCTCCTTAAACCTCAGTTTACCCAACTGTAATGTGGGGATATTTATAAAGACGTAATGAGGGAATGCCCAAACTGTGCTTAGCCCAGCGGCTGGAATAAAATAAGTCCTTAGTAAATGCCAGCAAGCGCCATCACCATTTTAAACTTAGTAGCCTCCACCACACTGGGAGGTGGGACTCATGATGTCCACTTATGTATGAGGAAGTCGAGGTGCCGAGGGGTCACTGTGAAATAGCATTCCTCTCAGTTCCTCTGGCAAGTCTCTGCTGACCTCCAGGACAGGTCAGGTGCCCTTTTCTATGTTGTCTGAGGCCCCTGCACTTCCCTCTCAGCGTGAACTGAAGCATGTTGTGTCAACTCAGAGCTCCAGCCACACCGCCCTTTAGGTCTCTGAGGACCCAATGTGGTATTCCCCACACCAGCAGAATGTCTAGCATGTGGGAATGCTGACTCTGTATTAGCTGATGGAAATGTTGCTCAGGACATGGGTTTGTTTCCTTCACAGAGTGACTGTGTGTGTGTGTGTGTGTGTGTGTGTGTGTGTGTGTGTGTGTGTGTGTGTTTGCATGCCTGTGTCCATTCTTAGAGAAGTATCAATGGGAAACTCCACCCCTTCTCTTTCTTCCTGGTGTCCTCTTTTCTCCTTCCATTCCTGAAGAATCCGGAACAATCTAAGATTCCCCAAAGAGAGAAGATGAATACGTGTCAGCTGTCCAGAGGGGAAGAAGAGTCAGTTTTACCTTTCCTGGTGCAGAAATATGTAAATTATAATTGGTCCTTGCAAGTTTCAGGGAAACAATGGCTCCTTTCAGCATTAGGTTCTTAATCTTTCAACAACTACTGTTTATTTCTTTCACTTTTCACTCCCTAGCTCATCCAGTTCTCCCACCCCTCATGAGGGTTGCTAAATATGGGACCTTGGCCAACCCCCATAGAAGAACCATTGCTTATTCATTGATCATTGACTCATTTATCTATCCCATAGTTTGAGCTACTCTGTGCCAGGTCCTGGGCTTAAAAAGTTGCACAAAAGGAGACATGCTTCTGCACTCTAGAAGTTGCAATTTGGTGAGAGACAGTCAAACCAGTGAGCCCATAAGCATAAATTGATGTACTTGCTTGGGAAGAGAAAACGTAGCTCTTGAAGGCTTGGCCTAGAGTGAATGGTCAGGGAGCACTTTTCTGTGGAAGTGAAACTGACCCAGGGGCCTGCAGAAGGGATAGGAGTTGGTTAGTGGCTTTTAGTGGGGGGAATGTTCCAAACAGTTACCAATATGTGCAAAGACTTGGTAGAGAATTAGAACTCAGAGAAGGCCGTGGGGTAGGATCATGGACATTGGAAGACCAGTGGATGTGAGACAGGCTGGACAGATGAGCAGTGATGGACTATGTGGAGTCTTGTAAGGCCACGATCTGGCTTCTATTCTAAGATAAGGGGAAAGAAAGAAAGAAAGAAAGAAAGAAAGAAAGATCTGGAGAAGCTGTGAGACACATGTGGTTTATTTTTTTGAAAGTGCTCTGGCTGCTTTGGGGAGAATGAAGCATACCTGACGGGGTGTGGGGAGACCAGTGATGAGACATGTGCATGTCCACGGAGAGATATTAAGGGGAGGCCAGAGACATTGCCAATAGAGACTTTCAGGTCTTGAGGTTGGCAATTAGAAAAAATGGTGGCTCCCCAGAGAAAGCAAGACTGCTGACAAAGCCTGAGGCTGAATGGGTGGGGGAAGCAGGTGATGACTGTGGCCTTGTGCCCAGTGGACTGCAGAGCCTGTGGGACATCAAGTACAGAGGCCAGTGGGCAGTTAGATGTATATGTCTGCCTCTTCCACTACAAGGGCTCCAGAGATTCAATTCTGGAGCACATTTGTATTTCTTCAGTTAAGGTTTTAGAGTGGAAAATGTGGACAAGAGGGGAACATGATTCTATTTATTGCTACTGTTAAGAAGGTAGAGTGAGATGATATCTTGAAAGGGATTCATGTGAGCTCTGAGGAAACATCTCTCAGAGAGAGGTCCCTGAGCTGAGGCGAGTCTTGCTCATTTTGACAAGAAGAGGCTATGGAGCCAGAGTTGCATCACATCTACTCTTATTTTAACCAAATCAACGCTTCATATCTTTCTTTGATGATTTTTTAATTTTTAAAGACATTTTAACTTTTATTTATTTATTTAGTACAGACAGTGAGAGGGAGAGAGAGAAAGAAAGTGAATGGGTGCTCCAGGGCCTCTAGCCACTGCAAATGAACTCCAGACGCATGTGCATCTGGCTTATGTTGGACCTGGAGAATCGAACCTTTAGGTCCTTAGACTTCACAGGCAAATGCCTTAACCACTAAGCAATCTCTCCAGCCCTTTCTTTGATAACTTTTTTTTTGTCTAAAACTTTATTTCCAAGTTATTCACCTCACTGTTAGTAAGGTGTGTGGTTACTGCTCTGTGCCAGCATTATCAGGCTTGCCCACTGCCGACAATGGACTTTGAGAAAACCCAGTTCTTGGCACCAACACTAAATGACTCTTTCAGAGCATACAGAACTCCAAATACTAGCCAAAGTATTACATGTACCATTTCCCCACCATTCTTTAAATCTGAACTTACCTTATTAATCTACACCAAGGGTGTTAAAATGAAATCATTTTTACAAATAATAACTGTACAATCAAAATACTAGTTCGTATTAGACAAGAGTATTTTACAAACACTGCATTACATATCACCTTGCAATCTAAAACATTATATGTTTGTGTGTATTTTTAGATAACTGAAACTTCACAAAATTTAACAGCAAATAAAGTTTAAAAATTTTATTTCTGTACATTAGTTCCAACTATCTCTATTTTACAATCTAAGGCTCATGTCAATATAGTTCAGCACCAAAAACACCTACAAAACTTTCTAAGCAATCTTATTCATCCCTTATGATATTTTCTATTTGTTGTTTTATGGTGTAAGTCTAAGGAAAATGTTATAAACTCTATTTCCAGAACTTAGATTGGAACATTCTTTTTAGCTACTCAGGCTATGTAAAAACGTGGGTTGTATCTTCCTATATTCCTTGATCAGATACACAAAAAAAGTACACACAACCACAAAGGAAATTTTATCCCATGAATTTAATTAAGCTATCAGTCTATGAAAGTGAATTTATAATACTGAAGCATATATAACCTAGTAATACCCCACCCCATTCTTCCTAGTTTAAATTTTATAAAGGAAGCAACCAAAGGTTTCCTTCATCCTTCAGAATAAGGTGCTAAGGATTGCAATATGCTTCCTCACACACCAGTAACATGTCAGCATTGCTTAGCACAGTCCACCATGATGAACCTTGTTTCACAGGACAGAGGCCTACTCAATACTAGCATCTCTCTGAAGAGGGGATGAATCACTTGTCACTGCTGGCCTATGGTTACAGATCCCAGAACCAGTATGCCTGTCTGCTTTTCTGCCTCTGCATGGTTATAGATCTTAAAATAAATGTTTGTCTTGCCAATTTCAAGCGGGGTTTGTGCATATTACATGTTATGTCCATGTTCCCCAAGCTAGAAAAATTTCTTTAAAGCCACAGGTTCTTTGATAATTTTTAATGGTGCTACTCATTTGTTATGGATTCATTTCGTCAACTTTCACTGAATATACTGTTTTGGATACTAAAGATACCAGGAGAATCACACGAGTGGCATCTTAGCTTTCATGAAGATGGTACGGTACTCTATGTGGACAAAAATCATCTTGGTTCCAGGGAGAGAGTGGACTAAAGAGGCTGGGAACAGGATTAGGAAGCTGCCATAGCAATTCTAAGAAGCTACACCAGGAAAATGGCCCAGTGGTTAATGGTACTTGCTTGCAAAGCTTGCTGGCCCAGGTTAGATTCTCCAGCACTCATGTAGAAAAAAACAAAGAAAGAAATCTCAAGGAAAAATGACCAGTCCTTGGAGTTAGGCCCAGGAGTGGGGTTGGAGAGAAAGGGAACAACATGGTGGATATTTAGACCTTTAGACCAGAAAGGGAAGTTTATGGTGGCTGGATGGGTGTGGAGGTACCAGGAAAGAGGTCAAAAGAGGTCTGGAAAATTCCAAGGTTTCTGGCTTGAGTGACTTTGAGGCACCATGAGCAATGTGACAATAGACTATTAGAGCTACGGAACACCTTATGTGTTTTGTGAAACAAATTGAAAATAAATTATAAATTGAAAACAATTGACTTTATTTCTCCACCCCTCCTGTAGATTTGGCTCTTTGAAATGTATCTTTAAAGCTCTTGGCATCAAAAGATGGCATCTAGGTCTCCTTACTCTGGTGGCTAGCTTTCTGACCAGTGGAATGTGGTGAAAGTGATGTTAGGTCAGCTGTGACTCTAGGCCTATAACCCTAGTGGATCACAGCTCTCTTCTGGAACCCTGCCTAGCTATCAAGCATGCAAGGTATCCTGCTGGATGTTAAGGGGCCCATGGAGTTAAAACACGTCTTTCTGGACCCAACTGGCCGAGACTGCGTGGCTGAAGAGATCCGTGGCTACTATAAACAAGCACGGCACTGTGGAGTTGGCCCCCACCATCGATGCTCACAGTCATGAGCTATGTGAAGCCGCTCACTCACTAAACTCACACGTAACCTGTCAGAGAGCGAACATTATATGATACAGGTATTTAGGAAATAGAAAGGACATTGAATCCACTTGGAAGGTGTGAGCTGCTGTCCAGGTGAAGAAGCTTTGTTCGACACCGAGGTGCTGGGGGAGGGTGAATTAGAGAAGAATCTTGATAAATCATGCTCAAAAGTCTCCGGTGGTTTTCTTTCTTTTTTTTGGTTTTTCAAGGTAGGGTCTCACTGTAGCCCAAGCTGACCTGGAATTCACTATGTAGTCTCAGGGTGGCCTTGAACTCACGGTGATCCTCCTACCTCTGCCTCCTGAGTGCTGGGATTAAAGGCATGTACCACCACACCCGGCTAGGTTTTTTTTTTTTTTTATTTTTTTAAAATGAATCAGTTAGTATGGATTTTCTTTTCTTTTTCAGAAAATTTACCCATTTTATTAATTCATTGCCATTGCTCTATATTTTTATCATATCATCTAGAAAATATTGAAAATACAAGCTACCTTGTAAAAACAAAGAGAAAACATTGAATCCAAAGATAACCTATGTTTTACAACCCTTTTTCTGTAGTTAGTATTAAATTTTAAATAGCTATTTCTTTTGTGAAAAATGATTATTTTACATTTTTTTAAAATTTATTTGAAAGGAGAGAAGAGGGAAGAGAGAAAGAGTGGGCATTCTAGGGCCTCTTGCCACTGCAAACAACTCCAGACCCATGCATCACTTTGTGCATCTGGCTTTATATGGTTACTGGAGAACTGAACCCTGTGTGAGCAAGTTCTTTTAACCACTGAGCCGTCCCTGCAGCTCCGGTGTGTGCGTTTGTAGAAAATCCACTTCACCTCTCGGATGATGTTAATCCTAACCCTTGTCATATGGTGTCATGCTAGATTTGAAAGACACAGGGAACCAACAACACTCACAGTTTACTTGAGATTCCCTTACAATGTCCCATACCTGGGGGAACCTTATTTCTAAGAAAGCCAGACAGTGGACCACCATGCATGTCTGCTGACATTTGCTGTTTGTACCCACGCCCACCCCCCACATCAGAAGACAAGGAATCCTGTAGCACCGCCATAAATCTCAGACCTAGCAGGTCAGAAGTCCCAATTAAGGATCACCAGGTAGAAGTTGATAGGAGAAGCATTAAACCCAGGTGAGCCCAATACTTGTAGCTAATCCTGTCCCTCTATGCCTGCTGCTTCTGGGACGGCTGCGTCCACCACATGCACGCTGTAGGGAGGCAAAGCGGAAAGCTATCTACAGACACACTCCCCAGCAGGGCATACCTCTTCGTTTGGATGAGCTACAAATGTGTCTACTGAATTTGGACAGGAGGACAGAGGAGTCCATCTCTTACTTGGCAGCTCTGTCAGTATAAACTGGTGACTTGGGTCACTGGCAACCCTGACCTAACCCCAGGAGACAGAGGAGCTGTCCACCTCAGACCTCAAAGTGTCCATAGAGAGAAGACTGACTCTGCGTGAGAGGCAGACCTCAAAGAATCCAGAAAAAGATGACATGGGGGAAGAAGGGAAAAGACAGGAATAGGGAACGGGTTTCATCTCTTTTAGGAACCTTGTTGATTATTTGTTGTTAACTCTTTGTTTAAAAAAAAAATCCATTTTTCATACATTCAAAATTCCAAGCTGCTGAAAATTTCCTCCTGTGATGAGACGCATTCAAAACAAAACGTGCGGCCTGATTTGTCTTTCGCTGAAATCAAAGGCGGTATTCTAACGAGACTGCGTCTGCCACACAAAGGTGGCAGATGTTGGCGGGGATTATAGCTGCACAAGCACTCCACACGTCCAATCCCGGGAGCGTTTCGGTCTTTGAAAAGGGAAACTGTTTCGTGTTTTTCTGGATGGCAGCAAAGCCTCTGGTGCCACCAGCGTGGAGCCACGGCTCAGGAGGGGTGTGGATGAAGGCAGGTGCTCCACGGAGAGGTTCCTGAGTAAGGCTGGGACATTTCTCCCCTCTGATGCTGGGGATCAAAGCCATGTCTTCATGTATGCTGAGCACATGCTCTACCACTGAGCTAGCTACACCCCACCGAGGTCCTGGGGAAGACTGGATGGAAGCACAGTGTGGGTACAACAAGTCAGCGTACCAGGCGCTCCTTGAGCACCCAGAAGGCTGTTAGGGCTTCTTGATGGATAGCCAAGGCCTTTGAAAGCTGTGATCCTGGCACCCATCTGCATAACTTTGCCATTCATAAAGCTGACTCCAAAGCTCGGCTAGTTTCAAACTCGCCAAACATGCAAGTCCTCTCCTTTCCTCCTTTTGGTCTCTTATACTGGAGCTCCAAGAGTGTTTCGCGTCACCTCTGGCCACTACACAGTCTATTTCCAAAAATGCAGCCTAACGTCCGTTCCCTGTTTTCCACCTGCCATTCAGATTCCATCTCTTCACCTCCATCCTCCAGTGACACGCTCACCCCTTGTCACGTGCCACACTGCTTCACAGTGACTTGTTCAAGGCTTCACTGTGCTGGGAACTGGAGGTGAGATTGAGCCTTTCTTTCTTTCTTTCTTTTTTTTTTTTGTTTAATTTGAGAACGACAGAGAGAGAAAGAGTGTGAGAAAGAGAGAGAGAGGGAGGGAGGGAGAGAGAGAGAATGGGCGCTCCGGGGCTTCCAGCCACTGCAAATGAACTCCAGACGCGCGCGCCCCTTGTGCATCTGGCTAACGTGGGTCCTAGGGAATCAAGCCTCGAACTAGGGTCCTTGGGCTTCATAGGCAAGCGCTTAACCGCTAAGCCATCTCTCCAGCCCAAGGTTGAGCCTTTCTTTCCTGGTAGCTTATGCAGCATGAATTTATTATCCATTGGTTTTCCTTTTATTGAGGTAGGATCTCACTGTAGTCCAGACTGACCTGGAATTCACTTGGTAGTCTCATGGTGGCCTCAAACTCATAGCAATCCTCCTAATTTTGCCTCCCAAATCCTGGGATTAAAGGCGTGTGCCACCACACCCAGCCTCTACTGTCTTTCTTGAATGAATGAAGTGATGATGTAAAGTATGGGGCCTCCTGAGACCGTGGCCGGCTACACCCTGCAGATCCCCTGTCTGTCAGTTGGTCAATACTACTTTTTCTTTCGTTTAAAAACAAGACTTGGGCTGGAGAGATAGCTCCGTGGTTAAGCGCACTTCCTATGCAAACAGGAAAGCCTGAGATTACTGGGATTCCGAGCTCCAGAACCCACAAAAAAGCTGGGTGTGGCCCTGCACTCCTGAAGCCCCAGTTCTGAGGGGAATGGAGACTGGAGAATTGCTGTGTCTCTTGAACAGCAAGGAAAGAAGAGGCAGGTGAGTGATGAGGGGGATCCCCAGTGTTCTCTTCCGGGCACTGCAGGCCCGTGTTAGCACACACACCACACTGCACACCTGCAGTTACATCAAAAACAGAACAAAATCAAAAAACAAAAGCAAAACAAGGGCAACTCCTTCAAGATACTACCCTCATCATCACCAAACACTTGCTAATTTCTGTTTGTTTGGTTGCAGTCACCTACTGGGAGTGGAGTGATATCTCATTGTGGTTTTGATTTACATTTTACTAATGATTAGTCATGCTGAATTCCTTTTTGGATGCTTGTCCACCGTTCTTTTATTTTTTACTTTTTTTTATTGGTTATGTACACAGTGTGTATACAACCATGTTGGTACCATTATTAGCCTCCTCCCTGTTCTCCCTCCTCCACCATTTTTTTTTTGAATGGCTTTTGTAGAAATGTCTATGTAATTTTGTCTAATGTGCTTTTGTTCAGTTGTAGTTCTTTATAGATTCTGGAAATTTGCACCTTATCAGACACATGACTTATAAATATTTTCTCCCATTCTATAGGTTGATTTTTTTCATTCTGTTGATTTTTTTGTTAACTATGTGTAGTATTTTATTATACTTTATTAGCATAAGAAAATACTTTTAAAAGTTGTAATTTTTAATTGGCATACTTGTACATATGTGTGGGGTGTGATGTGTTGTTTTCATTTATGTCTACTATAATTAGCATCCCTGTTACCTTGAGCTTTTTTCATGGAATTTTTTTTTCTTTTTTAATTTAATTTTTATTAGCATTTTCCATGATTATAAAAAAAATATCCATGGTAATTCCCTCCCTCCCACCCCCCACACTTTCCCCTTTGAAATTCCATTCTCCATCATATTATCTCCCCATCACAATCTCATGGAAGTTTTTAATGTTGATATAGTCCTATTTATTGGTAGTTTTTTATTTTATTTATTTATTTGAGAGAGAGAGAAAGAAAGACAAAGAGAGAGATAGAGAGACAGAGAAAGAAAAAGAATGACTGGGCACGTCGGGCCCTCTGGCCACTGCAAACAAACTCTAGACTCATGCACCACCTTGTGTAGCTGGCTTTATGTGGGAACTGGGGAATCAAATCTGAGATCTTAGGCTTTGCAGGCAAGCACCTTAACCACTGAGGCATGTACCCAGCCCTGTTATTAGTTTTTGCATGTGATTTTGATGTCATGCCTAAGAAATCATTGCCAACTCTAATATTATATTTTCTTCTAGAAGCCTTAGATCCTATGTTTAGGACTTCAGTGGAAGAGCCTGACTTTTAAAATCTCATTCCATTGGTATACATGTCTTTACGCCAAGATCACAGTGCTTTATCTTGGCTTTCACTATTAGTTTTGAAATCAGGAGAGGTTAGACTCATTCAACTTTGCTCTTTTCTGTTCATGATCATTTTGGCTATATAGAGTCTCTTGAGTTGCCACTTGAATTTTAGGAGATGTTTTATCTTCTTGTGCAAGATGCCATTGAGATGTGGGAGGGGCTGCCTGGGATCTGTGGGTCACTTTAGGCAGTGCTGACGTTTGACTATATTAGGTCTTCTGATCCATGAACACAGGATGCCTTGCCATTTATTTGTGTTTCCATTGATTTGTTTCAGCAGTGCTTCGTGTTTTCTAGAGTGCAACCTTCTTGTTTGCTTCGCTAACTCTTAAACATGCTTTTTAAAAATATTTATTCAGGGCTGGAGAGATGGCTTAGCGGTTAAGTGCTTGCCTGTGAAGCTTAAGGACCCTGGTTCGAGGCTCGGTTCCCCAGGTCCCACGTTAGCCAGATGCACAAGGGGGCGCTCGCATCTGGAGTTCATTTGCAGTGGCTGGAAGCCCTGGCGCGCCCATTCTCTCTCTCTCCCTCTATCTGTCTTTCTCTCTGTGTCTGTCGCTCTCAAATAAATTAATAAAAAATTTAAAAAAATATATTAAAAAATATTTATTCATTTATTTGACAAACAGGGAGAGAGACAGAGAGAGGAGAGAATGGGCACCCCAGGGTCTCCAGCCACTGCAAACGAAATCCAGATGCGTGCGCCCCTTGTGCATCTGGCTTACATGGAACCTGGAGAATTTAACTGTGATCCTTTGGCTTTGCAGGCAAAAGCCTTAACTGCTAAGCCATCTTTCCAGCTCTATGTTGTTTTTTATTGATGACATTGTAATTCATAATTTCTTTTTAAAAATATTTATTTATTTATTTGGGAGAAAGAGAGAAAGTGAGTGATGGGTGGGTGGCTTCTAGCCACTGGAAATGAACTCCAGATGCATGCGTCACTGTTTGCATCTGGTTTTACTTGGATACTGGGGAATCAAACCTGGGTCCTTTAGCTTTGCCGGTAAGCATCTTAACCACTAAGCTATCTCTCTAGACCCATACATTCTTTTGAGATCGTTCATTGCCAGTATAGGGAAGTTTGGCTGGCTTTTGCATGTTGGTTTGGTATGCTAAGACTCTGCAGGATGTGTTTACTGGGTAATTTAGATGTTTTACTTGTATTATCTCATCTGATCTCCATTGGCACCCAGTGAGGAAGGCATCATTGCTACTTTCATCTCACAGATGAGGACACCAAGCCTCAGAGAGCTTGAGTAACATGTCCTAGGACACTTGGTTGGAAAGACACCAAGTCTGGATGGAGAGTCAGCAGGCTTACTACATATCTATTCTGACTATTGATGTTTACTAATCATTTTTCTGATAAGGCGTTTTGTAAGGCTTGCATGAAGTCTTAAAGATGCTCCTACTCAGTAAGTAATGCAAATTGTCAGGATTATTTATTCATTCACTTTCCGTACTGAGAGTTGAACCCATGGCTCATGCAAGCTAGACACACTCTCTACCTATGAGCTACATACCCAAGTCCTATTTTATTTTATTATTTAGTTCAAGACAAAGTCTTGCTAAATTGTGCAGGCTGGCTTAATTCATATTTATAATATAATTATCAAGGAAGGTATAAAAGACTGTTTACAAAAAATTCTTTCTGTTTTTTGAAAGGATTTAAAATTATTTACTTTTATTACAATAAATATTAATAAAATAAACAAACCAAAACTTAACTGCTTTACTTTTGGGGTTCACAGCAGCAGCAGAAATGAACATGAATCCAGCTAGAAGGTTAAGGTTTCTAGAATTCAGTAACAAGAGACAGCCAGGTCTTGATTATCTAGACTATCAGTGGTGAACAGTAATAGAGATAATGCAAAAACAATACTGACATGTATATAGTATTTTATTGTACATAAAATCATGAGACTTCACATTCCAGCAAAGTAACTTAAAGCAAGTTATAAAGCGCTGCTTCTGCAAGACTGAGTTCTCTCCTATCAGTCCACAGGCACAACTGCTGGTAAAAATTATTTTCTTGTATGATATTCAGCATGGTTTTTTTTTTTTTTTTTTTGACCCTCCTAAATGGGAGAGAGTTTGGAAGGGTTTTGAAGGAAGAAGGTTGGGATCTAAGAATTTAGAGGACTCCTTGGTGAGCTTAAGAGGTGGGCATTCCTGAAGGAATCAGAACTTAAAGTAGATTTAAACCAGAGAAGCAAAATGCATAACCATTAAGACTATGAGGATTGAACTGGGGAGATGGCTCAGTGGTTAAGGAACTTGCCTGCCAAGCCTAACAAACCAGGTTTGATTCCTCAGTATCCATGTAAAGCCAGATGCACAAGGTGGTACATGCATCTGGAGTTCATTTGCAGTGGCTGGAGGCCCTGGCGCTCTTGCTTTCTCTCTGTCTCTGCTTGAAAACAACAAACAAACAAACAAACAAGAAACAAACAAACAAAAGACTCTGAGGATAGGGGACTCCTGCAGGAAACGACTGTAGTTCTTCTTTGAGGAAACTTAGACCCAAGACTCATAAATCTAGCCAGGGACACTGTATTATTTGCCAAGGACACTGTAGTATTTGCTAACCCATGCCTTTGATTTTAGGCACTTCCCTCACTCATCCTTCAGACTCTTTGGGAATCAAGAAGTATACTTCCTATTTCTATCTGTGCCTTAGTCAAGATACATTCTTTAATTCATGAAAATAGGGATCAGCAGAGCCTAGAGTGGTAGCAATTAGCATAGGCTCCATGTTTTTCGTGTGCTGGTGCAGACACTTTGCAGAACTGGCATAGGCCTGCAGACCTGAACCTTCCTCTGGCTTCTGGTGTTTTCTGTGGCAAAATGCCTCTTTGTAGATAGTACCGCAGTGGAGCTGAGCTCCATACCACAGTCCCTACAAGGTTGCACAAAATAGAAGGGCCCAGCTCTTCTGAGCCATGCCTGGTCCCATGTCCTTCCTGCCTGGTGTTTTCTTTAGAGAAGTCTCTCTCAGATCCTTGGTTAGAAAACCAAGAGTGAGCAAGTCTTCCTCTTTCAAGATCACCCTCTCTATGAGCCCAAAGACCCAGGCAACGGGAAAGACTGTGGCAGAAAGTGCCTGGACATTGCCATACTCGTGCTTTGCTCTGGCTTTTTTTAGAAAAAAGACGCTTTCCCATGGTTAGGGGAGAAGTCAGACTTCCCTGTTCCTCTTGGGCCAGGCAATGAAGCAATTTTCAGCCCTGATGTTGACACCAGGTCAGAGCTTCAGACTGTCTCCTTAGGCTAGGCTCCTTGGACTTCTGAGCTCTGACCTTTCTAACAGCAAAACAAGCAATAAGCTCTGACAGCAAGAAGTACTTGTAGCCTTGGTGGAGGGGGAGCAGAGGAAACTGAGGCAGGGGCTGAGACGGTGGTGCCAACGGACTGGGTTTGACCATCAGCACCACTGAGGAATGGCTGGGAGGCATTGGACAAGTTGCTTTTCTGAATCTTGGTGTCACTGCCAGGCATGTGGAGGACCTGAGCTGTGTGCACAAAGGTAGGGAAATAGTGAGAAAACCTGTGTGGATCGTTCAGTGGGGGGCACGGCACACAGGTGTACTTCTCAAGGTTTTAATTCTCTCTCTCTTTTTCTTTCGCAGTGGTGGGGATAGAAGCCAGGGCTATGTACACACTAAGCAAAAACTCTACTACTGAGCTAGAGTTTCAGCCCTTCTCTGAGTTTTTTTTTTAAATTTTTTAATTTATTTATTTGAGAGCGATAGACACAGAGAGAAAGACAGATAGAGGGAGAGAGAGAGAATGGGCGCACCAGGGCTTCCAGCCTCTGCAAACGAACTCCAGACGCGTGCGCCCCCTTGTGCATCTGGCTAAAGTGGGACCTGGGGAACCGAGCCTCGAACCGGGGTCCTTAGGCTTCACAGGCAAGCGCTTAACCGCTAAGCCATCTCTCCAGCCCTTCTCTGAGTTTTTATTTTGAGACAGGATCTCACTGAGCTGCTCGCTCAGTCTGGCTTTGAACTCACCGTGGAGTATAGGCAGGCTTTGGGCTTGTGATATGCTGGCCTCAGCCTCCCCGGTGCGTACCATCCGACCAAGCTTGGACACTCAGTTTGAACAGTCGTGGGAATGTACAATGCATTTGGGGCAGGATTGCTCGCCTGGAGGGCAGGACTCTGGATCCAAGGAGAACTGAGTTCAAATCTCAGCTCTGTCCGTTCCCAGCGACTAGAGTGAGCTCTGCAGAGCGGCTTGTCTTCATTGAGCTTGAGTTCTTGTTTTGTGTCTCCCTCCCATAGCTCTGAGCGTGGCGTGGTGTGGTGATGTATTCGCCACTTTGATGTCTCAGTGGCAAAACACCTGACAAGAAGGAACTTGTGGGAGGAAAGAATTAGTTTTGGCTCATGCTTTGAAAAGGTCTCCATCCATCATAGCAGAAAAAGTGTGGCCGAGACCATGGTGATGGGAGCTCGTGGCACAGGCTAGCTACGGCATCACGTGGCAGAACAGGAAGCAGGGAGCAGGTGGGAACCCGGGGCCGAGGTGTCAGCTTCAACTACTTCTGCTGCCTACGTGACACTTGCCAGAGGCTTTGCAGCCTTCCTCAATAGCAGTCCCCACTGAGGGACACACGCTCAAAACATAAGCCTGGAGCCAATTCGGGACATTTCAGATTGAAATCATAACCGGAGATTCATTAAAATTATGTCCGCACGGGCTGGAGAGATGGCCTAGTGGTTAGGCGCTTGCTGGTGAAGCCTGAGGACCCCAGTTCGAGGCTCAACTCCCCAGGACCCACGTTAGCCAGATGCACAAGGGGGCGCACATGTCTGGAGTTCGTTTGCAGTGGCTGGAGGCCCTGGTGCGCCCATTCTCTCTCTCTCTCTTTCTCTCTGTCTATCACTCTCAAATAAATAAATAAAAATATGTCTGCACATGCTAAGAATATGGCAGCTCTGTTCTTATTATTACTAAGGTGTCAAGTCAAATCCATTCAATGGAAGGTGTGAACCTGTGTGGTTTGACCACCAGGGAATATGTGAATGTGGCTAGTCCTCTGGTCTCATATGTATGTAGCCAAAATTAAAAGGAAAATTAGGGCTGGAGAGATGGCTTAGGGCAGTTGAAATGCTTGCCTATAAATTCCAAGGACCCAGGATTGATTCTCCAGGACCCACATAAGCCAGATACACAAGGTGACGCATGTATCTGGAGCTCATTTGCAGCCTCTGGAGGCCCTGGTGTGCTATCTATCTATCTATCTATCTATCTATCTATCTATCTATCTATTTATCTATCTATCTATTTATCTATCTATCCATCCATCCATCCATCCACACATGCATATATATATATACATATATATATATCTGTCTTTCTCAAATAAATAAATAAAAATTCTAGAGAAAAGATATTTTTAAAAAAAGGAAAATTAAAGTCAAAGTGGCCTTTCTAGTTTGATGACTCGTTTTCTTCATTGGCACATGCCAGGTTTATTTTAGGCCTCTAATACCTTTTTTTCAAATTCAAGAAAACTTTGTCTACGCCAATGCAATTTTGTGTGGGCAAGAATGGTTTTCCAGGATATCAGAAGGTTCCCGTGCTTAGAACGGCCTCAGCCAATCTTTAATCTTTCGATGGTGTTATTTTCACAGCACACTAGGGTGCAGGAGCCCAAACTCCTTCGTGTGACTCTGTTACCCAGTCTGTCATGGCCTTCTCTGCTTCTCAGTGGCTCTGTACCCCAGTTTCCCGAGCTCCGGCCATGCAGGCCCGTCGCTTTAATAGGCCAACTTTGTGCCTTGCCGTCACTACTTTTGTTTGAATTCCCAAGTCACTTCCTTTGTAAGGCTCTGCTCTGACCACTCTCTAGCCACAGTCTCTTAGTCTGCTCTCTGCTCTTTCCAGCTCCAGCGCTTTCCGAAGGACGCTTGTTTGCTGTTTTTTTTTTTTTTTTTTTTTTTTTTTTTTGGTTGTTGTTGACCTGTTTGTTTTCTCGAGGTGATGAAGGCAGCAACACTCTTCCCTTTGTCTTGTTCCCGAAGCATCGCGCAATCCTTGGCATACAGAAGGTGCTCAGAAATATTGATTGAAGAGTGACTGGGTTTGGCAGGGCTGGGCTTCTCACTTCAAAGTGCAGGTCTCCTGGGACTGTCTCTGATGGTGGGGAAGACAAGAGTTTCACCGCCCAGAGCCCTGCAGTTGAGCATGTCGATAGCTGTTGTTTCCTAAGGGCTGGAAGCTGGGCTGGGCTCCTGTGTCAGATCTTCCAGCTGGAGTCCACTGTGTAGCAGGAGATGTATAAAGAGCTCGAAGCTGGTTGAACCAAGAGATAAGCTACAAGAAATCCATGGTAATGGAAATGTTGCATAGAGCAGATGCCTCTTGAATCAATGCCACCATCATATGGAAAAGAACGAGATAGAAAGAGAGAGAGAGAGACACTAACTCTTATTCTGTATCAAAAATAAATCAGGGGTTGGAGAGATGGCTTAATGGTTAAGGCTCTGGCCAGCAAAGCCAAAGGACTGAGGTTCGGTTTTCCAGTACCCACATAAAGCCAGATGCACCAGGTGGTGCATGTGTCCAGAGTTGCTTTGCAGCAGCTAGAGGCCCTGGTGCACCCCCCCTCTCTCAAATAAATAAATAAAATATTTTTTAAAAAATTACAAAAAATAAATGTGACCAAAAGCCTGTGTTTAGGGACTTGGGCCCTTGGGGGAGGGGCTTCTGTGATTATGCTAAATGGAGAGTGTGTCAAACTGTCATCTAAATATCTATGTTTGCTCGCATAGAAGGGTGCGGCTTGTAGCCTCAATCACAGAAGTTTCTTCATGCGACGGGCAGAGGTTCATGCAGATGCATCGCTGGCCACTGGCGTGTGTGCTCAGCCCCAGACATGCCTTCTGCCAAGGCAGAGGGGATCTCGTGGAAGAGAGAGTGTGGAAAGAATGTAAAAAGAGCATGAGGACGGGAAGGGGTCCTGTGGAATGTGGCACGGCCGTTACACCCATGAGCTCACAGTGAGTGTGGTTTCCTGTACAAGACTGAGCCTGTCAATAGTTCACCATGGCGGGGGAGGGGTCCTGGACACCCCACACCTTCCAGGATAGCTGGAGATGACTGGTGATTGTTGGGAGGGGGGAGTCATGCCCTTTAGCCGTGTAGCCACTGCCGGGGGGGGGGGGGGCGGGTGTCTGTTCTCTAGTAAATAACCTCCCCCACCCCATGATCATGAAGGTGCCAATCATTTAACCCAGTGGGTCAAACAAACAAAATTCAACCAACAAGTTGTAAAAATAGGACAGGAATTAAATGAGAAGAAGGGTTTTAGTGGGAGGGATATGGAGATGGGGAAGGAAGAGGGTAGTTGGTGGTGATGGGACCAAAATGCATTGTCTAGGTGTATGAAAGTGAGAAAAAAAAATAGAAGATTAAAACTTAGCAAAGTCCAAATGAAACCAATGAATTAAAAAGAAAAAATAAGACAGTAAGAGTCAGTTCTCAACGTTAAGTATGAGATTAAGTGACTTCATATTCATAAAGTGCTCAGGACAGTTTTTGGCACAAAGAAATTGTTATATAAATATTACAAATAGTCACACATTAAAGAAGAATGTGTTGAGCTCTTTGCTATTCCAGGAAACTTTGCAAGCCTCTGACTTATACCCTTTCGTTTCATCTTTCCAGCCACCTGGTAAGCCAGGGCTGTGGCGATTTATCCCCATTTTCCAGATGAGGAAGTGAAGGCCAAGGCTGGAAACTGCACGAGTTGGGATGTGGCTCCAGTCTGGCTGGCTCTGGGGTTGGGCTTTTGGCCACTGCGCTGGGTGGCAGTCAGGGAGAGAACTGGCCTGGCATCTCTTGGCTGTTGCCCAGTGCCAGGCCTGGGCCTGGTGGAAATGGGAAATGTGCTGATTCACATTAGCTCTGCTGGGAAGCTGCCTTACTCACCGGCGGCTCAATGCTACAAGCATTCTCTACGTCTCCCCCACGCAGGCTTGGTGCTGGGCGCTACGGATAGACAGACAGACAGATAGGCAGGCGGGTGAAGTCAAGAGTTCTCTGTGTGTTGTGGAAGGGGGATTCCAGGCTGGAGGTACTGGGAAAGAATGGGACGCACACTCGAGGGCTGAGGAACTCTGGCTCTTCTGGGTGCTGAGCACTCCAAGGGTGCAGCTGATCTGGGGGTCATGGGTGACTGACATCTCAGGGCACCCTGGGTGAACCTTGGCACCCAGACGGCCTGCTCAGCTCTCCCGTGCAGGGTTTACATAACGAGAGCTGTGATGGAGGCTGTGCCACCTGTGGATGTGTCTGAAAGTCCCACGCACCCGCCCGAGTTGCAAGGAGGGGACGAAGACCCTGCAGAGACCGTCCCTGGTTGCTCAAGAACGTTTAGCAATGATGCCAAACTCCTTTCCCATGTCACTGGCTTCACCCACTTGAAGCCTCTGGGCCTGTCCTGCTTCTTGTAACTCTGCCTCACACCCCATCAGTAGCACACTAGCAAACCTTGTGGTATTCGAGGCGGGTCACTCAAGGTGATTGTCTCCTCTTGAGCTCTCAGCAGGAGTGCCCAACCCCATGACACCCATTGACCTCATTCACCTATTCATGCATTGGTACATTCATCCAGCAAATAGTCACTGAATTCCTTTTGTGAGCTAGGAATGATGCTGGCTCTAAGGGTTGTCTCTGAGAATAAATCAGCAGACCCACATTCAAGAGGGCCAGCATAAAGAAATCCACGAAGGGGCTGGAGAGATGGCTTAGCGGTTAAGCGCTTGCCTGTGAAGCCTAAGGACCCCGGTTCGAGCCTCGGTTCCCCAGGTCCCAAGTTAGCCAGATGCACAAGGGGGCGCACGCATCTGGAGTTCGTTTGCAGAGGCTGGAAGCCCTGGCACGCCCGTTCTCTCTCTCTCCCTCTATCTGTCTTTCTCTCTGTGTCTGTCACTCTCAAATAAATAAATAAATAAATAAAATGCTTTAAAAAATAATAATAAAAAAAAAGAAATCCACGAAGGATGATAATTCCCCATGTTAAAATGTACACAGAAGGAAAGAATATGGCGATATGCATTGGAGCTGACCCCTATCACCTCAGGAGGACCAATTGTTCAGTTCTCAGGTGTTTTGTGAGCCAGTTGTGAAATGCAGATGCTATTAAAATTGTAATGTAAATTTATAACTAAATTAACTGTATTAAGATCAACAAACAGTGGAATGCATCACTGTATCATTCGGTTACTGCTGTCTTGTGTCTTGGAGGCTATTTGTGTTGTTTTTATTTGTGCTGGGGAAATAACACAATCCTGAGTGAGTGCTTCTTTCTTCCAGCTCCACAATGAGTGGCCTCAGGTAGTTAGCGTGGCCCTGGCCACGGTGAGAATATTTACAGCATGAGAAGGGACA
Source organism: Jaculus jaculus (assembly GCF_020740685.1). NCBI lineage: Eukaryota > Metazoa > Chordata > Mammalia > Rodentia > Dipodidae > Jaculus > Jaculus jaculus. Next base: position 120,593,672 of record NC_059109.1, on the reverse strand, counting down.
AGCGCAAGGAGACAGGACTTTTGTTTTCCTTTGAGACCTTGCTGATCCATGCACCAGGCCCGTGCAGCGCTACGACACAGAGACATAGGAGAGTTCGCATCAGGTTGGCTGGTCAGGGAGAACTCTCTTTAAGAGGTGTTACTTTTGCCAAGGCGAAGGAGACGACCATGTAGCCCTGGCCATGCAGTTCCCTGCAGAGGGACCAAGAAGGACTCAGACTCTGTGTGGCAAGGTCATTTCCGGGAATGAGAAGGAAACCAAAGTGGGTGCTCATGGTCACCAAAAGCTGAGTGATGAGAACGTGGGATTGGATGGGTGATGAAGTTGGAAGCGCAGGAAACGGCCAGGCCGTACAGTGAGCTTTGGGCCACGAGGAGTCTGCTGCTTACTGAAGGTCAGCCAGGAGCTGTAGAGCATGCAGCAGGTCCCGCAGGTAGCTGCCACTTTTCCGGTTTCTCAGTGATGTCCAGCTGTAAGAAGACCACTCTGCCTGACTCCTGTGGTCATGAGCTCCAGGGCTGTCTTCTCTCTGCTTCTTAGCTTTCTTCACGATTACAAGGGAGATGGGACGTTAACTTTCATGTCGGAGGGGTTAAGGGGCTTTAACTACGAGGCCACAAATGCTGGCAGATCAAGCTCTGGTTTTCTGTTTTCTGGACAGAAAATTCTGGGCCTCTTCTGGACACCTCCTAGAGAGACACCCTGGTGCACCTGAGCCCGCTTTGCCTGTAGTCAGGACCTTGGTGATGTCTTTGAATGTTGGTTATCATACCTGGGGTCACATCCCACATCAGCCCCTTCCAAAGTCTTGTCTCAGGCTCTGTTCTTGAAGAAACTCAAACCAATACTGGGGGCCCACGAGGGCGTTGTGAATGCACTGAGTGTGGAACTCATAGATGAGGGCTGGGCTGGAGGAGGCATTTTCTACCGGTGGCTGAGACCCTAGGGTTCTGTCTTCAGGGATCCCCCTAAATGTGAGTCCTGGAATTAAGACTGAATACGGAAGACCAGTCTCCGCTCTGAGGCCCACAGAGTGTCAGCAAGGAGGTAGATCAAATCCAGCACCGTGCCATGACACTCAGTTCTGCTGAAATCTGCCACTTTGATCTGATGGCCCAGTGAGCTTTCTTGAGCTCTGAGAGTCCTAAATAATGGTGTAGCTGGTCCCCAGCCCTGACCCTCTGCCTCCGTGATGCTTGGCCACAGAGATTTACACTCCATAGGGCCCTTAGAGCCCTACCATAGCAGCCAGTACTGCCTGTCACATCTTGGTCAGACAGGATGTCCAGCATTGACTTTTCTTCACTTTCCCCAGCCGACCATGGGCTATCAACACATCCCACTCTCTGGAAGGTTAGGATATTGCAGCAGTAGGGTCTGAGGCTGAGCTCACATGGAGAGTAGCCAACCATAGAATGTTCCTTAGCATGCAAAGGCAGCTCTACACATCCTACCTGAATCCTTACCTGCTTGCCCCCTACCCACCAAGTCCCCTTCCTAATTCCACTCCCACCTGGCACACCCCTTGCCAGCGGCTCTTTAGGATTCGGTTGGTAAGGCAGTGGACCCCTTACCTTTTAGGACATTGTTCCCTGGCTCTATGCCTGGGAAATTGCCCATTCTCCCTCCTTCTCCCCTGGGGGCCTGGCTCCCTTCCCCACCATCAGCCCCTCCTGCTGTTCCCTTCAGAAGCTCTCCAGAACATTCTGACTCATCCTCTGACTCAGGTGGAGTCTATTTCTGTTCCCACGTCCTGCTCCCCATGGGCTGGAGATCACAGCTGTCACCTAGGTACATTAAGAATGTGACAGAGTGTGGTGCAAGTGTGTGTGTGTGCCCGTGTGTGTGTGTGTGTATGTCTGTGAATGCACATGTGCCTGTGCATATAGGTGCTGTAGGCGTATGCCCATATACGTTCCTGCATGTGTGTGTGCATAGGCACATCTCCCCCGGTCAATTCTCCTCTACACCGTCTTCATCCTTTCTATCCATTCCCAGCCTCTCAAAAGCAGATGGGGGGGGGGGGGGCTGTAGAGATGGCTCAGTGGCTAAGGTGCTTGCTTGCAAAGCTCAAGGACCCGAGTTCTATTCCCCAGTACCCATGTAAAGCCAGGTGCACAAGGTGGCACATGCATCTGAGGTTTGTTTGCAGTGGCTAGAGGACCTGGTGCATCCACTCTCTCTCTCTCTCTCTCTCTCTCTCTCTACCTCTTTCACTCTCTCTCAAATAATAAATAAAATGATTTTCTTGAGGCTAGCTCAACAGACTGGCCCTTTTTTATGAGAGAGAGAGAGAGAGAGAGAGAGAGAGAGAGAATTATCACAGTAGGACTTCCAACCCCTGCAATTGAACTCTAAACGGCTTCCTTGTGCATCCTTGTGTCCCTTGTGCATCTGGCTTACATGGGACCAGGAGAGTTGAACATGAGTCCTTAGGCTTTGCAGGCAAGTGCCTTAACTGCTAAGCTATCTCTCCAGCCCAACAATATATCTCTATCTCTATCTCTATCTCTATCTCTATCTCTATCTCTATCTCTATCTCTATCTCTATCTCTATCTCTATCTCTATCTCTCTATCTCTCTATCTATCATCTATCTATCTATCTATCTATCTATCTATCTATCTATCTATCTATCTATTAAAAGCAGATGTGCACTGTCCAAGATCCCTGATGGGGTGGTGGGTTATGAGGATTGCCATAGGAAACCCCACCCTGGCCTTCCCAAGATGTGTTATCCAAGATTTGGAGCAAAGGAAGCCCACCTTGAGTGTCCCCTCCTGCCAACCCTGAATTCTGCAAAGTCCACATTGTAGAGCTGGAAGGAACTCAGGGCTGAGGCCAACTCCTCATTTAATCGTGGGGCCTGATTGTTTACGAACCAGGCTCAAGATCACCCAGCGAGGAAGTGGCCACGACAGAGAGCTCTGGAGGCCCCAGGCTGGCAACAGCCTCCTCTCAGCTTTTCTCTTCTGTGTTTTCAGGCCTCCTTCCCTCTGCTCCCCAACACCATAACTCTACTATCTTCAGTAGCCTGGCTATTGCTGAGAAGGGGAAGGCTCGGCTGAGTGCAGCCTTTCTGGTCCTCCCGTGCCACCTGGCCCAGCAGGTTCCCACCGTGGGCTCTTCCCAGCAGTCCTCTAAGGCAGTGCCCATGGCGTCACCCACTCTGCTCTCCATGCCTTTCCTCACACTCCTCTTTCTCTGAAAGTTAAACGCATCCGCCCTGCCAGGCTCTGCTCCAGTATTTCTTCTTTGAAGTGCAATGTGGCCTCTTGCCAGTTTTGGGGTTTCTTTTGAATAACTTATCGTGAGGTACATCATAGGTGGCATTTGGGTTATCACAGCACATTGGGTCTTCATTCTTCACGGTGGTGCTGAGAAATTAAAGCAAAAGAAACCCCTCACTTCTACTTCCTGTGTGCTAGATGCTACCCCAAGGTTTCTGCTTGACTGCCTCTTGGCATTCTCACGGCAACTTTATAACCAGGTACTATTTCCCATCCATTTTACAGGCAAGGAGATTGAGAGCTTCAGAGACATGTGGATGATCCTGAGCGTCATGTCCAGGTTGGTTGGATTCTGAAACCCAAAGTCTTAATCTAAGCTGTGTTCCCTCTTGAGGCGATGTGCTATCCTTCCATATGTGGGTCCCCTGACTCCATCCCCATCCCAGGTCCCAGAATCTGTTCTGGCCAGAAACAGACTAGTCCCTGTTCTGAGGCTTCTGTACCTACAAGATAAATCAAACCCAGCACCACAGTGTGGGGAGCATTCTAGAGGCTTCTCTGTGGCTGCTTAGATGCCCAGTCCCCACTCATGAAGTATCAGGGCACAGAGTTCAGCCTGAGTTAACTCTTCTTCATCTCTGGACTTCAACATCAAGGTTGCTTCCTCAGGGAAATCCTCCATGATTGCCTAAGTTGGGATAAATTCTGAGTACCCAGGTCTTTCATAAAACATAACATTTTTATTCTATATATTTTTGCATATGGTGGTATACATCCATGTACGTATGTGTCTTCACTCTGGGTATGGGGACATGTGGTGGGGGCAGAGGTCAATGTTGGGTGTTTTTCTCAATCTTGCTTAGCTTTTGAGGCAGGGTGTCTTGCTGAACCAAGAGTTCATCAATTTGACTAGAGGTAACTAACCAGCAAGCGCTGGGGCTCCTCCTCGCTCTGCCTCCCCGGCTTGGGGGTGACGGGACTGCTCCATGACACCTGGCTTTTATTTGGGTGCTGAGGCTCTGAACGCGAGCTCTCATGTTTGTGCAGCAAACACTGTACTGACTGAGCCAGCTCTCCAATCCTCATCATGTTTAACAAATATCTTTATTTATGAGAGATGAGAGATAGATAGATAGAGAGAGAGAGAGAGAGAGAGAGAGAGAGAGAGAGAGAGAGAAATTAAGGATGGAAGGAAGAAAAAAAGAGAGAGAATGGACACCCCAGAGCCTCTTACCCTGCACACAAACTCCAGGCACATGCACCACTTTGAGCATCTGGCTTTACGTGGGTAATGTGGAATCGAACCTAGACCAGCAGGCCTGAAATAAAGCACCTTTAATTGCCGAGCCATCACTCCAGCTCCCTCCCCGCCCCACATCATGTTTTGAAAAATTATTCCTTTATCTCTCAGCACCCTACTGGACTCTAAGCATCATGTGGGGAGGCAGTTTGTTCTCAGTGCCTCGCCTTGATTGGATGTGCAGTGAATATTTGCATGGATGGAGGTTGTAGTTACCTTTTCATTGCTGGCTAAAAACATCCAACCTAGGAGCATGTGATGGCAGGGAATGGTTTCTTTTGGCTTACAGTCTCAAGGGTAAGCTCCATGATTGCAGGGGACAGCATGAGCCTGAATATTACCTCTGCCACAGCAGGTGGCAAACAGTGTGAGGAGAGCGAACCGAATTCTAGCAATGAGGAGCTGGCTGCATCACTCCGAAGCGCACTCGCAATAGTACATCCCCTCCAACATAGCTCTAGCTCTCAAGTTGCCATCGGCTGGGAACCAAGAATTCAAAGCACGAGAGGTTCTGGGGGACATCAGATTCGAAGCACCACAGTGAGTAAAAACTTTGCTTGGCCCCTTCATCTAGATCTAAGCCTCACTAGTCTTTCAACCTGCAGGGAAGGAGAAAAACATGTGAGCTTCTGTCCCCAAGCCCTTCCCTCCCTGAGTGACATAGTGTTGAGGATTCTGGTGTGCCTTCGAGGTGATGAGAGATTGTTGATCACAAGGCCATTATGTTCTGACCTGGGGGCATCCCTTGAGACAGAAAGACCTTCTACAGCCTCAGTCCTCTTGGGGACACAGCTGAGAGGCAGGCGCCCTGTCTAGAAATGAGCAGATAGGCCTGTGACGTGGACAGTGAGTCGGAGAGACTCCCACCCTGATTCCACCCCAGAGGGAAGTGAGTTGATCACTCACACACCCCATAGCTCCTTGGAGTCTGATTTTTCGTCAGGCAAAGGGCTCCCCCAGGCTGTTTCTCCTGCTGCCTCCATGGGTGTGGCTTGAGAATTTGGGGTTTCATCTGCTTCGGGGAAGGCAGTGTGGCAGGCGAGGCTGGCAACACTTAGACATTTTATACCTGCCCTGCCCATCTGCTAAGCATCTCAGTCAGGGCTTGGTTGCTGGGTGGGGAGGGTCAGCTTGCCATAGGACCCCTGAGAATTAAGTCTCATGGGCACACCCAGGTACACAGTGAGCAACTCATTCTGGTTTGCCTGGACCTGCCTGGTTTTAAAAACTGAAAGTCCCACTTCCTAGGAACTCCCTCAAGCAGTCCCAGGCAAGCTTGGGATGGCTGGTCCCCCACCTGGCTTGTACCTGAGTGATTAGTTTGAGTACCAGATGTTGTCTGGACAGCTACGTGTGCAGCATCTCTGGATGCTGCCGTGGATTTATTTGCGTATGCGTGCACGTGTGTGCCCACACACACACGTTTTGCATGCACCACTTTGTATCTAGCTGTGCATGGGTGCTGGGGAGTCAAGTCCAGGCCAACAAGCAAATACCGTAACCACTGAGCTATCTTCCCAGCCCAAAGCTGTGAACCCTTTCAAGGCCCATCTTGGGCTGCGGCATGCGGCATGCGGCAGCCAGCTCAGGCTTGAGAGTTTGGCCAGACCACAGGGGCTGGTGTTAACCCTATTAAGCCCAGTGTCAATGAGGTTCTGTGCGGTGGAGGGTCCAGGGGACCTGATCTACTACCCTGTGATCACACCTGTGCTGAGTTACCTGAAGTTGGATCTGTTTCCCTGCACCGTGGATTCAGCTAGATCAGAGGGTAAAATGGCAACGAAATGTAAGGCATGGGTTTAATTGAAAATTTCTTGTAGTTATAGTAAAAAAGCTGGGAAGATGGTTCTGTGGGTAAAGTGCTTGACTTATAATCATGAGAGCCTGAGTCTAGTACCCCAACTCCCACATAAAAGCAGAGCATGGTCACTTGTGCCTGTCACGGAAGTATTGGGGGGATGGATATGGAAGAATCACTGAGGCTCACTGGCGAGCTAGACTAACAAAACTGATGAGCTCTAGGTTCAGTGAGAGACTCTGTTTTAAAACTCAAGGTGACATGGGACATCCACTTCTGGCCTCCACACACACGTACATACACGTATGCACCCACATACTCACATGTGACCACATACAAATGAAAATGCATACACACACAAGCATGTCACACATCTACATACATGCCAAAATACAGGTAAAATTAATTTTAATAAAGTGTCCTATTTAAACTGGTTTTCTGAAATGTTATCATTTCAACATTGAATCAATATAAACATTGTTAATGAAATAAATTAGTTTTTTTTTTTTTGTCTTCATTCTCACAGTGTATGTACACATTTTGGTGTGTATTTTATACTGTCAGGACATACCAGTTCAAACCAGCCACATATATGTCGTCACATGTGGCCATGTATGGCTAGAATAGCTCCACATTGGGCAGCAGAGAAGAAAGGCGTGTATCTAGACAGGGCTTTCAAGGTCACAGTAGATCCATTTCAAGGGTGGGGGGAGTTTGGAGTTCTTACAGGTGAAGACAGATCTGTGGCTTTCAAAGCCATGATCAGCCCTTGGTACGATACCAAAAGCTGTCTAGAAGGGACGTGTCACTTGGTGCCAAGGTGGTTTGGTCATGAGCTCTGTCAGGCCATCAGATGCCTAGAAGGAATGCTCAGTGAGTGTGGATGTGTGTGCGTGAGATGGGGAGAAGGACTCTCCTATCCTCAGAGATGGTGTGGTAATTTGGGATGTGGAATGTCCCTCTAGACTTGAGTGTTTGAATGCTCGATTCTCCTGTCCGTGGCTCTGTTCGGGAAGTCTGTGGAGTCTTAGGGAGGTAGAGCCTTGCTGGAAGTATGCCATGGAGGGCAGGCCTGGTGGCGTTATAGTACAGCCCTGCTTGGTGCTCTTGCCTCTGGCTCATGTGAGGGTATGACTCCTGTTGTCTGTTCCTGCCAGGCTTTCCCCCCTGTGCAGACTTCCCCTTGAAACTTCCAGCCCAAATGAACACTCTGGACCTCCCATATGCTGCGTCTGGTCAGGTATTTTGGTCTAGCAACACAAAGGTAACTGCCATACACAGGTAGGGTACGGTTACCTTACAGTCTCTGCCAGCTGGAATCCAACTGGTGCAAGCCTCCAATGGGCCCTGCAGAAACTCCTCCAGAGCCTGTGTCTGTCCATAATTTTCGACCCTGAATGGACAATTTATAGATAGTGTTCTGGGCCCGATCCCATCTGAGAATCTGGTGAGCACAATACTTCTTTTCCATTATTAACTTTTAAGGTCAGCATACAAAGCCATGGGCTTCATTATGGCATTTTCATGACCATGTATAGTGATATTTATTTTTATTTGTTCCCTTTCCCCTTTGCCCTCCCTCCATGGCTGCCCCAGTCTGTTCCTTTCCTTCCCCTAAATAGTTTTCCCTATCATCTGCTTTCATGTCACATGTCCAATGCCTCTTAAGAATTCTTTTCATGTGGTTACTCATGCCTGCCATCCTGGTATTGGGGGAGTGGGGAGGGAGGCAGAGACAGGAAAACCATGACTTTGAAGTTAGCCTGGGACCCTGTCCCAAGGAACACCTTGACTTAAGCTCTTAAGTACAATTCTTCAGAGAGTCCATGTGAAATTCTTTGAACTGTGGATTGAGCAATTGCATAAACAAATCTGGTAAGGGCTAGCATCACATGCCTATAACCTCTATAATCTTGGAGAAGGAGAGGCTGAGGCAGGTAGGACCATGAGTTCAAGGCCATCCTGGGATACATTTCAAAATATTGCTATAAAACGAAACAAAACAGGGGCCCAGCTGTAGCTCAGTGGTAGAACACTTGCCTAGCATGCATAAGGTCCTGGGTTCAACTCCCAGCATCATGGGGGGAAATTCATTAAAGCGCTGAGCTGTATTTCAGAATGTTTAGAGAAAAAAATGATGAAAAAGACAATATTAAACATTAGAGAAGATGTGGAGTAGCCAGAAGTGATGGAGTGTAAGGGTTATAGCAGTTTTGAAGAAAGCTTTGGTGGTTTCTTAAAGAGTTAAATATACATCTAGACTCTTCTTTGGTATTCATCTGGGAGAAATGGAAACACTTATCTGCAAAAACAAATCTTATACAAAAATATTCATACCAGTTTTAATCACAATAGTCTAAAACGGGAAATAGCTAAAAATATTCATTAACAGGAGAATGGGTAAAATTCTATGGTCTATTTATACAGTGGAATAAACTCTGCAACAAAAATAAACAGGTTAGTGAGACATACAACGTGATCAAAATTAAAAAAAAATGATGCTGGGGCTGGAGGGGTGGCTTACCTATTAATGTATTTGCATGCAAAGTCAAAGGACCCAGGTTCGATTCCCTGGCACCCATGTAAGCCAGATGCACAAGGGGACGCATGTATCGGATTCGTTTACAGTGGCTTGAGGCCCTGGCGCTCCCATTTACTCTCTATCTGTTCTCTCTCTCTGCTTGCAAATAAATAAATAAATAAAAATAAAAATCTTAAAAAAAATGATGCTGAACAGAAGAAACCAGGGCCCAAAGCTTTCACTGCTTTTATTCCATCTACCCCATGTTCTGTAATGGATAAAACTAAATGTTGAAAACCCATGCAGTGGTGGCTTCTTGGCAGGCTGGGTGGAGGTTTACTGGGCAGGGGTTTGAGGGAACGCTCTGGAGTGGTGGGAAAGTTCTGTCTTCCTGTCAAAGAGCTGTCTCCTTAACGTCTGTGCATTTCGTTGTATGTGAATTATAAGAAACATTGGGAGGGGAGCCAGTTAAAGCCACAGGTTGTTCTCAAGACACCGAAGGGTCTGGTAAGCACCTGCTCCCTCTGGGTGGTGGGAGGGGCCAGGCACATTTTCTCAAGGAAACGTGATGGACGGAAAGCCACGGACAAGATTAGACAGACTGGCGGATTCCTGAGGGTGGCGGCTGGGTCTGATTCATCGTGATCTCCCAGAGCCCAGGTGGGGATGGGCCCTTTACAGGTGCAAGGGAGCTGCTCATTATAACAACAAACAGTGTCACTTGACTGGATTATTCATGAATGGTCTCGAACCATGGTCTTAGCACTGGAAGAAAAAGCAGGTATTTTCATAATAGACAGCATTACGAGCACTTCCACCGTTGCCTTGTTTTTCTCTCTTGCTTTTCTCCCTTCTTTTCCCTCCCTCTTATTTCTCCTTCTATTTCTTTCCCTTTTTCGGAAATGTGCATGCAGATTTCTCTCTCTGTGTTTTTGGTGTGTGTGCTGTGTGCATGCACGTTCACAGGCATGTCCTGTTTGCATGTGTGTCAGCAAACATGTGAAGGTCAGTGGTTGATGTTGAGTATCTTTCTTTTTTTTTAAGAGACATTTTTATTTGTATTTATTTATTTGAGAGAGACACAGAGACAGAGAGAGAATGGGGAAGCCAGGGCCTTCAGCCACTGCAAACAAACTCCAGATGCGTGTGCCCCCTTGTGCATCTGGCTTGTGTCAGTCCTGGTGAATTGAACCAGGGTCCTTTGGCTTTGAAGGCAAACGCCTCAACTACTAAGCCATGTCTCCAGCCCTGAGTATCTTTCTTGATCACTCTCCACTTTACTGAGACGACAGGGTCTCTTACTTGAATCCAAAAGTTGTCCATTTGGCTGGAGGTCTAGAGAGCCAGCTTACCCTGGGGGTCCCCAGTCTCAGCCTCCTGAGCACTGGTATCCCAGGTGGGCTGCCATATCTGCCCACCACTTACCTGGGTTGGAATTGGGGATCCTAACTCCGATCCTCACTCCTGCATGGTAAGTGCTTTACTGGCCATCTTTACCTTCTTCTTCACCTGGGAGGAAAGGAATAGCTACCAGTCTCTCTAGGGTCTTTCTCATTACTGAGCTCTTAGGGCACCATGTCTATGGACCTATGAGCTTTTCAGAAATCTATAAAGGGGCTCAGGTCTGAAGAAATAAAAAGAACTGCAAAGTGTCAGCATGAATTTTAATCAAATGCATATGAAACATCACATTTTGTCAACAAGCTCAACTCAATAATTATATAGAAATCATATTTAGTGTAGACTATGGATATATTTAATTAAAAAATTATTTATTTACTTGAGAGGGAAATGGGAATGGTCACACCAGGTCCTCCAGCCACTGCAAACATACTCCAGACTCATGCACCACCTTGTGCATCTGGCTTACGTGGGTCCTGGAGAATCGAACTGGGATCCTTTGGCTTATATGTGTCCTGGCATATTGAACATGGGTTCTTGAGCTTCACAGGCAAGTGCCTTGACCACTAAGCCATCTCTCCAGCCCAACCATGTATATATTTAAATGAAGTTTAATGATGTGCTGGTGTGCATTTCAAAAGCAGAGGGACAAAGGATTACCAGGTTATTGAACCGTGAAGGATTTACACTTGTCATGGTTGGGAAGCTCATTTGTTATCACATATAAGAAAATGGGAGGCAGCATCAGGGGAGCAGAAGAGTCCATAGCTAAGAGGACTGGGATTTAATTTTCCTTCTTGAAACTTTGCCATTTGGGGGGCATGCATGTGTTGTATGTGTGTGTATGCATATGTAGGTGCAGATTTGCATGCCCCATGCACACACATGCCAAAGTTAGAGGAAGTCATCAGACGTCCTCCTCTTTTGCTCTTCCCCTTTATTTCCTTAAGACAAAGTCTCTCACTGAGTTTGAAACTTTCCATCTTTTGGTTAGACTGGCTAACCATTGAGTACCAATGATACTCCTGTCTCTGCCTCCCCCAACCCAGCACTGGAGTTACATGCATGTGCAGCCATGCCTGGCTTTTTAAAAACCTTTATTTATTTACTTATTGACAACTTCTATACTTACAGACAATAAACCATGATATTTCCCCCCTCCCCTCCCCCATTTTCCCCTTCATAACTCTGTTCTCCATCATATCCCCTCCCTCTCTTCGTTAGTCTCTGTTTTACTTTGAAGTCATTGTCTTTTTCTCCTATTATGAGGGTCTTGTGAAGGTATTGTTAGGCACTGTAAGGTCATGGATATAGAGGCCAATTTCTGTCTGGACAGTTGTATGTAAGGAGCGGTATCCTTCCTTTGGCTCTTATATTCCTTCTGCCAACTCTTCTGCAAAGGACCTTGAGCCTTGGAGGGTGTGATAGAGATGTTTCAGTGCTGGACACTCCTCTGTCCCTTATTCTCTGCACTATGTTTCCTGTTGGTTCATCCCAGTGGTCACCACCATCTGAAATGGAAGCTTCTCTAACCAAAAGTGAGAGTAACATTAATATATGAATATGAACATTAAGTGTAGTGCTTTCAGGGAAGTTTGGTGAGAATAACATGCATTTAGTCCAACAACAGCAGGCTTTATACCCCTAGGGCACATGACCTCCCCTGGCATAGGCTTTTCATTAGGTTTTTAGTACCAGGCATGTATTCCCTCCCATTGAGTGGGTCTCCAGTCCAATTAGAGAGCAGTTGGTTTCCCCCAGAGCAGATATGCCACTATTGCACACATTTAGTCATTTGGCCTGTCTGGCCAAACTTGAGGCTTCCAGTGTCCACTGTTTTCACAGCTGATGACTTCTGTCTCCTATTGTTGAAGATTTCACATGCATGGGCTGCAAGGTCACTGAAAAAATCAAGCTGGTGCTGAGCTGAAAACCTTCTCCCTCTAGACCATGGCTGGCTTTTTATGTGAGTGCTGGATTCCAAACTCAGGGAGCACTCTCACATGCTGAGCCATCTTCCCGGCCCCTTAATTTGTGTTACACAAACATAAAATAATTGTAATTACATGTAAGTGGTGGCTCCTTAAAGATGCATGCTATACTACTGTGAACATGCTACCTTACATGTCAAAGCCCTTCACTGATGTGATTGAGGTTACAGACATTGAGGTGGAGAGTTTACCTTGAATTGTGCCAGTGGGCCCAACCTAGTAACCGAAATCTTTATAGTTGGAGAACCTTTCCTGATTGTGGTTAGAGATACTATGATGAGGGGAGAGTGGTCAGAGAGATGCTTAGAAAGTGAAAGAAGATAGTAGCCGAGGAATGTGCTAAGGTCCAGAAGCTGGAAAAAACAGGAAAATGGGGGGAAGTCTCCTTTCCAGCCCCTGAAACAGAGCCTCAGCCCTGCGTACAACGTTGCTGAGTGTGTGTAGCAGTTGTCTTCTCGTGCTGGGACAAAATGCCTCACCAGAAGCAGTTTATGGAAGGACAGGTTTTATTTCAGCTCTCAGTTTCAAGGGGAAGTTTGAAAAGTACAGCCAGAACAGAGAGCAGTGTGCCGCATCTTGTCACATCAGCTCAGAGCGATCGGCAAGAGAGAGCTACCCAGCACTGGCAAATGACTTGGACTATAAAAATCCCAAGGCCCACCCCTTGTGACACGCCTGCTCCAGCAAGGCTCTGCCTCCCAGAGGCTCCACAAACTCCCCAAATGTTGCCATTATCTGGGAACCAAGTATTCAAAACGCATGAGGTTATAGAGAATATTTCACAGAAACCTCATGCATTTTTTTTTTTTTTCTGGGGCAAAAATACTCAACCCAAAGGAACTTATGGAAGGAAAAGGGTTTAATTTGGCATACAGGGCCAGAGAGTAGGTTCCATCATGGTGGGGAAGACAGGGCAGGCCTGAGTGGGAAGTTGACATTACATCATTACATTTCAGCAGAGTCAGGAAACAGAGAGAGAAAGAAGCCTTGGTAGCCTTGTCTCTAACAGCTCAGCCCTTCCCCTTCCCCAGTGACAGCGATACACTTCCTCCAGCCAGGCTCCACCTCTTAAAGATTCCACAACCACCCTGAACATGCCACCAGCTGAGGAGCTAGGGATTAAATGCTCAAATGCATTTGTTTATGAGGGCCATTTTACATTCAAAGCACCACAGTGAGAGACCCAAGTGATCCAGGAGACCCACATTGGGTTTCTAACCTCAGAATGATAAGATTAAAAAAAAAAAAGTGTTGTTTAAGCCTCTAAGTGAATAGTTATTTGGTATGCCAGTAAAAGCAAAATAGCATCCCATAGATGGGGTTATGAAAAATTGGCTCTGCACCATGCACTGTGCTCTGCCCTTTGTGTGTGTGTGTGTGTGTGTGTGTGTGTGTGTGAGAGAGAGAGAGAGAGAGAGAGAGAGAGAAGGAGTTTGTACTATCATCACCCTCACTGTAAATTCAGAGCCCTCAAAGAGGTTAAGAGAACTGCCCAAGGCCACAGAACCAATGAGTGACAGGCAGAGATTTTTAACCCCTTCTGTCTGCCTGTTGTGTGGCTATTTCCTTCAAATTGAAATTGATTAGTGGTCAGGAAATAAGCAAAATTTACAAGTCTCAGGAAGTCCAGAAACTTACAAGACCCCAAAGTCCCTCCCCTCAGCTATTTGAGCAGTAACCAATGCTCCGGAAAGGCGCCTGCGCCTCTGCTCTGACCAACCAACAAGCTGCCTGCAAGCTGTTCACTGGGCTCCAGGAATTGATGCAGCTTTCTTGAGACATCACCCACATGAGTGTTTTGTTTGTTTTTAGTGATGCAGCCTCTCTGGGGTCAGCCATTCTCCCATAAGTCATCCCTTACCCAGACTTTTCTAAGTAACACCCCCAAAACTCACAGGTTCACTAAGGGAGACTTGGGTGGAATTATATCTTTGTCATCAGTGCCCTATCGAGGGATGCAGGGGGTCGAGGGAAGGGGTGAAAGATGTCTGTTCTCATCTTCCCAGGAAGAGTCACACAACACTGCTCAGTATGACACATGGAGTGTTTACTCACGTTCAGAGCCAGAATTCTTAATTTTTCGGGCTCTGTCCCAACCAGGGGTAAGCGACACCTTTGCAGAACTCATGCAGAAGAGACGCCTTTGAGACACAGGAATGTGACAGCTCTTTTGGTTATACTTTAGTACTTGAAACATCTTTGTTCCCTTCATAAATTGTCTACAGGACATATGCTTTAGAGCCAGACACAGCATCTCTTCTCACATAACCAATTATGGAACTAATTGCAAACTGTTTTTATCTGTTCATTAAGGTAGATATAATTAAAGTAACATTTTGCTAAACTAGTTTGAGTGTGTGCTTTAAAGTAATAATTACTACTTTTATTTCTTTGAGACTCTTTGTAATCTGTCTTGGCTACATTGCATGTGCTCTACCGTTCTTTCTTGCTAAGACTTTGGGCTTAAGACTTTGGCCCTTTGGGGTCCTGTAGCTTTGCCTTTCTAGGCATCCTTCAGTTGCACCCCCCCTCAGAACACAACTTTAGAGAACCCTGAGATTCCCCAGACTGCAAGAACCCTGTGGTATTCAACCCTGCATGTTGTGGTTCCAGTGTGAAATGTCCCTCACAGGCTCAGGCTGAACGTTTCTTTCCCAGCTTGGAGGTTGGGGAATCTTTAGGAGGTGGAGCCTCATTGGAGAGAGTGGCTGGCTGAGGGTGAGACTTGAAGATGATGCCCACCTCTGCTTCCTTGCTGAGCTCTCTGCCTCCTATCTACTCCCCGGAAGCGATCAGCCACCACAAGCTCCACAAATTAACCTTTAGGCTCACCATGCCTTTCTTACCATGATGATCCAAAATACCATATATAATCCAAAATAAATCTGACCTTTCTTTTTTTTTTAATTAATTGCAGACATACTTCGTATGGATACATCATGTGTTGATACCAGCCTTTCCCTCGTCCTTGCTGCCTTTCCAAACTTGTGCCTTTCAGGTATTCTGTCACAGCGACGGGGAAACACCACAGTCTCTTTACCTTTCTGCACTTCATTCTACTCACCGTCGGCGCAGGCCGGTGTTTCCACACCCTAAAGTCAGCCTTCATGTCTGCACCATTTTCCTCTGTGTCCCGAGTGCCTGAAGCAATGTCTGCCACCTAAATAATGAATCCGTTAGTGCCGTGGGCTGGCCTTGGCTCCTTACCGACCACTGTTGGAGTCTGCCCTTCATGAACTGGGTTTCCATTTTCCTCTCTTCCTCCGTCGTCCGCTTCCCCCATCCTCCCATTGTGTAAGTGTGCACAGGTGTGCCGGAGCATGTGCGCCCAAACCTGCGTGTGCAACACAGATAATGAGCGATGTCCTCTCTAATGTCCTCTTTGCCTTTAAGCTAGCTCTCCCTTGTTCCTCATTAGCTAGCTTCCACATTGGTCTGTACAGGAGGAAAAGGGGTTTCCATGTGCAGTGCCTTTGGAAGCAGCTTCCATCTCAGCGCGCCTGCTCCACCCCCTCCACACACAGGAAGAGGCACTGAAGTGCTCCAGCTAGAAGACCTCCTTCGCACTGAAGCACACCCCCTGATGCTTCACTCCTGTCCCTCCCACTCCCAGGGGCTCAGGCCATGCCTCCCTGCTTCCCTCTCTGTCTCCTTTCCTCCACAGCATTCTGCGGAGTCTCAGAGAGGAGCTTCCGTCCCTCCAGACTCAGGGCTGTTGTGCACTGAGCACCAGGCTATTGGCAAGCTGCCAAGACACAGACCTAAAGGGGGCCTCATCCCTCACCCACAGCCGGCCAGAACAACCCCAGGGGCTCATTTCATAACGAACAGGGAGATCTGTGTTGCAGAGTGTATGGCCTTTGACCTTGGAGTCGAGGGGCTCAGATTTAGCCAGTGGTAGTGTTCTCTCGTGTGTGTGTGTGTGTGTGTGTGTGTGTGTGTGTGTGTGTGTGTGTGTGTCGATGTCCCTGGCCTGTCTGGACTCCTCCCCCACCCGACCTTGCCCGTGCCCTATATCAGCTTTTGCCCTGAACTTACCCCTTCCCAGTGCCCATGGTCTACTCCACCTACGGCCTGGACCAATGAGAGAGCACAAGAGGAGGACCTTGTGAGGGAGGAGATGGGGTGTGGAAAACCTGAGGGCAGAATTTTACAGCCATCCAGAGGCCCAGAGTGCAGCTTCCTGGATTCCATAGGAAGCTCCATTTCTCTATCTCTTTGGGGTATTTGAGTGTCTAGAGAGTCGCCAAGTGCTTATGCCCGCTGGCCTTCCAAACTGCCTTCTTGCTCTCTTACCCTGCTGTTCCGTCCACCTGGTACCCATGCCACTCCTCCCACCGCCCCCCGCAGTAGTTTTCTGTCTCCATTCTCCCACCCACCAACACAGAAAAGCTTGGTGAGACCTTTGAAGACCACGGTTCAATCCCTGGCTGTTTCATCTTGGATCTAGGTGTTAATCCCTTTAGACCTCTGTTTCCTCAGCTTTAAAAACGGGCTTTTAATTCTTTCTCCCGGAGTTGTCAAAGTAATGTGTTCACTAGCGTACATTTAAAATTTTTTTTTGTTTATTTTTATTTATTCATTTATCTGAGAGTGACAGACAGAGAGAGAAGAGAGAGAGCGAGAGAGAAAGAGAGAGAGAGAGAATGGGTGTTCCAAAGCCTCCAGCCACTGCAAACGAACTCCAGATGCATGTGCCACCTTGTACATCTGGCTTACGTGGGTCCGGGGGAATCGAGCCTTGAACTGGGGTCCTTAGGCTTCACAGGCAAGTGCTTACCCGCTAAGCCATCTCTTCCAGCCCCTCACTAGCATACATTTTTTCTGAGCAATCCACATGACCAGAACTGAGCAGGATGCCTGGATAATTAAGGCCGAGTCTGGCTGGGAGGAGTGTGCCTCTAGAGTGGCGACAGGAAAATCTCCCAGAACACACACATGTCCCAACAAAGGAGCATTACCACGAATTCCCACCGTCCATTGGGTGGCGCTAATGAGCACATGTGATGGTGACTGAAGGTGAAGGTAGCCTTAGTGGGGTGGATGAGAAAGGTGGTTTTAGATAGCACCACCTAGGACCCCGGGAGGAAAAACCTTTCAGACCTGTCTCTGATCATCCCCAGTCCGTACTCTGAGTGTAGCAAGGCACTTTCTAGATACTGTGGACACAAGATCGCCAGCTCCTTCCAAGCTGAAGTCAACGAGTCTTGGTTCGTGACCCGAACTGGGACACTGGAGTCCGTTTCTCCTCAGCTGGAGGAAGGTTGGCCCAGCTGGGGGAGGGATGAAAAACATGCACCAGGTTCTCCCTCTCCGAGCATTTAAAAAGCAGTAATAAATAGATGAGAGCCTGGGAGGTGTGATTGATTAGTTTTATGAATCACAGAAGAGGCTGTAACTCACGGGAGATCAGGACTGAAGTAAGTTGTAGGGTGCTTGCATTACACGTGGAGATTAATGACTTATCACGCGAGGCCCCGCCGTTAACCTAGTTCACCCACAGCGAGTTTAATAGCAGGGCTGTACAGGCCGATGACGTGAACAAACGCTGCTGGCTTGTGTGTGGCCCTGACTCCCAGTGAACGAGCACCTGTCTGGCTGGAGCGATGAAGGCTCAGGAGCTGTGGATGCCTTCCCCTGGGGAAAAGAAGCTGAGGATTTTTTTTTTTTTCTCTTCCCAGTCTGTTTATTTATTTATTTATTTTTCTCCCAATGAAATGAGCAAGATTTCTCAGGAGGGTTGAAAAATGATGCAATTTTCCGCTTTATGGATCTGACTTTACCTGGGTATTGGGGAATCAAATCTCAGGCCGTCAGCCTTTGCAAGCAAGTACCTTTAACCACTGAGCACCATCTCCCCAGCCACAGATGATGCTATCTATTTCCGTCATTAGTGCCAGCAAGCATTTCCTGAACGTGCCAACCCCTGCATCAAGTGCCTTATAGATTCTCATTGAAGTCCAGCAAATGTAAGGTGTGCATTAGGGAATACATTTTATAGAACAGAAACACAGCAGAAGCTACGGGACTGATGGGAGGACCAGGGGTTATCGGGCCTGGGTGCATCAGCTTCCTTCTCTACTATACTTCCTGCCGCAGAGCTGCAGGTGCTGTGTCTATGCACTAGAAGATGTGGGGCTGGAGAGATGGCTTAGCGGCTAAGGTGTTTGTTTGCCTGTGAAGCCTAAGGACCCAGGTTCAATTCCTCAGTACCCACGTAAGCCAGATGTACAAGGTGGCCCATGCATCTGGGGGTCTGGAGAGATGGCTTAGCGGCTAAGGTGTTTGTTTGCCTGTGAAGCCTAAGGACCCAGGTTCAATTCCTCAGTACCCACGTAAGCCAGATGTACAAGGTGGCCCATGCATCTGGGGGGCTGGAGAGATGGCTTAGCAGTTAAAAGGCGCTTGCCTGTGAAGCCTAAGGACCCAGGTTTGATGCCCCAGTACACAAGGTGGAGCATGCGTTTGGAGTTCGTTTGTGGTGGTTAGAGGTCCTGGCATGCTCATTCTCTCTTCTTTCTCAAAAAAAGAAAAAAAAAATAACCTAAAAGATGTGGATTCTTTGCAGAGGTGCTCTAAAGACTACAGGGTCCTGGTGTGAAGCACTCAGTAGGTGCTTACTTAGAAGTCAGCCAGGAGACTGCTGGATACAAGAAGGGGCGATGGTGTGAGAAGCCCTGATGAGATTCTGAGACAAAGCTGGTTCTGTTCAGGGGTCTGTGGAGCCGGGCCTGGGATTTCAGCATGGTTAGCCAGGAGAAACAGATCCAGGCTGGGGAGGAAGAGTTTGGGATCCAGATGCAGCCCACATGCAAAGTCTCAGGGTGAGAACACCAGCTCATCATATATGCTACAGAGCATGGTCAGGGCAGTTCAGCAGCTAGGCTAAAAGCTCCAGCTGTAGACTCATCCCTGCTTTCCCCGATGCCTGCCCTGACCAGGACAGCAGCTGTCAGAGGTCTCAGCTGACCTTGAATGGGGACAGGAAAGCCTTGACATCCCTTTCTCATTGTCCTGTCTCTGCTCCCTTGACCTGATGGAATAGAGGCTAGGGTCACAATCCCTGTTATTTTGTGTTCAGGTCCAACTCCAAACCCACCTGCTCTGTGGTCTTTGTACCCATTTGAAAAAACCTTGTGATGTACCACTAAGCCATCTCTCCAGCCTCTGTCCATGCCTCTCTATACCCTGGATCCACCTTCTCCTTTGTTACTTTATTTTGTTACACAACGCTTAAACTTTCTATCTTATAAAATCCCCTCCCCACTCTGTTTTTGGGACAGGGTCTTGCTGTGGAGCACAGGCTGGCCTCTGGCTCTTGATCCCTCTGTTTTGAATTCACGAGCTCTGACATTATAGGCGTACATCAGCACTCCCAGCTTATAATGCCCTCATTCATTTTGTCTGCCTGCCTCCCTACCTGCCACTGTAATATAAACACATAGGGCAAGGGTTTTTGCTTAATGCATTTACTTTTGTATCCTCAGTGCTAGACAGTATCTGATACACAGTAAGAGCTTAGTAAACACCAGTGGAACTGATTAGATGAATAAATACTCCTGAGCCTTCAGCGCCCTGGGAGCTGGGGCTTCTACCCTCAACCTCCTGCTCTGTCCTGGGCTGGCTCATGGACTCTGATCCCTGGGCAACTCACCAGGGACTCATCAGCCCCTGACCTGGCCACTCAACTTTGCTCTCTTGATTCAGTTTTGGCCTTTATCCCAGGCTTTCCAGGAAATTCAAACCCAGCTGTTCCTAGTCTTGACTTTGTAGGAGTAACAAAGTTAACCAAGATAAGTTAGGAGTAAACTTATCTCTGAAGCCTTTTGGAAGTCCCACTCTTCTGTGGGGCCCCAGTCATACTGAACAGCCAGCGATACTGGATTTGTCGGCAGTCCTGAGACCATTCAGCAAGCCTTGCATTGGGCCATTGGTCACCAAACCCTTATGATGATGGAGTCGCATTATCCAGGCTTCTGGTTGATTTTACTTCTCCAGGAAAGTGAAGGGCTGTGGGTCACGGCATGGACGCTTGCTGGAATTCCAGCTCCCACTGTTAGAGGGGGAGAGATGCTAGGCATGTCAAACTCTTTGTAGTAAAAGGTTTTCAGTGCCCCGGACTTGTCAACGGAGAGCCTGTGTGCCAGTGACAGAGGAGCCCTGTGGTTGCAGGTCCTACACACAGAATATTGAGCTGAACGTGACGACGGGGGCACAGGGCTTTATATGCTCCAGCTCCACTGGCCCCGGTTGTGAGGGTGCTGAGGTGTTGGGTGATCTTCCCATATGGGACTGACTGACCACCTTTCCTCTGTGGCACTTTTCTCACTAGCCTGGCGACACTTTCAAGAATTTTTTGTTGTTGTTGTTACTGACCCACCATTATACAAAATCCCTGGCCAATTCGCTTGTAAAAAAAGTGTCAAAGGTAAGAAAGGCATACAGAGGCATTAAAAAAAAAAAAAAAGAAGAAGAAAAAGGACTTGAGAGGCCAAACTCACTAAATGGAATGCGGGGCTCTAGATTTGATCTTGAATTAGACAGAACAAACAGCTTATAAAAGACTTTATTGGATCAATTGACAGAATTTGAATAAGCGTGTTGTAGAGGAAGTAGTGTTGTGCCAGCGTTAAAGTGACTGATTTTGCTAATTATGCAATGGTTATGTTAAAGAGCGTCTTGTTCCTAGGACATAAATCCTGATACAGTTAGTGGGAGAGGCATATAAAATCTCTAAATTATTTTCAAATTATTCCTTTAAAATCATGCAAGACAGAGGGGTCGAGAGGACAGGAAGGAGACTGATGAAGTCAAGCAAGTAGGGCGAAGCCACTGGGAAGTCAGGTTAAATAACATATAGCCGTTCCCTGTGGTATTGCAACAACTTTTCTTTCCAGTTAAAATTACTTAAGAAATGGGCTGAGGAGATGGCTCAGTTGCTGAAGGTGCTTGCTTGCAAAGTCTGCAGTCCTAGCCCAGGTGAATCCCCCAATACCCATGTAACGTCCCATGCAGATGCACAGAGTGGCACATGTGTCTGGAGCTCATGGGCGGGGGGGGGGGGGGAGGCAAAAAGCCCTGGTACGCCTATATTCTTTCAGTCTCTCTCCAATAAATAAATAAAACATATATTTAAAAAAAAACAAGAAATTAAGTAAGAACGAAAGAAACTTTGTTCTCAGGGGCCCCTAAAGGGAGCACCAATCCCAAAGGCTCCCAGCCTTAGCTCCCTCAGTTACACAAACAGATCCAGTCTTCCCTGGGCCAGGCTGTGGCAGGGATTAAAGCCACTGACACTTGGGGGGGGGGGGGAGCTTGGCCTGGAGTGGAGGCAGGGGGCCTGCCCTTCCTGTTTGTTGTTGCGTTCTGGAACCCAGGGTCTGGGGCTCCTGCAGACAGCCCGCCAGGCACTGCAGGGGCCTCAGAGACAAGCCTCTGCGGTCCCCTCATCTCTCTCCCGGCTGCCCTCGCTGCTCCCTGGGCAATGCTTGTCTCTCTGCAGAATCCTTCCCAGGCTGCAGCTGTGGTCAGTGAGTTTTGTAGATTAAAAGAAAATCCAGGGGGTGGGGGAGGGTTTCCTGGGGAGATCAAAGAGTCAGCCCAACATAAAAGAAATCTTATAAAACTATATATATTAGGAACAAAACAAAACAAAAACCCTCCAGCCTGGGAGCATGATACATATGTCAGAGCCAATAAGTCCAAGTGTCCGCGATGTGCTCTATAGAGTTGCCAACTGAGGCAGGAATGTTGTCTTGTCCACAACAGTCAGCCGCATAAAAGGGAGATTTTTATGGACTTTGGCATAAGGATGAGGCAGGATTTGTATATCCAAGACTGTCTAGGAACTGATGTGGTTTCCTTTACCCCTACTTTAAAAAAAATAGCCTTATAGGGATATCTAATTAATATTAAAAATACAAATTTAATGTATAGAATTTGAAGAGTTCACGTAGAGGTTTTTTAGCCTATGATATCACCACCACAATCAAGGTAATGCATAGATCTGTCACCACTCACAGTTCCTTTTGCCCCGCTCCCTGGTTTGGCTATTTGTTCATTTATATTTTTGGGGTGTGGGTATGTGTGTGTGTGTGTAGTAAGAACATTTAAAACGAGACTTTTTTCCCCCTCCAAATCATTTTTTTTTTTTTTTGGTGTTTCAAGATAGAGTTTAATTCTAGCCCAGGCTGACCTGGAATTCACTACGTACTCTCAGGGTAACCTCGAACTCATGGCAATCCACCTACCTCTGCCTCGCGAGTGCTGGGGTTAAAGGCATGCACCACCATGCCTGGCTCTAAGCAGAGAGAGAGACAGACAGACAGACAGAAGAGAGACAGACAGAGAGAATGGGTGTGCCAGGACCTCCAGCCATTGCAAGTGGGCTCCAGATGCATGAGCCACTTTGCGTATCTGGCTTCACATGGGTACTGGGGAATCAGACTCTGGTTGTTGGGCTTTGCAGGCAAGATCCTTAACCGCTGAGCCATCTCTCTAGCCCTCCAAGTCAAGTCTTAGGTGCAGAGCACTACTTTGTGAGTGGTAGAGACACTGTTGTGCGGCGATCTCTAGAGGCGATGATTCAGTTCTTTACGTGACTCAGCTCTTCACTTGGTCTCTTCTCTCCAGCCTTCGCCAGCAGCCTCTGCTTCTTTAAGTCTGACTACTTCAAATTCTCACAAATGGAATTGCACAGTATCTGCTCTGTGACTTGTTTCTTTAATTGAGCAGTGTCCCCAATCCTAGGTGTATCCATGTTGCCTCACAAGACAGGTTTTCCTTCCTTCAAAAAAGGTTCAGTAAGATTCCATGGTATGGTTGGCTCTCTGGACTGGCCTCCAAAGACCCTAATTTTGCTTGAGATTTTGTGGTGCCTTCTGCAACCAACAGACAAGCAGTGGCATCAAATACTTTTGCCAACCTCCGATTTCTCAGATTTCAGCAGACTGGAAAAATAACTCAATGGGCCCCAGTCACCCCCGAGAAGGCAAGCTTCCAGATGCCTGAGCAGTGGGAGGGGTCAGTGCTTGATATAACTTGGCGGTCAGCCCTTTTAACTTCCTGATGGCCTATGCTTAGGTCCGGGTGGTGGGTTTGTGCCTGTAACCTCAGCTTTTGGGTGTTTGGAACAGGAGGGACTGAGCGCTTGAGGCATGTCTGGGATGCCTGGTGAGTGAGTTCCAGGAAACAGAGTGAGGCTGTTTTCAAACCAGCCAAGCAACCAACCATTCAATCGTCAAAGAAAAGACTGCAAGCGGAGGCTCTTAGTCCTTACCCTACACGAGGAGGGCTCTCTTCTATGAAGAGACAACCAACAAGGTGACATTTTGAAGGGAAGAGAATCTATTGTAACCTGTAGAAAACATGAGATAAATAAAAGAGCCTGATACCACCCAATGTGGCAGGGGAACAAAGGTAAGAGGTGGAAGTGACAGGCCAGCATCAAGATTAGCCTCTGGCCCACGGAGGCTGCTAATGGTAGGGTCTGAATGTTCCTGCGTGTCCTAACCCTCAAGGGAAGCGTTAGGAGATGGAGCCTTTGGAGTGTGTTGGGGGGTGGGGGGTGGGGGTGGAGGTGATAAGACCACGAGGGGGTGAAGTCTTCCTGGAGAAGCTAGCATTCTAATAAGAAGAACTGGCAGGATGTTCTCCACCTCTGTACTCAGCCACACTAGAGTACAACCAGAGGATGTCACCCAGTCAACCGGGAGGAGCTCTTCACCAGATACCAGGCCTAATGCCGCCTCCATCTTGGACCTCCCAGACCCCTGGAATGACACTGCGCGAAGTCTGTTGTTTTGCTTAAGTCATCCAGCCTGGGGTCATTTGTTACAGCAGCCCACACCGACTGCCCTAGCTAGACAACCGAGGAAGGTTTGAATGGCAGTTACCCAGACCCTGAAGGAGGAAAAGGAGAAATCTAAGCCAGTGCGGTCCCCTTTCTTCTGCTCAGTGGTCTCTGTGTTGGTAGTTAGCTGTCTACCCATTGCAGCTGTGACTGATCTGCCCTGGGCTCTCATGATTTCTCAGCCTTCGCTTGTCCTAGCATCCTCCTCCTTCTGGGAGCTGGCCTGGGTGTTTCCCAAGGGTGGAGACTAGCTCAGTCATCCATGTTGTTCTGACCTCCAGCACTGGGCGTGACACGCCACCGCTGCCCAATGAATATCTGATGAATGAAAATGAGGCTCAGATCACAGACAAGACCAGGTTGCTTCATCCAGGTAGACAAGATGATGGGCTGAGACCTGCTATAATTTCACTAAAGTGCAGATACAGCTTAATGTCCTCCAGGCAATGAGGAAATCTGGCATGATCTAGTTAATTTTATTTGTGTTGGCAATTATAGTAATTATGATAGTAAAATTCTCCTTCACACCCAAATAATCTAGTTTGGATATCCAAAATAAGTGTGTATCCATCTTTCAATTCTCCTTTCCTCCTCTGTACTCTATAGAGAGGATGTTGGTTCTCCAGACTACTGATGTAATATGAAAACATAAACTTCTTTTTTAAAAGAGACAAAGTTATCCTTTTTTCCCCCTTTTAGATGGTAGGTTATCTGACGGATTGTGAGAAGAACACAAAACTTGGAAGCCAAAGAAACTAAATTCCTTCATGATTCAGGCATGTAGTTTTGCATCAACCACTCCTCTCAGCGTCCACATCTGTAAAATGGGCACAGCCATTTCTACCTCATAGCATCACTCAGATTCCAAAGACATTACAGGAAAGATCAGAGGCAGGTAGCTCAGGCTGATGGTGGTGGTGGTGGGGAAACAAGATAATTTGGCTCAAACTTTGCTCTGCAATATTTGCATCGCATCAGCAATCAGTCTAAGAAAGACCCATTCCTGAAACCTTAATGAAGGAGCACCCATCCTGTACGTGCTCAGGACAGAACGACCCGTTCTCCCAGTCCCTGGCCTGTGCAGATCCTGCCAAGGATCTAGGATCCTGGAACAGTTGGTGATGAAATGAATTTGGATGAGGCATCCTGCCACATGTGAGCTTAACTTCCAATGCACGTAAGTCACAGGAAATAGAAAATGATAGCTTTTGGGCAGCCAGAGCAAAGTGACAGAGGCGGAGGACACAGACTCTGGGCACTTGGTGGAAACGTGTATTTTTATGTATTTAGTTTTTTGTAAGAATCAGAGCCAGTCGCTTTGCTAAGCCACAAGAAAGAGGAGCACCCTTCATGGCCTTGCTCCAGGTGGAGGACGTAAAGGGAACCGGGGACAAGTCAGGGATAAGAAGGAAGGTAGCGGGCTGGAGAGATGGCTTAGTGGTTAAGCGCTTGCCTGTGAAGCCTAAGGACCCCGGTTCGAGGCTCGGTTCTCCAGGTCCCATGTTAGCCAGATGCACAAGGGGGCGCACGCGTCTGGAGTTCGTTTGCAGAGGCTGGAAGCCCTGGCGCGCCCACTCTCTCTCTCCCTCTAGCTGTCTTTCTCTCTGTGTCTGTCGCACTCAAATAAATAAATAAAAAATTAAAAAAAAAAAGAAGGAAGGTAGCTTATTTGCTCTGGGGATTCCTGCACCTGCCCCAGCGGGTTACTTCACATAATCACGCATGAGAGTGGGTGGAGACATGGGTGGGAGGAGGAAGTTCTCAGTTCCACATGGAAGCAGTGGGGGAACCCTAAACCTAAAAGTTGTGAGAGACGTCACGTGATCTGAACCAGTTCACTAGGATTCTCTCTTTCTGCACCAGTTTCTTCACTCGAGAATGCGATGCTGAGCTGCATTCTGGATTCAGAGGAAGGGGAAATAAAAAAAGAAAGTGATGCTTACAAAGTTCTTTGGTTATACAAATCACCAAATAATAGCATTTAATTATTTATAACGTGTTTTGAGATCTTGGGATGAAAGGTGTGGAGGCTACCGCAGGTTATTAACTGGTTGTCAGCGACCTTGGGCAGGTACTAGAGGTAATTACTACACTAATTTGATACAATGGTGAGGGAGGTTGTGAATCTTCCACCCTTCTTCTTCCCCACCCATTTCCCAGATCTTCTGAGCTATGCCAGGGTGGCAATGTGTGCCCACCTGTTCACAGCCCTGGCTCTTATGCCATGCGTGCCCTGGGGCTCTGATAGAGTGCATCGTGGGTGAAGGCTTCTCTGGCTTTTGGGGGTAGAGGAGGCTGACCTCCTCTGTCCCTGCATATTAATCATCGGCTCTAATTAGACAGTAAATGTTCCTTTTCCCTCTCTCTGAGCTTGTTGCAGGTCACGTGGGCCCATATGTAAATCTCAGTCCCCGGAGCAGTTTAATGGCTGTGGTGACCACAGGTAGTAACTCAGACTCCCCATAAATTGGAATAAGAACAACAACCCATTATGGGTGATGGTAGGCACAGCATGTCGTAAACTTGAGCGATTGCTGCTGTGCTTGGCTGAGGACAGGACCAGGGAGGGGTTACAAGGTGGAAGGAGGAAAGATTTGCGACCTGAAATTTCCATGTTGCCACTCTGCTCTCCTCGGTCCCAGCCCAGCCTAGCCAGGGGTGCCAGCGAACTTCAACCTGTCCCCCCTCAGCCATCAGGAAGTGGCTTCTCAGTAGACCAGACTCCACCCATGGGCAGAACTTCAGGCTGGAGTGTGTAATGGGGCTTACTGGGAGGGGGGCACTGGTATGTCTGATGTCTCTCTAGTGTTGTGGCACCAGTGTTGGAGGGGGTGGCATGGACAAGCAGAAATGTCACTTCCATGGACGTGAAGACGTTTGCTTGGCTTAGATATGACTGCATTCGCAGCATCTAGAGCTGGCCTGAGCACGTAGTAGATAGTCAATGAAGAGTTTTTTTTTTTTTTTCTTTTTCTGAATGAAACAATGAAATAAATGAGTAAGCCAAACCTCTGGGGCTGGAGCCTGATCGGGATCCCAGGTCTACTGCTGACTGGAAGAAGTTACTTAATTGGAGGATGCCGTGTCCTCACCTATAAAATGGAAATCAATGTCCTGTGTGTCTGGGTTGCTGGGTAGGTTCAAGCAGATGACATTGTCAACTGTGCCTAGTCTTGAGCGGTGTCTGGGTCACTTCAGAATGTTGAATGAGGACATGGAGGTTTAGAGAGGGTAAGGGGTTCAGCAACTTTTTAGAGGGGCGGGAACTAAAAAGGGGCGACCTCAGGCGCCCTGCTCATTACTTCTCTTCAGTGATGTGAACTGTTTCCCAGGCTTCTGGTGTTTCTGTTCTCCACCCCAGGGTACTTGGGAGTCCTCAACAGGTGCTCAGGGATGATGCCCATGTCAGGTTGTGTTTCCTGAGCACCTGTCTCATTCCTGGTTGGGCTGGACTGGGGATAAGAGTGGATCAGTCCAAACCTCTCCAAACCTCTCTCTTCGCAGAGCTCAGGGGCTGAGAAAAGCAGGGGAGATGGCTATGGAATGTGGACAGCGTCTTGCAGTGAAGGGCAAAGGATGCTGTGGGGTTCATGGCAGGGAGGGCTCCAGCTCTTCTAAGGGTGCCCAGGAGAGCATCAGAGAGGGACAAGAGGCAAGTGAGGTTTGTGCACAGTGCAAAGGAAACTCTCCTGATAGACAAGGGAGCACAGAGAAGCATTGGAAATAGAAACAACTTAGTCCCAGCACTTGTAAGGCTGAGGTAGGAGGATTGCTGCAAGTTCGAGACCAGCCTGAGAATTCATAATGAATTCTAGGTCAACCTGGGATAGAGTGAGACCCTACCTCAAATTAAAAAAAAAAAAATAGAAAGAAAGGAAAAAGGAAAAGAAACTACTGAACAGGGCAAGATTTGAAGTATGGTTTGCAGAGGAGCAGGGATAAATGGAGACCTCGGAGACCAGGCTGGGCTGCCGAGGAAGGGCTTGTAGGCTATTCTAAAGATGCTTTCTTCTCCCCCTGAGGGCAGTGGGGAGCCACAGGGCCATAACCAAAGGAACAGCATCAGTATGCTTGAGATTTGATCAGGTTACTGTTGACTGACTGGTGAAGGAGACAGACAGCATCAAAACAGGCCACAGAGGGCTGGAGAGATGGCTTAGTGGTTAAGCGCTTGCCTGTGAAGCCTAAGGATCCGGTTTGAGGCTCGGTTCCCCAGGTCCCACGTTAGCCAGATGCACAAGGGGGCGCACGTGTCTGGAGTTCGTTGGCAGAGGCTGGAAGCCCTGGCGCGCCCATTCTCTCTCTCCCTCTATCTGTCTTTCTCTCTGTGTCTGTCGCTCTCAAATAAATAAATAAAAAATTTAAAAAAACAGGCCACAGTGAACTTGTTTTAAGATGCAAGTAAGCTTCACTGAACCTCATTTACCCTCTGCTGCAACCAAAACTCCAGAGCTCTAAGAAACGGTAACCACCAGAGATCAGAATAACTTTGGAAGTACCCTCCTATAGGATTTTCAGAGGATGGTCCTATGGTGTTGTGAGAGAATAAATTTCTGTTGCTTTAAGCAAAACAGTTTGGTGCAATTTGTTATGACAGCCCTGGGAAACTAACATTCTTCCCATAGAAACCAATGAAAGAGATGCTTTTTTTTTTTTTTTGACATAGGGTCATAAGGTTGTAGCTTAGGGAGGCCTAGAACTAGTGATCTTCCTGTGTCTACTTCCTGAGCATTAAGATTACAGGCCTGTTCTACCACAACAAAATCAGAAGTTATTTTTTATGTTTATTTTTATTATTACTAACTTGTTTCATATGGATACGCCATGTCTTGGTACTCTCTTTTCCCTCATCCCTGCTCCCATTTCATTGGGGATGATCTTCAGTGGGGTTGCAGGTATTTCCCATGGGGTTGTGGGAGCAGTAGTCAGTTATTTTTTGGGGGGGGATGGAATGCCTGTGAGCATGATGTCTCAACCTGTGGCTCTTACAATCTTTTCTCCCCTCTTCTACAAAATTCCCTGAGCCACGGTGGGCGAGTTTTCAGTCTACTTCAGTGATGAGCTCTCAGGAGCCTCTGCATCTCTGCTTTGGTAGGTGTTGAGTGTCCTCAAGGTCTGTCTCCTTCCCCCTGGCGCTGGTTATCAGGAACAGCATCTCCCCATTCCTCTGTGGATTCAGCTGTGGCTTGGCTGAAGTGTGAAGGGTAGTGTATCTCCTCCAGTCTTGCTACCTTCTGGAAAAGAACAGATTCTCCAACAGATAATGAAGCCAGCATAGTTCATATGGGATAAGCATTATTAATTTAGGGAGAGTTTGATGTATGTAACTCCTCTCTTAGCCAAAGACCAGTGAGAGCTTGACACTGGAGAACATAATCTTTGTCTCCATAGGATTCCGATCTGGTTCCTGATTCCAGATATGGGTTCCTTTACACTCAGTAGATCCCTTGGCCAGTCAGAAAGCTATTGGTTACCCACTGAGGCTGTGTGCCACTGACATGCACTTCCTGTCAGGGTGTTTGCTTCTGAGTCACTTAGGCCCCTGGTTGTTCAGACCATTGTCGGACAGTTTCTCCCAGTAGCTCATGCAGTGCTTTCCAGCACTAGGCAGGCTGACTGTCTGGAGACTGGCTAAGAAGAAGTTATTTTTAAAAATTATTTTGTTTATTTTTATTTATTTAGTTTGAGAGTGACAGACAGACAGAGAAAGAGGGAGAGAGAGAGAGAGAGAGAGAGAGAGAGAGAGAGAGAGAGAGAGAGAGAGAGAGAGACTGGGTGTGCCAGGGCTTCCAGCCACTGCAAATGAACTCCAGATGCTTGCGCCTCTTGTGCATCTGGTTAACATGGGTTCTGGGGAATTGAGCCTTGAAACAGGGTCCTTAGGCTTCACAGGCAAGCGCTTAACCGCTAAGCCTTCTCTCCAGCCTAAGAAGTTATTTTTAAAGAAAATCGATTTTAAAAGAGATAGACGAGGTACCTCCAAGTGATTTGGATGTTTTGAGGGTCTCCCAAAGCTTTATGAACTGAAATTCAATCCACATTTATTTAATCTAGTTAAGGTGTCTAAATATGGCTCTTGGGGTGTGATCAGGATTAGGCAAGACTGTTTAGACTAGATGCCCCATGACTGAATCCTGGCGGCTTCATAAGAAGGTCAGTGGCCAGACCAGACCCTTAGTGGGGTGCTTTCCTGTCTCTTCCCAAGTGAGGCAGTGTAGTGCTTCAGGACACTGCCTGCAAGAAGACCACCATCACATGTCATCACCCTACACCTACCAAACTGTGAGCCCACGCTGCTTTCATTTTTTAAAATGTTTTTATTTATTTGTGTGTGAGAGAAAGGTAGAAAAGAAAATGGGTGTGCAAGAGCCTCTTAACACTACAAATGAACTTCAGACACAACAACCACTTTGGGCATCTGGCTTTCTGTGGGTACTGGAGAATCAAACCTGGGCCGGCAGGTTACTCAAGCAGACACCTTCAACGACTGAGCCATCTCCTCAGTTCTAACCTCTTTTCTTTGTAACTCTGATGTGGCACTGTGTTATTAGCAATAGAAAATGGATAAATACAGGACCCACACTCATCCTCCTAGTGAGTGCTGGCGCTTCGTTCAAACCCAGGTCACAGAAACACCACACTTCTTACCCTTTATGCAGGTGAGCCGCGCACCTTCAAGGAAAGTTGGCCTTGGGTGAGTTTGGGCAGGCAAGAAGCAGAAAGATTGTCTTTGGGCAGGATATCCAGGAGGCTTACTTGAAGCCAGTGGGATTCATTTCATTAGCTAAAGGGACAATAAGGTCACTAATCCCCCCTGCTTTTTTTCTCCAACACTCATGTGACTTTCTGCTTACTAGTATGAATTCTGGTACCTAGAAAATTTCCATGACCATGTTATGTCTTCTGGAGGCTCCTTCTGCTCCAAAGTATCAGGAAAGAATAAGGAATCCTGACCTATATATTATTTGGTCCTGTCCATACAGGGTCACTTGGACCACCCTCATTTCACAGAGAGGTAATTTTCGGGGACTTTAAACCACTGTCCAAAACACAGTGGGGACTTAGGATATGGTCAGGCTTTCATCAATGGCAAGACTCTAGAAAAGCTGGCTGAAGTTGTCCTACTGGCTTGAGGCGTGTCTCTATGCCTCGCCTTCCCCGTCTGAACAGTAGAATGAAGCCTGCACACACCCACTTTAAAGGTATGTGCATGTGTGTCTGTGTAGGTTTATATATATGGGTGCATAAGCATGAATATTTGGGGCATGTATATATGTGTATATATTTGTGTGTATATGTATTCATTACTTTTCTTGTTTCTGGGACAAAAATCCCTGGCAAAAGCAGGTTAGGGAAGGAAGGGCTCACAATTTAGGTGCACAGTCCATCGTGGTAGGGAGGACATAGCAGAGCGTCTATAACTGTGGTGGGAAGAGCGCAAGAAAGCTGGCCACAATGTGTCTTTAGAGTCAGGAAGCAGAGAGAGAGGTGGACACTGCTGCTCAGCTGGCTTTCTACCATCTCCCTTTTGTCCAGTCCAGAACCCTAGCCCGTGGATCAACGCTGCCCACACATAGGGTAGGTCTTCCCTCCTCAGGTAAACCTCTCTGAAAAAGTGACTCTAAATCTAATCCAACTGACAATTGAAATGAAACTGTAACAGTGTTTGTATGTGTGCACATGTGCATGTGTGTATACATGTTTTGTGCACATGTGCACATGCATGTATACACATGTTGCATGTGGGGCTGTCCTCACCTGCCCTCACAGTATCACAGCCCTTACAAGCCATGTCACGGGAGGAGCCTGGTGAGTGTCGATGTGCGCACAATGAGTGTGTGTGACCCCCGGCGTCATCTGGCTTTCTATGGCTCCTCTCAATGACCTCCCAGGTGAGAGGAGACTCCTGGAGGGGAAGGCAGCCAATGGGAACTCTGTAGGAAGGCCCTGGAAATACCATCCATGGTGAGCTGGATGAGATCTTAAGTTCTTGGTGCCCCAGTGTTCTCATCAGCATAATGGGAATTTATTTATTTATTTTTGCTTTTTGAGGTAGGGTTTCACTCTAGCCCAGGCTGACCCGGAATTCACTATGTAGTCTCAGGCTGGCCTCGAACTCACAGCGATCCTCCTGCCTCTGCCTCCCCAGTGCTGGGATTAAAGGCGTGTGCCATCATGCTCGGCTCTTTAATGAGAACTTTCGAATAGAGAGAGAAACTCAATCACACACTCTGGCCAGGAAGCCAAAAGTGTGAAAAGGGTTAATTTGAAAATATTCTGGCCCTGAGGGGAAACTTTAGCCAAATGCAATGCAAGAAGTTGACTTCAGAACTCCCGCTTTCCAGATATTCAAGAAAGGGCAGCAAGCTGAAGTAGAGCGAGAAACCCTGCAATTTTCCACGGGGGTAAAACATTAACATTAAACTCACTGTGATATGAAAATCACATGCTCATTGGCGGCTTGTGACACTACCCAGGGCCACATAAGCCATCAGGTCACTACTTTGTGGTGTTTGGTGTCAAGAACCTGATGTGAGGGTTGGGGAGGTTGCTCCATGGGAAATGTGCTTGCTGCACAAGTATGCCTAGCTGAGTTCAGAGCCCACGTGAAGCCAAGCGCTGCGCTGGCATGCATCATCCTAGCACACCTTCAGCCGGGAGGGAGGCCGAGACAGGAGAATCACCCGGAAGCTTGTGGGACAGCTAACCTGGCCAGTGCAGTGGGGAATGAAAGACCCCACCTCAAGTAAGGTGGAAGGTGAGGACTGACTCCTGAAGTTGTCCTTCAACTCTACATGCACACCCTGGTATGGGAACATTCATTCTCACATGGACACATACATACACACATACATATCCATACCAAGGAAAAATAGAACGTGGCAGAGGATGAACATCGGATGAACAGTGTGTTTGTGTGTGTGTGTGTGTGTGTGTGTGTGTGTGTGTGTGTGAGAGAGAGAGAGAGAGAGAGAGAGAGAGAGAGAGAGAGAGAATGAGCCCCAGGACCCATGAAGGATGAACTCAGTGGCGAAGGGGTGTTTAGCCTCTGTCTCATCCTAGTATGGGGTTCGGGCCTGGGGCACATGAGAATCTCATCTCTTTGCTACAGGTTAAAACACAGCTCATGGCGTCAACCTTGGAATGTTCAAGGTGTGTGTGGCAGGGTCACCCCAGGGTCCTAAGCCTCTCTTTCTCCTTTGAATTACAGGGTAGGATGGGCTTCTGACCAAAAGCAAAATACCTTTCCTTGCTCCACGGCAGCTAAGATGCACGATCAGCTATTCCAGAATAAAAATGCTACCTTCAAACCTGGAGGATATTTAACACTTTTGCATGCAGCATTTAATGTCACCAGACTAGACCAGAGCTTACAGATGACGCCCAGTGATGCAGACAAGGCTGAGGCAAAGGAAGGGGTGGGAGGAGGTTGGCGTGTCAATGAGCCCACCTGCCCATGTGCCCCTCAGCCCATGTCCAGGGAGCTGCAGCTGCATTGGGCAAAAATTTCCATTTCTTAAGTAAGCCTCACTCCGCTCTCCTTTAAAGCGGGCATGGGCAACATCTGGCTGTCTCTTTTGTGGGAGGATTGAGTGGAATAT
The DNA here is from genome assembly GCF_020740685.1 of Jaculus jaculus. NCBI lineage: Eukaryota > Metazoa > Chordata > Mammalia > Rodentia > Dipodidae > Jaculus > Jaculus jaculus. Next base: position 120,559,979 of record NC_059109.1, on the reverse strand, counting down.
CTGCTCTCTTCTTTCTCCTCCCAGGCTTCTTTGGCTCCTATCCTCGCCTCCTCCATGAGTGTCTAGGCTTCCTAACAGACCACCCGGCCCTAGCCTTCTTCTTCCCATGGATGGCGTCCATATGGGGGGCCAGATGATGAAAGAGCCCCTGACCACCTCTCTTGACATGTGTAAATGTAGATCCAAACACACCCTCCTAAAAAGTTTGAATATCTTTCGATTTCGAATTGCTAAGAGAGAGAGAGAGGTCTCCCTTCTCCACTTACTTTGGTCAAGCTGGTAGGGAAGGCTGTGTGGTTAGAGATAGTTTGAGGGGTTTATATTTACTTCTTTACCCTTGGGGGAGGTATGTTATGGAACAGAGTATGAATTCAGAGTCAGCCAGCCTTTCTGTTCCAACCCTAGTTCTACCATTACGAACCTCGTTTCCTGGTGTGGGACTTAGGTTCTCTGAGCTCCAGCCTCAGTTGACAGTGATGTTATTATCTTCAACAGGAGAACCAGAATCAGGGAATGGGACAGTGCCCAGAGCGTGGCAGGTAAAGTGCTCAAGGTTGTCAAGTTCATACCCTTACTATGTTGATGCTAATGGATTGTTCAGTCCAGGAACTTAAAAAAACAAACAAACACACACACATTTACTGTTTGGTATCATCCAAATCACAAGGGTAAAATAATATCCAGGAACTCTAGAGCCCATAACAAATAGTAGTAGACAATTAGGCAGCCAACAATTTTCTTCCTGACAACTCCAAGGCTAAAGGAGAGTTTGAGTCGTTTTCCCCTCAGATCCTGGGGATTTGAAGCAGAGGTGAGCTTTGTGTCCAAGCGTTCTCTAGGGACAGTAAGAGCAGAAAGAAACCTCGCAGAAGAAGAAGCTGAAGCGATAGTGGGTAAGGTGTCCATCAGTGAAGGTGAAACTTGCGTCAGAGCGTTTGTGATGATTGTCGGCCTCTGGGGTGAGTGTGGTCTTTGACCCATTCACTGGACTCATGGACAACTGGGGCAGGGGAAGGGTAGACACACGAAGGAAGCTGTGAGGTGAAGACAGTCAAATGCTCTGTTCCACAACAAGCACGGAGAACTCCCTATTGGTCAGGCACTCTGCGTGGATGATCTCATCAAATGCCCAGAGCAAGGCATTGAAATCGATGTTTTAGAGAAGTGGTGGCTCTGGGAGGTGAAGTAATGCCTGTGGTCACTTGGTCATCAATTGGTGAAGTCTGATCTGGGCAGAAGAGCTCATGGCTCTGTGGTGAGTACACACGGGGAACTTTGGGTTTCTATCTATCCTGCCTGGAAGTTGGCAGCCTGAATGTGACCAGAGGCCACTTCTGGCATCATCCTCTTTTCCTCCTCCTCACGGGTATATGTAGGCTCTCCTCAGGCAGGGGGAGCAACTCTGGAGAAGCAGACACCCTTAAAGGGAAGACAGGCATGCGAGAAGGAAGTGAGAGAGAGAGCCACTTCCATCTCCTCCTTTTGGGGATGACTTTGTTGTTTTGTTTTTTTCAATGACGTACAAATGTGGCATTCATGCAGACTTCTTGGACCTGTATTTCCCTAAAAGGCTCATGCCACCGTGAGACTAAGTCTCTCATGGTTGTGTGACAGGTTTTCCCTTTACACTTGGCATCGCTTAAGGCTCAGGCGGTACCTAAGGGTTACTATTCTAAAAATAGAGGGATGAAAACAATTGCTTGATTTTTTCTCATTCTGAACTGCTACCTGGGCTTCATGATATTATTCCGGGGACCAGCCCTTTAGTTCAGCAAATGTATTAAGAGACAGTCTAACTTTGAGATTCTTCCAACACTGGGACAAAGCCACAGACCCATGAGGGAGAAGGAATAGAATTTTAACATAAAATATTCCTGGGATTATGGCTAACACAGAGCCTGACCACTAGATGGGTGGCTTGTTGTTGGAAGCTATTGTATTCCAGGACATCTGAAGATGCCTGACAGGAAGGCTCTGGCAAAGGCACCCTACTGATGATGCCTCTTGGAGGCAAGGTGAGGGCCAAAGAATTTTGCACTGGGCAGTGAGAATGAGAAGGGCATAGGCATATTTTTAGAAGCAAACTAGACAGCTCCTCCTCCCTGTTGTTTTGAATGTTTGGACGCCTCTTCCCCCATGCCTCAAACTTCTGTTTTCCATCTTCAACTGGAAGTGGTCAGGACCAAAGCTGAGCGAGGTGGCAGTGAGGAGCGAGGCTGATCTGTTTTCAGTGGAAGCTTTCATCTTGGAGCAGCCAGAGTGAGACTCTGGTGCTGAGTTAGGTTGGTGAAGATCCCATGATGTGACCAATATTCAGTCACCTATTCAACAACAGTGAACTGTGGTTATGTTTTATTCTAAGATGGTTTCTATCTCTGACCTCTCAGGACCATGAGGACTAATGATGGACAGAATATGTAGTGAAAATATCCCCCAAATAAAGACTTAAAGCAGGGGGCTGCATGAACTGCTGTGTCTACACAGAGGGGAGGAATTTGTTCTGCTGGGAAGGCAGCTAAGTACACTTCCAGAGCTTGCTCTACGTGCTAAAGAGTGTGTAGCTTGAACAACTTCCGAGGTCCCATAGAGTGCAGTCAGATTATTTGGAGTTTTAACCTAAGTGCTAGTAAAAAGGTAAATACTACTCTTGAAAGTCATTCAAGTTCTTGGTCAGTTTTTGAAGGAGTTTCTCAATGGGCAAAGGCTGCTTTATAAATACTCCTTAGGACACCCATACCCAAGGTCTTCTCTGAGAAACAGCTCAAAATTCTGCTTCCTGATTTCAACTTTAATGTTGGAGGTCCCCCTTGGATTTTTTAAAATTCATTTATTCTGTATATTTCCTGTATCAGTCTTCATTAAATAGCTAAGTTGGTCTCTGTATTTTATAGGAGGAAGAATTCCCTCATCCTGTGCTTCCCAAAATTCTACACGGAGAAGAGATGTGATGGTTAATTTTGATTTTCAGCTTGATTGGACTGAGAAACACCTAAGAGATTAGTAAAGCACCCCCGTGGGTGTGTCTAGAGGTCACACCCCTGGGTGTGTCTGAAGATTTCCAGAGAAGATTAACTGAGGGGTGGGGAGAGATCCACCCTGAATATAGCAGGAATCATCCCATAGGCTGGGAGCTGTTTTGGAATGACAGAAAAAGAGAAAGCCTGACAGGACAGGTGTGCTTCTCTCTGCTCGCCGGCTGCTGGCTGCTAGGAGGTGAGCAGCTTTGCTCCATCACACCCTCCCTGCTGTGATGGAATGAAGCTTCTGAAACTATGAGCAAATTTTTATCTTTTGGGCTGGTGAAATGGCTTAGTGGCCATTTGCCTGTGAAGCCTAAGGAGTCTCATTTGATTCCCCAGAACCCATATAAGCCAGATACACAAGGGGTGCATGCGTCTGGAGTTCATTTGCAGTAGCTGGAGGCCATGGTGCACCCATTCTTTCTCTCTCTCTCAAATAATATAACATTATATATATATATATACATACACACACACACATAGTCTTTTTGCTCAGGTATTTTGTTACCATGAAGGTAAATAAACATAGGAGAAGATCCTGAAATCTTATATTTTAATGATTCTTATACCTATAAAAAATAGAGTTGGGCTGGAGAGATGGCTTAGTGGTGAAAGTACTTGCTGGTGAAGCCAAAGAACCCAGGTTCAATTCCCCAGTACACAAGTGAAGCCAGATGCACAAGGTGGCGCCTGAGTCTGGAGTTTGTTTACAATGGCTAGCCGTCCTGGTGTGCCCATTCTCTCTTTCCCTCTACCTCTCTCTCTTCAATAAATAAATAACTAAAATATTTTAAATAATAGAGTTTTTTTTTAGGTGAGAATTAGGAGGCAAACCACCCCAGTAGGGGTAGGGGGAAGGGCTCTATAGAAGCCTAGAAGCATAAAGAAAGCACTTACCTGAGTAAACTATTGTGTGTGACTGGAGCTGGGGGTGTCCATGAAGAAGTTCATAAGAGGGGACCCCCCCACAAAAAAAGGGGGACCTAGACTGGAAGCCCATAGTTGACAATCTGGACTTAATCCTGACAGTAATGTAATCTGCTGATGGTATGTTTGCTGGCTTCTGGGATAAAAGGGTTCGATTTGCATTTTAAGGAGATAGATCCTATGGCTTGTGAGGAGGTTAGGTTAGATGGAGGGAATTTTTGGTAGCCAGAAAAGCAGGTAGAAAACTGTTATAACAGCCAGGGCAGTGAGGTCTGCCGTGGTGCAGCCATGGATGCAGGAGGGACAGGATGAAGGGCAGAGCTATGGCAGACATCCGGCTCACCAATGTCCACCTGGAGGTCACCATGGTTAAGAAAGAGGGCATGGGGCCCAGCACACATGGTGCCCTCTGCTTTGGCTCCCAGTCAGCGAATGCACAGGGTAATCGCATCTGTAATGCATTCCGAAAACATGGTCCTAGGGACTCAGAACGAGCATCTTGGGTGGGGCTGCTCCACGGTTCCAGCTCTCCTGCCCACTTCCCACACAGATCTAATCTCCCAGGATGGTGCTTGAAAATCTTCCCTCTTTCTCAACTTGTGGCTCCTCCCTGTGTTGCATAAAATCTAGGCGAAGGAAGGAGGACTTCTTTCCCCAGGTGCATCCCAGAGAGGAGACAAGAACAGATCCTACCTTCTGACAAGGAAACACAGACTCAAGCACAAACTCTACCAGCCTTCGTGAGTCTTCTCACCTCCAGGGCCTGTTTCCTTATTTAGAAGTGGAAAAGTGCTTCCCCTAAAAGGCCATGGGACTATGGAATAATTCACATAAAACACCCAGCCAAGCCTTGGTGTATTAGTACAGGCTCTATAGACACTCACTTGCTTCCACTTAATTTTGACGTATTTCTTAGAGAGAGAAGTGACTATGTCTAGTAACTGTTAGAGTGATTGTTTTCTAGATCAGGACACTGAGACTCACACGGGACATGAAAATACTTGTGTATCTTCCTGGTTATAGGTATGGCTTTTACTGTCTTTTTTTTTTTTTTTTTTTGATTGCGTATGTGTGTGTGTGGTATGAGTGGGTGTAGTCATGTTTGCATGTTCATATGTGTGGGTGGACATGTCTTAATGTGTGTATGCATGCAGAAGCCAGAAGTTGACATACAACATCTTCCTTAATCACTCTTTACTTTGTTTTTGATATTTTATTTATTTATTTGAGAAAGAATAAGGCCTCTTGCCATTGCAAACAAACTCCAGACACATATGCCACTTTATGCATCTGGCTTTACTTGGGTACTGGAGAATCGAACCAAGGCCATCAAGCTTTGCAAGCAAGTACCTTTAACTGCCGAGCAATCTCTCCAGTCCCTCTATCTTCACTTGTAGATTGGGGGGGGGTCTCTCAATGAATACAGAGTTCACCTGTTTGGCTAGATAAGCTAGCCAGTAACTCCTGGGGATCCTGCTGTCTCTTCCTCCCCAGCTCTGGGGTTACAGGCACACCACCACACCCTCAGTGTTTACATGGATGCTGGGGATCCGAACTCGGCTCCTTCTGCTTGCACAGCAAGCACTTAATGATCACCATCTCCCCAGCCCTGGCTTGTAATGTCCTGTAGTCAGAAGCTCATCCTATTCCTAGATGGGTCCTGATATTTGTTCTGCCCTAAGCTAGACTGTGATTTTAGGCATCCAAAGACTTTTAGAATGAAGGCTCTGGAACATGTGGCACTGTTATCCTTGTCACATGGTGCTTTTGTTCACTAGGGGCCCCAAGGAGGTTGGGGTCTAATGGCTGCCATCAAAAGTTGGCACCTTACAACTCTTCCTTCAGAAGCCAGTACTCACGCCTGGGTACATCTTCCTTTCTGCAGTTTCTCCTAGAGGAGTCACACACATACTCTCCGGTATGCTCTTAGTCTCTTTGGATCACCTTTCTTAATAACTTCAATAAACCCCAACTCTGCTTTTAAAAAAAAAAAAAGAAAGAAAATGAAAGCAAGTTTGTATCTTAAAATTTTTTTGTTTATTTTTATTTATTTATTTGAGAGTGACAGAGAGAAAGAGGAAGAGAGAGAGTGAGAATGGGCACGTCAGGGCCACCAGCCACTGCAAACAAACTCCAGACATGTGCACTCCCTTGTGCATCTGGCTAATGTGGGGGCTTCCTGGGGAATCAAGCCTCAAACCAGGGTCCTTAGGCTTCACAGGCAAGTGCTTAACTGCTAAGCCACCTCTCCAGCCCTAAAGTTTGTATCTTGAAGCCCTGAGACAGTCTGTCCTTTCAGAGTGACTGTCCAGAGGACCGCTTACTAGGCGGCTGTCCCACAAAAGAGTTCCCCATGGATTTTGATGAAGCTGGGGGACAATTCTTTTGGCTGATTTGCATCAGAGAAGGGGAAGGGCAGAAGCAAAAGATGGAGCCGTATTCCATGTTCTGAAGAGGATACAGTGCAGGCCTTAACAGGAAAGCACTCATTCTGGGGACTTCATGAGGACAATGTTAGGGAAACCTCTTCTTTCTGCAATGAGAGTCAGGTGAACTCTGGATCGCTGTGTTCATAGGGACCTTGTAGACCTTGTAGACATTTCACCTTCATAATTCAACTCTGAAACCAAAATAGAGACAGGAAAAAAAATTTGAAATATAGGGGTGGAAGGATGGTTTAGTGGTTAAGGTGCTTGCTTGCAAAGCCAAAGGACTCATTTGATTCCTCAGGACCCCTGTAAAGCCAGATGCTCATGGTGGCACATGCGTCTGGAGTTCATTTGCAGTGGCTGGAGACCGTGGTACTCTTATTCTTTCTCTTCTTCTCTCAAAGAAGTAAGCATAAAATATAAAAAAAAAAAAGTTAAAAAAATTGAAACATACAGGTGTTCTAACCATTGCCCTACTCAGGACTAGCATGACTATATTGCAGGAAAAGTGACTCTCAGTTGGGAGACAACTAGCTCTAAGTCCATGTGCCTCTCTGTTTGTGGGTACATTGTAGCCACCAATATGATGTTGGTCAGTAGCAACTTCCATATGTCCATGCAACATTGTTCCAACTGTATATCTACTGGATTCTTATAGGTCCAAGTATAGAAAGAGTGATTTGTTCCAAGACATTAGGGAACACTAGCTCTGTGAATGTTAGAAGGTGTATGAATTTCTATGAAAGAGCCTAGGATGGTGATTCACAATGGTCCCCCTTTGCCCTTTTCTCCTTCAGGGGCCATGAAGGACTGGACAGTTTTGAGCTCAGGTGGAACCATATGACAAGTTCTGATCAAGAAAGTTGTGAGCTAGGCTGGAGAGATGCCTTAGCAGTTAAGGTGCTTACCTGTGAAGCCCGAGGACACAGGTTTGATTCCCTAGTACACCCATAAGTCAGATGCACAAGGTGGCACATGTGTCTGGGGTTCATTTGCACTGGCTAGAGACCCTGGCACACACATTCTCTCTCTCTCCCTCTCTGTCTCTCTCCCTCTCTCTCAAATAAATACATAAAATATTTTAAAAGAAGAAGTCATGGGCTAAACTGAAAATGCCTAGGTGCCACTGCAAAGGCCTCTATACCTCACACTCCCTCTGGTGTGATGACCAGTGGTGGCTTCTTTGTGAGACGAGGGGTTCTGAGTGACCGTAGTAAATGTGGCCTTCCTGCCTATTTGTGTGAGTGGTACTGAGGGAGAAGGAGGTCTGAGTGGTTTCCTCTCAGGGCTTTGTTTGCTTACCATGGCAGCATAGCTGAACTAACTCATCCTGACTGATAGAAATTTTCAAAGGAGAATTTTGGGGTCTGTGGAGATGGCTCACTTGGTAAAGTGCTTGCTGACTGTAGCAGACAGCTTCAGGTTCACTGAGATGAACTTTCAGACCAGACATGGTTATGGAGGAAGGGATATTTATTGAAGTCTACAGATCCAGGGGAAGTTCCATAAATGGCAGAAGAAGCTGGCCTGCCTTCACAGGATCAGGCGGAGAGAGAGAAGTAGAAGCCTGAAGGTCAAAAGCCACAGCACACTTCAGGAACTCCAGCTAGGCACACTTTGCATATCTTTAGACTGAAATCTGAAACCCACCACCACATCTTAAGATCCACCCAGTGATACTGCCTCCAGCCAGGTGGCTACAGATGCAAACAATAACCAAACAACTGAATATATCGGGGGCCATCTATTCTATTCAAACCACCACACTGACCAAGTATGAAGACCTGAGTTTCTATCCTGAGAGCTCATATGAATGCTGGGTGTGGTGGCATGTCCTCCTAACCCTACTGTTTGAAAGGTGGGGACAGGCAGATCCTTTGGGTGAGTCGAGACCCTGCCTCAATAAATAAGGTAGAGAACAATTCAGGAAGATGCCAGATGTTGAACTCTGTCCTTCACAGGCACACACATGCACCCACACACATACAACCAGACACACACTCATGCACACGTACCAATGTTCACACATAGTAAACAAAAAGAAGAAATCTGGGCGCATATGATTTTCACTTTCTGCTGTGACCTTGGATTCTGCCATCATTTACAGAACATTCTATTTAAAATTTTTTTTTAAATTTTTATTTATTTATTTGAGAGCAACAGACACAGAGAGAAAGACAGATAGAGGGAGAGAGAGAATGGGCATGCCAGGGCTTCCAGCCTCTGCAAACGAACTCCAGATGCGTGCGCTCCCTTGTGCATCTGGCTAACGTGGGACCTGGGGAACCGAGCCTCGAACCAGGGTCCTTAGGCTTCACAGGCAAGCACTTAACCGCTAAGCCATCTCTCCAGCCCAGAATATTCTATTTTAAACATTGTACTTGGTACTTTGTGGACATCATCTCATTTATATACTGATAGCTACCCTGTGAAATTAAAACAATCATCTCCATTTTGTAGAGGAAGGAATGAGTATAGTAGTCAAATAGCTTATTCCAACTCAGTGGCAGGGATCAAGTGTTTTAAAATTTGGTTTTGCGAGACAGGGTCTTGCTACGCAGCCCAGGCTGACCTTAAACTTGCAGTTCTCCTGTTCAGCCTCCTAAGTGCTGGAGCTACAAGCATGAGTCACCATACCTGTTAAAGAAATGGATTTTCAAGTCAGATTTCTTCCCCCCCCCAACACCTATATGCTACCTGCCCTCCAAGAAACAGGGCTAGGCATCTTGGGGTTCAGAATGGGACAGCTCTACCCCACCTTATGCCAACTACTTAAACTGTGTGCCAAGCCTCTGAGCACCTCCACTTACCCCACACTCCCTCCTACAATAATGATATTTATTCTCACCACCCCGGCAGGGTGTTCCACGACCTAATTACTGTTTAGAAACCTCCGAAGGCGGAAAACATGATGTTAAGTGCTTAATGGTTAAAGGATTCACGTCAAGTCTAGAAAGGAGGGGAGGTTGGGGGCGGGGCAGGCTGTTGGAGCAGGGCTTGGCGAAGTTGGTATGCTGGCTCACGGAAGGGCAGCCAGCGATGAGGGCAGAGACGCAGTAGTGCTCGGGATGAAGTCAAGACTCAGCTCACGTGGGCTTGTTCTCCTCACTCAGTCAGACCTTTGTTTTGCCCACTTTGATTACAAATATAACCGCCTATTTAGTCATGAGCACAGGAATCTGGCTAAGAACCTGGTGACCGACTGTAACTTTATGGACTCTTCGCCGCCGTGAGATAGGCTCATCTACCACTTTGAATCTGAGGCTGGCAAGGGGAACATGATTGCCCCAGGGTGTACGTCTGCGAAGGGTGCATTGAAACCCAGCTCCATCTGGCTCCTCAGCCTAGGCTCTTAAACCTCCAGGCGGCCGCCTGTCTCCTTTTTGAATGTGACCTGGAAGAATAAAGTCAGGCTTATCTGGAGGCATAGCAAAATGACATTTGAGGAACCCAAGCTTTGTGTCTAGCTCCTAGTCCACCTGAACCATGGGACCCACCTCATAAGGTGGGAATTGTGGGTATCCACAGAACCTATGAAGAGTTGGTGGTCTTCTGGAAGATTCTTCGGTCCTATCTTCAGAATGCAGTTCAGTGAGCATTCACTCAACCTCATCTTGGACGTGTGTCACTCTCTTGCCTGCCATTTCCGATGGAGAGCTCGCCACTTACCAATGCCTTGGGTGGCCAGGGGCACTGGCTCGGGAAGCTCCAGCAAAGTGAGGGAACAGGCAAGGAATAGCTCTTCCTCCCGCAGGGTGTTTGGGCAGAGGACAGGGGTGGCCATTTAATGGCCGCGTCCCGGTGGACGTCTGGGGGGTGGGCACGCCTCTCACGCCGATGAGTCGATGGGGCTAATGGCCCATTTTCCTAATTGTCAGTAATGACACCGTTTGGACGGAGCATCCACCTTCTGCTTTCCCTCTCACCACACCTCGCATCTCGGGACTGTGGATGGTGACACCTGACTGGAGGACATCCCAGTGTGATGTCAACACTGGTTGGTCCTGAAAGTTGGAGCAGAAGGGCGTGCCTGGGATCCTGGTCCTCTTAGACAGAGAACGCAGTTCTGCTCTGCCTTCCTTGGATACCGGGGGAAACCCGAGTCTCCTTCCAAAGTGGGCTGGAGAACTTTCTAAGAGTAGAGGCCTCCCCTGACCTAGACACAGGTCGGGGCTAGGAATCACTCTTCACTGGGATTCAACATGGCTGCCGGGACCAGAACAGCCCCGGACAGACACGGTGGTTTACTGAAGCACAGGCAAGGGGAGGCACCAAGAGCGAATGAGACATGGCAAAGGAGGAAGGAGAAAAGAAAGTGAGGAAGGGAGAAGGGACGAAGGGAGGGAGGGAACCCCAGCATTTGCTTCTAGAACGGCTTTTCTTTCGGGAGGCTTAGATGCTTCCTTCCCCCATTCCCTTCTCCTCCCTCCCTCCCTCCTCTCTCTCATTCCCTCCTTACCCCTTTCTCCCTGTCCCTGCCTTCCTCCCCCTCCTTGCTTTCTCTCAAATGCCTTCCTTCCCTCCTCTCCTTTCTCCCCTCCCCCGCCTCCTGTCCTCTGCTTCCCTCTTCACGTTGTTTCCCAAACTCCTTTCCTCTCCCTTCTCCCCTCCTTCCTCTTTCCGCCCCTTCTCTCTCTCCCTCCCTCCCACTTTCTTCCCTGCTCTCTCTCCCTAGTTTCATCCTTTACTCTCTTCTTCCCACCTTCCCTCTTTCTCCCCTCCTTCCCTCTCTTTCTCCCCTCCCCTGCCTTTCTTCTCCTCTCTTTCTCCCAACTCCCTTTTTCCTCCTGTCTTTCTCCCCTTCTTCCCTCCCTCTTTCTCCCTTCCCCTACCTCTCTCCCATACTTCTTCCTCCTCACTTTCTCCCTTTTTCCCTCCATCTCTCCCTTGTTTCCTCCCTTCTTCTCTCCCTCTTCCCTTTCTCCCCCCTCTCTCTCTGTCCCTCCCTTTCTTCCCTCTTTCTTTTCCTCCTCCCTCCTCCTCTTCCTCTCATCCTCCTCTTTCCTGGCCTTCTGTCCCTCTCCCTCCTTCCCTTTCCCTGCCTTCTTCTCTTGTCTCCTTCTGTCCCTTCCCTCCCTCTGGTCCTGCACCTCCCCCTTCCCTGTGCTCAATGGGGGCTGGTTGTGCAGAGGCTCCTTAGCATTAGGTCAGCCAGGAAGAAGAGGAAACCTGTGTTCTAGGCTTGATGCTCAGCGGAACCTCTTCAAGTCTTTCTCAGTTGTAACCTTGGCTGAAAAGTGGAGATGCCTTCCTCCAGAGTGGTCATGGAGCCGCCCCTACGTTGTGGAGTGAAGTTCTTGGGACACTCTGGAGGATTCTCATAAGAAAGCTGAGTCGTTCTGTACAGTGAGACAGGGCCCAGGCTGGGCTTCCTCATACTAGATAGGTGCCCACGGGCAACAGCTGTCCAATACCCAGGAGATGGGCAACTGACTGAGGCTGGTGGCCTGAGTGCCACATTCTGAGTGCCCCTGAGAGCCCAGCGTGTGTCCTGACAGGGAGCGGGTGGAGAGGAGCTGCCGGCTGACTGTGACTGAGGTGGGGGGAGCTTGGTCCAGGGGTGAGCTTAGGGTTTCCTGAGCAAGTGCCTGCCCTGTTCCTGACTGGTCGTCCATGCCCACTCTCCAGGTGATTTTTATTGTCTCCCTTTTACAGTCGAGGAAACCGAGACCCAGCTATAGACACAACACCGTGTTTGGGGCAGGGCAGGTAGATATATGCTAGTTTCTGAAGTTTTGTCACACAGGCGAGTGGAAAATGTTCTTCCTCTTATGAGGGGGTCCAGTGATTGAATCCACTGCCCTGGATCGCACCCAGAGGATGCAGGTCCACTCAGCAGCTCCTGCGGCCTGATCGAAGGGAGGCAGATGGAGGGAGCCCGAGAACCTGTGGCTTGCCCTGGGACCCAGAGAGCAGCTGGAGCGAACTTCTCCTGTGTTCCTGCCTTTTTCCTGCTCCTCGCTGACCTCTGAGCGGGGCTGATCATGAGGCAAGTGTAAGGCCAGGCGGCCACACATATGCCTCTCCCCTTCCTGGGCCTCTGGCTTTCCAGCTGTGGAGGAAAGCAGTGGGGACTACTGGACTGTCATACAGAGAGAGGACGCTGGTTCCCTTGGAGAGATAAACCTGAGTGGGAGGAGGAAGAAGAGGAGGAGGAGGAGGAGGAAGAGGAGGAGTCTGACCTGGGGAGGCTCACAGTTGAGAGAAATAGCTCAATCACATCACCACACACGGAGATATGCACATGTACATCATTCTGTGGGCCAGGAAGGCAAAACCCACCCGAGAGCCTATGAGCTACAAGCGCAGCGAGAGCCCAGTTGTGCGCTCTGGGCTGCCTTGGGTGCCTCATATCCCTGAGCCATCACTGAGTGTCACCTTGCCTTTGTTGTTTCTGCCCCAGGGTCCCAGGGCCACCCAGAACCTGGGGCTGGCTTATTTTCTTCATTAATTTTACTTACATCATTCCATAACTCCTTCTTGAGTTGGGATGCATGTTAGGCACTGGAGATAGGGTGCCCAACAAGCTGATGAGGACCTGACCTTGGGAATGGTGTGTTAGCACACGGGAGATTTGGAACACACACACACACACACACACACACACACACACGGGAGGTGACAGACAACGTTGGCCAGTGTAGCAGTCTGGTTCGCAGTGCTGGTAGAAATCACCCAACCAAGAGCAGCTTCTGGGAAAAAGAGGTTTATTTTGGCTTACAGGCTCGAGGGGAAGCTCCACGATGGCAGGGGAAAACGATGGCATGAGCAGAGGGTGGACATCACCCCCTGGCCAACAGAAGGTGTACCACAGCAACAGGAGGGTGTGCCAAACACTGGCATGGGGAAACTGGCTATAAAGCCCATAAGCCCACCCCCAACAATACACTCCCTCCAGAAGGCATTAATTCCCAAATATCCATCAGCTGGGGAGCTAGCATTCACAACACCTAAGTTTATGGGGGAGACCTGAATCAAACCACCACATTCCGCCCCTGGCCCCCATAAACTGATATCCATATATGATGTAAAAATATGATGCATTCAGTCTGACTTTAAAAGTCCCTATAGTTTTTTATCAATCCCAATGATGTTCATACATCCTCATAGTTCAAGATCTTTTAACTGAGCCATAATACCAAAATATAACCTCAAAAAACCCATAATGGCACAGATTAATATTCACACTGCAAAAGATGGCATTGGGCATAGCAAAGAAACATTCAACCAATACAAGATTTAAAACAACCAGGGCAAATATCAAACTGTGTAGCTTCAAGTCCAGCAACGCTAGCCAGTGACAAGTCTTCAAGTCCGATAATTCTAACCAGCAACAAGTCTCTGGCATTCCAATTCCACCCCTCCAGCTAGGCTACTCACAGTGCTGGGAGCTTCATCGGGGCTGGCAGCTCCTCGGCCGCCATCTCATGGTCCCGGCATCTCCACTGGGTCTCCACTGCAAGCCATGGTTCATCCTCATGGCCCATGGGGTCTCTATGCAGGCAACCAGCAAACCCGCTTCACACGGCCCATGGCCATTTCCAAAAGAAGACCATGTTGCAAACTCAATGACCCTTTTCCAGCATTTCTTATACTCCACGATACCAGGTAGGGTGCCAATTTGTTAATCCAGGGGGGGAAAAAAGCAGACTTTGAAGAACAGGACTCCTTGAGCACTCAGGCCCCTTCAAAAGAGTCTACATTCTTCTTGTTGCTCCTGCGCAGGTCAGCTAGCCCAGTCTCAAAGGTTGTAATCTCTCAGTTGCAGCTGAATGGGCAACAGTTCACCCAAAGATTTTTCTTTCTGTGCCATATCCCTCTGCACACACCAGTTCATTTCTATGCTAAGCAACCCTGCACAACTTCTCAGGACATGGGCACAAGAGCAAGCTTCTCACACAAACTGCTAGCCCAGTCCAGGCACAGCTCTTTCTCACCCTCATAAGCCAAACCTCATAGTCCATAGTTCTTACTGCATTCAGGTCTTAGAGCTCAGACCAGAATAGTCCATTAAGCTGTATTTACAGCACTGCAAGGCATCTCTTAGGCCAAGGTTTCAACTCCTTCCACATTCCTCTTGAAAATCAGCTCCAAAAAGGCTGAAGCCACACAGTCAGGTGTTTAGCAGCAACCCCACTCCTCGGTACCACTTTACTGTTGCAGTCCGGTTCGCATTGCTGGTAGAAATCACCCAACCAAGAGCAGCTTCTGGGAAAAAGATTTATTTTGGCTTACAGGCTCAAGGGGAAGCTCCACGATGGCAGGGGAAAACGATGGCATGAGCAGAGGGTGGACATCACCCCCTGGCCAACAGAAGGTGGACCACAGCAACAGGAGGGTGTGCCAAACACTGGCATGGGAAACTGGCTATAAAGCCCATAAGCCCGCCCTCAACAATACACTCCCTCCAGAAGGCATTAATTCCCAAATATCCATCAGCTGGGGAGCTAGCATTCACAACACCTAAGTTTATAGGGGACACCTGAATCAAACCACCACAGCCAGTGTCATGAAGGAAATAATGCACAATTGTAAAGAAGAGAAAGAGTGATCAACACAGCAGGGAACAATAGTAGGTGGGCTGGGAAATGTGTCTCTGAAGAGGTGACATGTGAAATGAGAGCTGACTGACAAGAGTCAGGCCTGCCAGGGTCAGGGGAGGTCACTGGAGGTACAGGACCTGTAAGTGCAAAGTGCCCAAGGCAGGTGATTGTTTTTTATTTTTTTTCCTGAGAGAGAGAGAGAGAGAGAGAGAGAGAGAATTGTTGCGCCAGGTCCTCAGCCACTGTAATCAAACTCCAGATGCTTGTACCACCTAGTGGGCATGTGTTACCTTGTGCTTGCTTCACCTTTGTGCGTCTGGTTTGTGTGGGATCTGGAGGAGAACATGGGTCTGTAGGCTTCGCAGGCGAGCGCCTCAACTGCTAAGCCATCTCTGTAGACTGGGGTTGGTGTTTTGATAAGACAGGAAGAGGTGGGCTGGTTCTCCCCAGCTGTCCATTGTCCTGGTGATGCTGTAGGACATTAAATGACCCTCTGAGGGTGGAGGCAGCTCCCTGCCCTGGTCCTGACCAGCTAGTTTCCCCACTTCTGCTTCTTCCCATGCCTGTCTCGTGTCTTCCTTCACCATTGCCTTCCCAGTATGCTCCACAGCTGAGCTCAGCGAGCCAAAGGCCTCCTTCTGGACACAAGTTCTTGCCCAACCTTGAGGTCAACTATTTCCCCAGACAGACGTCTATCTGTCTCTGATGTGGTATTCCTCAGGGGCACGTGGTACCTCTTTGAACCAGGCTCACAGGCTGGGCAAGGCCGAAGTGGGATTGGGCAAACACATTCATTCAATCTCTGAGTCATCAATATTTGTGAGCACTGCCATCCGTAACTAGACATCCAACACAGGGGAGTCAGACAGGGAGTATGCTTTTATTTATTTATTTTTTTCCTTTTGGTGCTGGTATTGAACTCAGGGCTTCACACTTGCTAGGCAGGTGCTCTACTATTGAGCTATATCCCTGGCCCAGCAATGGATTTTTTATTAAATTTTATTTAATGAAGACATGTCTAAGGTGAATTTTGTTTTCATTACTATTTTTAAAAGAAGGAACTTATACATACATTGACTCCTGAAAGATAAGTAGGATTTAGCTTGTGGATGGAGACAACTCCAGGTTCTGGAATCTTCCTGTGCAAAACCCCTGTGGTAGGAAGGAGCCTGGGGTATTTATGGAACCACAAGACGTGTATTCAGATGTAGTACAGAGGAAAGAAAGGGTGTGTGTAAGGAGCTGACGTTGAGTCTCTGGGTTCAGGGAGCCACTTTCAGGAGTTCTCTGGAAATATTTGGATGAACTTATGAACTGGAAGAAATGTAAGGGGCAAGGTGAGGAGATTGGTAGGGCTGGAAGGAGGTCTAGAGCCTGGTGAACTTAGAATCGCAAGCTTCATGACCTTGAGTGAGGCCATAACCTCTCTGGCTGATTACTCAGTAGCAACCTCATGGGGAGGCTATGAGAAGTGAGTTGCATTTGCTAGGGTGATTATAATTGTACCATTATTTGTTAATGGTCTTTTAAAACACACACACACACACACATGGTTATGACAGATCTGATCCTGACTGAAGGTAGAGGTGTGAGAATTCTTCCTGTTCTTGCTCCCACCCCCAGGGTAACTATTTGCAGGGTTAATGCTGGAGTATTTCAGAAAATCAGCTGTTCACAGACCCTGAGAAGTATTGAAGGAAAATACTTGCAACGAAGTAATTATGCCAACTGGGAACCAAGCCACTCCACTTATCAGAGCTGCACTGAGGACTAGTTGTTGGTAACACTTTGGCATTTACTTCAAGGTAGAGAACCTATAAAACTTATTCACTCTGATCTTCCTTCCCCTTAGCCCATGTTAGTGAAGTGTCTAGAGTCCCTTTGAACACACTTGCATTTTGGGTTTTTATTTTTGCTTTGTTTTGTTGTTTTGTGTGTTTGTTTGTTGGAGACAGTCTCATTTTATAGTCCAGGATGGTCTGGAACTCACTATGTAGCCCAGGTTGACCTCAAATTCATGGCAATCCTCCTGCCTCAGCCTCTTGAGTATTGCTGGGATTATAGGCATGAACCACCATGCCTGGTTTATACTTTCCTTCTATCTGGCAGGCTTCTCTGTTCTAGATGACCAGCTGTCATGAGATGACAGTTTCCATTAAAGGACATGATCTTCTGTAATCCATAGTCCATTTTAGGTGGCCTGGGATGGTGGCTGAAGTGGGTCAAGGTGACGTATGATTTCTTCTAATCTGGCTTTGGGCTCCACATGGAAGTGGTTCAGATGAACCCCAAGAATTAAGAAAGCAAGGAGCGCAAAAGGAGAGGTGTCCCCCATAAACTCATGTGTTCCGAACACTTGATTCCCAGCTGATGGTAATTTGGCAATTGGAGTCTCCTGGTGGTGTGTTGTTAGGGGCAGGCTTGCGGGTGTTACAGCCAGCTTCCCCTTGCCGCTGGTTGGCACACTCTGCAGCTGCTGTTGTCCACCTGATATTGGCCAGAAGGTCATGTCCACCCTCTGCTCAAGCCATTGATTTCCCCTGCCATCATGGCGCTTCTCCTTCGAGTCTGTCAGCCAAAATGAACCCTTTCCTCCCACCGGCTGCTTTTGGTCGGGTGCTTTGTGCCAGCAATGCAAAGCTGACTGCAACACCCAGTGTCCTCAAGGAGGTTCTTCGGAGGTCACTGCTATGCCAACCCATCCCACTGGCCAATATTGCGCAGGTGCGTGACTTCAGGTCTGTCCCGTCACACAATGGCGGTGCTGAGGTGCCGGCAATCCTGCTGCTGTTACGAACAGCATGCGGCACAGTGTTTAGTGCTTACATGCCAGGGCTTAACTAACACACTTAACAATCTCATCTTCCCAGCAATCGTGCCAGTGTGATGTCACGCCCAGTCTGCAGATGAGGAAGAGGAGGGTCAGGAGGATGAAGGGTGTCTAGTATTAAGTGTTCCTGAAACTGGACAGGGCCATGGCCCAAATCCTTCCTCTGTGGCCAAGACATCCTTGGCCCGAGTGAAACTGTGTTTCGAAAGCTGCTCCTCGGACTTGCTGAGATGTTAGCGGCTTCCCCGATGCCGGTGCGTCGAGCTGAGCGGGAGCAAATCAGACACACAAGGCCGGCATCTGTCTTCACCTGTGCAAGTGTTTTACAGTGTCCAAGGTCCCTTGGCAAGCAGGATGCTGGCCCTGCCAAAGCCTGGGTCTCTGGCATAATAGTGCTGGCCTCAGGTCAGGCCAGGCCCCCCACCCTCTCCCTGTCCAAATCACTCTCAGCCTCATGTGGTCTCTCCTCTGTTTCTTCCTGCCCCTGAGCCTCAAGTACGCACCAGCAGGAGGTGTCACCGTGGCTGGTCACATGTGGAAGCAGGATGGCTCAGGACATGGCTTCCCAGAGCCCTGTCAGATCAGCAGGCCTTCCCCTAGGTGCCAGGCAACCCAAGCCTTGGAAATGAAGACAGAGGCTGGGCCCGTCCTTGGGCGTGTGGTTGGTATGAAGCCCTGAGTGGAGAGGAATTTTGCTGACAGGGAATGGGTGGCGACTCATGAGGGGCCAGCAGAGAAGCAATCAGCCTCAGTTCCTTGAAAAGGCAGGTTTCAAAAGGTTGGAACCCATCTGCTTAATTAGGCTCCCCCCCCCCCGCCCCTTGCAAACTTCTCCAAACCTTGACTTATTCTGTTGTCGGGATCCCCGAGAGGAAGCAGCAGAGTCCAGATTGGTGTTCTGCTGGGAGCATGGGAAGCATGCTGTGTGAAACTTCCCTCCTGGTGCTGGAACACGGTTTCCAGACACAGGGGACACTGATGCTTTCCTCATGTCCCTGGAGTCCAGTAATGAGAAGTGGCCAGTGCATAGTGAGTAAATCAGTGACAATGTAGGACATGCACAGAGGCCCCTCCCGCCCTCTGCTGACTTTCCGCCTCCCACAGTCTACATTGTCCTTGTACTGCCCAAAGCCAGGTGCTGAAGGCTTGGCTCCCCGCCTGGTGCTATTGGGAAGGGGCGGAGCCCCCAAGAAGCAGGCCCAGCGGGAGATCTTCAGGTCACTGGGGGCATGTCCTGCAAGGGGACTGTGGGACCGCCCTTCTCTCTGTTTTGCTCCTGGCCATGAGGTAAGCAGGTCCACGGGGCTGCACACTTGCCACTGTTTTGTGCTACTTACCACAGGCCACAAATCAACAGGACTAGCTAACCTTTTCTCTCTATAAGTTGAATTATCTCAGACTTTTTCTTATAGCAATGGAAAACTAACACCTTTTTCTCCTTTCCATCTCTCTCTTCCTCTCCTCTCCTCCTTTTCTTTTTGTTTCTTCTTCTTCTTTCTTTCTTTTAATGGGTAACAGACAGTAAAGGGCCAGTGGTGTCCTGTAGATAGGTCCCAATATGTCACTGAAATATCTTAGGTAAGGAGGTGATGTGATCACATTTGATTTTGAAAATATGCACCCAGTTCCTTCCATCTGGAAGCCCCCAGATGAAGATTACCACTCTATGTATAGATAATACAGTTATGGGCCTCAGTCCATTGTACATTCAGTTTATAGGTGTGATGTTCCTAAGGAAATGGAGGTTGGCGGGGTGGGGGGGGGGTCTTCTGTCAATCACAGAGTGCCTATGATGTCCAGGCACTGTTGCTCATGTGCTGTGAGGAGCAGCTTGCTGGCCTCATTTTGTAGATACTGAGCTTCAAGGAGAGGTAATAGGATTTGCTTCCTTATAAACTCCAGAAAGTAAGTCGGGCAGAAAAGGACCAGCGGCTCATTCTTGGCAAGTCAGTTTCTTCCACAGGCCTCGGTTCCCCCGTCGTGATGTCACATCACCGTTGGGTTCAGGGAGATGGATACTCTGCATTGACCTCGGGTGTCCCTTTGATTCTACCTGCATGGCTCTG
Organism: Jaculus jaculus; assembly: GCF_020740685.1. Classification (NCBI taxonomy): domain Eukaryota; kingdom Metazoa; phylum Chordata; class Mammalia; order Rodentia; family Dipodidae; genus Jaculus; species Jaculus jaculus. The sequence goes on along the minus strand of NC_059109.1, from coordinate 120,540,164 downwards.
TATTGCTGTCTCTCACTCGGATACTGAGGACTGGGGAGAAGAAACTAGGTACTTACCCCCTCTCCTTGAACATTTAACCGGCACACTTGGAAAGGTATCTGTTGTGCACACAGACCCGTACGTGTAAGCACCAAGAATGGCTATACACCGGGCCGGCTCTCTTGGGAGGGCTGGGCAGGGGAGTCTGCCATGCCTATCCACGCCCATGTATGCACATAGCCCACCCAGTGTAGACCTTCAGAAGCACCTGCATCTGGACAAAGGAGGTATATAGGATGACAGTGGTTGCCTTACCTCTTAACATATATACATACCCAGGCTGCCCACAAAATAGCTCTATGAATGCCTGTGGGGAGGTTAGGGGACAGCCCTGGGTGTTAGTCCCTGTTGCGTTCTGCCATGACTAAGAGAGGGTCTTTTGTCGGAGGTGGGGCTCACCTGAGCTTCTGGGCATCCTTCTGCCTCTGCCTCCCCTCTCACCTCAGGAACACTGGGACTGCAGACATTGCCATATCCAGCTTCACGTGGGTTGCGCACGTTGGAGTTCAGGTTGTTACACTTGCCCAGGAAATGCTTTTACCCAACGAGCCATCTCCCCAACTCCATTTACATACTTCTTGACAAATTCAAATTAATTTTAGCTAAAACAGAACTATTGAAGATACTCAAGAAAATACCAGATTTACCACTGCGGAGGGTGTGTGGCTGAGGCTAAAGGGTCGTTTCCCACTGCTGGTGTCTATATTTGCCTGCCTTTATATATTTTTTTTCATAGTGAGAATATATGTACATATTTATGGTGCAATTAAAAGAGAGAGAGAGAGAGAGAGAAAGGAGGAAGCTGTTCTTCCAGTTCAGTTCTTCTGTGAAGGAGCGGAGCGGCTGGAAGCCCATGTGACTGGGGGAGCGTGCAGTGAGTCAGTGAGCCAGGAAGACAGACAACCGCTGTGCCTGCATGGGTCACGTGGTGACAGGACCCAGCAGCATACAGCTTGTTTTGCAACTCAAGCAGGTCCTTTAACCACAAGCTTGCTGGCCAGCCCCCGTGTGGCTGGGAGAGCTGGTGCCAACCCTCTTCTCCCGAATGACTCACGCCCCTTCCCGCAATTGCTGGGGGAGGATGTGGAGAAGTTGATCTCCAGGGCAGAGGTGTAGCTCCTGTCCACAGGCCCTATAAGCATGGCTGTCCCGGAGGCTGGAGGGTACCGGCGTCTCCCATCTGGAAGCCCCCAGATGAAGATCACCACTCTATGTATAGATAATACAGCTATAGGCCTCAGTCCATTGTACACTCAGTTTATAGGTGTGATGTTCGTAAGGAAATGGAGGTTGTTGGGGGGGGGGTCTTCTGTCAATCACAGAGTGCCTACGATGTCCGGGCCCTGTTGCTCATGTGCTGTGAGGAGCAGCTTGCTGGCCTCATCTTGTAGATACTGAGGCCGCTTCAAGGAGAGGTATAGCAATTTGCTCAAGTTCAAAGGCCCAGACTAGCTAAGTAGCCGAGGAGGCATTTGCAGCCAGGTGTAGCTATTAGAGCCAAAGCCAAGGTGATTTTCATTCTGTGCTGGTTGCTTCTGTTGGTAAGAAAGTCAGTGCTCACAGGTGGATGCCCTCGGGGGCTGCTGCTTATGGGCAATCTTGGGTTTGCCAACAGAGGTGAGAGAGAGGGGTCCTCAGGGAAGGCAAGCCAGGACTATAGATCGGCTGTCTTTACAAGATCCCAGGCGGGGCACTTCCTTGCCCTCTGTTCTCCAGTCCTCTCAGAACCTGGTGAATCTGTTGCCTCTGTTTTTCAGGTGGGCAAACTGAGGCTCAGGGAGGAAGTGACGATCCAATCACAGCCAGCAAGAAGGGGCAGACATCAGAACCAGGCCTGTCTGACTCCGAATGCTGCCTCCACCTCAGACACACACCCTGTGCGTGGTGTCTCTAGATTAGTCCTTTCCGCCTCATACCTTTTCTTTTTCCTTTGTGATACTTTGGATCAATCCCAGAGCCTTACAAATCCTGCTAAAGCACTGCGTTCCCAACCCACCCATCCTCTTTCCTTTGAAGCCTGAGTCTTGCCTATAGGCTCATTCATGTCTCGATGTCCTGTGGGGCCTCACATCCTCCAGGGAGCCTTCATGACCTCTGCAGTGAAGAGTTCTCCCCAATATCTTCATGGCTCCTCAAAATCTTCCTGCTCATCTATTCGGGGAACCATGAGCTCCTTCAGTGGAAGGACAATATCATGTTCGTTGGTGATTTTGTCCGCCTTCTGAATACGTCTTTCCATCTGAAAGCTGGTGCAGTGGTTACATTATAGCTTTCTGGGATCCTACATCTAGATTCAAATCCCAACAGAGCTGGGTGATGTTGGGACAATCACTTTTGTTTTTTTATTCCCATCAGTAAAATGGAAATTTTAATGTTTACTTCTCAGCCTTTGTCAGCATTAGTGAAATATTTATATAAAGTGCTCAGCACAGTGCCTGAGGCCAGAGCACATTCACATCCTCAGTGCTGTGGTCCAGCCCTGGCTTTGATGGGCTGGTGACTGGATGGGGGGCAACATGGCTGCTCCAGTCCATCATTAGGACCTGATACTGTACATTCCTCTTGAATCAGGGGTGGCCACTTCCCCTAACTTTGCACATGAGCTGGAATAGGCATGCACATGTGAAGTAACATCAAACAAAGACAATTACTTATTTATTTATTGACTTACTTACTTATCTATTTGCAAGCATAGAGAGATAGGAGAGAGAGAGAATGGGTGCACCAGGGTTTCCAGCCACTGCAAACAAACTCCAGACACATGTGCCTCCATGTGCATCTGGCTTACGTGGATACTGAGGAAATGAACCTGGGTCCTTAGGCTTCGCAGCAATCACCTTAATCACTAAGCCATCTCTCCAGCTCCAAAGACAATTTTTTTTTAATTTAATTTTTAACACTGTCAAAGTGATTAAAATGGATTACACCAGCCATCTAAAAAAGTAAGAAAAATGACTTCAATGCCCAGGGCTGATAAGATTAGACCAGAAAGCATGTATGTGAACTACTGATGACCATCCAGGTTCTCAAAAACATTTAGGATAACAGCTCCATTGTGTCACTCTGATATTTATCCTGAGAAAATAACTTCAAAGAAATAACTAGTTGGAAGCAGAAGATGTTTATTACATTAGTATCTAGAATAGCAAAAAACCTGGATAATCCCGGAAGGGCCGTTGGTAGGGCTGAGGTTAATGATGTGGTCATCAGCAGTGAGGGTGGCAGAGGGCTTCTAGGTACATACGTGTGTGACCCGGAGAACACAGTGTGAGCCAGTTTCCTCTATGACCACAACTATGTTAAGTGTGTGCAAGGAGAGGTGTGGCAATCACAGAAGGTCGAAGGCAAGATGGAGGGTGGGAGGTTGTGGTCTGCCTCTAATGTTATCTGGACTGAGTCCCTGGGTCATCCTACATGTGACCTGGAGTGGCCTCCACTGTTGGCATTGGGATTTCAGGTCCAGAGTCTTGCCCACCAGGCTGTCTAGCATTTGCATTTCCTGTAGCCAGGCCTTGCCGGCCGTTCTTCAAGCAGCTCTCATGCTGGCATGCAGGCACACACGCACCCAGCTGTCTCTTGCCTGGATCCAGGAAGCTGAAAGACCTTCACCGGGAGCTGTGGGATTTCAGGAGGCCAAAGCAGCCTGGTCTTGACTGGAAGCTTCCCCACTAGGGCTCTGCAGTCTTGCTCAGCAGGGACTGATCTTGCTTACTGGCTCCTGGGAGTACTGTCCATCGAGGTAGAGAGCCTGGAACCAGATGGAGGCTGCATTAGGCTAATGCAGCTGATGGGAGCCCCATACGGTTTAGGAAATTTGACTGCACTTTGGCCCACATAGCCTTTTCTAACTCTAGAAAAAACAAAGTCATAAATGGAACCATGGCTGCCCACTGGTGCCCTTAGAGCGGGACAAGAAATACTTAGCTCCTTAGCTGCCGCCTCCTCGGAATCCTCCTGAGTCCGGCTGAGGCCCCATCTTCTCTGCTTCCCCTCCAGCCTCCGTCACTGATGTCCTTGCCACTGTCCAGTTGCTACAGATAGGTGGGAAGCCTTGCCAGTCAACACCCAACCCTGCCTCAGAAATCTCAGTCTTACAACATGGGTAATGTGAGCTGCTACAGAATGGCTCACTCGCGATTTTGGCTTCACTGTTGTCATCATTCATTCATTCGTTTATTAATTTATCTGGTCCTCAGCGGCTGGAGATTTTTTTTTTTTGCTGCCAGACATTGTTCCAGGCACTGGCAGTCGGACAGGACCATGTTGGCCTCAAGTGAATAATAAAGTATTAAGAAAATAACACATTCACATACGGTTTTTAAAAAGCAATGAACTGGGTGTTCTTTAATGTAGAAACAATGGGTAGGCGTAAATGAGACAGACTTTTGTTCCATTGGGGTGGTCATTGGAGACCTCTCTGAGAAGTGTCAGCTCAGCCAAGTCAGGGAAGAGGAGAAAAAGCTGCCAACTGCGAAGGGCTGGGAAGAACCTTCTAGGCAGAGAGGGCAGCAGGCTGGAGGCCTAGGCAATAGGGGCTGGACATGCTCTGGATCACAGGACACACAGTGTCCCCACCTGCTCACTCTCATTCCTCTTTCCGTTTTCTCCCTCCACCTCTCTAAGTTATTCTAGCTGAGCCGTTCCTCACCTCTTCTTCACTTGACTGGCTTTTCACTCTGCCTCGGCCCCGAATCCTTTCTTCTCAGCCTGTATGTCTGGATCCCACTTCAGGATCTCTTTGTGCTTCTTGCTTTCTTCCCCTCTCTCTTTCCCTTTCTCTCTGACTGCTCCTAACTCCTGCCCCAGCGCCTTCTTCATGCTCCTCTGCGCCAGTGGCTCGTTTGCTCCCAAGCAGAGGCCACTGGGGTGCCCCTGTGACTGATATTACCACTGACAGCCAGAGGCTTGAAATCACTCCCACAGCGCTCCTCGGGAGGTGGCAGAGCTGGCGGTGTTTTGTCTGTCCCCAAGAAAGACAAGAGTCTTAAACAAATATATATATATTCTCAGAAACCCAAGTGATTGTATTTCTCCAGTGATGCATCATGGCATTGAGCCTGTATAAGGCTTCCCAGTGCCTGAGGGGGGAGCGGGGAATCAGAGTGAACCAGCTTAAGCTTCAGTGGAGAGGAGAGCATACACAGCCTGGCCAGAGACTGTGCTTCTTGGACCTGAACTAAGTGACTTGTTAGTAGAAGAGAGGGATGACGTTTACTCTGGGAGAGGGGAATCCGAGCAAGTTTCATGATGCCAGGCTTCACCTTCGTAAACCCTCCCCGAACACCTCCCTCTCCCCAAAGAGAAGCGACAGTCACCTCCTTGGATTGGGGTCTAATCCAAGGCGCTCTGCTCCTCTTTCTACTGGATTGTGTACATAGACACACCATCTGGGGAGGGGGAGTGGGGTTTCAGTGCCATGCCATGGTACCCACCTCATAGCCTCCATCCTGTCTGGTCAAGTTTGTTTCCAGTTAAAGGCTCATATTAGGGGCTTATATATGTAACACCCACTTAGGAGGTAGGTGGTTTTGACAGAGCTCACCAGTTTCTTCATCTCTAAGATAAAGGTGTCCATAAGTGCTGGTGAGGATGTGGGGAAAGGGGAACCCTTATTCCTGCCACTTGGAGAGTGAACCGTTATAGCCACTGTGGAGATAATATGAGGGCTCCTCAAAAGAAAAACAAACTAGAACTGTTATGTGACTGAGTTACGGCACCCCTCACTATGTATCCAAAGGACTAAGCCCTACCAGAGACACCTGCGCGTCCATGCTTATTGCTGCACGATTCACAGTAGCCAGAATGTGGAACCAGACTTGATGTCCGTCAGCACATGAGTGGATAAGGGAAATGTGGAACACACGCACGATGGCATTTTATTCAGCCAATAATGGAAAATGAAATCATGACATTTCAGGGGAAAAAATGGATTAAACTGGAAATTATTATCTTAAACAGAGCATCCTAGACTCAGAAAGACAAATATCATAGGGAGATTCCAAATTTCAATTTTCATATGCATGTGTGTGTGTGTGTGTATTGCTCATGAAACTAGACAGGGGACCATGGCAGGGGGAATAAAATAAGGACTAGGAAGGGGAAAAAAGAAACTAAAAAGCATTAGAATTCCTGTAACTTAAAAGCAGAAGGGGTATGTGTTGGGGAAGGAAGGGAACCAACAGGAGCGGGGCAGGGTGTTGAGAGACAGAGTGAGGGAAGAGGATTGTCAAAAACAAATTTCCTAAGAAAATTTGATAATGAAACTCATTACTTTATATATTAATTTCAAAAAAGTAATAAATTAAACATTCAATGAACTCAATTAAGATCAAATAAAACATAGGTGTCTGAACCAACGTAGGTAAAATGCTTGGGACATTGCAGTAAGTGCTCATTAATGTGAGTATAACTGTTGTTGCTGTTGTAATAGTTACCTTGAGTAGCTTGTCACTATTATTATCACCATCACAACTGTCATCTGCGCCATCATGGAAGGCTTCAGGCTTGGTTGCTTTCTGTTTAGCTGGCCAGAGAATCCACAGAATCCTAGTTCTCTGAGTTATGAGTGGGTTAGAGATGATTGTGTTTTTTCGTTTTGTTTGTTTGGACAAAAGGCTAGTTAAAAATCTTTGTGGGTTTATTAAGCTGGGAGTGATGGCACATGGCTTTAATCCCAGTACACCTTTAATCCCAGCACTAGGGAGGCAGAGGTAAGACAATCGCAGAGGTAAGAGGATCGCCATGAGTTTGACGCCACCCTGAGACTACAGAGTGAATTCCAGGTTAGCCTGGGCTACAGCAAGACCTTACCTTGAAAAACCAAAAAAAAAAAAAAGCAAAAACCAAAAAACAAAAACAACCCAATCTTTTTTTCTCCCCAAAGTATCCTTTCATGGGCACAGTTCCTGTGCAGGGAAACCTAAAGAAATTCAGGTTGGCTTGGCCATGAGGGGAAATTGTTGCAATGCGGATGTAAAATGTCCTGCACAGGCCCATGCGCTTGAGCACTGGGCTGCCGGTTGGTGGCGCTGTTCGGGAGCGGTGCTGAAACGCGGGGGAGAGGAGCCGGCGGGAGGAAGTGGCTCACTGGGGGTGGGCCTTGAGATTTCTTCCTGGTCTTCCTCTGCTTCCCCGACACCATTGTGATGATGGGAGGGGCTTCTGCCTGCGCCTACCTGCTTGCTCCTGCTGCTCTTTCCCTGCCTTGTTGGACTTTTTCCTCTGGGACTGTAAGCCAGAACAAACTCTTTCCTTCCCTGAGCTGATATTTGTTCTTAGCAATGAGGAAGTGACTGACCCAGGGATCAAGGAGCAATATGGTTCTGACACCTTTTTGCTTGGCCTCTGTACTTCCAGGGTGGTTCAGCTGACCCTCCCACCCAGCGGTGTCCCGCCTGACTCCTGGTCCCCCGAAGGCCCTTGGGAAGAGCAGACATCTCCTGTGCATCTTGTGCCATCTGCATAGCACTGCCTGAGAAATTTCCACGGTCAGTGAAAACAGAAGTCCCTATCACAGACACCAAATTTGCTATGGTTTAAAAAAATATTTTATTTATTTATTTGAGAGAGACAGAGAGAGAGAGGGAGGCACAGAAAGAGAGAATGGGCACACCAGGACCTCTAGCCACTGACAGTGAGCTCCAATCACATGTGCTACCCTGTGCTTCTGGCTTATGTGGGTACAAGGGAATCGAACCTAGTTCCTTAGGCTTTGCAGGCAAGTGCCTTAACTGCTAAGCCATCTCTCCAGCCCTTGTTATTGTTTTAAAATCCCCACCAAAACTCATGTTGAAATTTATTCCCCTTTGTGAGGAACTAAGAGGGTAGGAACTTAATTCCACTATGATATTTGGGAGTTAATTAAGGTTAAATGTAAGGGTGGGGCTCAGTCTAAAAGGAAGATGACGTTTTAAGAAGAGGAGGTGAGACCTGAGCTTGTGTGGTCTGTCTTGCATGTGTTTCCCTGCTTGGCCTTGGGCCTATGAGCAGTCCTTGTCAGTAAGAAGAGCCTGAACAATGCAGCCATGGTGGGGGAATGCATCTTGATATTGTAGTCTTTCTAACCATGAGCTGAAGACATTTTTAGTTTTATAAATTAGTTGGTGTTATTCTGTTAATAATGAGAAAGTAAATGGGAGCTTAAATTTAGAGATGAAACGGACAAACGGGTGCCTGTCCTTAACCTCATGTAAGCTCTTTAAGGTCCGAGGCCATGTGTAGAGTGTTCTGAAGTGGCAGTCATGAGCCACGTTTGACTACTGGGCAGTTGTCATATGGCTGGTCAAGGCTGGGTTGATGTCAAAAGTAAGGTGCAGTCTGGATTACAAAGACTGAGTACCAAAAGAAGGGAAAACGCACTCAATGCTATTTATGTTGATTACATGTTAAAATCAAAATAGTTTGTATGTACCAATTTAAGTGAAACTAAGAAAAAAGTTCATTAAATAGCATTTGCATTAAAATTAATGTTAGATATGTTAAATATATACACTGTTACAATAATGAAATAACTACCAAATGATAAAATTATTTAAATTGATTTTGTTTCTTCTAAATGTTTTTCTTTTGATGTGACTACCAGAAAACCTGAAATTACATACGTGGCTCACATTATAGGATATATTTTTTTGTTCTTTATTAATACATGTACTTAGTTTTGTCTAGCCAGCCTCCTCCCTTTCCTCTCCCTGCCTCTGCTACCCTGTTTTTACCCGTGCACCCTCAGCTTCCTTTCTTTTGACTTACAGATCACTTCAGATCTACTAGCTTCCCTCCTTGTCTCCCTTAAAGACTGCCCACTCCATGAGCCCCTTTCTAGTTCCCTGGCATCTACACACTGTTGCGCCCATAACAACACACATACACAAAGATTGTAAGCCAGGATCCACATATGAGGGAGAGCAAGCAGTTTTTCTTTCTGGATGGTGTCAATATTTTTCAGTTTCATCCATTTTTTCAGCCACATTCTCGTTCTTTTGAGTAGCACTATCATAGAATACAATTATACAGCCTGCTTACATGTAACAGGCAATTCATGGATAAATAGATGGGTAGATGAAGGAAAGATAAATGATTGTCTATATAATGCAAATTATAAATAGAAGGATGGATAAATGGGCCTTTGTGTAGAGGAATGGAAGGAAAAATAGGATGGGATAATGAACAATATCATCAAAATAATATGATATATCAGCAAATGAATAAATTACTAAAACCATTAGTCAAGTGTGTTCCTAAGCTCAGAAACCACTATGCAAGAACAGGAAGTGCCCAGCATCCTGGGGAGATGGAGCTGGACTTTGACAGAAGCTTGTCCCTCTGTGCCAGAGAGTCTAAGCTTTTGACCAATAAGAAAGGTTTTGCCCTGCTCTGGGGGAATTTATTATTTTAATTGTTAGCCTTCATCAGAGGTTATTGGGATTTTTTTCCCCTTGGACAGTTCATCACTTGTAAATTATTTGTCACATCGTTGCAATTCCATCCAGATCTTTAACTTTCTAATCATGCATCTTTTATGGGGTCTCCTTCAAAGAAGCACTATAATTACGTGCCAAGGGTCCCAGTAAATTTTATCAGGCTATAAAATATTATACTTTAATTATTTGGAAGGTGAAGAAAGGCAAATGTTTTCTCTGCAAGGCTGGTGATCAATAGTGCAGGCTCGAGGTGGCCCTGGGTGGTTCTGACAATCCAGGATCTGGGGTCCCTCTGCGAGGTCTCAGTTGCCTACCTGGGTTGTGTCTGTACAAAGCAGCTGGCCCAGTAGACAGTGGCAGCTCCCTTCATTCTCTGATGGACACTGTGTTGTGAAACAGGACTCCATTCCGTCCATATCCTTAAAAGTGCGTTTACTACATCCAGCCAGTCTAAGGGTCTTGGAGAGGACACTCTTGTTAAACTTAGACTTCCAACAGTAGCTAGCGACCAGAACCTACTTTAGCTCCCCGAAATCTATGATCACGGGTTCATTTGTATTGTTTCTTTCTGTATCACAGCTGCCATCCTGAATGCAAATCAGAGAATATACGTGAGTTCAGCAGGTGGGGGAATTTTATTCTCAAGAGATTGATAGTAGCAATATTATAGTGTCATGGAAACAGAGACTGACATCCAACATTTAATTCATTTGCTTATTCACACTATGCCCCAATGTATGGTGCTAAGCAAGTTGCATAAGCCCGTGATTATCTGGGCCTCATTTTCTCTGTGAGGAGGTAGGCATTGGTCAGTAGCCCATAGAATTATAACTATGAGGGCTGATAAGAATGAGGGGCTCCTTGCTACTTTGAAAACTTATTTACAAAGGTGGGCCTGGCCTGGAGAGATGGCTTCGCAGTTAAGGCAATTGCCTGTGAAGCCTAAGGACACAGGTTTGATTCCCCAGTACCTGCGTAAGCCAGATTCACAAGGTGGTGCATGAGTCTGGAGTTCGTTTGCAGTGGTTCCTGGCATGCTCATGCTTTCTCTCTCTACCTGCCTCTTGGTGTGCCCATTCTTTCTATCTGCCTCTTCTCCTCTCTTTCTCTCTCTCTCCCCATGTTTTCTCAAATAAATAAGTAAAAATATTAAAAAATGTTTTTAAAATTCTCCTTAAAAATCAGGGGCTTAAAATATGGCAAGAAGATCATAGAAATCTGTTCTGGGGAAATAAGTGGCTTGAAATGTAAAGACTGAATAGGAGTTATCTGGGAAAATAAGTGGGAAAAAGATATTCCAGGTAGAGAGGGCAGCATAGGACAATTGAAGAAAAGTGCACTCAACAGTGAAGCAACAAGGCATTTTATTAAACGCAAAGTAAGAGTAAAGGGTTGAATGCACCGCCAGCGGGAACTGCTAGTGAGAAGTACTCAAGGGCTCCAGTTAGTGCCCAGGGGTTCTTCGTAAAGAATTCACAAGAAGGAGCAGTTGGTGTAGTTTGGGTGGTCCTCTATTTTGATTGACAGACTTGAGTTATATAACTTTTTTTTGTTGTTGTTTTGGTTTTTCGAGGTAGGGTCTCACTGTGGCTCAGGCTGACCTGGAATTCACTATGCAGTCTCAGGGTGGACTTGAACTCACGGCGATCCTCCTACCTCTGCCTCCCGAGTGCTGGATTAAAGGCTGGCTTGAGTTATATAACTTTTCAAAAATATTTTATTTCTATTTATTTATTTGACAGAGAAAGAGGGAGGGAGAGAGATAGAGAGAGAGAGGGAGGGGGGATGAACGGGCATGTCAGGGCTTCCAGCCACTGCAAATGAACTCCAGACACGTGCACCCGCCCCCCCTTGTGCATCTGGATAACATGGGTTCTGGGGAATTGAACCTGGGTCCTTTGGCTTTGCAGGCAAACACCTTAACCACTAAACAATCCCTCCAGCCCCTTATATAACTTTTTAATCCCTTGTGCATGTTCCTTCCCATGCTGTGTCAGACAGTCAGGATGTTGGTTGGAGTACAGCTGTCAAGGAGAGACAGAATGAGTGTGCCAGGCTATGGCCTTGGCTTTTGTTCCAAGTGCTGATGTATAAGGTTGAGCTCAGATGAGGAAACAGAATATTTCAAAGGCAGTGAGTGTAAGGTAATGCAAGTGAGAGTGATCAGGTGCAAGGACAGACATCAGGAGGGTCTTTCATCTAAGTCCAGAGGGAAGGCCAGGAGAAGATGACTAACCCTCCCTCGCCCTCTCATCTTGCCTCCTGTGCCATTTCCTAGGCAGTCCTTCCCTGACCCGGTTGGGCTAGCCACCCCCAGCAGTGGTTCCCCACTCTCCACTTCCTTTTTTGAAACATGCAGTAAGATTCCTGTCATATCTTCATGTCTCTTCCCCTTGTTGGCAGTGGGTGACCCCCCATGTGGACAGGAGACCAGGGCCTGGACCATTGCTAACTATCCCTCTCCTGCCCCAGAACCTGGCACGTGGCTGTCCGACAAGACCCAGAGCTGAATGTACTGGGCACCTGCAAGAATTGGTGTGTATGTTTCCTTTGGATTTTTTCTCTGACTGTTCCTTCTCAGCCCTCCCGTCCTTCCCGTATTCACTTCCCCATTTTGCCCTAAGGCTCTCTTCCAGACTCCTTGCTTAGGGCTTTCATCCGAACAAATTGATGGACACCAGAAATCTCCAAGCTGTGAATCCAGAGCTCTGGAAAGGGTTGCGATATCCATGTTCTTCACATAGATGCGATACTGTGATTCAAGAGGTAAGATGTCATTGTCATGATTGAGCAGAAGAAAGATGACAGAGCACTTCATGAAAGCCCTCCATGTCACCCTCTGGGAGTGACTCATCATGTCACCAGGCTTCCGATAGCTGTGGGGAACACTTTTTGGTGAACCCTGTGGTCACTCGGCTGGTGAAATCTGTAGTAAAGTTTCCTGCCTGAGGACCATTGTATTTATACCAAGAGCATCCAAACTGCTGCTCATGGTAACTAGCAGTTATTCTAAGAACCTTCCTGATCCTTTAGATTGTGGGTGGGGGGGGGGGGAGGTGATCTGCCAGTCTAAATACCACTTTATAAATGAAGTTTCATTAGAACACAGGTAAGTCAATTTGTTTATGTGTGGCCGTGTGGAGTTTCTTGCTACCCTGGCTGATGGCAGAGTGGAGCAGGACTGACTGAAGTTATGTCAACAAAGCCCAAGATATTTACTAGCTGTCCCCTTAGAAATGAGGTTGTGAGTGCCCTCTTTACATTCACAATAGCCATACCATGGCAGAGGAAAGGTGACCTCCATTTTATGAATCATGAAACCAAAGCTCCAAGAGAAGTAATTTCCTTGAGGTTTCATGAACAGAGTTACTCTTCTGGTCTGGTCATCTTTCAGTTGTCCTGGAAAAGCCAGTCTGATCTTCAGGGTCAAAACAGAAGGAATCATGCCTGGACCGAGCACTATGGCTCCAACAGCACTTTCTTCTGGGTTCTTGACGGTGTGACCTTCCATCAGGTCACCCATCACAAAGGGGTCACTGAAAACACCCGTCAGCTGCTTTGCTCCCAGGCCTGCAGCTCCAGCAAGTGTGGGTGGGACACCGGCTCCCCGCACCTGGCGGAGCTCACATGGGCTGAGAGCATTGTTCCCAGAGGAGTTGCCTGATGGTGGGTCCTGGCTCGTGGTTCCCCTGCGTGAAACTCTCCACAGGGTATTTAACCTCTTTACACATGGTGGCTGAGTTCCAGCTGTGAGCATCTTAAGCAATAGCATGTGGAATTTGCCAGTGTCTTAAGGCTCGGGTCTGGAAACTGCTACAGGGCCACTTTCTCTACAGCCAAAGAGTATCATAAACCTCCCTAGACTCCAAGGGAGGAGAGCAGACACTCTAATTTTAAGTGGGAAGAATGCCACAGAATTGAGGACCATGATCTTAGAAGCCCACAGCTCCTATTTAGTGCCGTCTCAGGGGTCCCTTGGGGCATCATTCTGATACAACATCCCTGATGATTTTCTGTCTAAGCTAGCAGACTCTAAAGGAAGGAAACGGGTGCTAGGGATGCCAGACAATGCACGCAGACCGAGCCGTCCCAGACAAACCAAGTGTGCAATCACCCTGTCCCTGGGGCAATGATTAGCACCTTTCTGATATCCCAAGTCAGTTTGAAAAGGTTAAATTGGGACCCCTGTGTTCTGCTTAAGTATGGAAATGACTTAGGAAAATCTTCATACATTGTTTAAAAATAATGAAGATTTTTTTTTTCTCCCCAGGATATGAATTTATTATGTATCAGGAAAACTCAAATTGAGTCTTTGCTTTCCCCAGTCTCCTGGCTAGCTGAACTGCCCCTGCAAGTGTTCTCTTCTTGACATGGAGTCCCCTCATGAGCTGTGGACACTCTGGTGCTCTCCCTGCCAAAGCTTCATTCTGTGCCTGCTGTGGACAGGCAACTGTGGGTGAAACGTGGTAGATACCTGCGGCGCTCATGACTGATCGGGCAAGATGGTCAAGCCAGGGGTCATTGCTTAGCTTGAGTGATAAAGGTCATGGTAGAAGTTAAAGGCAAGTATTACAGGCTTCTCTTCCCCCTCCCCCAAAAAAAAGTAGAAAAATGGGGCTGGAGAGGTGGCTTTGTGGTTTAAGGCATGGGACAGCCCAGGTTTGATTCCCCAGTAACCATGTAAAGTCAGCTGTGTCTGGAGTTTCTTTGCAGTGGCAGGAGGTCCTGACGTGCCCATCCTCTTTTTCTTTCAATCTCTCTGTCAAATAACCATTTTAAAATTGGAAAAAATGGAAGAAAATCTAGATAGATTTCTCAAAAGGAAATGACAGTTTTTTTTTTTTTTTTTTTGGTTACTTAGTATGTCTTAGGAAACTTGGTAGCATTATTACATGTGTCATCTCTTCCAGTAATTAGAAAACCCCAGGGCAGAGAGATGGCTTAACGGTTAAGCACGTGCCTGTGAAGCCTGAGGACCCCGTTTAAGTCTCGACTCCCCTGGACCCACGTTAGCCAGATGCACAAGGGGGCTCATGTGTCTGGAGTTCGTTTGCAGTGGCTGGAGGCCCTGGTGCGCCCATTCTCTCTCTCTGTCTCCCTCTTTCTCTGTTGCTCTCAAATAAATAAATAAAAATAATTAAAAAAAAGAAAACCCTCTTCTAGGCACATGTCAGCCCTGTCCCCATTTTACACATGAGGAAACTGAGCCTTACAGACAGAGGTGAAACTCACATAGGTAGCAGGCATCAGGAGCAGAGCACGTGCTGTGTGTTGAATGAGGCAAGATGAGTCGGAGCTCCAAAGCCTTGAAGACTGGAAGGAGAATAACTACCGAGGGACCAGTGGGAGTTAGGGAAGGCGGGTCAAATAGGGCTGGAGAAGCCTGGGATGCGGCTGACTCCCTAGTGATACAGCAGGGTCATGGCTAAAAAGGCGTATCATGCAAGGTGGGGGTTCAGATGACTCCCAGCAGGTACAGGGTATCTGAGTGCTGAAGCAGCAAAGAGATTGAAACTTCAGCATAAAAGACACCTTCTCATTGCTGGGACAAAACAACCAATCAGACGCAGCTTATGGGAGGAAGAGGTTTATTTCTACTTTGCAGTTTCACCACGGCGACGGGAGGTGGGGGGAGCATGGTTAAAGCAGAGAGCCAGGTGTCACATCTTTCCATCGGGCAGAGAGGAAGTACAGAGACTAAGCTCGCTGTAACACCCCCTGGGGCTGGACTAACAAACCTCGAGGCCCGCCCTCAGTGGCACACCTCCTCAAGCAAGGCTCCATCTCTCAAAGGCTCCACCAGCTGGGCATCAAGTACGAAGCTTAATCCCAAACACATGAGGCTGCGGGGGATAGTTCACACTCAAAGCACAGCACTTAGATCCCAGTAACGAGCCACGTTGAGCCTAGGCTGCTCCTGTTCTAGGAATGATCCAGGGGCCGGAAGTGTCACTTGGGGGTTGTTTAGAAATGCAGCACTAAGGCTCCACCTCACACCCATGGAATTGAGATCTGTGCACCTCAACAGGATCCTCAGAGCTTGCTCTGCACAGACAAGCTTGGGAAGTACGCTTCAGACACACAGAAGTTCACAGAGGTTTTAACTTTCTGTTTAATCTCCACTTCTGCAGACCCGAGCAATGGCCAACTAAAGGTTTGAAGGAAGGTTGAGGTCACCGGCATCAGTACCTGAGTCCCACCCACTTGATTTTCTTCTAGTCTTTCCAGTGATGGTAGCCTGATCTCTGTGCAACAGAACCAGACTCATCTTTGATTCCCACCCACTCCCACCGCAGGCTGTAAGCAGATCTGCTCAGTGCTATGACCTTGTGGGCCACTGACAGACACCATGGGTCACTGAGCCTTCATGTTGTGAAGCTACTGTGTAAGAAAGAGGGATGATAAGAACCTGGCCCTGTCCAGATCATATGCACACACTGGTGAGGGTTCAGGAGAATGTGGAGGGACTAAGTCTGTAAGGCAAGCTGACGTTCACATTGTGCCCGGGTAGGATGTCTTCTCTGGCTGAAGTGAGATATACGGCGTCCCAATACCCTGGTTTGGGTGCTGCTCTGAGACAGGGTTGGGACATAGAGTGGGGGTGGGGGAAGCTGCAGTCACAGGGGTGTCTGATTGTGCGTTCCCCTCCTGGACCTCAGCTCAGGAGCTCTTCGCTAGCTCTGAAGACAGAAGTGGTAATGCCGGCCAGTGACATGTCTGCCTGGACACTTCCTCTTTCCATCTTCCCGTCTTCTCTCTGGTGGCCATTCCATAGGTGTCTCATCTCTCGTGCCAGCCTGGGCTGGCTTCTGGGGGGAGGAGGGGAGGGCTGCTTCCTGACTCATGGGAGCATTATGTATGTTGGGGCAAGACATGAGTAGTGAGTGATTTAAAGATTAAGGGGGAAGGGGAGCTGGGGAGATGGATCAGTGGGCAAAGTGTTGTCATTTAAGAATGAGGGCCTGCATTCAGCTTCCCCAGCACCCATGGCAAAGGCTGGGCATGGTGGCTCGTTTTGGTAGTCCGGGCACTGCGGAGGTGGCTAGCTAGTCTAACTGAATTGATGAGTCTTCGGCTCATTGAGAAACCCTACCTAAAAAAAAAAAAAAGTAAGGTCAAAAACAATTGAGAAAGACACGAAAATTGACCTCTGGCCTCTACAGGCACAAGCACAGGTGTACAAGAACACACACACACATACACAGGCTTGTATGCACTTGCACATGCTTAAGAACGCACGAACATCTCAGCACACATAAGGAAAATGATCAGAAAGAGAAACAGTTGTGGCTGGAGGCACAAGCGACTGGGGCTCTGTTTCCATAGGGAAGACAACTCAATGTGCCAGCGTTATATACTTGTCCAAATACACCTCTGCCGGGTTCGTACTGTTTCCCTTTGCAGGGCTTTCGTGAGGACTACCCGAGGTGTGGGCAAGCAGGTGGCCAGATGCAGCCCACGGTAGGTAATCTGACTCACAGTGGCCCCACCCCCAACTCAGATCCCAAGCTGGTCCAAGCACCCTGCCTCTGTGAGGGTGAGCAATTGGAAGGACTAGTTTCACTTCACAAGCCACCACTGCCCTGGCTCCTCCCCATCCCAGAGGGAAGTGACCAGCCTCACGTGCCCTGAGAAGATGCATGTGATGATGGCGTGCCCCAGGCAACCAAAAGGATCTTGCAAAACTTATGACCCCCTCCGCCCCTCCCCTCCACTCATTGCTGCAAAGGAATGAAAGGCATTGAGGAAGCAGCAGGCTCCACTTCTGCAATGGCCTGTCAGGCTGGGCTTGCTTTGTGGCCAAAGGCCATGTGTATGAAGATGGGCTCTGGAGGACCCTAGAACTGATCAGGAAAGCCTTCCTTCTTTCTTTCCCTTCCTGTGCTCTTCCTTCTTCTGCTTCCCTTTCCTGTTTCTCTCTATCTCTCTTTTAATAACAAACAGAGAATAGGTGCCTTTCTTCAAACTTCTCCCACTGAAGGTCACCCTCAAAATAACCCATCTGAATGTCGGTACACTTGGTAGATGGGGAGGTTTGTTCTGGCACTTTTCAGCCACAGGGCATATAAGAGAACAAGACGGTGTCTCCATAGGAGCAGTAGAAGGTTAGGTTGGGTCGCAGAACTCCTTGAAGCTCCAAGAGACCAGAATCAGACCGGCCGTGGCATTCATGGGGAGCTCAGGACCAGACAAAGAGCTATCAGGAGCCCATTCTTCTCTCGGCTGCCAAATGTTCTCTGCGCTTGCCTGCTTCGCTCAGAGACATCTCCCCTGAGCATCTGACAACACAAAGGCTTTGGTCTTTGTAGAACGTGATGACTAACTCTTTCCAGTGAGCAGTGAGGACTCTGCTGCCCTTTGAAGGGACCATGAGTAATGGATGCACTTCTGCATTGTGGCTCAGCCTCTCCGTCCCTCTGGCACCCGGGGTGACCCATGCCACACATTCTCATGGTGGCTACGTGTGTGCACATTCTCCTGAACACTCACCAGCATCTGCATATTTATTTTCACCCATACCCACACTTATGCTCCAAGTGTTCTTGGCTCTGCACATTCCCCCAGGAGCAGCATGTCACAGTGTGGCCCACACTCCCCTCACAAATGTGTCCTGCCCAGTGACTCCATTAGGGAGTTTTACTGCCTGAGCTCCCAGGTGTTTGCAGATCTGACATTGGCAATGACTGAGTGGGCCTTTTGGTGACATGTCCATAAAACCCCATAAATTGTCCCTATGCAATGTTGCATGCACATTTTTATTTTCCTCAATAAATACACACATTCTTATTCCTAACAGCTCTAATATTGGCTGAGTGCCCAGTCAAGGGGTCTACTTACTGTTCATTTGACAGTTCAGGATGCACTGTGGACAGGAATGGGGACCACTCCAACAGTTGGCTGAAGCACTAGACATCTTTGGAGACCCGAGGTAATGATGACATGATTGGGATGGGACAGTAGGGATCACCTTGTCCAGGGAGCAACTACAACTTTCTCCTATAAGCCATTTAGCTCTTTATTTTTTAAATTATTTATTTATTTATTAGAAAGAGGGAGAGAGAGAGAGAGAGAGAGAGAGAGAGGGAGGGAGGGAGGGAAGGAGGGAGGGAGAGAGAGAGAGGGAGAGGGAGAGGAAGAGGCAAATGGAAAGAGAGAATGGGCGTGCTAGGCCTCCAACCACTGCAAACTTCAGACACATGTGCCATCTTGTACATCTGGCTTATGTGGGTCCCGGGGAATCAAACTTGGATCTTTAGGCTTCACAGACAAGTGCCTTAACTGCTCAGCCATCGCTCCAGCTCCATTTAGCTTTTTCTTGTTCATGTATTCCTTCCAGAGTCCTTCTGCTGACATTTTAGGCCACGGTTACCATGAAGCCCATTTTTTTCAGACTTGAAAATTGGCAAACAGAAAAATCAAGTGATATTCAAGGGAGGGCTTGGAGTTTGCATTTAAATAATAATATGCTGTCTGGGTCATCCCGATGCAGGTGGTTTATGGTCACACCTCGAGAATGAAGGTATTTTTGGGTCCAATAACTTGGACTTCAGGGAATATGTCATCTTTCCCCCTTCCTTAAATACACGTTGGAAGTAAAATTCTGAAGGGAGCAGTGGTACCAAGAACAAACATTCTGTCCTCATCAGCTGGTGGAACTGAGAGCTCAGGCAGGTCTGGAGTTGACCTCCTCTTTGCAGGCAGGCTGGCAGAGATGGGCTGGGCCCGGCTCGCGTGCTTTCTCCTGAAGCCAGGACAGTCCATCCCACTCCTAGCCTTGTTAGAACTATGACGCGTGGTCACCTGCCCCTCCTTTCAAAACAATGACAACACCTTGCGGGTAGGCACAGCTTGACCCCTTACACGGTTCTTCCACAAATATCATCCAGCACCAACAACAGTTCTAGATGGTGAGATGTGGCCATCTCCACACTACAGCATGAGAAGTGAAGTGTCCAGGTAAAGTGTCTAAATGCTGCTACATGTCTGATGTCAGGGAAGTGCAGAGCTTCGAACTTCCAGGGGGCCATGCAGTATGAGTTAGGGCTACAGTAAACATCGCCTTAGGTTTTATATTTTTATTGTATTTGATGTATTTGAGAGAGAGAGAGAGAGAGAGAGAGAGAGAAAGAGGGAGAGAATGAAAATAAGCATGCCAGGGTCTTCAGCCTCTGGAAACAAACTCCAGAAACATGCATCACTTTGTGCATCTGGCTTATGTGGGTCCTGGGGAATTAAACCTGAGTCCTTTGGCTTCACAGGCAAATGCCTTAACCACTGAGAAATCTCTCTAACCCTCCTTATTTTTTTTTTAAAAAATAATTAATTAATTAATTTGAGAGGGAGAGAGAGAGAGAGGGAGAGGGAGGGAAAGAGGCAGATAGAAAGAAGGAGCATGCCAAGAGCTAACCATTGCATATAAATTCCAGGCGCATGCACGACCTTGTGCATCTGGCTTTAGGCGGGCACTGGGGAATCAAACTCAGGTTCTTAGGGTTTACAGGCAAGCACCTTAACCACTGAGCCATCTCTCTAGCGTCGTGTCTCTTTATTTATGAATCCAGGGAGTGGAGAGAGGGCAGAGATATGGGAACAGAATGTTGGGGGCAGGAATGGGAGGGTCGTACAGCCATACTTCCCTATTTTGTGCTCTCAAGTAAGACTAGTCAGATCCTTGGTCAGTTCCTCTGACCAAGGAACTCTGTTGGTTGTTAAACAAATGAAGAAGAGGGCTCAAGCCCATTGACCTCACTGGGCTCTTGATGTTCCCTCTTGCTCCAAAGCAGTATCTTACGGAATATTCTGGAACAAGCCTTTTGAAGACTTTATGGCACTGACTGGGTGGTATCACGCTGTGGGGCTGGTGTTATGGCCCTTAAAATGCAGGAAATACATGAATTAAACCAGCAGTGCTTCCTCCAGAGCCAGGTGTCTCAGGTCTGGGAATAAGCTCCTTTTACTGTGACTGCGGTGATCTAAGAGGAAAATGTATTGCACGTTCCCCTGGTGACTTTATTTTCTCTTGATCTAAAATATTTAGGCCCTCTGATGGTTTGAATATGAAATGTTCCCCACAGGCTCATGTTTGTGAGCACGTGGCCCCCAGCTGATGACGCTGTTTGTGGGAGCTGTGGAACCTTTGGGACGTCACACCTAGCTGGTGGATGTGGGCCACTAGGAAAGGACCTTGAAGGTTACAGCCAGGTCTTCCTCCTTCCAGTCATGTCTCTCTCTACGTTTCCTGAGTTGCTGCAAACTCCAGCCACCATGGGCCAGCCCACTTCAGTCATCATGCCTTCTTCCCCTGACGGTCCTTGAAATGTGACACAAAATCTCTCCTCCCTTAAGCTGTTTCTGTCAAAGATTCTGTCAAAGCGCAGTGACAAGGAGAGTCACACAGAACCTGACGGAGCAGTACTCCCCACACGAGGGCATGTAGCAGTGGGACGGAGAATGCCCCAGCATCTTCGGAGGCCTCACGGCCATGAGCCACCAAAGCTAGAAGATACCTGTGCTGGCAGGAGGGAGTGATAGAAATGCTAATGAGAAGCTGGGTTACAACTACACAGAGGGATAGAGTGATTTATGTCTGGAATACAAGCTATTTCAGGAGTGTTACTGAGCACTGCCAAAGTCTTAGGATAAGGTGGAAAACTTTAGGGTTGGGGATGGCTCAATGGATAAGAGTGCTTGACATAAAAGCATGAGGATCTGATTTTCCCTGAGTTCAATTCCCTAGCACCTGTTTAAACAGCAAAGCATGACCATGCGTGCTTGTAACCCAGTCCTGTGGGGGAGTAGAGATGAGAGAATTACTGAGACTTTCTGGCCAGTTTGATGGCATAAAGAAACCCATTAGGGGCTGAGGTGATAGCTTACTGGGCTAAGAGTGCTTGCTGCATAAGCATGAGGGCCTGATTCACCCTCAGTTTGATTCCCCAGCACCCATGTAAACAGCTGGGTGTTGCCGCACTTGCGTGCAACCCCAGTCTTGTGCTGAGCAGGGACTGGAGAATCATTGTGGCTTGCAAAGACAACAGTGATGGTTCCTAGAGAGACCTGGTCTCTAGGATGTGCATGAGTGATGGAGAACACCCAGCATTCTCCTCTGGCCTCTGCATATGTATGCGTGAGGTGTGCATAAAGCAGACACACCTTACACTACATCCCTCGCATATACACAAAGAGCAAAATCCATTCATCTGTATGTTTACTAAAAGGTTAATTAAAATTAATAAAAACCGAGGGAACTGTAAAGTTGTGTCTGAATGTCAGACCAAGCAAGGGCTTTTGAACTGGGCCTATTTAGCTAAGCCAGAACGACGTTCTTCAGCTCTCTTGTGTGGCCCTAGGTTAGGGGTGGTCATGAGAAAGATTGACCTGAGATGTGTAAGGAAATGAAAGCACTCACTCTGATAGTCATTAGTGATGATCATGATCTCATGGCCCATACCAGTTTTGATGATCACTTGATGTCTACTGGATCATTTATCCTTTCCCTAAGTCCTGGCCAGAGATATGCACAGCTCTGTGACCAAGGACATGGGCTTGTGCTGACAGGGTGTGAGTGGGGAGAGAACAACGGAATCCCAATTTCTTCCTCTCTCCTGCTTCACATCCCCTTTGATGTTCTGAATGCCAACCGTGCTGCCTGTCGCTACTTCAGATGCACTCTTAGGGAGTCAGCAGTCTTCTGTAGACTTTCACGCTAGTTCCCACAAGGTCTAGTCACTGGAACAAATCCCTCATTCTAAACTGTCCACAAGCATCTGCTTTCTTGGTTGACTGGGAGCATACCCAGCACTTAGTTTGTGGTATAGAAATGAGATATTTACTAAGTGCTCACAACATGTGAAGCATCTACTAGGGGTATGGGATATATCAATGAACAGGAGGAAAAAAAAAAAAGAAAGGCACATTCATTTTTGGCTTACTTTGCTAAAATCCCATTCATTGCTTATTTGAAACCAAATTTAACTGCCCTGCATTTTTACTTTCAATAACTGCACCCATCAAGGAAAGTCAGGAGCTCATGGAATTTTCACTTCACGTTGGAGACCCATCCTTGTATATTGCATTACTCTGGTGTTTCTTAAGTTCTATGGCCTCAGGACATTTGTTATAACTCCTGGCGAGAGTATAGATTCTTCAGTAATCATCCTTTTATTAGAAGCCCATGCTTTGCTTTCCTCCTCCTCCTCCTTCTTCTCTCTTTCTCTCTCTCTTCTCTGTCATTCCAGTTTTAGTTTGTGTGTGTCATAGTGGACTAGGGCACAGAGATACATTTCCTCTCTTGAAATAAAGGCACACTATTATGTCTTTAATTTGCACACCAGCCTGTGAGGTAAATCTCATTCTAATTTCACTAATGCAGAAAGTGAAGTCCAAAGGGTTTTAGTAATCTTCCCACAGTCAGTCCCTGAGCTGGGAAGTAAAGAACAAGATTTAAATTCAGTCAATCTGATTTTTTTTTTTTTTTTTGGTGGGATTCATTTGCCTTTTACATGTCATGTGTGAGTCAATTTCTTTAGAAAGGAGGGGGGAAGAACCCCTTTTAGAATCATTTAGATTTGTTTATAGGAAAAGCCTCTGTTGAGAAATACTGTCCTCTCAGTATACCGGCTGTTGCCATCTTAATCAAAGGACCTGTGGTTACCTGCAAGTGGCCTCATGGAGGTCTGTAATCCTGCCCCAGCTGTATGTTTTCTTGGGAGATGCTGCAGCACAAGCTACAATGTATAAGGTCAGCTCAGGAGGGAGTGCTCCAGTTGTGAAGCTCTGAGGAAGTCATCACCCATGGTAGGGTGAAACTTTTGGTGATGTGGTTACTGGGGGCTTACCCACGCTCCTGTAGATAACTCCTCATTCACACTGTTCTAGGTAAGCCTAATGAACTGATTGGTTCATTAAGCTGGACGGGAGTGGAATGGTTTCTTTGGTCTTTCACTGGTACCCCATCTGGACGAGTAGATGTTTGTTCTTTGTCTTCCTAAGAAAAGTCACGTACCAGTCCTTCTACTCGGGTGCATAGCCGTAAAGCTGACGCTTAGAGCCTTAAGCATGTTGCTGACGGTGGGTGACAGCAGTGATGGCATTCAGGCGTGAGAAAGGCTGAAGAGCAGCCCACGTGCTCTCGCACACGTGATACCAGGGTCCGACGGCGGAGGACCCAGTCACCTGAGCTGGCACTTTGCAGATTTCATTGCACTAGTCTCCGTCTGTCACAGGAGGATTTCTGCCCTGGCAGAGGGTCTGGGGGGGCTGGTTCTCTGCCAAAACAGAATAGACAATGCCACACATCATTGGCACCAGGGGTCAGAGGCACAGATTTCAGAAGCAATACTTGTGCTGAGATGTGATACCCACAGTGACCTTTCTCTTGATTTCCACTTGGAAGCAGACATAGATCCTATTACATTTGTGCACACATTTGAGTTGACATTGCATATAGTATTTTGTGCCATGAGTTCTTTTTTCACTTATCTTCTAACTTTTCTTGAAGTCCCAGAGATTCTTCAAAAATATGTGGCAACTTTTAATGGCTGGAAAGCACAGTTTATAAAAATCTTATAATTTTCTCAATATATATATATATATTTATTTATATGAGAGAGAAAGAAGAAGAGAGAGAGAGAGAATGGATGCACCAGGGCTTCCAGCCACTTCAATAGAACTCCAGATGCGTGCGCCCCCTTGTGCATCTGGCTAGCTTGGGTCTTGGGGAATCAAACCTGGGTCCTTTGTCTTTGCAGGCAAATGCCTTAACCGCTAGCAGGCATCCCTCCAGCCCTAAAAATCTTATAATTTAATGACCTAATCCCTTTGTTATCAATCATATAGGTTTATTCTATCTGTTTTGCTATATCAACATTGATTTTTATTAATTTCCTGCCACACAAATTGGTGTGTGCACCTCAGTCCTCACATTGTGCACTTTACTTGAACAGTCTGCTAGGTGGAAGGAGGCGAATCCTTTGGCATATACTGGCAGGCATGGAAGTACATGTTCCTTACTTCTTCATAGCACTCAGCACGAACATTTTCTTGTGCTGATTTAGTAACTAAGATGCTATATACATTTCTTTGTCCAGAAGAAGCTGCAGCATTTTTTTTGCATGTTTGTTTGTGGGTAAAGTATGTGTGATGTTGTGTGTGCATGTGTGGGCACAGACGCCTGTGCACCTTGCAGATGCATATGTGGAGGCTAGGTGAGGACTTTGGATATCTTTCTCTCTCATTCTTCTGCATGCTTCCTTGACACAGGGTCTCTCCTTCAACTTATGGAATAGGGTTAACATGTGCATGGTCATGCCCAGATTTAAAAAAAAATAGTTTATTTTTATTGACTTATGAAAGAGAGAGAGAGAGGGAGAGAGAGAGGGAGAGAGAGGGAAGTTGGGAGAGAGAATGGGCATGGCAGGAACTCTAGCCTCTGCAAACTAACTGTAGACACATGTGCCACCATGTGCATCTGGCTTATGTGGGTTCTGGGGAAGCAAACCTGGATCCCTAGGCTTCACACATGTTTCTGGAGTTCATTTTCAGTGGTTAGAGTCCCTGGTGTGCCCGTTCTCTCTCTCTTTCTGTCTCTCATAAACAAACAAATAAATAAATATAAAACATTTTCCAAACGAGAATATGGTACAAGTCCATCTTGCAATTAATATTTTCACTTTGAAGAAACTTGGATCCTCTCTCTCTCTCTCTCTCACACACACACACACACACATACACACATACATTCAATCATTAAAACTTTAGTTAGTTTGTTCTACTAGGTATTGGGATTATTTTAATTATTAATAATTAATATTTATTAAAAATTATTTAATTATTAGGAACTCCACATATTGTAAGTTTGTGCATAGGTAAAATTAAAATGTATGTAATTCAAATTTGTATGCACTTGCATTATTATATTTCTATAGGATACCAGGGAAGGTCATTCTTTTGAACTTAGTGAACCAGTGAGTTTGTTGGGGTTACTTACAGGAGTTTAGGTGACTCCAAAGTAGCTGAGTCACTAAAACGTCCACATCAGCATGGGCAGTGTCTCCTAGAAGATGCAACCCTGGAGTTTCCTGCCCAATGTGTAGGTAGCTTGGCTGGTAGAAGAGTCTCTTCACTCTCCATCAACTTGGGGAAGGGCCTTGTGGACCTTATAAACTTCAGGACCATCCTGAGACTTGTGGATTTTGTTTACTTCCTAAGCTTTGTAAGTTTCGTGTAATCAAACAAATACACACACACACACATACACACACAACCTTTAATTTTGAACTTTAATTTATGAACACATTGCAAATTGGTCATATTCACTAGGTTATCCCCTTTTCCTCTCTTCCTGCCCTCATTCCACTGGGGGCCGTCATGAATGGGAACATCAATAATCACTGTGGGTTTATGGATGCACCAGTCAGTTTCTGTGGGAGTACTCCTTTCCACCTTCTGGCTCTTATTCAATTGTATATTCAACTGTGTATATAATTTAAGTTTATTTATATTGACATGTAATATTATATTCCAGTTTGATACAAAGGATATTTAATGAACAAATATCAGAGAGATGCTTCATACTGTCATGTAATAAAGTGGCTGTTTTTATATCATATCATCTTCTTTTATTGTTTATTTTATTTTGTTGTTTTATATTTTTATTATTTCAGAGCAACAGAGAGAGTGAGAAAGAGGCAGATAGAAAAAGAGAGAATGGGCATACCAGGACCTCCAGCCACTGCAAATGAACTCCAGATGCTTGCGCCCCCTTGTGCATCTGGCTAACGTGGGTCCTGGGGAATCGAGCCTCGAACCGGCATCCTTAGGCTTCACAGGCAAACGCTTAACCACTAAGCCATCTCTCCAGCCCATTATAACATCTTCTTTTATACCTTTTGTAGAAAGAATTTATAGCTTGTTAATAAGAATTCCTCACATTTATTGATAAGTTCCTAACATATGCTTGCTATCTAAACATAGATATAAGAGGAATTATTGTACATATTTTGCAGTTATTCAAATGATATTTCATTCAGTTTTTCTAACAGGCTAATATTGTACTATTGAAAATGTATATCTCACATATTTTTACTCACTATTTAAATTAATAATTTTGTTGATTATTTTTGGGTTTGAGATATGTGATACATTATAAACAAATATTCATAATTTTGCCTTTTTCTTTCCTAATAGCTATACCTCATTCTTGATTTTATTGCACTGATTCCAACTTCCAGAGATGTCATGTTATAGAGAACAGTCTTCTCTTACTTTCATTTAATAAGTAAGCAAAGCAATTTGTATATTACCATTTAGCATAAAGCTATCAGTTTTGAGACAGCTTAATCATGCTGTGTTAGCTATATACCCTTCTGTCCCTTATATCCTATTTTTTAAAGATACGTAAGTCAAACATAGCAATTAACTCTTTGTATTTATCAAGATGATTCTATTTTAATTGAACTGATACAAATCCAGCTGCTAGTAGGAGTTTTCTTTGTGTGGAATGCTGGAATCATGGAATCCTTTTCTCATTTTTTTCCCTAAAATTTGGTATGGATCTTAAATAACAAGGGCTGGAGAGATGGCTTAACAGTTAAGGCATTTGCTTGCAAAGCCAAAGGACCCAGGTTTGACTCCCCAGGACCCACTTTAGTTAGATGCACAAGGGGCACATGTGTCTGGAGTTCTTTTGCAGTGGCTGGAGGCCCTGGCACACTCATTCTCCCTCTCTCTCTCTCACTCTCTCTCTCTTTCTCTCTCTCTCCCTCCCTCTTTTCTTTCAAATAAATCAATAAATAAAAATAAAATATTTTACATAACAAAATTGAACATAGCATCAATTATCTCTGTAACAAACTGTCCTTTTTTCCCCCCCCAAAATGCCATAGCTAAAATAACAAGAACTCTGTTCATCCATGACTCTGAAGGGCACAAATTTGAGTTGGGCTCAGCAGGGAGTTTCTTCTGTTGGTATTGCCCAAGGTGGCATATTCTACTATAGTCAGCTGTGTGTCTGCTGGGGGCTGCTGATTTCCAGGACCTCAGGTGGGATAACTATTTCTGTTCCTTGCTATGTCACTGTTTTTGTTGAAAGAAGGAACAGTCACATTGTAAAGGACAACACATGCCAGGATGGGAGGAATGGTTGCAGACAACCCCCTAATCTTCCACAAATATGTGCTACAATTTAAAGTAGAAAGTGTACATTGTGAAAGATGGGTCCCAGCCAGTGCAGACAGGATATGGCAGCATATTCTCTTACATGTTGCTAATAGTCATATTAAAAAGAATAATTAAAGTGATTTAATAATGTATTTCATGAGTGGTTAAAAAAAGAATAAACTTTGACCTAGTTTTCTATAGCTTGGCATTTATTCTAAGAAAATAGTGTTCCATGCAAGAAATCATGTGCAAGGGTTTTTATGTATAAAATTATTTATAAGTGAAAAATCTAGACCGCAGTCTAAATGTCAACTATTTGAGTAGCCAGTGACATTGGACAGCATCTTGCATAATGAAATATTTTTGTCACGTTTTAGGTTATGGACTTATGCCTAAAATGTAGGATTTTTATATTTATTGTGATTCTAATTTGAATGTTGATTATATATATATATATATATATATATATATATGTACATATATATATATATATATATACATATATATATATACATACATACATATATAATATAATATAATAATATACATAATATATAATATTATGCATTTATATAATATGTATATATCCAGCCTTTATATGTAAAGACTGGAAAGAAAGATATGAGTTTAGGTATGTATTTATTTCTGGGTGTTGACTGGATTATTGGTAGATTTCCTATTATGGTTATATTTAGAGACATGGATATCAATGGGACCACCTTGCCACTTATGCACTAGGCAGAGTTGACTTGAATTCCCACCTTGTGTTCAGTGACAGTCCATACCTTTCCTGTGAGTTCTTTGCCGGGTTCCTTGAGGGCTTTCATCCTCAACAATCTCCGATGTGACATCTTACCCTTAGAATTCCATATCTATCTTGTCTTTTGCAGTTCTGTTCCGTGTCTTGACCAGTATATGGAGTGCAGAGTCCCTTCTTCCTTATTTGTACCATTAATTCTCCTCCAAATAATCTGGAATGTGAACCTGTTGTACATAATAGGGTCTTATTAAGTCTCTGTGGATCATAGAGATGAGAAGCTTCCATATTCCCAATGAAAGACATGTCCTATATTAGACTAAAGATATTTTCTAAGAAAAAATAGTCTCACTCTAGCCCAGGATAACCTTGGAACTCACTCTGTAATACCAGGGTGGCTTTGAACTCACAGTGATTCTTCTACCTCTGCCTCCCAGATGTTGGGATTAAAGACATGTGTTACCACGCCTAGCTAGACCACAAATACTTAGAGTATTTCTGTGATTGCAGTCATGGGTCCTGTTGATAGTCTTGTGAAAACTATAGGCTCCTTCCAAAGATAATGTTTCTAAATGCACACAGTAAGATAGATATGATTACAAAGGAAATAAATTATACTTCAA
Source organism: Jaculus jaculus (assembly GCF_020740685.1). Lineage (NCBI taxonomy): Eukaryota > Metazoa > Chordata > Mammalia > Rodentia > Dipodidae > Jaculus > Jaculus jaculus. The sequence continues at coordinate 120,511,170 of NC_059109.1, read as the reverse complement.
ACAATAAAATTTGTGACACAGTGAAGCACATGCTACTTTATTAATCAAGTATTAAATAACGTGACAGGGTGGCTGACCAGAAAATGAGTGTGACATCAAAGCGGAAATGACCATAACTATTTTGAGATGTATGCAGTAACCATAAAAAAGTGTGAAAATAGCTGTCATTTTAATTCTTTTCAAAGTTGCAGAATTGCCAAAACTTTTGACGGGTCATTTGTATTCATAATTGAAAAAAAATGCTCATTTTTAGCTGGAGATTGGTTTATGGAGATATGCATATAAGTATTTTTTTCCCAACATAGCTTAAGATCTCTTGAGTTCCATCTGAGATCACTTGGAGTTAGCAGGCCTTGAACTACGAACCTTTGAACACAACATTCCTGCTCTTCAAAGACCACTTGGGTCTCTTGCCTCCAGGCATTCCTTGGGGGGAATGTCATGGCATGTTAAGCCCCATTCTCTTATCATACCATTCCTTCTCCCCCAGTTTGTTCTGGGAAATTTGGAGTTCTCCTAACTGTTAATTTGGAATCCCTGGTTCCTGGTTTTCTAAATATATATTTTAGATATTTAAGTTAATTTATTTATTTGAGAGAGAGAGAGAGAGAGAGAGAGAGAGAGAGAGAGAGAGAGAGAGGGAGATAAACAGATAGTGATAGAGAGAATGAATATGCCAGGGCCTCTAGTCCTGCAAACAAACTCCAGATGCACGCGCCACCTTTTGCATCTCTCTGATGTGGGCCCTGGGGGAACTGGACCAGGGTCCTTTGGCTTTGCATTCAAGCACCTTAACCACTAAGCCATCTCCCCAGCACATGGCTCCTGATTTTTGAGTTAGTTCTTTGCTTGTCTTTAAATGACCCCCAACCTAACAGGGTGATTCCAGTCGAAAGAACTGTTCATCTACCCCTGTCATAATCAGTAGAGCTAACATTCAGAGAGTACTTGCCACATATCATCCACGCACGGCTCTGAAGCAGCCTTACCACTTTGCATTTTCACAACTGTGAAGGGCTTGCATGAAATCATGCTGCCAGCCATCTCCATGGCCCATGCTGGAAACCACCCTGGGCTCCTGTCATACCAAGAAGAAAGTAAAACTGAACTTGTTAAGTCTTTCTTCTTTGTAGCGTTGACCATTGGATTACTATCTTTGCATTATTGTAATCAAAGTACCCGATAGAAACAACTCACAGGAGGAAGTTTTAGCCTGTGGTTTCAATTCATTGTAATAGAACAGACATGGTGGTGGGCGCAGCTCCATCTGTGGGGAAACTTGGTTGCTGGACTGCTGTTTACATGGTGGCAGAGAGGAAGCCTAGAGTGTGGGCTAGGACTAGGGTTAGGCATCACCTTCAAAGGCTTTCCCTATTGACTTGTTTCTTTCTGCCAGGCCCCACACCCTAAAAGCTCCACAGCTTTCAAAACCATGCCATGAGCTCCAGATCATGCACATGATCCTTTGTTAGAAGGTAATTGTTATTTCAGATTTGTTTTTTTTTTTTGCTTGTTCTGCAGATGGGTTTCTAAGTCTTCCACAGTGGAGTGGGCTTTCATTTGCCCTGTCAGCCTAGGTTTGTGTTCTTCTATGAACTTATAGAGAAAGCCAGTGTGTTGGATTAGAATGTCCATGTCAAGGACTGGAGAGGAACAGAGAGGGAACATGTTCGGACTGTTTAAAAGCCTGAGTGGATCTGCACACTGGATTCCATTGAAACCCCATGGCCTTTTAGCCCAGGCTCTTTTAGGCTCACACTGGCTTTAGTTGGTTTCTGCTGCTTGTAACCAGAAGTATGACCAGTAGGAGACATATGTTGTCTTTAAGGAAGGGAGTTTGCCACTAGCAAAGCATTGCCAGTGTGGGAGACGCCTTACCATTCTCTGTAGTCCTTGGGCTGTGCTAATCTCCTGAGAGTACAAGTCATGGCTCTTACAGGCTGTTCACCCCTTCTTCCACAACATTTCCTGAGCCTTGGTGGGTTTGTTTTAAGTCTCCTTTGGTGTCGAGCTTTCAGCAAAGTTTCTGGATTTCTGCAGGTTTTTTTTTTTTTCTTTTTTGCTCATGTATGTGCGCATGTGTACACTTGCACGTGGAGGCTGGAGGACAGTCCTGTGTGCCATTCTCAGGAATAGCATATACGTTTTTTTCTTTTTTTGTTGTTTTTGAGATAAGGTCTCTCATTGGCCTAGAACTAGTCAGGTAAAAGTGACTAGTTAGCCTGCCTCAGGGATCCACCACAACAGGTATCATTTTGTAACAGAAAACTCAGGTGTGGTTGGATTTAGGTTACCCACTATGTTATCAGAACTCTTTCCTTCTTTTTGAGCTGCTGTTTTCTATGTATATTTATTTTAAGGAAGTTCTTTTTCATCTCATAGCACTAAATAATCTCTTACTAGTTCTAGGCTTACTCTGTCCAGCTTTGTGACTACTAGTCAAAAAAAAAAAAAAAAAAAAAAAACACATCCTGCTTCCAAATGGCTATCTTTCCTAGGATCTGCCAATCCGATGGGCTTGAGTCTTTTAAGTTTAAGTTTTGGACTAACAATGGAACCGTAGGGGATGGGAAAGGGCGGGATGGGACTATTTGGGGAAGACTGAAGCAACAGATGGTCCACTGCAGTGGCAGCAAACATCATGATGGTTATGTGGGACCAGAAGATGAGCAAAGAGTTGATGGGGGTGAGGGTTGTGATAGTGGTGTTGTGGGTGGCCTTGGAGGTGGTGGGGTGGTGGTGATTGTGAGAGTGTGGGAACATAGCCTCCTTTTGCTGCAGATCCTACTGGTTCCTAGACCATGATCCACCTGGCTGGTACATCCTTCCCTCTTAGGAGAGACATCCAGGGCAGAGGAGGCTGCACATTTGTTCCAGAAGAAATTCCCCGATGCCTGAGTCAGTGAGCTCCCATGCTTGTGGAAGCAGATCACATGGTATCTTTGAAATATACCTATACGTGTTAGCAGAAAAACAGAGCAAAACAGACCTCCACCTCCTGGATGGCAGGAAATGTGGTCAGCTTCCTCTGAGCATCCAGGGAGGTGAAGCCAGCATGAGAGGTCATTGGCTTTAACTAATGAAGAGGCAGAAGAAACTGCTGATTTCAAGAATAATAATAAAAAGAAAGCACCCTGGGGGACATTTTATTGCACTTAGAAAATGTTCAATTTCACCCTTCATATAAAAAGTAGGAAAAAAAGGGAATGTTTTGATTTTCATAAAAGTCAATAGATTAATATAAAAAGAAAGTTCCCGGCCAAGAACGAAGCCACAGTTGTGTGGATGCAGATGCCTGAGCGGACTCTTCTGGCCTCATGTGAGCGCCTGCATTTGGCATGCAGAATCCCTAGTTCTGTGAAAACTATTTCAGGAACACTTTGAAATGACTGCCCAGTGATGGCAGCCTCATTTGGGATTTATTATAATATCATTAGGAGGGGTTATATCATTTGGTATAATGTCAGACACATTGTAGCCTGTGGTTTTATGATGTGGACAAACATCGCACTCAGGAATAAGATGGTTCTGAACAAATCAGTTCCATCTGTGACCTACTGTAAATAGTGTTCGCCTTCTGCTGAAGTGACTATGGAGGGACAGTTCCCATCCTCATACAGACCTTCTGGCTGGTAGGACCTTCCTCTTGAGAGAGAGAGAGAGAGAGAGAGAGAGAGAGAGAGAGAGAGAGAGAGAGGGAGGGAGAGAGAGAGAGAGAGAGAGAGAGAGAGAGAGGGAGGGAGGGAGGGAGGGAGGGAGGGAGGGAGGGAGGGAGGGAGGGAGAGAGAGAGAGAGAGGTATAACACTAAAGTGTATTAGGAAACGCAAGAGAAGAGGGAGGGCACTAGGGTCTGGTTTCTATCACAGGCTTGTTTGATGCATGCTGGGTGTTTTACCTGCCTCATCTCTTCACCATCACAATATGCCTGTGCAGTACACCGATATCCCATAGCTATTGTGCCGAGAAACATTAAGTTTTGGTGTGGTGCAACAGTCATAGCTTGCTTGAACACTGTAGAATCCTAAGTGGAGTTTGCGTTTTGAGGTTTATCCGACGTGTGCTTCAAACTGTGCTCTCTTGTGACACCTGGCTGTCCTTCAGCCCTGTATGTCTACAGATAAGCTATGCAGAAGAGGGAATAGCAATACCACTTGTGCTTAGTTAAAAATATAGCTATTGTTAAAGAAGATAGGAACATGATACAACCACTTGGGAGAACTATTTGGTCATTTCTTAATGAAATTAAATATCTGCTTACTATACAACCCAGCAATGTTCTTCCCATGAGAATGAGTCCATATGCCCACAAAATGACTCAAACAAAATGTTCATAGCAACTGTTTTATAATAGTCAAAATCTGGGGAAAAAAAAACTCTAATGGTCACCTACAGGGAAATGAACAAACTACAGCATGTTCATAAAGTCGAATATCACACAACAATGAGAAAGCAAACCAATAGACATGATATAGCCCGAATGAGACTTTTAAAAATTGTGTGTGTGTGTGTGTGTGTGTGTGTGTGTATGCCAGTGCATATGTGTTCCTGTGTGTGAGGGCAGACTTGCACATGCCATGGAGTGAGTGTGAAGGTCAGAGGAGAACTTTCGGGTCTATTCTTGTGGTGCCACTGCATTTGAGGCAAAGCTTCTCTCAATCTCTCTGTTGTGTATTTTGCTGTGTTCACTGTGAGCTTCCTGGAAACTGTCCTGTCTCTGCCTCCCCGTCTTGCCATCAGATCGCTAGGATTAGAGAAGCCCACTATGGCTTCTGGCTTTGCACATGGGGTCTGGAGATCAATCAGGCTTGTGAGGTGAGCTCATTATCTACTGATTTGCCTTTCTAGCCTTGATTGAGTTTTTAAAAAAACATAATATGTTTTATTTACTTGCAAGGAGAGAGAGAGAGAGAGAGAGAGAGAGAGAGGCAGAGGAGAGAGAGAATAGATGCCACAGGGCCACTAGCCACTGCAAATGAACTCCAGATGCATGTGCCACTTTGTGCATCTGGTTTTACGTGGGTCCTGGGAAGTCAAACCTGGCTTGTTAGGTTTTGCAGGCCAATGCCTTAACTGCTGAGACATTTCTGTAGTCTGAGCTTGTGGATCTTGACACTTGTTCTTCCTGACAACCAGCTGGGTAGGAGTTCCTTGATTAAATTTCTATAAAATGTTATACTTGGTTAAAGAAGACAAACATGAAAGATATAATATGATTCCAGGCACGTGAATGACAAAATTGAGGAAAATTAAAATGATGGTGATGTAAGTTGTTAAAGTTTACCTCTGAGGTTGGAGGTGGGTATTTCCAGTAAGGAAGAGGAAAAAGGCCCCTGAGAGAGTGGTGTTCTTGCACAAGTAAGAATCCATGCCATTATATATTTAAGATTCTACTGTTTCGTTTCTTTCTTTTTTATATTTTATTTATTTACTTATTTGAGAGAGAGAGAGAGAGAAAGAGAGAGAGGGAGAGCATGGGTATGCCAGGGCCTCTAACCACTGCAAATAAACTCCAGATGCAAGCATCTCCTTGTGAATCTGGTTTACATGAGTTCTGGGGAATCAAACATGGGTCCTTTGGTTTTGCAGGCAAGCGCCTCAACCTCTGAGCCATCTTCTCCAGCACCCCCCTTTTATTTTCTTTTTCCTTCCTTTTTTGTGAGGTAGGGTTTCACTGTACCTCAGGCTGACCTGGAATTCACTATGTAGTCTCATGGTGGCCTTGAACTCACAGTGATTAACCTACCTCAAAGATTCTGCTGTTTATGGAACAAGCCTTGCTTAAAAAGCAGATGACAATATAGTTTAATAGAAAAATAGGAAGAAATAATTAAGCTTGTCACTCCAAACTTTGGAAACAAATTGGTTCTTTTGTTGATTTCAACTCTGTATGAAGCAGATATGATGGAAATGTGCAGATACCTGCTATACTATGATACTGGATGTTTGGGGAGAATAATTACATGAAAGGTTGATTGATTTGTTTCTAGTACTTCTTACTAGAGCAAGTCAAGTGCTGTCCTCTTTTCTTAATAAATTATAAAATGTACCTACGGTATGCCCTGGCCCATTGCCTCCTGTTGTCCTTCCTCCTTGTGCAAATGTGACTTCTATGACATTTGTGTTTCCCACAGTGTGATAGGTAAGGGGCTCTTAGGTGCATGGAAAGAAAAGAAAGAGAAAAGCAAACACATTCATTTTGGCATTAGAAGAAAATTACATGCTTTGCAAAGCTTTTACTTTGCTATTTTCAGAAGGGATCTTATAGGTCAACTGATACATTAGCATGATAGCCTGTTTATTTCTGTAAAAAAAAAAGTCAGTCAAAACGAGTATTAATTTATTTGAACAGATACAAGTCAAAGCCACTTAAGCAATTCCAGAACATTAACAGTAGGATCTACTATTTTACATCATTACTGTCCCCCTAAGGAAGGAAGGAAGGCATCAATATATTGGGATGGGGGATATATATATATATATATATATATATATATATTTTTTAAATATTTTTATTCATTTATTTGAGAGTGACAGACAGAGAGAGAAAGAGGCAGAGAGAGAGAGAGGCAGAGAATGGGTGCACCAGAGCCTCCAGCCACTGCAAACGAACTCCAGATGTATGCGCCCTTTGTGCATCTGGCTAACGTGGGTCCTGGGGAATTGAGTCTTGAACCAGGATCCTTAGGCTTCTCAGGCAAGTGCTTAACCACTAAGCCATCTCTCCAGCCCTGTATATAATTTTTATTTTAGAGATAGCAAGTGAGAGAGAAACAGAGATACAAAGAGAGAGAGAATTGGTACAGCAGGGCCTCAGCCACTGCAATCAAACTCCAGGCACTTCCCTTCCTCCACCTCGTGGGCATGTGTGACCTTGCACTTGCTGCGCCTTGGTGCATCTGTCTTACAGGGGATCTTCAGAGTTGTACATGAGTCCTCAGGCTTTGCAGGCAAGTGCTTTAACCACTGACCCATCTCTCCAGCCAGAGTTCTATGTTTTTTCACATTCATTACTTACATTATTGGCCTCAGAGAAGTCTAAGAGAAAACCATTCTCAGGTCAGTTTAGGTTATGTAGACAGACACTATGACCAGGTTAGATAATTTATCCACAACGTGTAATGCTGTGACAAAATGCCTGAGATAAACAGTTTCAAAGAAGGAGGAAAGGTTCATTTTGATTCATGGTTTCAGAGGTTTCACTCGTGTTTGGTTTCAGTGCTTTGGCCCTTACCTCAGACAGATCAAACATTATGGCAGTGAGATCCCATGACCAAAGAGGAGAGAGAGAGAGAGAGAGAGAGAGACTTCCTTCAATGAGACCTCTCCTCCTAATGTTTCCACTTCCACTACTTTCCACTTAACCATTGAGTTATGAACCTATAAATGTATCAATCCACTCCTGAGGTCAGAGCCATCAGGACCCATCACCTCCCAAAGCCTCCTCCTCCCAACATTGCTGTGTTGAGGATTAACCTTCAACATAGGAGCTCATGGTGGTGGCGGGGAGACACATCTGCTATCCCAACTATAACAATGTCTTGTGCCGTGAAATACTTGTTCAGGGCCATGCTTTCCATTTTCATAACCCTGAGCTATTTGTGTCAGAGGCTCTGTTGCCCTGGATCTCCCACAACTTTATTTTCCCTTCAGTATGATTGCTGAGGGCTTCTTTGGGCCTTCTGCTTTCTGTATGGATGAAAAAGTGGCTCTGATGTCTAGCTCGTGGCATCTTCTTACTTTATTGTGATGGCTATTCCAAATGACGCGTGGGAACCTGCTGAAGGCTCAGAATGGGTGGACCAACCATAGCAAGGTGGTAGAGATCCAGACAGGTCTTACATTAAACTCAGTGTTCTAGTCCTTCTCTCTGTGAGCCATGTTTCCACTTCTGTGTTTGAAAAAAGAGAAAAAGAGCTGATATCATCCATTGTTTGAGTGGAAGTTGTCTGGGTGGACATAAGACCTAAGACAGAAATGCATCGGCTGACCTCAGTAAGACATGCCTAATTCCCGGTGCCAGGGTTGACTTGGTAATAGGATTTTGTATCCAATTACTCCTAGATGCTTATGGTTATCTGGACACAGACTTACGTCCTCCATCTACATAACAGGATGCCAGATGCTGCTGAAAGATGTGCAATTAATGAAGCCCTCCCCTGTACCAATTTTGCAATTGCTATTAGTCTACAAAATGTGGGGATAATGGGACAATTAAAAAAAATAGCCACTCAAATGGATTTCACTCTGTTCCTTATAAAATAGTTGTTTTTCTCAGCTACATCATGACACTTAAAATTGGAGTCTGCTGAATTTTAAACAATGTCTCAACGGATTTTTCCATACACTCTGGTCGCCCTCTGATTATTTAGTTAATTCCAAGAATATTTATTGAGTATCTACCATGAGGCAGAAGTAGTTCTAGGCAACAGGAACAAAGAAACAAAAGATGTTATTGCGCTTCTTATTGACACAGGGTCTGTAGTCTAGAGGGGAGACATGCAGCAGAAACAACTGCAGAAAGCCAGGCAAAAGATGTATTATTAATGGGAAATAAGGTAGAGCTAGGGCCTGGGGAAGGTGAGCATGGAGTGTGACTAGTTAGAAGGCCAGGGAGGGATCTTTAAACCAAGAGATATTGGAGCAGAGATCTGATTGAAGCAGAGAAGGACGTGTGGCTCTCTAAAGGGTTGTGTGCTGGGATCTTGGCCAACATGCAGAGATGGGGAGAGACTGAGAAATGGGCAAAGCAGAAGAACAGAGGAAATCAGTTAGGCTAGTGCAGGTCCCCACTAAGATCTGGAGGTCCCAGGGATTAACAGAGTCATGGTCATCCTGAGTCCTGTTTTGTGGGATCTTCCTTGCTGTATTCCTGGCCTTCTCCAGCACTTCTGACCAAATGATGGGACTGATCTGCGTATTTTAATGAATTGTTGCTCTCTTGTGCCTGTAACATGAGGCCATTTTAAAAATTATTTTATTTGTTTATTTATTTAAGAGAAAGAGAAGGAGGCAGATACACACACACACACACACACACACACAGAGAGAGAGAGAGAGAGAGAGATTGAGAGACAGAGAGAGAGAGAGAGAGAGAGGGAGAATGGGCACTAGAGGGCCTTCAGCTGCTGCAAACAAACTCCAGAAGCAGGTGCCACCTGTGCATCTGGCTTTACATGGGATTTGGGGAATCAAACCTGGGTCATTAAGCTTCTCAGGCAAACACCTTATCTGCTAAGCCATCTCTCCAACCCCGAGGCCATTTTTTTTTTAAACTACAGAGGGCAAGCTTAAGAAAAATCAGACAAGTGAATCTAGAAGTATTTCTTGACTGCACAAAGAATTCTTTCTTGGGCTGGGGATACTCTTCAGTGATTACAGGCACTTGCATGCAAAGCCTGACAGCCTAGGTTTGATTCCATATTCCCCAAGTAAAGATAGATTCACATAGTGGTACAGGCATCTGGAATTCATTTGCTGTGAAAGAGGCCATGGTGTGCTCTTTGTCCCTCCCCCCAAACAAACAAAAATATTTTAAAAACCTGCTTGTTTCTGGGCTGCCCTGCTGCATGAGGGGACTTGGTCCAGTAGCAGCTGCTTGATGTCCTGACTGCTTTGCCCAAGTGAGTGCCTATGTAGTCCTGCAGGTAGAAGTGGAAATAACTTTTACAGCCACTTATTGGATCTTTCTCCACTCAGGAATATTGATTTTCTCCTTGCTCAGCCAGGAATGGATTTATCTCCTTGGGTCTGGCCAGCAGGCTGGGAGGGTGTGGCGCCACCTGGGTGAGTAATGAATGCATGACGATGCTGTATGTACTGGGTGATTGTCTCTCCAGAAGCACCTGTCAGCCCCTCGGGGACCCGCTGATGATGTAGAAATGACACCATCAAGACCTGGCTTGGGTCACACATGGGAAGAGAATGGTACACTGTCCTCCTCAAGTCACTTAACTAACAAGACATAAAATAAAATTGTGCCTGGTTCACGTTCATGATATTTCTCAGCTTAATTATACGTATGGGTGGCATGTTCAGTTAAGATCGTGAAAGTGAAGCAAAAGGCTTTGGTTTTACATGTCTCACCTACTTTCCCTCCCTCTCCTCCCCCACCCCCTGCCTCACACATATCTTTCTCACAGAGAAGTTTCTAGAGCTTTGGGATTTATGGCCCTGATAGAGAATCAGCTCATAGCACTGTCCAACATTTTCTGTCTTTGAAAATAACAAAGAGGATCCTGAAACCCTTTGACTTGAGGCTAAGAAGACTATATAAATAACAAATATGATAAAAAAAAAAAAACCATGTATTTGAGAGCCCATGCAAATGCGCCTGGCTTCAATTTGCGGGGATTCTCTCATTTGTTAAGTGACACAAAGATCCCATAAAAATTCTGTGGTTAAAGGTCTTCAGAAAAGTACTAGAAAAGCAAGTTCACAGTCATTGCTGCATTTGTTACTAATTATGGAGAAAGATACTGCGCCTTGTGACTTGGATCTGATGTGCTGATGAAACTGCTGGGCTTTGGTGTGTGCCACTTTCTGATGCCTGTAGGGCTTGGTGGAGGGAAGGGGACAGAGCCCTGTGCCAGACCATTGTTGTGCTCGATGAGTGTCTGTGTGTGGGGGGCGGGGGTGGGGGGGGTTCTGTGGTGTCTCAGGACCCTCTTCAGGAAATTTCTCCGCTAGACCAAAGCAGACAACCAGAGAGGTGGCCTGTGAGAAGAAGGAAGTTTTGATGTTTACCATGCCATTGCCTTAGGTATTAGACAGCAGGCAAAGATGATTCTTTACTTCCAAGAACCATGCAATGTTAGAGACAATCATTTCCCACCCAGAATCTCCTAATGATTCCCAGGAAAGCCTGTGGGGCCTGTTGCTACTAGAAACACTAACTGTATGGAGAAAGATGGACGCGTTGGTTTAGGTATCACTCACCCCTCCTACCAAGGTATTTGCCATCCACTTGTTCATTCATTCATTCTTCATATGAACTTCTAATATATGCCTGCACAGGTTCTAAGGCCCTAGGAAAACAAAATGAACCAAAACCTAATTGTGCCCCATGGGAACCTTGCGGCCCAGTGTGAAAGGTACACAAGAAAACATGCAACACTCTGGTGGGTCCCTGTCCTGGCAGAAATCTCACAGAGGCAGGTGGTGTAAGGGATGCCTGGGGTGGTCAAGATTTGGTGGAGGTCAAGAAAACGTCACTAGGTCGACCAGATGAGAGAGGGAGAGGGAAAGGGAGGAGGAGAGGAGAGGAGGCAGAGGAGGAAAGGGGTGGGGGAGAGACGTTATTTCTGGTCAAGGGATTTGGGTGACAAGAGGCAAGGAAGTTTGAAATTACTGAGGATTTTGAAGCTCCTCATAGGAACAGATTTTTTAATGAAGTATCCAGATCATTCTATCCAGTTCAGTTTAATTTGGAAAATGTCCTTTGCCTCGCCACATCCAGGGCTCTGCCTGGGAGTCTGCCATTCTTCATGATCACGAGAGTGAATGGAGACTAATGTTCAAGACTTGGGCTCTTGTCCAGGCAGAGTTTTGTGGCTAGGAGTGTTAAAGGCATGCAGATACCCGTCTGTAGCATGGGGTGTTTGTGCGATAGTGAGGTGCAGGGAGAGGCTGTTAGAAATGGAGACTCAGCAGCTCAGGAAGGCTTCCTGCAGATAGGGCTGAGTTAGAATAGGCCCTGGAAAGATGGAAGCTGGCCTCATAGGCAGAGGAGAATGCATGCACAAGGCCATGGGTAGTGGAATATATGAGATGACTCTACTATCAAATGCATTTTTCTTCCAAAACATTATTATCCAAACTAGGTTATACACCAGAAGCTGCTGAGGATCAGAAGGGTTTTAATGGAAATGTCTGAGATTAACCCCTCAAAGTAGAGAATGCAGGTGGTGTGTACGTTTTAAGTGACACATCAGAGGATTCCGATGCCTTAGGCAGAGGTGAGACTGTGTCCACCAGGGAGCAGAGACAGGTTTGGGGTGTTGGGGTGTGCACGGACTTGGACTCGGATCCTGATCTCGCCTCCTTAGCACTCTGCTGCTTTGGGAAATGTGCGTGTTTTTTCTCGGCTTCACTTTACTTGTTTCCAGAAGGTGACAATAACTTGCCAGAAAAGTAGTTGTGAGAATAAATGGAACACCGTTCGTCACACTGCTAACATCATTTCTGGCTAGAAGTAGGCGGGGAGGAGGGGCTAACTATGAGTTTTCTTCCTCTCCTTGGGTTAAAGAAAAGTCACGACATCTGAGACATGTATTCTTGGTCGCAGGAAAGCAGTACCCAGCCAGGAGGGCACCTGCTATTCTGCAATGAGTTGTCTTAGATTTCAATCACTTTTCTTTTCCTGCCTTAGTCAGTTCCCCAGGATTCTACGAACTTCTCCTTAAACTTAGGCTTTGGACACTTTTATGTTCAGTCGATACTCAGAGCCTGTTATGTGGGTATACTCAGAAACTCACACCCTAATAAGTACTGGCTGAATTCTATCATGAGAGAGGAATATTAGCTCTCTGAGCTAGAAAGGGGGTGATCCACTCTAGTGGTTGGAAGAGTGTGCTTTGGGAAGCTTTCGGAGTGGAGTCGCCATGTTTGGCCTTGAACAGGTGTAGGGGCGCCATGCTCACAGTGTGCAACGTGGATCATATCTCCGAAGACCGTCCAGCGCACTAGCTGCACAGTCACCTGTGGTGGGAAACCTGTGGAGTGCTCTAAGAAGGAGAGGAAGGGTGGCAAGCAGATGTGGCTACAGCGCTCTCAGAAGAGCCCTCAGGTATAAAGTTGGGTTCTTTGGATTTTTTTTTTTGTGTGTGTGTGTGTGTGTGTTTTGAGGCAGGGTCTCATTCTAGCTCAGGATGACCTGGAATTAACTCTGTAGTCTCAGGGTGGCCTCGAACTCACAGTGATCCTCCAATATCTGCCTCCCAAGTGCTGGGATTAAAGGCGTGAGTCACCACATCTGGCTTGAATTTTTTTTTTTTTTTTAAGATAGAGAAAAGTGGGGCTGGAGAGATAGCTCAGTTGCTGAGGTGCTTTCCTTATAAGCTTAAAGACAGGAGTTCAGTCCTTAGTTCCCACGTAAAATGAAGGGTATGGTGACATGAGCCTATTACAATCCCAGCTCTGGGGAGGTGGAGGTGCATGGACCTCTGGGGTTCATCGGCCAGCTGACTAGCTCCCCTATTAGGTGAGCTCCAGGCCAATAAGAGACCTTGTCTCAAAGGAGGTGGACCCTATCTCAAAGCTACGATACTCACTGTTCTCTTCTGGCTTCCATCAGCATGCCTGCACACACACACACACACACACACACACACACACACACACACACACACGGGAAAGATGTAAATTGGCATCCTATTGTATCAATCTTATTTTTTGCAGTTGGGTCCTATAACTGCACTGTGACAATGCGGCAGGTCTGGCACTGGATCTCTGGATCCTTTGGGTGGGTAAGTCAGCAGGGAGTGTTCCTTCCATCAGCAGGTAGAGAAGGCTCTGGCCAGCTCAATGTCCTGGAAAGGACGTTCTTGAAGAAATCAGTCTGCTGGTCCAGGCGTCCAGATGGAACCTATCTTCAGAGACCCTCAGGGGGTCCTGCTAACTACAGATGTCGGGAGCACAGGCATTTGAGGACTTCCTGGCATTTGGCTGGACAGCCACCGATGGAGGCTAGAGCCTGGGACTGTGGTTTGCTCTTCAAACCCAAGAGGGGTTTGGCTTTGAAGCGTCCACTTCCCCCTTTCAGTGCCGAGTTAGAGGAAATGGAGAGCCCGGAGCTCTAAGACCCGGGAAGGCAGGCTGAAGTAACCCTTGAGGAAAAGGAAAGTGAAGGAGGAAGGAGGGTGCGCGGGGGTGGATGAGTGGCTTTGCCCGCTCCTTCTCCTGGAAGTGACTGTGGGGGAGCGGGGTGCCTCCTGGGGTTCCTGGAGATCCTGGTCTGTTCTCAAGCAGGGTCTGAGGCAGGTCTGCGGTCAGTATGCCAGACTCTGGCACCTTCAGGGCTGCCTGTAGGTCTGGTTCCCTTGCCCCAGGGCTCCCCGGGGGAAAGCAGAGGCGAGGCAGGCCTGCCTGAAGCACTTTTGGGCAGCCATGACTTCAGTACTTGTCCCTAAAATAAATGCACCACAGACAAGACAATGTGGTCAGGGGCTGGGGAGTTACTGTAAATACCAGGCAGCCAGGGCTTCCTATTTCTGTTCCTATGACTCCCTGGGGACAGGCGCTGACCAGCCTCTTCCCAGTCCACGCTCTTCTTCCTGCCCCATCCCAGGAGAAACTCTGGCTTAGCTAGTTCTCATTCTGTGTTCTTGTGGACCCCTTTGGGGAATATGAAAGAGGGACCTCTCTCCTACCTCCAAGATGGATTCAGATGAGGCTCCGACCAACCGTCTCCAAGGACGGGCCTTATGTGTGAGGCATCGTACGAGTTATTCATGTGTCCACTGACCGCACAGCCAGCCTCAAATATGAGAGCACCCAAAGAACAAAATGTATGTTCTCTTGTCGTGCATTGGGTACTATGTTCTAGACTTTCCAGGGTTTATCTCATGGCACCAGGGACAGCTGGACTCCAGACCTGCATTCCTAACCCCGACACCACACAAGGCCGAAGGCACCAATCAAGCTCTGCGTTCTGCTGGTGGAGAGAATGCAGTGTGGAAAGGGTTCAAGGTCAAGGGCGGATGTGACTATGTGTAGCGTGCTCCCCGGCTCCTCCCGCCGCACTGGGACGCTGTGGTAATGCGTTCTTGGAGCTTTGGTTCTGACCTCTGACCTGAAGTCCCCATCTTCGCTCAGCAGGTCACAGAGCAGCAGTCGCACACATCCTTGCAAGAGCTTTAGTTTAAATGAGCTAAGCTTTCCCAAGGGGAGCTAGCCCCTTCCTGTCTTTGGAGGGTTTCCTGGGTGGGTATTTCTTGCCTTTCGATTCCTGGGGGCACCCAAAGTACATCTCCCTCCTTGTTCCTGTAAGAGGCTTGCTACATTCCTAAACTGACACCTGCCAGGAGGCCTCACAGCTTTCCTGGAGGGTATCAAGCCCATGCAGAATGGGGGGGACTTGTACCCCATCCTGTCCAGTGGGAGTGAAGACTTAGAGAAGCCAGGCATTTTCCTGCACAGGGGAAATAGCTGACGCCGTTTCAAAGAAGGAAAGAAGAGATGGAGGTCTCAGTTGACCACAGAAAATGAAAGGTAAATGCTGGTTGTTTCATTCAAGCCATTCTGCTGATTCCACGTGGGAGTCATTACACCTTCCTGATCCTCTTAAGGCACTCTACCACACACTAGTATTGCAAGAAGAGGGTATTGACCTCATGGCAAACAGGAAGTAGAAGGCCAGTGAGAGACAGGGGATTGGTGTAACCTTCAAAAGCCTGCCCCCCCACCCCTAGGGATCTTCTTCCTTCAACTAAGACTCACCTCCTAAAATTTCTACAACCTCTTAAAATAGAGCTCCCACAAGGCTGGGTATGGAGGACTTCACTCCTGCCTGGCTTTGCGTTTTGACTTCTGTGTCTCAAGGTGGGAAGGATGGTGGAATCAGGTGCCACTCTCTGAGGGCTGGCATGAGGCTCTAGCGTGGCACTGAATCTACTGTGTGACTGTCTCCTACACCATGACCGTGTTGTCCAGCTACCTGACATTGCTCCCTTCCCGTTGCAGCAAAGGGCGTAGACACTCCTTGGCATTGCTAACCTCATTTTTGCTGACCTCAAGCCTGCTCAAGGCTCTGCTAATTCTCCCTGTAATCGACTCTGCTCATTTACTTCGGTTGAGTGGACCACCTGTTTTCTCGCAGAAGAACTGACAACCCGCCTGCTCTTCTGCCTCCTACAAAGTGACTGTTAGCTTCTCCACACAAGAGTGCTCTGACTTTCAAGACAACTCCCTTACACCTTCCCTGAAGGAGCATCGGGTTTCTGGTAGCATTCATAAGGTGAGTTATTGTAAACAGCAAGGGGACAATGACCAAATGCAAATGTTAAGGAACTGGAAAACTCTCTCAGTGAATATAATAAGCTACAAGTAAAAGAAAACTGGGATCGTTAGCAGGACCTGGTTGTGCAGGGCTTGTAATCCCAGTTACCTGTGATGCTGACGTAGGAGAACTGCGAGTTGAAGACCAGCCTGGCCTGTTAGTGAGACCCTGGCTCAAAATCAAAGGGGACTGTTGGTTTAGATCGGAGGTAGGGCCACAAGCAAGGCCCTGTGTTCAATCCTTAGCACTACCACCAAAACAACACCGCCGCCGCCACCACCACCGACAGAAAAGTTGGAGGTTGTGATGGGTAATCTTGTCAACTTGATGAGATTTAGAATTACAGTGGAAACAACCTTCTTTGATGTTTGTGAGTTTCTGTTAACTCAATTGAGATGCGAAGACCCATCCCAACTGTGTGGCTGATGCCATTTCCATAGCCTGGGGTCCTGGGCTGTATAAAAAGTAAAATGGAGAAAGTGAGTTTAGCAGTGGGATTCATCTGTCTCTGCTTCCTGTTGTCAAACAGAATGGGGCTGGCTGCCTCAAACTCCTGCCCCCTTGGCTTCCCCACCATGACGGACTGTGACCTCATACCACGCGCTGGGATAAACCCTTCCCTTGTGTTGCTTCTGGTACAGCGTTTGGCGATAGCAAGGACAAAGTAACCAGATGACTTCTTCTGTGAAGGTGACCACCTCAATACATACTGAGGACCATAAAGATCACAATGGTGACGACATGAGAGGAGAGCCAATAGTCTACTAAAGAAAGCTGGCCGGAGAACTTGTGCTGTGTCTGGAGGCGACGTGGACCAGCACTAAGTTGGGACATCGGTCCTTCGGGTGACAATTCCCACCATGCTGCTCAGCCTTCCCCATGGATGTCAGTAGAGCAGGAACATCCAGCAACCACCCAAGGAGCATGGACTTCTATTGACTAAAACATAATTTCCTCAAAAAAACCCCCCTCATATCACAGTTGAAATTATGCTCCAAAAGAACATCTGGGGGCTGCAGAGATAGATCCATGGTTAAGGTACTTGCCTGCAAAGCATAATGTGGACCCAGGTTCGATTTACCATTACCCATGTAAAGGCAGATGCACAAAGTGGCGCATGCAGCTGGAGCTCATTTGCTGCAGCTAGAGGCCCTGGTGTGCACCCGTTCTCTCTCCTTGAAAATAAAAAATATACATATTTTGTATTTTTATTTATTTATTTGAGAGCTATAGACAGAGAAAGAGGCAGAGAGAGAGAGAGAGAGAGACAGAGAGAGAGAGAGAATGGGCACGCCAGGGCTTCCAGCCACTGCAGACGAATTCCAGACACATGCACCCCCTTGTGCATCTGGCTAACAAGGGTCCTGGGGAATCAAGCCTCAAACCAGGTCCTTAGGCTTCACAGGCAAGCGCTTAACTGCTAAGCCACCTCTCCAGCCCTTTTAAGTTTTTTTATTTTTATTTAGAAAATAAAAATATTTTTAAAAAGAGCATTTGCTAATATGTAAAATATTTATGTTATAAAATGAAAAACATGGATAAATAAAGCCTACAATTTAGTTACAGCTGTCTCAGTATTTGGGAGGCTGAATCAGGAGGATCCTTAGTGGGAGACTGGCCTTGGCTACATAGTGAGACTCTGTCTTAAAAACAAACAAACAAAAAAAAGAATTTGGATGCAGAACAAGTTCCACAACTTACACACCAAGGATCTGCGCTAAATGATACACGTGTTTCTGTCTAGATGGTACAGTGCTTCGAACTTTCCTTTAGTTTCAAATTATTTAGAGAGGAATATTACTAGCTCCTCTCTCTCTCTCTTATTCTCTGTCTCATTGCAGATAAACAGACAGATGACACCTTGACAAGACAAAGCACACAGCCCACAGCAGCCCACAAGCCCACACCCCAGGTAATGTTTCAGAAGTGCGTGCACACCAATGGACCCGTGAGCTCAGCTCTCATTTGTAAGATAGTACACTGACACCAAACACGTCTCTTCCCAGTCACCATCCTCTAAGCGAAATTGTTGGCCATAAATCCTTTGATTCATCACAGAAGTATGTGCATATACCAGCATATCTAGGTTCTCTTCAAATAAGCTGGTATTGATTTTATAATCAGAAAATTGTAGCATGCACACATTTAAGATGTAGGCAGTTTTATTGTCAGCTCTTTGAGGGGCAGGCTTGGGTCACACAGCCTGTCCTGACCTGACCAGGGAGGTGGGAGGGGCAGGAGCATCGACAGCATCATGATGGTGGGGAGGGCCGGAGGAGGGCGACTTGCAGCCACTGGTCTGACGGTCAGCGTGGGGAGGGTTCCCGGAGTACCAGCTTTTCCTCACTCCTGAGATTCCACATTGTAGCCCTGCAGCCCACACTGAACTTTGGGACAGTGACTGTCGGTGAGCTGTTACGGTTGGTCGCTAGATTACTAGTCTCTGGTGCCTTCTTGAGCTTTGCTACTGGGCAATTTTTGAAGCCTCTTTATAGAAAAAACACTGGGCCTCAGTTCTTCCCAAGGTCCTCTACCTTCATGCCTCCCCCAGCCCCCACACCCCTTCCTCCTGCTTCCTGCTTCTGTACCTCTTCTCCAAATAAAACCAAATGCCATTGGTTTCCTTTTACTTTTCCCTACCTCTGCCTTGCCCCACCCCGACGACTTCTTTACAATTTAGGTCAGCGATTGCACAAAAAAAACCAGGAACCACAGGGCTGAACATTCTTATTAGGCAACACATATAAGGTCCATAAAATTAACTGGAAGCTAAGTCGCTTAAAGCAGTTTCCTACTTACTGAACTCACATGACTTTTGGATAATCACTAACGGTTTTACTTTTTAATTGTGGTACTGGGGATGGAACCCAGGATGTTGTACGTGTTAAGAAAACAAAAACTCTACTAGTGGATTGCACCCCTAGCCCCCATCATTAATGCTATTTTGTATTTATTTTAAAAATAGTTTATTTATGTATTTGCAAGGAGAAAAAGGGAGAGAAAGAGAGAATGGGTGGGCCAGGGCCTCCTGCAATTGCAAACTGACTCCAGATGCATGTGCCACTTTGTACATCTGTTTTGACGTGGCTACTGGAGAATCAAACCTGGGCTGTCAGGCTTTGCAAACAAGTGCCTTGATGACAGAACCATCTCTTCAGTCCTCTTTTGCTTTTGATAACAAAGTATTTCTAAGCCAGCTGTAGTGCCAAACACCTTTAATCCCAGCACTTGGGAGGCAGAGGTAGGAGGACTGTGGTGAGTTTGAGGCTAACCTGAGACTATAGAAGTAAATTCTAGGTCAACCTGAGCTAGAGTGAGACCCTATCTTGAAAAACCAAAACAAAAATTAAAATGCATTTGTATTTATTTATTTGAGAAGGAGGGGGAAGAGAGAGGGGGAGGGGAAGTGCCAGGGCCTCTTGCCTCTGCAAATGAACTCCAGATGCACGCACCACTTTGTGCATAAGTATTGGAGAGTTGAACCCAATCCAGTAGGCTTTACAAGGAAGTGCTTGAACCACTGAGCCATCTTGCTAACCCCTCTCTAACACCCTTGAAATTTCAATTTGTGCTAGGTACAAATAGGGAACACTATATTGTATTTGGCTTCAAGTGACCAAGACTATCTTACATTCCTGAAAACAAAGCAGAGACATACTGGCACGTCCCTGCAGCTTTTGGAATCATGGCTGAGTGACTTACATGGAGGGTTGAAGACAGTCCCTGGATCACAGGGTGAAAAGACAGCAGAAGCCTGTCGTATGGCAGTCACGCTCTGGACACAATGCCAAGCTTCCCCCTATGAACTCATGAAAGCCTGTGGCTTTACTTAGAAGTGAGGGAGGGTAAATGGTCAAGATCAAACAGACTGGGCTGGGCTCTCACTTGTGATTCACCTGCTTAGTGATCTTGGCAATGTCTTCGTCTTGTCAGGGTTCAGTTTGATCTGATCTCTGGAAGCTGCTACTGTGACAGTAAGAATCGTGGTGGTGCTTGACAGTCACCTCAGTGTGGGGAGGTGGCTCAGTGAGTAGTGAAGCACTTGCCCTGCAAACATGAGGACCTGAGTGTGGATCACCAGAACCCCCAGTAAAACAAAACCAAAAAACAAGGCAGATGCTGTAGTGGGCATCTGTCACCCCAGCCCTCCAATGATGAGATAAGACAGTAAGGATCAGATCGGAAAGTTTGTGAGTTGGCTAGTCTGGAGCTTGTTACAGTGAGAAGCAAAGAGACCCCACCTCAAACAAAGAGGAAGATGAGGACCTATATTTTGGGTTGTCTTCCGACTTCTACATACGCATACGTACTTGCACAGTGTGGGGAGAACAGAGAGAAGGGGTGCGGGGAGGGAAGGATACCATGATGTTAGGAACTGTAAGCACAGTCTGAATCCAGGGACTGGAAAATGGATGGTGAGGATGAAAAGATTTCCTCCCTTCCTCCCTGCCTTCATTTATATAACAAACATGAAACATACACCACCATCATTATGTACCCTGGAGTCTTCTGAGCACCTAACAAGCATTAACATATTCCAGTTGTTCTAATCACAAAGTGAGAAAGTTGTAACTACTGAACCTGTGAGGAAACTGTGAAACAGAGAGCTAAACTCACTTGCCCAGGGCCACATAGCTAGCAAGTGGCAGAGACAGAATTCGGACATGCATCCTGGAATCTAGAGACCCTGTTCCCCACCATTCCATCATCCCGACTTCTTTGCTGGTGTTGTTTGCCAAGAGACCACGGGGCACATTGGCTGTAAGTCTTAGTCCTGCCTTTTAGCTGTGTGGTCTTGGATCGGTTAATCAACCTCTCTGAGCCCCACCGTCTTTATCTGTAACATGGAAATAAAATACCCATGGCATACAAGTTCTGCAAAGATCCAGTTGCATATGCTCTGGTCTATAGGGAACGTGAGCTGGATTCGTATGCAGGCTTTTATGTGAGCCCAGTTGCCATCACATGTTAGCTTCTGGTTGGTTTCAGAATTTCCCATACTTGGCCCTTTCCCTGTGTCGTGACAGCCAGGGCATGCCACATCCTTCCGAGTGGGAAGAAGACTGTACACACCCATTCTGGCACTGAGGTGTCAGCCTTGCAGATTGGGGCTGAGGAGCTCTTATTCACACGTCCAGGCTTGTTCAACTAGTACTTTTTTTCAGTCCCAAGGAGGCAGCTCTTAGACTTGTGTTTCTTTTGGGTTCCAAACAGCAAAAATGGTCCCACACTTGTCTGTCCGTTTCCCAAATCTTGCCTGTTAATTCTAGGGTTGGAGAGAGGCTCTGATGAATGCCTGCCCACTTGGGGTTAAGGTTACCAGTGGCCTCTGTCTCTGGTCAGACCCACTGGGAACAGTGGCAATCATTTCCCGAAGCTCAGTGGGGGCAGGAGCTGGGCCAGGCCAGTGGGCAGCAATTGGACACAGTATTTCCAAGATGCTAGGAGCCCCGTCCTGGTAGGCTAGACCCACAGTCCATGTTTTTTTTCTTTTTTTTTTTAATGAAAAAATGGCATTGCCTTTAATCCAGTGTAGCCTGATGCCATTATAGTTTTCATATCATTTTGACTGTAGAAATTGACTGACATTTACCACTGCAAAAGTTCTGAGCATGGGGTCTGCTGTACCAGAGGTCCCTTTAAAGGATAAATGCTGACAAGGTATCTTGACAATAAGGAAGGAGTCCAGTTACAGTTCATTCTTTCCTCTCCACTAAAGATGTCTCAAACCGTGTATTGATTTTCTTAAAGAAAAGGAATGGGAAGAAGCATGTACCAATTAAGAATAAAACGAACAGTTTATTACCCTCTGATCTTTAAGGTAAATCGAGTGTCAGAAAACACAGTTCCCTCCCCATATGCAGACATAATAACTGGGAAGATATGTAAGTAACCTCACATTAAAACCCAAGACGGCCATCATTTGCTGAGAGATCTGCACTGGATCATAAAGACTGGCCCCTTGTTTCCAGTTCTCTAATTTTTTCAAACATTTCTTCCCTTTTGTGAAGGGGATATTAAAAACATTGTTCCTATCTCTCTCTCTCTCTTTTTTGGTTTTTTGAGCTAGGCTCTCACTCTAGCCCAGGTTGACCTGGAATTCACTCTGTAGTCTCAGTGTGGCCTCGAACTCACGGCGATCCTCCTACCTCTGCCTCCTGAGTGCTGGGATTAAAGGCATGCACCATGCTGATCTTCTCTCTCCTCTCTTGTTTGGTGCAGAACCCTGGTAAAGCCCAAGATCTTACTGGTTAGCAAGTTGACTGAACAGGGTCTCTTTAGATCTCTGCTCATTTGCATATTCCTCTAGTCTCCCAGAAGATCAGCCTGTGTGCTCCCCTTTGTGTGATATTGCCAGCAGTGTTGCAGAGAAATACCTAGCAGAAAAAGGACCATGAGGGATTTACAGGACTCAACCATAAAACATGGGGGTCCCTGTCACAGATTGGGAGATAGAGTGTGGTTCTTTGATGTAAAATATCCCCTCCCTCATAGGCACATGTGTTTTGAATAGCTGATCCCCAGCTGGTAACAGTTTGGGAGAGTTGTGGAGATTTGGGGAGGTAGACCCTTGTTGGAAGAAGTATATCACTGGGGGTGGACTTTGAAGTTTGTCGGGCCAGCCCACTGCATGTTCAGAGCTGGCTCCCTCAGGCTACTTCCTTTCTGTTGATGTGGAGATGTGCCCTGAGCTTCCTCCTCAGGCCTGACAAGCTTTTCACTCCCTCAAAACTAAGCAGAAATAAGCCCTTTCCTGCAATAAGTAGCTTTTAGTTGGGTGTTTTGTCTCAGCAGTGAGATAGTAACTACTACAGAGAGGTTTAATCATTATAATTAGTCAGTTTACTTTGAAGGCACATTGATAAGAAAGAGAAGGAAATGTGACTTAAAAAGTCATCTTGATACACATGCCCATCAATGCCAGATAAGGATAACCAGGTAGAGCGATGGTTGGGGTCCTCAGTGTATAAGCAGGCTGTGTGAACTTGGTTGGAGTTTGAGGACCTTTGTCCAATTCTGCATGTGATGCATTCATACCTATTTACACACACACACACACACACACACACACACACACACACACAGAAAGAGAGATAAATGAATAAAAATTAAACTTCCAAATGATTCTAATGTTGCAACAAAGGGCTGAGACTCAGGTCCCATTTGGGCAGGAACCATGTCTCTTTCATTTGTGCTACATTTCCATTATCTTGGTTCTGGCCCAAAAAGAGTATTCAAAAGCTAATGCTAGGTACAGTTCTACTCTAATTATGCTTATAGCAAACATTAAGTAAGCATCGTCAAGTTTTCTTTACATGGCAATGAAAATCATCCAGGGGTGTTTTTTTTTTTTTTTTGTGAATAATCATTGGGAGCCATGGTTTAGGAAATTAAGTACTACTGACCCACATGCAGGAAGGAGGCTAGGGTATGTTACTGTATCCTCCCATGCGTATTTGTTTTCTCATTCTTTTTTTTCCTCATAGACCATCTTCTATTTATTGTCACCTGGGGCCTTTGGATTGCTCATGATTGGAGGCCGATTCTTGATTCACACAGGAAGGAGACATGATGGCTCCTAGTCGGGAAAGATAGGGATGGTTATTTCAACAACCCACGTCACCCTCCAGGTGCCACCTTCTGTCCCCTATATCATTCAGCCTAAAGGCTGGGCACTGGTTTGAGACTTTGATCTATAGCTGGAAGACCTGACTTTGCCTTGCTTCCTCTCAGGTCTATGCCTCTGCGATGTTGTTCCCATGCTTATTTATTTATTTTGTATTTTTTTACTTCCCCCATTTCTCCTGATTCCCTGGGGGTGTGAACCCAGAACATATGGAGGCCTTCTTCAAGTTATGGGCATAGCTGCCACAGTTCCCCTTACCCACAATATTATCTAGCGGATGCAGCAGGATTTTATTTCACTTGACTCTAATTTAACTGTCCTGAGCCCCTTCCTTATATTGCCAAGAGATTTCCTAACAGATATGTAACCCGGTGATTCAGGCAATTATTCACGTATTCCCCCACATCATTAGTTTTATAGAACACTGCCAGGGGGTATATTTTTTTTCTTTCCCAGGACTCTTGAGAATAAAGGAAATAGAACTCTTACCATGAAGTCATGTTAAAGAGTTTATTTCTCAGAAAATACCCCGTAGCACTTTTTATAAAACCTTACATTGGCTATATTTAGGAAAGGAATTATTTCCATCTCACCTGCTGCCCAGGAATTGCTGTGCAGACCCCTGACCTTCCAGAGCATGGGTTTCAGATGTGTTGGATAGCATCAACTGATCACAAAGGGGTGAGTGTGGTTGATACAGTTCATGTTGGACCTTGTTGGGTTTAGCCAGGATGACTATAACTCAATCACCCCCAAACTAAGATGCATCTGGGAGAAAGGGTGCTGTTATGAATCTTATTTGGAGAGTGCATGTGTTTTAGGACTGCCCATCTCTCCTGGGACACATGGTCACACTTCATGGCCTTTCCTTGCATGGATCTGGCAGAAATAAAGCATAAGGAATTCAGCTGAATTGGGGTGAATATAAACATAACTGAAAGTAGTGCTTTTTTTTTTCCTACTGAAAAGCAAACAACGGTGAGGTGTGTCAGTGAGTGCTTGCCACAGTAATGCTGTGTAATAAACCCACTCCCCATATCAGTGTGTGAAGGCAAAAATTACTTCGCTCATGTATCTGCAGGGCAGGTGATCTAGGCTGGGCTTAAATCCGAGTGATGGGTTTGGATCAATCCTGCCTCACCACGGACCAGTGTGTGAAAGGAGACGTGCTCTTCTGCCTGACAGGAACAGGTGATGTTTCCAAATGCTAAGACTTGGATCTGATGTGCCATTCTTCTTTTTAAAATTTTTTATGTATTTATTTATTTATTTGCAATGAGAGAGAGAGATAGAGACTGAGACAATGGGCACTCCAGGGCCTCTAGCCATGGCAAACGAACTCCAGATTCATGTGCCACTTTATACAACAGCCTTTATGTGGGTACTGGGGAATCGAACCCTGGTCTTTAGGATTTGCAGGCATGCATCTTAACTGCTGAGTCATCTCTCCAGCCCCATGATGTGTCATTCTTATTAAGTACTGTGTACTTGCACTTCAGTGGGAACTAAGCCTAACACACACACTGAGGACATAGCTGAAGGCATAAGAATTGGTAACAACAGTGCGGATGGTCACAGGGAACACTGGGTCAAAAAGCCTTCCTGTTTCTATCTCCAGATCTCTAGAGGAGCACTGACTGGACTTATTTAATTAGCTGTCTGCCATTGGAGCTGGCAAGGGGGCTGAGAAGTGAGCATGCCCTGATGAGACCACGGATGTCCAAAGAGGAGAGGATAGAAGAGGAGGAGATGGACAGTCGGAATAACAACCCTGCTCCTGGCAATCCATGTAATGGATGGGAAACTCTCTTCATTTGCAGATCTGATCAGTCACATCTCTCCTCCCAGGATGAGGGAGCAAGGGATGGAGAGAGGAACTGCACATGCTCAGGGAGAGGAGGGGAAGCAGAAGCCCTTTGTTTCGGCTCTGACACATTTCTGAGGAATCACATGGAACCTACTGAACACCACTGAGTGCACCCTTTCCGTGTTGCTGGTCAGGAGTATCCTGCTCGTTCCTTTGTTCATTCCCCTTGGACAAGTGGCTTGGTGACCACTGTCATGTAGCGTCTCCTCCCACAGTGTAGCTACCCCCACCTTTTCCATGGTGCTAAGCTTCAGCTTTTGCCTACCTGCTGTCAGAGCCCTGCGTGACCTCTTGTCAGGTAGGTGACAGTGGGTCACTTGTTAATCAGACACGCTAATCATGCTGATTACATGTAATTAAATAATGGATCAGCCCTGCCCGGGCATCGCCTGTTTAACATTTAAACCAATTAGAAGGCTCTAGAGGAACAGCTTGGCTGGGGGTTCTGGATCAGAGAAGGGCAGGCTAAAGGGAGGCAGGTGGGGAAGAGGGTGTTCAGAGCTAAACCCACTTCACCTCATAGGTTAAAGGGCAGCTGAGGGCTGGAGAGATGGCTTAGTGGTTAAGCGCTTGCCTGTGAAGCCTAAGGACCCCGGTTCGAGGCTCGGTTCCCCAGGTCCCACGTTAGCCAGATGCACAAGGGGGCGCACGCGTCTGGAGTTCGTTTGCAGTGGTTGGAGGTCCTGGCGTGCCCATCCTCTCTCTCTCTCCCTCTATCTGTCTTTCTCTCTGTGTCTGTCACTCTCAAATAAATAAATAAAAAATTTTTTTTAAAAAAAGGGCAGCTGAGACCATGGTGCCTCCAGCTTGGCTCTGTTGGGAGGTAAAATGTTTAAGGGATAGGGCCTAGTGTATGGTCTTTAGGTCATGGGAGGCCCTTGAATGAGATTGTGAGACCTTCCCTCTCTTCTCTCTCTCCTTCTCCCTCCCTCCTTCCCTTCCCTCCCTCCCTTCCTTTCTTTCTCTTTCTTCCCCCTTCCTCCCTCCCTCCATTCCTCCCTTCTCCTCCCTCCCTTTCTTTTTCTCTTTGTTCTTTCTTTTTTTCCTTTTCCTTTCTTTCTTTCTCTTTCTTTCTTTCTTTCTTTCTTTCTTTCTTTCTTTCTTTCTTTCTTTCTTTCTTTCTTTCTTTCTTTCTTTCTTTCTTTTCCTGTGGATGGTTTGTAGGTCATTGGAGGCCCTTGAATTTGACTGTAGGACCTTACCTCTTTTCTCTCTTTCTTCTCTCTTTTTCTCTTCTCTTTCTCTCCCTTTCTTCTTTCCCTTCCTTCCTTCTTTCTTTCTCTCTTCCCACTTTCTTTTTCCTTCTTTCCTTCCTTCCTTCCTTTCTTTCTGTCTTCCCCTGACCATACAGCAAAGTTTCACTCTGCCCCATACTTCTATCATCATCTTCTGTCTTGCTATAGGCCCAAAGAAATGAAGTCAGTTGCTCATAGGTCGAAATTGCCAAAACCCTTTCTCTTTATAAATTAATTCTGTCAGGTGTTTGTTACAGAATCAGAATGCTTGCTAATACATTATCTGGGCTCTTTTCTCTCCTTCCATGCTATCATTCTTCTAATTCAGCAATCATCTTCCCTAACTTGAGCTTTCTCAGTGACCTCTTAGCTGGCCTGCCAAGCACTACTTTCTAACCCTTTACGGAGCAGTTAGATTTGCCTATTGTACTTTTCATTATTTGTTTAATTAGTAAAATGTTAAATATACAGAAAAGTGCAGAAATATTATAGTTAACACCTATCTGTTTGCTAGCTGAGCTGGGGAATTAAACCCTGGGCTGAAGGCTTTGAAAGTATATGCCTTTAACTGCTAAGGTATCTCTCCAGAGCTTTCTCACTCACCCAGGCAGGTAATATGATTCATGTTTTATTCTTCAACATGTACTTCTTTCTTTTCCTAACTGCTGTTTTTTTGGGCGTAGGGATGATATTTTGGTGTCTCCTGCTCTCCTGAGTCTAATGCTGGGATTGATGCTTTATGAAGATGTTTCGACAAAGAATGGGTCAATGAGCAAATGACCAAAGTCACTTATGTCACAGAGAGTCATATCCCCTTATCTGCTGGTTCCCTTTGAGGGATGACATCCCCGTTTTTCTTTTTTCCTGGCTGCTTTACTAAAGTCTATCTATAAAATGATCCAAAGCCCTTAAGTCCACCAGAAAGTTCAGCATCATAATCTGACTGATTACTCTTGCTTTAGCATCCCATGTGCTTGGAAGCATCTGACATCATGCTGGCTCTACCGTAGGCTTTTCAAATTGAAAATGTCCTTCTCTAGATTAGATCATTATTCCCAGGTCTTACTCTTTGGAAACTTTTTAAAGAAATGCTGTTCTTTTTTATACATTGGATCTTTTTTTTCTCTATCCTTCATGTGTCACATTCATTTCATCATTCCTTTCAACTCTGGATCCTAAGAGATAGATTTCACATTTATTATCTCTTTATAACTTAGTTGTCTGCAGCACAAGCACTGTGCTTTATAGCTTCTAATGAGAACTGTGATCTCAGGAGTGTGTGTATTGTTTCTCTACTTCCGTCGGTATCCACTGTTCTTCTTCACCTTAAACTGTATTTTTTTTTTTTGTCTTTGCATTTTACTCATTTCTTATCTTCTGTCTGAAATAGGGTGTTAAGAGGTTCAAGGAAGTCCTTGAGGCCCAATCCTTAGGTTCATGTCTACTTTAATCAAAGAATTGAATAAAATAAGACTGAGGAGGATAATTATTGAATGATTACATTTATTTAGAGAAGTACAGAACCAAGAGGAGGAAAATAAATATGTCCATGTGGTCTGAGAGCCTATGTGGTGGGCCTGGAATAACTGTAAAAGAGAGCTAGAGAGGAGAACAAAGAAAGTACAAAGAGCCATGTGGAGGGCGGGTGGGGGTAAAGAGCCCGTACGGGAGTACGGGTTAAGGGGTTCATCCTTCATCTTGGCCCAGCTGGGCCAAGATGGAGGGGAAACTTGCCAGAACCTGGAGGCTTTGGAGAGGCCAGGTAGCCCAGAGATCTTACCCTCCTCTCTGAAAGGTATTTTTAACCTCACTGTAGTGGTTTTTACCTTTTGGCTCAGGTGAGTCAGAGTGAGAGTTGGTTGGTATGGGATAGGGGCTGGATCCAGAAGAGGCTAGCCATGATGCTAAGTTCTGGGGACTGAAGATTAGATTTAAGTTCTAAGAGGACCTCCCTTCCGGGGAGGGGGCAGGTTGTTTGTGGGAAAGCAGGTCTTCTTTAGGGAAGAGATGAGTCAGATCACCCTTTGATCTCTAGCAAGTGCACATTGTAGAGGGCAGAAATTTGCGCCTTTCCTTTCAGGGGTCCAGTCACCTTAACTTCCTAACAAAGCTACCTGACTCCCTCTCATGTCTTCCTCAGAAATCATACCTTTCTCTAACTTATTGGGAAATTGTTACAAACACATACCTTTAATAATTTATAAATGCAAGGATGGGGATACCTTGTGAGAAATGCATCAGCCGGTGACACCATAGAGAGCACTTAGTCTAGGTGAATTGGTCTGATTGGACCACCATCAGATATGTGGTCCATCATTAATGGAAACATCATTAGGAAGCACATGGCAAGATGTTGACACAGGTCATCTTTCTTCTAGTTTCTGGGAAAACAAATTCAGTGACATGCTTTTTTCTTTTCATCTATAAGCAAAGTGCAGTTAGATCAAATATAGCCCATTCCTTGCCTTCATAACTAAAGTTTTATTGAAGCAAGGCCACACTCACTCATTTATCTGCTCTCATGCGTTTCATTGTGATTACAACAAATTCTGCAAAACCTAACCCCACCACCATGTTGTTAATGGAAAAGCTTTGTCTTTTCTCCTATCCTTCACAGTGTGGTCATTATTAAATGAAAAAATGTATTTCTAAATCTATTCCTTGACCCAAGATGGCTTTAGACTCTATATTTGTTGCTCATTACCCGCCCCCATCACACACACTTATTTTAGAAAAGGAGCTTACCTGGTAGTGTACTCATGGGAGATGTCTAACACCATCACATTAGGCAAACAAGAAACAGGTTAGTTTTTAGGTTTTACTTATTTTGAGAGAGAAAGAAGGAGAGAGAGAGAGAGAGAGAGAGAGAGAGAAAGAGAGAATGGGTCTGCCAGGACTTCTTGCCACTGCAAATGAACTTCAAATATCTTCACCACTGTGCATCTGGTTTTACATGGGTACTGGGAATCAAGCCTCAGCCAGCAGGTCTTGTAAGCAAGTGCCTTTAACTGCTGAGCCATCTCCCCAGCCCCAGTAAAAGGTTTATTAAAGGATTATGTCATAGTTAGCTTCACGTTGTTGGAATGAATTTCTAGGCACAATTATGGGAGAAAGGGAATTTATTTGAAGCTTACATATCCGGGGGAAGTTCCATAATGGCAGAAGAAACTGGCCCCCTTTCACAGGTCTATGCAAAGAGAAAAGCAACCACCAGTACCATAAGCAAGAACACTCCAGGAACCCAAGCAGAGCTCAAGCCCTCTGCATACCTTTGGCTGGAATTCAGGTCCACCCCCATTCCTTAGGGCTGGACCCTAGAGTCTACCCACAGTGACACCTCTTCTAGCAGGGCAGTTGGAAATCTAAGAAGCTCTAATAAAAGTGAAGCTATTGGGCGGGGGCGGGGGGGGGGGCGGCATCCATCCAAACTACCAAAGATTATTTCCAAAGCTGTGAGAATTGTCGAAGAGCTCTAAAACGTGTTGCTACAAGTCCCCAAATGGAAAACCTACAAGGAATCTTTTACCTACCCTCAGCCCGAAGAATCGGGGAGGGGGCAGTGTTATCAGAACACAGACTCGCTGCATGGGGAGCTGCTTGTCAGCAGCTCTGCCTTTTAATGGAGGGGTGCATTAAATCACAACTGGGAGGAAGGAAGTCAAAGTAACATGTGACCCACCTCTGCTGCCCCCAGAGTGCATCACTGTGCCCCTCCCCTATTGCTGAAGTCAATCAGAACTAGAAGGCATGGATTCTCTCACTGCTGCACGTCCTGAAAATCTACCTCATGGGGGTACAGCTGCGAGTGAGGAAGGATGAGTAAGTGAAGGATGTCCAGCACTCAGGGTTCACTTTCACAGGCTCTAGACCAGAGCTGCCCTTTAGAACTTTCTGTGGTGATGGACACATCCCTAGTCACGAGCCACAGGTAGCTGCTGAGCCCTGCAAATGTAGGCCGTGAGCTTGGGAACTGAATCACTCATTTTATTCAAATTTTAATTAATTTACCATTCAGAACCCACATATAGGCAGTGCCTATTGGAAACAGGAGTTTCTGTTTGCTTTCATG
The DNA here is from genome assembly GCF_020740685.1 of Jaculus jaculus. Lineage (NCBI taxonomy): Eukaryota > Metazoa > Chordata > Mammalia > Rodentia > Dipodidae > Jaculus > Jaculus jaculus. Next base: position 120,480,377 of record NC_059109.1, on the reverse strand, counting down.
CACTGACTGCAAGGGTCTTTTGCTGGATGTTGAGGATCTTTAGTTTCCCACTTTGTTGAGTGTGAAAACACGATTCATTCTCAACATCTGAGCTAGTCTCTCTCTCTCTCTCTCTCTCTCTCTCTCCCATTTGTAGAAATAATATTTGAAACCTTCCAACCTCTGAGAAGCAGAGCTTTCAGGCCTCCTTTTATGACTTTGTCTGCCTAATAGCAACTTCGTCTTCCACTCGTCTTGGATTTCTTCCACTTCCTTGCATGATGAACTTGTAGTCAGATGGTCATTTTTAAGCTGAAGTAGAAAACCATTCCAGGAGGTTTCAGGGAGGAGAGCATATTGGAGGGTATCTGTTTTTTAAATCAGCAAACAGCTAAGCAACTGGTGTTCAGTGGTACCTGACAGTCTTGCTACTCAGCTTCAAAAGTGAAGATACACAGTCCTGAGTGATTTTAGAGGCTGGGGAGATGACTCAGTGGATAAAGGATTTGCCATGCAAGTAGGAGTATTGAGTTCAGATTTCCAGAAGGTACATGTGGTGGTTTGATTCAGATGTTCCCCCATCAACTCAGGTGTTCAGAATGCTAGGTTCCCAACTGATGGTGATTTGGGAATTAACACCTCCTGGAGGGAGTGCATTGTTGGGGGTGGCCTTATGTCTATTATAGCCAGTTTCCCCATGCCAGTGTTTGGCACACTCTCCTGTTGCTATTGTCCTCCTGATGTTGGCCAGGGGGTGATGTCCACCCTCTGCTCATGCCATCGTTTCCCCCTGCCATTGTGGAACTTCCTCTCGAGTCTGTAAGCCAAAATAAACCTCTTTTTTCTCCACAAGCTGCTCTTGGTTGGGTGATTTTTACCAGCAATGCAAACCTGACTGCAAGAGTGTGAAAAAAAATGGGTGTTGTGGCTCAAGAGTGCACTTCTGGCGTGCCTGAGGTGAGAAGAGAAGTGGAGACAGGAGGATACCCTGAAAGATCATTGGCCAGCTAACATGGTGAGTGAATCAGTGAACAAGGAGACACTGTGCCTCAAATAAGGTAGAAAGTGAAACCAGCCCCCAATGTGATCCTCTAACCTCTGTATGTACACTATGGTACATATGCACCTGCTTTTACAAACATAAACACACACATATGAGAACAATATTATTTTTATCTGTTCCCTTCCACACTATTGAGAGGGAGTCGGATAGCTCTTCTAGGCAGTTAGGATGACTGGGACCCTGAAGTCAGGAAGTCTGTGATCAAAGTTCTTATCTGTTTCCTAGTTCCCTGTACTTGTGTTCCACACACAACCTGGGCTCCTCTTGGGAGGGAGGTCCTTCCCAGGATTTAAACATTGTGGTTGGTCAAGTTCAGCCTCTGGTACTTGGTGTCATGGCTGGCCTCTTCCTGAGATGGCGTCTGGTTCTAACCAACCAGATGTCCCTCTGGCTAACCTGACCTGGAAGGTAGGGCCCACTACCATCAGGTTATAAATACCTTTGCAAGGAAGGGCATGTTCTTGGTGCTGCTCTCCTGCTTCTACTTGCTGGTGAGTTTCCCTTATGCTAGGCCCAGGCCCAGCTGGGTTGAACCGAGGAGAGTGTTCCCTAGCCCTTATTCTACACATGGGCTCTTTCCCCCTGCCAGCTCCTCACATGGCAGGAGCTCTGTGAACTTTCTTTTCCCTCCATGGTTTTCCCAGGCCCTCCATGTAGGCTCTCAAGCCATGTGCATGTCTTTCCTTGGTTCTGTACTTCCGTCAATAAATATAATAGTTTAATAATTATCCTTCTCAGTCTTATTGCACCCAATGCTTTGATTAAAACTAGATACGGGGGCTGGAGAGATTGCTTAGTGGTTAAGGTGCTTGCCTCCAAGGCAAAAAGGATCCACATTCAATTCCCCAGTACCCATGTGAGCCAGATTCACAAAGTGGCCCATGTGTCTGGAGTTCATCTGCAGTGGCTAGAGGCCCTGGCGTGCCAGTCCTCTCTCTTTCTCTCTATCTGCCCCTCTCTCTCACTCAAATAAATAAATAAAATTTTTAAAAAGTAGACACATACCTAGGGTTTAGGTTTCAAGGACTTTCTTGAGCCCCTAGCACCCCATTACATTATGGTTAATAAAATTTTACTCAGACTCTGAGACATGGTTGATGGTGGCTCGTGTCTGTTTTGGTAGAAGCTGGGATAGGGTCATCTTAGAATGGCTATGTGTGGATTCTTCTAACTTCAGAGCCTTCACCTCACCTTCTTTTCTTTCTGATTATCACTGTTGCTTCTGAACTCAGGTCATGATTTTGAATGTGCATAATCTCAGGTCTGAGGCAGAATTAATACCTATTGCTTGATTTTTCTCACCGAGACTTTAATTACTATTTGTTTTGCATTTGCATTCACAGGTATCTGTGGAAAGAATTAGCATACTTTGTTGTTAGACCATTATTAAAATGACAGTTGGGAAAATATTTGAAAATTATTGCGTTTCTTTCTATTTTTCTCTTCTGGAACTACCATTATTTATTATTATTATTACAACTATTATTAATCTTCTCTGTAACTTAGATTTGTTGTAGAATTTTGAACTTCCGGCTAAGAAATAGAAACATTTTGGAACACAGGTTCTTAGAACAAAACCCAAAGAGCTGCAATTGGGGTTTCTTGATGGCTTTTGCTTTGGTGAATAAACCCGCCAAACCGGTCCAGCCATTCAAGGATGGTGAATCAGAGGTGCTTCAACCTGTAAAATAATCTTCTGTTGCTCCAGAGGTTAGGTTGATTGTTTTCTGTAGTCAGAATCTGCCTGAGGTTGGGCTGAGGGAGCCAGCAAAGAAAACCGCTGCTCTTTTCCCGTCCCCACAGTGGAGTGAGACAACCATGATTCATGGTCAGTGATAATACCAGATACCCAAGAAACCCTGTTTCCTTACCCTTGAAGAAGGTGCCACCCTGCTGTGTCTTGGGTCCTGTGGAGCAGGCGCCCTGGCAGCTCTGGAGAACCATGTGAAGTGTCCAGGTGGTTGCAGTGCCATGTTCCAGCTGTCTTATCTTGGCCTCTTGCAAGCCTGGTGAGATTGGCCCTATTTTCATGTGCCCCTGTGTCCCCCGGTCACATCACCAACTGCCAGATTCCTTGAGGCTGCACTGGCAGACTCTCGCCTCTTTGTTTTTGTTTTTTTTTTTTTTTTTTTTCTTTTTTCTTTTGCCAAGTGGCTGCTTTGCTTCTGAGCATGTCATCTGCTACTATACTTGGTTAAGAAGGTCAGTCTTTCTAGGAAAATCAGAGCTCTCTTTGTCTTTAAAGCCAGTAAAAATTAATAAACGAATTGAGCATCTGTTTTGCTTGGTCAGGGTGCTCTTGGTTCCTGTACTGAGGGGACTTACATTCTAGAAAAGCTGAGAGGATTGATTAATTAATTGATTGATTGATTCTTTCAGTCAGCAGTCATTTGCTGGACCTATTATTTTGAAGGTCTCAGGTCCGGCACTGTTGATCAGAGTAAGATCTCAGCTCTTGTTTTTGGGGGGTTTATTACACATTCAAGGGTGAGGAACACCTTGCTCCTCCCAAGAGATTCTGATCACACATCTGGATTTGGAATATGCATTTTGAATAAACTGTGTACTGATAGAGAACAGTTTGGAATAGAGATACTGCTCTGGGGTATCCAAGTACAGTAAGGGATACATGCACATGTATACACATGTATGTTCATGTGTGCACGTGCACACACTCATACACATACATACAGAGAGAAAGAGAGACTGAGCACAAATACTCACAAACACATACATGCATACACAAACACACACTCACATATACACACAGACCAGTCAGTACCAGACAACCAGAAAAGCTTATTCATAAGGGGTACATCCCTGCTCAAGGGAAACAGACCCCCAAGTTCAACCTTTCTGCTGGGCCCTTCCAGTATTCATTTAAGATCCCTGTACCAAGCAATAATTCTGTAACTCAGGAGGCTGAAGCAGGAAGATTATGAGTTCAAGGCCAGGCTGGGATGCATAGCAGGATTCTGTCTTAAAACTAAACATGAAATGAAAACAAAACAAAAGAAAACCGGACAGAGGTTCACAGCTCTTCCTGGCTCCAACAGCAGGTCTGGGACATAGACTGCCTCTTTACGAGCCTGAGGTTTCCATAAGAAAATACCCAGATAGGATCCCAGGCACATGCACTGATAAAGTAGACCATGAGCTTCCCTCCCTTTCAAAAAAAAGCACTCCAAGTTACTGTATAATTTTACACTTCGTTGACGCCACACTTTGTGTTACTGGCACATTATTTTTGGATGCTTTCTTTAAGAATGGCTAGTTATTGAATCTTTCCTTCAGGAAAGCACTACATAAACGGCTTCCCATGCATTGTCTCACTCAATCTTTGCAGAAAGTTCATAGGATCCATAGTATTATGTTCCCCATTTTATAGTTGATGCAACTAAGAATCAGTTAAGTGTCTTGCCCAAGGGAGCACTTGAAGTGATGGTGTTTTAAACTTTCCATTCTTTTAAACAGTGCTGAAATGCCCACGCATCTTACCTCTGCACTTTGTTACTTCTTTATACCCGATTCCTGAAATGGGAGTGCTCATGTGACTCTGTGCCCCATCTGGGGTTGACACTGTGCCCTGACCTTTAGTCCTTTCTGTTACCCACGCTGCCGCGATACCCACGATTTTCAGTGTCCCCTGATACTCAGCTCCACACAGCCAGCTTTTCAAGGCTAGTCTTCCTGCTGCAGACAGAGGAAGTGGATCCAGGCTCCAGAGACCACCCCCTTCTCAGCCACCAGTGTCTCCCGATGGGTCTTTGGGCAGCAACCTGTACAGGCCAATAAGATCAGGTTGGGGTGATGCCATGACAGGGTGTCAGCACCAATGACTGTACCTGGATTGTGACACGCACCTGGACAAACGCTCACCATGACCCCTGGCTGGTGACTGACAAACAGCATCAGTCACAAGAACAGCTGGGCCAGAACCTGAAGAAAATGTTAAAGGCAGCTGGAAGAAAGTCCCCCAGGCGTCCTGTCACTTTGGGCTCCTGAGACTCTGTCAGAGGGGAAACATTCATGGGTGGAGGCAGGGAAGAGTGTTGTGGGGGGAAGGGGGAGGTTATCCTGACAGAGCAAGAACCAAGGAAGTGATAAATGCTGTCCCTTTCTGCTGGGGCTATAACTCTCCCAGGACAGTTTGAAGATATCTGTAGGCACTAAGGTCTCTAACTTTTGGAGGTCTGATCCTCATCTTTAAAAGTATTTTTCAATGCACTCACCATACAGAGCTTACCCAGCAGCCACCATATGCCTTATTTTGTGGACATTTAATAAACACATTTCAGTTATGCCTTGTTTTATTCTAGGGATCCAGTGGAGGAATATTTTTAAAAGGTCTAATACTTTCGGAGGACATTAAACCCTTAAACACTGAGTCTCTGGTGCCCCATGGTTACAGGAGCCCGGCTCTCTCTCATGAGCCATTGAGAAGAGAATCAGAGAGTGGCTTCTCTGTAACTCAACTCACGCCACTGTCTGATAGCAGCTCACCTTACCAGCCTTCTCTTCAGTGTTCCAGTAGCTCCCATATCCCCTCAGTTTGTCACTACGGTTTAGACTTTATTGCTGTCAAGTGTGCCCTTGTCCCACTGGAGTGTGAGACGGGACCCTCTCTGATGTTGGCTTTTGGAGTGGCTAACCATTAAGTATAAGGGAGAAAAACATGAATGGCTCAAGCTCTTAGGATGTCTGTAGAGCAGTGATTCTCAGAGTGTGGCCTCTAGTCCCCCAGCAACTATAGCAGCCAGCGATTTTCTTGAGGTGCCAATCCTCAGGCTCCTATATCAGATCTGAGGAGTCAGAACCTCTATACGGGTATCACCCCCAGGTCAACCCCATGAACTCTGAAGATGGAGAACTGCTGCTGGACACCAGAGCTCTTCAAACCAGCTACCTTCTTAGCATGTGAATCAAGTCAGTGGGTTTGGAGTGGGACCTTGGATGCTGTCTGTCCAGGAAACTTCCAGATGATGCCAGTGTTGGCTCATCGGCCGTGCTTTGAGTGGGAAGGCCTTACCCCAGCTCATTCAGCACCACACAGTAGCAAGGAAAGCTATGATTGCAAATGGTGCCAGGCCCCTCATTCTTAGGTTCTTCATATGTCACATGGGGAGAATAATCTATCACAAGGTTATTATTGTACATTATAAATGAAGTCATACATGGAAAACACAGCACTTGGATCACAAAGGAGATCAAATGTGTTCTTTCACCTCCACTCTTTCTCTACAACTCAGTATGAACTTTCCTTTTCGCTAGTCCAGGCATTTAAACTCTTAGTTCTAAGGCAGCCACTAAAGATGTTTGAGTGACTACTGTCAAGGTTACAAGTCAAGTAGAGCTATTTGAATGGCTAATGTGAAGTAATGAGAAAAAACCTTTAATATCTTCTCCAATTTGTCATAAAATTGTTTAAGGTTTGACAAACAGGATAATAAATGGTGGAATGAATTCACAAGCGTAAGAGGAATGGCATAAAGATGTTCTATCAGCAAGCTGGGGCCCAGGCAAGCCGACTTGAGGGGACGTTCATGTGGTTGGGAGTCAAATGACATTTACTGAATACTCATTGCCTGCCACCCTGCCAGGCATATGAGTCCAGGTCCACGCGGGAGGAGTGATGGAGCAGTGGAACGTGCTAACCCTCTGGAGCATTTTCCTGCTTTCAGTCACTTATCTTCTTGCAGGTCTCAGACCCTCATCTGGACTTGGCCAGGGATTGTGTGGGAAGAAGAGAGCAAGAGAGAGGCCTGAGTGTGGGAGTGGAAGGCAGTGTGAAATTAATTCTCTGCCTCTCCTTTCTGGAATGTCAATAATGTGCTGAGGACAGTGGACAGTAGAGCTGGCTTTCAGCCTCCTCCTCATGTTGGGTTCAGAGCCTCTGGACCTCCTGGGGTGTGAAGGTGTCCAGTTCTGTGACATTGTACTTCTATGACGCTGCTTCCTTGGAAGGATCTGGTGTTCCCATCATCCACTTGGAAGAGGCCTGACTTGTCTGTTTCAATAGCTTCCCTCCTAAACATGAGTCTCACAGATCCTTTGATGGGGCCAGAACCAGCAATGACAAAGTGCAGCTGGGCCTCTATGGCAACCCATGGTCCAGTCAGGGAGGCCGTGGAACTGGACACTTGATCAGTGCTCTCCGCAGTCTCATACCATTGGTGATCTTGCTCCTGTCCAACTCCCTTTAGTATTTCTGCTGTCAGCAGGACACCTGGGCCTGGATGTTGCACAGTGCATACCCGAGTTTCCATCCATGGCCCTGTTTGAGAGACCCACGCAGGGTGCCACTGAGTAGCTACCGGAAAGAGAGCAGAGCCTTGTGTCCAGGATGGTGGGCTCGGGGCTCAGATTCTTTTTAGCTTTCACCTTTATAAAATGGGGATGTCCAAGCACTGCCCTTATGGGACTACTTCAATAATCAAATGGGGTCTTGCATGTAACATGCTTAGGATGTTGTTGCATCTAGCGTGCCTAGAATGGTACATGTCTCATGCATTCAAAACCAGCAGCATGTAGTGGTCATGATGCCAGAGTGTCAAGGACCCCGGTGCTTGGCCCATGCTCCCGCAGACATGTGGAGCAAGGGCTGACCCTGCGCTCAGATGAAGTCAGATCACATGCGCTCTTCGTGTACATCCTGCTGAACAAATTCTTATAATTTAATCATGACTTTTAATGTTTGAAATGGTCCCTTTCACGTTTTACTGAAGTACCACTGCCGGCTGCTCAGGGTAATACTCCCTGTTTGTATCTCAATGCAAATTATTCCTGGTGGAGAGTTTACAAACTGCACTTCCATTATTAATAGGGTTATGATTTTCTCCATTCCACTCTTATCTCTATTGCCTGTGCGATGCATAATTCATGCTCACTACCCTTCACTGGTCTCAGTGGCAGGGCACAGCAGTTGCTCTCGCTCTCTCCTCTCTCTCTTTCTTCCCGATGACAGTAATTGGTATTCAGTGAGAGTAAAATGACCATGTCCCTAGTTTCTGACTCCAAAGATGTTCCCCAGGAAGACTCACGCACAGGGGTCCTAGAAGCCTGCCTCCATTTACAGCCAAGGCTTGCGTTCCAGTTGCGATTCAGCTCAGAGTCCTAAGCAGACACACGCAGGGCTTTCCAGGGTTCTGAAACCATTTGCCAGTCAGGAGGCAGGAACCATGGTACCTCTCCTGGGAGTGGAACAAAAGATCACTGGGAGGGTTGAGGCAGTAGGGGATAGGGCCGTTCAGCCTTGATCATTTGGCTTCCCTCTAGTGTGGCCCAGTTGTTCCTGAGAGGTGGCAGAGTCAAGGTGGGCATGTCTTCCTTGCTGGATGTCTCTTTCTGAAGATGGGTGGATACATGGATTTTTTTTTTTCAAACCAGCTTGACATTTGAGCCCCTGATCTTGCCTTTCCCACTAAAAAATATAGACACAGAGGTGGTAGAGTCCCACAAGAAAGTCCCAAGATGGCATCAAACAGCCTCTGACGACTTGGCATCAGCAATCATTATAGAAGCTTGAACAAGGGGGTGCGGTAAAGGCAGGGCAGACTCCTGAAAGCTGTGTGTGTGTGTGTGTGAGAGAGAGAGAGGCAGAGAGGTGCTGACTCAGGAAGGTCTTAGAAGACACTGACCTAGGAAGTAGAAACCCGAGTGCAGAGCAGGCCCCCATGTAGCAGACACAGCTGGTGTCCTGGGTGTGGTGCTCTGTCCTTGTGAACTGTTTTGCCAGGACTTCCCAGGTGGGAGGCCAAGCTCAGAACAATTGCTACCATGAGAGTGGAAGTAAAATTCTCTTTGAACAAACTTTTGTGAATCTTAGAAGCTTTAGCAGTTACCGTCTTGTGGCTGGGACAAAACACCCAGCCAGGAGCAGCTGTGAGAAGGAAAGGGTTTATTTTGGAAAAAATGGTCTTGATGGGGAGTTTCATCATTAAAGGGAAGGCAGTGCCGAGCAGATGGCCAGGGCATCAGGTCTGGTCATAGCAGTAGAGAAGCAGCAGCAGGGGTGAACAGGCCAGCACAGACAAGTGCCCCCCAACGCCATGACACACCTCCTCCAGCAAGGCTCCACCTTCCATGTGCTCCACCGGCTGGGGAATCTGTTAGGACACTTGATCATAAATGCATGAGGCTGTGGGAGACATTCCACATTCAAGCCACCTCAGAAACAATTTCCCTAGAGAGGAATCCCACAGGTTCTGCAATGTCTCTTGGGGAATGTTCTTTCTTACCCCACTGTCCTCTTTGCATGGGATCCTGCCAGTCCTGTCATTTGCATTATGCTGCGGGTCCCAAGAGATGATCCGCTCAGGCAGCTGTATTTCCTGAACCTAGGGTGGCACCTCCAGCCAGCCTTTCATTCCTAAGTGTGAATACCTCATTCTGTTCTGTCAAGCCCAGGCCCAGCTCCCTGGGATGGGTGGGAAGGCATCAGGGCAGTGAACAGTGTTATCACAGAGCTTCCTTGCTGAGGAGAACCTGCAGGGCTTCTCATAGGCATGTTCTTTTCCTTGCGCCCCCGCCCCATTACGGGCAGCCTTTATTCCTCTTGTGTTGGAAAGTCTGGATTCCTGAAGTCAGGGAATGCTGGGTGATGTCATGGTTGCTCTTTCTGGCAAGTCACCATGTGTAGGACTTGGTGGGCCCGCTTCTGGAGCAGGGCTTCAGAAGAAATGCCTCTGACCATTGCCTGGCATCCTGGGTAATGCTTGCCCTCTTCTTATGTGAGGGCCTGACCATCGCCTGGCATCCTCGGTGATGCCTGCCCTCTTCCTGTGGTCTTGCTTCCTAGAGCCATGACTGACAGTCTGACTGGGTCCATCTGCCGAGTCTCCGCTGATGACCTGGGGCAAGGACTTTGTGCTGAGGATGCTAACTTCCAACAGTTACGCCCCATTATGGCTACCTTCACATATCGTGTCTGTATATGTCCACAGAACCTGCTCTCTTCTGTGAGGCCAGAGCAGCCCTCAGAGCTCTGAAGACCACTGGCAGCCACTCATGACATACCTTACAGGAAATCTCAGTCGTTGCACAACACATGACCCCATTTCTCGGGTAGCTCTCTCCTGGCTTGGGCCTGCTCCTGGCCTCTGTTTCTCACCTCCTTCCCAGTCATCATTCAGGAGTTCCCAGTTACCCAAGCACGCTTACACACACCCATACAAATGAAGGTATATGAACCTCTGAGGAATACATCTAGAAATCTACATTTTTCTGCCACATACACAAATACACAGACACATAGCCATGCATGCACACATATACATACACACACACGCACACACACACACAGACACATACACACGTGCAGAGGCATGTCTAAAATGTACAGATAACAGGGACATGGCTGTCACATGCATGCAGGTGGTGCCGTCTTTCAGGAAACCTGGCTTTTTCCTCACGCCGAGGGTGTGAGGAATGGAAAGCCACAGCTGACCTATTCTGACCCACTCACCTCTCAAGGACCCTGCATTACCCACTGACTCATGAAGCACTTTCCTGTCTAAGTTTGTTTTCTTCTGGAAAAAAAGGAGCTACTTATTTCCAAGAAGTGGAGCCAGGAGAGTCTGAAGATCCCACAGTGTGGCCGGGGACACATTTGACCTCCTGTCCTGTCCTCCCACGGAACTTTGTTTACGTAGCTTCTGGTTCTCCAGGCCCTGCGAAAAACTGCCACTGTGCTCCACCACAGGGACCTGTGTAGAAATCAACCGCAGTTTGTGAGCCTTCTGTTTATGGGCATTTTCTATGCCTCTGACCATTGCCTGGCATCCTGGGTAATGCTTGCCCTCTTCTTATGTGAGGGCCTGACCATTGCCTGGCATCCTCGGTGATGCTTGCCCTCTTCCTGTGGTCTTGCTTCCTAGAGCCATGACTGACGGTCTGACTGGGTCCGTCTGCCGAGTCTCCACTGACGACCTGGGGCAAGGACTTTGTGCTGAGGATGCTAACTTCCAACAATCACACCCCATTATGGCTACCTTCACATATCTTGGGACAAAACATCTGAACAAAAGCAGCTGATGTGAGGAGAGGGCTCATTTCAGTTTGCAGTTTTAAGGAGAAGTTCTTCGTGGCAGGGGAAGGATGGTAGAGCAGAGGCTGGACGTCACATCTTGTCACAGTGGCTGGCAGGAAGCAGAAAGAGTGAGCTGAGCTCTCGCAAGGGGGGGCTGAGCTATGATACCCTTAAGCCCACTGAACATAGCTCCTCCTGCAAGGCTCCGTTTCCCAAAGTGCCACAAGCTGGATACCAAGTATTCAAAATACATAAGGCTATGAGGGACATTTCATTCATTCCCTCTAGGACAGGATTGTTTTCGCTGATTTCTGTTTTGCTGATTTCCCACCACCTGGACTAGTACTGAACACACAGAAGGAGCTTCATGAATATCTGTTACATGGACTTCTTAACCTGTCCCATCAACCTGTTGAGCTAGATGTTACTATTTTCTCAGTTTACGGATGGTGTCACCGAGGCCTATGTAGACAATTCCAAACAACATAGTTGATAAACTGAACAAGGGATTGAACCCAGGCTTTGTCTTGTCCTATGCTACAGGGTTGTAGCTGCTCTCCTGTGCTCCCGGGAGATTTTGAAGCACCGGGTCTCAGGAAGATATCTTTAATGTTGTAACTGTAGAGCTCGTGATTTATACCATGGCTCCTTTAAGGTTAATGGAAAGAGCATTTGGCTCATGGAAAACAAACTCCCTTATTTGGGTTACTGGGTCACTCCACCTCCAGCTGGTTCCACTGGCTTTTGGGATTTCCCCACTGTCTGGCCGAGCCTATCTCCTCTCCACCCAAGGCTGCCTGGGACCATTGGCTGAGGCTCTCTAGGTGGACAAACATGCCTGAGGTAGGTCTACCGTGTGTCTGCACTGGGCCCACCATGGTGGAAATCTCACTGTTGAGAGCCCAGTAGAGTGTGAGATTCATTCATGTATCTCTTCATCATGTGCTTGTTGGACACTTCACATGGGTCCTGTGTTGCACTGGAAGCTGTCACTGGCCTATGAGGACTCACAGTTTAGTAGAGAGGACATACACAAGGTCACATAAACCCAGTGCTACAGGATAAAAGAAATAAGGTAACCAGTGCACCTAGGAAGAGACACATTTGTCACTGTACCCAAAGATGATCCAAGACTAATGAGCAATAGAACTTCCTTCAGTAGGTCCACAGAGCCAAGAAGGTATACTTTAGCAAGTCTTGGAAGGGGTCTAAGAATCAAGATACTTAACTAGCTCTCCAAGTGATTCTTGGATTAAGAGAAGTAGGTGATGGTGGGGGTGTAATATTTTGACAAACATCTGTACTAAGAACTCAGAGGAGCACTGAAGAGATGGCTTAGTGGTTAAGGCATTTGCCTACAAAACCTAAGGACACAGGTTCAATTCCCCAGTACCCATGTAAGCCAGAGATGCACAAGGTGGCACATGTGTCTGGAGTTCATTTGCCGTGGATAGAGGCCCTGGTTCACCCATTCTTTCTTGCTTTCTCTTAAATAAATAAATAAATAATATATTTTTTTAAATGAAGAACTCGGAGATGTCATAGTGAAAAGACTGGACCATCAAGGATGTACAGGATAAGCAAGAGGATAAAGGTCTTTAAGAAGTGAAAAATGTTTGTGGAAATGATCAAATGACAAAGAAGAAAATGAGCTCAGCCAGGGTGTGGTGTCACATGCCTTTAATCCCAGCACTCTGGAGCAAATGTAAGAGTATTTCTGTGAGTTTGAGGTCACCATGAGACTACATAGTGAATTCTGGGTCAGCCTAGGCTAGAGTAAGGCCCTACTTAAAAAAAAAAGAAAAAAAAAGAGCCCAGAAGTGAAAATGACTCACCCAGAGTATCCATAGTACTTGCTTGAATGTCAGTCCTTTCAGACATTTTATTCCTGCTAAAATCAAATGTCAAAAGTGCCTTCTATCAATTGGTCTGAGTCCATAGCTATGGAATATCCACAACTACCTGATATTTGCAGATGGTAATGGGTGGCATTATCACTGTGACCCCCTCTGATGCTTGCACGAATGGAGGCCACCGCCTCCAAAGATACCCAAACAATGTTCCCTATGGTATCCTAGGTTCCAAAGGCACCTCCATCCTGGTTCTCAGTAGCTTTCTTTTAAAAATACAGATATTTGTATTTTGTATTGTTACTGAAAGTGGTACTTATTAATGCACATATTCAAAGTATGTAAATGCTGCTGAATTTTCTCAAATGGAATTCACTTATTGGACGAGCACCCAGATCATGACCACATATAATCTCATTTTTCACTTCTCTTCTTAGAACTCACTCATGAGAATTAGGGATGAGTCTAAGGAGAAGTCTGAGGTCCGGATTTCATTGTTGTAGTCTGGGCTAGCTCATGAATCTTCCAGCCAGATCATGGGTTCTAGAAGATCAGTGGCCTGAGCTATCCTGAGAGGGGTCCACATGCTGTTCCCATTTTGATCTCAGGTTTCCTTGTTCACACAAGACATGCTCCTGGAAGGCCTGCTCTAGACATCACTGAACTTGAGGTCTAATGCAATGGCTTCTCTCTCTCTGCTTCTCCTCACCAGATATTGTGGAGCAGTTTTCCATGTTCTTTGAGGCTTGATTCTTCTTGAACATTTATCAATTGTCCTTACTTACTCTGTCTTGGGGGACCTTTACATTTTTTATGAATTATTTTTATTACATATGTTTTCTTTTCTCCCCCCTCCCCACCCAATGGGCACACCAGAGCCTCTAGTCACTGGAAATGAACTCCAGAAGCATATACCATCTTGTGCATCTGGCTTGCTTGGGTAGTAGGGAATCAAGCCTTAGTCCTTAGGCTTTTCAGGCAAATACCTTAATTGCTAAGCCATCTCTCCATCCTCTGTGTTTTCTTTCAAATTCAAAGGGAGTGTATTTTAATAGACACCATGCTAATCCTAGAGCCATATACAAAGTGGAAAATGGAAGCCTATCTTTCTGCTATGGCTCCCATTCCCCCTACCTAGGGGAACCACCCAGAGCAGAAATGATGTGGGTCTCAAATTATTTTTTTCCCAAACTGGGATCACATTATCCCATTATACAACTTTATCATGGCTTTAACAATATAGCACACACACCCTTACAACTCAAACTCAATGCTGAAGAAGTTACATGTTTGGCTGTGCCATTAAAGACTTAGCAGTTCTATTCTGTTTTGTTTTGTTTCCTTAGGGAAGGGCATTTAAATTTCTGGCCATTTTGATGTGACAGGTAAATCTGGAGTAAAGATATTTTATGTCCATTATGTCCAGCTACTTCAATGAGAACAAACTTCTGAAGGTTTGACAGCTGGGGCCCAAGAGTCCTCTCCTCACCTTTCCAATGTCAGTGTGTCACTACTAGTGCTATGGCCAACAGCAATGGATAGTCTTTTCCCCTTTCTAACCACCGATTATTTGTAATCATAAAACAATTTAAACCAATTAATAAGTGAAAAAGAACATACCATTTTAATCCCCTGAACACTGATAGATCTTAGCATCTCCATGTATGTTTTCATTTTGAAATCTATGAACTGTGATGGTTAATCTCTAGTTGTCAACTTGACAGGATTTCGAATCAACATGGAAACATATCTCTTGGTGTGTCTTCTAGGGATTTTCTAGAAGAGAATGAGGTCGGAAGACCCACTCTAACTGTGGGCAGTACCATTCCATTACGTGGGCAGATCTGAGTGAAAAGGAGAGAGCTGGGGCTGGAGAAATGGCTTAGAGGTTTAGGTGTTTGCCTGCAAGGCCAAAGGAACTTAGTTCAACTCTTCAGGACCCACATAAGCCAGTTGCACAAGGGGGTGCATGCATCTAGAGTTCATTTGCAGTGGTTGGAGGCCCTGGTTCACCCCTTCTCTCTCTCTCTCTCTCTCAAATAATAAATAAATATGTTTTAAAAAGAAGGGAGCTTCTAAAAAACAAAGATTATCCCATTTATCTGGCATTAACTTCACTCTCCATTGGAGAATTTGCTTCTCTTTTTCAGATGAATGCAGATTCTAAGGAGAGAACAAGCCCATCACCCTTCAAAAGGGCCCCAGCTGAAACTAAGAATGATTGGGGAAAAGAGCAGGAGTGCTGCTTTCTTGGTGAACTTGGTACCAGCACAAGGGTGAGGGAGACAGACACAGAGAACACTCAACTGCTACCAAAGCAGATATCCAGAGACACAGAGGCTCCCAAGACCTCATCCCTGAAGGAGATCTACAATGAACCCCAACATGGCTCGGGGAAATTTGTGGAAGGTAGGGCAGAAAGAATGTCAGAGCCACATGTTTAGTCACAGTACACAGAGACATTGCCTCCTACCTGTAACTGATGGCTAATCCCACAATGCACAACTCATATTCCCCAATGAGGAGGGGTCCTGCGGAGGGGGGAGGAGAGGGAGGAGGCTAACATGGTACTAACTTGACTGTATACACCAAGTACCAAAGTAATAAAAAAACAAAACAAAAAAAAAAAACAAGGAGAGAGCTGGCCGAGCACCAGCATTTGTCACTCTGCTTCCCTGTCGTGGATTTGCTTCAAGTTGCGTCAAGCTCCTGCAGCTGCCTGTGGGTCCTGCCATTATTGACTCTGCCCCCTGGAGCTGTCGCCTGAAATAAACTCTTTCCCTTCCATAAGCTGCTTCTGGTTGGGGATTTTGTGCCAGCAACTGAAAAGTAACAAGCCCTTAAAGAAAAAAAAAAGAAAAAGGTAAGGGCTGGAGAGATGACTCAGTGGTTAAGGTGCTTATGTGTAAAGACTAATCGCCCCAAGTTCAGTTCCCCAGTACCCATGTAGAGCCAGACGCACAAAGTGGCACTTGCATCTGGAGTTCATTTGCAGAGGTAGAGCCTTGGTGTGCCTTTTTTCCCTCTGCTGGGTGTGGTGGTGCATGCCTTTCATCTCAATACTCAGGAGGCTGAGGCATGAGGATTTCTATGAGTTCGAGGCCAGCCTGAGAATACATAATGAATTACAGGTTAGCCTGGGGTAGAATAAGACCCACCTTGAAAAACAAAAACCAGAAAAAAAAGGAAAAGAGGAAAAGCAAAAGGGTTGTTTGATAAAATTGTGGGTCCAGAATATAGAATAGAATAGAATAGAATAGAATAGAATAGAATAGAATAGAATAGAATAGAATAGAATAGAACAGAATAGAATAGGAAATAGAAAATTTATGAGTCTGGGACTTGGGAAATATGGAGGGAAAAGTTGGTCAAGAAGTTTGCACTTTACCTAAGAAAACAATGGGATCCACCAAAAGGCTTCAAGAAGAGAAATGAAATGGCCACATCTGTGTGTTTGCTCTTGTGGGGGGACATAATGGAAAGACTAAACTTGGAGAAGAGGGGGGAGAGGAAATGGCAAGTTTCAGGGATGAACAAATTAAGTCACATGGGAGTCTTCCTGACCTTCTTGAGGACTCATCTGATGGTGGATGTTTGGTGCAGAAGAAGACAGAAGAGGAGTGAGACATGTCTAGGGATTATCTAACCTTTCTTTAGTTCCCACTTGGTGCAGGTGACATGAGGTTCATCATCATAAACAATATCATCCTCTGGGTCTGGTCATTTGGATGCTGGAATTGATGCCCCTGGCCTTCTGATTCTGTGTTGAGAACTTAGGCTTTCTTCTCTGCTTCTGCTAATGTCTGGGCCCATCCCATCCCTAGTGGACTCTGACATCCTGGGAGGAAAGTCTGTGTTGAGCCATCAACTTAGCCACATACACTTTTGGGGAACATTGCTATGGCATTGGAGACTTAGGAGGTTAGTATTTCATCTCTTCTCTTAAAGAGGTTAGAGCCAAAGTGCGTGAACCCTGTGCAGGAGTGGTTTGATTTAATGTCACGTGAAAGTGTATAGAGGAGTATTTCTCAGCTCACGTAGTATTATCCTCTGGGAATGCGATTCCAATTCTTTTTGTTGTTGTTGTTGTTGTTGTTTGTTTGTTTGGGTTTTTGAGGTAGAGTCTTACTCTAGACCAGGCTGACTTGGAATTCACTATGGTGTCTCAGGGTGGCCTCGAACTCATAGCAGTCCTCCTACCTCTGCCTCCTGAGTGCTGGGATTAAAGGCATGCACCACCACACCTGGCTGATTCCAATTCTTTAAAACATTTTATTGACAAGCACCAAACATATATACACTGCACCTTGATCATAATCCCTTCCCACTACAAATGTTTGTCCCTCTTCTCATATTTACTTATTTCCAACTAGTCACTCTTCTATTTTGATGTCTTCATATTTTTGTTTTATTTTTATTTATTTGAGAGCAACAACAGACAGAGAAAGAGGCAGGCAGAGAGAGAAAGAGAGAAGGAGATAGAGATAGAGAGAGAGAGAGAATGGGCATGCCAGGGCCTCCAGCCACTGCAAACAAACTCCAGATGTATGTGCCACCTTGTGCATCTCACTTACATTGGTCATGGGGAACTGAGTCTCAAACCAGTGTCCTTAGGATTCATAGGAAAGAACTTAACCACTAAGCCATTCTCCAGACCAGTGTCATCATATTTTTTGCCCTTATATTATGCAAGGCCTTGTGTAGGTAGCATGAGCTACTTGAGGTTATGAATGTGTTGGATACTTTGTGTCTGGAAGGTAGTACTCCAGCACTCCTCCCCATCCTTTGGTTCTCACATTCTTTCTGCTACCTCTTCCACAATTGTCCCTGAGCCTTAGAGATAATGGCAGTGCTGTCTCTCAGGGCTGAACTCCACTGTCACTTCTTTTTCACACTTTGATGAGTTTTGTTTCACCCCGGGAATCACCATTATCTGAAAAGAGAAGCTTCTCTAATCAAAAGTGAAAGTAACAGTAACATTGGCATAAACATAAATGTTTGGAGGGCAACTTGGTGGGCATTATATGTCCATTTAGCTAAACAATAGTATTAGTTTTCCTCCCAAGGCTTAGACCTCCCCAACCATAGGCTTTTGCCTAGGTTTTCTGGACCTAGGATGAATTTTCTCCCATGGAATTAGTCTCTAGTCCAGCCAGAGAACATTTGGTTTACCCCGTGACAGATCCGCCACTATTGAACTAATTGGCACATTTTGCCTGGCTGGTCAACCATGTAGCTTGCAGTGTCCACTGCTGGGTAAGCCCATTGATTACTTTTCTTCTCCTGAAGGCTGCATAGCACTTAACAGCAGCAGTATGACAGTTAGTCGCAGGCGGGAGGCCTCCAGCTCGACTCCAGCTTGATTTGTCAATGTACTGAAGCCTTCACTGATAGGGTCTTAACATCTAGTTCTAATGGGCAACCAAGACCCTTGGCAATAACCTGTACTGTTTGGGGGACATCAAGAGCCTCTCTGCCCAACAACTCATTAAAAGGTATTCTACCCAGATACTTAAGTTTTTCTGGAAAAATCTATGGCTTCTTGGTTCAACAATACCCACTCTCCACAGAGTATTTCTGCCCAAACTCTCTTTTTATAACACACACACACACACACACACACACACACACACACACACACGTATATGATATATATATATATGACACACATTATATACACACACACATACATACACACACACACATACACACATACGTACTAGCAAAGAAGGATGTTTCCATATGGCTTATTCATAATATCTTTAAATTTGATTAACCCTTCTCCCACCCTCTGTCCTCTGACCCCACTTTGACCTTTCCACCCCAGTATTTTGCCCCTCTACTTACATATATACTATAACTTTCCCTAAAATTCTCTTTCCCCTCCCTTTCTCTTGACCTTTTTCTAGCTTTCTGGCCTCTACTACTGAGTCTTACACCAATACACACAAATGTAAAAACTTGAAGCTAGGACCCACATATGAGAGAGAACAGGGGGTGTTTGACTTTCTGAGTGGGATTTCAGTTTGATGCCTTTTAGTTATCTTCAACTTAAGGTGAGACCATGCCATCAATATTAACCTACCTTTTCCTTATCTATGTTTTGTGGTCAGTACTGTCTATAATCCATCCATTTTGCCCAAGCAGAAAGTTAATAGTCCCTTGACTATATTTTTTTTAAAGATTTTTATTTATTTCTTTGATTATTTGAGAGTGACAGAGAGAGAAAGAGGCAGATAGAGAGAGAGAGAGAGAGAGAATGGGCGCGCCAGGGCTTCCAGCCTCTGCAAACGAACTCCAGACGTGTGCGCCCCCTTGTGCATCTGGCTAACGTGGGACCTGGGCAACCGAGCCTCGAACCGGGGTCCATAGGCTTCACAGGCAAGCGCTTAACTGCTATGCCATCTCTCCAGCCCCCTTGACTATATTTTTTTTTAAATTACCACCCTGATCCAAACTGGCACCATTTCTCAACTTAAAAAATGGGTCAGTCTTATAGTTTGTCTTTGAGTTTCTGTTCTTGCCCTCCTAAAATTCATTCCCAATACAGCAGCTGTGTGATAAATTAAAAAAAAAAAAACAGCAGCACGAAATGTATCATAGCACTCATGCTCAGTCCCTTCAGTGGCTTGTCATTTCAATGAGAAAAATAACTGCCACCTCTTGCCCAAGAGGCTTTGCTTGATCTGGCCCGTGATAACCTTTTTAACTCCTCTGGAGCTTGCTGTTTTCACTTCCTTAAATAAGTCAGGCTCCTTCCCTGTCCTTGGACTATGTTCTTCCTTGTGTCTGAAACCCACTTTCACGTGCTTGGCTCCTGCGTGGGAGCTCCATCCATATCAAGGTTTCAGCGACCACATGACAGAAGGAATCTGAGCATTTCTCAGCAATGCATTTTCCTTCATATTGTTTTGTTTCTCATTTTATTGAGGTATGATGTGCATGCCATGAAGGACTTTAATGTTAAACATATGGTTCGACTATTTTTTTTTTCACATGCACACATGTATGTACCCATTCCTATCAAACCACCAGATTTGATGACACCATTACAAGACACAGATCCTAACTGCTAGCTGGGTGGATAAATTCCTGCAAGCTCTGCATAGTCAATTTTGTAGTTTTTTGAATACTTAAAATACATGTACTTATTGTGGAGACAGACCTACTTTCAGGAAGGGATCTTATAGAGACTTTATTACATGTGTGAGAAGATAATTGTATCCTATATGAATCAGCACTGCTTGTAAAAAAAAAATGTGGAAACATCCAAATACGTGCTCCATGGAGGTCTACTTATAGAAGTAGAGTTAGTGTAATAAAGAAATACTACAGGAGTTGTTATAAAATGAACACTCTTTATGGAAAAATTTTCAATCTACATTAAATGGAAAAGGGGAGAAAATGATGCATCTGGGGCCTTCTCATTTATATAAAAAGAAGATATATTTGTTTTATATACTTATATAGACCCTTTGGAATGAAACCCAACAAACCTGTAATAATTGTTACTTACAAGGATGTCCTGGCTAAGGGAGAGATGTTTCAATGTTTTTCCCACTTGTTTATATGACATACCTTTTCAGAAGCAAATACAATAGAGTGTTTGGGCTCTGAGTGAAACTGCGCAATGGGAACAGGCTTCAACAGGCCGAGACAGGGCTGTGTGGATAACCTGGCCTGCCTTGGGCTTCAAAGGCATGGAGAGAACTGGCTGGCTTGGAACTTGGCTTTCAGGGGTGTTCATGAGCATTCTGGGAAAGAGTACCTGCCCACTCTTGTAGCAAAAGCCAGTAGACATATTGCTAGGTAGTTCAGGAGAACAGAGGCTCAACAGTGTCCCCCAGTGCTTGCTTTATAAGGTGCCATCACATGGTCTTCCTTGCAGTTCACCTCACCTCTTGTCTCACATGGAGGTAGATGCAAATGAGAGGTTACCAAAGAATAGTCCTCTTGCAGGCTCCGGATAGTCATTGTGTGATAATATTTTGTTTGTTTTTAATAGAGAGGCCAACACTGGAGAACAAAAACTTGTCCCAACAAGCAATCAGCTGTCCTTCTCCTCAGGTCTCTATGATCTTAGTGATGATCACAGGCTTGGGAAGGAGCCAAAGGCAGGGTTGAGTCATCACCCAACCATTTCTCAGCTTCGCTGCCTTGAGCGAGTCAAGGCACTGTGTTGTGTCTAGGTTTCCTTGTTGGTAAGCTAGCAGTAGAAGGTCCTGCCCTCACTGAGCTCCAGGTAAGGAACAAGCTGTACAGTGTCTGTCCACCTTATGAAAGGTGAAAGGTCGTCGGGTTGGAGCATTCGTATTCCAGCATGCACGAGTGTCCCAGTGCTGCCCTACCAAACAAACATAAAGTTGGATTTAAAGAAGTAGCAATTTCGTCTCTTACCATTCTGGATGGTGGAAGTGTGAGATCAAGGTGTGAACAGGGTCACACATACCAAAGGTTCTAGGAGAGGACCCATCTTTATCTCTCCCGGCTTCTGGTGGCTGGCTGCATTTCTCACGGACAGCATCACTCCAGTCTACTTCTGGTTTTGTTTTTCTTTTCTTTTTTAAAATATTTGAGAAAGGCTGGTGAGTGCATGTATCAGGGTCTCTAGCCACTGCAAACTAACTCCAGATGCATGAGCCACTTTGTGCATCTATCTGGCTTTACGTGGATAAAAGGAAATCAAACCCAGGTTGTTAGTCTTTGCAGGCAAGTGCCTTAACAGCTGAGCCATTTCTCCAGCCCTCTGCTTCTGTTTCCACGTGGCCTTTTCTTCTGTCTGGGCCTTTCTGCCAGGTGTCTCTTGGAGTTAAGGCACAAGTGGGCAAGTGGACATGACTCACATCTCACTGTACTTCACTTCATTATATCCGCAGAACAAGAATCCTTTCCAAATAAGGTTACAGTCATAGTTCTAAGTGTGAGAGTGTGAACGTGTGCATCTGTGGGTCATCATTCGGCTCAATACACAGGATGAGCAAACAGAAGTCGTCATGGAGGTCCCCAGGTATGAGCCGTGTGTTTCGCCCAGGCTGTGCCCATGCTGTGATAGTCTATGGAAGGTTCCAGGTCAAGCCTTTCTGATTCCAAGCTACATGGCACAGTCCCAGTTGCTATCCTAGAGGTGACTGATGCTTGTGTCTTTGGGTCTTTTTTCCTACCTCCCAACCACACCTACACGAGCATTAGTTCATGGGCCAAGGGGCTAGTGCAATCCTGAGAAATGGTCCTGTTAATGCACACACGTTGAAAGCTTTGTGCATGTTTTAAAACAATGTAATAACTATATCTAGCTTCCAGTGTCTACCAGTGTCCTTTCCTGGTTTTGATCCCGTATTGCCCTTTTAAGCTGTCATGAGTGGAGAAAGCCTGCCAAAGGAAAGAAAGTCTATAAGCTATTATCACATATTCCTTGAGACTATAATCATTTCAAAGTGAAAACAGTGGAACCCCTTCTCCATGCAAACAAACAGATATCAGCAACAAACCATGCATAGATTTTTTTTTTTTTTTTTTCAGGATTAGAAGGTAGAGCAAAACGAATCCTTAACTCCCTGGTATGATTTGTTTCGCTGAATCATCCTCCCAGGGTCGCCTGGGACCTTCCATTCCCAGGGCCTGTTGGGAAGGGGCCTTGCTTTCTTCTAGTGTGACCTTCACTGCAAGCCTCCTGGATCTACCTCGGGTAACCTCCTCTCTGAGAAGGAAGTCTTGCCAGGCCCTTCCCAAGCCTCCCCAGGCCAGGGTTGGTCTGGTCTGCAGACACACGGCTAGGCTGGGCCAGCAACACCCAGCCCCGCGGCTCGGGCTGAATCCTGCTGCGCTACCACATGCGCACAGCTCTGGCTCCTGTTGGGCTTCTCCCCTGTTCTTCCCTGGCAGGTACATGGCCTCAGTAACCCCTCCCTGAGTCACTGAGCTCCTAGGAGGTGGCTGCGCTGGCTTGGGGCCAGCCCTCCCTACCCAGGCTTCAGTTATCATCCCATATATTCTCCTCCACCTCCCACTTCTGCTCCTCCTCCCTCCTTTTCTCCTTCTTCTTCTTTCTCCTCTTCCTCCTCCTCCTTGAGGCAGGGTGTTAGCTTCCCTCCCTGGCAGACTCCAACAACCACTAGTCTGGGCAAGTTGGAGGCACACCCTAAATGGACTACTTGTCTGGTCTTTTCTCTCCTTCCTCTTTACCCATCTGGAGGCTGTGGGTGAGTTCTGTATACTGTGGCTTGGTGGTTATAAGCTCAAAGTCCGTGCATAGACTTTGGGGGCTGCCCTGAAAACCCACGGAGTTTACATACAAAATCTATGAACATACATCAGAAGGAGAAATTGCTGCTTAGAAGCACAAAAATCTTAGAGGGCAAGAAAGGGCCGTAGCATACACTTTGTAACACACATTAAATATTATTTCTGCCTGGCTAGATTACTGTTTTAACCAGGTAGCTTATATCTCATGCCTCAGTTTCCTCCCATGTAAAATTTATTAAGCAATAGCATCATATCACATATCGCAACCACTTGGTTCCTGAAAGGAATAAATGAGAAAATCATACCAAGTTCTTGGCACAAGCCAGTAAAAACCCAACAGAGATTAGCTGTTATTGTCATCGCCTGTATTGAACATAGATTAACTCACTTTGTGCCTATAGCAGTCATGTGGTATTTGGAGTGTCAGAAGAGGGAAAGAGAAATGGGGTAAGAAAAGTGTCAAATACATTAAAATCCTCTCACAACTGTATCTGGAATGACTTTTCTATTCTGTTTTGAGATATAGGAGGAATGGGTGAGAATGTGATGGTTAAACTAGAGGAAAATTCTAGAAGTGCCTGGCTTCAAAGCAAAGACTGTGCCCATGTACAAAGTCCTTCTGCCTTTGAAGATGCTGCTCCTCCCTTTATCTGGGGATCTCCTGTCAGAACCTACCTACCTCACACACCACCTCACCTGGGAGCACCACCCCTGACCTTGTAGGGGTCTCTGGTCTTTCAGCATTCTGCGCACCCCAATCATGTTCCATGTTAACTTCACCGCAATTTCCTTGCTTATCTCCCATTCTTTGCTTTTAAAGAGGTGAGTCCTGTGTTAGAGGCATCCGTTTTTCTCCCTGAGCTCAGCTGGGTGCCTGGGATGGGACACATGTTTCTTAAGTAGGAAGTCCACTCTCCACGCTGTCTTCCTGAATCTTTGCTGGGTATGGAGAGGAGCGACCCACGCCTTCAAGCCACTCAGAGCCAGAGATGAGTCAGTTGTATATCGCCTAGAAAAGGCAGCCAGGTTTTTTTTTGGGGGGGGGTGCTGCCTGTTAAGACTCCTAGTCCTCAAGGGCAGAGCGAGAGGTCAAAACGATTTTGGAGTCATTTGGCTGAGGAATGAATTGAGGGGAGATTTCATGGGGGGGGGGGTGCTCTTTGGGTGATAGAAAGGAAGGGGCTTAGCATTTCAAGGCCTGATGCCTTGGAGTACCCAAGGCGGTCTGCCCAGTATATGAGTGCTGGCTTTCATTAAACCCTCTCAGATTTATGATCTTGCTTCTCTGGAAGTATCAAGGGCTGCCAGACTGGGTCTTGTCGGATCCTGGACTTTCCACAGGTGGAGGGGAGATCGCAAAGTAGCTGAGAGCGATCTCAGACCATGAACTGGACCTTGGTGTCCTGGACCCCAAGGGGCACTCGGGGAAAGTTGTTAACTAGGAAATCCAGAGGGAGCCGGGAAGGGCCAGGCTAGTTCCGCATTTAGTGATACTTATCTAACTGATGTCTGCATCTGAGGACCCCTGACTGGCTGCATGGCAGTCCCCTCAACACTGTTACCTACCAAAGCCTGGCCTGTTTTGGAAAATAGATTCCTGTATCTGCTCTGGACCTGGAAGCCAACCTCTCCTTGCTCCAAATCAGGTCCATCACTGAGTTCAGTTATTTTTGCATTCCTCAACTCTATCTAAAGCATTGCTCAAATCTGTCATCTTTTTCTCTGTCCCCATAGCCAGCACTTGAGGCCCTCATTATCTTCTCTCTCTAAATAACTTCATAGCTTCCTCTACCAGTTTCTCTTACTGTTCTCATTTCTCCCTTCTCCCCTCTCCCTCCTCCACAAAACTCCCTTTTGGCTGGTCCAAAAGAAGGAATAACCTTCAAATAAGTTACAAAAATTTTCAAGTTGCTGGTTAAAAATCTTTTTCCGAGGTTGGGTCTCGCTCTAGACCAGGCTCTAGTCTCAGGGTGGCCTCGAACTCACGGCGCTCCTCCTACCTCTGCCTCCCGAGGGCTGGGATTAAAGGCATGCGCCACCACAAATACTTGGCTGGAGAAATGGCTGAGTGGTTAGAAATACTTGCTGTGCAAGCCTGATGTTCAGAGTTTAGATCCCTCGAGCCCACACAAAGGCAGACATAGTGTCACAGGCACCTATAATACCAACACAGCTGTGACAGTGAGTGGCAGAGCTGGGAGAATACCAATGGCAGATAGTCTAGCGTTTGCAGTGGAAAGCCACCAAGAGACACCCTGTTCCAAATAAGCTGAAAGGTGAGGACTGGCACCCTGCGGTTATCTTCCGACCTCCACGTACGTACTGTGGTTATGTGCATGCCCATACACGCGCGCGCGCGCACACACACACACACACACACACACACACATACCCTACATACAAGTTCCCACAAAATATCTTTAGTATTTGTTGAATACATTTTTAATGTGTAATTTTATGTCATGTAAGCCTTCCTTAAAAACTGTACAATGTGGAGTTTGAATATGGAGCTATGATGTGCATGTTGCAAAGTTCGGAGTCAAGTATAATGCAGACTTCTTTCTCTTGCTCTCAGAGTTGGAGTCTTTGGGATTTGGAGATGAGAAACTTATGTCCTCTAGGCAACTCAAAGCCAATGTCGAAAGCTAGAAGATGGCTTAGTGGTGAAGGCTCTATTCCCCAGGACCCATGTTAGCCAGATGCACAGGGGGGTGCACACGTCTGGACTTCATTTGCAGTGGCTAGAGGCCTTGGTACGCCCATTCTCTTTCTTTCTCTTGCTCCCTGTTTCTCTGTCAAATAAATAAATACATAAAAATAAAATGTTTAAAATAAGTTAAAAGGGTGAATGGATAGACAGAAGTTATAAAGCAAATATAGCTATGTTAATTGTAGAGTCTAGGGAGTGGTAGCTACAGATTTAATCATGCAACTCTCTCAACTGTTTTTGTTTCAAAAATTCCATATCCAACTCTTGGGAAAAATCTTCTCTCACAGCTCCCATGGCATCGGGATTAAAGCCAAGGTCATTGTCCTAGTCAACCATCTCTGCCTGACCTTCCTGACCTCCGTCATGGACGAGTTGTGAGCAATTTCTATCACTTTGGTATTCTAGTCCCAGGGATTGTCGTTCAGTTTTTAGCATACCATTCCTCTGGTTTTAAAGCATACCTGTCACTAATCACAATTCAACACAGTCCATGGTGCAATAATAGGTTGGAAAGTATGTCATTTCTTTTTTTTTAAATTTAATTTATTAGTTTTCTTTTCAGCAAATACATACAGTTTGGTACCATTGTTTAGGCTCATCCATGACCTACCTCCTCCCAATGGCCCCTCCTTGTTGATGTAAATGGGTCATGCACTGTGGAGTTAGCCCACAGTTATTGGTACGATAAATGTCTCTGCATATCATGACCCAACATGTGACTCTGACATTCTTTCTGCCCCCTCTTCCGCAAAATTTCCCTGAGCCATGTTGGGTTCATTTTAAGTATGTCGTTTCTATAGTTGAGGTAGTGAAACACTGCCATTTCATATGGTTTCAACAAATCACTATTAATGATCATTCATCCCTATGTCCTAAGCTCTGTGAGAAATTATGGCTAGTGTTCTTCCATGCAATGTAAGACACCATTTCCCTTTGAAAAATAAATTGATTAACCTGTAGACTGTTATGTATTTATAGTTTTACCAACCAATTCCTTGGCTGTGCATATACCAAAATGCTGACAGCTTCAGAAACAAGCATGATTCCTTGTCTTTTCCTGACTTAATCCAGCTCTTTGTTACACAACTGAAGTAGAGAATTGTATTCCTGAAAGTCTAGATATTCCAGCAAGGCTTATTTTCCTCCCTGGTTCTCTAACCAATGGTTCTAGGTGTTAATTTTGGTTTTCATAAACTGGCTAGAGAGGAGCCTGGGTGGTCAGCAGGGTTGAGGTTCCTCTAAGCACACATCAACCACCAAGTGAGTGAGAAATCTTTGGTGAAAATCAAGAGAGGCTGTATTAAAGGACAAGGGATCGCCTCTCTGATACCTGGTTTTCCCATGATTAAGCAGTACAGCTGGGTCCAATTTCAGGAAGTGTGCAAAGTAAATGAAGTAGTGCACTTCAAGAGACTGGTTAGTGTCTGTTCACACACTTTTACTTCCTCGAGACCCTCCTCATTTCACAGGGGCCATGAGTAAGCAAGAAGGTATCTTCATATCTTCAGCCTTTAACAAGTTGGGCCAGCATTGTGTGTTGACCTTGACCTCTTAGCCTATGGGTCTGTCTGTTGTCAGTGAATCCAGTCAAGGGGGACTGGATGGATATGCAGGGCAGTATTTTTTCCTAGCAATGGAGATTGTGATGTGGTGCATTGTATACTCTCAATGGCTTGATTCTGCATTAAGAAAAAAAAGAAATGAAATGTTGTAGGTCAGAATCTCAGACTGATTAATCCCATGGGGTCCTCTGGGTAGAGCACAATCTCCTCTTTCCTGCTAGGCTGCACATTCACTCATGTCCCAACAGTAAGTACAAGATTTATCCCACATAACGGTCTTAATAAATGCTGGCTCAAAGCATGAAGCACACAATTCCTTGGTGATATCGATGGTATATTTGCTGGACGGCAACTACTATGCTGGCCTCTTGACACGGCACACTTGGCTACTTGATGCACCATTGCATACTCAGTCCAGGACTGGCATCTTTTGTTCCAAACATTAGTAACCTCGCCAATTGATTAGGGAAACAAATTTAAACACAGCAAGAAAACAATATATTTTTAAAAATTTTTATTAACATTTTCCATGATTATAAAAAAATATCCCATGGTAATACTCTCCCTTCCCCCTCCCCAGTTTCCCCTTTGAAATTCCGCTCTCCATCATATTACCTCCCCATATATATACCAACCTATTAAGTACCCTCCTCCCTTCCTTTCTCTACCCTTTCTATCTCCTTTTTAACTTACTGGCCTCTGCTACTAAGTATTTTCCTTCTCACGCAGAAGCCCAATCATCTGTAGCTAGGATCCACATATGAGGGAGAACATGTGGTGCTTGGCTTTCTGGGCCTGGGTTACCTCACTTAGTATAATCCTTTCCAGATCCATCCATATTTCTGCAAATTTCATAACTTCATTTTTCTTTACCACTGAGTAGAACTCCATTGTATAAATGTGCCACATCTTCATTATCCACTCATCAGTTGAGGGACATCTAGGCTGGTTCCATTTCCCAGCTATTATAAATTGAGCAGCAATAAACATGGTTGAGCACGTACTTCTAAGGAAATGAGATGAGTCCTTAGGATATATGCCTAGAAATGTTATAGCTGGGTCATATGGTAGATCAATCTTTCGCTGTTTTAGGAACCTCCACACTGATTTCCACAATGGCTGGACCAGATTGCATTCCCACCAGCAGTGTAGAAGGGTTCCTCTCTTTCCACATCCCCGCCAACATTTATGATCATTTGTTTGCATGATGGTGGCCAATCTGACAGGAGTGAGATGGAATCGCATTGTAGTTTTAATCTGCATTTCCATGATGACTAGTGATGTAGAACATTTTTTTAGATGCCTATATGCCATTCATATTTCTTCCTTTGAGAATGCTCTATTTAGCTCCATAGCCAATTTTTGGATTGGCTTGTTTGATTCCTTATTATATAACTTTTTGAGTTCTTTGTATATCCTAGATATTAATCCTCTATCAGATATATAGCTGGCGAAGATTTTTTCCCATTCTGTAGGTTGCCTCTTTGCTTTATTCACAGTGTCCTTTGCAGTGCAAAATCTTTGTAATTTCATGAGATCCCAGTGATTAATATGTGGTTTTATTGCCTGAGCAATTGGGGTTGTATTCAGAAAGTCTTTGTCAAGACCAATATGTTGAAGGGTTTCCCCTACTTTTTCCTCTAGCAATTTCAGAGTTTCAGGTCTGATGTTAAGGTCTTTAATCCATTTGAACTTAATTTTTGTGCATGGAGAGAGAGAAGAATCTATTTTTATCCTTCTACAGATATATACCCAGTTTTCCCAACACCATTTGCTGAAGAGGCTGTCTTTTCTCCAATGAGTTATTTTGGCATTTTTATCGAATATCAGGTGGCTATAACTACCTGGGCTTACATCTGGGTCCTCTATTCTGTTCCACTGATCTACATGTCTGTTTTTGTGCCAGTACCACGCTGTTGTTATTACTATGGCTCTGTAGTATAAGTTAAAATCAGGTATGGTGATACCACCAGCCTTATTTTTGTTGCTCAGTATTATTTTAGATATTCGAGGTTTTTTGTGATTCCAAATGAATTTTTGGATTGTTTTTTCTATTTCCATGAAGAATGTCTTTGGAATTTTGATAGTGATTGCACTAAATATGTAAATTGCTTTTGGTAAGATTGCCATTTTCACAATATTGATTCTTCCAATCCAGAAACAAGGGATGTTTCTCCACTTTCTAGTGTCTTTTTCAATTTCTCGCTTGAGTGTTTGAAAGTTCTCATTGTAGAGATTCTTTACTTCCTTCATTAGGTTTATTCCAAGGTACTTTATTTTTTTTTGATGCAATTGTGAATGGGAGTGATTCTCTTATTTCATCCTTTGTGTGTTTGTTGTTAGCATATATGAAGGCTACTGATTTCTGTGTATTTATTTTGTATCCTGCTACATGGCTGTAGGTTTTGATCAGCTCTAACAGTTTGCTAGTAGAGTCTTTAGGGTCCTTTATGTATAGAGTCATGTCATCTGCAAATAATGATAACTTGATAGAGATTGTTATTTGCCAACTACGTACAGGAACCACCCAAGAAAGAGTCCGATTCTGAAGGTCTGGGGTGTGGCATTTGAATATTCTTACTTAGTGACCTACCCTGGTATTGTAGTTGTCCTCTCATTTCTCAGACAAAACACCCAACCAGAAGCAGCTTTACTGAAGAAGAGGATTTACTTCGGCTCACATCTTTGGGGCGGGGTAAGCATGGCACATCCGCTTGAAGGTCATAGCAAGAGTGGGTTTGCTAGTGCATACCCAGTAGGGCTTGATGAATAAACCCCAAGGCTTACAGCTAGTGACACACCTCCTCCAGTAAGACTCTACTTCCCAAGGGCTCCACCGAGCTGGGGATTGAATATGAGGCTTCATCACAAACACATGAGTCTATGGGGAATATTTTGCATTTAAACCACCGCATCTAGTGACTTTGAAAATAAAAGTGAACAATTGAGGAACCAGTGGCTTGGTGGTTATAGTAGTCAGGGTAATGATGACTCCTGGAAGGTATCTACATCCTAATTCTAGCACCACTGAAAATGTTAGAAAAAGGGGAATTAAGGTTGTGGGTGCAAATAAGGTTGTTAATTAGCTGATTTAGAGATAAAGAATTATCCCAGGTTAGCTAGATGAGCCCAGTGTTATCATCTGAACACTCAGAAGTAGAGATGCTTTTACAGCTGTGGTCAGAAAGAGATGTGAGGGTAGAAGAGTCAGGGAGATGTAGCATTGCTGGATTTGGATCAGGATGAAGACATCCAAGTACCCATTAGGAACCAGAATAAAGTGGATGGAGGGCTGGAGATGTGGCTCAGCTATTAAGACGCTTGCCTGCAAAGCCTAATCACCTGGGTTTGATTCCCCAGGACTCACGTAAAGCCAGATGCAGAAAGTGGTGTTTGTATCTGTAATTCATTTGCAAAGGCTAGAAGCCCGGGTGTGCCTATCCTCTCCCCCCACTCCCTCCTTGCAAATAAATAAAATAGTCTTTAAAAAGTGGTGGATTCTTTCACAGAGCTTCCAGGAAGAAGTACAGCCTTGCCGACACCCCACTTTTAGTATTGTTTCGAGCTTTGACTGAAGGACTCCAATATTAATTTGTGTCATTATAACTCACTATAACTGCAATAGGAAATGAACACAAGGATTCTCTAGCTTGATTGTTTTTTTTTTTCTCTCTTTCTATTCCTTCTCTTCTTCCTATCTTTGTTCACTGTGCTTTGCTGAGTGCCAGAGCGTGTCTCATAATGGGGTGCTCCATGGTTCCTCACAGGGCATGGGCCAACAGTGTTTATTTGGGGCAGCTTTATGGTGTATGCGGATCTATAGGGCAGTATCTCATTGTGGTTCCCACCTCTCCCTGCTCAGCACAAACAGCTGAGCTCATTCCTTCTCCTCCAATCAAGCAAGGAATGGGTGGGAACGGAAGCCACTGGCTGCGCTTCAGAACTCAGCAGAGGCATTGTCTACGGTCATTCCTCCTTGACGGCAGTCATAATTGGACAGAGAATTAGACAGTGGGTATTCAAAGATGAGTAAGACATGCTATCTTAGTGCATACATCTTTGCTCTCTCTCTTTCTCTCTCTCTCTCTCTCTCTCTCTCTCTCTCTCTCTCTCTCTCGCTGTTTCTTTTTGGTAATGAAAACTAGTCACAAAAGCCCTGGGCTTCACAAGGCAAAGGGAGGTGTAGATAAAATAATTTAGTTTATGGTGACATCCTAAGCATTTGAAATGGGCCTTGAAATCAGCCAATTATCACCTGTCTTGAGGTGGATCAGAGACAAAACATTTATTACCTCATTTCATGTTCACAACCCCAGAGACAGGATCATCATCATCTTTCTTGTGCAGATGAGAAAACAGAGGCTTAGCAAAGTTAAGCAACTCAATTTAGTATCATGCATCTGATCAGAACTGGAGGTGGAATTGGGACCCATTTTTATGATCAGGAAAAAATAAAAATAAAAAAACAATAGCTTTGAAAAAATCCCTTTTGGGTTGGGTATGGTGGTGCACACCTTTAATCCCAGCACTCAGGAGGCAGAGGTAGGAGGGTCACCATGAGTTCGAGGCCACCTTGAGACTCCATAGTGAATTCCAGATCAGCCTGGACTAGAGTGAGACCCTACCTTGAAAACCCCCCCAAAAAAAATCCCTTTTGGGTGTTCCTGAATCAAATAAATGCCAATGCTTTTCATGAGATGCGTTTCCATCTTAGCTACTAATCTAATAATGAATAAATAATGAATCTCTACTATATAGGCTTATTCCTAGGCCACACCCAAGTAAATATTCCATTGTCTGCAGTAGCAATTGCTTCAACGAGAGGTTGGCTTGATTAATAATACCACCACCTGCTATTTATAGAGAGCTGCTTTTCAAGGAGGTCAAAGTGCTTTGAAGACATTATCGAGTCTAGTCCTGTTGTGTTACTCTACACTGGGCTTAGGCTTGTGATATCTTCCCACAGGTTGACCTCCCTTAGCAGCAGCTTGTCAGTGACTTGTTCAGCATACCAAGATTGGGCTCTCTCTGTTCTCATTTGTCCGTTCTTCTTTAAAAAAAAATTTTTTTTTGCTTATTTTTATTTATTTATTTGAGAGCGACAGAGAGAGAGAAAAAGGCAGATACAGAAAGGGGGGGTGGAGGGAGGGATGGAGAGGGAGAAGATGGGTATGCCAGGGCCTCTAGCCACTCTAAATGAACTCCAGACATGTGCGCCCCCTTGTGCATCTGGCTAACGTGGGTCCTTGAGGAATCGAGCCTCGAACCGGGGTCCTTAGGCTTCAGAGGCAAGGGCTTAACTGCTAAACCATCTCTCCAGCCCTACTCGTTTTTAAAAAGTACATTTTATTTATTTACTTGAGGCACAAATGAAGAGAATGGACACACCAAGGCCTCTATCCACTTGCAAACGAACTCCAGACACATGCACCAC